>NC_069684.1:16295000-17545000 GCF_023699985.2 Odocoileus virginianus | reverse complement strand
GACCTTCACAGTCCCACTCAGCGGCTGTCGGCTGCTGTAGGGCAGGTGACTTGGACCCCGGGTCCAAGGGTGACAGGGCTCTCCATAACATTGTAGGCACCAGCCGTCAGAAACCAGACAAGGAGGGGGGTGCATAGAAAGTAGAGGGATCCAGGCTGAGCGCCAGCAGCACCCACTGAAGACAGAGGGGCAGGGCCGGGGTAGGGGATGTCTCCAATACTTGAGTTAGAAATACAGATTTGGTCCTCTGTTCAACTGTAAGCCCTTACAAATTCCTGAGCAGGTGGCTGGCACAAGGAAACAGAAAGAGGAACCCAATAGTGATGCTCAAGGATCTGGAGGTGACAGAGCCCAGAGGCCACGCAGGCCAGGCGCGTGCTCCCTTTAGGGCTTATGCCGGACTGTTCCCCACTGCCTGGGATGTTCTTCCCCCAAGGTTTGGTGAACTCCCTGACCTCCTTCACATTTTTGTTCGGATTCTGTGTCCTCGGGTCTACCCTGACCATTCCTGCACTGTGCCCTCCCACACCCCATACTCCCAGTCTCCTTTATCCCGCTTTGCAGAGTCCTTTTTCCATAACTCTTAGGAGCTTCCATCACACTTTGTAACTTACTTCTTTATGACATCTATTGTTAGTTGTCTCTCCTTGGGATAGAGGTCTGTGTGGACAAGGACCTCTGTTTTTGCTCACCAGAGGTAGGATGGAGGCTGCCAGGGAAGGAGCTGGGATGGGAAGTGATATCTCATGGGAGAAGCAATGGGGTAGAATGGGTCAATGCAAGGGTTGAGTGGAAGGAGAACAGAAGAAGGATCACGAAGATTTGGGCAAGGAAAGTGGAACGATGCTGTGTTGTTGTTGGCGTGTGACTCTGTCCTGGATAGGATTCTAGGTGGAGCATGTTGGAGTGATACAGGATGCAGTGAGGGTCTAGGGAGCAGGTATTCCCAGGATGGGGCAGTGGGTGGCGGAGGGGAAGTACCTGCTCTCTGATGTGCTAGGGGCTGAGGCTGACTCCTGTGCTCAGGAAAGCCGGGTGCACAGTGGGACGGGTGGAGGGTTTTCCCACCCTCTTGCCTGTGACCTCCTTCCTCCTGACGGGGCTGCTGGGATGACGGGTGGCCCCAGGGCCTTTCCTCTGCACACAGCTCTTGGCACCATCAGCCCAGCCCCCGGCATGGTCAGGGAGCAGCATGGAGCTGGCTAGTCATGAGCGTGGGTGTGAGTACGGGAGACAATGGGGACCACCCCTCCTGGGAGGGGTGGTCCCCATCTTTGGAGCCTGCTGGGGTGAATCTGAGGAGCTGGGGTGGGGTAGCTGCAGCCTGTTGGCATGGTATGTTGTTGTCTTAAAAAATCAGCAAGAGGAGTCCTGGGCTGATGGGTGGTTCAGTGGATGAGTTCAGAGGTCACTTCAGACACTGATCTTTCTTTCTGCCCCAAACCCAGGGACACGTAGTCCGGACAGGAGAGGCAGGGGCATGCCTCGGGCAGAAGCTCCGGAAGCTGTATTTGCCTTATTGCAGGAGAGGGCTTCCTGCTGTGTCTGGGGCCCCGTGAGCCCCTGACGTTTAGCAGGACATGGCACCCTGGAAACAGGGCAGAGGCTTTTGAGGCGAGCATAAGCATCATCATGTTGGAAAGTGGATGAAGGGACCTGAGGGGGAGGGGAGGATGGGGACACATGCCCCATGGAAACTGGCTGCCAAGCACGGAGATGGCTCTTGGAGACCTCCCACTGCGATGGGGAGGACCCCATGAGGACCAGAGGCCTGCCAGAGCCTGTGAACTTGGGGTTATCATTGTCGCTGGGACTGCACTTCCGCAGTCTGGTGAGAGCTGGAGGAGGGCTGTCACGTGAGCCTGGGGTTGGGGTCCCCAGAGAATGAGCCTCCCCATAGTCATGTTTGACTCTCCTCTCTGAATGGTTTATTCCCATCTTACACCTTTTGTTTTAAGGATGGGGAGAGGACTGATACACCTCGCACAGATATAGCTGTTGTTTTGCCTCTTCCCTCCGCCCTCCACTTTTTCCCCTTCACTGGGCTCTGATGTTTCTGGTCCCAGCAGACCCTGGCTCAGAGCAATGCTTTCTGCTCTAAGTTGATTGGATCCCCTTGGGTTGTTGGTGGCATGAGACCCAGTTATCTCAAGGTTGATATTGTTGTTGTTCAGTCATTAAGTCAGGTCTGACTCTTTGTGACCTCATGGATTGCAGCACGCCAGGCCTTCTCATTCCTCAGTATCTCCTGGAGTTCATCCAAATTCATGTCCATTGAATTGGTGATACCAATCCAGCCATCTCATCCTCGGTCACCCTCTTCTCCTTTTCCCTTCAATCTTTCCTAGCATCAGGGTCTTTTCTAATGAGTTGGCTATTCACATCAGGTGGCCAAAATATTGGAGCTTCAGCTTCAGCATCAGTCCTTCCAATGAATATTCAGGGTTGATTTTCTTTAGGAGTGACTGGTATCTCAAGGTAGGGCTCAATAAATATCTCTGATGGGCTGATTTGATCTGTGGCACTTTGAGGGTTGCCAGTATAATCTAGTCATTTTCCTCTGCTTCCCTCCATGAATCCTCCTTTTTCTTAAGAAGTGAGCCACCACACTGTTGACACAAATTCAAACCTACAGGGATGGCATTCACAGGCATTGCTGCAGAAAGAGAGGGAGCCCTGTACATGGGTGGGCTAAGGGAAGACTGCAAAGGCAAGGAGCAGCAGTGTGAGCCCTGACCCCAACCAACATCCATCTGCTGTGTGACCCCAGGCCATTTGCCTCACTCCTCTGAACCTGAGATTTTCTCGCAGAAATGGAAAACATATGTCTTTAGGTTGGGTAACTAAAGAGAGAGCAGACTAATACTGATGGCAGTAGTTATTACCTTACATCCCTTAAGGTTTCCCCCCATGGCTCATCGGTAAAGAATCCGCCTACAGTGCAGGAGCTGCAGTAGACGTAGGTTCGATCCTTGGGTTGGGAAGATTCCCCTGGAGGAGGGCATGGCAACCCACTCCAGTAATCTTGCCTGGAGAATCCCATGGACAGAGGAGCCTGGCGGGCTACAGTCCACAGGGTCGCAAAGAGTTGGACACAACTGAAGTGATTTAGCACGGCACCGCAGCACAGCACATCCCTTGAAGGCCTGCTCTGTGGCACGTGCTTACCTGTATCATCTGCAATCACAACAGCCATTGGAGGTACTTTTAGATCAATTTATAAGTGAAAGGACGATAGTTTGGAGGCTGACATTCCTTAAAACTTCTTATTCTTTGGGACTTCCCTGGTGGCCTAGTGGTTAAGACTCTGCGCTTCCATTGCAGGGGGATGTGGGTTCAATCCTGGTCAGGAAACCAAGATCCCACATGCCACAGAGCTTGGCAAAAAAGCAAAACAACTTCCTCCTCTTTCCATTATGTGATCCTGTGTCTGTACTGAAGGAGGTACCCCTCTGCCTAACACATCCTATTAGCTCATTTGGGGCTACTACACAGGTTAGCCTCACCTGGGACCAGGACACTCTGACTTCTGGGGTTGGATCTGCATCTCCTGCCTCCCCTGTCCCTGGAGAGTTGTCCTTTGAGAGTATTGTGATAGCACCTTCTGCCATGGAGACCTTGTTGCTCCTTAGCAACCCTGTTGCTCCTTGAAGCAGATTCTTAGCAAAATTTAAGATTTTGTCAAAGATTTTAGGCCTGTCATCTGATCCGAAGTGCTGCTTCAGAAACTCTGTTCTGGGTTGAATTGGCACCATCTCATCTTGCCTTTCAGATTTTCTTTTTCCCATCTTGGGCTTCAAGAGTTTGCCTCTTAGTTTGTTCCAGGACCACCTGGACATTTATTTTTGCTGTGCACTGCAGACTTGAAAACTATTTTGGAAACTTGTCTCCTCAAAGGGGTACCGAATGTGCAGTTGTAGAAAGATATTAAAAAACGAAGCGAAGTTTCTGCAGATGAACTTGATTTGGGATAATAATTATGTTTGCATTCGTTAGAGGTAAAAATAACAGAGTCACTAGCTGACTGCTGAAAAGATAGATTGCTTTATAAGAGATGGGTAAGATATAGTATATTAGCTTTTATATTTTAATTATTTGCAAATGAAGTAAATATGGTTCTGCTTCAGAACCATGAGAAATAGGTCAACTTATTTGTAATTTACTCTACTCCCTTTGAAAATAGTGCTTTAATTCTCATAGAGCTTTCAGAAATCCCTCCCAATGCCTTTGATAGATAGCCATGTGACGCACTTGGAAAAGAGAAAATGCATCACAGATCTGCCCGAGTAACCAAAAAGGAGATATTTATAACTAGGTGACAAATGAAAACTATTTCCACAGAGAACCTGGGGTACAAATTTTATTGTCGAAAAGATTTCTGAAAAGTTATTAAAGATATCTGAATTAGGAATAATAAAAGCTAGCTAAAAATCAAAATTAGCCTAAAATAGGAATATCAGTTTGAGCAAGAGAAAGGTGGTTCAGCTGTGTGGCAGAAACAATTCAGATATGCTTATGGGGCTTCAGTAAAAGCTGCTCTTCACAATTTACATCTGATGTTTTTCCTCTTGTGTCTTGTGAAGACAGAAAAGAGTCTATGGGGGCAGAGACAGGACCAGCAAGGACAGTGGTCGTGTTTTGCCCACAGTCAGAACTAATACAAGAGGCCATGGAACCAATGTTTTTTAAATTTTGTAAAAAAAAATTAAAATTTTATATAAAAGTTTTGTATTACAAAAAAGTCTGTTATTTGGTCAGTCTCTATTTACACTAAATTTGTTTCCAACTTTCCAAGAGGGAGAGAATCGAAATATTTTGGAGGCAACAGTGTGAATGATTATGAGCTTTAGAGTCAAATTGCTTAGTTCCACATCCATAGAGTGGATTTCATAATACCCCCGAGTGTGGATTCTTCAGGGAGTAAAGGATGATGAATGTAAAGTACTCAGCACACAGTAGGTTCCTTTTCGGTGATCACAAGGGTTTGTAGTCATGCTGACTTATCAGGATTCTAACCCTATACTCAAAGAAGCATCACGAAGAGAGGTTGAATCAGATGCTATAGAAGAGAGTGGATCCTTTTGTCTAAGTGACTCCCTAGTTCAGGTCGGGACACTCCTCACTAAATTATGCAGGCCTCCAAGTACACCGGTGAATAGTTGCATGACAACATTTCAAAGTTAGTTGGCTCCAAGATATTTCTAGCTTGGAAATTTCCACTAATTCCAGCCTTGCACAGAATGCATTGTGGGGGTTGAAAACTGGAGAAATTACCTGGCTTGCAACCAAGGCTTTTTAATGACAGCATTCTCCAGTCTCTGTTTCCTGATCTGACTGGGCCACCGGAGAAAACCGACGCCTGTTATGTCATAAGCCTTGCTCTGACTGTCAATCACAGTTCCCCTCAGAGGAAATGGAATTCACCACACATTAACTGAGGCATTCTGGGTTGCAGAAGTTTCATGAAGCTCAAAAAACCATATCACAGAACTCTCTCTGCTAAATTTGTTGAATGGAAGTTTCCCTATGTTTCTGTTATAATACATAGGCCTCAGAGATGGGACCCTCACACCTAGAGGGACCCCTTCAGCTTGAAACATGACCCTGAAAGAGCCAAGAAGTTCCAGCTTCCCAGGGCCATACCATACCTGCCACATCGTGCTGGAGACCTGCGAAGACCACGGGTCCCTTCTCTAATGCCATAAAGATGCCTGAATGCCTCCTCCATCTCAGACATCATAGGATCAGTAGAAATAGCTTTGGTAGGAAATTCAACACTTAATTGATTCAGATTTTGCCCCTAAAAGCCTGAGAAAACCTAAAAGAGACCATTTTAAAGTCAATAGAGTCTAAAATAATTGGAAATACCATGCTAAAAATTCCCCCCACTACCCAATGTATTGGGGCTCAATAATCAAAATGAATTTGGCTTTAAAATTTAAAAAGTATATTTTTTAAACATCTAGAAAGTGTATATATTTTTTGCACCTGTATGTATATCAATCAGTAAAGGTAAAAAGCAAAAAAATGGCTGGTGTGGAGGGAAAATAATACAACATAGTAAAGACCAAACAGAAAGCTGGTGCATTGCACACCATAAATACCTTCACATTCAGAAAGTGGGGACTTCAAGTTTGTCTCTGATCAAATCTACAAGCCAGAATAAAAAGAGAAGTATAATTAGTCACAGGTGCCACATTTTCATAAGATGAAAGAAAAATAATTGTTCTGAAAGTTTTCCAGATACCAAAGATGTAAAGACCAGTAGGTGCCAAGTGATGTAGTGGATAACAATATGATAGGCATTTGTTAATTTAAAAAATTATTATTATTATTATTTTTGGCCACACCGTGTGGCATGCAGGATCTTAGTTACCCGACCAGGGATTGAACCCATGCTCCCTGTGGTGGAAGTGCAGAGCCTTAACCTCTAGGCTGCCAGGCAAGTCCCATGATGGGCATTTGTTCATTCACTCAACAAGTACTTATAGAACGTACACAACGTGCTTTCCATGCCAGATGGATGGAACAGTGAATGGGATTCAAGCCTTGCCCTCACAGAGCTCACAGTCGGGTTGAGTCTGAGGGGCTTGTTTCCTGCATGTTTGTCTGTGCAGACTAGAGGCAAAAATGTTAAAAGCAGTTCTGGCAAGAGAGGCTTTATTAGGGGTCAAATTCATGTCAGCTGCATTTGCAGCTCCTTTTGTCTGGTATTCAAATTTGATAGAAACCTCTATCAAGCTGAAAAGAAATTTGTTTATTTGTTCCATAAATGCTTATGTGCACTTTTTTCTGTCATACGATGAGAGACCCTGAGAATACAAAGGTAAATATTAGGTGGAGTCAAGCTTTCTGGAACCTCCCATGAAGGTAATACAAGCTGGCAAATAGAGTGGATTATGGTGGGTGCTATGACAGAGGTGTGAGCTGAGATTTCTGGGGACATCTGATTCTCCCAGGGGGAGTCAAGGAGGGGTCTACCAAGAGGAGAAACTTCGGTTGAAGGATCAGTAACAACTCAAAGAACAAAAGCAAACACTTGTGTGTATAAAACGTGTTGAGGATTAACTGCTTTTAATCCTCAGAACAACTCTATGAAGAAGGTACAGTCATGATCCCCACCTGTTTCACAAGTAAGGAAACCCAGGTACATGGAAGCTAAGCAGTGTTCTGCCCTGCAAGCAGATTTCCTTGCGGGTCAGTGACATCAAGCCTGGAGCCCCTCATCTTTCTTGTCTCCACTGGGTGACTTCTCTTGAGTCCCGGGGAGACCTCTGGGTTTCCTGGCTGCAGGCTGTAATGACACTGTGTACTTTTCCTTCTTAAAACTCATTACATAATTACACACTTGTCTGTGCATTTATTTATTTAATTTCTGCTTCTCCCTGTAGACCACAATCTCCACTGGGACAGAATCACTGTGTGTACATCTTTTAACTGTTTACTCTCTAGTGCGAGAGTTTGGCACACATGGAGCACTCAGCAAATACTCGTGCAGTGAGCAGACCCAGGAAAGGGCCTGAGCTGCATGAAGAATGCATGGTCAGAACCCAATGTGACGGGAGGTGGGAGCGAACCATGGAGATGCTAAGACTTGAGACAAACCTATAAATCACACCCGTCACCTATGCCAGTGCCTCTTTTATTGTTGCTTGCTTTAAAATAAACCTCAGCCAGGATGATCCACTGAGGAAAATAAGCTGTTTACTCTGCTGGGGCAGAGATAAGAAATAGGGAAGGAGCTTGGACGGGGCCAATTTTCATTCTTCGACAGCCTTGGCCTACTGGATGTTACCTGAGCCAGGTTTGGGGCAGAGAACCTGGGTGGCTCAGTGGTAAAGAAGCAACCTGCTACTGCAGGAGCCACGGGTCTGATCCCTGGGTCAGGAAGACCCCCTGCAGGAGGCAGTGGTAACCCACTCCAGTATTCTTGCCTGGACAATCCCGTGGACATTGGAACCTGGCAGGTTACAGTCCATGGGATCGCAAAGAGTAGGATGCAACTGAGCATGCATGCACAGAACCTGCAGTAACAGACTTTTATATCTTTTATTTTTTTAATATTTATTTAACAATAGTTATTTCCAATATTGTGTTAGTTTCAATTGTATAACAAAGTGATTCAGTTATATAATCATATTTTTACAGGTTATTTTCCATTATGGGTTATTACAAGATATTGAATATAGTTCCATGTGCTCAGTAATGTCTGACTCTTTGCAACCCCATTGACTATAGTCGGCTGGGCTCCTCTGTCTATGGGATTTTCCAGACAAGAATACTGGAGTGGGTTGCCATTTTCTCCTCCAGGGCATCTTCCCCAGCCAGGGATCGAATCCACATCTCTTGTATCTCCTGCATTGCAGGCAGATTCCTTACCACTTGAGCCATCGAGGAAGCCCCTATAGTTCTATGTGCTACACAGTCAATCCTTATTATTTGTCTATTTTATGTATAGTAGTATGTATCTGTTAATCCCATACTGCTAATTTATCCTCCCCCCTCCCCTTTCTGCTTTGGTAACCATAAATTTGTCTTCTTTGTCTGTGAGTCTGTTTTGTAAATAAATTGATTTGTATTATTTTTTTAGATTCCATGTTTTGATAATCTTAATTCTCTTTCCTCCTTCAGTCTCTAGGAGACAGAGACAGAAAGGGCCTCACACTGAAAGGTGGCTTGTTACATGCCTTTCTTTGTTCCCTCCTTCCCCAGCCTTTTGGGAAGGTGCTTCCAGCTCCAGTGTGGGGTGGGAGGGGACGGGGAGTGGGTTCTCTCTTGCTGCTGTGGCGATGCAAGAACGGGCCGGTTTCCCGTCCTGTGACACCATGTCACTCTTGCTTTGTGTCCTGAGCATCTTCTGCCTCCTGCTTTCTATTTCCAGGGGAGGATGGTGGCAAAATCTATATTTGGTGGGATGTTCTGCTTCTCTTTGGTTCATTTGACCGAGGGAGGCTGGTTAATTAGACAAGTTCTAGAGCCCGGAAACTGGCAACTGAGTGTTCCTAGCCTTTGCTACTTCTGTTATCCCCAGGGGGCTGCCAGGGATGAAGTGGCTGTTTTGGGCTCAGTTCTTCCTGCTCTTTGCATGGTGAGGAGCTCAGCTTCTCTCAGGAAGAACTGGCTAAGGACAGAATTGACTGTAAAGTTCTTTGCCTTGAATGTGGCCTTTAGTTCTCTGAGTCAAAGTAATTTATCTGTTCATTTAGTGGATATTTATTGAGTCACTGCTAGGTGAATAGCTCTATAACAATTACTAACATAGGAAGTCTATAGGGGTCCTGTGAAAATCGTAGACAGTCTTGCTGAGGCTGTTGAGAAGATATAGAGATTGAATATTTTAAGAGTGATCAGAATAGGCTTTATGGGGAGGTAGAATTTGAGTTACACTCAAGGATGGAAAGGATCTTGTTTAGAGTCAACTTGGGTGGGGAGAGGCTATAGAATGAAATTCTAAGTGGAGGAGATTGTGTGAGCAAGGGTTAGGAGAAAGATGTAGCTGGGGTCTGGCAAAAGGATCAGTGCTCATGGAGCAAAGAGTGACTGTGGTGGCAGTAGTCCTGCAGAGATGAATTTAGAGATGACTACTGGGGCTTGGAAGGACTGATGCTGAAGCTGAAGCTCCAATACTTTGGCCACCTCATGCGAAGAGTTGGCTCATTGGAAAAGACCCTGATACTGGGAGGGATGGGGGGCAGGAGGAGAAGGGGATGACAGAGGATGAGATGGCCAGATGGCATCACCGACTCGATGGACATGAGTTTGAGTAAACTCCGGGAGTTGGTGATGGACAGGGAGGCCTGGGGTGCTGCGATTCATGGAGTCTCAAAGAGTCAGACACGACTGAGTGACTGAACTGACTGACTGGGGCTACACAGTGGGGATACCTCAGGGCTGACATGGAGAGCCATAGAAGATTTTACAGCAGTGATACATTAGGATAAAACTTGGATTTTAATAAGCTTCTTCTAAAAGAAGTATTGAGTTGGCCCAAAAGTTCATTAGGATTTTGGGGGGAAAAAACCCAAATGAAATTTTTGACCCACCCAATATCTTCTGGAGGATAGATTAAAGGGAGGAGAAATTGGAAGCAAGGAGACCAGTTCAATTCAGTTCAATAATACTAGCTAACACTTACACAATGCTTATAGTGTGCCAGGCATTGTTCTAAACATTTCACATGTATTAAATCATTTAATCTTCACAATAATCCTCTGTGTTTGATTTTATCATCTTTGTGTTACAGGCAAGAACACTAATGTATAAGGAAGTTAAGTGACTTGTCCAGGGTCATATTGCCAGTGACTTGCAGCATCAGGATTTGAACATAGGTAGTCTGACTTCACTATTACATACTCTTAATACTGCCCGATAAAATTTCCCTAGAAGTATTAAACCCCAACAAAGTGCAAAGAGCTGCTAGCATCACATAAATGTAAATAAAATACACATGGTTTTGTCCTTCATCACTTAGTTAAGATGTAAATGTTTTGATAGTTTTTATGATGATTATCTTGAACTATGACGGGTGGTAATAGATAAAAGGAATAATTGACAGAACCTTGTGCTTGATTTGCTGTGAAACTTAAGAACACTTCTAATTTGGAATCTTGGACTGACCTTTTCTTCAGTTTACTCATTTGTAATATGAGTATAATAACAATGACAGAGATTTTGCTTCTGGTCAAGATGAAGTAAAAGGAATCATATTTAAACTACTTGATACACCAAGATTCAGAAAAAACATGTGAAATAATAGTTTGCAAGTAACTGGGTGTTGGAGAAGACTCTTGAGAGTCCCTTGGACTGCAAGGAGATCCAACCAGTCCATCCTAAAGGAAATCAGTCCTGGGTGTTCTTTGGAAGGACTGATGTTGAAGCTGAGACTCCAATACTTTGGCCACCTGATGCAAAGAGCTGACTCATTGGAAAAGACCCTGATGCTGGGAATGATTGAGGGCAGGAGGAGAAGGTGATGACAGCGGATGAGATGGTTGGATGACATCACTGACTCAATGGACATGGGTTTGGGTGGACTCTAGGAGTTGGTGATGGACAGGGAGGCCTGGCGTGCTGTGGTTCATGGGGTCGCAAAGAGTCGGACACGACTGAGTGACTGAACTGAACTAACTGGGCATCAAGCAGAAAAAGACAGTAACTCTTGAGGGATAAGAAACATGTGAGGTGAACTCTATCATTGTCCCAGCTTGCTGTCTTGAGAGGGTTTCCAGGCCACATAGAGGGAAGGGAAAGCCAGGTAGATCCCAGGCAACTCTCTGAATTTAAGAGACAAAGCTGATAGTCCAGGGAGACCAAGGCAGTTCGAGTTCTCAGGGCAGTGTAACAGAGAAGAGAAAGTTGCAAAGAGAGAGGACTCCAAGAGTTTGTAGAGAATCCTTTTTGAGCTTTCAGCTGAGTACTTACGTTGTGTGCATGTATGTGAGCAAACTGTCCAGAGCTGAGGAAATCTTCACGTGAAAGGATTAGAGGCAACAGTGTCTAGCAGTCCCACAGGGCCAGAAATAGTACCTATTCTCAGTAGCCTGACAGGAAACCTCAAGATTCAAGGGCATTGCTCTGGTTCTGCATAACAAATTTAAAAAGCAAGACGCAAAATGATTAAATGGTTTCCAAGAACTGCATCCTGGAACAAATCTCACAAATACTTATGGGGAAATTTTTTCAACATCCAACAAGGTAAAATTTACATCAGTCATCTGAGCAAAAATTACCAGACATGCAAAGAAGCAGGAAAATACAAGATAAATGTATGAACTGAAATTGACCTACAACTAATTCAGATGCTGGAATTAGCAGACAAAGCCATTAAAAATAGTAATAGGTGTATTCTGTATGTTCAGAAAGTTAGGTAGAGACATGGAAGATATAAAAATCCATCTTTTTAAAATGAAAACTACAGTGTGTGGGATGGAAAATATACTGAATAGAAAGGTAAGTTAGACTTTGCAGGAGGAAAGTATTGTGAACTTTAAGTCCTAGCCTTAGAAAACATTCAAAGTGAAACACAAGAACCAGAGAGAATTTTTTTAAAAAAAGAACAGAACGTTTTGTAAGCTATGAATAACTTCAAGTGGCCTTACATGTAACTGGAGTCTACAAAGGAGAGGAGAGGCAGAAGGTTCAGAAAAAAATATTTGAAGAAATAATGGGTGAAGCTTTCAAGTTTGATGAAAATGATACATTCAGAAATCTAAGAAATTCACAAACCTCAAGAAAAAGGAACCTGAAGAAAACCAACCCAAGGCACATCATAATCAAATTGCTCAAAACCATTAATAAAGACAAAGTATTAAAACTACCAGAGGAAATAGACATGCTATATACCAAAGAACCAAAGTAGGAAAGATGTTGGATCTCTTTTGGAAACAATGCAGATGAAAGATTGTGGCACATTTTTGAAAGAAAATAACCCTATCAACTTAGAATCTGATGTCCCCAGAGAAACTATCTTTCAAAAATGAAGGAAAAATAAGGATTTCCCTAGTGGTCCAATGGTTGGCACTTTACCTTCCGGTGCAGGGGGTACAGGTTTGATTCCTGGTTGGTAACTAAGATCCCACATGCCTAGTGGCCAAAAAACCAAAACATAAAGAAAAGAAAAGAAAAAGAAAAAAAACCAGGAGCGATTGTAACAAGTTCAATAAAGACTTTAAAAATGTTCCACATCAAAAACCTTTTAAAAAATGAAAGAAAATTAAGACTTTTTCAGACATGCAAAAGCTGAAAGAATTCATCACCAGCAGAACCACATGACAAGAAATGTTAAAGCGAGTTCTTTGGGCAGAAGGAGCAGGCTACTAGGTGGAATTCTGGATCTAAATGCAGGAATGAAGAATACCTGAAATGATACTTATGTGGATAAATATATAATATTTTTAATTTATTATTTAAATCTCTTTAAAAACTAAAGTGTTTAAGCAGCAGTAACAATCTAGTGTGGGATTTAATATATGTAAAAATCAAAGTCGTGACAGCATAAATGTTGGGAGGAGAGAAATGGAAATGTACTATTGTATGGTTCTTATACTTTATCTGAGTGGTATCACTTGAAGGTAGACTGTCATAAGGTAAATATATATATTTTAAATCTTAAAGCAACCAAAACAATAATAAAACAAAGAGTTAACACTAATAAGTTAGTAACGGAAATAGAAGCACACAAATTTTCAGTTTATTCACAAGAAGGCAGAAAAAGAGGAAAAAAGAATCAAGGAACAGATGGGAAACAGAAAAATAGAAACAAGATAATAGATTTATACACAACTATATCAATAAATACCCAAGTCAAAAGACAAAGGTTGTCAGACTAGATGAAAAGTTAAGACCTAACTACAAGAAGTCCATTGAAGATAAAGATACAAACTTGCCTCTGAGAAAATAATGATCTCAAATCAGTGGCTTCAGCTTCCATCTTACGCTTGAAAAAGAAGAGCAAGGTAAACCCAAAGTAAGTAGATGAAAATAGATAATAAACATCAGAGCAGAAATAAAATAGCCTGGAAACAGAAAAACAGAGAAAAAGAATGAAAACGAAAAGCTAGTTCTTTGAGAAAGTCAATAAAATTGATAAACCTCTAGCCAGACTGATCAGGAGAAAATGAGGAAAAGATATAAATTACCAATATCAGGAATGAGCAAGGTGACATCACTATAGATTCTACAGATATTAAAAGGATAATAGGATAATATTATGAACAATTTTCTGTCAATAAATTGAACAGTTTAGATAAAATTGGCAAATTATTTGAAAAACACAAACTGTCAAAGATAGTTTAAAAAGAAATAGATAGGTTGCTGCATGTCTCAGGGAACTCAAACAGGGGCTCTGTATCCACCTAGAGGGGTGGGATGGGGAGAGAGATGGAAGGGAGGTTGAAAAGGAGGGGATATGCATATACCTATGGCTGATTCATGTTGAGGTTTGACAGAAAATGACAAAATTCTGTAAAGCAATTATCCCTCAATTACAAAACATAAAAAAATTTAAAAACCTGTATACCTCATGAGAGAATTAAAAAAAAAAGGACTAGATAACCCAAATAGCTACATAGTTATTAAAATATAATTTTTGATTAGAAACATTTCCGTAAATATAACTCCAGGCCCAGATAACTTCACTGGTGACTTCTACCAACCGTTTAAATAAGAATTCCATACAAACTCTTCTGGAAGATTGAAGAGGAAGGGAAACTTCCCAGCTCATCTTAGGAAGCCAGTGGTATACTGATACCAAAACCAAAGACATCATAGAGAAGAAAACTATAGAACAATATCCTTCATGGATGTAGTTGCAAAAGTTCTGAACAAACTTTTAGCAAACTGAATTCAAACAAGTTGCAAGAGTACATGAAAATATGCTGAATGTCATCAACTGTTAGAGAAAGGCAAATTAAAACTGTTGGGAGGAACCACTATGTGTCAATTGGAATGTCTAAAAAAGACAGATGATATGAAGTATTGGTGAGAAGGGGGAAGACCTGGAACTTTTTAAGTGCTGATGGTGGAAATATAAAGTGGTACACGACATTAGAAAGTATTTTAGCTGTTTTTTAAAAAAGCTAAGCATATATCTAGAATATGATAAAGCCAATCTGCCCCTAGTTATTTCCACAAGAGCATTGGAGTCTTTTGATTTGCATACAAATGTTCATAGAATCTTTATTTGTAATAGCGCCAACCTGGAAACCCCAAATATTCATCTACAGGTGAAGGACAAACTGGTACATCAATACAGTGGAATGAAGTAAAAATGAAAGTTGCTTAGTTGTGTCTGACTCTTTGCAAACCCAAGGACTATATAGTCCATGGAATTCTCTAGGCCAGAATACTGGAGTGGGTAGCCTTTCCCATCTCCAAGGGATCTTCCCAAACCAGGGATAGAACCCAGGTCTCCTGCATTGCAAGTGGGTTCTTTACCAGCTAAGCCACCAGGGAAGCCCAAGAATACTGGAGTGGGTAGCCTATCTCTTCTCCAGCAGATCTTTCCAACCCAGGAGTCAAACTAGGGTCTCCTGCATTGCATGCAGATTCTTTACCAACTGAGCTATCAGGGAAGCTCATACAATGGAATACTACTCAGTGATAAAAAGGAACTATTGACACAAGCTACAGGATAGGATGAATCTCTAAACAATCATGCCGAGCAAGTGAAATAAGTCAGGCAAAAATGAGTATATAAAGTATGATTCCATAAAAAATTTTTAGGAAATGCACATTAATGTAGTGATGCAAAACAGATCAGTGATTTCCTGGAGAGAATGGAGAAGTGGGGAGGGATGAGGGAGAGATTACTGAGGATTTTGGGATAATGGATATGTTAATTATCTTGATTTTGGTAATGGTTTCTTATTTATTCAATTCTACTTCAATAAAGCTGTTAATAATAATAATGACCATCTAAATGATTAAGAAGATGACATGTGAAAGCCCTTTATATACTAGATAACACTACAGAGAATTATTAATTATACACAAGGACTTAATGAAAGATGACCATGTGATTACAAGCTTAGGAAATCAGAAGAGTGATGGGAGAAGTAGCAGAAATAAGGGAGACAGAAATAGGAACTAGATTGCAACAGATAGTGGTTTAAAAAAGACACATGTACCCCAGTATTCATTGCAGCAGTACTTAACTGCCAGGACATGGAAGCAACCTAGATGTCCATCGACAGGTGAATGGATAAAGAAGTTGTGGTACATATATACAATGGAATATTACTCAGCCAGAACATGGAATGAATTTGAGTCAGTTCTAGTGAGGTGGATGAACCTAGAGCCTATTATACAGAGTGAACTAAGTCAGAAAAAAAAAAAAATCATATATTAATGCACATATATAAAATCTAGCAAAGTGGTACTGATGAACCTATTTGCAGGGCAGGAGTAGAGGTGCAGATAGAACAAACTTGTGGACACAGTGAGAGGAGGGAGAGGATGGAGTGAATTGAGAGAGTAGCACTGAAACATACACATTACCGTATGTAGAACAGATAGCTAGTGGGAAGCTGCTGTCTGACGCAGGGAGCTCAACCCGGTGTTCTGTGACAGCCTAGAGGGGTGGGATGGAGTAGGGCTTGGAAGAGAGTCTCAAGAGTGAGGGGACATGTGAATACTTACGGTTGATTCATGTTGTTGTACGGCAGAAATCAACATAACATTGCAAAGCAATTATCCTCCAATTAAAAATAAATTTTAAAAAAGACAGTGATTTCTGTTTTCCCCAATGTGACACGTAGGCGGAAACACCAGGAGCTCTTTGGAAATGTAGGGCTGCAGCTGCACAGAGGTATGTTATGTACAGACAGGTTCAGAGGGCAAGCTGGAGGCTGGGGAGAGGAAGAGAGAGCTGGAAGGGCAGCGGGGAGCAAAGGAAGAGCGGAAGTCTGGGGACACTCCCAGCAAACTTTTTAGCAGTAGTTGGGGACCGGGGCTGTTGGGATAGGGCAGTTAGAGGTCTGAAATGGTGACATTTGAGCTGAGCCAGCCGTGTGGAAATCAAAAGGAAGGGCGTTTCCAGGCCGAGGGGCCGCAGCTGCAGAGGCTTGGAGATGGGCAAGGCCTTGATGGGTTCTAGGAGCTGTTTTTGGAGACTAGTCAGTCAGAAAGGAACGACTGTCCTCTCCTGTCCACCGCACATGATGGGGTGTTGGTCCAGCACTTTTCTGCTTTGAATGTGTAAGATTCTGCATCCGAAGTGGGGTCAATTCCCCTCCTCCACACACGTGAACTGGCCCACACCTGCCTACACATCTCCATCACCAACACCGGGACCAGACAAAGCTACCTGGTCTCCAGTGTTCCCTCCAGGGAGGACCTCATTAAACTCCGCCTCAGATCCTTAGGCATTGGATCCCGGAGGCTGGGGACTCCTGCTTTAAATCCAGGATTGCCTCTCATCTTTGCAGCCACCTCTGTTTCTACTTTGCAAGTAAGATCATCTATATACCGTTTTTCTAGATTCTGTATATACATGTTAATAAATGATACTTGTTTTTCTGACTTCACTCTGTATGACATTCTCTAGGTCTGCTGATTTGCATTCTCCTGATGATTAGTGATATTGAGCACCTAGCGTGGCTTGGGTTGGTCAGGAAGGAGGAAGGCAGTATGACTTGGTTGGGCTGGAAGGCTGCAGTGAGTTTCATTCAAGGACACCCCCAGAACTTATTTCTCTCGTAACTGGAAGTTTATATCTTCTGGTTGTCTTCACTCATTTTGCACACCTCCCATTCCTCTGCCACCTCCAGCAACCACCAATCTATTCTCTGTATCTATGAGTTTATTTTTTCTTTTTTGAGATTTCATATGCTGGTGAGTTCATACAGTATTTATCTTTTTTTCTCCTGTAATTTTTATTGGAGTATAGTTGCTTTGCAGTGTTATGTTAGCTTCCACTGGACAGCAAAACGAACCCGCCACACATATACGTATATCCTCTCCCTTAAGGCCTTACCTCCATGTAGCTCACCACAGTGCCTTAGGTAGAGTTCCTCATGCTCTGCAGTATGTTCTCCTTAGTTATCTATTTTATACATAGTATCAATAGTGAATATGTGTCAGTCCCAATCTCCCAATACCTCCCATCCACTCCTTTCCCCCTTGGTATCCATGTGTTTGTTCTCTACCTCTGTGTCTATATTTCTACTTTGTAAATAAGCTCATCTATACCATTTTTCTAGATTCCATATATACACATTAATAAATGATATTTGTTTTTCTAACTTCACTCTGCATCACACTCTCTAGGTTCCTCCATGCCTCTACAAATGACCTCATTTAATTCCTTTTTATGGCTGAGTAATATGCCTTTATATATATATGGACCGCATCTTCTTTATCCATTCATCTGTTGGTGGACATTTAGGTTGCTTCCATGTCCTGAATATTGTAAATAGTGCGACTGTGAACATTGGGGTGCATGTATCTTTTTGAATTATGATTTTCTCTGGGTAATAGCAGAATTGCTGTTTTCATTTAGCATAATACTGTCAATTTTTATCCATGTTGTTGTATATGGCAGTATATCCTTCTTTTTTCTGGCTGAATAATATTCCATTGTATAAACCACATCTTATTTATCAGTTCACCTGTAATTGTTTCCATGTCTTGGCCAATGTAAATAACACTGCAATGAACATGAGATTGTACATATATTTTGGAAATCATGATTTCATTTCTTTGGAATAAACACCCAGAAATGGAATTGCTAGATCATGTGGTAGCTCTATTTTTAGTTTTTTGAGGAAACTATAAACTGCTTTCCTTAGTGGCAGCATCAATGTATAGTGCCAACAACAGGGTACAAGAGTTTCCTTTTTTATTCATCCTTACCCACACTTGTTATTTATGTTTTGATTATAGCCATCTTCTAACAGATGTGAGCCGATGCCATATTGTGGTGCTGATTTGCGTTTCCCTGGTGATCAGTGACTGAGCACCTTTCCCCGAACCTATTGGCCATTTGTATGTTTCCTCTGAAAAAACATCTATTCAGAGCCTCTGCCCATTTTTATATTGGACTTATTTTTTTCCCTGTGGAGTTGTAGGAGTTTTTATATATTTTTTATATTAATCCCTTATCAGATATATGATTTGCAGATACTTTCTCCCATTCAGTAGGTTACCTTTTCATCCAGTTGGTGGTTTCTTTTGCTGTGCAGAAGCCTTTTAGTTTGACGTAGCATTGCTTATTTATTTTTGCTTTCGTTGCCTCCCCTGTGAATATTGACTCAGATGTCTCCATAAATGATGGGTTGGGGGTAGGGGGCACAAAGGAAATAGAGGCTATAAATGGACCAATTGAAAGTGCTTAGAATTAGGAAAGTGTGTGTATTGAAATGCCTTTAGAGAACCACAGCTCGGAGCATGAGCCTGACCACCATCTTAACTCTAACTGGTTTAAAATTTAAAATAGCCTAGAGGGAGATATTCTGGTTTTAGGATCATCAGTCTGATTTTATTACAGAACTGTAGTTGGGAAATGAATTTTCATTTTAGGAAGGTTTTAGAATGTATCTGAGGCAGGAGCTGGCAAATGCTCACTAAACCCATTTCCTCTTCCTCCTGGGCACACAGCTTGAGTGCAGTTATGTGTGGCCATGCGACTGAGCTCTGGCCAGTGGAATATGAGCAGAAGGGCTGTGTGGCACCTTCAGGCCTGGCTGATAAGACCCCTGCGTCATCAGCCGAGCTCTTTCTTGTCTTTGCCTGCTGGCTACGTGCCAGAGCTCCAGGGGAGAGAGCAGCTCTATCCAGTGGAAGCTTCTATGATGAAGAAATGTCCTAACTCTCTGCTATCCAAAATGGCAGCATGTGCTCACTGAGCATTTAAAATGTAGCTTGTGTGACTGAGGAACTGAGTTTTTAAATTTTGTTTGCTTTTAATTAATTTAAATAGCCACAGAGGGCTGTGGCTACCATACTGGATAGCACAGCATTAGACAGATGGAAGGAGTCTGGCCCTTGAATGACTGGGTGGAGCAGAATCCCAGCCTCTCTGCATTGCCTGGTAAAGTGTATGAGAAATAGTTATGGTGTTAAGACACTGAGATACAGTGTCTCTTCCATAAAGTGAGGGATACCTGCTCATTCAGCTACACTAAAGATTCATATAGTATCCAACTTCAGCTGGGCAACAATCTGGCTGTGCAAACTCAGTATCTAATATCAAACCCAGTTATCTGTGTCATTCCTTTTTTTTTTTTTTTTTAATATTTATTTCTTTATTTATTTATGGCTGTGCTGAGTCTTCGTTGCCGAACGGGTTTTTCTCGAGTTGCGGTGTGCGGTCTTCTCATTGTGGTGGTTTCGCTTGTTGCAGAGCACAGGCTCTGTAGCTGTGGTCCCTGGGCCTGGCTGCTCCCCGGCCGGCCTGTGGGATCTACCTGGATCAGGGGTTGAACCCTTGTCTTTTCCATTGGCAGGCAGATCCTTTACCAGGGAAGCCCTCTAGAGTCATTCTTAAATGAACGATCCAATCTCCTTTCACTTCCCTTGAGCTCCTAGTCTTGCCCCATCCTATTTTGCTGGGGGATGAATGGAGCGCAGGAGGCAGACACTGCCTTCTCTCGCTGCGCAGGGTAGCAAACTGCTCTGCCCTAGCTCACCACGTGGGCTCAGGCAAGTTGCACTGCTTCTCTGGTTATTGGCTTCCTCACTCATGAAATTGTGATTTCTGGGTTTGCCTCTTTTTCCCCCTAAAACATGTTTCAATATTTGCTCTCACATGGATGGATCAACAAAATTTGGTCCATACAAACAACAGCATAGTATTATTCAGCCTTAAAAGGGAAAGAAATTCTGACTCAGTCTATCATGTGGATAGACTCTAAAGAGTTAGGCTGCATGAAATAAGAGTTAGGCTGCAGATGGTCAAATCCTGTGTGATTCCAGTTAGGAGGTACCCTAGTTGTCAAATCCATATGACAGAAAGTAAACTAGAGGTTCCCAGGGTTGGGCAAGGGAATTACGATTTATGTCTGGAGTTTCAGTTTGAGATGTTAGAAAAATCTGGAAATAGATACTGTGGTGATTGCAAAGCACTAAATGTACTTGATACCAATGCTTTTTTTAAAGCCACAATTAAAAATAAACACACACACAAAAGAAAAAAAAATGATAAAGATCTGCTCTCTCTGTCCTCTCTGTTTCTCCTCCTTCTTTGAAAGCGTTCTCTCCCAGAGCTAGTTCCAGCCTCCACCCTGCCCACCCCAGGCCTTTCCACCTTCTATTCTATGTCCCTGTCTTCAGCCTTAGCACTTAGCACTTTTACTTGCTTCACTGCTTTTTTTTCCCTCTGTATAATTATGTCCATACCTGAGATCACCTGTGCCTCACACCTCACTCATCTTCAGCCTCTCCAGCCCAGCTTCTGCCCGAACTTCTTTACTGAGGTCGCTTTTGGGAATATCACTGTAATTAAGCTCTGCTCAGCTTCAAAAGGATGGTCTCTGGGAACCAGATGAGTCTCTTTTGTCTGGGCACTTAATCCTGTCACGTGGCTCTTCCTCCCCACCTATACATTCCAGACTCTCACCTCCTACACTCCCTGGGTGTCAGGAGAGTTAAAAGTTTGTAAATTGCCTTGAGTTCCTGGGGGATAACTAGCAAGTATAAAGAATAAAAATCATTTCATATAAAGCTGTTGAAAAATAGGCAGTGAATTGATTCACAGTCTCCCCCACTGGGCTATGATTATGAATGTCTTAGATGAAATATCACATTTTGGCAAGACGGGTTGATGGCTGTGTTAGGCTGCTAATTGTAATATGAAGCTTAATTTGCGCTCTGTTTCTTATTCCACTGGACTGGGAAGTGGGGGTGGCAAGGATGGGGCTATTCAGGGAGGCTTTATACGCTTGTCCTTTAGTTGGTGATGGGAAAATAATTGTTGCAGCATTGTATAGTCAAAGTTTGGGTACTTGGTGCTGTTAGATCCCAGCTATTCTGTTACTCAATGACACCGTCATTTCTGCTGTCTTCTAAGGCAGAAACTACATCCATCATTTATTCAACTACCTCTTCCTCTTGTTTTTCTTACTTGAATCTTTCTTCCTCCTTGTCTCTATTCCTCTCTTCTCTTGTTCTTTCCCTCCCTCCATCTCTTCCTTTCTTATTGAAAATTCTTTAATAATTTTGATCATCTACGATAATGAAGAGACTGGAGAGAAGGTGGTAAATGAAATAAACAAGGTTCCTTGTAAATGCAAGCTATGGTGGTTGACAAACAATGAAACAAGGAAGCCTAACAAAGAGAGTCATTCATCCATTCAACAAATAATCATGAAAGAGTTTACTGTGAGCCAGGCAGTGTTCTAGGTACTGGGATACATTGGTGAACAACTTATAGTAGGCTGTGATGGGCAAAGCAGGGGACTTTGTCTTATCTAAGCATTCAGGAGAGACTGAGAAGGTTGAGAACAAATCAGGTTGGCAAAAGGGGTCAGGGAAGTGGTTCAGCTAGCTGCTGGAGGGAGCAACTTGCGAAAAGGACGGAAAGAAACTTGCTCAGTGTGGCTGGTGCATGTGGCATGTAGGTCCAGAGTGGCAAAAATGTCCTGAGAGTCCTGAGAGCCAGGTGGAGGCTGATCCTTAAAGGCCATCTAAGCCACAGTAGTGAGTTTGAACTTCTAGGGCATCTGAGGATGCTGAAGTGCATAAGGACAGTTTGAATCAGAGCTGTCCAATCGAACTTTCTTTGATGATGGACATCCTGTTCTGGATGTCCAGTAGCATTGCTCACACCATACTAACGATGGCATACTTGAAATGTGACTGGTGTGACCTCAAAACTGGGTTTTAATTTTTATTTGATTTACATTTAAGTAGCCATGTGTGGCTTGAAGCCACCATATTGACAGGACACACCTGGATTGTCGGCTCATTATATCCAGACACCGAGTGGATTCTCTTTTGTCTAAAACCCCCGGATGGGCCCTTCTGTTTCTCTCAAGGCCCCCCAGCCACTGGGGTCTGTCGTACCAGTCTAATCTCCTGGTGAGCCGGGTAACCATTTTCTACCAGCTTCTACTTGTGTCCCACTTCCTCTTCAATGAGTCTTTACTTCAATGAGTCAGGGTGGGGGCTGCTCTTGCTTTCGATTTTCACCCCACGGCAGGCCACATCGCCTGTATTCATTGAATAGATTTTGTTTCGATGGGCTCTTGTTTTTCTTCATGAGCTGATGGATAGAAAGCTCTAAGGATGCAGATACCAGCTTGTGTCCTTTCCCCCAGAGTGTGCACAGGAGGCATCTACCTATGAACTGTCCAGCCTTTGGGACCCTTTATGGGGAACCCCCAGACTCTCTCACTTGTAGGACTGGGAGTGCAATGGGGTGCAGGGGTTCTCTGCTTCCTCAGGGAAAGGCGAGGTGTCACCTCCTGGGATCTTGTCTCTACCCTGAAGACCTGTCAGGCTGCTCTTCTGAAAGCCTTGTGGTGACAGGGAGCTTGCTTTCCATTCCTGCATTCACTCTTGACAGTCAAATCACTTTCCCACTGAGATTTACAGTTTTAAAATGATTGGGAAAAAGTCTTATTTTCCACGCTTATGTTTTCGGCTCAGCTTGAGGCATAAAAGGAAATGTTCTTATGGTAATTGCTCTCAATCAGTCTGGGGATAATCAATGATCTGCCACTTTTCTAGCCTCCCTCTACCCTCAGAGCCAGAGATGGCAGTGCTCCTGCCCTGAGGGAGAGCCGTTCCTGAGCACGGGTCTCTATGTGGCAGCAGGAGGCCCTCAGGACATGGTGGCCAGGGCTCATCTCCTCTCTCTGGGAGTGCAGATGGCGTCACCCCCTTTTCAGAGTGCACAGAGACTGGAGACGTGGTAATTTTAGTGAGGGAACAGATATTTCGCCCTGACAGAGTCTTGATTCCCACTTTTGGAATTTATTTTCATAGAGTAACAGACTCTCAAATATCATTTCATCAGTGCTTGCATTTTCTGTGTCCCCTCTGGTTGTTGTTCCCTGTGGTGACAGGGACCTCATTACCACATAAGGCTGCCGTCCCATCTGTAGGTCCTTCTGACGCTGGGAACAGATTTCACTGAGCTAAACTCTGCCCCTTTGTAGCTTTCATGCCTGGATCCTGACCTTCCCCAAGGGACTGTATAAACCCAGCCTGATTGATAGTCTGAGTCTTTCTTCTCCAATGGGCTCCCTGTTCTTTGGAGGACTGGGTATCAAGCCCCTGGTGATCTTGATTGACAGTTGTTAGTGTCCCCCAGAGTTAAAACTTCACAGTCCCCTGCTGACCTCAGCACAGCACGTGGGGTAGAACCACCTCCTCTTTTATTCTAGATGCTCTCCTTCATTAACACAGCCTGGGAGACTATAGCGCTCCAATGCAGTCCATCCCTGTTATTTACAGTAGCTGTGTTATATAGAGTCACGGAATTAGTGAACATTGGAGCCTCGTTCCTAAGGGAAATACAGGGTTAGAGTTGCCCCAAGCTTCTGGTCACGATGTTTTCATCAACCAGTCAGTGCATAACCTGGTTTTCTGTGCATTTCTTTTTAAAGACACCTTATTTAATATATGTTTTTGATTCATCAGCACTGAAATCACACCCAACAGTGCTAAAAACTGATGCTTGAATAAAGTTTATCTAGCAAACATATTTCATATGACAGCCTTCTTGTGCTTAGGGATACCAGATAACACTTCAGCATTAGGCTTGGGGGACCATTTAAACAGTGAAGTCACCGATAGGAAGCATGAAAATGCGAAAATCATGGTTCTATGGAGACAGCGAAAAGGACTTGTTCACGGAATGAGCTGAAATGAGAAGGCAGAGCATCACCTTGTTTGACTTTGGCTGGAACGTGTGCATGGGGTGACTCAGTTATTTTTGCCACCCTTACACGTCTGTGGATGGTTGCCAGAGTGCCTCGAGTATTGATTTGGGGATTACAGATAAATTTTAGTCAGTAGGTGAATCTGTGTGTGTGGAGTCTGTGAATAAGGATAGATTGTATCATACGCATGAGGAGGAAGTTGAAAAAAGGAGGTTAAGCTTTATGCAGAGATGTGGAGGGTGAGTGTCTGGGCAGAAATTGTATGACATTTGGGCAAGTGTGTATTGCTGGAAGGTGTTGGTCCAAAGTGTTGGTCCTGACCACAGAGTGAGTGAGTCTTACTTTTTGTCCTGTGTCCTTGGATGGACTCAGCTTGGGGAGCACATGTCTGTCATTTGCATCAACACCATCTGGCCCAGAGTGGGCACTTGGTGACTATTCACTCTGAGGGCTATGGGGATGTTGTTGATGCTGGTTCAGAGCAGAGGGAGAGAATGAAATGAGACGAGGGATGCAGGTAGGACCTGAGGAGCGCTTACAGTGAGTACACTAAGCTTAATTCAAAACATAAATGAAGAGGCAGTGGAAAGACCTGCTGGAGGAGACTGAAGTGGCTGCAGCCACAGAAAGATGATCTGGGGTGAGGCGGACTCTGTGTAATGGGATAGGTGGCTGGGGAGAGGCAGAGGTGTGCTGTTTTTCATTTCCTTCCCTGGGAGGAGTTTCTTTCTTGAAAACATGACTCCCCTCCACATAAAGGACGGCTGCTCTTCATGACAGCTCCCTGAGACAGCTGGGCTCTTATGCCCACTGTTCAGATGAGCAAGGGACCTGGGACAGAGAAGGGGATTAAGCCATCTTCCCAAAGGAACAGGGTCTGTGATTGGAACTTGGGCTCCCACCCTTGCTGACCTGGCCATAGGGAGTGGCTTCAGCTGCATTCTGTGTTAGCCAGATGAGAAGACATCATTTTATGTATCTATTTTTAATGAGAAGTTAGGAAAGTGGAGGAAGTTGAGAGAACTTATAAAAGGAGACACGCTCTTCATGCTGTTTGGTGATGTCAGTTTGGTTCAGTTCGATAGACACTGGCTGAGCCTCTGTATGTCCTTGCTGCTGGAAGGGAGGGAATCAGGCTGGACAGAGACAATCTGGTCAGGTGCAGCTACCCATCAGTAGGGGAGTGGGCTTCATCTATGAGTCAGGGAAGGGCTTCCAGGATTGTTAGCACGGGCTCACAGTGCTTGCTGAAATTCATACCCCTTTGGATAGTAAGAGACGGAACCTGGGGCCTGCTAGGGAGGCAGTTCTCTTCTGTTAGGTTGTCAGCTCCATGCTTTGCCCTGTGGCTGCACGTCTGAGCGTCCAGGGTGCCGAGGATTTCAGTGAAAGATACAATGAGCGACAGCAACTTCCAGTCTAGCAGAGGAAGTAAGTCAGATGGACACACAGCTGTATAGTTATAATGTTTCCCACCATCATGTGATTACAAAGGAAGGAAAAACTACTCCCTACTGGAAGGGCTGCTGGAGACAATTTGACATGTTATTTGACCCCCAAATTGCCCCTGCCTTATCGTCCCATCTCTGTGCTTTCCACCCAGTTGCTCAAGCCAAACATCTAGAAGATTGCTCACTCTTCTCTTTTCCTCATCCTCCACATCCAGTCTATCTCCAGTTTGCTTAGCGTCTATCTCTAGCATAGAACTTGAGTCTATCCATTGCTCTCTTTGTTTATTCTCACCTCCCAAGCTCTGGGCACAACCCACTGCTGCTGGGGCTGTTGAAAGAGCTTACTAGCTGGTTTAAAATTCTATCCAACCTCCCCTCCTATCAGTAGTTTTTGCAGCAGCCAGAGTAATTTTTCCAAAGTATAATTCAAGATCTTGCCACTCTTATTCTCAAAAGCCTTTGTAACATCCTGTATTAATCAGTGAAACAACTTTAGGTATTTCAAAGGGAATCAAAATACAAGGATTTCGTTACATAGAAACAAATAGAGGATGGGAAGGCAACCCAGAGCATGAAGCCAATACCACCTCTAGGCTGGAGAGACCCAAGCCGAGAAGCCAGAAGCTACTCAACCATGATGGCCACCAACCACCCCTGCCTCTGTGAAGGGAGCTGGGACCTTGGAGGAAGGGGCCGTCTGGTGGGAAGCTACAATGACAAAAGAGACATTGCCATAAATGTCAGCTAGTGCCAAGAAGGAGAGAGAGAAATACTCTGGCTTCTCCATATCTTCAGATCTCTCACTAGGGTCTCCCAATGGCTGAACTCTGCCAAAAGCCCATCGTCGGGGGAGCCTGGGAAATGCTGAAGGGTGGAAGCAAATTGACAACGAACAGACCAAGTCTGGTGCCCCCCAACTCTCTGCCATTGTCTTTGGGGACCCAAACCATCCACCCCCGGCTACCTGTCCACCCTTGCCTTGTACCGGCCCGCCCTTCCTCCTAGCAGGCCTGCTTCTCCAGTCTCCTTTCTAGTCCTGCAGCTCCCCGGGCACATCCTTCCCCACCTCTTTGGACAGTGCCCTCTCTTTCTGGAATATGCATCCCTTGGTAACCCTCCTGGCTGGCTCCTTCTTTATATCCTCAGTCTTAACTCAAATAGCACCTTCCCAGAGGGGCCTTCCTGACCACCCATTCTGTATAAACTGGCTCCGCTTAGCTTACTTATAGTTGCTCTGTAATATCACCCTGATGTGTCTTTATGGCATTTGTTTTCAGCAAAAGTGTTTTATTTGTTTGTTGTTCATTACTGTCTCCCCTCGCTTCATTCAAGTCTCTGCTCAAATGTTGACTCTACAGAGAGGCCTTCCATGACCACCCAAGCTAAGCAGTGCCCCTCACCCTTCTCAATTTATTTCACTACAGTTTTATTATTATTGTTGTATAGAGATAGTCATTACTTGGTGTGTGTGTGCACGCACATGTACACACACTCTTATTTATTTTCTCCACTAGACTATAAACTACATGAAAGCATCTTGTTTACCTTGTTCTCTTGAAAGGAAAGCTCCAGAGGGGCAGGGGTTTCGTGTGCCCCATTCAGCAGACCAAACTGTTGTGACCATCCCCAGTACTTAGAATGATGCCAGACATAGTACCCACTCGAACTCTCTGTGGCATGAGTAAATCAATAGTGTTGAAATTGAGTAGAATCTCCATAAGCAGTGATGGGAGAGAAGAAAGAACATTCTCAAACAGTAGTAATAATGAAAAAAAGGCCAGAATGTGATATGTAATAAATAGGAGTTATGTGAAGAGAGGCAGGTTGAGGCTATGCTAATAAGTTTACTCAGTTTGGTAATAAGAAGCCATGGGAAGTTTTTGAGCAGGATCATGCCATGTCCAGAACTGCACTTTGAAGGATGCATAGAAAGTATCCAAAGAGTTCCTTCATTTTCATGCCAGTGAAAATTTTGTAGCTATCCTAGTCACAGTTGGTTTAGACAGAGGGATGCCATTAGCAAAGTGAACTTAAGAGGAATTCATTTATTCATCAAGGGTTGATGAATAAATGATTGAATCATTGATGAATAAATGATTGAATCATTGAATAATGCAATATTAGTTGAATAATTGAATCATTTATTCATCAAGGATTGGAGTGCCTCATAAGAACCAAGTTCTGCTAGTGTAAGGGAAGAGACATTTAAATGTAAAACAGGATGTTAATTTAAACGTGAAACCAGGGTCCCTCCCCTTGGGCTCACTGTCTAATAAGGGAGATAAACCTGTAGGCAGATGATTGCATTGCAGTGTGATCTGTGCTAACTGAACTCTTAGTGCAAAGCAGGGAGCCCTTCCTGGGGTGTCACAAAGGTTGCTCACATCCAAGGCCCTGCTTGGGAGGTGAAAGGAAACAAAAGTGGAGGGACAGCATGCGATCCGAAGGGGTACAAGAGCAAGGCTGCTTGAGAATAGGAAGCACTGGCCCTGTGGGCAGAGTTTATGGTGATGGTGGGGATCGGCAAGGGACCCTGGACGTGGTGAGCGGTGAGAGGCTGGAATGATGGCATGGGGGGCCAAGTGATTGAAGGCCCTTCTACACCTTGTAAGGAGGTTGAAGAAGAGGACTATTTCCTATCACTCTCTGATTTCTGCTCTTAGAACAAACAGTCTCTTTGTGTCCCTGACACACCTGATTTTCACCCATTTGTTCCTTCTTTCCAAAAAGATATTTAAAAAGTTTCTGTTATATGCCATATACTAGTCTATGCATTGAAGATTTAGTGGTAAATAAGGTAAACAGGCTGTCTAGCAGGAAAGATGCGTGGATACACACACATACACACACATTAAGTATGTGTATTTGTTTTTTGCCGTCATGCTTAACTTTATGAAAACATATTTGTGTGTGTATATATATTTTGACTATATATATATATATTTTTTGACAAGTTAATGAATAGTTCTATGAAAAATCAAAACTCATAAGGAACTATAGTATGCTTCGAGAGGGTTTCTGTTTACCTTGGGAAGTCCTGGAAGGTCTTAGTGCTGGGGGAAATGACATGTGAGAAAGATCTGAAGTGAGGAGCAAGCCATGTGAATATCATCGGGAAGAGTGTTTTAGGCAGAGGGAATGGCAAGTGCAAGGGTCCTGAGGCAGGAGACGTTCCAGGAAGGACAAGGAGGACAGGAAAGCTGGAGTATAGTGAGTGAAGGCAGGGGGGCAGGAATGGAGGGAGAAGTCAGGAGCAACCTCTGGTGGGCTTGTAAGCAGAAGACAAGAGTGATAGATTTTATTCTAAATGTGATGAGGAATCACTGGAGGATTTTGAGCTGGGGGATGATGCAACGTGACTTATATTGTATTAGAATCACATCAACTGCTTCTGAGAAGGGGGCTCTAATGGGGCAGGTGAAGCTGAGGGACGGGTTGGGAGACAGTTGCCGTGGTGCAGGTGAGAGACGATGGTGGCTTCGGACATCTGAGCAGCAGTGCTGTTGGTGAGAAATGGTAAACTTTATTTCATATGTTGTGCATGTGGAGTCAATATAATGTGCTGATGGAGTGAATGTGGGGTGTTAGGGAAGTGGAAAAGTCAAGAGTGGTTGCCAATGTTTTATTTTTTCTGGCCACGCCCCATGGCATGTGAGATCTTAGTTCTCTGACCAGAGATCAAACCCATGCCCCCTGCACTGGACTCATGGAGAATTAACCACTAGGTCACCAGGGAAGTCACTCTCAATGTTTGTGACTTGAGCAACTGGGTGATGTGGTGATGCTATTTACTGAGATGGGAGACACTGACAGAAAAACTGAGCAGGGGGCAGAGAGCAGGGAGATGAAGAATTTTCATCTGGAGAAGCCCATCAGACCCCCAAGTGGAGATAGCATGTGGGCAGCTGGATGCAGGAGCCAGGAATTCAGGGGTGAAGTCAAAGGTGGAGACAGATATTTGGGAGTGTCTGAATATAGATGGCAATTAAATGCCATTTCAGTGAGTCCTGACCACCTTTTCAGGGCCAGAGTCAGTGCTGCCTCTTCCATGAAGCCTTCCTTGACTGCCTCATACATTTCCTTTGTCTTCCTGTCATTTCCTTTAAGTTGAAGTCCTTCACTGGGGTTGCTTGGGGAAGCTATGGCCCCGAGATCTCTTGGGCCCTCACGGGGCCTTGACTAAGTAGGTGGGCCCGGCTGTCCAAAGCGTGAGGGTGCTCACCTTCTACGTGGAGAAGCAGGTGGACCGTGTTTCCCAAGGCGCTGCAAGATTGGTGTTTTGGGTCCACTAGACAAAGTCCATCCTTGTCTCAGTGCCTAGACCCTCAGGGTGCTCAGCACACATTAGGATGGATTCACAACCTCAGCAGGAAAGCCAATGACAGAAGGAGACATATAATATGATTGTATTTATTGGGCTGGCCAAAAAGTTTGTTTGAGTATGTCTATAACATCTTATGGAAAAGTCCAAATACAAACTTTTTGGCTAACCCAATATATGAATTTCCTTTGGCATGATGAAAAAGTTCTGGACCTAGATAGTGGTGATGGTTGCATGACGTTGTAAATGTACTGAATGCGACTGAATTATAAACTTTAAAATAGTGAATTTTGTATTGTATGTATTTTACTACAGTGAAAAAAAAACAAGAAATGTTGTCAGGGGTGACAGTTTCTCCAGGCTTCTCATTCTAGTCTCTCTTTTGCAGCCACCTCCCCATCTGCCCCCCTCCTCCGCTGGCTTCTTCTACTTGGGGCCAGGCTGGAGTCCAGGGGCAAGGCATGGGGATGAAGAGCTTGGAAGTTTGTGGCTGGGAGCTGGCACTGACCTGCTTGCAAGGGCAGTTTGTCCTTTTGTAGAGAGAAGTGGAGGGAGGCAAGGTTGGGATGGCAAGGTGGGGCAGATTTATTCCCACTTGACCCAGGCCTGGGATGCACATGGGGTGGGACAAGGGTTGATCACAGGGTGAGTTAGCTAAGCTTAGGAATTACCGTGAAGATGGAGACTGAGGCGACCCTGGAGACTCTTCCTCTCAGAAGCCGAGTCCCAGGTGAACCAAGCTGACCCTAGTATTCTGAAATGCCCCACGGAAGTCGGGCCGCGGATTGGGGCTGGGGGCCGAGGCAGGTGGCCTGGGCTGTGGGCTGTATCCTGGAGGAGGGGGTGCAGTAAACTGCTGGCTTCTGGACTATCAGGCACTGGCTGAACTATTTGCGCAGACCGGGTCTGTCTCCTGGCTGTAACAGGAGATTGCCGAATTTGTCAGAAAGTACCATAGTCCAGGAATCTACTCAGCTGTTCATATTTTTCTGTGTGTACGTGTGTGTGTGCATGTGTGTGCGTGTGTGTGTGTGTGTCTAGTGGAAGGACAGATATCTCCTGGGCCAGGGGCTGAGTAAATGATGAAGAGCCTCTTATTGGCCTCTTGTTGACCCTGGGACAATAAGCAGAGAATATTATTCTGAAGAGAATTATGTGGCAAATCAGCAGAGAAAGTATAAAACACAGGCAGTCTGGTGCTTCCAGAATATAATCTCAGAGAGTTTTCATGCAGCATTAAAGCCTTTCAGGGTTTCATCCAATCTTATTGCCCATGTTTCTCCAACTGAAATCTTTCTCCCGATGCTTGACTAGGCCACACTGACTTCAACCTCCTCACCTTTGCATATAAGAGTCCCTTTGGCCAAATCCTGGCCATTCTTCAAGAACAGCACAAACCTCACCTCCTCCATGAAGCCTTCTTGGTTTCCTCCAGCCCACAGGGATCTGTCTGTCCTTTTCAGAATTCTTCAAAGGTTTGAAGTTGCTTTCACTCTTTGGTTGAATCAGCTCTTCCCAAGAGAGCTATTTCAGAGATGTCACCACTGTTCGCAGGCACAGTGTAGACGTCTAACCAACATCTGGTAAGTGGAAATTTATGCAATCCTAAAGATCAAGCAATCAGTGTTTAAAAAGAAGAAGAAGGGGAAGAAAGCGAGGCAGGTAGAAATGTGTGTGATCAATGATTAATGAGGCCCCCCAGAGAGAGTGCTTCAGGAACAAGGCAGAGCAATATGGTCATTGGCAGCAAATCTGTAATTGTGGCTGTTGGGGAGAAGGGTGGCTGCCCTTAATTAATGAGTAGCTGGAAAAAGAAAAGACAGCGGCGAGAGAGGCTGAGATGGGAAGCAGGCTGAGAAAGCTTAGCGTGAAGATATTGTGTGATGCTGGCAATTTTGAAATGTTACATTTAGCAATGAATAATGGATAACTGATCTAGTGGAAAATGCAGGGCAGGTTCTCTAGGAAGGTAAGAATGGGGTCTGTGAAGTGATAAGGAAGTTAACTGTGGGTAGCTATGTTGGAAGATAGAATGCCAGTTTGTTTACCCGTCTTGATGTTGTCTGTGGCTGTGAATGGATTTGCTGTGTGGAGTGCTGGAGCTTTAAACAGCCCTCGGTGTTGTTTACATGTTACACACACTTTCATGCTGAAGTATGGTGCATCAGTTAAACACAGGCTGTGGGGGTAGGCTGCCTGGGCTTCCATCGTGGCTTGATTACTGACCACTTATGGTACTGTAGGAACGCTGTTGAACCTCTCTGTGCCTCAGTTTTTCTCACCTATAAATGGGGTTAATAATAGTACATTCCTTCTAGTGCTATGAGGATTAAATGAGGGATAATTTATGTAATGCATTCTGGAGTGCCTAGTGTGTTGCAGAACCCAATATACTGTTAGTTATTATTACCATCAATTGTCGGCATCTCCAAGGCTTTGAGGATGAGACTGATGGAAGAGCTGGTGTTCTTTCCTGATGAAGGCAGTGAGAAGTTGTGGACCAATGTGTAATCGTTCAGCCTCAAAGGCTTTGAAAGCCCTGATACTTCAAGTATTTGCAAAAATGGTTGCAACATTCAAGAAGCGAATACCAAGAACCTCTTACCGGGCTTGCGGTTGAAGGGGCTGGTGCTGTTTGTGTGACTGTTCATCACCTTGTGTGGCCAGCAGGGTGGATGCCTGTGCCTGGGGACAGGAGGAAAGGTGGATATTGGCTGCTGGTATCCAGACAGGACCCTAAGGGACGCCATGACGGTGTGATGCGGTGGGTTCTCTGGGCCACAGACAGTTGTCTCAGCTGACCGCAGATCCCTGACCAGTGCAGGGTGCGCTGGGTGTTTAGTGGAAGAGTGGGACATCCTCCAGGCCCCCCAGACCTGGATTTATATCAGGCTTTGCTTCTCACCTCTTATGTGACTTTAGAATGCTACTTAACTTCTTTGAGTCTCAGAACATGGGAGGAATATCTAAGATAATGTAGACAGAGAGTCTGGCACATAGTAAGGCTGCCAAGTGTTAATTCCCTTTTCCTTGTTTTCATCATCTGTAAAATGTGGATTAAAAAAATCGTGTGAGGTGTTTATCATAATTATAGATAGTAGTTATTCATTCATTCAACAATTTTCGCTTATTATTCACTCTGTGTCAGGTGCTACCTGGGGCTTAGGTTGTATCAGTGAATAAAATAGCAAAGATACTGGCCCTTTTGTCGTTTAAATTTTAGCAAGGGAAGGCAGACAGTAAACTGGCAGAAGTGAATTGAATTTCTAGTGTGTAAAAAGATGTTAAGTGCTGCGGAGAAAAAAGAAGAATGAAAGTAGGATCAGGAGCCTTGGGAGTGCTGGGGTGGGGGGCAGTGTGTGTATTAAATGAGATGGCCAAGACAGACCTTGTTGACAAGGTGGTATTTGAGCAGAGACTTGACGAAGGTGAGGGACTTAGTCATGATGGTATTTAGGGGAAGAGCATGCCATGCAGAAAAAAAAATACATTTCTTCAAATGCTTGAGGCTGTGCCTAGAGCATTCCAAGAATAGCAAGAAGGCCAGTGTGGCTAGAACAGTGTAAAGAGAGAAGGGAAGGAGATGAAGTCAGGGAGTAACAGGGAAACCAGATCGTGTAGGGCTGCCACTGGGGAGACTTTGGCTTTTACTCTAAGTGAAATGAGGATGTACTGCAGGATGCTGAGCAGAGAGGAGAGGTGTGATCTGCCTATTTAAGAGAATTACACTGCACACTGGCTACTGTGTCCAGAGCAGAGACTTGTAGACTCTACAGTTGACTGTAGAGAGGCAAGGATGGAAATGAAGAGACCAGTTGGAAGGTTACTGTGGTGTCCAGGTGAGAGATGCTGGTGGCGTGAATTAAGACGGTACCAGTGGGTGGTGAGAAGGAACTGGATTTTCTTATATTCCAGAAAGATAGAGTCATTAAGTGTCACTGATGACCGTTTGCGAAGAATAAGAAAAAGACAGGAGTTAAGGATAGTCTGAGTAACTGGGAAGATGGAACTGCCATCAGTTCAGAAGAATGTGGAACAGGTTTGGATGGGAAAAATTAGAGTTCACCTTTGATCGTGTTGAATTTGAGCTGTATATTGAAAATATCCAAATGGAAAAGTCACATTAACAGTTGGCTACATTCATTAGAAGTTTGGGAGACTGATCAGGGCTGAGAGATAAATTAGGGAGTTGACAACACAGGGTACAGTTAATTAAAGCCATGAGGCTGGATGAGCTCACCAAGGGAGTGAGTTTAGACATACAAGAGGATCAAGGGCCAAGTTTTAGGGCCTCCAGCTTGAAAAAGTTGAGTGGAAGTAGAAGAACCAACAGAGGAAGTTGAAAGGAAGTTGGCAGAAGCAAAACCAAGAGAGTGTGCTGTGATGGGAGTCAAATAAAGAAAGTGTATCAAGGAGGAAGGAGTGATCAACTGTGTCAAGTAATGTGATGGGTCAAGTATGTTAATTATCTATTGTGGCTCACTCCGAAACTTGGTAGCTTAAAACAGTGCTTATTATCTCACAAAGTTTCTGAGGGTCAGGATTCTGGGAATGGCTAAGCTGAGTGGTTTTGACTCAGGATCTCTTGCAGACTTGCTGTCACGCTATTAGCTGGGGCTGAAGTCATCTCAAGGCTCAAGTGGGGCTGGAGAATTCTCTGCTGGGCTCACTCTTATGGTTCTCGGCAGTCCTCAGTTCCTCACTGGCTTTCGGCCAAACAACTCATTTTCTCACTATGTGGGTTTTTCCATAAGCTGTCTGAGTGGCTTCATGACACAGCAGCAGCTTCTCCCAGAGCAACGGATCCAAGAGAAAGACAGCATGCAAGGGACCTCCCAAGATGGTAGTCACAGCCTTTTATAGCCTAATTTTGCAATTGTCATACCACCACCTCTGGATGCTCTTGGTCACATGCTTTGCCAGCCCAAACCTGGCACAGTGTGTAGGAGGTTATACAAGGGCGTGAGTACCAGGAAGTGGGGATATCTTAGAAGCTGACTACTAGATCAAGTATGAGAATACGCAACCAGAGAGTGAAAGACTGATGATGGGGATGAGAAAGACAAGGACTTCCTGGTGACCCAGTGGTTGAGAATCTGCCTTCCAATGCAGGGGATGTGGGTTTGATCCCTGGTTGTGGGACTAAGATCCTACACACCGCAGGACAACTAAGCCTGTACGTGGAAATTACTGAGCCACAACTAGAGAGAAGCCTATTTGCTGCAATGGAAGATCCTGTGGACTGCAGCTAGGACCCAACACAGCCGAAAATAAAAAATTTTTTCAAAAGAGAAGAGAATTACTGGAGCACTGTCCTTGAGTAGAAAAAAAGATAAGCACCATGTCAAGGGGGAGTGGACCTCAGCTAGATGCATGCTGGGATCAGGAAAACAAACCATGTGGTGGGGGTAGATATGATTATGGGAGTTTGTGGAGCTGTATTCTGATCATTCCTTTTTCCTCAGTGAAGTGGGGAAGCAAGGTTATCAGCTGGGCTGGCTTTGATATGTTTTAAAAATCGTGGTTTTGATCCTTTGATGACTTTGATAATGGTAGGTAACCACCATGATTCCTTTCACTTTTAGTTAAAAGGTAGACTTATAGTCTTGTAACTTGTCCAGATGTGGGGCATCTGCAGAGTCATGGTACCCTTTTTGAATTAACATAGAAAGAAAGACCTGTTTAATTCCAAACAAACAGCTTATGCTAAAAACAGATAAAATCATCTGTGCTATGCTCAGTCATGTCCAACTCTTTACAACCCCATGGACTGTAGCCCGCCAAGCTCCTCTGTCTATGGGGTTCTCCAGGCAAGAATACTGGAGTGGGCTGCCACGCTCTCCTGCAGGGGATCTTCCCCACCCAGGTCTCCTGCATTGCAGGCAGGTTTACCATCTGAGCCACCGGGGAAGCCCTAAAATCACCTACCCTGTTCTTACATAGATAAGAGCTACCAGGCCATAAGAGATCAAGAAAAAAATTTTTTTTTACAGGAAAGAAATCTTAATATTCTTTCCATTAATAGAAGTTCTTTTCATTAATATTTTTTCTTCTTGGAATTGGGAGAAGACTGGAGTTTCTTTATTTCAAGAGTAGAACATATCTGGTCAGAACAATCAAGGTGCCTGGTTGCAAGGTCTCTGTAGTTGACCTGAAAAATCACTGGCTGGGACTTTTAGGGTAGTTCAGAGCCCTGAAGATAGTCAGGTTCTGTCTCCAGATGAGGGAATTATAGAGCATAGAGAAAAAGCACCTATTGGCATTCTCAGAATGTCTCTGGAAGAAGCAGAAGCATCAGACTCACCACAGTGCCCTGCCCACACCCGCACCCCTGCCCACACCCCCGCCCACAAGCTCCCAGTAGGCTTTTTATGTTATTAAATCCTTTCCTCTTTTAGGTCTCACTAGAATAAATAGTGGTTAGGACTCTGTCTTGGACCCCTAAGTAGTCCAGACTGCGAGCTGGGTCAGGCTACTTGGTCTCCTTTTGACCCCACTAGGAAAGCGGAGGACAGTGAGAGTTTTTGAATGGACCACTCCTGTGATGCGTAGACTCCAGCTTTAAGACCTAGCATCCTTCCCTCTCTTTCCCCCTCATCCCCTCTTCCCCTTGCCTGGCTCATTAGCCCTGGGACCTCCAGGTTCAGGCCTGAGCCTGAGGTCAGCCCTTGTTCCTCTTGTGCAGTAGGCAGTTCCTATAGGAGCTCTCCTGGTTCCCAGAAAGCCCTCACCCATTGATTGGGACAGAAAGTAACCTTGGAGATCCTGGATGCTCTCCTAGCAGCCATACCAGACCTGGTGGCCACCTCATTTTTGCAGAGACAGATGCTCCTGTAATAGGAACAAATCAATTAGCCATCCTGATGCTAATGTACTAATGCCACCTTATCAAGCTGGTCCGTAGCTCAGAGAAGTCACCTCTTCCTCTGATCCCTGCTCTGGCACTCAATTTTCCATTGTAGCATCAACCCCAGGCTTCTGGAAGGCTCCGCAGACCACAGGATTCCTGCAGTGGGTTGATTTTATCTTCCTTTAGAATCTGCCTGCAATGTGGGAGACCTGAGTTTGATCCCTGGGACAGGAAGATACCCTGGAGAAGAGAATGGCAACCCATTCCAGTATTCTTGCCTGGAAAATCCCATGGACAGAGGATCCTGGCAAGCTAGTTCATGGAGCTGGACATGACTGAGTGATTAACATACACACACACACAGAGTGTATATATGTCAATCACACTTTCCAAATGCATCCCACCCCCGGTATCCATATGTCTGTTTTTTATATCTATGTCTTTATTTCTCTCTCGCAAATAAGTGCAAATGCATCATTTTTCTGGAATCCACATATAAGCAATACTATACGATACTTGTTTTTCTCTTTCTGACTTACTTCACACTGTATGACAGTCTCTAGATTTCTCATGCAGTCTTTACTGTGTGAGGAACAGCTATTCTTCTCCTCCCTATTTTCTGAAAAATAGGACAAAGATGTGCTAAAATTTTTAATTAGATGATAATACCAACAAACAACTTTTTCCTCCATAAGCTTTATGGCTTAGAATGTGCTTTCTCACTTTATCCTATTTAATCCTCATAATACATCTATAGGAGGCCAAGACAATTATCTCCATTTTACAGATGAGAAAACTGAGGCCCAGAGAGGCTGCTGACTTGTTCAATGACATTAAGCTGGTAAATGACAATGCTAGGAATAGAGCAGAGAGAAGAAGGGCCAGAAGAGGGTGATTCAAAGCAAAGGTTAACTCTGGAGGAAACCCTCCTGGCAGTTGGAACCAGGCAGCTTGGAGAGTGCTTGCTCTCCATGGAACTTGCTGAAGGAGACTGAGGTTCCTGGGGCCACCAACACCTCTCTGCCTCCTGCACACCCAACCTGGATCCTGTGTCAGCTTTCCATTCTGTCTGATTTTCAGGAAAATGCCTTAGCAGTACTGCTGGACCTACTCTAGTATGTTTCCAAGAGGTTTCACTTCATCTCACAAAACCAAGCACCTCTTTGAAATCTTTAGCCCCATCCCTAAAAATTGGCCCTTCAGCTTGGTGAAAGGGCAAAACAACAATTGAAAAGTCAACTAAAAATGAATCCCTTCTCCTCGTCTACGTTCTGCTGTGCACTTCAGAAATTCTGTCTACCAAGAGGACATAAATATTAAGAAACTCTCCTCTGCAGAGTCTAGGTGAATCTTGATTCTACAGCGAGCCTCCTCATACCCCCAAATCACTTAAAGATTTGTCCTCCTATCTGACCTATCTGCCCCTCTTCTGAAGTTGTGGGTACTGACTGTTCCTGAAATAACCTGAATCAAAAAGTAATGGCTTTCAGGAAAGTTACAATTAGCTTTTCACTGGGAAGAAAGCTCAAAGAGGTGTTTTTTTGTTTATTTTTATTTAAAAAAGGAAAAGAGGTGGAAAAAGAAAAAAGAAGCAACTGAAAAATCTTGTGGCCTTCTGAGTCTGTTGAAAAAACACTGAACTATGTCAGGGGAGAACAGTTGCAACAGGAGACATTGATTTTTGGCTTCTTTTCATTGTTTTTATCGCTGATTACATCCTCTTTTTCTAGATTGTCAGTGTTGAGTAGAGGTGAATGAATTACTTTTCCTCACAGTTCATTGATTTCTGTGTTGACACACATTGATTTCAGCTCAGAATAAGGAAGAAAGAGCATCCTAATAGAGCTGTCTTGGAAGCTGGAAGAGTCGCCTTGGGGGCAGAGAGATCTGTGTCAACAGAAGTGTTCAAACATGGGCTGAGTGACTGTGCCGGGAATATTTGGATCTGACTCAAGCAATGATTGGGAGGGTAGCTTGGGTAATCCTTAATGTCCACTATGTCTGTCTCATGTTCAACGTTAAAGCCCTGGATGACTTAATCCCTTTAGCTAGAGCCTGTATCTTAACCAGGACAATATTTCCAATATGGTGGTATGCTAGAGGGTTTTTGTTGGTGACAGATTTACCATTAAAAGCAGGAAAAACGATAAAACAACAAAATACCATTCCATGCCTATTAGAACGGCCAAAATTCAGAATATTGACAATACCAAATGTTGGCAAGGATGGGGAGCAATAAGAACTCTCATTCATTGCTAGTAGGAATACAAAGTGGTACAGCCACTTTGGAAGATAGTTTGGCTGTTTCTTGCCAAAATAAATGTACTACTACTATATGATCTGGCTATCATGTTCACTGGTATTTATGCAAAGCAATTAGAAACTTATATTCATAAAGAAACCTGCACACAGATGTTTCTAGCAGCCTTAGTCATAATAGCCAAAACTCAGACGCAAGATGTCCTACATCTTGGACATGATGGATGAACTGCAACATCAGACAATGGGATATTACTCCGTACTAGAAAGAAATGAACTATTAAGCCATAAAAAGGCATGGAGGAAACTTCAGTGCATGTTGCTAAGTAAAAGAAGTCAATCTGAAAAGACAACATACTGTTCTGTTCCAACTGTATGACATTCTGGGAATGGCAAAACTATGGCAACTGTAAAAAGAGATTTGTGGTTGCCAGGGGTCAAGAGGGTATGGGGGGAGGGATGAAGAGGCAGAGCACAGAACATTTTTAAGGCTGTGAAAATACTCTTTATGATACCCGTCATTATACATTTGTTCAAACGTATATAATCTCCTGGCTCTGATAATGACGTGTCAGTGGAGGTTCATCAGTAGTGACAAATGTACCATTCTGGTGGGGGGTGTGGACAATAGGGGAGGCTATGCATATGTAAGGGTAGGAGGTATATGAGAACTCTCTGTACCTTACTCTCAATTTTGCTTTGAACCTAAAATTGCTGTAAAAAATTAAAGTCTTTTTTTAAAAAAATGAAAAAAAAGGTAAAAATAGAATTAGCACATCAAATCATGATTTTATGGATATCATTGCCTAGGATGAAGCTAAGACAGTCAATGCCATGGTAACCCACTCTAAGACTGCACGAATTACAGGTGGGATCCTAAGACATGACCTTGAACATTTAAAGCCTTCATTGCTGAATTTCGACCCTGACTGTTGCAAAGCTTGACTAGTTCAGACAATCCAGGTAAATGATATGAAATCATATCTACAGTATTTCCATGCTGTATCTCAGTACTCTTTTCAAGGATACATTGTGAAGCAGATTTGAATTTGCATGGCCACAAAACTCAGGAATAGATATGATTTTCATTATTTCCAGAACCTTATCTGATTTCTGAATCCCCAGCCACTGTAACTTGATATTTTCAAATTCGTGTTTTTTCTTGGTTCTAGCCAGAGGTTTTCTAGTTAACACACAATTTTTCATTCCTTTGGTTAAATATATCGTGAACTAATACTCTGTCTCCTACCCTTCCTTCCCTGGCGCTCTCACAGCCTGACATCGGGGTGGGGGTGTGGCTGTGAGGGTGGCCGCAGACTGGCCGCGCCTGGAGTGTAGATGTCCTCTGCTGGGTGGGCACGGTGTGACTGCATCAGCTGCTGGAGCCGCTGTGTGCCCCGCCATGCCTCTAGTCGCCTGTCTCTTCCTTGCCTGAACCTTGAGGCCCCTTCAGGACAGTGGCTAGATCTCCCCAACCCTCTCTGTGGGCAGGAATGTGTGCTGAAGACAGGAAATCTACAGAGTCTCCTGCACCACTTGGAGGACACGGGAACTTTAGGGGTGGCTCAATCAAGAATCTGCCAGCAATGCAGGAGACGTGGACTTGATCCCTGGGTCAAGAAGATCCCCTAGAGAAGGAAATGGCTACCCACTCCAGTATTCTTGCCTGGAAAATTCCATGGGCAGAGGAGCCTGGCAGGCTACAGTCCATGGGGTCACAAAGAGTCGGACACGACTGAAGCGACTTAGCATGTATGTGGCTATCCCAGGCCCTCCCTCTGCCTCACCCCAGCCCGGCCCTGCCTCCAATTTCCCTTGTGACATGTTAAGTGCCTGATGGTTAGGGCCCTTCGAGTGACTGTCTCTGCCCAAGGTTCCGGAGAGGAAGCAGACACACTTACTGTTTTATTGTGGTAACAGCTTCCAATATGCTAGTCTCCTGGTCTCTTCCCCTGCTCCCTAGAGTCTGTTCTCAACACCAGCCAAGTAGGATAGTGTCCCAACTCTGCTTAAAACCCTCCAATGGCTTCCCATTTCACTCAGAGCCAAAGGCAAAGCCCTTCCACACTACTTCTCTGAGTTTATCTCTTGCTCTTCCTGTTCTAGCCACACTGGTCTCATTCCTGCTGTTAGAATGTTCTAGGCATGCTCCCTCAGTGGGGCCTTAGCACTACTTTTCTTCTGTCTCCCTGGAGATCTCAATTGCTCACTTTTCCCCATTCCTTCAAGTTTGCTCACATGTTACCTCCCCCATGAGGCCTACCCTGACTGGGCTATTTAAATTGCAACCTACCCCAACTCCCCCCACCCCACCCCACACATGGCCGAGTCTTCTGTTATAATGCACAGTTCTCAGCTTAAATAAATACCATCCTCCAAGCAGCCTCCCTGACTTCCCAGTGCCCTCTATGGACTCCCATAGGAAAAAAAAGATTGTTGCAATTAGCTAGAAGTCTTGTAAAGCCTTCAGTATGGTGCCTTGCTCAAAAAGAGGTAATTTATAATTTATATGATAAGGGAAGGCTTCTTGCCACAGAGCTTCCGTATTGTCTGTCATTCGACTAGTCTCAGTGAAAATGACACTGCTTTTTATACAGGAGAAATCAGACTGAAATGTTGGAAAAGTGTATGTTGGATGGAAGGGGCAGTCCTACCTTTCTCCAGCATCGTCTTACATCTCCTGTTATCACTGCAGCAGCCCAGCTCCCTGTTACACTGGCATCTTGAAATGTGCTAATATAGTTAAGTGAATTTAATTTTACCTCTAAGGGCCTCCTTTGCTGGGGGAACTCAAGTTTAAGGTAGGAAAAAGAGGTAGAAGAAAGGCAGGATAGACTATCTTGGAGTGTATGTGTAATGACTAGATGGTCCAGCTTTCTGATGCTTCCCAATTTTGTATAATTGTATTTTTTCCAATATGGGTAACTCTATGAGATGTTTCCTATATGTCATTTTTAAAGTAAAAAAATTTGTTTAGACCAGTTTTAATTTTTGGATTGAGAAGTAAGGTCGCCATAATCATGGTGGATTTTTGGGGACTAGATTATGGTGAAGACAGTCAGGAATTTGACAACAGCCAGAGGACAGTAAATATCCATGGCCACTGGAGGATGGGAGCATAATGTGACAAGAGAGAGACGGGGGCCAGGAAAGGAAGGGGAAAGATCCCAAGACTCATTTTGTCCTTCCCAACCCCCAGCTCCCCTTCCACTGCATTTCATCCCAGAGCAGAGCTGTCACTTGGTTTTTGTCAGGTGAAGACAGCATCACAGGTGATGACTCACTCCCTCTTTCCTACATCTCCGGGCTGTCCCAGAACCTGCTCTGTGATGATCCTGCATGGTGCTGCTGGGGGAGGCCGGGGACACTTGTGCCAAAAGTGTGCACCGCTGCACATAATACTGTGTTTGTTTAGAAAGTGCTGCTGCTCACAGCTCTGCTTCTTCACCACAGTCCTGTGTAAAGACACAAATCTAGGGCTTCCCTGTGGTCCAGTGGTTAAGAACAGGAGACATGGGTTCAATCCCTGGTCTGGGAACTAAGATCCCACATGCTGTGGGGCAACTAAGCCCATGTGCCACAAATACTGAAGCCTGTGCACCTAGAGTCCATGCTCTGCAACAAGAGAAACCACTACAATGAGAAGCCTCCACACGCCTCAACTAGAGAAAAGCCTGTGCACAGCAAAGAAAACCAAGCACCCTTTATACAGTATTGACCATAAAATAAAAATTCAATAAATATTAACCATTGTATTTATTGATGATGATAATGATGACAGTGTCTGCTAGGACTGCTAGATCTTTTTATGCTACACTTAATTGCAAAAAGTCCTTTTCCATGTAATTCAGTTCCCTTCCCCACCTAAATTGAATTTAACTTTTACTCAATTGAATTTAACTTTATTCAGTTTGAATCATTTCTCCATTATACCAGTGATTCCTTTTTTTTTTAAGTTTCACTGTGGAGAGTCATGAGATGGTATGGGAAGGGGAGGGGAGGGCTACCTGCCTGGATACTTCTCTGAAACCTTTGTGATAGAGGTAGCATCTTTTCATGAAAATCCCAGAAGCAGCCAAATAAGCAATAAGAAGTGACAGTGTTAGTCAGTCGTATCCGACTCTTTGCAACCCCATAGACTATAGTCCTCCAGGTCCCTCTGTTCATGGAATTCTCCAGGCAAGAATGCTGGAGTGAACCAGTGATTCTTAGAATTGGTATCTCATTATCAAGAATTTTATGTAAGACTGAGGTCCCAATGTCTACGTATAAAAGATAAACTACAACCAAAAAAATCATGTAGAGGAGCATGAGGGGATGTCCCCCTGTCGTGACCAAACAACCTTATGGAGCAGTTGCGTCTTGTCATGATGTGGGTGGCTATGGGGGCTTCTAGTCAGTGAGCTTTGGGATGAAGTGACAGAAAATCTAATGCAAATGCATGGGCTGCAGCTGTCAGGAACCATGATGTCTTGCATGGCTAGAGTCTAATGGTGATGGCTGGCAGGCTGACGGGACCTGGTGACACCCTTCTTGTGGCCTGCCCTCCTCCACGTGGCAGTTTTGTCTTCATGTTGGCAATGAGAGCGTGGTGGTGGCGGTTCCACGGTTCACATCTATGTAGGACACTGTCCGGAGACAGTTCCTTTGAAAGCTTTCCTTAAAATCTGGAAGAATTCTCCCCACAGCTGCAGGAAGCTTGACCCCTTCCTTCACTGGCCGTAAGCCAGTCACATGCCCTTCTCTTAACTACACCGTCCATGGAATTCTCTAGGCCAGGATACTGGAGTGGGTAGCCTTTCCCTTCTCCAGGGGATCCTCCCAACCCAGGGACTGAACCCAGGTCTCCTGCATTGCAGGCAGATTCTTTACCAGCTGAGCCACAAGAGAAGCCCCTTCTCTTAATTAATCACTTGCAAAGGGTTAGGGTTACCTTGACTGGTGTGGTCTAACTAGAACCCGCAGGTTGAGCAGAAAGTGCATGAGGGCGGGGGCATGGAAGGCCCTGAATGAAATAACCATAATGCCTCCTACAGTTTTTCTTTTTCAGCTTGTTGTAGGTGTGCAGGCATTGTCAGCGTGGTTGTGTTTTGTTGGTCTAAAGTCACACAAGTGCTCCGTGTCTTAGTGTACAGCTCCACCAGTCTGAGCTGCACACATTGAGCTGACAACATTGTACACTCTGTGTGTGTGTGTGTGTGTGTGTGTGCGCGCGCGTGTGTGTGCTTGTGTACTGAGCATAAAATCCTTCAGGTCATTTTATCTCTGGAAATGCAACTTTTGTTGGCTTGAAAAACAGGTTAATTATAATATCATTATTAGTAATTATGTGCTAAAATGCACAATAGATGACCAGAAAGAAAAAGGCATAAATGAGCAGTGAGAGAGCGCAGAGATGAGGGTGGGATGAAGAAGAGAGTTAGAAAAGCTCTCAGAGGCCAGGTACCCTTGAAAGGCATCAGTTCATCCTTTTATTTCCATGGGGACCTGAGCACCCAGCTCAGAAGCCATGACTTTCCACTTGCTGGCCCGCTTTGCTGTAACTTCCCAAGTGTCCGATCACAGCGGAGAGGGTGTCCAGACAAAGGCTGGGCTCTGAGATAGGTCTGAGATTGGGGTCTGACCCCCAGGAGGGACCACTGGCAGACAGGTGGAGCAGAGCTCAGTATCTGGAAGGGACGGCCGCCACCGCAGGGGCTCCCAGCTGGCCAGAATGCAAGGCCTTGGGGGCTGTGAGGTTGCCCTACTTTCTGTGGCCACACCGTGGAAGCCTGAATGCAGCCTGGGGGGGCTCTGCACTTGTTTCTCTCGGTTGGTCCTGGCTCAGACTGGCTCTCTCCAGGCAAACCACATTCACTGCTTAGAGCTGCAGAGGAAGGGGCTGCTCGTGGGCTAGTGTCTCTGAGAACTTGCACTGGAACTGGAATCCTGCTCAGAAAGGAGGTGCCATTTGTGCCAACTCCCATCCCTAACTTTACTGCGGCAGTAACTTATTCCTCTTTGAAAGACAGCTTCCAGGCAAATCAGTTCAAGTCATCTTGGTCTGTGTGGGCAGGGGGGCTATTATCAAGCACTAGTTGGAGATCCCAGTGCTCCTGAAATTGACACTTGACAAGCACTTGATGGAAACAGAGGTGCTGGGAGTTTGTGCAGCATTCTGCGTTCAGCTGTTGGAGCCTGACGCCACAGTGGTTTGGACAAATATCTTTCAGAGAATAGGTGTGGTCTCCTGCAAGTTAGCCCCCAAGCCCTCTGTATCCCAGGCCAGACAACTGTGGCCCCTTAACTCTTTTTCCATAAGTCCAAACAGGTGGCAACATTCGTTTTCTCTCCAGCTGTCATTATAACTGATTCCTTCTAGATCCTGAAAATATTATTCTGTCCTTATGTTTCTACTTGCTTTATGATCTTCAGAAAAAGTAGGCCTTCCTTTTTAGCTTTGCCTGTCTTGTCTGTTTATGTCTGGGTCCTTTAGGGAAGTAGAAACAGTAGCAGAAGTAACAAATCCTGGAAAAGTCACAAATGCTCAAGGAATTTCAAGATACTCTTGTAGAAGTAATTTGGTTAAAAAAAAAAAAACACAGAAAATGTTTATTTTTTTAATGCTTGGTTAACTCCTTAGGTTTCTTCCTAGATTCTTTTTGTGGTACCATAAAGAATTACTAGTGCCTTTATCATTCCCTGACACATAGTAGGTGCTCAACAAATGTTTGTTGAATGAATCCATGGACATTTCTGCATGGAAATTAAGCCTCCCCTCCCATGTTAAAGCGTCTCCCTTCCCCTCTCTGAGCCATGCAAGTCCTGTGGAGATTATAAGAAGTTCTAAAGCAGAACAGCAAAGGCAAATATTCAAGCAGATTGGAAAGTTGCAAGCAAAAGCCCCTTAAGCCCACTCCTGCCCACTCAAATGTAGTGGTAAGGATCTCTGCAGAAGCCAATACTTTAAGAGGATTAATTTACCACAATAGCAAAACTATATTATGGGAAATTGCAGAATATCTTCCTTCCCCTCTACCTCCCCTTCCTCCTCTTTCCCCTCCCCAACTCCTTTCTTTTATAAAAACATATTGAATGTTTTTAGGGCTGGGTGTTGGGGTTTCAGCGGTGGATAAAGCTGCTGTGGTCTCTGCCTCGTTGTTCAGCCGCCAAGTCCTGTCTGACTCTCTGTGACCCCATGGACTGCAGCATGCCAGGCTTCCCTGTCCTTCACTATCTCCTGGAGTTTGCTCAAACTCACATGCTTTGAGTCGGTGATGCCATCCAACCATCTCACCTTTTGTCACCCCCTTCTCCTGCCCTCAATCATTCCCAGCATCGAGGGTCTTTTCCAGTGAGTTGATTCTTCATATCAGATGGCTAAAATACTGGAGCTTCAGCTTCAGCAACAGTCCTTCCAGTGAATATTCAGGGTTGATTTCATTTAGGATTGACTGGTCTGATCTCCTTGCTGTCCAAGGAACTCTCAAGAATCTTGTCCAGCATCACATTTCAAAAGTATCAATTCTTTGGCTCTCAGTCTTCTTAATGGTCCAACTCTCACATCCGTACATGACTACTGGAAAAATCATAGCTTTGACTGTATGAACCTTTATCGGCAAAGTAATGTCTCTGCTTTTTAGTACTCTATCTAGATTCATCATAGCTTTTATTTCAAGGAGGAAACATCTTTTAATTTCATGGCTGCAGCCACCATCTGCAGTGATTTTGTATTCCAAGAAAATAAAATCTGTCATTGTTTCCATCGTTTCCCCATCTATTTACCATGAAGTGATTGAACCAGATGCCATGATCTTTGTTTTTTGAATGTTAAGTTTTAAGCCACCTTTTTCACCCTCCTCTTTCACCTTCATCAAGAGGCTCTTTGGTTCCTTTTTACTTTCTGCCATAAGGGTGGTGTCATCTGCATATCTGAGGTTATTCGTATTTCTCCCCGCAATCTTGATTACAGCTTGTGCTTCATCCAGCCCGGCATTTCTCATGATGTACTCTGCATATAAGTTAAATAAGCAGGGTGACAATATACAGCCTTGATGTACTCCTTTCCCAATTTGGAACCAATTTATTGTTCCATGCCCAGTCCTAACCATTGCTTCTTGACCTGCATACAGATTTCTCTGGAGGCAGGTAAGGTGGTCTGGTATTCCCATCTCTTGAAGAATTTTCTGCAGTTTCTTGTGATCCACACAGTCAAAGGCTTTAGTGTAGTCAATGAAACAGAAGTAGATGTTTTTCTGAATTCTCTTGCTTTTTCTATGACCCAGCAGATGTTGGCAATTTGATCTCTGGTTCCTCTGCCTTTTCTAAATCTAGCTTGTACATCTGGAGGTTCTTGGCTCATGTATTGCTGAAGCCTAGCTTGAAGAATTTTGAGCATCCTCTTTCTAACATGTGAAATGAGTGCAATTGTACGATAGTTTGAACATTCTTTGGCATTGCCTTTCTTTGAGATTGGAATGAAAACTGACCTTTTCTAGTCCTGTGGCCACTGATGAGTTTTCCAAATTTGCTGGCATATGGTCTTTCCATGTAGCTTAAAGGCCAGTGTGTGTGTGTGTTTATGTGTGTTTTGAGGGTGGTAGTCTGTGGTGTGAGCCTGCTGCATAATTGATTAAGGCCAACACCAAAACTTTGCGTTGCTGAGGCCTTGTTTCCCAAATCCTCAGGATACTTTGGTGAATTGATTGTCACACCACTTAGAGTTTTTCCTTTTTCTTTTGTGTAAAATAAATCTGTTTCTCTCTGTGCACACTATGATGTGGCTAATTTATAGCAGTTGATTAATAACTCACTGGATTGGCCAATATTCCATCTGAATCACTTTTGTGGTTATATCATAATATAAATAGCAGTCGTGTGACGCAGACGATCACTATTGGTTTTCTACTCCCCATCCTTGACATGCAGGTAGATTGCATTTCTGCTGGCCTTAAGCAGGGCCAGGAGACAGTTCTGGCTAATGGAAGGGGGGGAAATGCTATACATCACTTCCAGATCTGGCCTCTAGACCTTTTGTAAGATTCCCCAAGTGCTTTTTCTTTTTCTTTGTTTCCTGGCTAGAGAGGAAAAATCTAGTGGAGGACGATGAAGCTCTATGCTCAGTTGTTAGCTGCCTATTTTTGTTAATAAAGTTTTATTGAAACAATCACATTCATTTGCCTATGTATTATCTATGGCTGCTTTTACACTACAAAGGCCATGGTGAGGAGTTGCAGCTGAAACTCACACCCTGCTAATCCTAAAATATTTACTTTCCAGCCCTTTAAGAAAAAGATGCCATCCTTAGGGGGTGGCCGAGCCCCTGCATGAGATCAATCTGGGCCCCAGAATGACAGTGGGTTGCAGGGTCTTTCTTTCCCATCATCTAGGCCAACTTGCATTATTTGACTATGACATGAGAGAGAAATAAATCTTTTTTCAACAAATTATTTTTCCAGTTTTATTGAGATGCAATTGACATACAGCAGTGTATAAGTTCAAGGTAGTTACTTAACTTATATACATCATGAAATGACCACCACAATCAACCTTTAACATTCATCATCTCATATAGATCAAAAAAAAAGAAAAATGAAAAAAAAATTTCCCATGTGATGAGACATCTTAGGTTCAACCCTCTCCACAACCTTCACATGTAGCATATAGTCATAGTAACAATAGTCATCATGCTGTATTTGGCTTCCTGGGTGGCTCAGATCTGCCTGCTATTAGGGAGGCCAGGGTTTGATTCCCGAATTGGGAAAATCCCCTGGAGAAAGGAGTGACTACCCAGTCCAGTATCCTTACGTGAAGAATTCCATGGACAGAGGAACCACGGAGGACTACAGTCCATGGGATGGCAGAGTCAGACATGACTGAATGAATAACCCTTGCACTTGTACTTGGGTTAGACCATCGATGTTTGGGTTTTTTTTACTAGCATTATTTACCTAATAAAATATGTGATTTACATAATAAAAACAAGAGCTAACATTTATTGGGCATTTTTATTAGGTACTGTTCTACATGTTTCTACTATGTGTTTCTGTTCTCAAAACAGCCTTATGAAGAATCTACTCTTAGTGATGTTTTAAAATGAAGAAATGAAAGACTGTCATTTTTCCAGGGATTCATTTGGTCAGAGCTGGAATGCATACCTAGGAAGCTTGGCTTCAGCATTATGGCTCCAAGCCTCTCTCTTTTCCTTCATATTTACATACTTCACATCTCCAAAGTTTTTTCTGAGAGTCTGTCTTATTTGAGTCTCACCACAGACTTCTGTAAGACAAGTTATATTATTATTGACAATATAATTACAGAATATATTTATTAGTAAATATTGTATAAAATAGTAGAAATTATATAATTATTATTATCATTGTTCAGGAGAGGAAACTGACCTAGAGAAATGACTTGCTAGAGCTTGCTTGACTAGCAAATGGCAGAACTATATCCTGAGCCCTGAGCTGCTGACACCAGTCTGAAGTTATGTGTCTTCCTTGGGTCTCGGTTTCCATTCAAAATACACCAACCTGTCAAATGATCTTGGACATTAGCCCATCCTTGAATGCTCAGCATAACAACACAGACATATGGAGAGGGATGTGAGATGGGCAAAAACGGATGCCAATCTAGGGGAGGATGGAGTTTTGCAGGGAGTGGGGGTGAGTCAAGGAGCTTATCCTTGATGTTTTTTGGTACCTTAAGTACCTTAAGTTCATGATGTAGACTGAAAATGAGTGAAAGGGACACTGTCCCACCTATGGGCCTTTAACATCCTAATTCATCCAAGACATTGCCTCTTATCCACATGGCACAATCTCTCAGGACTATTTGCTGCCTTTAGGACAGTGTTACTCAAGACTTGATTCCTGGGGGTGGAGGGGATGAGGTGGTGCTTATTAAAACTGCAGATTCCTGAACCCATCTAAGATCTATTGCATGAGAATCTCCAGAGGAAGGTCCCAGGAAGCTGTATTTTAAAATCAGCAATGTAGCTGCTTCTGATGTACACTAACGCTTGAGAATCACAACCCTGGGAGGTTACCACAAGTGAACTAATCCAGCTTTTACACCTCCTTTGTGGTTAGGTAGCAAGCTGGCTCAGATAAGAATCCCTAGATGAATATTTATCACAGTACCAGAAATGTTCCTCTCTGAGCAGGTGGGTGAGGATGAGGAGTAGGGTCATTCCCTGCCTTTTGTTTCGCTGGACAGGAAGCCCATTAAATATGTCAATTCTCTTCTCTAGAGCAGCATTTTTAGAAAAGAACTCAGAATGGTATCTCAGTTGTGTAGTATTTTTAAAAGTGTTTTCCTCTTGTGAGTTCTCATTCCTTACGGTTGGGATGGGGACCCTTCTGCCCTCTCCCTGCCCAGGGCAGACAAAGGGTGCAGGGCTTGGGCATCTCAGGTCCAGCTTGGGGACATCTGTGTGCCTACCGGCCACCTCTTACTGCCCATCAGCTCCATCTCTGCTCACTGTCTCCCAGCCTGTGCTGCTTGGTGCTGTATCCAGGGGTGACTTCCTCCTCCTTGTTCAACTCAAAACTTTCAGGGTTTGAAGGTAATGCGTTCACAAGAGCATTGTGACTTTGTTGACTTCTTGATGGATCCGTTTCTCAGAAGATGACTGGAAGATATTCATGTTCTGGAAGAATCAGAAAGTGAGGGGTGGGAGTGGAATGGACATGAACCCAATGAGAGGACAATGCATGTCTTCAACATGGTGGACTCACCTGTTGGGTCTGACAGGCAAGGACATGCCAAGGGGAATGCATGGGCCATTATTACTAAAGCAATCAAAGATAGATGGATAAAATTAAAACTCTTTTAAAAAGTATACATATATTTTTTAAAAATATATATTTATTTACTTTTGCCATACCACTCAGTGTGTGGGATCTTATTTCTCCAACCAGAGATTGAACTTTTGCCCCTCTGCATTGGAAGTATGGAGTCTTAACCACAGAACCATCAGGGAAGCCTCTAAAATTAAAACTCCTGATGGCCCAAAGAGTTTGTTCCTTTTGGGAGGAAGATCTTGACTTTAGCTCTGAGGGGAGAGAGGGGAAGTTTCAGAGGCAGGCAGGAGTGTGGACCACTGGCTCGAGCATTTTCATCCGTGCAAGGTGCTTGGGGGTAGGAGTGGAAAGGAGACCCCTCACTCTGCTTCCCTATGTGACCTGACAAACAAGGGGAGACAAATAAGTTTAATGGGGCTGCTGGATTACAAATGTGTGCCTAAACTTTCTTCCTCCTCAGGATCCCCATAATTTAAGATCCCGTACCTTGCATACCTTGCTGGGTCAGGAGGATCCCCTGGAGAAGGAAATGGCAGCCCACTCCAGTATTCTTGCCTGGAGACTCCCATGAACAGAGGAGCCTGGCGGGCTACAGTCCACGGGATTGCAAGAGTTGGACATGACTTAGCAACTAAACCACCACCACCACCACCTTGCATATTAGTCAAACAAACCAACAAGGAAAAAGAAGAGAAGTAAGTGGAAGGCAAGTTTAGTGGAGTAAGATAGGTGCCCTGGGGGCTTTCATGAGCTCATTCTTGAGCCATTATCACGGAGCAGCAGGGCCTGTTTTCCTTCCCCTAGAGACTGCGGGTGGGCCCACAGCACAGAAACTTTGCCCTCAGGAAGCTTCTCACTTGATGTGTCCACCCTCCATTCTGTTTTGTGGGTCTCTATCCCCTCTTTTTTCCTGCTGTTCTATAGAACTTGTGGACACAGACTAAGTGGCCATGATGGTGTCCAAGAGGTCCAGTTGAAAGGGTGAAGTTTACAAAAGTTCATCAATAAAGTTTTATCAGAACCTAGTCACACACATTCACTTACACATTGTCTGGTTGCTTCAGGCTACAATCGCAGAATTTGAGTATTTGCAAGAAAGATTACATGGCCTGCAATAATTACTATCTAAAATAATTACTATCTGGTCCTTTACAGAAAATGGACCTGTCCCTCTAGATCTAGAGGTCTCACACTGGCTTTAAGTGCTTAGCCTTGAAATGACATATATCCTCCACTCACAACTCACAGGTCAGCATGGTCACATGACCCATAGGGAGCCAGGATGTACATCCTACCACATGCCCAGGATGGGGATAACCAGGCTATTTGACTGACAGTTATCAGCGACCACCATGTGACCCCATGGACTGTAGCCCACCAGGCTCCTCTGTCCACAGAATTCTCCAGGCAAGAATACTAGACTGGGTTGCCATTCTCTTCTTCAGGGAATCTTCCTGACCCAGAGATCAAACCCAGGTGTCCTGCGTTGCAGGCAGATTCTTTCCTGTTTGAGCCACGAGAGAAGCCCTCATCAGCGACCACCGCAACAGTCTCCTACATGTTGAACTTAGTACTAGGGTCTGGATATAGGAAGATAAATCCAGACAAGATCTCTGATCTCAAGGTACTCAAAGAATGCCAGAATTTGGGGGCTGGGAGAAAAGCTAAGTATAGAGTAGATTCAAATGTCCTTCCCTGAAAGATGCAGACTCCGTCTCATCTAAATTTCCTAAGATGAAAGATGTTTTCTCAGCTCGATGATAGCCAGACCTGGGGACTGGCCAGCTTGGCAGGCAGTGGGGGCGACAGATTCCCATGATGAACATTTATATCAATAATAGAAGGGTTGTTTAACAGGAATTCTTAAAGGAAAGATGAGATAATTTCATGTTTTGATATTCGTAAAATTGATTCCGTTGAAGCAGAAGCGCTGCGGTGCATATTATTGCTGCTGTAATTTTGGCAAAAGATGTGACTCAAGTTGGCAGCGTGTCTGGGAAGGGGGAATCCAGTGAGGAGGGAGAGGGTGGGCCAGGAATCAGAGACAAGGAGCCAGGTCCTTGGTGGGAGCTGGGAGGGTGGTCCGGGAGCCTCTGCCAAGCGGGGACATGAGGAAGGTTCTCTCGGCTGCAGAGAACCCGAGGCTGCTTGGGCTTCTGGTGGTGCTAAAGCCTGCGGAGAGACAGGGAGCAGCCGGGGAGGGGTGTGTGCATGTGTGTGGTGGGGGAGAGACATTTAAACATTGTAGGAATGAAGGATAAATTTAAAATCCATCAAGCAGAGTTGAGACAGGATGACAACGTGAGGAACATGAATCACTCTTTCTAGGGACCCACCCAACTGTGTGCAGGATTGGAAACGGATTTTCCCCTTCATTTCTCCTCTCCTGCAAGCTTATCCGGGACCCTTTATCTCCCTCACCCCTGCCCTCTTGACTGAGCTTGGTGGCTGTGTACCTAAGGCTGGTCAGTGCATCCCAGGTCCTCCTGCCCTATATCCCTGAGCTGTTGGGTGTGGTGCTGGCAAGGCTGGGATGACCAGTCCACATGCTAGAAATGCAGGAGACAAATGAGGAAGATACCTCTGGCCTGCTCCCCAGAGAGGTCAGGGTCTATTTGACACTCATATCAGGCTTGATCACCTATGCACTAAAATCATCCTGCCTTTTAAAAATTTTTTTGGCTGCACCTTGAGGCATGTGGGATCTTAGTTCCCCAACCAAGAATAGAACCCACCCCCCCTGCAGTGGAAGCACAGAGTCTTAACCACTGGACTGCCAGGGATATCCCCATCCTGCCTTTTCTACCTGCTTCCTTAATGTAATGAGGAGGGGGTTGAAGGGGCATCTATGGATTCTGCTTCATGGGGTAGAGGCAGTGTGATCAATCTAGTGGAAAAAACTGTGAGTTAAATTTAAAACCTGAGCCTTTCCCAGCTCTTTTATTTATAGTATGACTAGTCTGAGCAAGACTCTTTATCTCTCTGGACCTCACCTGTAAAATGATATGGCTTGACCATTAAGATTCCTGCCCATTTTAATATTCTCAGGTTTTGTGATTTGTGATTTGGTATGCAGTCCAGACAGGGGAAGGCGGAGCAGGGTCTGGGAAGATGTCTTCCCTGGGGGCCCAGCCTCGCCCTCAGTTCATCATAGGTGCTCACTAAGCCCTGGATTAGTGGTGTGGATACCTGGGCTCCGCCCAGTGTGTAGGCCCAATGGCACTTTTTGGAGCCACAGGGCCTGTTTGTGCCAGCTATGTCACTAGGGGTGTGGTTTGTAACGTGGATGGGGAAGAGGCTGCGAATTACAGTGTTGGGCTCTACAGTGTTGGGCTCTTGGCAGGGAGGGAAACAGGAGGTAGAGGTCTGGAAAAGATGGTAAGTTCAGGTTCTCTCAATTCAGGATTGTCCCCCAGACCTCAGACTTGCTATGGGAACTCTTTCTAAGTCTTTCAGTTTCAGTCTTTCAGTTTCAGGACCCGTGCATGGGCTCACATAGCCATCAGGCCCACCTCACTCACAGCACATCAGGCTGTGTGGTCAAATTCATGTTCATCCTGTTCCTCCAAGGAGGAGGATGTGGACTAAATCCAGCTCATCTTGGCGTGCCCAGCGCCAGACTCGTGGTTAGCCCTGTCAGTGTTGATTGAATGAGTGTGTCTCACAGAGGCAAATCCGGCCACATCTTCCTTGGCATGGAAGAGGAAAACCAGGTTCAAGGGAGCCGGCCAGTGCACCTGATTCTACACATGCTCCCCAGACCCTGCTCGAATGAGCATATGCGAGTGAGGAAGGAACCTGTATGAAACCCAGTTTTCATCAATAACGTGCACCGCCAGAGAGAGTATGAGAGTTAGGGGAGCAGGTGGTGGGTGGGTTCCCCAGAAAAGCTGGGTCCCCGGGAAGAGGAGTAAGGAGATTCTTTCACCACGGACAGGCTGGGATGGCCAGCTAGCTGTCAAGGTGGGACTGAGAAGGACAGCCTTTGGTATCCTTCTCTCAGCAACCTGAGACATTGATCACAGTTGCCTATAATCATGCCTTTAACTTCTGCTCTCTGTGCCAGACTGAAGCTCACGGGGCAAAAATCAAACCTGCTTCTCTTAACTCTAGACACCCAGCACCTGGCACACAGCGTGGTCCACAGTGGTTGCTCCCAAGTTCAGCCATCATTTATTGCCAGCACCTGGCACACAGCCTGCTCCAGGATGGGCGCTCTGGAGTGCAACAATCATTTATTGAGCGCCAACTGTGTGCCAGTTTCTGGGCCAGGCCAGACGCCTTGCCCCAGAGGACAACGTCATTAACTTCTTTCTCTTCTCTCTCTCTCTCTTGCCCACCCCTCCCCTCCCTGCCCTCCCACCCCTTATCTCTCGCCCACCTCCCCGCGCAGAGCAATGTTCTGTGATGGTGCCCGAGATGCGTGGACTGAGCCCCGGCCGCAGGCTGCCCGAGCCCGCCCTCTGCCTGGCTGCGGGCGGGAGCCCTGAGCCCGGGGCCGCGGGCCGCCGCCACCGCCGCCACGTCCTGGCCCTGCCCGAGGAGGAGGCATGGCGGCCCCAGCACTGCGCCCTGCTCGAGGCCGACGCCTCGGACGAGGCGGGCATGCTGCCGGCCTCCCCGCGCGCCGCCGCCGGCTTCGACAACTTCTTCCCCGTGCAGGAAGGCGAGGGCCCAGGCTGGGAGGGCGGCTCCAGCCCCTTCCTGCCGGTGAGCCCCGAGGTGATGAAGCGGCGGCGCGGGGGCCTCATCGAGCAGCGGGACATCATCAAGGCCCACGAGGCACACAAGATGCAGAGCACCCCGCAGGCGCGGCGCAAGGAGTGGGAGTGAGTACCCGGGATGGCGGGGTGGGAGCGAGGCGCACGGGGCCAGGGAGGAGCCGAGGGCGCGTGGGGTCGCGTGGGAAAAGATGGGCCCAGCGAGGCAGATGGAGCTATCTCTGCTGCGGCCAAAAGAGAGGCTTGACCTTCCGAGGTAGGTCTCCGAGGTCAGACCCGATCCATTTCACTAACCAGCCACAGGCTCCTGGAACCTCACCGAGGTCTGAGGATGTCCAAAGCGCCGCTCCCTACTCTTCCCACCCCCAAGTCCCCTCCCAAGCGCATCTAGTTTACCAAGAGCCTGGGCATCAGGACCCGGGGTCTGATTCACACCCCAAGCTTTCCTGAAAAGAGGAGCTCTGTAGACCATGGAGAATCTATCAAAATGTGAAACACTTATCTCGTTTTTTCCCTCCGGAATTGCTGCTAACCCTCCTCTTTCTGGTATATTATCGAGTGAGTGATTTTATGTGGGGGCAAGTGTTCAATGCATAGAAGACATTGACCAAGATTCCAACCTCTCCCCTCGCGCCCCACCCTTACTTTGTTTCTTTTTGTGTAGAGTCAAAGGATTTATGTTCTGTCTTGGGCCATGTTTACCCTGACTGACGCTTATTGAGAACTGGGATTTTATTCCTTGGAGTCATAAATTAAAGGAAGTTAGTATTTCATTTAATTCTCAATGACACCAGATTTACATCCCACCCAGGGACTTTGATTTGTCCTTCTGATGCCAGTGTTTATTCTGCCTGTTTATTAATACATGTCCTGAGATTTGTACGTCTGTATCTGCTCTTGCCTTGGACTGAGTTAGTAGATGTTAGGCTAGCACTAGGGTTTTTTTGATAGTGCTGATCATGGTGGAATTTACCTCCCTGGTTTTGATGGACATCCTGGATGGTGCAAATGGGGGTCGATGGAGGTGATCCCTGGTATTGCTTTACTATAGATGTTAAATGTTCATTAGCTCATTCATTTGGTGACATGTGCCAGGCTCCTGGAGTTCAGAGAGGAACTGGGTACCTAGCACTTAACAGACTTTCTCTCCTGTTGATCACCTTCCAGTGTGTTAGCCTTTAAAACCTCACTTAGCTCTCTAAGTGCCAGTGGCATTCTAAGCACCTTACCTGTATTAACTCATGTTACTCCTCATCCTTACTATGAGGTAGTACAATTATTGTCCACATTTAACTGACAAGGCACAGGGAAATTGATTCTCCCAAGGTAATTATTACTGCATGGTTACTGTGGTTTGAGGTTCACTAGTGATTTGTACCCTGAAAGTCTGGTTTCAGAATACATGCCCCTAACTTCAAAGGCACATTGCCTTTTATTTTAGGTCTCATGGTACTTAACTGCTGATCTCAACCACCCATTGAGATGTCATGGCAAGAGCACTGGCCTAGGAGTTGAGAGACTTGGGTCTGATTCCCAGGGTGGCCTTATAGGTAGTAAGTAATCTCATCATGGCTTTTAAAATTGAGTAGGAGGAAGTAGATGACCATTTGAATATGGTCCAGCTCTGCTTGTTGGTATTTTTTTTTCATAATCAGAAGTACTATATTTTTATGCACTTCCGTCTCATCTTCTTAAGAGGATGGTGAACATCTTGAGGGCAGAGACTGTCTTGCACATTCTTCATGTCACTCAATGCCTGCCGTGTGACCTAACTCAAGAATTCCTACAACACTCACTGAAAAAGCTACTTCACCATGGCTGGGAATATGTGCATAAGTCTTAGGTTTGGTAGTTGGAGGATGGAGTGGCAGCGGGAGTCAGGAGAGACTGTGCTTTCATCAGGGCGAGCCCATGAAAATGTGAAACGGGGAGCACACTAGTAGCTTGGGGACATGTTGGCCTTTAAGAGAAATGATAGAGGAGGCACTCACCAAAGAGGCCAGGAAGAGTGGCCAGGCTGACAGGCAAAAAGCCAGAGGATACAGAGACAAAGAAGTGAAAAGAAGAGTGCGTTCAGAAGGAAGGAGTCATCATCTGTGTGAGATTTTCTGAAAGGTCAAATAAAATGAGGGTGGAGAAGGAATCCGTGGGTTTTGGCAATGCAGAGGTGGCCTTAATGGGAACAGTTTCAGGAGGGTGATGGGGACAGGACCCGGTTGGAGTGTGTTGCAGAGGCAATGGGAGGTGATAGAGACAGTGGCATGGCCCCAGACTCCCTGCTCCCCAACACTCACTGCAGTCTGTTGGGAGATCTCCATGGTTAACACCACCAAGCCTTTGTCGTCACCACAAACTCCCTCCCCGAAAGGCCCATGCCTTAGTCTGACCCACCTCCCGTTCCTCCCCCACTTCCCAAACCCTGATATTGCACTCGCTAGGACTCATGTTCCATCATCAACAAGAGCCTTCTCTGGATTTTCCCCTTACCTCCTGTTCTAACTGGACCCTGCCTCTCCCCCAGGAATGCTGCTTGATCTGCAGCTCTGTCATGTGGCGGCTGTCTTCCCTCCCATACTGCTTGGTACTGTTGAGCCTGGAGGTGGGGTAGGTGACTCCCTGCTTGCCATTGTTGCTTCCAGACTATTATTCCTCACGCCTGTACTAAAATGCCAGTTTGGAGCTCATGGCATCAGACAACACCACCTGCTACTCCTTCCCTGTGCATCTATCTGCAGACTCCCAGGCACTCCTTCATCCCAGGAAGGTTTTAGCTCTTGCTTACTGCCTCTCTCCCCATCTCTTCTCCTGCCAGCAGTTCTTGGTTAGTTCCATATCCACTTAGATGACCCTTCTTGTACCCTGGCCTCTTGGTTCCTTAACCTCATCTATGTGATGGTTTAACTCGACACTTTCAGCTGGCCTCATTTCCTTGGCCAGTGTAGACCATGTCGTAACTGCACTGCTCCATGATCTCAATTTCAAGCATCCTACTGCCTGACTTGGAGAAGGAAATGGCAATCCACTCCAGTATCCTTGCCTGGAAAATCTCATGGACAGAGGAGCCTGGTGGGCTGCAGTCCATGGGGTCACAAAGAGTCAGGCACGACTGAGCAACTAACACACACTGCCTGACTACCCTCTCTTTTCTGTCTGGTTCCCTCCCTCTGATGCTCCAGTCCCCAGATTCTTTAATCTCACTGGCATCCACAGACATTTGATCCTATTACTTTGTCATTGCCCCTTCCCCAACCGTATCCTCATTTCCCATCTTATCAAATTAAATTCCATTGTAAGCACCAAAAATACTCTCCAGAGAAAAATAGTGACATTGCACTTGAGGTCTCCTACCTTCTCAAGATTTTCTCCTGCCAACTTCCAAGGTAGAGCTAATTAGCAGCCAAGGGCAAGGATGTTGGATGCCTCCTTAGCTGGTCAGTAGCTTACTTCATGCTTCACCATCGTTATGGTCACTTCCTTGTTTTCACTCTCAACTTCCTTTCCCCTCTGGTGTTCCATTATATGGGCCTGGCAAAACCCCAACCCTGCTTAAATCTCACTTGCCATCTCTTCTTCACCTGCACGTGGACAGTCAAACATTACTATAGCATAACTCACAGTCTTGCTCACTTGTTTTTCTGTAAATTTGTGACCCCCACACCAGGTCCACCCTTAGTCCTGCCCAGAAATCTCACTCAGTTCAGTTCAGTCTCTTAGTCATGTCCGACTCCTTGCGACCCCATGGACTATAGCAAGCCAGGCTTCCTTCTCCGTCACCAACTCCCAGAGCTTGCTCAAACTCATGTCCATGGAGTCAGTGATGCCATCCAACCCAACTCATCCTGTCACTCTCTTCTCCTTCTGCCTTCAATCTTTCCCAGCATCAGGGTCGTTTCCAATGAGTCAGTTCTTCGCATCAGGTGGCCAAAGTATTGGAGCTTCAGCTTCAGCATCAGTCCTTCCAGTGAATATTCAGGACTGATTTCCTTTATGAAATCTCACTACTTTTCCTTTTTCATCCACTATCACACTCTTTTAGAGATAATTTCACACACTCTTTCCTTTATGTTCAAACCCCAACATCTCCTTATAAGCCAGCTTATTCTTAGCTCATGACCACAGTTACTTCCCACTTCACTAGGAAAATAGCAGCAATCAAAGAGGCTGGCATGACCTCTGGTCCACAGTGACCACCCTCTGCATCTAGACCCCTGTTCAGGCCATGCCTCTTGTTCCAGTGGACTCACCCCTCGTCACGCTCCATGTGGAGGTTTGGTGCCGCGTCGAACACGATGAGCCTGTTTGTCGGTGTGCTCTGTCTCTCATTTTTCTCCTACAGCTGGTTCCCTCCGGAACCCATTCCAATCAGGCTTTTGTCCCAGACAAAGCTCTCACCACGCTTGTGTGGTCCTCCCCTTTGCTAATCTAGTGGGCGATTCTCCACGTCCACCTTCTTTGAAGACGGTGGCAGCGGAAGCAGCATTTGATCGTTGCCATCTCTCTGAACGCTCTTCTCTTCCCACCTGGGCCAGTTGCTCCTCGGTCTCTCTGACTAGTTTCCTCTTGCTTTTCCCAGTCTCTAAACCTTGAAGGGCCCAGGGCTCCATCCCCCTTCCCAATACTTTTCCTGAGTGATCTCAGCCCCGACCCCCAGTTACCATAATTCACTGGTGAATCCAAGACCCTCAGTTACCATAGTTCACTGGTGAATCCCAAGACCCTCAGTTACCATAGTTCACTGGTGAATCCCAAGACCCTCAGTTACCATAGTTCACTGGGGAATCCCAAGCGCCTATCTCCAGCCAGGACCCCTCCCCTCAACTTTTTAAATTTATTTTTAATTCTTTTTACCTTTAAAAATATTATTTATTTGGCTGTGCCAGGGCTTAGTTGTGGCTTGTGGGATCTAGTTCCACGACCAGGGATCTAAACCTAGGCCCTCTGCATTGGGAGTGGGGAGTCTTAACCACTGGACCAACAGGGAAGTCCTCCTTCCCTGACTTTAAATGCTACCCACTTAGCATCTTCTCATGTGTCTGTAGGCATCTCAAGGCCAGGACGTACAATGGTAAATTATGAACTTTCCCCCAAACCTGCTTCCCCTATGTTCTTCCCTATCTCAGTCAATGGAACCTACACTCTTTCTGTGGCTGAGACCAGAAATGTTGGAATCATCTAGATTTCTCTCACACCGAGATGCTTGCCAATCCCTGGTGACTGTCCCTGAGAAATGTAGCAGATCATATTTCTGTCTCCCACTGTCTCTCTGGTCCAGCATTAATTTATTAATTAAATTAACTAATTTAATGAAATTTAGATTTTATTTTAATTTTTTTATGCCTTAAGTACTTAAATGGTACTTACTAGCTACCCAGCACTGTTTTAAACACTTTAGTCATTTAAACCTTTTAATTGAATAAGGCTAGTACTGTTAATAGCCCCTGATTTGCTATTGAGCCACAGAAAGTTTGAGTAACTTTCCCAGGACGATTACTGCAATCAGTTCTTAACTAGCCTCCCTGCTGGAGCCTGTCACCCCCACTGCAGTGAAGGGTCCTTTTTGTTCTTTAAAGAAATGATTTACAAAGGAGTTGGAAAGATAGTGCGTAGAGTTTCCATGGAAGAGTCGTTGGTCTTCTGCTCAGAACCTTCTTGTGGCTTCTCAGCCCACAGAGCAAACCCCAGTCCTTAGCACAGTCTACCTGGCTCTGCCCGACCTCCCTGCTGGACCTCGGCCTTGACTTCTCCCCAACAAAGACACACGGGCATCTTCGGCTTCATCTCTGAAGCTCTCCTCCATTCATCTGCTCCAGCTGTGTTGCCTCCCGCCTTTCCTTGATCCCACCTCACTGCAGGGTACTCGCCTGGGCTGTTCCCTCTCCCGGGAGTCTTTCCCTGCAGATCTGATCGGTCAGCCCCCACTCCACTGAGCACTCTGTTCGGAGAGCCCTTCCTGACCCTTTATAGAGTTGCCTCCCCAGAGTCACCCTGTCTCTTTATTATGCTTTAGTTTTCATCATAGCCTTTACTATTGTTTTCCCAACACAGACATTATGCACATAAATGCACATACAAACACACAGAGACACATGTGTATACACACACACACACACACACACACATGTATTTGTGTATGTCTGTCTCCCTGCACTGAAAAGTAAGCTTCTTGAAAGTGGGGACTTTGTTTAGTTTTAGTGTATAGAATAATGTCCCATGAGTAGTTGGCTCATAATTGTTTGTTGAATGAATGATGAGAGAAATGCTCTGAAAGGAATTGATAACCCTTCCAATCAGCTAGCTTCCAGGGAAAGACGCAGCTGAGTTCTCTGGGTCAGCTGTGCGGTTGTGCAGGTTGTTGACTGTACAAGGCCCTCCAGTTGAACAATCAGCAGAGGAAGTAGGGAGTCTGTTCCCTGCGCTCCCTCCAGGCTGCTCAGGACCCTGTGTCTGTGGTGCACCTTGGAGAGATGGACCCTTCTCTTCTCTCTTCTGGCTTGTCCTGACTTGTATTTCACAGACAGGCTCCTGCGGGCACTAGGACAGGGCCGCCTGGCCTGTTTGCAGAGCATAGGCGTGCTGTAGTAGGAAATCAGGAAGGAGGCTCTGTCGGTGGCCCTGCCGGCATTCTGCTCCCCCACCAGCTCCAGCCCCTTCCGAGGCCCTGGCCACCGCCCCCACAGCTGAGAGCCCACACCACACACACTGCCAGCTTTTACCAATCCCGCCTTCTTGGCACAGACTCTGGACTCTGGTGATGCACGAAGCTGCCTAGAAACCAACCTGGGCAGTTTCCAGCATGCATTTTTGGTCTTGCCTTGGGGAGCCAAATGCTTGGAGGGGATGTTGGAAGGGTAGGAGGAGACTTCAAGGAAAAGATCTCCGTTTTCCTGAGGACAGACGGTAGGTGATTTGGATAAAGCAGATTTTCTTGTGTAGAATGTTATTTCCCAAAGAACCTATTAAAAAATTTCCTCGGACCCAGTGTACAGGTTATGAGACCTTTCTGTTAACACTGTTTTATAGCTCTAGCGAGTGGGCGTGAAACCATGTGTTAGTAATGCTTTAATATAGTTCCCTCCAGCTTCCAAGATGTTTTCATCCATCCTATCTCATCTGACCCTTACTATGACCCTATGAACCAGCTACTGTTATTCCTAATTTACAAAAGGGAAAAATGAGCCACAAAGTCAGAGGTGATGTTAGGTCAAAGAACCCAAGTGGTCATAGCCACTGCCCCTATTGATGGAGTACTGGCTATATGCTGCGCATGCTATTTATTCCAATGGAAATCATAGGTACTATTATAAAGAGTGGAAACATTTCATATGGGACTATTATTGCATATGGAGGTGGAAGAAAAGAAATTGTGTGTAACTTTCAAGTCTGCGTAGGTTGCTGCAACTTATTCTATGAAGACGGAAGAGGTATTTCCATAATCATAGTACTTATTGCACTATATTGTAATTGCCTGTTTACATGTCTGTCTCCCCCACCAGACTGTATAGAGCAGGGATGTCTGTCTGACGCCCATTGTGTCTCCATCACTTAGCACAGTGCCTGGCATGTAATAGGCTCTTAATAGATATTTGCAGAAGAAAAAAAAAGAAGTGATTTGCACTGGGAAAGTCTGATTTGATGAGGTTACGTTAGTTGTCCAGAATCTAATGGCTAATGAGGTGTCACACCAGGCCCTCTGTCTTTAACGAAGCCCATCTTGTTCCATGGAGGCATTCCACCTGCTTTAGTGTCCCCTACAGTGACTTCAAGCACAGGCCAGTGACAGAAACCCAGTTCAAACTATAGTAACTCCCCTACATATGGACCTGCAAATTGCAACAGGTTGCAAATTGCAACCCGTGGTCTATCAGCATTAGGCGTGAGTGAAACTGCAGTGTGCCCTCCGCCTCCCGTTGCTGACAGTTCTCAGCTCTGCCATCTCCTGCTTCCTCTCCCTCCTCCGGTCAGGAACTCTTCCTGCCTGTTTGCTCAATGCCAGCCCCTCTCTGCCAGCTGTTAGGCTGGACTACTGTACTTTCAAGGTACTACAGTATAAGATTAAAAATGCTTTATGTTTTTGTGTGTTTTTTACATCTTATTTGTGTGAAACTATAAACCTGCTACAGTACAATACTGTATAGCTGATGTATTCGTTGGATACCTGGGCTACCTTTGTTGGAGTTATGAACAGAGTGGACTCACAAAGGTGCTCTTGGCATGGAGCTCACTCATATATAGGGGACTTACTGTAGTGGGGTTGATCCTTGTGATGCAACTTGTAAACTGTGGGACCTGGGACTGGTGGCAAATTCTCTGCATTTTGTAGAGTGGAGAAGAGTCATAATATTTAACTTGCCGATCTATTGTAAATTTTGGCCATATTTATTCTATCACATATACTGGTGTAGGTCCTTGAAATGTTGGTGAGCCCCAGGGTTATTCTGGGTGTTAGAGCTGCCTATACAGCCTCCTTGAATGACCTCAACCAGGTCCATGTGTATAGAGATGGCTCCCGAATGTAGATTCCCTAAGACTCTTGCAGCCAAATGCTAGCCTGGCACCTCCACACTATGGTCTAACTGGCACTGAGAACTTGATGTGGCTAAAACAGAACCCTTGACCCTCTCCTGACCCCACCGGCCCCTCAGCCCTCCTATTTCTGTAGGTGGCACTACATCTATGCCGTGGCTCACGCCAAAGACTCTCATGATCCTTTATTTCTTCTTCTTCCCTTTCCTCTTGCTTCCAATCAACTGGCGAGCCCTGACATCTGCCAAACATATTCCAAGCCTGAGCACTCTCCCATCCCCACGGCCAGCAGTCTCTTCTGCATCGCTGTCACTCTGAGCACTGAAGCAGCCTCCCCCCGACCTCTCCGTCGTCTCTGCTTCCTGGTGATCCAGAATGTGTCTGTTCACACAGCAGACAGGGACATTGATAAAAGATGTCACCCACACGGTGTTCTGTGCCATAACTTCCCTTTGTAGTCAGAGTACAATCTGAGCTCCTTTCTCTGGCTCGCCAAGTCCCACCCCGCCTGGTTTTGGGGTGGCTTCTGGCCTCCTCCATCTGACTGTCTTCCTTCCTCTCTGTAGTGTCACTCACCTCTCACTTTCAGGCCAGGCCTGGGCCTGCTTATCTCTCTGTCCTGGCTCCTCCCTCTGCCTCGAATGTCCTTTCTCCAGAACTTCACAATATCAGTCCATTCTTGTCATTTTCACATCAGCTAAAATGATACCTCCTCAGAGAGGTTGACCTTCACCACATGGTCTAAACTAGACATCTGGTAACTCTGGGTCACATCACCCTACATGGTTAGCTGCCTCCCCCACGGTCCACGCAGCCATGTCCCCTCCATAGTCACAGTGCTGGGTGCAGTGCCCGACAGCCAAACTCTTAGTGAATATATATGAGTGAATGAATGAATGGATGATTGCTCCACGTGCAGTTGATGTGGTTATAATTATGATCTTGATGCTCACCCGGCCTCTGACAGCCCCCAGACATGTTGCGGGGTCTAGTCCAGGGAGCTTAGGGAACAGGGATTCTGAGTCAACAGCAGGGTCCAGCCCCTGGGGTGTGGAGCCTCATGGGCTGTGAAAACCCAGGTGGGTTAAGCTGCAGGTCATTTGGGCACCATCCTCCTTCACACCTTCTTCCTTTGATCACACTGAACCATGTGTTATGGATATTGGGAAGAATACTCTAGCTTTCAAAGCTTCATTTTCCTCCTTTGCTAGGTTGTGGATGAGGACAGTGACCTTTTTTGAGTTGTTGTGAAGAGCATGTAAAGTACTTAGCCCATGCTTGGCTGTTTCCCGCCTAACATCGGGTTCCTCGCCTTCCAGAGCCTTGTCTTGCCATCCGTGTCTATAGCAGGGCATAGGAGTTTGCTGAAGTCTGGGGCACAGAAGGTGCAGTCAGGGTTGGGATCAACCACATGTGTCAGTGGACCCCAGCAGCTCTCAGGTGATGAAAAGAAATAAACAGTGCCCAGCGCGTGGTAAAGAGTCACTGCACACCAGCCGCTCTATCGTCATCGTCTTGCTCGTTACCATCTGCTCCAGCTGCCTCATTTACAGATGAGGAAACCGAGGTCCTGAGGGCTGGGTGGCTGCTGGCGCTTTCCATCAGCTGTTCTTCAGATGGCAAGGTCAGTGGGCTGTGGTGAGTGAACAGGCTCGGAGGACCCAGCCCTGCGAATCCCAGCCACAGCCCTGCAGCTGTGCTATCCTGGGACGCGGGGCTGGGCATCCGGATTGGGAGAGACGGTAACTAAGGCACGCCACCAGCATTCTCACCAGCTTTCACACCACACTCAACATCCGTGATGAATTCTGTTTAAAAAAAAAAAAAAAAGACATCTCAACCTTGAAGCTTTCTGGCTGAATTTTTAAAGTCACGGGGCCAATTTTTCTCTGAACTTTTACAGAACCATGGAGAAACCAGTCAGGCTAATTGGGGACATCCTTCCACATGCTGCCACTTGGTGGCAAAACTCAGGCTCCTCGGGGTCAGTTCTTAGAATGCTAGAGTCTGTAGGATGCCACTGCCAGAAGGGCATGGGGCAGCATTTTGTTGAGTTGAATAGAGGTGCTTTGTTGAATGATCTGATATGGTACAAATCCATGTGCTTTGAGGAGGGGCAGGAAGGTCACTGCCACCCCCAGACTTCCCTGCGGCCTCAGACAGGGCGGCGTCCTGCGTTTAGAGGTCCAGCTTGGCCCCAAAGGCACCTGAGCATGGAGCCATGCAGAGTCCCACCCCCTCGCTCAAAATGAAGCATTGCAGGCTGTTAGGGTGGTAGTATATATAACAGACTTTCAGAAACCAGAACATATGCCAATGGAACACAGAAACCATGAGCCTTCAACACACTGCCTTATCACTAGCCAACAGCACGTTTGGAAACCATGAGCCAACAAGGGACCTGCAAGCATCTGCCCTGCCTTCTTGGAATGCAGAGCATTCCACCTCCCCCCAGGAACTGACACAGTTCTGGTGACTCCGAGAAACTGGCTTTATGATGGCCCTTTGGGGGAACTTCAGCACCCATCCTTGATTTTCTTTTTTAACCTGTCCCCTCCAGGGATTAAAAAAATAGAAGAAAATAGTTTCTTTCTAGGTCTGTTCTCTAGTGACTTTCCTTCCCCTACATTTTCTTTTCTTCTTCAGACCTTCCGGCAGTTCTGTGAAAGCGTCCCTCGGAGGGCAGGCTGTGGGGAACGTGAGCAGTGGGGTCCGCTTGCAGGCGCCCAGCCCCTCCCACAGTATCTGGTGACTCCCCCGCCCTGCCCCCACAACCCCTCTGCTCCTTCGCTGAGCCACCGGCTACCCCAAGGGACAGCAGTTTGTCACCTTCTCCAGGGCATGGAGCCAGGAGCCAGCACTTGGCGGGGTCAGATGAACCTCTGTGGTCCTGGTTCATCCTCTCAAGGGCAAGCCAGGGAGGAGGGGGCAGGGGAGGAGAGTGTGTGGCCCTGTAGCCCAGCGCTCAGTCCTAATGTGCCCCAGGTGTCAAGTCCATGACTCTGCATCTCTTAAGGGCACCATCAGGGTCTTGTCTGTTTTGAGGAGCAGGTGAACCAGTCTCTCCTCCCCACCACCCGGCCATCTCCACTCTGCCAGCGTGGTCCCCGCCTGGTTACCTTCAGAAGACGTGCAGCCTCCTGGACATGTCAAGATACAAAGGGATTCAATCCCAAACACCCCCCCTCCCCACTTTTTTTTTTTTGAAGAAAATGGTAAAAGGGGTGCCCCCTAGTGTTAGCTGCACAATTTATCACACTTTTCCCTTCTCAAGGTAATTTTCCCTGTTTTATGGTGCCCTCTCATGGTCATTTCTGTGTAGTGCGGCCATGGTCTCACTTGGAAGCTTTTTAGAGTGCTATGGGAATGGGCTGGAGCAGCCTAGGGGTCTCCCGTCATATCACAGGTAAGGACATCCAGGCAAGAAGATGGAGGGCCTGGCAGGGCTGGAGGAGCACGCAGGGATTCAGGCTTCAGTTCTGTCAGGGATTGCTGTCTCCCTTACTACCCCGCACTGCGCTTCGCTCACCTGGATGCATGTCTGTAAATGAGTCAGGGGTGCAGTGACACCCCTGACATCACAGGGGTGACGGAGGGTGGCAGGAGCGTGGCTTGTAATTGACAAGCAACTGGAAACTGCCATGGAGAGGGGCTGGGTGGACAAACTGTAGTTCTAAGGAAATTGCACCTAAGGAATATTATGCAGCATTTAAGAGACATTGTGGTATTCTTTCCAGAAACCGCCAAGGAAAGATATCCAAAATAGAGTGTTAATTTTTAAAAAGCAAAGTTAAAAGCAAAATGCAGACCTGTATGTTATATGATTGCATTGTCATGACGGAAGGAAAGGGAGGGACAAATATTCCTTGGCAGTGACAGGATGGATGAGGACACATGGAGAAAAGGAAATGCTCAGTGCTGAAGACCTCACACACATACACACACACGTGCACATGCTCACAGACACACACACAGACCACTTACAATATTCCAGATACTGTGATAAGCAAGACATTTAAAAACCTTAAATGCCTTAAATGAGAGATTACATGAGGCGATGAGAAAGCAGTTGTTCAGTTGCTCAGTTGTGTCTGCCTCTTTGTGACCCCATGGACTGCAGCACTCCAGACTTCCCTGTCCTTCACCATCTCCCGGAGACTCATGTCCATTCTTGATTGCAGTTTGAGCTTTATTCAGCTCGATGTTTCACATAATATGGTTCTGCATATAAGTTAAATAATGACAATATACAGGGTGACAATATACAGCCTTGACATACTCCTTTCCCAACTTTGAACTAGTCCGTTTTTCGCTGTCTGGTTCAGATTGTTGTTTAATGAGAAAGAAGCACATTGTCCTAGGCCCTGTGGCCAGTCTACTGTGACCTTTGGCCTCTGTGCTATTTTCAGTGGCTGCGCCTCCTCCCAGCACAGGATACGCCTGGAAAGGCTGGCTCCCTCACCCCCACCTTGTTCCTCCCCTCTTTGCCTTTGGCCCCTTTCCCCACCTCTCTCTTCCTCTTTTGTTCTGCAACGCCCATGGTGGAAAAGGAATAAATACACACAGGGAGGCTCCTCTTCTGCTCATCTTTCTTACTCCACCTCTTACCTGGGAAGCCCTGTGCAGGCCCCCTGCAGCGCTGTACAGTCTCACTACTGTTCCGCTCATCACCTCTGATCACAGTGATGGGAAAGCTGTGTCTCTCCCCAGATTTATAAAGAATACAGAGAGGAGTTAGGTAAACTCTCTTTCTTAGAGTTCTCAGGGTACAGAAATAACATACAGAAATACTTACTTGGCTCGCTCTTTGGTGTGGGGTAGGATGGCCAGACGTACTTGGCATGAGTGTGCTGAGGTCAAGTCCATCTTCACCCCTCCTCCCCCCTCATCACAGTGCTCCTGGCTACCATCCATTGTGGTGACTCTCTCACCCTTATTTCTGTGCTGAAGCTGGGAGCATTTATCCTTCCCTTTCCTTCTGTGGTGACAATGTAATCATATAACATACAGGTCTGCATTTTGCTTTTAATTTTGCTTTTTAAAAATTAACATTCTATTTTGGATATATTTCCTTGGCGGTTTCTAGAAAGATGACCACGGTGTCTCTTTAATGCTGCATAGTATTCCTTAGGTGCAGTTTCCTTGGAACTACAGTTTGTTCACCCAGCCCCTCTCCTTGGCAGTTTCCAGTTGCTTGTCAATTACAAGCCATGCTCCTGCCACCCGCCATGATTGGGCCGCCGTAACACGTGCTTTCCTTCCTGTAGGAGATGGTCGGTGGGTGGAGGAGGCTTTCCCACACTGTGCCCTCACCTCTTGAGGAGTGGCGCTTCTCCTCAAACCCCTCCTCTCATCTCAGCTGCAAACTGAAATGTGAACTTTCTCAGTCTGTGTCATCTCTCTGGCCCCACCGGAGAGGCGCAATGAATTAATAATACGCCAGCAGGAAACAGAGAGATGGACTCATTAGTCGTCATTCTGTGTGCCTAACCTCTCCGCTCATTAATTAGCATGCTGACAGCCTTGGTTTCATCTAGAGCCAGGGTGATGCTTCGGAGACACTTGTGCCTCAGCATGGGGTATCCGGTGCAGAGCAGGGAGCCCAGGTGCCTTCCTGGGTGGAGTGGGTGCCTTCTTGCAAATGGCTGGCTGAATTCAGAAGTTCCTCCTGGGAACCCTGTGTGCCTCCTGGGGGGGTGGGATGGAAATGGGCCTGGGGATGGAGGCAGGGATGGCCGTTATTGCCCAGGTGGTACCGGCTGGTGTGTGCGGGTCCAGGTGACACGTGCTGAGCTGTGCTGGAGGTCATTGTCTCAGGGAGGAGCCTGGCCCTCAAACTACAGGCTCCCTTTAGGGAGAGGTGGCCCAGGAAGATTGCCTCAACATAAATACTGTTCTGACTCTGCGGTCGTCTCTCACCACACTCCTAGGCGGTTAGCCTTTAGGATTAGGTGGTGTAACCTTCAATCTGGCCCTGGCACAGCCCCAGGCTTGTGTAAAGTTGCTAAGGAAATGCTTCTGTACAGGAGACTGTCACCAAGAAGCTGTGTGACCCTGGCCAAGCCTCTTTACCTCTCTGGGCTCTGTTTGTAACACGGATTAGAAACTGCCCTTGCTTGCTGTCTGAAGCAGTGTGGCCAGATGACTCAGTGTAGATTGTAGGTCTGACGGCCTGTTTTCCATCCAGACTCTCACACCTGGAAGCTGGGTGGCTTTGGGTAAGTCATTTCACCTCTCTGGGCCTCTGGTCCCTCCTCCCTTTATTATATAGAGCTAGTCTTAGTTTGGTATTGATGTAAACTCTAATTTGATAAAAATAATTTTTTCCCCATGTTTGTACGTTCTTTGACAGATGGACTCCAGATGAAATCTCTGAGGCCACCTGGCTGAGACTCAGCCCTGTTCCTTCCCAGCTCCTCCCCACTCCCCATCTTCCCAAGTAAGCTATGAAGCCGCTTGGGGGCCATGTGACCAAGACAGAGTCAGGTCCTCGGGGCTGGGCTGCAGGCCTCGCCTCCTCCTGCCCTTGGTCCTGGTGTGGCTGAGGTCCAGGCTCTCTCCAGCCCATCCTCTATCCCCGGGTGCCCAGGACACCTGCCCTTCCTCCTGCATCGCTCTTGGGCCTCCCACGCTGCTGCAAGGGTGGTGGAGGCTGCTCGTTGCAGACCGGGTTCCCAGAAACAGACTTGGAGACAAGGATTAATGTGCAGGATGTGTATGCCAGGGTGGGAGGGTGCTCTTGGGATCGACACCCTGGGAGAGGAAGGGAAGGAAGCAGGATTGGGCAGAGAGAGAAGTTGGGCTGCGATGCATCTCAACAAAGGCCTTAGGTGACCTCATGGGGTGGTGGTGGAGGACTCTATAGAGTTTGGAGGGTCTTCCAGAGTTGTCCTGAGCTGCGGTGAAGAGGCCAGGCCTTTCTCTTCCCTCTTCAGCAGACCCTAGATGCAGACTGGCCCCTGGAAGGTGTCATAACGTAGGTCCAGGGGGACAGCGCAGCTAAAGCAGTCCCCGAGGGGGCTGACAGTGCGGGCCACGTGCCAACAGCGTCTGAGCAGCTGGAGGAAAGGCCCCGCAGTGCTGACGGGAGGCGGGGCGCGTCACAGCATCCACGACCCTGCTGTGAGGGCTCCTGCGCCGTCAGAGGGAGGGCGCCGTATCCCACTGGCCACACAGCGCAGACTTGCCTCTGAGCAGAGACATGGGAGCTGGCCAGGACCTTCCAGAACACCAGCCAGGACCTGCTCTCTCCAGGGCGCTCGTCTGTTGTGGGGGCTTGCCTCTCTGTTCCGACCTGTCCCCACACCTATGGATGTGGTTGGAGCCTCTTGGTGGAGGGTCTGGCCAGGATCGCCTACCCGGCATCCGGGCTGGGCCCTGCCATCACAGGGTCCTCTCAGATGCTTCTGGCACAGAGCGTGGTGGGAGCTGGCAGTGCTTAAGATTAGGTAGACCTGGGCCTGTCACCCAGCAGCCTGGCATGCCCCTTCATCTGCCTGGGATTAAGGACAGTGGTGTCTCAGGGTTGTTTCTGTCTGTTGTTTCTGTGTGTTTACCGTTACCAATAAGCTGCATATTTTCTTATGCCCTTGTGATGTGCTAAATCTCATTTGCACAAATGTTTATCATCAGTCTTGGGCTTGTCAGTTTGGGCTGCTGTAACAGGGCACCATAGCCTGGGTGGCTTTTAAACAACGAAAATTTATTTCTCATAGCTTTGGAGGCTGGAAGTCTGAGATCAAGTGTACCTACTCGGGTATTCTGGCCTGGAGAATTCAGTGGATAGAGGAGCCTGGCAGGCTGAATCCATGGGGTTGCAAAGAGTTGGACCCGACTGAGTGACTAAATAGCAACAACAGAGAGCTCAGGGACTAAGACTGTCACAGAGGAAGAAGGCTGCTGACACTTTTCTTTAGGTTCAGCCATTATTAGATCTGGAGCTGGGGTGACTTTTCAAGGTTATGGACTCCTTCAAGTATCCCAGGAAAGCTATGGAACTCTTCTCACCCAGAAACACACACTCATACACACACACCAGCCTCAACACTTTTGTTTGCAAATTATTATAAGTGATTTATTTTACATACATAAAAGAGGAAAATGATATTCCAAAGGAATATGCCTCTTGCTCAGTTTTTCACGTAGAAATTAATGACCATTTGCTAAAAAGAAAAAAAAAAGATTCAAACTGTACAAGTAAAACAAAAGGTAAACTCACCTTAAAAGTAAATTTGAATAGAGGATTGTTATTGTTGGCCTTGAATAAGGAACTGAAATTGTGCAGGGGTACATCATCTTTGCTAGTCTTGGTTTTGATCATAACATACTGAGTCAGAATCTGAGAGAGATGTCATTTCATCATTTTGAAGAAATCATGACTCCTTTTAAAAATTGAAGTGTATTTGATTCCTTCCCTGATAGCTCAGTTGGTAAAGAACCTGCCTGCAATGCAGGAGACTCTGGTTCGATTCCTGGGTTGGGAAGATTCCCTGGAGAAGGGAAAGTCTACCCACTCCAGTATTCTGGCCTGGAGAATTCCAAGGACTGTATAGTCCATGGGGTCACAAAGAGTTGGACACAACTGAGCGACTTTCACTTAAGTTGTGCTAGTTTCAGGTATGCAGCAAAGAGATTGTAATATATATATATTATTTTTCATTTATTTACCATAATAGGTTTATTACTAGATATTGAATATAGCCCTATGCTATACAGTAAATTCTAGCTGTTTGTCTGTTTTACGTATAGTAGTGCATATCTTTTAATCCCATACTCCTAATTTATCTTCTCACCCGTCCTTTCCCCTTTGGTAACCACATGTTTGTCTTCTGTCTGTGAGTTTGTTTCTGTTTTGTAAACAGATTCATTTATATTATTTTTAGGTATAAGTGATATCATAACATATGTCTTACTTCAGTTAATATGATATTCTCCAGGTCCATCCATGGTGTTGAAAATGGCAATATTTCATGCTTTTTAATGAAGTGCAGGTAACATCTGGGCTTGCAGTTGGCTTGCAGGAGTGGGTGATGGGACACTTGTTGGTCAGAAGCACAGGTAACAAGCTGGGTGTCTGATTGGTGTCTGAAGTCGGGGAGTAGGGAGAAGTCTTGTAGTACTAGACCCTTATCCTGTGGAATCATAGGCTGTCTCTGGGTGGATAGTGTCAGGATTGAGCTGAATTGTAGGGGATCCCCACTCTATATTGGAATTGGGAAACAAGAACCTAAAACTCTACCCTGACCTGGAACCTAACCTTCCTCTGGTGTCAGGGGAGAGGACCAACCCTTGGAGGATAACCTGCCCTGTCACCGATCCTCACCATCCCCTGTCTGTGCTCACCTCCTTTGTGACTTCCCTTGCTGCTTTTCTCAGCTTAAGAATCTGAGGTCTCTCCCCACAAGGCTTGTCTCAGCCTGATCCTGGAGAAACCATATTTGCAGTCCCCCAACATTCAGAAAACTAAGATCATGGCATCTGGTTCCATCACTTCATGGCAAATAGATGGGGAAACAGTGGAAACAGTGGCTGACTTTATTTTTCTGGGCTCCAAAATCACTGCAGATGGTGATTGCAGCCATGAAATTAAAAGACACTTACTCCTTGGAAGTAAAGTTATGACCAACCTAGACAGCATATTAAAAAGCAGAGATATTACTTTGTCAACAAAGGTCCGTCTAGTCAAGGCTATGGTTTTTTCAGTGGTTATGTATGAATGTGAGGGTTGGACTATAAAGAAAGCTGAGTGCTGAGGAACTTTTGAACTGTGGTGTTGGAGAAGACTCTTGAGAGTCTCTTGGACTGCAAGGAGATCCAACCAGTCCATCCTAAAGGAGATCAGTCCTGGGTGTTCAGTGGAAGGACTGATGTTGAAGCTGAAACTCCAATACTTTGGCCACATGATGCGAAGAGCTGACTCATTGGAAAAGACCCTGATGCTGGGAAAGATTGAGGTCAGGAGGAGAAGGGGACAACAGAGGATGAGATGGTTGGATGGCATCACCGACTCAATGGATATGGGTTTGGGTGGACTCTGGGAGTTGGTGATGGACAGGGAGGTCTGGCGTGCTGTGGTTCATGGGGTCACAAAGAGTCGGACACGACTGAGCCACTGAACTGAACTGAATCCTGCTTATCTGGGCTGTTTAACATTCTCTCAATTTTTCATTGCCTTTAAAATCTTCAGCCGCTTAAAAAACATAATGATGTAGATTTTTTTTACCTCTCATTAAAAAGGACATGTTGGTTGCAAAGCAATTGGGATCACCTGAGTATAAAGAAGAATATAAAAATCACTCATAATCCAATCACTCCAATCCAAACACTGCCAGTATTTTGATATGTTTTCCCCTCTGGTCTTTTTGGAAACATTTTAGATACATACAAATGTGTTTTTAATTTCTTTTTTTTTTCTCCCTAAATTGAGCTCCTGCAGAATATAGTTTTGTGTCTTGTTTCTTTCACTTTTCATTATATTGTGAGTAATATAATAATGCCATTAAGTATTATTTGAGAATTAGATTTGTAATGGCTAATGGCTGAAGTTCAGGGGAAGATTTTGGGGCTTTTTATGCTGATGTTAAGATAGAGACTCATAGAAACTTGGTTCCTGTTTTCCTGCTTATTCTTCCTCCCCAAAGAGTTCTTGACTAAGAGAAGTGCAAATAAGGAGAACAGCAGCCAACTGTGAAATAAGAAACTATTTCAATTGCATCTCAGCGCAGTGAGCACCAGCTCTTGGATGTTTCTGGGCTCATTGGTCTAAGTGAAGTTTCCTAACCCCATCCCTGGAATCTTAGATGATCTCGGTGGGCCTGTGGAGCTGACTTGGGCTTGACTTACTTACTTGGCTCTGTGTGGCTTTGGGCAGATGACTTAACCTCTCTGGGTATTTCCTCATCTGTAAAATGGACAATAGTACCCCTTAGAGTTTTGTACAGTTTAAGTGGAGTGAACAAATGACACGTTTGCTACAGTACTTGGCAAATAATGATCAGTACTTGGCAAATAATGATCAACAAATGTTAGTTTTACCATTTTCCTATCATTGGGTATTTATGTGCTTAAAATTTTTTTCTCTATTGTAAAGGAATCAGCTTATCAATATGCAGCGAATATTTATTCAGATCTTCCTAGGTGCCAAGAATTCGTTTAAATGTTGCGAAGGGCACGGGTAACCATGACTCGACAGGGGTCATCTCATAGAGTTTAAATTTTAGTGGAGAGGTAAGACAAACAAAGTAAGTTCAGGTGGTCATAAGGGTTATAAATAAAATAAGATAATTTACTGAATTAAAGGGTGGCAACTTCAGGTAGGGTGGTCAGGGAGGACCTTCCTGAATAGGTGATCTGAGTGACAGGGGAAAATGTGGCAAGGGCAAGTCAGAAGGCTCTGAAATGGGAGTGAGCTTGGGAAATTCCATCAAAATTCAGAAGCAGTGAGTGAGCAAAGAGGGCTTGAGGAGGGTCCTGGAGGTGGACAGGGGCCACCTCATCATGGAGCACTGTGGGGGACAGAGCAAGGAGTATCGACTTTATTGCACAGTGTCAGGGATCCTCCACTGGAGGGTTTCGTGAGGGGGAGAGACACATATTCAGTGGTGTGAGCTGGACCTGGCCCATGTGGGCTCGCGAGAGCGGTTATGCCCATTCCTTCCCAACTAATTGTTTGGTGACATCACACTGGTGATTTAAATGGCCATGGTGAGAGGATTTACACCATGGAAATTTGGAGCAGATGCTGTGAATCAAGGCTTTCATCTTCCAGGGAGCTTGTTGTTAACAAGTACCAGCACACCACTGGAATGGACTGACGCAGGTTTTTACAAACACTTCTTGAGCTGCTGTGGGGAGAATGAATTATATGCAGGTGATACTGCAATGAACATTCTTGAATACATCATTTTGACTGTAGTTCTGAGTATTTCCTTAGGAGAAATTACCAGAAGTGAAATTATTGCATTAAATTACCTAATAGCTCCATACTGAAAGTTTCACCAATTTATTCTTCCACCAGCAGTGAGAGACATGTTTTCTGTACCTTTACTTATGCTGATCATTAGCAAGAAAAGAAGGGAGAAAAAGAGAAAAATTAAACTTGTTAGATAAAAAATGGTGTCCTATTTGATTATTAATGATTGGATGCTTATTGCCCATTTGTTCATCTTCTTTATTGAATTATTTATTCATGTTCTATTCTCCTTTTAAAATATTGGCTATTTGCATTTTTCTTATTGACTTGTCAGAACTCTGTTCATGAAAAGTTTTAATTTTCTGTCATTATGTTACAAATATTTTCCCTTAGTTTATGTATTCCTCTAATTTTTTAATATATTGAAGTTTTAAATTTCTGTGGAATAAGACATATTGTTTCTTCAGCCAGAGAAATATTCATTTATGTTTTAATTATATTTTAAAAATACATCTTTAATCCATCTGGAATTTACTAAGTTCTTAGGTAATGTTCAATTTCATTTTATTGTAAATGGTTTACCAACTTTCCCAGCACTAGGTATTTTAAAAATATATTCCCCTATCATATTTTTATTTGGACTATTTTTAGAGCAGTTTAAGGTTCAGAACCAAATAGAGGGAAAGGTACAGAGCTTTCCCATATACACTCTGCTCCACATCTGCATAGCCTCACCAGTTATCAGTTATCATCAGTTCAGTTCAGTCACTCAGTCATGTCTGACTCTTCATGACCCCATGGACTGCAGCATACTAGGCTTCCCTCTCCATCACCAACTCCCGGAGCTTACTCAAATTCATGTCCGTCAAGTCGGTGATGCCATCCAACCATCTCATCCTCTGTCGTCCCCTTCTCTTCCTGCCTTCAATCTTTCCCAGCATCAGGGTCTTTTCCAATGAGTCAGTTCTTCTCATCAGGTGGCCAAAGTGTTGGAGCTTCAGCTTTAGCATCAGTCCTTCCAGTGAATATTCAGGACTGATTTCCTTTAGGATTGACTGATTTGATCTCCTTGCAGTTATCATCATCCCCCACCAAGTTTGTTACACTTGATGAACCTAACTGACATCATTCACCCCAAATCCATAGTTTACCTTAGAGTTCATTCTTTATGCTCTTGATATTGTACATTCTATTTGTTTGGACAAGTGTATAATGATGTATCCATCATTAATAATATCATGCAGAAAATTTTCACTGCTCTAAAAATCCCCTGTGCTCTGCCTATTTATCCCTCCCTAGTCTCCATTCAAACATATCTTAATGGTTAATACTGTATCATATTGGGGCTTCCCTAGTGGATCAGTGGTAAAGAATCAGTCTGCCAATGCAGGAGATGTGAGTTTGATTCCTGAGTTGGGAAGATCCTCTGGAGAAAGAAAAGGCAACCCACTCTATCCTTGCCTGGGAAATTCCATGGACAGAGGAGCTTGGTGGCTACAGTCACAAAAAACTTGGACATGACTTAACGACTAAATAACAACAACTGTATCATGTTATCAATACCAGATAATTATCATTAATTTATGATATTTCCAGTTTTCCAGTAGTATAGATGACACTGATGAGCATCTTTCTTTTTTAAAAATTTTTATTGGAGTATATTTACTTTAAAATGTTGTGTTAGTTTCTGCTGTATAGCAAAGAGAATCAGTTATATGCATACACATATCCCCTCTATTTTGGATTTTCTTCCCACTTATGTCATCACAGAACATTGAGTAGATTTCCCTGTGCTATGCAGTAGGTTTTTGATAAATTTTTTCTATTTCTTTGGTTAGGGTCTCCCATGTGCCGACCTGGAAATAAAGAATTAATAAGCATCATTAACTAATTTGGGAGTGATCCAGGAGCCATCAGTAAGAGAAGCGAGAAAGGGTAAAGGAGAAAGTCGATACAGGCTGTGTCATGGGCAATTAAGGGCTCAATTCCAAGTGACCTTTGGGAGTCTGTATTGAACTCATCTCATAGTTGTTCCCACTGAGAGTGAAGGATCCTTAAGTTCTGTCCATGATTGGTTAATGATTGCTCCCACAGGTGTTAACTCCTTGGAACTTCCAGCCAGCCTCATGTGTGACCTGGTGCACTTTCTTACCCAGAAAAGATTCCAGGCAGAGAGTTGCTGGCCCAGCACTATTTATTAGGTAAATCTTTCTCCACTGATTTTTAATGTTACTTATGTCATCATCTACAATCTTAGGTACAGTATAGTCTGTTTCTGTCTCTACTTAATTACATCGATCTATTATTTCCTCACTATCATGTGGTTTTGATTTTTAGCTTTATAATATATTAGAATATCTGCTAAAGTGAATTCCCCTTTAGTATACTTTAGAATCACTTTGCAGTAGTATTAAAAATTTACAATTTTGCTGGGAATTATGACAACCTTCAGTTGATTCGGAAAGCGAGAACATTTATACTTTTTTCCATCATGTAATATGGTGTTTTTTTCAAGGTTTTGCTTACATTTTGCAAAAATATATAATTTACTTCCTTTATACAGATTATGTTTCTACATATCTTGTTAAAATTTTTTAAAGAAATAGTTTTTATTGCTATTATGAGCAAGATACTCATTTTCTAACATGTTATTTCTGGCATGCAGGCAAGCTATAATTTTTTGTGTACATGCACGTTGACCATTTATATTGGTGTCCCATTGAAATCTAAACTCCTATAACATTCTGCCTGATCTGGAACTGTCTGCCCCTCAAGCTTTATCTCTACACCGTCTCTGTTCTTTCTGTCCTCTGGGCCCTCTGGCTTTTTCTTACCTCCTCCAACATCCTGACCTTTTTGTCTTACCACATGGTACAGTCTGTTCCTTTTATCTAGAACTTCTCATTCTGTTCTTTATGCAGCTGGTTGCTTTTTATCCTTTAGATCTGAGCTCATACATCCTGTCTTCCCAGAGGACTTTCCTGACCACCCTATCAATCTGGAATTACTTGTTTGCAAGAACCCTGGCTATTTACTTATCAAGCTGTTTCCACTGATTAAGACAGTGTCTATCACATAGTTGTCTAGTTGCTAAGCCATGTCCGAATCTTTTGCAATCTTATGGACTGAGGCTGGCCAGACTTCTCCATCCATGGGACTTCCCAGAAAAGAGTACTGGAATGGGTTGCCAATTCCTTCTCCAGGGAAATCTTTTCCTCCCAGGGATCAAACCTGCGTTTCCTGCATTGGCAGGAGGATTCTTTACCACTGAGCCATCAGTGAAGCCCCCTGTCACATTATAGGCTCTAGTATTTATTTTTAGAATGAGCCAGTGCATCTGGCTACCTTTCTGAGCTCTCAAGTTAACACTAATACAGTTGAAGAAGTTCTTTTACTTGGGATGTCCAGGATTGACTTATTCTATTTGAATGATATTTCTGAGGTTGAGGCATCTTAAGTCCAAAGAGCTCAGTGGTTGATAACAAAATATTATGAAATAAAATGTAGCTAAACATTTGTTACCCATTAAAACATCAACCACTAAGAACTCTTCACTAATGCGTGATTCAGATGGGACTGTCAGGACCTCTGTAAGTGCTTACCGACAGCATCTCTGGTTGTTCTAAAGTCCAGCAGACTTCCCCATCACTTTGTGCCTGTGGAGCTCAGACTACCACAGGCTTCCTTCTCACCATATGTCTGATGTGTGTCCAATAGTTTAATATTCTCTTTTTTAAAAATTCTTCATTTGCTCTCAGTTTCATCTGTTCATCTTCCTGCACTCTCCATCTAACAGATCATTTCTACCAGTGTAAATACATGTTATATAATCTCCCATTAAAAAAGAAAAAACAGCGACTCTCTGGGATGTCATGCCCCCTTTATCTTTTGTCCTGTTTCTCTGTTCTCCTTTGCAGTAAAACTGCTTGAAAGAGATGTCAATAGTTGTCTCCACTTTTTCATCTGTTATTCCCTCCTTGGCTGACTCTAATAGGCTTCTGTCTGCTAAGGCCACTCTTGTAAAGTGGTATCCTTGTTACTGAGTCCCAGGGTTCCTTCTCTGCTTTTATTTTACCTTGATTTCTCAGAGTATTTTGTACAGCTGATGACTCTCGCTATTGCAACATTTCTCAACACTTCTCTTGGCTTTTGTGACAGCCTGCTCTTCTTGTTTCCTGCCTTACTCTGTGATTGTTCCTTATAGTGTCTGTTACTGGTTCTTCCTCTGGGCTGTATGCCTAATGTAGGTGTGCCTCAGACTTGGGTGTTGACCCTTTTATCCTCGCTGTCTTTCCTCACCCCCTAGGATCTTATCCCTTCTTGCAGACTTCCAGAAATCCGTATGTGGATGCCTTCCAGCCTTCATCTCTCCTCTGCACCCCTGAGGCTTAATCCAGTTGCATCCTTTGCATCTTCTCTGACGTGTATTAGTGGCGTCTTCAGTTTCACATACCCAAACCAGAACTTTCCTCTTACCCTCTTTTCCACATCTCTTCCTCCCCCGTGCCTTCTCTGCTCCACAAATGACACCCCATCTGTCGTGTAAAGGCGTGTGGTGGGAGTAACAGCTACGTTCCCCAAGGGCACTGCTACCAGGACTGTCCTCTTCCCCCATCTGACCCTCCTCATCTTGTGGTACGTGTCCCTGAGCCCAAGGTCTGCAGTCAGTTCTCCTTCCTTTCCACTTCCACTTCCTGTTCCTTCCTCTTAGGAAGTTTGGTCTCATAATGACCCTAGAAGCAGAGGCGCTGAAGGCTACAGTGGACAATGGTATTCTGTCTACTCACAAGTTATATCCATGCAGGAGAAGGTTGGGTTCCTGGTTTTCTGGGTAGTAGAACTCCTGCCTCCCTGTGATGTGAAGCATGAATTACCGATGAGGGATGGTGCATTTATGGAAATTCTTTCAGGCTAGTAGGTTTTTTCTATTCCAATTCCATTCTCAGTTTTTTTTTTTTTAATGTTATTTGTTTTTGTACATTTTCCCCTTTGTCATTATGGGTATTTTGGTGCAGAGTGGGAAAGTCTAAATCAAAGACTGTTAGTCAGATGGAGTTGTAAGCTAGAAATTTAGAAATTCCCAGAGAAAGACAAATATAAGTAATTATGAGAAACTTCTTGTTGCCCAGCAGAATGACAAAATTCAGAGAAGTGGCTAATACCCATGTCGGCACTGATGTGGGGGGAGTGGGAACTTTCATGAACTGCTGGTGAAAGCATAACTGGTACAATGATTCTGGGAGGTAATTTGGTAGAATCTAGTGAAATGACATGTGCATGACCTATGACCCGGAAGTTCCACTCAGAGACATAGATCCTAGAGAAGTGCTTTGTGTAGATCCAAAGGGCCATGTCCAAAGATGGCATTGTCATATTGCTTGTAGTAGCAGGGTGTTAATGGCAATTTAGGTCCCCATTACACAGGGAATAGGTAAGTCATGCAGTGGAAGCAGCTCTGGGCTACATAGTAGGGAAGCAAGAGCCTATATACTGCAACATGGATGAGGTTTAAGAACAGTATCGAGGGAGAGAATGAGAAACAATGAAATTCCTTACATAGGTAAGTTAAAAAAATCCCTCCCTCCTAATATCTCATATTTTATAAAGATAAATACTTAAGATTATACACTAAATGTGTCCAAGAGCTATTTATGCTGGAGAAGGGGTTTGAAGGTGGGAGTTAGGGATGAAGATGTAAAAGCCCTGGTGCCTCCTGAGTCATTTCAGGGAGAGGGAAGGACAGCATACAGGAAATTAGAAAGTTCAGATTTAAAACATTTCTCCCATGAATTTCAGAAGGCTAGATTTATATTTCCTAAGTAGTTTTTGTTGTTGTTGTTCATTTGTGTGTGTGTGTGAACCATCTTTAAAACCCAAGTCCATGACTAGCATGAGTAGGCCAGGCCTTTGTTGATGGTGGGGAGGGGTGGACTTTTGCTCTTTTCTGTCCGCAAATTGTTCTCAGCTCCAGATGATGTGAAACCACTATGCACAGTCTGTCCCTCTATGTTTAGAGGGTGAGCCTTGTGGACTGGGTCTACACCCTCACCTGGTGTCCCCAGCTCCCAGTGCAGTGACGGGCAAGGAGTGAGCTCTCAGCACTTACTGCTGCTGCTGCTAAGTCGCTGTGTCCAACTCTGTGCGACCCCATAGACAGCAGCCCACCAGGCTCCTCCATCCTTGGGATTCTCCAGGCAAGAACACTGGAGTGGGTTGCCATTTCCTTCTCCAATGCGTGAAAGTGAAAAGTGAAAGTGAAGTCGCTCAGTCATGTCCAACTCTTCGCGACCCCGTGGACTGCAGCCCACCAGGCTCCTCCATCCCTGGGATTTTCCAGACAAGAGTACTGGAGTGGGTTACCGTTTCCTTCTCAGGGTCAGCACTTGCTAGCTACTTTCAATTGTATCACTTCATTGGTTACTTTATTGGTGTATATGCTTGCCTTGGCAGGAGGCTTATGCAGATGTTTCTCCACCAAAATGGCAGGTCTCACCCACAGAGACAGCATGGTCTGTCTCCCAAGAGAATAGCATGTCATCTGGTCATAGATAAATATCCTTAAAATTATGGCCAAGTCCATCTCCACAAGGAGACAGCATCTTTCCTATTCAGAGAATACCCTTGTGGAGCTCTGTTCAAGTTCACCCAATCTCACAAATGAACGCTGAATGCCTACTAAGTCCAACGGGGTTGAAGATCTGGGGGCAATTCCAATGAGATGACCAGAACGCTCTAGAATGAGTGGGAACTAGAGCGTGGTACATGGATTACAATCCTTTATGCAGTAATAGAAATAATAGGGAATAATAAGGACTTACATTTATAGAATGCTTTATACCTTTCCAAAGTATTTTCCTGTCAATTATCTCAGCGTGGTTTGGCGACCATAGTTTCAGGCAGTCTTTGTGATCAGGTAGATGTTTTCTTTGGAAAATGGTCTCCAGCATTGGGCTACCTACTTTTGGGGGTTGCATGAGTGTGCGGGGGACAGAGGCGATTGTCATGTGCTTCCACAGAAGGAGCTGAAGGAGCCAAGACTGAAAACTTTCCTGTCCCTAGCCGTGAAACCAACTCTGCTCATCGATTCCCCAGGGGTGTCCTGAAATTCTTCAAAGGAATTAGTTGTTGCTCACTTCAATTTTTAAAATCCACACGTATGCTGTGTAGCACAATGCTTCTATTCAGGATGGACCAGGGGAGGTGGACTGGAAGTTGTATGTGTGTCAAAGAAGCTGTCAATCAGTCAAAGAACAATGGGTACCTGAAACTCCCCCAAATTTGGGGGAGTGATTGGTCTGTGTTCATACCTGCAGGCTTGGCAGAGGCAAAAGGAGGTGGTGGTACTGAAAAAGTTGATGGAACTTGTTGGGTGACTGGGGTGGCTCCACACTCTGAACTCAAGATGCTCTGACTGGGGCCCCAGCTGATAAGATGCCCAGGTCTTCCCAGAGCCTAGAAAAGCAGGCTTCCTAGCCCCCAGGGAGTATGTCAAGTCTGCAATGCAGAGTGGGTGGTGAGGACTCAGTTTCCCAATATTATTTTCAGTTGACTAAGTGAAATGATTCAGTGCTTCTAGCATGTTTATTGATTCCAGGCAAGTATTGTTTTAAGAACAACACTTGGGTGGCTGCTTGGTTTAAGAACACAATGGCATTGGTCAATCTTTTCATTCCCTACCAAAGTTGGCAGTGCCAGGCTTGCTCTATTGTAGCATCTGGTTAATACAGACACATGGATCACTCTGTGTTCTCGGAACTTCAAGTGCGTCATATTGGCTGGGGAGGAACTCATTGACGACGGGGCCTCGGAGGAATGTGTCGAGGGCCGCCTCTGCTTCCTTCCCCTGCCTTGCTGGTTTGCCTGGGAAGTGGGATTTGTGGGCAGCTGCAACTGAGTGTGTTTGGGCTGGAGGCAAGCTCTTGTGTGTTCTTAGCCCGATTCCACGCAGCACAGTAGGAAAGGGGCCAGAGAGAGTAGCTGGCAATAGGGGCGCCTCAGTTTGGGGAACATGAAGCAACCTGGGAGAAGTGATGGAAGAAGAAGGATGGGGGAGAGTTAGGGAAACCTTTATGCCCCACATCTGGCAGCTTGGACACTGAAGTGGCCGCGTCTATGCCTCACAGGTTGTGGAGTCAGTGCACTCACAGCATTTTGGAGCCTGCGTGGACCTTGGACTCTGACAGGTGCTCTAATTGACTGTAAGAATAGCAGCTCAGCTTTCTCCTTGACTGGGGGACATGGGAGTGGGGATTAGGCTGTGAAGGGCAGAGGCCTGTGTTACTCCCCATTTTGTTCTCTTATCTTCTCTTCCCAGCTGCTTCAAAAGAGCTCCCCAGTGCTCTGTCTTCCCACTTCCTCTGTTGTGAGCAGGCTGGCTGCCCATCACCCAGATGGCAGGGCCCCCAGAGGCCTCTTCCAACTTCCAAATGTCCTGTTTCTCTAAGATCCTAGCAAGAGTTTGCAGACATGACTATGTCCTCGTTCTCAGTCTTCAGATAGAGTCAGACACCCTTCATTCTCAGTCCTTCAGCATCCTTCTATTCCCTTGCCTTCTTCCATTCCCAGCATGTGGTGAATGAGGGGTGGGTACTGGGTTCAACTAGTATTGTTTCCCCCCACGTGAGAGCAAGTGTCTCAGCACCGCTGTGCCCAGCCGTCCCATCCACCAGCCACTCTCTCCGCGGAACAGCTGTTTCTACAGACCCGCTCTGTCCGGGGAGCGCTGTCAGCCTGTCCCCCTGGTTCAGGGTGACTTTTCTTCTGCTCCTCAGCCAGAGAGGGCAAAGCAGGATACTTATAAACCAAGGAGGAGAAACACACAGAAAAGCCCGCCACATGCAAAAGGGCCACGCGCCAAGGGGCCGCCTAACGTGATGGAAAACACACCAGACTTGCGTTGAGTCCTGCCTCTGGCTTAGCACACTCTTTAAGTCTACATGAATCATTTTGCTTTCTAAGACTTAACGGACTTCCCTGGAGGTCCAGTGGTTAAGAATCTCCCTGCCAGTGCAGGGGACATGGGTTCGATCCCTGGTCCAGAAACTCAGATCCCACATGTCTTGGGGCAACTAAACCCATGTGCTGCAAATACTGAAGCTGGCATACCCTACAGCCCTTGCCCAAAGACAAGAGAAGCCACTGCAGTGAGAAGCCCACGCATCGCAGATAGAGAGTAGCCCCCACCTGCCCCGATAGAGAAATGCAGCGTGCGGCAGCAAAGACCCAGCGCAGCCAAATATAAATAAGTGAAAGTGAAAGTCTCAGCCATGTCTGACTCTTTGTGACCCCATGGACTATACAGTCCTGGAACTCTCCAGGCCAGAATACTGGAGTGGGATATTCCCAACCCAGGGATCTAACCCAGGTCTCCTGCATTGCAGGCCAATTCTTTACCAGCTGAGCCACAGGGGAAGCCCCAAAGATAAATAAATAACTTTTAAAACAAAAGATAGCTTCTTTTGCTGCAAAACGTCTCTACTGTCTCTTTCTCACAGAACTAGTATGTAAAATGTGCAGAAGCTCTTGGTGAAAAATTAAATACTAGAGGAAAGACCGGACAGGCTTGGACTGCCTCAGGCTTCTCGATGGTTCCATCATCACTATCATCTTGGTGTTTTTCCCCATGGTCCTTGACCTCACGCTTTTTGTCTCCTCCCTGGATTTTCCCAGTTGATGGGAAAATGTGCTTCTCTGGTTTCTAAGACACGGAAGATGACTATGAAAATGGCTTTGACACATTTTGAATCCTGGTGCTTTCATCTACAGTCCACTGCCGAGAAAAAGTAAGTACAAGGGGTGTTGCAGTTTCAAAAGGAAGCAGACAGCCTGTTGTAGGCAGGACTACTGCTCTTATCATCTCTCTGCAAGCTCATGAAGACAGCAGCTTCTGAGACGGGGTGTCCTGTCACCACTGTGCCAGCAAGATTCTTATTCCTTCAGTGGGTATGAGAAAACCGAAGTTTTGTGAGCAGACAGAGCTCGCTGCAGTGGTAAGTGGTGAAGCCAGGATTCGATCTCAGGTCTGTCAAATGCCAGGATCCACCCTCTTCCCACTGCAGCCCCGTGCACTTGACTATGCACGTGATAACTAAGCAGGACTTAGCACTTGACGAATCTGCGGAATAAATCTGGCTTCACAGCACGTTGGTGAGAGAGGGAGCGTTGACTGAAGATTTTGTGGGGCCGGATGAGGAAGAAGTTTTACTCTGCACATAGCTTAGGAAGACTTTCTTGAATCCCTTGAATTTTTAACATGTCTGTTCTTCTCCTTGATGCCTTTCCCTCAGCTCCGTTGCAGGGCTGACTCATCTGTCTTCTCTCACTCTTTCTTTTGGCCCCTGGGTACCCGCTCCATTGTTCCAAGTAGCTTGGTGCCCACCGAGCAGCAGGCACAGGGCAGCCACGCAGAATCTCTGCAGAGGTGGGCTGACTCGTTTTGATCACAGTCCAGTGAGCGTTTGCAGTGATTTCCTGCCACGTCCCCAAGTGGCATGTCAGAGTTTTCACCTGACAGAGCTGGTGTCTTCCAAGGGGAGGGTAGGACTATGCTTTTAAGATTAGCATTTTCCTCTCTCTTTTTTTTCATATGGGAGAGCATGAAGGAGAGCAAGTTTAAGAGAAGGCTTGGACCTCCCTTGAGGTCCAGTGGTTAAGAATCATCTGCCTGCTAATAATGCAGGGGACATGGGTTCACTCTCTAGTCGGGGAACGAAGATCCCGCAAGCCTTGGGGCAGCTAAACCTGTGCATTGCAGCTGTTGAGCCTGTGCTCTAAAGCCCGGGTGCTGCAACTCCTGAAGCCCAGGTGCCTAGAGCCTGTGTTCTGCAACAAGAGAAGCCACCACGATGAGAAGCCCGCACATTGCCAACAGAGCAGCCCTGGAGAATCCCACGGACAGAGGAGCCTGGTGGGCTCCAGTCCATGGGGTCGCAGAGAGCCGGACACGACTGAGCCACTGACACAACACACGCACTAGTAGAGTGTGCAACTAGAGAAAGCCTGCTTGCAGCGATGAAGACCCAGTGAAGCCAAAAATAAATAAGAAAGTAATAAGAGAGGGATGGCCAGTGGGGAAAGAGAGGAGACTGCAGTGAGACACTGAGATGTGGAATTATAGGACTTGGGGATTGCCTGGAGAGACAGGGAAGGAAAAGGGAAAGACTGACTTAGGATTTTGGCTACAGCAACAGGGCAGAATGAGGTGGAGACCTTTGGAAGAGAAACAGATTTGAGATGGGTTGGGAGAGAAGAGTTTAGGGAAGGTAATGTATTTCCTGAATATAGGGCTTCCTTGCTATCTTCTTGAGACACTGTCTCCTAGGGCCCCACCTGTTTGGCCCTAGTAAATGTGGTCCTTGCTTTAGCCTTGGGTCATCTTCTGGAGTGCTGAGCTCTGGTGGGAGAGATGGGAGGAGTGGGCCCCAGAGCCTGGAAGGCAGTTCCCCAGTTCACCACCTTGAAGTCCACTCTGCTTGGTTCCACGGGAATTGCTCCCAACTTCAAGACTTCCCTGGTGGCTTAGACAGTGAAGAGTCTGCCTGCAATGCTTGAGACCCAGGTTTGATCCCTAGGTCGGAAGATCCCCTGGAGATGGGAATGGCAACCCACTCCAGTACTCTTGCCTGGAGAATTCTATGGACAGAGGAGCCTGGTGGGCTACAGTCCATGAGGTCACAAAGAGTCGGACACGACTGAGCCACTTTCACTTTTTCTAGGGTCTCCTCTTTCATTTTTTCTTGCTTTTGTTCCTCTGTCCTCTCTCTCTCAATTTGTACCCAGGGCCTTTGATCTTTTAGAATTTTCTCACCCCTCTTATTCACAGATGACATCTTGTTTTCCAGTCTGAGTTATATGGATATATTCTTAAACAAAACAAAGTGGAGGGAAAGGAAAGGAGACATGTACTTAGATTATTCTCTAGATCAGTTCTCCTATAATTATATGTTTTTGTGTCCCATTCCCCTTCTGACTTTGAATTCCTTGAGAGCAGAAAAACTGGCTTATTCATCTCTTTGTTCTCAGTGCTATCCAAGTCTTTTACATGCACTGGGGAACTTCATGTTTGAGGAACTGTATGTTTACTTCTTTTGTAAACTTAAGAGATAAAAATACAACACATCATCTTCCAGCTCAAGATGTTTTTCCCTGTTTTTTTTTTTCCCCTGCCTCTACTGTGTTTAGTATGGATTTAATCAAACACGAGGAAAATATGAACACACCAGAAGACCTGAAGCCTTGATGCTATTTTCCCTGCTCCAGAATCTCGACTTCAGGGCTGGAGATGATGAAGGAAGCGTGATGGGGATAAGGGGTGGATGGAGAAAATGCAGGATGGCAGCAGGGATGAAGGATGAGTGGAGGGGATGAGGAGTGGCAGTGGTCTCTGGGCTGGAGCAGGTTCCTAGTGTGGCTGGCTGAGTGGTTGGTGAACTTTTTCCAGCCCACCCGCATGTATGGATTGCCTACTTGCCCTGTGCTTGGCACACACCAGGGGTGTGACGTGTGACAGCTGAGGCACCACACAGGAGCCCTGCCCTCAAGGCGCAGAGGGACATAAGCCTAAGACACAGTCAGTAGTTGGAGAACATTCCAAGTTAGAGAGTTAAAAATTGCAGCATTTGACAAATCTGGTCCCAGACTTACCTCACTTGCTAAATTGGTGATTCACGCTGCCAGGATCATTCAGCTTCCAAAAAGCCAGCCATCACAATGGGGAAAGCATCGTTGCATCTTTGTACATGGCTCCTGAGTTGGTTTGAAGAAAATCATCAGCAGCCCTACTCTGGGGAGCTGATTGCTCTCTGAACCTGATACACTCAACATTCATGGAAGAGGAGGAGCATTAAGGATGCAGCTGAGTCTTCTTCCTGCAAATGACAGTCACTAAGTCATCTTGGAGCCCACCCAGCAGTTGGTTCTCAAGGTAAAATAGCATCATTTTTCTAGACTGGCTCCTTACCTTGCTTACTAACAGGGCTGACCTCAGAGTCTGGGGAAACCTTATTTACCTTGTTAGACTGGTGTTCTTTGGAGGGACTTCCAGACTATAAGAGGGATGTGACTAGGGCCACTAGACTTCGGGCCTGTCTGGGGTCTCTCAGCATCTGTGAGTTCACCTCACCAGTGCTGACCTGGCCACAGCTCAGATTTTGCCGCTGCCTATAACAGAGGATGAAGTGAACCTCAGCCAAAGGATGCAGGCATGCCTGGTGCCAAGTGTTGCATTCTGAGCACATCAGAATATGGTGGGCCTAATGGATAAAGCTATCATAGATGCTCTTATTAATATATCAGACCGCTGTTTCATTACAGGGGCTGTGGCTCCCCCAGCATCCGTTGCTTGGAGTTACAGCTATCAGCTTCTTCTTGTTCCTGGCATTAGGTGGCTAATGCACTTTGTGAAGATTCAGAGGCATTTAATAAGATGACCGAATGCCATGCTGAATTAATGTTTACAGCCTCTTGGCTTGGCCTCTCTGAATCTCGAAGTACTTGGGGCTGAAAACTGAGGATCTGTCGTGGTCCCCACACTCTCTCTGCTCACCCCCATCATTCTTTTACAGCATGTGCCCTCTGAGATGCTTGTCCCCTGTCATGTGATTGCAGAGTAGATTCTAACTGAGGGGAGATGTGAAATGTATCGTTTGTGTCACTGATGGGGTTGCAGCTCCTTGTGTTATTTCCAGATACCATGTTTGGCATAAATGGCATCTGGTTTGCTTTTTCTCTCCAAACACACCATTCTTAACAGTGTTCTTTAGATCCATACTTGTTGGAGCCTTTCTTACTCCCAGAAGAATCTGGGCCATTGTGTTTTAGGCTCATGATGTCATCCTGTGTTGTAGGGTGATCTGGTTAGATTCTACTCCCAAGGCACTTGGGTTCTTCCCAAAGGTTATGCCTCATTTTACCAGCAGACACCAGGCAGAAAAGACCTGGAAGAGCACCTCAGGGTTCAAATATCCAGAATATCCAGCCTTCTCTTAGGAGTCATTAACTGAGTAAAAGAACATTTGCTTGCTATTCCAGTTTGGAGTTTTTTTGTATCAAAATAGAACTCTATTAAAAAGTTAAATCTGTATATACCTAGTGTGGTGTATTAGTCTTTTTATTGATGCCATAACAAATTACCATGAATTTAGCAGCTTAAAAACCCCTCAGATTTATTACCTTCCAGTTCTGTGTGGACAGACCTAGTGTTGGTCTATCCAGGCTAAAATCAAGGTGTCAGCAGAATGTTGCCTTCTGGAGTTTCTAGAGAAGTGTGTGTTTCCTGCTCATTCTGGTTGTTGGCAAGAGTCTTTTCTTAGCAGTTACAGGATCTCAGACTCTAATCTCTTGCTATCTGTAACCTGAATACTGTCTCCTTCTCTTGAGACTGCTGCCTTTTCTGGTTTGTGACCTTATCCTTCATCTTCCAAGCCAGTGGGCTGAATCTTTCTCATATCACATCTCTCTGACCCATGTTTCTTCTTTTTTCCTTCCTCTGCTGCTTTCAAGAGATTGTGTAATTAAATTAAATGAGACCATGATAATCTAGGTTAATCTCTCCATTTTAGGGTCAACTGATTAGCAACTTTAATTCCATCTGCAGCCCTCATTCTCTTACATGTTCTGGGGATTAGGATGTGGACATCTTTGGGGGGTGGGTATTTTTGTGCTTGCATGCTAAGTCACTTCAGTTGTGTTTGATTCTTTGTAACTCTATGGACCAGAGCCCTCCAGGCTCCTCTGTCCATGGGATTCTTCAGGCAAGAATACTGGAGTGGGTTGCCATGCCCTCCTCCAGGGGATCTTCCCTACCTAGGGATCAAACCTGCATCTCTTACATCTCCTACATTGGCAGCTAGGTTCTTTACCACTAGCACCACCTGAGAAGCCCACTGTTCTGCTTATTGCGTATATAGTTTCTTCACAAAGCCCATTATACATACAGTTCTAGAGATTGCAGCCAGGAGGAGGGAAACTAACATCTATTGAGCACCTACAGTATGCCAAGTACCATGCTTGGCATATGCATTCTGTGCATGCATATGCCATTCTGTGCATTAATTAGGTAAGTGCTATCTTCATCTGGGGCTTCCCAGGTGGTGCTAATGTTAAACAACCCACTTGCCAATGCAGGAGACATAAGAGACATGGGTTCAATCCTTGGGTTGGAAAGATCCCCTGGAGAAGGCAATGGCAACCCATTCCAGTATACTTGCCTGGAAGATTCTTTGGACAGAGGAACCTGGTGGGCTATATGGGGTTGCAAAGAGTTGGACACGACTGAAGTGACTTAGCATGCACACATCCTCATTTGGGGATGAGTTAACTGAGATTTGGGGAAATTATGCAACTTGCCCAAGGTCTAAAATCTAGTAAATGACAGAGCTAGGATTTGAGCCCCAAAAGGTAAAACTCCAAAGTCTGAATGCCGTCTTTCCATCATTCCATATTGTTCTTTTCCTGGGATCTCAACCAAGAGCTTCAGAATTAGACTTATTTAAATATAAATGTTTCCTCTAGATCCATTAAAATCTGTTTGAGGTCTGAGCTTGAGGTAGAGTGTAGATTACTCATTCTCCCTGACTCCTGTCTCTGATAAGCAGCAGGAACCAATTTTATATCACTTGGACCTGGGACAAGAAAGACGACTGAGGAAGTGAGGAACCTCCCTCTCAGAGCCTTTGGTTGGGCCAAGCTCAAAATCTTTTAAGGGTGGTTTAAAGTGGAACCGGGAATTTTGTCCCTGTAGTGTCCTACCCTGAGGGTTGGGAAGCTGATTGAAGTCCTTCCTCTGTTCTGCTCATCTCAGATGCCTGGGGCCCTGCAGCAGGCTGGCCTTGGGCAAGCAATGCCTGCCTTCCCAGCTGACTGAAGCTGAGGGGCTCAGAGTGGCTGTGCCCCCTGCATCAGAACTAGAGGATCTCTGTAGGAATTGCAGGGACAAGAGACACAGGGTGGGGCAGGAGGGCCTGCCAGGTTTGGTGTGACTCTTGTCAGGTCCACACCTGTGGGCCTCCGGTCCTGTGAAACCCCAGGTGGTGTGATCATTAATTTCCTGTGGATGCAGCTGCTTTGGATCTGGGTTGACTGTTGATGCAGTGGCCTTTGGAAGCTCACAGTTCAAGCCAGAGACACTTGGTTTGTGCCTCAATTAGAAAGATTTCCAGAGACACGCAGTCCCATTCCTGAGATGCCTGCCACAGTAACGACTTGGGGAGGCTGAAGCTATTTTCTGTCTCATATACACACACATATGTACACTCACATACACACTTTAAATAATGTGATCAGCTTATGTCCTGCTTCAGTATTCTGTTTTTTTCTTCCAATTTTGGTACTTCTCTGACAGACTGGCAGGGCACCATGATTCTGTCTTTGCACGTTGATTAAAGCAACTCTGACAGATAAGGATTTCAAGTTGCTAACTTGCTTCTGAGTTCTGACTGATGAGGAATTTCTAATGTCTATCCTAATGTCTTCTCCCTCTTAGCTTCTGCATTGAGAGTCTGGAGCATTGTGATGAAGTAGTGTTGGCATCTTTCCGTTTGCACCACCCAGGAGGGTGGGAGGAGCCTGAGAGGAGGAGACACCTGGGTCTCTTTCTGTTGATGACCAACTCCTTCCCACAGACCACCTGTGTGTGAAGGTGCTGGGCTGTGCGCTCCTTTGTTTCATTCTAGAAAACACTGGTTGAACATCTACTTTGAATATTCAAGGACAAACAGTGACAAACCTCCCCCTCAGTTAAAAATGCAAATACAATAGAGTGTTATAAATCTATAACCCTATAGAGACAGAGAAGACACTATATGAGACAGAGAAGTATAGGGTGTTATGGAGATGCATATGAAAGTGCCCAGCCCATTCTTGGCAGTGGATGGGCAGGACAGGCTCCCCTAAGGAATCGACATACAAGCTAGACCTAAAAGCAAGCCAGAGCTCCTTTCTTCATGGTCAGAGGAGTGTGTGTGTGTGTGTGTGTGTGTGTGTGTGTGTGTGTGTGTGTGTGTAGGAGGTTAGAGAAGAAGTGAAGAAGAGTTCTAGGCAGAATAAATGTCATAGGCAAAGGTCCAGAGGCCAGAGAGAATTAGGCAAATGAGAGAATTGGAAGCTGAGATGTTGAGTGGGATTGGATTATGGATGGGAAGTGGAGAGAGATTAGATTAGGGGGAACTGAAAAACTATGATGATTTGTAGACCAAGTAAAGAAATTTGTGTTTTAACCTCAGGGAGATGGAGAGCTGCTGCACTATTATGGAAGAGTAGTTTCAAACAAATTTGGCTTTAAAGAAGATGATTTTGGCTGCAGTGTGGAGAGTTGCTTGGAGGAGGCAGCATCGGAATCAAGGAGACTCATTACGGTGGTTTTAAATGAAGAAAGCAGTAGTCTGACTTAAATGTTGGGATGGAGGAAGTGGGTGAATTTGAGAACTATTTAGGAATTGCAGCGGCTAGGACTTGGTCTCGATGACTGATTAAGTTGGGTGCAGGGAGAGGAAGTGGTGACAAGAATTTACCCAAATTTCTGTCTTAGGCGACTGGATGGACAGTATAGCTGTTCACTGCTAGGTGAACTGGAAAGGCAGAGCAAATGTGCGCGTCTGGGGTGGAGATGAGTACAGTGCAGGCATGTTGAATGTGAGGGGCTGTAGGATGGCCAAGATGGAGTTTTAGTTGGTGTTGACTCACCAGGCCTGGTTGGTTGTTGAAATATGAAATATTTCTGTGCTGCCAATAAAGAGCCACTACCTCGAGCAGGCCCTTATCCCTGAGAACCCAATAGATTTCTATTGATTTCTATCTATCATACCAATAATGTGGATCATGTGCAGCATGGCAGAAGGTCTCCTCTTCTGACTGGTTAGTGCTCTCATCAGGGCTGTTCAATATTTTGAACATCTCTCCTTGGAGACGGCTAATGTCTTTCAGGCAGTTGGTTGTAAAAGATCAACTTTTCGAGGAAAGAGAGGTCATGGCCAGGAACACAGTTGACCCCTCCATATCTGTGGGTTCTGCATTCTTAGATTCAACCAACTACAGATTGAAAATATTAAAAAAAAATTTTTCCAGAACTTTCCAAAAAGCAAAACTTAACTTTGTCTTGCTGGCAGCTATTACATGGCATTTACATTGTATTTACAAGTATTTACATAGCATTTACATGGTATTAGGTATTATAAGTAGTCTAGAAATGAGCTAAAGTATACAAGTGGATATGTGTAGGTTATTTGCCAATACTCTGCCGTTTTATATAAGGGACTTGAGCATCCGTGGCTTTTGGTAGCCCTGGAGGTCCTAGAACCTATGCCTCTCAGATTCCAAGGGATGATTCTACTCATTTGAGATCATCAGTCTAAAGGTTGAAGCCTTGGAGTGGATAAGAGTCTTTAAGAAGAGTGTACAGAGTAAGAATAGGGACATCCTAGGGCTAAGGAATTTGGACTTGACCCTACAGGAAGTGGGGAGCCAGTAAAGTTTTTTAAGTAGAGGCGTGATCCAACTAGCGTCACCCCCAGGGTGAAGAAGAGTGCCAGAGGAGTCTGACAAGGACTTCTTTGGCAAACTCATCAAGGAGCTTATGCTCTAGCTGGGTTGGGCAATATAAAAACCGCCCCTTTGAAGAGAAGAGGCTCACCATGTGTGATGATGAAGTAGCAAGTGAGCAGCCCTATTCCAAAATAGGTAGTTCTGTCTCACAACAGATCCTGGAGCCCCTAGTGTGAAGGCCCCTCCTCTACCTGATGCTTAAGGTCAGCTGAGTGCTTAGGCAGTCCATTTGCCTTTGTTGAAATCCTCAATAGTAGAGATAGCACTTCAGAACTAAATGATTTCTCAATTCCCTTTCAAAGCCTAGATTCTTGAGTGAGTGGAAAGGGTTCTTAATAAGAGCCTTTGTATGTACTTTGCAGTTTACAAAACCCTTTGAGTTATATTGTTAAGTGAGCCGAAGCAGGTTGTGAAAACTCATAGAAGTATTGACGAGGGGAAAAAAAAAAAATTTTATTCACTTTCTAAGAGAGGAAAGGGAACAGGGGCCTAGAGTGGTGTTGGCCTGAAGGGCTGAAGTCTGAAACTTTTTATTGAGTTTGAAGGGCAAGGTGCAGGAAAAAGGGGGGTGAGTTCATATTTATTCTGGTCCTCAGTTGAATCTGGGCTGGCTGTGCTTCTCTAGGATGTAGTGTCCCTGAGAATCTGTAACTTCTTGTCTTCAGTAATTTTCCAGTTCTTGAGGTTTCAAAGAGACTTGATAGTGGCCCCTGACAGTTGCTATTCTATTTGGGATGGTGTTAGATGGGTTTGCCTATATTACCTCATTTTATCATTTCATCAGGTAATTTAGAGGATATTGCAGAGATCAGGAACTGAGAGTCAGAGACATTTGAGGTTAATAAATTGTGGAGCCAACCTTAAATCTGGGTCTTTAGATCCCAGGGCTGGTTCTTTCACACTTCTCCAGTGGTTTGCAAACTGTGTTCCTTAGAGCCCTGCAGGGACTGTGTTGGGTTGCAGGCGTTGGGAAGCACCCAGGAAGCCGTGCTCAATTCCCAGACTATCTCAGCCAGGCTGTCAGGCAATTGTCAACCTTTTAGATCAGCCTTCTTTGGAAGTTTTCCCCCAAGGAAGCATTTCTCAGTGGGGAGAATCTCTACTAGCTTGTCTTCAAGATTTCTCAAGACAGGTCTATCAGTCATCCTCACAGTTGGTGGTGTGTGTGCATGCCGGGTCGTTTCAGTCTTGTCCAACTCTTTGTGACCTTATGGACTGTAGCCCACCAGGCTTATCTGTCCATGGGATTCTCCAGGCAAGAATACTGAAGTGGATTGCCAGGCCCTCCTCCAGGGGATCTTCCCAATCCAGGGGTTGAACATGTGTCTCTTATATCTGCATTGGTAGGCAGGTTCTTTACCACTAGCACCACCTGGGAAGCCCACAGTTGGTGATGGTCCTTTTCTCCCCAAAACAAGACCTTGCATGCCACTGGCTTTGTTCTGCCCTTAGCCCTTTGGCCTTCGCTCTGGTCTGTCCCCTCAGGACATATCCTCCTATCCTCTGTAGTTCCAGTTCTTCTTATCAAGATGTCTGTTTGCTTTCTGTCCCTCCAGCCCCTCCTATAGATTCCTGGCACTCCAGACACTGGAGGAGTGAATATAAAAATTTACCAGCTTGGATTCTTTCCCAGACATGCATTGTTCCTGACTCTGTGACCATCAGCAGGGCAGTTTTAGTATCTTCAAATCTTGATGGGCTTTTGTTTGGACTCTTAGTGGCAGTGTTTTCCTAAAACCACTGCATCTCATGCGTTACAATTTACCAATTCCCTTGTCCTTGGGAATTGTACCCGCATTCAGACCATCCTTTTCTGTTGATGTATTTTTTTTTTAAAGGCTGCAGTTTGTCTTGACGCACCAGTATGTATGAGTTAGAGACTGAAGAGAAAAGGCCCAGAGGCAAAGACAATCATTTTGCTTCATGATTATACAGCGAGAGTAAGAATTAATATTTCTGTGATTTCCATTTCTGAGAACTGCCTTAGAATTTAGTGGCAACTTTCTGACTCATAATTTGTGAAACAAAGGCCTAAGCCTTTTTCTTCTGCTCAAATACTTATTGAGCACCTATTGTATGGATGCAAATCTTAGTGCTAGATTCTGTGGTGAATACAAAGATTTTAAGAAATGATTTCTGCCTTCAAGGGAGTTATTGGTCCTAGCATGGACTTAAATAATACAAGGAAGAGGCAGGGAGGGAGGGAGGGATGAAATAAATATTGAGGGTGATCTGAAAAATGGAAGTAATCAGATGATTTCAAGATTCCAAGGGAGAACATGGATGTTCTGACAGGCGACCCTTCTACGTCCCACTCCAGAAGCATGCGGGTTGATGGCAGAGTTCTGCTGGGTCTGAGGGCAGGAAAGGTCCAGGAAAGAACACTGACCTTGATAAATCAACTCCCAACTGGTATGGTTGATGGTGGGGAGTTCTGGACTCAAGTGGAATGCTTGTGCAGAGAAAAACTCAAAATATTTCAGCTCTGTGTTTTTGAAGAGTTGGTCATGAGTAGTTCTTGACTTCTTAGCCCTAGACCAGACTGGAACTGTTGGAGACATGACCCTGGAATAGCTCATCCACCAGATCTTCCTCTGAGAGAGCACAGGCTCTGGAGTCAGAGGCCCAGGTTCAAGTCCCTGCCCCCTTTTCCCACTCTGCTGTGTTGGTTGCTTAACTTGTCTTGGCTTCAGTTCCCTTATGGTACAAAGGAGAAAGAAGCAATGCCTGCCTTGCTGGCTTGTTGGGAAGATGGGGGACAGCACAGGGAAAGTGCTCGGTATATAGTAGGCCCCCAAATCAACAGTAGTGGGTTGGCCAGAAAGTTCATTCAGGTTTGTCCATAAGATGAAGCAGAGATCACTGTGATCCGACGGTTTCAGGGTGGGATGGAGCCCACAGAGTGTGGTGGCCTACACAGCTGTCACACCTTCCTCTCATCAGCGTCTCACCTACACATGATGGACTGAGGGTCTAGTGATCAGGCTCCTCCCCAGAGCCTCTAAACCTTCTCTCTGTGTTAGTCCTGTTTATACCCTGATAAAGTGGGAGTGAAAAAATCACATTCAGAGTTGGAGAGGATTTTTCAATACAACTTAAAATAAGGGTATTGAACAGGAGAGGCAGCTGAGGCCTGGAAGAGGTGAAATGACACCCACAAAGGCAAAGTTGAGAAGGTAGCCCTTGGCTCCGATAGCACATTCCTCCTCTATATAGCTGCTTTAAAAACTGGTGACAGCTCGGAGGCCTGGGAGGTTAGTTCATGCGTCATGAACTAATGATCCCTTTGGCTGGACCACCCACACATGTCAGATTTATCTTCAACAAATGCTGTTTTAATCAGCATCATTCAAGGACTTGTACCATAAAGGTAGCATCAGGTGGGCATGGAAAAGTGCTGGCTTTCCGTCTGTTTTTCCTGTTTAGCTTCCTCTTTATCTTTGGTTTCTGAACTGCTGCCCTGCTCTGACCTGACATTCACTCTCTCGATATTTGCAGTAAGTCCCCAACATATCAACAAGTTCCCTTCTGAGAGCATGTTCGTATGTCCAATTTGTAAGCCCAACAAATTTAGCCTAGGTACCCAACTAACGAAATTGGTTATGTAGTACTACACTGTAATAGATTTACAATACTTTTCACACAAATAGTATATTAAAAAAAAAACACAAAAAGTAAAGAAAGCATTTAAAATCTTACATTACAGGACCTTGAAAAGTACAATAGTACAGCACGGCAGCTGGATGCAGGGGCTGGCATCGAGTGAACAGGCAGGAAGAGTTACTGGCTGGAGGAGGGAGAGGAGGCAGGAGGTGGTAGAGCTGACGGGCCGTCAGCAATAGGAGAAGGGGAGCAAGCTGCAATTTCACTCATGTCTGACGTTGATGGCACAGGTTCTGATTCTCTGCTGGAACCAGATGCACATTCGCTTCTTTAAAAGTTTGCAACTTGAAGGTTCATAGGTAGGGGACTTTACTGTATCCCATATGAAGAAGGCTTTCTGAGTGCTATGGGGGATACAAAGAAATATAAACAAAATTTGAGAGTCTTAGAGAAAATATGAACAGTTGAAAAGTTGGATAAATGATGTGAGAGAAAATAAAACTAAGCAATACCGCAACACACTGTATGATTAAGTGTCAGGTGAAAAATCTCTGTGGTTCCAATGCTAATTTATGGGTTGGTGCCTGTTGATGACAACATTTTCATCAGCTTTCTGTGAAATGAGGAAAACAAGGCAAGTAGTGATTATTGTATAAGGCTCAATTTACATAAGATGATATATTATTGCACTTCACTTTTTTGCACTTCACAGGTACTGCTTTGTTTATGAATTAAAGGTCTATGACAATCTTGCATTGAGCAAGTCTATGGGCACCATTTTTTCCAACAACATCTCACTTTGTGTCATTGTGTCACTTTGTGGTAGAAATTCTTGTCATCTTTCAAACCTTACGCAGAAAGATTATGACGTGCTAGGGCTCAGGTGATGGTTGGAATTTTTTAGAAATAAAGTATTTTAAAAATGAAATTGTGTACATTGCTTTTTTAGACATAATGCTATTGTACACTTTATAGACTATAGTATAGTGTAAGTGTAACTACTATATGCACTAGGAAACCAACAAATTTGGGTGACTAGCTTTACTGTGATATTTTTTTGCATCATTTTGTTATGATGGAACCCATGATATCTCTGAGGTAAACCTGTATTTGTTTTATAGGATTTTCTGAGATGACATGCTTCTGAATTTTGAATGTTAAAATGCTCTTTCTTTATAAAATGATGGGGTATAAATAGCAGTAGATTTTTTTTTTTGAAAGCCCATATTTAGAAAAATAAAAAGTTGGCTACATAGCACGTTTCTTTTTAAAATATTGCTCATCCTTGAAATTCAAAAGCAAATGAATCTTTGGTGTGCACACTTGTCTAGAATCAAGGGGAGGACAATTACTGAGTACTAGAGTGTTCAGGGAAAGTTCCCAGGACAAGGACAAATATCAGTTTTGTTTGACAAAGGATTTGATAAACTGGAAGGGTGTGGGCAATCTTCCCTTGAGGGAGTAATGTGGGAAGAACTCTAGGTATAACACTGAAGAGTTCCATTACGGTGGTAGGAAGGAGTTGGGAGGTCTTGTCTATTTACCTGCTGTGCCCACAAAAAGTTTACCCAGCTGTTACTACAATAACAACAGATCTGTGACTCTCTTGAATTAACCAGCCACCGAATGAATGACCCAGTCTCGCTGGTGTCCTGGCTCTGGCCCATCCTCTTGCATGCTGATCTTTCACCTTATCTTAACGCTCACATATGGCCAGCAGTCATTCATTTCCAGTTCTGACCTCTTGCTTCCATCCCTGAGCACAGTTCGGACACATGACTGAGATGGACTGACCTTGTTCATTCTGGCCTTGTCCAGAGGTGTACACCCTAGGCTGTGCCCTCGAGGGCAGCACCCTTAACTGAATTAGCCTCAGCTCCAGAGAAGGTCCTGGTGAGCAAGGGCATGTAAGATGCATTGCAGGGCAGACTGAGAACAGGAAACATCTCAGTGGGACCCGTGGCTAAGTGAAGAGGGAGGAACCAGTGGCTGAAGCCTGGGGTCTGGGGCTGGGATGCTCACCATTGATTAAAATAGGAAGAGAGCCTGACCGGAGGAGGAAAAAGAATTTGGTTCCAAAGTCGCTGAGCCCAAGACTGAGAAGGGAGATAGAGGGAGGAGGAGGACCTCCTGGAGGAGGAGGACCAGGTCCATTCGGAGCCAAGAAGGATTCATGATGGAGAGCTTCTGGGAGAGGGCATCACTGCTGCAGGTCCAGAGAGCATGGAGGCGGAAGGAACTGGAAAGAGTGTAGCCTCCTGTGAAAGCTGCAAAGAGTGCAGGAAGGGCTGGGTGGACCACAGGGGGCTGGGGAGCCCATAGGCGATGACACAAGAGACACCACTAGCTGAGAGAGCGTACACCTGGGTCTTGGCGAGGACCCATCCTTTCCATCCTTGGCAAGGGCTGAAAATCATCTCTCACTGTCGGGGAGCGGCCTGAGGGTGAGGGAGAGGCGTGCTTGCTTTGCGAGCCTCCTCCGTGTGATCTGAGGTGTTCCCCTGACACAAACCCCCACCCCCTTGGCTTGCTGTCTTCATGCCTTCCCCTTTCCTCCTCGGGGGAAGGCGGACCTTGCTTCCAAGAACTGAGGGCTGTAGGGCCCAGAGAGGGTAGCGGCTAAGCGGACCATCCTTCTTTAGGTCTCTGTCCCAGGCTGCTAAGCAGGGCATCTATTGAGCTTATTTATGTGCTCCAGTGTTCTTGCCTGGAGAATCCCAGGGACAGGGGAGCCTGGTGGGCTGCCGTCTATGGGGTCGCACAGAGTCGGACACGACTGAAGCAGTTTAGCAGCAGCAGCAGCAGCAGCAGCATGTGCTTGGAGTTGAGAACCCGTGTTTTGCTTGTTCCACCAGCTTCCCACGCTCCCGGGAAGGTGCTAAGCAGCAGAAACTCAGATGCCCCCTCCCCCCGAGCTCTTTCACTCTCTCTCTCTGTCTCTGGTGTTCTTCGACTCCAACCAGAGCTAATATTTACCTGCTGCATTAGCTCTGGGGCTGTGGGATGTGACAGCTGGAGGTGGAGGAGACTTTTTTCTCTCTCTTCCTCCTCCACCTGTCTTTCCCTAGAGATTTGAAAAGGGGGAAAAATGTAATTGCAATCTTCAGGACTGCCTGGTTGACAGAGATTGCTGGGGAACATCAGGGGTCTTGTATTAGCTTCTCTACCAAAAGGCAAGGAGGGAAGATGCCCTAAAGATTGGGTCATCTGCTGGGCAGCCTGGCAAGGGGAGTAGCTGCCAGTCAATGGATATTTTATTTTAATTTTTTACAGGTGAGGTATTCCAGGGTTGGGAGCTACAGGGCCTTAGTGACAGAATCTGAGGTTTCTGTGATGGTCTTAATTGGTGCTGGCTGACGTGGACCACCTTTATGAGGAGACTGAGCAGATTTCCCATGGCTAGGTACAGGACTATTCCTTTCCCCCGGGGACTCTGCCAGGTACTGACTCAGCCTGAGTATTCACCTGCTCACCTATCAGGACTCAAACATATATAGTACATTGAACAAATGTCTGAGAGCAGGAATAGGAGGAATGTCTCAACTCAACATGGCTTGTGTATGACAGGAAGATGAGTAACTGGTGATGTTCTAAGACCGTGATACATTCCTGCCATGGAAAGGAGGTTCCCCAGGGATGCTTTAGGAAGGGATGTGGAGGGGAGATGGAGTAGGGATGAAAAGAGGAATCTCTTAGTTGGGAGTGGGAGGATGGGGATGTCACCACCTGTAGATTCTGGGCATGGTGTAGGTCCCCCTGGGTGTCTCCCCACAGTGGACCAGCACTCTTCCTTCTCTCAACTCCTCTAGCTGCCTTTTCCTGCCTTTCTAGCCGTTCACCAGAAAGCCTGTTTCTATTCTTCAATCTGTTCTTTTGAGCTGTGTGTCATGATTTTCATTCACCCCAATTTGTCCTCTCGTTGCCATGGTAGCTGGCTAGGGGTCTCCGGGGGCTGGGGGTGTCGTGCTGGCAGGGCATGGAGGCAGAAGACACAGGTGATCCTGGGATGGCACTTCTGCAGCTCCTGCTGCTACGAAGCCCACTTTGGGTCTGCTCTGCCCCCATCTCCCTGCGGGTCCCACCACCTTTGCTTGCCACCAGGCAAAAGCAAGAGAAGGAAACAGCAGTTGCAGTTTTCTTTTGTTCTGGCCATTTCTGAAACAGCCTGGCAAGGCGTGGGCTGTCTCTTTCAGGGAAGAGCTACGGAAGAGCTGAGATGGGATGGCTGCTTAGGGGAAGAGCCCCAAGGAAACACATCTCCAAACGTGTGGGTCTACTGTCCCATCCACAAGTAGGACGAGAAAAGAAGGCAGTAGAGAGGGAGCCAGAATTTAGCCTGTGAAAAGCCACTTCTAGGAAACATGCATCATCTGATGTGCTGTGGGCTGTTGGCCTCCGGCTGGGAATCTCAGAGCCCAGGAATATGCAAGTTTTTAATATAGGCTCTTGACTTCCCTGTTGAGGTTCCTGTATTTTTGGTGTATTGCATCACCACATGTTAGCCTTTTCATCATTCACTTGGATTTCCTATCACATCATGGCTGTTTTTCACAGGATACATTTAAAATCATTTATTTACTCCTCCATCTATGCATTTATCCACCTGATCATCCATCTCTTCAACAAATATGGGAGAAATAATTATTGAGTACATATTGCAACTATGTACTGTTCCAACTATGTGGATACAGTAGTAAACAAGATTGACAGTTTCTGTTCTCAAGTAGTTTGCATCCTTCTAATACAGATCAACAACAAATAAATAAGAAAATATCAGATGGTAAAAAGTGGAAGATTAACATAGAGTAATGTCATAGAGGATCTCTGGGTGGATGGTCCCAGAAGGCCTCTAAGAAGATAGCATGTAAGCTGAGATTGTAGCACCAGGAAGTAGTCACCATTGGAAACTGAGGAAAGAGCATTCCCAGCACGGAATGACTAGCTTAGATGCCCTGGGGCAGTGCAAGCCCATGTGCTTAGAAATATCAAAAAACCCCACTGTAAATGGCCTGAGTGAGGGAGAGGGAAGTATGAGGAAAGGTCTGGTCAGAGAGTCATTGTCTCAGATACCTTACATGGCCCACATCAGAGCCTCTTGGGCTCACCCGTTTCTGGGACCTCTGGCTGCTTTTTCTACCCCAGATACCACTGTAGTGATTGGCCAACTCTGTGCATTAAATTCTGTGCATAAAATTCGATGCCCTTCACCTCATGCTCTGTACCTGCTCCTTCCTACCCTGGAATTTCTCTGTTGATGCTGACCTGTGAGATATTCAGGATTCTCTTGGGCAACTGTAAGTTGAAGAAAAATATTAACTCCCTGAATGATAACTTTTGACCAGTAGGAGGCTCAGCAGATGAATTTTTCTATGATGGACTGTCCCAAGATGCAGTTACTTGGGCTTTTGGCAGCGACTAGCTTGGTAATACACCCGTGTATTGACTGTTTCTGTGCCTGCCTTCCTTGTTCCATCACTCCTACTTTCATGTGATTGCATGTAAACCCTTGTCTCAGGCTCTGCTTTCTGGGGAAACTGAGCTGAGACAGACAGGCAGGCATTAACTGATGTAGGGCTTTGCAGGACATGGTAAGGAGTTGTATTTCATTCTGAGAATTAGGAGAAGTAGTTAAAGAATATGGAACAGGGTAATGATGATCTGGTTTATTAAAAAGTTGACTCTGATGTAGTTAGGAGAATCAGTTGAAAGGAGGTAGGAGTGAAAGCAAGCTGAGCAGTGGGGAAGCTATTGTCATAGTTCTGGTGAGAGATGGATGGTGGCCCAAACAAGAGTGGGGGCTGTGGAGGACATGGGCATGTGTATCTGTGACAAGGGTGATCCTAAGGCAAGACTGCACTAAGATGGGTCCTGGGTTGTGGGTCAGATTGCTTTCAGTAATGGACTCACCTCTACACAGCAGCCTTTATGCTTGGCATTCACATATGTGGTTCAGCAAGATGACAAATTACATCCTCCTGTGGACCTTCATCTATGTTGAGTGTAGCGAGGTTCACCCTTGGGGCACACTGCTCGGGAGGACTGAAGACCTTTACAGTTACCTCAGTTCAGTTCAGTCACGTCTGACTCTTTGTGAGCCCATGGCCCGCAGCACGCCAGGCCTCCCTGTCCATCACCAACTCCCAGAGTTTACTCAAACTCTTGCCCATTGAGTCAGTGATGCCATCCAACCATCTCATCCTCTGTCGTCCCCTTCTCCTCCTGCCCTTAATCTTTCCCAGCATCAGGGTCTTTTCCAATGAGTCAGTTCTTCACATCAGATGGCAAAGTATTGGAGTTTCAGCTTCAGCATCAGTACTTCCAAAGAATATTCAGGACTAATTTCCTTTAGGATGGACTGGTTGGATCTCCTTGCAATCCGAGGGACTCTCAAGAGTCTCCTCCAATACCACAGTTCAAAAGCATCAATTCTTCAGCGCTCAGCTTTCTTTATAGTCCAACTCTCACATCCATACATGACTACTGGAAAAACCATGGTTTTGACTAGACAGACCTTTGTTGGCAAAGTAATGTCTCTGCTTTTTAATATGCTGTCTAGGTTGGTCATAACTTTTCTTCCAAGGAGCAAGCGTCTTTTAATTTTAATAGTCACCTCAGGATGGCATTATTCAAATTGCTCCTTGCTCAGGGGGAGAGTGGTTTGGGTTTTCTACTCTTGAATCAGAGCAGCCCTTCACTTACATTTGTTTCATTTATTTATGCTTCAAGTAGTTCTTTCTTTTGCAGAAAGGGATCCATGACTAAAAAATGTAAGGAAATATTTCTATTGATGAGTAGTAATTTAGCGAAATAAGACCAGACTGAGTCTTGGATTCTGAGAGTTAAGGTGAGATAGGTTCCGCCTTGGCCTTCATCTAGCAGATCTCCCTCCAGGGTTTAATCTGGAGGTTCTGGAGTTTGTGTCATTAAGGGAGGTAATGTGTGTGTGTGTGTGTGTGTGTGTGTGTGTGTGTGTGTGTTAGTCACTCAGTCATGTCTGACTCTCTATGACCCCATGGACTGTAGCCCGCCAGGCTCCTCTGTCCATGGAATTCTCCAGGCAAGAATACTGGAGTGGGTAGCCATTCCCTTCTCCAGGAGATCTTCCCAACCCAGGAATCGAACCTGGTTCTCCCGCATTGCAGGCTGATTCTTTACCATCTGAGCCACCAGGGAAGCCCCAAGGGAAGCAGGTAATAGATCCTTATAAAACATTCCTTTAGTGGTATTCGGGAGGCTAGAATCCAGCCCTTTCTTCTGAGAGACACGAGGCAGCATCCATCTATGAATTACTGTGATGGTGCCCCTGTGAGATAATTTGAGACAAGTGTTGTTCAATCCATTTTATAGATGGAAGGTTGTAATACTTCAGGCAGTTTTGGCTTCTCACTTTGCAATCAGACTCTAAGGCATTTACCCCTCTGTGCCCTCTTCTTCCCTTGTTCAACCAAAAATAACCCTGGCGCTTATAGGATAAATCATCAGTCACTAACAGTGGCTGATGTGAACAACTCATATGAATATTAGACCCTTCTTAGATAAAATAATGTAGCTTTTTTGAAACTACAAGAGGACTTTATGTTTATTTTAGAGAGTATGGGAAAGCATAGAGAAGAAAATTTAAATTATCTATAATCTCATCATGTACAATTTATTATACTCAGTGGGGATTATAGTGCATGCATATTGCTTTTATAACCTGCTTTCCTGACTAATAATATACTGTGAGCAGTTTCCTGTGTCATTATATGTTATTTTACCATATGATTTATTTTAGCGTATGGTTTTTAATGATTGTCAAATACTTCATTATATGATTGTATTATAATGTGTTAACCAGTTTCTTATTGTCCTTATTTTAGATTGTAGTTTCTTATATTCGAATTAACAATCCAATGGACAATTTTACAAATGCCTATTTTCATGCAAGTTCAGTGATATCATAAAGATAGATTCTTAAAATTGAAATTATTGGGGGTATTTTTTTGTTCACTTGCTCAGTTGTGTCTGACTTCGTGACCCCATGGACTGCAGCACACCAGCCTTCCCTGTTCTTTACTATCTCCCAGAGTTTGCTCAAACCATTGAGTGGCAATGCACATATTTATGATGCTAGAGAAATATTGTCCAGTCTCCTCCAAGAGAATTTGTACTAATTATACCCCTGTCAGTAGTGCATAAGATTGCCCAGATCTTTGCCATCTGTCTGTATTTTAATTAAGAATATCTCCTGAACTTCTCTTGAACATTTATTTGAATTATGATATATTTCAAATATTTAGTATAGAAAGCAGTTAAGAACATGCATATATTTAATCAGTCAATCCTAAAGAAAATCAACTCTGAATATTCACTGGAAGGACTGATGCTGAGGCTGAAGCTCCAATACTTTGGCCACCTGGTGCAAAGAGCTGACTCATTGGGAAAGACCCTGATGCTGGGAAAGATTGAGGCAGGAAGAGAAGGGGGTGACATAGGATGAGATGGTTCGATGGCATCACTGACTCAATGAACATGAATTTGAGGAAACTCTGGGAAATAATGAAGGACAGGGAAGTCTGGCGTGCTGCAGTCTGTGGGGTTGCAAAGAGTCAGACACAACTTAGTGACTGAACAACAGAAATATATTTAACATGAAGATTAAATAGATAATGATATTTGCCATATTTACTTCTTCTTTCTCCCATTTTTAAAGAAATAAAATGTTACAGATACATGTATGTACCCTTATCCTTATCCCTCACGCCAGAAGTCAATTTTCTGAATTGATATTTCCTCACCATGTGCATTTGCAATTTTACTGATAGTGTGTGTATTCATAAAATATGCATGTGAATTTCTGTGAGTTTTAAAGTTTTATATAAATGATGTATGGAATGTGCCCTTTTGCAGCAAAGTGAACATTTATTTTTAGGATTTACTAGTGTTATTACACACACACTTATTTCTTTTTTTTTTTCCATTTATTTTTATTAGTTGGAGGCTAATTACTTTACATCATTACAGTAGTTTTTGTTATACATTGAAATGAATTAGCCATGGATTTACATGTATTCCCCATCCCGGTCCCCCCCTCCCACCTCCCTCTCCACCCGATCCCTCTGGGTCTTCCCAGTGCACCAGGCACGAGCACTTGTCTCATGCACCCAAACTGGGCTGGTGATCTGTTTCACCCTAGATAATATACATGTTTCGATGCTGTTCTCTTGAAACATCCCACCCTCGCCTTCTCCCAGAGTCCACAAGTCTGTTCTATACATCTGAGTCTCTTTTTCTGTTTTGCATATAGGGTTATCGTTACCATCTTTCTAAATTCCATATATATGTGTTAGTATACTGTAATGGTCTTTATCTTTCTGGCTTACTTCGCTCTGTATAATGGCCTCCAGTTTCATCCATCTCATTAGAACTGATTCAAATGAATTCTTTTTAATGGCTGAGTAATATTCCATGGTGTATATGTACCACAGCTTCCTCATCCATTCGTCTGCTGATGGGCATTTAGGTTGCTTCCATGTCCTGGCTATTATAAACAGTGCTGCGATGAACATTGGGGTGCACGTGTCTCTTTCAGATCTGGTTTCCTTGATGTGTATGCCCAGAAGTGGGATTGCTGGGTCATATGGCAGTTCTATTTCCAGCTTTTTAAGGAATCTCCACACTGTTTTCCATAGTGGCTGTACTAATTTGCATTCCCACCAACAGTGTAAGAGGTTTCTCTTTTCTCCACACCCTCTCCAGCATTTATTGCTTGTAGACTTTTGGATGGCAGCCATCCTGACTGGCGTGTAATGGTACCTCATTGTGGTTTTGATTTGCATTTCTCTGATAATGAGTGATGTTGAGCATCTTTTCATGTGTTTTTTTTTTGCCATCTGTGTGTCTTCCTTAGAGAAATGTCTGTTTAGTTCTTTGGCCCATTTTTTGATTGGGTCATTTATTTTTCTGGAGTTGAGCTGGAGGAGTTGCTTGTATATTTTTGAGATTAATCCTTTGTCTGTTGCTTCGTTTGCTATTGTTTTCTCCCAATCTGAGGGCTGTCTTTTCACCTTGCTTATAGTTTACTTTGTTGTGCAAAAGCTTTTAAGTTTCATTAGGTCCCATTTGTTTATTTTTGCTTTTGTTTCTAAAATTCTGGGATGTGGGTCATAGAGGATCCTGCTGTGATTTATGTCGGAGAGTGTTTTGCCTATGTTCTCCTCTAGGAGTTTTATAGTTTCTGGTCTTACATTTAGATCTTTAATCCATTTTGAGTTTATTTTTGTGTATGGTGTTAGAAAGTGTTCTAGTTTCATTCTTTTACAGGTGGTTGACCAGTTTTCCCAGCACCACTTGTTAAAGAGGTTGTCTTTTTTCCATTGTATATCCTTGCCTCCTTTGTCGAAGATAAGGTGGATTTATCTCTGGGCTTTCTATTCTGTTCCACTGATCTATATTTCTGTCTTTGTGCCAGTACCATACTGTCTTGATGACTGTGGCTTTGTAGTAGAGTCTGAAGTCAGGCAGGTTGATTCCTCCAGTTCCATTCTTCTTTCTCAAGGTTACTTTGGCTATTCGAGGTTTTTTGTATTTCCATACAAATTGTGAAATTATTTGTTCTAGTTCTGTGAAAAATACCGTTGGTAGTTTGATAGGGATTGCATTGAATCTATAGATTGCTTTGGGTAGTATAGCCATTTTGACAATATTGATTCTTCCAATCCATGAACACGGTATATTTCTCCATCTGTTTGTGTCCTCTTTGATTTCTTTCAGCAGTGATTTATAGTTTTCTATGTATAGGTCTTTTGTTTCTTTAGGTAGATATACTCCTAAGTATTTTATTCTTTTTGTTGCAATGGTGAATGGTATTGTTTCCTTAATTTCTCTTTCTGTTTTCTCATTGTTAGTGTATAGGAATGCAAGAGATTTCTGACACACACACTTATTTCATTTTTTCACTTTCTGCCTACCACTGCACGGTATAAATAAATCACAGGTGGTTAATTTACTCCCCTTCTGTGGGGAGGTAGGTTGCTCTGATGCTTTTGCTGTTACCAGCAATGAGAAAATGATCAACCTTGTCCATGTCTTCTTGGGCACAGGGGAAATTTTTCTCTAGGGTTGGTGCCTAACAGTGGTATTACTGAGGTCTGGAATGCAGATTTCCAACTTTATTAGGTGTTACCACATTGCTTTCCAGAGTGACTGGGTCATTTACTTTCCCACCATATGCAGGGTTCCCATTTCCGTATATTGTCCACGACACCTGAGATAATCAGAATTATTAAAATTTGATGAATCTAGGTGTAAAATGAAATTGAATTATTGCATTAATTGCATCCCCCCTCAAATGAAATTGAGCTTTTCATATATGTTTATTAGCCATTTGAGTTTCTTCTTTAGGTGAATTGTAGGTTCATATCCTTTTCTCATATTTCTATCACATAGTTTGTGTTTTCTTCTTATGATTTGTGAGAGTTCTTACAGATAGATATGATTTGTGGGTTGTAAATATCTTCTCCATCACATGGCTTGTCTTTTTCATGTTGTTTATGGTGTTTTTTGTCATACAGAGTTGTTAATAATAGTTGTGGTCAAAGATATCTGCTTTTTTCTTTGTGATTTCTGTTCATTTTGTTGTGTAAAAAATTCCTTCTACATATTTAGGTAAAAAGAAGTCATTTGTATTTTTTTTAAACTAAAATTTTTAGTTTTTGCTTATCACATTTGGCTCTTTTACTTCACCTAGAGTCAATTTTCATGTATAGAGGTGAGTTCCAACTTTACCTTTTATTCCTCCCCCTACCCCCATGGCTAGTCCTTTGTCCCATTAGTTACCATGTAGTGACTAGTTAATTTGTTTCCACTGTTCCTGAGCATCTTACCTTTTTCCACTGGCCTAACGGTATATCCATTTTATCTCCGTCTCACTGATTTAGTTTTTATAGCTTGTAGTTTTGATATATTAGGGTAAATCCTTCCCATTTTGTTGTTCTTGTTGTTTGTTTTTGTTGTTGTAGTCGTTACCCAGTCGTGTCTGACTCTGCGACCCCATGGATCGCAGCACACCAGGCCTCCCTGTCCTTCACCATCTCCTGGAGTTTGCCCAGGTTCCTTCCCATACCGCTGCCAAATTGTCTTGGATATTGATCTTTATTCATTAAAAAAACTTTTAGGATAAGATTGTTGTATTTCATTTTAAAAGTGGGATCTTGACTGAAACTGAATTTATAGTTTTATTTGAGGGACAGTTGGAATCTTCAAGCTATTTTTCCAACCCTGAACATCACGTGTTTCTTCCTATGCTTAGATCTTCCTTAAAGTCCCTGAAAGGATTAAAAATTTTTTTTTACATCTTTTACCGCACATCTGTTACTTGCTTAACAGTTATGATGGCATTGCCTGATGCCTTTTTATTATTGTGTCTTCTGGTTCTTTGTTGTAGTTTTATCAGAACTGGTATTTTTGTATACTTGTTTCATATCCAGCATGCTCACAGAACGCTCTTATTGCTTTGAATGATTTCCCCCCACCATAGGCGGTCATATTTTTTATGTAGGCAGTACAATCCATATGCCGTTTCTTTCTTTTTCTTTACTTATTACACTGACTAGTACTTTAAGTACAGCAATGAATAGAAATATTTTTAGTGGGTGTCCTAGTCACATACCTCACTTCAAATATATGGCTTGACTTCAAGTCTGTATGCCTTCTGAATAATGCCTCACCTCTGGTCTCCCTTCCCAGCTTACATGGCACTGTTGTCTAGTGATATGGCTTTGTCTTGTGTCTGTGTATTCACAAGTTAAATTCTCTCTCTTATCTGTCATCTATCTATCTATCTTTAGATTTGTCCTCATATTTACCATTATCTTTTGCTTACCATGCCATTTTCTTGCACGGCAGTCTTTTCTTCCATTTAAATTTGCTTCTTGAGGAATATTGTGTAGTACTTATTTCATCTGAACTTGAGTAGTAAAATCTTCTTCATCATTCTGAGAAAGGCTTTATTGAAATCTCAGTTTTGAGTAACAATTTACTGAGTGTTTTTTGAACTTGAAGGTATTGTTCCATCATTTTCTAGCCCCTAGTATTATAGCTGATTGTCATTGTTGCTCAGTCGCTCAGTCGTGTCTAACTCTTTGCGATCCCATAACAGCAGCATGCCAAGCTTCCCTGTCCTCCACTTTCTCCCAGAGTTTGCTCAAATTCATGTGCATTGAGTTGGTGATGCCATCCAGCCATCTCATCCTCTGGCACCCTCTTCTCCTCCTGCCTTCAATCTTTCCCAGCATCAGGATCTTTTCTAGTGGATCAGCTCTTTGCATCAGGTGGCCAAAGTATTGGAGTTTGAGCTTTAGCATCCGTCCTGCCAGTGAATATTCAGGGTTGATTTTCTTTAGGATTGACTGGTCTGATCTCCTTGCTGTCCAATGGACTCTCAAGAGTCTTCCAGCACCACAGTTAGAAAGCATCAGTTCTTTGGCATTCAGCCTTCTTTATGGTTCAACTTTCACATCTGCACATGAGTATTGGGAAAACCATAGCTTTGACTACACAGACCTGTAACCTATTAATAATATTGTTTCTTTAGGTAATCTGTATTTTCTCTCAGGATGCTTTTAAGATTTTTCTCTTCATATTTTATAACCTTTAATATTTCACTAAAATGTGTATAAGGTTGGATTTATTTTTGTTCATTCTGCTTAGAACTTACTGAAATTCTTGACTCTAAGGATTTATGTCTTTCACTAATACTGTAAAATTTAATCTTTAGCTCTTCAAATACTGTCTTTCCCCCATTATCTCTTTCTAGAACTCCCATTAGATATATTTTGGACCTTTTTCATCTGTTCTCCCTTTCTGTTAACTTTAATCATATTTCCTATGTGTTTGTCTCTCTCTGCTGTATACCTAGGAGTTTCCTTAGCTGTCTACATGTCCATTAATACTTTTCTTAGTGTGTCTAACCTAATAGTTAACTTGTCTACTATCTTTAATTTCAAAGATCAGAGTTTTCATTACAAGAAATTGTGTTTAGCAGTTAAAACTTTTTTCATTGTATTCTATTATTGTCTTTCTCTATATACCTTTTCTGTTGTTTCAAGCTCTAGTGTGCTAATTCTCTTATTATGTCAACTAACTTTCCCTTATAGTAGATTGTTTCCTTGTGTGATTAAAGGTTTTGATTGTAAGTTCATGTCTAATGATGCTTGTTTTTCCTATGGAAGTGCAGCAGAGTCTGAGTTGTAGAGGAATCTTACAGAATGGTTTTGTTTAGTTCTCTTGTTTAACCCAGGAAGGTTATTGGGACTAGTTTTTACTTTAACTTAAGGATTCCTGAACCCTCCTGAACATGTGGTATGAATTCACCTTATAAATCTGTGTACCATATACAGTCCTGGGTTTTGATTCTCAGGTTTTGCTTTTCTCATGCAGAGATAAAAGCTTCCTCACCATCTCCTTTTGCTACAGAGTTGATTTTTATGCAGTGTATTGTTTAACTGAGAGTATAGTCCTTCAAACTTTCCAGCTTAATGCAGAATCTTAGTTTCAGCTTCTATTCACATGTGCTCCTAACACTTTATCTCTTGCTCTTGAATGGGCATTAAAACCCACCTATAGAATCTTCTAGTTTACCAGGACTAACGACTGTCTGTGGGATAGCTGCAGTCTTGGTGTATATGCTTAGTCCTAGGTTTTTCATTTCCCCCTAGAAATTTCCTTTTATATTTTGCAAGTTCAGCAATATGTGTTTTAAAATAAATTTGAAAATGTATTTCTGTACTTTATTGAGTTTTCCAAACATTTTTAGCAAGAGGCTTTTCTTATTCTGCTATCTCACTAGTACTGGATCCTTGAATGACTTTTACAAAGAGAATTCTCTAAAATAGGAAAGCATAAGATATTTCCTGGGGGCATACACAGCATCCTCCAAGACTTGTAAGTATGATGTTCCTAACGGAGAAGTTACTCAATGCTGGACTGAGCATAGAGGAAGGTTTGAGGAAGGAAGTGGGGGAGGAACAGAAATGCATTTAGTGGACAGTTACTTTCTGCCCCCTCGGATAGATGGTACCCAAGTGCTTAGCTAATGGCAGTTCACTTAGAAAAGCAGTCATTGACAAGTCCTGGTAAGCAGCTTCTAAAAATATCTTGCCTGAAGTGATTGAGTCTTTTTAGGAAATAAAAGATCAGAGTCTGGAAGCAAGGAGATGGTTCTGCAGTTCTAGTGAAGGTAAATTCTAAAAGCAAAGTGGGAGCCACAGAAGGTGTTGGTGAAAGGAGAGATTGAAGGACTCAAGCTCTCCTCTAAATTTAAACATTAGAAGAGGAAGCAAACAGAAGGAGAAGCAGGGGTGAGGGTGTAAAGGATTGAGTTGAAAGCATGAGTGTAGGAGTTTTCACTGAAGACAAAGCCAATTTGTGGGGGAAAACCTATTCTGCATGGGGCCTGGTAACTGCATTTCTTAGCATCTGAAGTATGAGGAGAAATGCCACTTGTCTGAGATCCGGTTGCTAAGCTTAAGCTGATGATATTGGATTGTGATCACTGTTTGCTCCATCCTGAGTTCTCCCTTCAGTCTCTGCTAGGAATATGTCTCTTTCATATTGAGGTATGGAACCCCCTGTAGGGCTATGAGACCATTAGAAAACCAGACGTGCAGCTCTGAGTTCACTCCAGCACCCAAAGGCTGTGACTTGTCAGAGATGAGGGAGAAAAGTGAAAGCTAGTGTTGGTGTGGCAAGAGCATCCTATTGCACTCCTCGTTACAATGCTGGTGAGTCATGTGATCTTGAGAAACTCAATTATTCTACACCAGTGGGCTCAACCAGTTTTGTCACCACCACCCCCGCCCCCCGGCCCCCACCAAGGCACATTTGGGAATTGGAAACATTTTTGGTTGTCACAACTAGGAGGTGCATTGGGCCACTAGTGGTAAGGAGACAGCAATGCCACTAAACATCCTACAATGCACAGAACCACCTACCATGACAAAGTATTATCTGACTCAAAAATGTCATTAGTACTGAGGTTGAGAAACCCCACTCTTACATGTCTTTTCTCATCTGTAAGATGGAGAGGCTGGAAGAGGAGGTTGATATATGTGTGGCTAGATTAGGGAAGCTCTATTCAACTTACTTGTCTAACTCAGACCACTTGTACCCACATCACATCCATAGAAGCATGAATCAAATGAAATGGGTTAAAAATGTTGCTCCTTTCTTACCAAAGAATGTAATTGTGGACTCAGAATGCTCTCAGCTTTGCAAGTTCACTGTGACAACTGTGTTTACCTCTGCACAATGGAGCATTCATCTTGTCATGCTGTGCTTGCAAGGTGCCCTTGTCCCTGTGAAGTGAGAGTCAAAGACTTGTCTTCTTTGAGCTGAACCAGTTGTATCCAAAACAGGCTTATCACTTCTAGCTATTCCCAAACAACCTTCCCAACATGACACAGATCGTGAGAAGTCCATGAGCTGGTTGTATCCATTTAGCTTTGCATATAGTGACCATTCATTCATGCATTCAGTAAACATGTGTTTAGTACCCACCCTGTGTAGTGGCCATGCATTTGTTGTGTGAAAGGATAGATAAATGAAGCCCCTGTAGTGCAGTGGGGGAGAAGAGATCCATACAACACAGTACCTGAGGTAGGAGGACAAAGTGCCTCTTTCTCAGAGAAGAAAGAGATCATGTTTGTGTCATGATCACAAAATGCTACACAGAGGAGGTATGGTATGAGTTGGGTTTTGAAGTCTAGTTTTTTGACAGCAAGATAAAGGAGCAGGGGGACAGAAGGGAGGAAGAAAGTGAGAAATTATATGCAGGAGGATTTGCATTTGTGGAAGTTGTGTATTTATATATTTGTAGACTGGTGAGAGTCCTGCTTCATTGGAGCAGGCAGTGAGAGCAGCACAAAGGAGATATCGCTGGGAACGTGGATACAGTGGGGCGGGCCATTTGTTCAGTCCTGGTCTTTGAAACAAGGACTTACATGGGGTGATGTTTAAGTTTGCTTTCAACCCCAAGATGATAAGATCTCATGATTTCATAGTTTTATTTGATAAGCAGTAGAAAACTCATCTATTCATTCAATAAATAAATATGATGATTTTTTTTAGCAGACACGGTGGTTGGCATGGAGGGGTACAGCATTGTTCATACTCTTGGATTTTGCTGCAAATCTGGAAGAGGAAGATGGGTTGGGAAGCTCTTCCCAGCTTCCAAGGAGGAGGCATACAGGTCCAAACTTGAGAGATAGTTGTGCAAATAAAATGGAAACCTGTGAAAGAGGAATAGAAAAACAAAAAGTGACAGGATTTGGGGAAAGGTTGGTGAAGGACATGGGCAAGAGGAAGAATCATCTTTCATTCTAAAGTTTCATGCTTGAGTTAGAGGGGGAGTGTGGTGCTGCAATAAGAATGAGAGACCCAGAGAAGAGCTGGTTTAGAGGGCAAGACACGATTGAGTGGGTTTTTAAAGCAGTTGATTGATGGCCTTGTCAGGCCATCCAGGTGGAGGAGCCTTAGAGCAGTTGTGAATGTGGTATCAGACTTTTAAAAGAACAGGCCGGAGGATTAGATGGGAGAGTCTTCCAGATATTAACTCTGGTTGAAGCCTTCTGGATGGATGAAATTACCAAGAGAGAGGATCTACATAGAGAAGAGGGTGGGAAACAGGCTCTGAGGGATGCGTGCCTTTAGAAGACAGAAGAAAGGAAAGAAAGGAAGAATAAAAAGTGAAGAAGATGAAGGGGCAGCAAGGGAAGTGGCAGGAGAACAGTAGATTGGGATGCTCCCAAGGGGCGGGGGAAGCAGGGAGATGGGGAAGCCAGTTCCTACTGAGCCCCGGATGCAGCAGAATGTGTACACACCCTGGTAGCCTCCAGGGAAACAGACTCTGGTTCTAATCACCACCTCCCCCCACCCCACCCCCCGGAATGTATTTAGCAATAGAAGTGTTGAGCCACCTGATCATTTTATCACTTCTCGGGCCCTAAGCCAGAAGGGGAGTGGGGAGAGTGGGAGGAGGAGGCTCTCCAGTGAGTCATCCGTCCTGGGTATGGAGTTGTGGGGAAGAGGTTTGCTGCGAGGGAAAGCTGCTTGATTTATTTTGTGGTAGGTCCCAGTGTGGCAACAATGGGGCTTCAGAAGCTACAGCCTTTGGCCCGAGAGGTATCCCCTCACCGGGAAGAGGTTTGGGGACTATCTGTGATGGGTTTTGTTCAGGCCTGTTCCCCAGGGCCTGATTGGCTATGTGGGTTTCCGTAGCTCATGCCAGATCCACTTTTTTCCTCCAGGAAAAGAGACTTTTTATTTCTGGTAGTGGAGGAGGCTCTGTGCTCACTGCCTGACCCTCAGTGACTCGGCAGTGACCCTGAGCTCTTCCCTTGAAACCATTCTTGCCCAGCCTCACCATTCAGGCCACACTTGCTCCTTCCCATGTGGCTTTCACAGTTGGGGGAGGGGTGTCCTCTGGCATCAGGCAGGTCCAGCTCCAATTCTGGCTCTTTGCATGCTCGCTGTGCAATCTTAGTTTAGGGTGTTGACTTAAAAAATATTCACAACCTAAAAGTTGAGAGTTATGTTTTATTCCGTGGGGATTTTTTGGACTTCAAGCCCAGGAGGCAGCATCTCAAGTAACCCTGAGAGAACTGCTCTGAGAAGGCGAGGTGGGGGAGCCAGGTTATATAGAAGTTTTGCAACAAAGGGCAGGTAGTCTGAACACCCAAAGATTATTGTTAATTAAAGGAAAACCAGATATCTCAAGTTAAGGAGTTTAGTGCTTGTCTATATGTATGGGAAGATGCAAGAGTCTGGGCTCCCTCCAATCATTCTTTTGATATGCACCTCAGATGTCTGGGCTGGTATTCTATTTTCAGATCCTGAGTTTTCCTTGGGGTTCACTGTAGGGAGTGGCTGCAGTCTGAAGGCTGTGAGATGGCAGATATCCTTTCCCTCTTGAGTTCCCTCAGGGCTCACCAGCTATAGTGACTGATGACTTTGACATACAGTGCTTACTCTGAGAAATGCAGTATTTCCTGCAGAATCAGTAAATAAGGATGTCACCATCATCAGTGATTCCAGCCCTCCAGGGCAGTCAGGAAGGAGAATATCTGCATGATCTGGCAGTCATCGGGCTGTAGCCACTCCCTATGGGGAGAACTGAAGAACTCAGGATGTGAAAAATCACAGGATACTGGCCCCAGATAGCTGAGATGAATATGAAAGGAATGATTTCAGTGAGCCCACTCTTGCATTTTCCCATTCATAGGAAAGCACTAAATTCCTTGAGATACCTGGTTTTCTTTAAATCCCAATAATCTCTTGATGTTCAGGCTACTTGCCCTTTGTTACAAACTTCTATATATCCTGACTCTTCCCACTGGGAGCAGTTCTCTCAGGGTTACTTGAGATCATGCCTCCCAGGCTTAAGTCCAAAAAATTTCCATTGAATGAAACATAACTCTCAACTTTAAGGCCGTAACTATTATTTTTTTTAAGTTGACAACTGATATGGTAGGGAATATTCCATTTGTCAAGGGACATTGTGTCTCTGAGCTCAACTGAAAAATTGTTGAAGCCCCCTAGGAGTCTTATGCAGATCAAATGAGGTAACACATACACAGTGCTTATTAGTTAGACCTTCCACAAATGGTAGGGATTGTTACTGCTTTGAAGCTTTTTCTTTCATTCTTCTGCTTCATTCTCTTTGTTGAATTGTTTTCAGAATTTCTTTCCCTCTCTTCCAATATTTACCACTTAAAAAAAGCAATTAATTTGAAGAAAATTATAACCCAGCACCCCTTAGCCAGCTCCTGTCTGACTCCCTAGGCAAATGAAGGGCCTTGAATGCTTTGATTGTTCTGGTATAATACCCTTTTGGAAGTAGGCAACTGTCTTTTGGCATCACTTTATAATGCCTGATGTCTGTCCTTGCAAATATCACAATACTACCCCTCATGGTTGTGTGACACTCTAAGTTTACAAAGCATTTTCACATGCATCATTTCAACAAACTCAGCATCATTTTGGGAGCAAGGTCTTTCACCCCAGAGAGCTGGTGACTGTCTTCAGTTTTTAGGGGTGTGTGAGCTCAAAGGATTGCTTCTTTTCTTTTAACACAAAAAGCTAAAGTTTCCAAGCAGGTGGGGTGTGGGTTAAACACTGTTCTAAATGGCAGGCCTGCTGTTCATGGGGAGGGAAAGTGGCCTGAAAGTTTAAAAATAACCTGAACATTATAGACTCCTGTGAATTCTACAGCCCAGAGCACTGCAAGTCTGTGGGTGTCTTACCTGCTGGAGTGCAGGGAGGAAAACAACAAGTTGAGAGGCATGAGGATTTAAATGTGCTGAATCCTTCAGTGGCACACGTTGGCAGCAGAAGAATTCATAGCAAAAAAAAACTAAAGCCATACTGAATGATCAGGATCGATATTCCTGAATGGTCAGAATGGCACTACCCTTGAATTTCCTGAATGCAGAGCACTGACTAATACTTGGGTCTGCAGTGCAGCGGACCCTCCTCTGTGGCTGGACAACATCTCCTCTCCTTCCTCCCTTCCCTCCTGTTGACTTAAAGCATATTCATAACCTAAAAGTTGAGAGTTTTGTTTTATTTGGTGGGAATTTTTAGGACTTCAAGCCTGGGAGACAGCAACTCAAATGGTGAGGTGAGGGGAGCCAGGTTATATACAAGTTTTGCAACAAAGGGCAGGTAGTCTGAACATCCAAAGATGATTATTAACTAAAGGAAAACCAGATATCTCAAGTTAAGAAGTTTAGTGCTTTTCTATGTATGGGAAGGTGCAGGAGTTTGGGCTCATTCAAATCATTCTTTTGATATGCACCTCAACTATCTGTGGCCAGTATTATATTTCACATCCTGAGTTTTCCTCAGGGCTCACCGTAGGGAGTGGCCGCAGTCTGATGGCTGCTAGATGGCAGATATTCTTTCCTTCTTGAGTTCCCTCAAGGCTCACGAACACACCTTGCGTGGCTGCTGCAATTTCTGGTGTCTGTACCATCCTTTGTTTACTGATACAGTAGGAAATATTCCATTTCTCATTCCCTTAGCGACCCCTCCAGAGTTAGACTGAAAACTTTTCCAGATCGCTACCTAGACTGGCCTGCCAGGGAGCTCAGAGCCTGGGGCATTTGGGGTAGATTTAGCCATTCATCAGATAATAAGTCAGTGGATGGAAAGTCATGTTCATCATGAGTAAACTGTGCGTAGTAATGTACACTCTGGATTTTGAGAAGTTTTGAAGAATTTCAACAGCTTTTGAAAGAGGGCTCAGTTCTTGCATGGCTTATGTCTGAAAATGTAGCAATGCAGAACCGAGGCAGGTCATGGCTTAAAATGCAGTACACTTGACAATCTGTCGTCACAGTTGGTCTGTTGATAGTCTCCTTAGATTCATAGGGGTGGGTCCCACTGCTGTCATTTCTGCACGTGGGGTAATAAGCCCAATCAGGACTGGGGGATAAGTGCGTCTTGTCTTACACAAACATGACTTTCTTATTCTGGGGTCCTTCAGCACCTGATGTAGTATCGGCACATTTTCTTGCCTCTCAGAATTGTAGGATCATCATAAAGTAAGTGACTACACCATTTCTATTAATGATGTCAGTGGGAGGCTGTGCAGTGTGGTGGTGAAAATAATGGATTTTGGAGTCAAACAGACCTAGGACGGACTTTCTGTGATGTCATTCACCAACTATCTGATCTTACGGGAAATTATTTCATCTCTTTCAGTTTTGCTTTTCTTATGTGTAAAATGCAGCTTATAACAGTACCTACCACATAGAATTAGTCTGAGAAATAAAGAAAGTAAAGGACTTGGGACAGTGCCTTGCACATAATAAGTATTAGTATTATTACTAATTAGTACTTTTTAAAATAATCTTTAATTAAAACATTTTTTTTAAATTATGCAAGTATACATTTAAATTATGCAAGGATACATTTACAAGAGAAATGGAAAATACAGAACAAGGTTATGTATAGTTCCAATCTATATATAATTATTTTTTAAATAGATAAATTAAGATTTTTAGTTGGAGTTTCAATATCAAACTCTCAAAAATTAATAGCATGAATATACAGAGAAGTAGAGGGATATAGTAGACCTGAAGAGCACCATGAACCAATTCAACATAATTAAGATTTATACAATTTTCACACAACAATAGGATACAAATTCTATTCAAGTTCCCATAGGCTATAAACTAGGAGACTGGAACATATTCAGGGACATAAAACAAAATGGAAAAATTTCATGGCCTAGAAGTATTGAAATCACACAGAGTTTGTTCTCTTATCACTGTGGAATTGTGTTAGAAATCAATATCAAAAGATATTTGAAAATAACCCACATATTTTCAAGTGCAATGTGACATTTATCAAGACAGATCTTTGATTTAGCCATTGAAAGCCTTAATAGTTAGAAGACTAAAAGGACACAGAGAGTGATTGCAGAGAAGAAAGCATTTAAATGATACATTAATATCAAAATGAGAAATTAATATCTAAAGATACTTTAAAAATCCCATGTATTTGGTAATTAAACATCTTTTTAATGATTCTTTTAAAATGATGAGTGTATCTAAGAAGACATAACAAAGAAAATTAGAAAATATTTGTAATAGAATAAAAATGAAAAGAGAATTTACCAGAATTTGTTGCATGCAGCTGAAGCTGCTCAGTGCAACTTGAATACAATGTGGAGTCTTGAATAAGGTATGAAAATAAATAATGGACGCTAGCATAGATTTTTGTGAAATTTGTACAAAATCCATACTTTAGTTATCAGTTCTGTATCCCATGTTAATTTCCTGTGTTTTTTTACAACATAATATTTCTTTATATTCTCAGAATTGGATTAGAAGTTTCAAGCCTCATTCAAAAATTTTTTAAAGAAATCACTAAGATAATAAATTTTCTAGACTTTTAGCAGCAGTACTAGATGCCAAAATACATGGAACTATATCAAAATTTTGAGTGCATGTAAATTAGAAACCTAGCAATCTAGCATTCTATTCCTTCTAAGTCAAACAAGAGGAATCAAAATGTCATAAATTTTTTAGCTAGGCAAAAATTCATAATTTTTCTAAAATATATATATTATGTTATACATAGTGTATATATATATATATATGTATACAAAAGCTTTCTACTATGCTTCATAAAGGCTTGAGAAAGAACAACAACAATAAAAGAGATGGAGAAATTGGAAAACATAAACTAGATGAAAAGGGGGCACTGAATATGAAATAGAAAGTGAAATAAACTCGATAAAAGTAAAACAGCATCGTATAGTCTAGTTGTTTTTAAACATGACTGCTCATTAGAAGCACTTCCAGAGTTTAGAGGAAAAAAGCAGTACCTGGGTGTTTGTATTTTTCAAAAAAAAATTCCAAGACAATTCTGATACTCATTTGGATTTTAAAAAGTGATTACAGGTTTTTCTACTAAGTGGTAGTTTTAGTGATATAGAATTCTATTATTTTCTGTTGGCCAATTGTGACACAATGGTTTTAAGTGAATAATAGTTACATAATCACAATAGTAAAAGATACTTATTAGTTTTCACAATCAGTAGACAAAAATAAAAGATGATTACACTTGCAAGCCATAATGGAAACATGATTAACCTAACAATATAAAATAATTACATATAATTTGGGGGTTAAGTAGAGTGATGTGGTAAGTGGAAGTGCATACATGCACATGTTTTCATCTGCCCAGCCAATCAATGTCTTTTGGTTGCTGCATTTAATCCATTTTACACTTAAGGTAATTATTAATATGTATGATCCTATTACCATTTTCTTAATTGTTCTGGGTTTAATTTGTGTAGGTCTTTTCCTTGTCTTGTGTTTCCTGCCCTGGAGAAGTTCCTTGACCGTTTGTTGTAAAGCTGGCCTGGTGGTGCTGAATTCTTTTAACTTTTGCTTGTCTGGAAAGCTTTTGATTCTCTGTCAAATCTGCATGAGAGTCTTGCTGGGTGGAGTATTCTTGGTTGTAGGTTCTTCCCTTCTACCACTTGAACTATATCCTGCCACTCCCTTCCGACTTGTAGAGCTTCTGTTGAGAAATCATCTGATAACCTTATGGGAGTTCCTTTGTATATTATCTCATTTTCCCCTTGTTGTTTTTCATATTTTGTCTTTGTCTTTAATTTTTGTCATTTTGATTACTATGTGTCTTGATGTGTTCCTCCTTGGTTTATCCTGCCTGTGACTCTCTGTGCTTCCTAAACTTGGTTGACTATTTCCTTTCCCATGTTAGGGAAATTTTCAGCTATTATCTTTTCAAATGTTTTCTTGGGTCTTTTCTCTGTTCTCCTTCTGGAACACCTATAATGCGAATGTTGGTGCATTTAACGTCCCAGAGCTCTCTCAGGCTGTTTTCATTTTTTTTTTTCCAATCCTTTCTTCTATATTCTGTTCTGCGGCAGTGATTTCCACAATTCTGCCCTCCAGGTCACTGATCTGTTCTTCTGCCTTTTCTTCTCCTGTTGATTCCTTCTAGTCTGTTGTTCATCTCCGTTTGTTCTTTAGTTCTTCTAGGTCTTCAGTAAACATTTCTTGCATCTTCTCCATTCTGTTTCTGAGATCCTGGATCATCTTCACTATCATTATTCTGAATTCTTTTTTGGAAGGTTGCCTATCTCCACTTCATTTAGTTGTCTTTTGGGGGTTTCATCTTGTCCTTTCATCGGGGCATAACTTTCTGCTTTCTCATTCTGATAAGCTTTCTGTAATGTGGTTTTCATTTTAGCTGCTGCAAAATTGTGCTTCTTCTTATTTCTGTCCTCCTTTTGGTGGATGAATTTGAGGCCCATGTAAGCTTCCTGATGGGAGGGATTGGCTGTGGGAAAAACTGGGTCTTGCTCTGGTGGGCAGGGCTTGCTCAGTAAAGCTGTAGTCCAATTGTGTACTGATGGGTGGGATTGCACTCCCTCCGCATTAGTTGTTTGGCCTGAGGTGACCCAGCCTTGGGGTCAGTGGGCTCTAAAGTAGGGTTAATGGTGACCTCCAGGGGGACTTATGCCAAGGAGACCTTCCAGGACTGCTATTGCCAGTGCCCCCGTCCCCCTGGTGAGCAACCCACACCTACACAGATACCCTCCAACACCAGCAGGTAGGTATGGTTCAGTCTCCTGTGGGGTCGCTGCTGCTTTACCCTGGGTCTTGGTGCATGCACAATTTTGTTTGTACCTTCCAACAGTGGAATCGATTTCCCTCAGTCTTGTGGAAATCTTGTAGTCAAATCCTACTGGCCTTCACAGTCAGGCCCGGGGGATTCCTAGTCCTTTTGCTATATCCCCAGGATCAGAAGCCTGATGTGAGGCTCAGAACCTTCACAACAAGAGAACTTCTCTAGTATTATTGTTCTCCAGTGTGTGGTATTATTGTTCTCTCTGGTGGCTATGGGATTTGATTTGATCACGTTTGTGCCCGTCTTACTGCCTCATTATAGCTTCTTCTTTGTCTTTGGACACGGGGTATGCTTTTCTGGTGGGTTCCAGCATCTCCTGTCAATGGTTGTTCAACAACTAGTTGTGATTTTGGCGCTCTCACAGGAGGAGATGAGCACATGTCCTTCTACTCTGCTATCTTGAACCAGAAGCCCATTAATTAGTACTTTTCTTTGTAATTATTCTTTGTTTGCTTGATGCATGTCCATTTGTTTTCTGTTTTTTATAGTTCTGCAATCTGCAATATGAAATTATGACTTATTGGAAAATATAGAGTATTTTAACAAAGGGAAAACAGCATGCATGATAGGAAACTTTGGGTGATTATATTAATACATGACCACTTTACATTGGCAGAATTTCTTTGAAGAATGTGATTGAATGATGGGGGGATTATGTGAAGAAAAAAAAAAACACAAAAAGTCTTTAATGGAAAGGGCTGTATAGTATGTCTATGTGTGTGTCCAAAGGACTGGCTTATTAAGGATATTAGAAAGAAGTATTTCATAAATTCTCTCTTTTGATTGAGAATTACATTTCTACCTTTCCCATTTTTAAATGACACATTACAAATATTTAGAAAACTTCAAAAAAGCTTATAATTCTTCACCTTTGATTGTACTGTGTTAAGCCTGTTTGAAAGTTCTTGACAGCTTAGGAAGATTCCTTGTGTATGTTTGGACACAGCCTGGCAGAACTTGAGATCAGATCAGAAGCTAGTGCATGTATCTGCATACAATCAAAAATGGTATTGCTCTTTCACATGCAGTTCTTCATAAGGGAAAGAGGTATGATGGTGACATTTGCCCTTTTTTGTAGAGAGAAGAGATAGAACCAATTAAGACTGTAGTTGATTTTTTTTGAAGCAGAATTTTATTCTTTGTTTTATGTTCTGTGAAAAGGGATCTGAAAATATTCTCTGTGTAGAGATTTGGATGTCTCTTTTTTATTAACTGATACCCCAAATCTTAATTCAATTATGTTTTTAAAGAGCAGGAGCTATTCCTCATAGGGGAATGAACCCTATAATTTATGATGGATAAATGAGGGTGAGGTTGTTATTGTGCTAGAAAAGCTCCCCCTGAATTACAGTCACCTGATCTCCTACATGAGCACTAAGCATCCTTTCTTATTAAGGGGAGAATGAACACTCAACCCAGAAGGAACAACTGGAAATACCTGACAACAGACTCAGTGGCAGAATCTATTAGGAGAAGGGCAGTCCCTCAGACAGGGACCGGCTACCTGGTTGATGCCAAAGCTCTTTTTCACCAAAGAGTTGCAGAAGATTCACTCATTCATTCATTGACTATGTATTTAGCAAAGGCCTGCTAAAGTAAAGGCTTCCCAGGTGGTGCTAGTGGTAAAGAACCCGCCTGCCAATGCAGGATACATAAGAGGTGTGGGTTCCATCCCTGGATTGGGAAGATCCCCTGGAGGAGGCCATGGCAACCCACTCCAGTATTCTTACCTGGAGAATTCCTTGGACAGAGGAGCCTGGCAAGCTACAGTCCATAGGACTGTAAAAAGGAGGACACGACTCAATTGACTTAGCACACATGCTTGCATGGAGAATGATGCAGGCATGCCAGGTAATAAAGGGGAAGATACGTCTTCTGCATTTAAGAAGCTTATACCACAGTGGAGGAGACACAGTTATTTGCTGCTGCTGCTGCTGCTAAACTGCATCAGTCGTGTCCGACTCTGTGTGACCCCATAGACGGCAGCCCACTAGGCTCCTCTGTCCCTGGGATACTCCAGGCAAGAATACTGGAATGGGTTGCCATTTCCTTCTCCAATGCATGAAAGTGAAAAGTGAAAGTGAAGTAGCTCAGTTGTGCCCGACTCTTAGCGACCCCATGGACTACAGCCACCAGGCTCTTCTGTCCATGGGATTTTTCAGGCAAGAGTACTGAAGTGGGGTGCCATTGCCTTCTCTGAGACACAGCATACCTAACTGTAAAATTAAATAGAAATGTACTGGTGAACTTATATCCATGGCAACAATGACAGTGAGTAAACGCGTTACTATCCATGAGTGCTACAAAAGTTTTATGAGTTTGCAGGATGTACAGATCATAGACTTAATTGAAGAGGTGACAGAAGGCTCCCTAGAGTTGGAGAGGTTATGGAAGGCTTCATGGAAAAGGCAGAATTGAACTTAACCACACACCTGGAGAAGGAAATGACAACCCACTCCAGTATTCTTGCCTGGAGAATCCCATGGACAGAGGAGCCTGGCAGGCTACAGTCCATGGATTGCAAGAATTGGACACGACTTATTGACTCAACCACCACCACCACACATCTGGAAGGATACCTAGGGGTCAGAGAAGCAGAAAAGAAGAGTATGCTTGGGTCAGTCTGAAGCAGGTGCTGTGAGCAAGAGTTTTGAAGTTTTATAACTATGTTAATACTCTGGAACATGGGAGATGGTGTTGGCAAGGTAGGTTGGTGTTGGCAAGGTGGGTCAGTCTAAGGAGTTTGGCCCTGTTTTAGGTAGTGAGGACCTATCGCTGAAGTCAAGTGACTGACGAGGAGAATCATGTCACCTAGTAGAAGGTGTAATTTTTGGAGGGGGAACTTGCTTCGAAGGAATTATAATGAATTCACTTTTAAATACATTGAGATGATGATGGATAGCCCAGTGCGTATGGAGATACCCATTACTTAATTGTGTATTTGTATATGGAAATGAGGTGAAAGGTATGGTACAGAGGCTGGATGAGGAAATAGAGGGGTAGTGAAACTGTGGGTAAGGACGTGACCCCAAAGGGAGAGGAGTCAGAGGGAGAAGGTCAGGAGGTTGAGGGCAGACCCATGCAGGGCTCCCTTGATAAAGGGGGAGGGATAAGAGGAGTAAGAGGACCAGGCGGTGAGGTGGGAGGAGTGGAAACTGAGATGCTAAGCGAGGGAGGAGAGGAGGTCAGTGGTACCAGACTCTAGTGTGGTCAAGGAGGAGGAGGGGAGAACAGGGACCACATGGGGTCAGTGGGGTCTTCGTACAGTTTCCGGGGGGTTGGAAGGGGACAGAGCCAGCCTGGTCTGCCTGGATGCACGTTTCAAAGCTGGCCTCAAGTCCATATCATATGGGAATGCCTTATTCACTCTGATTATTTTATACCAGGTGGGTGTAAGCAGCTGCTCAGCGGAGGAGAGAGTGGGAGAGAAAGGGTGTGGTGATGGACAGGTGGTGGCTTAATCTGTGATGATTCCAACCCAGAGTCCTGTGAGAGGCAAGCCTGGTGGGTGGGATGGGCATGCGTTCTCTTCTCTTGGTGGTCAGAGCTCCCCTAGGCTATCCTTGGGCTGTGAGCCACTTTCCCTGCTGGTGGGACATCGTCTTCAAGAGTGAAACGTGGGGCGTGAGTGGATCAAGACTGGCCGGTCATTGCAGGATGAAGCCTGGCAGCCTCTTCAGCCTCCTCACTGTCCCCTTGGCTCCGGGGCCGACACCACGCCTGACATGTGAAAGGCGCTCACTTTCTGCTTGCTGAATGAATGAACCAGCCCGAGCCCACCAGGCTTCGCAAGCTCTGCAATGTGTGTGGGCTGTATTTTATTTTCTGAGCCAAGAGGCCAAGGGGGCGGACGGATGGGTGTGTTTCTGTCCATTCTCACAACAATGATGTAAGATGGCGATGCACCCTCAGCTCATTCCCCTCAGTCAGGGTTGGAGCTCTGTGGAGTGGTCCTGCTGCCTTCTATCTTGGCTGGGCAGCCGGGCTAGACACTGGCAGCGGGTGCTGAGGTGATGGGGCAGGTGTCCTTGGTTGTCTGGGGCGAGACACTGGACCTCCAAACTGACTGTCCTAACAGATGGTGTGTGCGTGGTGTGTGATTAGTCAGTTGTGTCCGACTCTTTGTGACCCTTTGGATTGTAGCCCCCAGGCCCCTCTGTCCATGGGATTCTCCAGGCAAGAATACTTACTGGAATAGGTTGCCAGGTCCTTCTGTAGGGGATCTTCCCTACTCAGGGATTGAACCTGCATCTCCTGCATTGTAGGTGGATTCTCTACCCGCTGAGCCATTGGAGAAACCCAAGTGATAGTTGCTTAGTGTCTGACTCTTTGCGACCCCATGACTGTAGCCTGCCAAGCTGCTCTGTCCATGGAATTCTCCAGACAAGAGTACTGGAGTGGGTAGCCACTCCCTACTCCAGGGGATCTTCCCAACCCAGGGATTGAACCTGGGTTTCCCATATTGAGGGCAGATTCCTTATCATCTGAGCCACCAGGGGGTTAATTTCTCTTAAGGCTGACTTTTGTCTGGGCTGCAAAGTGACTCATCTTACGGAAAACAAAGGATTGAAGTGGTAATCCTAGACTGTGATCCTAGATGCAGGGAAAGAGAATGAAATGCAGACTGGTTCAGGAATTCGCTATCATTCATCACCACATCCCCACTCAGGCAGTCCTGACCCCAGGGCTTCTCTGGGCCCCCAGTGCCCTGCTGATTCTTCTCTTTTTCAAGCTGCCTCCAGCCTGAGGGAATGTGTCCCTCCTTGGATCTTCCCCCATCTGTGCTCTCTTAGAGCACAGGCCACATTCTGCCTGCTATCAGTGTCCTTCATAAGGATGTTTTCCCCTTTTCCTCTTTAAAACTGTAAGCTCTTAGGGGCCATGACTGTGTCTAATTTTCCCTTGAGCCTCAGAATCCCTGAGAATAATGCCCAGCACATTAAAAAGGGTTAATTCTTATTCGTTTCATGGGCTTATGAATTAAGGAAGCACATTTCCTCCAGGTATCAAGGCCTTTGGGCTCTTTAGACTCTGGTCTCTCATATTGTGCTTTCTTTTCTCTTTTCCCTCATGGTCTTTCTGACCAAATTTCAGACACACTTCTTGGCGCCTCTGTCTACTCTGCACACACCAGACACACCGCTGGGCTGCACTTCTGAAGTCTGCTTTTAGAAGCAGAAAACAGTCAGATGTACAGTGTTTGCTGTGTGTACGGTGGTCACAGCTGCCGTAGCTGAATGTATTTAACAAATACATAGATAGCATCTATTGTGTGCCAGGTACTGATCTAAGAGCTTAACTAACTTCATAACATCCCTATGGGACAGGCGATGGGTATTCTTTGAAATTTAACCTTCAGTGAGACTCTCTGGCTCAAGGCCATGGCTTATTCTCCAAAGTCTAAGATCATGCCTATGACTGGACTCTTAAGCAAGGAAAACGTTATCCTGACATGCAGTATGTTAAGAGGGGTTACACAGTGCAAGGAATCCTGACCTTATTATCAGGAGCTGCAGCTGTGTTTCCTCTGTCTGTGCACTTAGACACATCCCTGAAGCTCTGGGCCCCAGATAATAGAGTGTGTCTCACAGTCCTGCAGCTGAGATAATATCACCACGGTTGGCACCCAGGAAATATTGAGTTGTCATAAATGAATGGTTTAAAAAACATATTTTAGCAAAATTTGCACATCTACAGTTAGTTGATAGAGTGTTGGTGCTGTGGGGTTTCTCGGGCATAGGTTTGAGAAATGCTGGTTCTAGGCACAGACATTACATAAGGATGTGAAGTTATGTTTTTACCCAAGTCAGGGCTGTAAGGTATTGTGGAAGCCACCAGACTCCCAAGATGTCTGCATCGCCATAATGCTCTCCTGCTCTGCTGTGAATCTGCACATGGTCTCCTGCCAACTTTTTTCTTAAAACCCACTCCCAAATCCTCTCTGCATTATGTTCCTTAGAGCACTGCTTTGCATAAGAGTCTATTTCTTGGAAAGGCTCAGCAGGGGAAAAATAGAACAAAAGGGGCTCTGATCACTCAAGCAAGCATAAGCTATCTGGATAGAACTGGGAATGGAGGGGGGGTGGGGCTGGTGGGAGGGAACAATCCTTTTGGATGAGGCAAGGTTTGCAGACTCCTCAGTGATGGGCTGAAATCTTCTCTGAAGATGGCCCAAGGCCTGACAGATCCGGGAAGAGCTTTATGAATGAGGGAAAGAGGATAAGTGCTTTTCCATCCTTGCCACTCGCCTCTCTCCATCTTGGTACAAACTCCCATGGCCTGCCTAGTTCAGGAGGAGTGTGGTCACCTTGTTTCCTTCCTTTTCCAGGGAAGCTGGAGGGACACTCTACCACTTAACTCCTCTCCTACTTGCAGTCTGAATGGTGCATTGGAACAGAGAGGCTGAGGGGTGAATACTTTGAAATGGAAGTGTCTGCATTGGATTCATATGCTAGGAAAGGTTTTCACTTGCTTTCTTAGATCCTTTTGGGTTTATAGTTTGCAGGTCACTGTGTGCAGAAAATACATGTAGACCTTTTGGCTGCACCGTCTTAACTCATGTGTGTCTGTGTTTTGACCTCATACCCCTATGTTCAGTGTGGGGGACTGCACGTTTCAAACCATGAGATGCCTGGTTGCCTTGATGATAAAATTTTGGGCTTGGGCTTCAGGAAAGTACGACAGGGGAATAGAAGTCTGGTGACCAGAGGTCATCTCTTTAGGAATGTCTAGGCCCTGAGGTATGAGGTGTGAGACGGCCAAGTATCTGAGATCACAGCGATGTGCTCACATATGACCGGTAGATGGTGCTCTAACAATAAAAATATGGCTAATATCCCTCCGGAGCTGGAAAGGGATTTTAGGAAACCAGTTTCCAGTCAGAGTTATGACCAATTGCTGATTTTTTACATTTCCATTTGTGGTCTCTTTAAGAGGACAGTGGAACTAGGGACACAGGAAGGAGAATGCCCACCAAGTTCCCCTACAAAGAGCATTATGGCAGTGACCTAATCTCAGGGTTTTTTTTCCCCTAAGGATCCTTCCAGATCTTGAGGGCAGTAGATGTGTTCCCAGTTAAGCATCTTCCCAGCATAGTCCCAGGAGCATTTGGCCATTGATCAGATTCAATTTGAGGATGGTAAGCACAGTATTCCCATAGGCTTAGCGTGACTGTATAGTTTCTTCTCTTGATGGTGAACAATTTGGAACTACCCTATTACTGCCCAGAAGAAATTAGCCTGGATATTAGAAAGAACCATCAAGTGAAAGTCAGAAAAGCTGTTACAAGTCTCAGCTTTGCCTCTCATTAGATGTGGACAAACTACTTAACATTTATGAAACTCTGATTTGTCCACCAAATCAGGGTCATCATACATGTTTGCCAGGCTGGCCTCAGAGGTGTGGAGTGAGGTTTATATAAACTGAAAATTATTAAAGACACAAAACTATTATTCAGCCATTAAACCTGTAGCCATCTGAGGGCTGGGAGAAGGGAGACATGGGAGAGCATAAAAGCAGTCCACAGATCTCAGAGGGCTCAAGAGCTGTGAAGCCAGGTGGGGGTGAATGTGAGAGAGTGCCTTCCTCCCAGCATTACTGTCCTTAGGCCAAGTCCCTTCCGAAAGCGATTTATACCATCATATTTGCCTCTCTGCTCCTGGGCTGCACCCTCCAGGAAGTCGCAGCTTGAACTCCGCTACAGAGGCACCCGTGCTCCCCAGGATACGTTACATCATCCCCAACCATACATTTGTGATTTGTGCCTGCTCGGAAGGCGGGAAGGTAAGCCTCAACTCCAGGGGGCCCTCACATTTCTATGAATAATATCCTGCTGTGGGAATTCTAGGTCCCTAAAGAATTTTAACAGCCACAGAGCACAGAGGACATCGTAGAGAGAGCAAAGGAATCAGTACTGGATCTCTGTTGTATGGGTGACATTGAAGACACAAGTCAAGGGTTCCTAGTCTTCCAAAAACCTCTTCCTGGAAGTAACATGTTGGTGAGCCTTGCTTCTCTGAGCATTAAAAACAGGCATGCCACCTTTCAGCCTTTAAAGGCCAGGACAAGGACCAAAGGGGGTGATATTGCAGCATGAGAATGAGATCCATTATGCATTCCAGCCAGTAAGGTTATACAATTTAATCACAGAAGCAGATGCTTTATTTTTGTCATCATCTATTTTGCCCAATACTTTGGCCACCTGATGGGAAGGGCCAACTCACTCTGAACCTGGGAAAGATTGAGGGCAGGAGGAGAAGAGGGCGACAGAGGATGAGATGGTTGGATGGCATCACCGACTCAGTGGACATGAGTTTAAGCAAACTCCATGAGATAGTGAAGGACAGGGAAGCCTGGTGTGCTGTGGTCTGTGCGGTTGTAAAGAGTCAGATGCGACTTAACAAGACTCAACAACACAATTTTGTTCAGGAGTGTGTGCTCAGTTCCTAAAAGAATGCCTTGGGCTTAAAAACATTTGTCCAGTGATTTGAATGAATTTCGTGCTATGGGTTATGGTCCTATCTCTGAAAGCATGGATTTGGTCTTCACGGGGAGCCTTTTCTAACCCTGTGTAGTTTACAGAGCTATTGAGAGAGTCACTTGTGACTGGCTGGAAACAACTGATAGCTGATGGGCCTTTGGGTTCATAGTACCACCTTCCCTTTCACTCTGACTAGGTGTTCAGACAGAAAAGGACCCTCCAACTAAGGGAGGTAGTCAGACAGAGTAAGGCAGTAAGGAAAGCAAAATACTAATTAGAGCTGACTCACCTCAAATCATAATTGGACCCAAAATGGGCTCCCCTGAAGCAAAAGGTCAACCTGCCATGCCCAAAGGAGCAGTGCCTGCGCGGGTGGGGGTTTTCCGGCACCAGAGACTCTCCCTTCACCCCCCCCCCCCCCCCCCCAGACATTCTCACAGAGCAGAGCTGTGTCAGTGCTCACATGGCCTCGCTCCCCCGCCTCGTCCACGGAGGAACGCACACTGCCTCTCACTCAGACATCACCTGGTCTCCCTTCTCACCAGTTATCTCACACACAGACACTGCCTTTGACATCTGCGAGGGAACACTCACTCACCCAGAATTTCCAGGCTCTGGGCTCTGGTCACTCTCCTGTTTTCCTCCTCTGCCCCCACCCCCTTCTCCTCCACGGCTCAGGTGGGAACAACTTGGAAGGGCCCGCCTTCAGGCAAAGCAGTGGCAGCTGCTGCCTGTCTTCAGATCAGACCACTGACTCTCGTGGGGAGGGGCGTGGTTGCCAAACCCGGGGAACGAACTCTCTGGGGCAAGTCCACCTTTCCTTCGTCTGCAGCTCAAACACTAATTCTCCTTTTTCTCCATTGCTGGAGTGGGTTCGAGGAAGTCAGTGCAGCTGACTTGAGGGTAAGAGGTAGGGATGGGCGGATCCCCCTGATTGTTAAGATTTCAAAAAGGTGGTTTTTAGCCCAGAACTCACTTCTGGGGACCCGGTATCTAGACCACCTTTCCAGAAATGCAGGGTTCTCCGAGAGCCAAACCCAAGAGGCCATCCCAGATTGCGTTTAGAGAGGGGCGGCTCTCTAAACCCAAAAATCTCCCACCAGAGCTGGCTCCAGTGTGGAGACCCCGGAGGTCCTAGCGTCGCTCACGGGGCTTCCAGGCTGCTAAGTGGGGACGGGGCGGAAGGGAGTGCTGCCTTCTCCGCGGGGAATGCTAGGGCAGTGCGCTCGGAGCCCGGGAGGTGCTGAGACGCGGTGACCGGGCCCCGGTGCAAGGCACGCAGAACGCAAAGGTCCGGCGACTGCGCGGGGCACAGCCCCGGCGGGCACTGACGGCGCGAGAGCGTGCGCGCGTGCGTGTGCGCCCCCGCCGGGCCTCGGCTCTGCCCGCGCGGCCAGCTGCGCCGGTCTGTCTCCTCTCCGCAGGACTTGGGGAGAGGCGACTCTAGCCTGGTCTTTGGCAGAGGAGGCCCCCTTCCCTCCGGCTACACCGATCAATAAGCCACACCAGCCCCGCGTCCCGGGAGTCCTCCGGCCGCCTTGGGCCGGGGTCCTTCCGGCTCCATCCCGCCCCGCCCGCGCTCGCCGGCCCCGCCCCCGCTTCTCCCGCCGCTCTCGTGCGCGCCTCGCTGCGCCTCTGCGCTCCGCTCGTTCTCCCCTCCTCGCCTTCCCCGGTCTCCCGGTTCCCTGTCTTCTTCTCTGCTCCATCGAGGGGGGAGCTGCCGGGGTGGAAGAGGAAGACCGGGTCATCAGTGAGCAAGTTCGGTCCCTGGACAACTCCCGTGCCAGGCCGCCGCTGGGCTCGGCTGCAACCTGTTCCTTCCTCGCCCAAGTGCTCGCCCGCCCGCCCGCTCGCTCCCGCCCTCTCCCCGGCGCAGCCGCGGATCGCTGTTGCATGCTGATCCGGGGAGGCGGCGGCGGCGGCGAGCGCTCCGGAGGATGCTGGCACTCGGGCTTCGCTGCTCTCTGGATGCTTTTCAACTTCTCTCCCAAGCGCAGGAGCTTTGAAGTCATTTGTCCCTCTCCGGTTGGATCGACTTCTTATTTTGATATTTTGGGCGTTGCGGTTTACGCAGGAACCTCAATACCGCTCTCCTCCCTCCCTCCCTCTCTCCTTCTCCACCTTTGGATGCGTCTGTGCTGGCAGGTTTAAAGACCCAAGTCTTGGTTGTGGAATTTCTTAGATGGACTTGCAGGGGCCGGCGTTATAAAGCATGTCACCGTAACCTCGTCCTTGTCTTTTTTTTTTTTTGAAAAGTTCTTTTGTTTTCATTTTTCCCCTCCCCCATCAGTAAATTACCAAACTGTTACCTAGCGGGCCGGTGCCTGCCTCTCTCCCAGAACTAGGTGGTGCGTCTACCAGAAGAGGAGCTATGTTTGAAGAGCAGCCTACTCCACCCCTCTTCTCTCCAGTCCCTGAACGCCACCACACACTGGCATTTTGAAAAAAAAAAAAAAATTGTCTCCAGAAACGGAGCACCCCCCAGCTCTCCCCCCCCTTTTTTCCTCCTTGAGGAATGGAGCTTCGCAGAGGTTGCATTTAGATTCAACAGTTCAGAGCGGCGGGGTTGCTGCTGCCGCCTCTCCGAAGAGCTCGCGAGGCTCCCCGAGGCGGTGGTCCCTGTGCCCGTCTGGATGCGGCTCTGAGACTCCGTGTATCTTTCTGCTTGTTGCTGTGTGCGGGTGTGCGGCCACGATCACCTTTGTGTGTCTTCTGTCTGTTTAAACTTCAGGATGGCTCGCTTCGGGGAGGCGGTGGTCGGCAGGCCGGGGTCGGGCGATGGAGACTCGGACCAGAGCAGGAACCGGCAAGGAACCCCCGTGCCGGCCTCAGGGCCGGCGGCCGCCTACAAGCAGTCGAAAGCGCAGAGGGCGCGGACTATGGCTTTGTACAACCCTATTCCCGTCCGGCAGAACTGTTTCACCGTCAACAGATCCCTGTTCATCTTCGGAGAAGATAACATTGTCAGGAAATACGCCAAGAAGCTCATCGATTGGCCATATCCTTTCTTGCCCACCATTACTCCCCTCTCCCCTTTGCATTTCTTCGGGTAAGGGGGGAAGCCTAGCATGGAATTTGCCCCCCATCCCTTTCCTGGTGCCGATTTGCCCCTTTGCTGAAGTGCACTCTATACTTTGGTGCATCTAAGAGGCAAGCATGGTGCCGTAGAAACTGATGTGGGCACTAGTTTTTCAAGGTAAGACTTTTGGTTTCTGATTTTTCCTCCGTGAAAGTCTCCAGCATTCCTGGGTGCATGGTGTTGCAGTGTTTGCCCCTTTTGGGGCTGGGCTTGATTGGATTCTCGGCCCCCTGGTCCCTTCCCAAGCTGCATAGAACGGGTTGCCTCTAATCTCAGGATTTTCTTTCATACTCAGCCCCCTACCGTCCCTTGAAGCCATCCCCTTTGCCCCCATCCCCACCAGCTGGGAAAACACCTACTCTGCCTGGAGGAAAGTCGAAGCTCTGTGAGGATTTATCAGCTTAGGAGCTTCAAGAGCTCGGAGCCCAAACGCTGTAGACACATTGACAAATGGATAAATAACGCAAGCGTTTGGCCTGGGACCCAGCTAACTGCTGGGGATTGAGTTTAAGTTCTGCTGGAAGAGGAGTGAGTGAGTGTGTCCCAGGAGGCAGTCTCTAGTGACACAACCCAACAGCTCAGAGTTCGGGTGCTCTTCTCAGTCATGGCAGAGCAGCTCATCAGGGCCCATCCTTTCCTTAATCTGGGTTGGGTACTCCTGCCTCTTCAGGCTTGACCAGCTGAGTGCCTTCCCCATTCCCAGGATCCAGGCAGACCTGCTGGGCCTGAATTCATCAGCGGAGGGCTGCATCAGCTGAGCCCAGAGGTGTGCAAGCAATCGTCTCTCTCTAGCTCCATAGGAACTGCTCTCCACAAAGATCTGTTGGTGGCAGTGTTAGGGTGAACGGCAGAGAAGGAGCTCCTTGGCAGGTTTAGTGAAGCGCATCCAGTGCAGGCTGCTGATGAGGCATCTCACGGCCTCGTTCTTCACTAAGAATATGGGCATCTGGCAAGGTCTTTAGGAATCAGGGGCTGCTGGTGAGGGAATGAGTAGGGAGCAAGCTGGAGGGGGGGTGGATTATATACGGGGGTAGGCTTGGAGACATGGGACTTTGATGCTCTTGGAGACATTTCTTGGGAGGGATGCACCTGCAAAAAGAGGCCACTCCTCGTCTTCCTTCGCCTTCCTTCCCCCACCCCCAATCTCTAGGTGTGCATGGGGAGGCAGCTGGAGCCACCTTGGGTCTCCAGTATCCTGGAAGCTCGTGGCTTGCCCACCTTGGGGTCTGGGCATCTCGCTGCTGCCCCCACCCCAGCCTCTGGCCTTCGTTTCCTTCCTCCCTAGGTCTCTGCCTCAGCCGCACCGCGATTGGCTGGCGTGTGGGGCTTCTAGGGAGCACCCCTCATTAGAAACGGGGGAGCATCTCTAAGCAGACACTCTTCCTGCTGCAGCTCGCACCCCTCCCCCCCCTTCTTGCACTCCCCTCTCCCTCCCACCCCCACAGAGTGATCCTGGGGCCAGCCGGTGCCAGAGTTAAACCTGTCTGGGGTGAGGGGACGGGCAAGGGGGAAGGGTCCGGCCCCTGCAGTCCCGCCCGACCGGTCCGCTGCACAAAGCGACAGCTTTCATTGTGTTTCGTGCTGCGGCTGGCTGCGAACACTCCGCGAGCCAGGTCCCTACAGATTTTCCCGGCAGGCACCCCGTTCCTCGCCCGCCCATCTTCTACAATTCTCCAAAATTTCCCACCCACCTTGTGCTGCTTTACAGCGCGCCTCTCTTAGGGGCGTGTTTACCCAGACAGGCGCCCTCCCGTTGCCAGGCGGTAGACAAAGCCGCCCAGCCGCCCCGCGGGTGGCAGTGTGTGCCCGTGGCCAGCTTTGGCACCTCGGACGGCACCCCGTAACTCCCCTCGCGGCCTGGGCTCCACCGTCCCTCCGGGTTTAGCACCTCGGGCACTTCCGGCGCGGCCCAGGCTCCCGGGCGGGGAAATTCAGCACGTTTCCTACACCACGAGGTCGCTGCTTTTCACGTTTTCTCTTCCGCTGCGAAGACGCCCCCTTTCTAGCAGGCGTTGCGAGCAGCACAAGGTGTGACTGTGGGTTTCACTGCTCTCTTTCCATGTCTTTGGCCAGATTGCGCCAAAAAGTCAAGAGAGACAGTAGGGAGTTAATTTCAGCATCCTGCTCAGTGCCTTGGCCCTGAGCCCTATCCCAGTGGTCCCTTCCACCCCATTGTTGGAAGTTTCGCAGTGGTTCTACTGCATGCAGGCTGTAACAGTGATCGGAGAACATCTGCTAAGGTGTGTAGAGGAGCCCTGTTGGCAAATTTAAAATACACCATGTTTGTTTTTTATTCCTGGCTGTATAGTGTAATTGACTAATATATATTCCCTCTGGTGGTGACCATGTGGAAACATTGCATTTCTGGGGGTTCTGCGTGTGCTGTAATAGGGCATCTAAGTTCCTAGTCTCACCTCTCTTCCTTTCTAATTACTTTCCGGAATTACATTCCTTCTTCTTACTGGGAGTCATTGTGAGCACTGGTTTACCAGCAAAGCTTTGGAGCTCAGCTGTCTGGGTTCAAATCTCAGTTCCTTCACCAGCCCTGTGACCTTGAAAAGTTACTTTTTTTTCTCTGTGACTCAGTTTCCTTATCTGTGAAGTGAGGACGATAATAATGAGTTACTGGGAGAATTAAATGAATTAATATATGTCAGGTTCCTAGAGCACTGCCTAATTACCTGATAAATATTAATAGAGTCCTTAAGAAATTTTAGCATACCAAAGGGAGTGACCTTAGTTCTTGGTGAACTAAGTCTTCTAGGTTTTTGCCTCCCACAGACAGCAAGGGCAGCATCCTCATCACCTAGGGGCTTGTTAAAAATTCAGAATTCCAGATGCAGAGAAGAAACCAGTGGTTATCACAGGGGAGAGGGGCAGAGGGAGGGGTAAAATAGGTGAAGGGGATTAAGAGGTTCAAACTATCAGTTATTTTAAATAAGACACAGGGGTGTAATGTACAACACAGGGAAATATATAAAATACAGTCTATATTTTATAATGGAACTTCCCTGGTGGCTCAGTGATAAAGAATCTGTCTACCAATGTAGGAGACATGGGTTTGATCCCTGGGTGGGGAAGATGCCCTGGAAAAGGAAACGGCAACCCATTCTAATATTCTTGCCTGGGAAATTGCATGGACAAAGGAGCCTGGTGGGCTACAGTCCACAGGGTTGCAGAAGAGTTGGACACAACTTAGCAACTAAACAGCAACATATTTTGTAATAACTTTGTACAACATGCTATCTATAAAAATATCAAATTGCTCTGTTGTACACCTGAAGCTATTATTGTAAATCAACTATATTTCACTTAAAAGCAGTTCGGAATCCTGAGCAACGCTACAGATTTACTGAATCAGAATCTGCATTTTAGTAAGATCCTCAGGTGATTAGTATGCCCATTTGTTTGGGAAATGCTTCTGTGCTCTACGTAGGGCCAGAATTTCACAGGATGTAAGATTCAGGACACACGTCAAGACCTGTTTTGAACTGTCATATTCACATGCAACATGCTTGAGGATTTTGATTATTCATGCAGTGCACCTTCTGAGATAAATATATTTGTTTTTGGCTGCAGAAAGTCACTGGAGAACCAGGAGTTGTTCAGTCGCTCAGTCATGTCCAACTCTGTGACCCCATAGACTACAGTATACCAGGCTTCCCTGTCCTTCAGTATCTTCCAGAGTTTGCTCAGACTCATGTCTGTTGAATCGGTGATGATCCGGCCATCTCGTCCTCTGTTGTCCCCTTTTGCTCCTGCTAGGAGGAGAGCTAGGAGGATAATGTATAATTCTGTGTGCTGTGTTAGTGGTTTCTGATCACTACATTTTACTGGTCTTTAATCACATTGGGCTGAAAAGTTAAATATAAGGAATGATGTAACTTATACTTGGGGGATTCTCTGATTTGGATGGAGGGTGGTAACCTTATCCAGTTATTAATTGGGAAGGTCTTGTACTTGTGGAAAAAAGTGCCTAGGATAACCAGATTTGGCATGAAAAATGGTGGCAGGTCAACAGCCCACTCTGAATATGTTTCATTTTTCTTGGAAGCTACATCTGCATAGGGAGATAATTTTATTTTCTTATGGCACTCTCTTCTGCAGTGGATACCATAACCTTTTTGAAAATGTTAATCTGATTTAAAATGTGGTATTACATTTTACATGATTCTTCTTTGCTTTCTTGCTCATCTAATAGATCTAACAAAAGGGTTCCCTTTTTCTCAGGGAACTGGCTGCTCTGAATGTCACCCTGCATTTACTGTGTTGTGTGCTTCCTGGCGCTAACCCTTCTGTGCCAGGGCCGGTTGCCCTGTAGACCTAGAGAGTCTCGCTCATGGTTTGTGAGATGCTCCCCACACATTTTTGCTTTTCCAGGTTAAAAGAGGAAAGAAATAAATGGCATGTCTGACTTTGTGCCATTGAGGAGCAGTGGGGGACTTCTCCCCCACTGATGGCGTGGGTCAACTCAGCAGGGGAGCACATGTTTCATGTGGAAATGAACATGGTTTAAAGTAGGAAGATCAAATGTGTTTTTAGCCACTGAGCTAATCAAGCTCATTGTAATGAACCTGCGGATATTCACTCAGGATTTCTTATTGTAGAGAAGTTCATTATAGCCCCAGAGAACTCTGGCTTGAGTCTGAGGTTATGTGCTGTATTGTGGAGAATTTCCCACTGTCAATTGTCCATTATTTTTGGAGGATTTTGGTGAAGATTCCTGAGAGCTTTAGTATTATGGCGTATACCTTTCTCCTGCTTTGTTGCCCATAAATATATTGCGCCTTGAAAGATAGTAGACTGCAATCCTGGCAAGAATTTCAGGTTGGATGTAACTTCAGTGGCTCATGAGTCAGATCACCTTGATTAGGGCAGAGGCTGGCAGTTAACAAGAACAGAGTCTGTAATTGTATGCTATGATCAGATAATGCAGAGAGCCTTCCCATCTTCTGTGTACCTGGACAAGGCGGCAGTGAAACAGAGAGCGACTGTAATTGGCACTGAGGCTACAGGATAAAGGTCTTCATTTGCTGAAGCTCCGAGGACCATCTCCACGTTGCCCAGTGACTTTGCCCTTGAAATAAGTTGTGAGAAATACTTCCTCCGGAAACTAGGCTGGGACTTGTCGAGGGGACTATTTGTAGTTGGGAGGTAGCCTGGAAAGCAAGTTGGAGTGAAGGAGTTTGACAGAAATGAAATGACTTGAAGATGGAGACAAAAATATCCTGGCTGTGATAGTTTTGTCTCTTGGTTTGCATGTCATTTCCCCACTTTCCTCCACTTGCTTTCCCTGTGCTAGGTAGGTGCAGTGCACCCAATGCATTAGAGGAGGAGGAAAAAAGGAGAACAGGCCTTCTTTTTTATCTTCTTCTGAAAGATCCAGACTCTGGGATTAGTAGCTAGAGCCAAAATTGCTTATCTCTTTTTAGCTGCTGCTGTAAAAAATGTAGGTGTTTTTTTTCTTTTCCCCTCAAACTCTACTGCATTTTATTCTCTTTATAGGAACATCTGGTTTCTTTCCATCTTCATATTCTTGGTTGAAATAAAATGCAGTCAAGATGTGCTAAACTCTCAGAACTCTCGCAGACTCTTTGGCTCTGTGTGTGCCGTCAGCTCATCAGGAGCCTCCTTCTTGTCATCTGCAGGGCTGCCTGGGAAACTGCAGCTTCTCAAGCCCGGCCATGTGGTCCAGCTCATCAGAGGCAACTGTACTGATCTAATTTTGTTTATCACTGACCACAAAGACTTGAAAGGGGGAACTCACACGTGACTGTAATTAATACCCTTTTATTCAAGGAGAGAGAGACCAGGTCCTTCTCTTAACTTTCTGTTTCTGCCCAGTCCTCCGCCCTTTTCATCTTTCTATATTTCTCCCTCTCATTTTTAGGTTCAGCCTTTGTGAATAATTCATTATATGTGTGGGTTTTTCCTAGGCTTTTTAGAAAAGGAAGGTTATTTGTCTTCCTCTTGGTTATGAGCAAGATCTGTTGCAGAGGGCCAGCTTCACAAATCAGCTTTTCCCTCTAAGTCTTCTGTATTTTTGCAGTGGGACTGGGACATGTGTGAAAGGTAACTGGGGGGAATATCTTTTTAAATAGGCTTTTTTCTTGCAGTTTTTGTAATGATCGCCTCCTCTCCAGTCCTGTTTCACTGGAGTGCCCCATCAGTACGCAGCCTTTCCCTTCCTGTATTCAGAGAACGTGGTTAACGAGAAGATATTTATGTCCCCAAGCACTAGTCACTCTGAATCCTCTCATCCTCCTAGGTATTCACGCTGATAAATGCTGAGCCACTGAACTAAGAAGCAGACTTCTGTAGCTGCTGCCTTTCAAATTCTGGTGTGGATTCATATAGGATTGGAGTGGGGAGCAGACACTGAAATTAGTGTATCATGTATTCTGCTTCCATGAGTATGTGGCTTCTAAAGCAGTCTCTTTCAAAGAGGGATAAAAATGCCAGGGACCTCTATCAAGGCTTCTCCTTGCAAACATTCCAAATCTACACAGAGAGGGCTGGTGGAGTGCGGTGGTGGGGGGTGGGGGTGTCATCAGCCTTGTTGTCAGCATCGTCCTTGATTGAGAACAGAAAATATAGCCCAAAGTGTTTAGGCTCCTCCGAGTGAGTGGCCCCTTAGGTGTTAAGCTTACTTCAGAGTGCTGTCTATGGTGTATTTTTGACTGCTGAGCACCCAAAGAATGTTTGGGGCTTCCCAGGTCATGCAGTGGTAAAGAAGCTGCCTGCCAAAGTAGGAAATGCAAGAGATACTGGTTTGATTCCTGGGTTGGGAAGAATCCCTGAAGTAGGAAATGGCAGGCAACCCACTCCGGTATTCTTGCCTGGAAAATTCCATGGACAGAGGAGCCTGGCAGGTTATAATCCATGGGGTCACAAGAGTCAGACACAATTGAGTGACTGAGTGCGTGCAAGCGCAAACACACACACACAAAGAATATTTACTGAATTTTCTGTTCCCTACATCTTTGACCAACCTTCGGCTACAGACTCTTAACCCTATTTATGAGCCCCTGTGTCCTCATGTCTGGAAAGCAAGGAGCAGCCAGAAGATATATCCTTAAGAGGCAGGAATGGGCCAGATTAAGGAGCACAGCAGTAAATGACTTTAAAAGCGTCCGTATCTGTTCCATCCTCGACCCTGTCCCTGGCACTGCGGTAGTTTACCCCCTAGGCACTTCCTCTTGTATTGGAATTTTGAGTTCTAAGTTTGTTGGACTGAACAGTTCCACTCTCCGCCGTTTTGGACTGTTTTAAAGGCCTGCAATGGATGCATTCGTAAAGCAGTTCATCCCAGAGGCAGGTGGGCAGGGGTTGAGGATGTAACTGCAGGCTGGGCTCCAGGTCTAGGCTCCTGTGGTCCAGCGGTGTGAGTGGCTTCAGGGCAGGGCCCTCCTGTGCCAAGTGTGGTCGTTTTGCCTGTGGGTGGTTGATTTGAATTGCTGTTGCAACTCTGCATAATTTTGAGGCTTTTTTTGGCTGCATTTGGTCCCGCTGCATTTTTGCGGCATCTCTTTCCCCTAAACGCTGGAGAATTTGGAAAGCCTGTCTCAGATGTATGCACTGGCTTTCTGAAGGCTTGTGTCAATAAAGCCAGATGGTGACAGTGGGGTGGGATGTCACTTTTATTCTCCTCCTCCCCATTTGGGGGAGATGAAAAAGATGTGGCCAAACAGTAGGTAACAGGTTAGAGGGGAGAAGTGCTGTGGTTGGTGAGGTTTGTCAGTGATTTGACTCAGTTGTCATTTCCGCAGCCAAGACACAAGGGGTCCTCAGTGACCTCCGGGACCCAGAGAAGAGCCTCTGCAAACCAGCGAGAGGACGAAGTTCCTGCTCTCCAGTCTTTCCCAGCCTTCAGCTCAGTTTTAGGTTTGAAGTGTTTCAAACTTTCTGTGCCTCTTTGTCAATTTCCACACCATTGTCTCTCGGGGCTGGTCAGAGTCAAAAAGCATGAAATAGATTTTCAGCAGTCAGTCATTGACGTCCTGGCCATTTCCAGCTGTGTGCTGTTGGAAACTCTCTCACTCCAGCTCCATCAGGGATGTTTCTTTTCTGCAGGTGATTTCTATCAGCATCGAGCATCTATTAGCCTCTTTGTGTGGAAGTCATACGTATGCAGTCTGTCAGTTTCATCTCTGCCATTGGTCTTCAAACTTCATTGTGTCTCAGAATTTCCTGAAGGGCTTGTTAAAATACAGATGACTGGATCTCAGTCCTGGAGTTTCCGATTCCCTCCAGAAACTGAAAATTTGCATTTGTCACAAGTTTTCAGGTAACACTGATGCTGCTGGCCTTGGAACCATACTTTAAGAAAAACTGCTGTGCCTGGTGATGTCTTTAAGAGAAGACTAGTCTTACAAATCACCCGTTGAAAATCTCTGTCTCATGTAACAGCCTGAAGCCTTGTTGTTAACAGGGGTTCTTTTGAGTTCTGGTCATGAGTCTTTGAGACTTTCTTTACCAAAATGCAGATGATCTTGGGAGCAGGGACATAGTAAGCTAGTATATGATATTATCAACTTAGTCAGTTCTTCTTTTTCTTTCTGGGCTTATGATTGAGAGCAGTCTCTTAGAACAGGCAAAGGACATGTCCCATTTAATTCCAGCACCTAGCACAGTGTTGGCAGTTGGTGAGTGTTCAGTAATCTGTTGTTGAATGATCAAATTCATCAGTTACTGTTGATTAAACACAAGCATAACTGAAGTGCCTGTTAGTGTCTAGTGTTGTACTGACCAGGTCCTATAGGACCCGGTGTAGCCTGAGTAGGGGGAGAGGAGGATGGTAGGAGGTGGTCAGGGCACTGGATAGCTGGCAGGGGATTGGAGGGTCCAGTTGGAAGTTGGAGGTTGTAAAAAGTATTTTTACCTAATTCAGAAGGTTGGTCAGGGTCGCTTCAGTTTCTGTAACATTCACCACAGGCTGTGCAAAAAGTACACTGTGTCTGTTGTTATCTGGCATTTGCTTGTACAGAACTCTTTATTAATTGGCACTTAGAGATCTATGGTTTAATAACAATTGAGATTTGTACTGATGGTCCCTAGGTACCACAAAATGCTGTGGTGCTTTCTGAATATGATCAACAAAGCATTCATTACATTATGTTCAACATGGTTTGAATGGTGTGTGTACTTTATTGTATTTGGAGCTTTTGCAAATTATAATCCATATTGATTATATAAAGTGTCTCTTTATCAGTTTTTTCCCCATTAAAACCTTCTTCTCCAGTTACACTGGATAACAGGGGAATTTTGACTTTGTTCTAAGAATGAGTCCTTTTTACTCTAGCAATGCTTTGGGACCTAGAGATGGATCCTCATACAATTGTCATAATGTCAGATGGTGGTTAGAACAAAGTCATTATTTTTTAAATGGATTGATATCTCAGCAGGCTTTAGATTTATTGGGCGAGTTTTCCAGCTGACAAGCTGGCATTGCATCTGACTGGCTGTGCTTGGTTCTGTGCGCTTACATTGAAAATGAACCCCCAAAATTTCCAAGAGAGTCTCTAATGAGCATCTCAGCAAGAGGTGATGCTAGTGGTAAAGAACCTGCCTGCCAATGCAGGAGACCCAAGAGACGTGGGTTTGATCCCTGGGTCGGGAAGATCCCCTGGAGGAGGGCATGGCAACCCATTTCAGTATTCTTGCCAGGATAATACTAAGGACAGAGGATCCTGGAGGGCTATAATCCGTAGTGTAGCAAAGAGTCAGACATGACTGAAGTGACTTAGCATAGCACAAGAAGTAGGCAGGTGATACTTTTCCCCAGTTGACTGACTCACCTAACTTTTGTACCTTGGACTGTTCTGTGCTCTGTTATACTCCTGTCTCATTTCTGCTTGATCAAGATAAGAGGATGTTTAGCTTGAAACTGTTCACTGCAGGGTGATGGTCTTTAGATGCTAAAGGCTATGGAACTTTAGAATTGGGATTGACCGGAATGACTGTCTTGACATCCAGATGATTGTTCCTGGAGTATGGGGACAGTTAGATCCCTCTGGTATGGTGTTTTCTTGCTTTCTGTCTTAGAATCACAAATCTCATTGCAATTTTAAGTGATCCTGTAGCCCCTTATTTCCCAAATGTAATACAGTTTTGCAGTACATTTCATTTGGGAGTGGGGGGATTGTCCATGGATCACAATTTTAAAATGCTGACTATGCTAGAAAAGTCCCACATTCTGGGATGTTGGGATGCTGGGCCATTGAAGCCTATAGATACAAGTATGACGGGAACTCCACAAGAAAGAACTACAGATCTATGTTGGTGCGAGTGCATCAGCACGCTGCCATGATGAAACATGCACATTCTAAGCAGCGAGCACTAGGGTAATTCAGGAACTCTTGCTGTATCACCCTGATAGATGACCATCAGGCTTCCAGTGTCAGGGTGCTCTCCCGTTCTTAGAAGACTTAAAGGATAGCAAGTTGAAATACTCTTCCTTATAGTTTCCACCTGTTAGTTATTTTTCCCTCCTTTCCTGTTCTATAAAGCAACACAGACCCAAATCTCCTCCTTGTTCACTTATACTATGAACACAGTACTATAGCACTGAGCACTGCTGCTGGCTAGAACTTTCTGTGATGATGGTTATGTTTTTTTTTTTTTTTACTCATATCATTTATTTTTTTTTTCCATTTATTTTTATTAGTTGGAGGCTAATTACTTTACATCATTACAGTAGTTTTTGTCATACATTGAAATGAATTAGCCATGGATTTACATGTGTTCCCCATCCCGGTCCCCCCTCCCACCTCCCTCTCCACCCGATCTCTCTGGGTCTTCCCAGTGCACCAGGCCCGAGCACTTGTCTCATGCACCCAACCTGGGCTGGTGATCTGTTTCACCCTAGATAATACACATGTTTCAATGCTGTTCTCTTGAAACATCCCACCCTCGCCTTCTCCCAGAGTCCACAAGTCTGTTCTATACATCTCAGTCTCTTTTTCTGTTTTGCATATAGGGTTATCGTTACCATCTTTCTAAAGTCCATATATATGTGTTAGTATACTGTAATGGTCTTTATCTTTCTGGCTTACTTCGCTCTGTATAATGGGCTCCAGTTTCATCCATCTCATTAGAACTGATTCAAATGAATTCTTTTTAATGGCTGAGTAATATTCCATGGTGTATATGTAGATGGTTATGTTTTTATCTGTGCAGTCTAATGCTGTAGCTGCTAGCCACATGTGGCTTCTGAGCACTTGACATGTGGCTGTCGTGACCGAGTGTTAAATTTTGTTTCATTTGAATTAATTCAAATTTAAATAGCCACATGCGGCTAGTGGCCGCAGTACGGGGCAGCAAAAGCAGAAAGTCTGCATAGAGTCAGAAAGTCTGAGTTTCTATCTGGGATCTGTCCATCGTTCGCTTTGTGACTGGACAAGGTTTCCCTAGCTTGGTGCAAAGGCCTTCTTCTGATCCACTCTGCACATGGCATCACCCTGTCTCAGCTGCCATAATGCCCTTCTCTCCCTCTGGGTCAATGTGCTGCCTGAAGGGACCATCTTTTCCCAGGCTTCTGTGCTTGTGCACTTGCTGCTGTCTGTGCCTAGAATGTCTTCTCTCTCTCCCCCGACTGCTCGGCTTTAAGACTGTACTCAAGGTCATTTCCTCCAGGAAGCCTTCTTTGATTTCTCTCAGCAGAGTAAGACCAACTCCCTCCTCCTGGTTCCCACATGATACCTGGTTTATTACTTTATTGTAGTACTTACCCCATAGTTTTGGTATTGGTTTTAAAGCCCTGTAAGTGAGAGCTCAGTATCTTTAAATTACCAGGACATAGAACAGTGCTTATTAATATTGGCATTAAACATGTTTATTTAAATTAAAATAATTTTTTGAAGTTTCTTTTTGTGAAGAAATTGTATTCTAGTTCTAATGACTTGAGGTTGTAGTCATCTGAAAACCTCGGATCTTTTACTATGAATTGATGGCAGAGTTAATTTTCTCTCACACTGTTCTCATTCAATTTAATTTTTGAATGTAGATTCAGGACTCTGAGTTTATTTCATTTTATCTCCTTGCTTCTGGTCCAACAGTCCATCCTGTAGTGATTCTTTTCAAGTGGGGACGGGGAACTAATATTCATTGGGCATCCATGAACTTCAGACTCCATGCATGTTATTATCCACATTTTATATATGGGAAAACTGAGGCTAAAGAAGATTAAGTCAGTTGCCCAACATTATCACCGGCGAACTTGAACCCTCGTGATCTGAATCCAAAGCTTAGGTGGTTTTCATTACACATTGTTTCTAGACCCTTTTCAGGATAGTGAGCCCTCTTAATGTGAGCGCTATGTCAACTGCAGACAGGATGGGCAGGTGCTTTATCCTTTCATTCAAGTAACTGATGGAAATATGGTTAGAATTGGGACCCTCCCTTCTGCTTACCACTAGTACACTGGTCAGTGTTCGTCGACTGTTCAGCTTCTCTCACATTTTCTGAACTTTAATCAGCTGATAGACCTATACCTCATCTGTAAGGATATTAGGCAAAATATCCTTGTCATAGGCTTTGCTGAAATCCATACACACTTTTATACCTATTTCATGCCTGTGCAAAGAATCTGCCTGTAATGTAGGAGTTCTGGGTTCAATCCCTGGGTCAAGAAGATCCCCTGGAGAAGGACATGGCAACCCACTCCTGTATTCTTGCTGGAGAAATCCCATGGACAGAGTAGCCTGGTGGGCTCCAGCCTATGGGGTCACAAAGAATTGGACACAACTTAGCATCTAAACCACCATACATGTGTTAGGCTAGGAAATAACATCTTGCTTTCTCCGAGGTCCATACTGGGTGTTATTCTCAGAGACTCACTTAGACAGTATTTTATTTCTTTACTAGACAGTAGAAGTTTTGAAGTCTGTTATTACAGGAGTTGAAGTGATATTAGACATCAGCTAGTCCAATGCCCAGTTGAGGAAAGCTTCACCTTAGAAGTTAGGATTTACCAGTCTCTGCTTGGAAGCGTTAGTGTGCTAGTTAAAAACATGGCCTTTAGATTCAAGTCTTGGTACCACCTTCCCTACTTCTAGTTGTGTGTCTTGGGGAGTTCACCTTGCTGTGCTTAGAATCCTCAACTGCAAAATGGAAATAGAAATGTTACCCGCAGTGTGTATCTTATAGGATTTTTGTGACGATCAGATGAGATAACACATGTAAAATGTCAGAATAATGTCTGGCACATAGTAAGCCATGAATACATCTTAGTTGTTAGTGTCTAGTTAATTTCAGATGAATCAACATTAAATTTCTGCAGATCAATTTTCCCCTTCTAACAATAATACCATTTGCTTTCTACTGACTTTTGTCGGCTCTCTAACCGGAGCCCTGCCAGATGTTTATGTGGCCTCATGTTGGTTTTGTAACCTCTCTGAGTGTCAGCGTCTTCAGGTGTGAGGTGTAGGTCACCTGCCCTGCTTTGCCTCCCTCCCAAGACTGTTGTAAAGCTTCTGTTCAGTTCAGTTCATTCGCTCAGTCGTGTCCGACTCTTTGTGACTCCATGAATCACAGCACGCCAGGCCTCCCTGTCCATCACCAACTCCCAGAGTTTATTCAGACTCATGTCCATCGAGTCAGTGATGCGATCCAGCCATCTCATCCTCTGTCGTCCCCTTCTCCTCCTGCCCCCAATCCCTCCCAGCATCAGGGTCTTTTCCAATGAGTCAACTCTGCCCATGAGGTGGCCAAAGTACTGGAGTTTCAGCTTCAGCATCAGTCCTTCCAGTGAACACCCAGGACTGATCTCCTTTAGGATGGACTGGGTAGATCTCCTTGTAGTCCAAGGGACTCTCAAGAGTCTTCTCCAACACCATAGTTCAAAAGCATCAATTCTTCAGCACTCAGCTTTCTTCACAGTCCAACTCTCACATCCATACATGACCACTGGAAAAACCATAGCCTTGACTAGACGGACCTTTGTTAGCAAAGTAATATCTCTGTTTTTTTAATACACTATCTAGGTTGGTCATAACTTTCCTTCCAAGGAGTAAGGCGTCTTTTAATTTCATGGTTGAAATCACCATCAGCAGTGATTTTGGAGCCCCCCAAAATAAAGTCTGGCACTGTTTCCACTGTTTCCTTACATCAGCTAATATGTGGCAAAGTCCTTTGTAAAGATGTTAGATATTAGGGACTTTCCTGTAGCTCAGACTGTAAAGAATCTGCCTGCAGTGCAGGAGACCCAGGTTTGATCCCTGTGTTGGAAAGATCCTCTGGAGAAAGAATGACAACCCACTCCATTATTCTTGCCAGGAGAATCCCATGGACAGAGGGCCTTGGCAGGCTATAATCCATGGGGTCGTAAAGACTAGGACATGACTGAATGACTAACAGTACTACTACTACTAACATTTTATTGAGTATTTACTATGTGCCAGATTCTTGTGCTAAGCGTGTCCCGTGGATTACTGCATTTATTCCCCATGACAGTCCTACAGAGATATGCATGCTTGTTTTCTGCATTTCACAGTTGGGAGGATTACATGGAGAGGTTAACTCATTTGCTCAAGATTACACAGTACGCGAGAGCTGGAGGCCTAGATCAGAGCCCGTGCTCTCAACCACCTCAATGAGGTGGTCTGCCCACCAGCCCCTTTTGTTTTTCTTCTCAGAGTTATTGGGTTTACATCTTTAATGTTGCATTAAAAAACACCTACATCCAAACCTGCCTTTTTTCATGCGTCTCTAATGCCAATTTTATACCAACATTGTCTCTGAGGACATGTTTGGATTTACAATTCAGAGAAAAACATCTTTAGGAGCAATAATGTTGCAGAGTTTTCCTAGCAAACTTTGGATGAAAGCAGATAAGATACTCAAAACCATCAGCCTTAGACCAAGGCACTCTGTTTTGTTTTTGTAGACATAATAGTTGGAGGTTTCAGGTGGACTGATTGATGGCGTGTGGAAGGGTCCATCCTAGAACCCTGGCTAGGCCTTTGGGTAGGTTTTCTCTCAGGGGTTTTGGGTCATCTAGCTGCCTCCTCCTCATCTTTTTTCGGGCTTCTGAGTATTTAGGGTCTCTATCTTTGTTCTGTCGGAAAAGGGAGGCAGGATTGGATTCCATGAACTCTGGAAGAAGCTTCTGAAAGGGCAGGAGGGATATGACAGGGAGGGGCAACTTCCATGGCTTGGAGCCCATGGCCATTTGCCTAATGAGCCTGGGGAAGGTCATCTAGCCAGGATACCAGAGGGCATTTTACCTGCAGGAACTGGGTACAGATGTGAATGTGAATGGAGAACTAGGATGTAGGGTGTCTGGAAGCCAGGCTGAAGACTCAGAGGAAATGAGGGAGTGGGCTTTAAAAAAGTGAAAGGAACTGCTTCTTCTTTCTGCTAACTTTGGATTGTATTTGCAAGGGAGTTTGTATTTATGAGATAGCTGAGCCATATGGATGTACAGGGATGCATGTGTTCTCCTGGTCTGTTGATACGAGAGCAGTTGAAGGGCGTGGGCTTGTCTGGAGGTGGGGTGAGTAGGCGGATGTGGTAACATCAGGAGGGGGCAGTTCTGGGGAATATGGGCCCATGTAAATTCAGAGGATCTGGGCATTTTGGCAACCTACTGCTCCTTTCTCATAGATTGTTATGTATGTATTTATTTATTTTGAGGTTACCATCTGCCCTTCCTCCCCCAGAGTTTTATGGATAAAGATGTTCCGTCTTCTCTGGGTAACCTCTTCCCCTGGTGATGATTAGAGAGTAACCAACAAATTCCCACCCCTGAATGTACAGGCTCAGAAAGACTGAGCTCACTTATATCACAAACATCAGTAGGCAGGCTCAAAGGAGCAAAGCGCAGGAGTAGATTCTAGGAAATGAGAACGGTCTCCGCACTTCCACCATGAAGGAGGCTGGCTTCAGAACAACCCTGCACAGTTGTAAAGCGCATCATCTATTTCTCCTCTCTTAACCTTCATTTCTTTTTATTTTCATGTACTTATTTTTGTGTCATTTTACAAGCATCCTGTGGGGACCATGATCTGGGCCTGGAGAGTTTTCTGTGCCTCAGTTTACATCCCTGGCAATGTTGAGAGGAAAGTATTGTATCATTTTAGTTGCTAAATCATGTCTGACTCTTTGCGACTGCATAAACTGTAGCCCACCAGGCCCTATCCATGGACTTTTCCAGGCAGGAATACTAGAGTGGGTTGCCATTTCCTTCTCCAGGGGATCTTCCCAACCCAGGGATTGAACCCACGTCTCCTGCATTTCAGGTGAATTCTTTACTGCTGAGCCACTGGGGAAACCCCTCAGAGGAAACTAACCTTTAATAAACACTTACTGTGTGGCCAGCACTCTAGAGTGTGCATTAGAGACATCCATCACTTTACCCAGGCCTGAGGGAAATAAATATCATTGTCTCTTCTGACAAATGATTAGCCCAGGGTCACAGGAAGACGTGGTCTGGCCAGCTCCATTGACTCTTCTCTTTCCACTGTACTACACTGCCTCGGATCAGACCAGAAGAGTGGCGAGTACTCTTCCCTAACAGAGCATCCTTTTAGGATGACCCTGAACTGCTTGCCTGCATCAGTAGCACCTGCTGGGTATGAGGCTAAACCCATTGAGGAATAAGGAATCAGTAGATGGGAAAAGAGCAAAGATCTCTTCCCCTTCACCACGAAATGGGTCTGTGACAATTTGTGACCCTGTGTCATTGGAATGCGAGTGTTGATTGGAATTGGGGCTCTCTGCTATTTTTGTCTGCTGTCTTCCCCAAAAGCTCTGTTGTCAGACTCTCTTCATCACTCTGCAGAGGACTTTTGATTTGGAAATGCCAGTTCTCCTTTTCTTTTTAATATTAGCATAGAAAGTCCATTTTCTGTTTTCCAGCTCTCAAAAGGTCTATTCTCAGCCCTCCCTTTTCCAGGGCACCCATAGTGTGAGTGATAGTGGGAGGAAGCAACTTTTATGACTTTTTTCCTGAAGTTTCATCTTTTCCCGAATGCTTCTGGCTTTGTGGCTAGTTAAGAAAATGGGGGTTGTAGGGACAGAGGAGCTGCAGAAAAGACTTTACTATCCTAGTAGAGAGTGTAGGAAAGGCTTCCGGTAGGTTTATGAAAAAGCAGCCTTAAGTTCACCCCCAGGCCACCATTTTGAGTTTTCTGACTTTTCATTGACAATCTCATGGAGGTATTTCTAGCTAGTTGTCATGGAGCTTCTGTTCTTGAAAGTTTAGAAATGTTTCCACTGTAGACACTTGAAGGTGTGCCTAGGTGTGCCAGGACTCTGCTTTGGTTGTTGTTGTTGGATGTCCTCATTAATAGCTTCTCCAAAGGTGGCCTCTCCTCCTTTCTGTCTCATTTCCCTTCCCATCATGTTACCTATTAGCACCACAGACTAATAGGATAATTGTTACAGGAACCTAAGAGAAACTCAAATCAAACCCTCATTTATCTGTAAGAAAGCTGAGGGTCAGAGAGGTTAAGTGACTTGCCGCTGGTCTCTCAGTAAGTGATGGAGGCAGGGCTGGAATCCAGTACTCTTGACTCTCAGTTCAGGACTTTGTTTATCACATTTCCTCTGTGCTTTCTTCAATCTTTGTCTACTCATCATCCTTCTATCCCTTCGTTCTCTTTCTGGGATGTTTTCCTCCTGTTCTTAGTTAGCAGGTATATATTTTTAGTGTTTCTCTAGGGCGTTGAAGTCTGGATCATGATTAATAAGAAGGGACTTAATTAAGAAAAAGGAGGAATGGACCAGAGAAGAAAAATTCAAGAGAAGCCAACCAGCACGGATCCAATTGAATCTGTGGATGGGATTGGGAGGCAATCCATGAGAATGGATTATGAGAATGGGAGGCAGTGGTTCAGAACAATGGCTAATATTTCCTTCTCCCAAAATGTTGCTTGAGAATGTTATGAAATGGTAGTGGTTAACAGGCAATGAGCTTCTACCCAGCACGAGGATCACATCTCAGTAGATGGGAGAATGGATGCTCCAGCCTATCTCAGTGTTTTCTGGACTCTTCAGTGGTCCTGAGAGAGTAAACCATCCAGACCCTAACCTTAAGAGAGATGCTCTTGAGAATAGTCAAGTAGGGATGGGGAAGTAAACTCAGTAAAAAGATCCCTTTCTTTTAGAAGCTTCCTCTCAAGCCAGCAAGCCAAGGGAGTTTGATTTGATTGCTCTGTAATAGATTCCTAAGTTTTTTAGGAATCCAGAGAGGTTTCTGGTCCTGGCTCTGGAAGAATCTTATTCCATCTGTGATTTCAGTATCTACATCTATAAAATGAGTGTGCTGGATTAGCTAACCGAACTCTAAGGCACCTTTCATTTCTTACCGAGGCGCCCCTGGGATTCTAGTTTCCTCGTTTGTTATCTCACGTGAGTTGAGGGCATGTTTAGCTATCACTGCCTTCACCATGGAAGGCAGTATTCTTCTCCCTGACTGCACGTGAAAATCAGCCTGAGTCCTTCTGGATATTCTGATACCCACACAGTAGCTGAAATGAATTAAATTAGAATTTCTAAAGATGGGATACCTGTATCTCTAATTTTTAAAAGCCTCCCAGGTGATTGTGCTGTGTAGACAGGCTGAGATCCACTGACAATCTAGAAGAGGAGAGCCTTTACCTGATTTGTTTCTTTGAAATATGCTTTTAATCATATGTCTTGGTTGCTTCCTCTCAGTTGTCTTATAGTCACAGTGATATAGCGGAGGGGCCTCCCAGAATTCAACCTGAGGGAATGGGGTGATTGATTCTTCTGTTTCATGGTGTTGGCAGATGGGTCACCTGTGACTGCTTCTTGCACACATCTGGCTACACAGGTCCCCAGCCTTCTGTGTTAAGGGTGATGCTTCAGACTTCCAGAAGGCAGGTCTACTAGAGGAGCATCTCGAGTCTAAGGGGCAGAGTGAGTCTTGCTGACTCAGGAGGCCCTTGAGCAAGTGACTGAAGATTCATTGGCTTTCTTTCTTCCTGTTTGTTAACTCCTTGTGTGTAGGAGGGTTGTCCAGCTCAACTGCTGTCAAATTTAGGCATCTCTAGTATCCTTGATGGTCTCCTAGGGACATGGAGCTTGCAGTGAGTGGTGTGTGGAACTGGCTAGTCACAGCTTGTGGGTTTCAATTGTGTATATCTCTTCCCAACTCCGTGTGCATGGGTGTCAAGTTGGTAGCTTGAGAGTGCCATGGAGACAGGTTTACACTCCAGAAATTGATACTTGCTACACACCAGGGCTCTTCTCTCTTTAGGGAGGATGGTTTTTAAACATTTATTCATGCAGCACTTAGTTTACGACTTAACAAAATGGTTCGTTTGCTTGTGGAACTTCTCTGAATTGCCTCAGATCTGCCTTTGGGTGGCCGCTCTACCTAGTGGTCTCAGCCTTGCCCTTCGGAAGAACTTAGACAATTTCGGCATCCCCTCTGACAAGCTAGCCCTTCAGATATTTTACAAGAACTATGATCTCTGTCTCCAGTCTTCCTTTTATAAGCTGAGAATCCTTAGTGCTGTCAACATTTTCTCATGTGGTTTGGAGGCTCATAGGTGTCTTTGAATGTTGGGGTGCAAGAGCAGGGTTTTTCGGAAACAAAACAAAACAAAACAAAAAGCTTCTGCCAGAGATGATCTGTGGAGTCTTTCACAGGAGGCTTTTCCTTTTCTTTCTGCATTCAGAGTACCAGCTGAGCCCCACAGAGTCAGTGGGGACGTGGAGTAGGCTACAGTCTTGGGTGCGGTTGCTGATGGCAGCCCACATTCTTTGCCCAAAACACATGTTGCTGCCAGAAAGGCTTGATGGACTTGAATTTGTTAGAATGTCATCAAAACACACATTCTGGTTTCTGAAACAGGTAATTTTCCCACCACTGTTTTGTTTTCCTTCCAGAGGCTTTTAATATTTCCCCTTTCTTTCTTCCCTTTTCTGTAGCATTCAATCATTTGTCTCCTGATCACCAAAACTCTGTGTCGAATGACAGCGTTTTGAGTCCAGGATTCAGCATGACACACAGAAAGGGAATTTGTTAAGGTTTATCCAGCCGTCTGTTAGTGAGAGGAGAGAGAGAGGGAAGCCGGTGCTGGCTGAGTTTCTCAGTCACCACTTCCCATCCTTTTGGAACTGGGACTCAGCTGAGACTGAGCACTGGTTAACCACATTGGCAATGATGTGAGCTTCCTTTCAGTCACTTTATATAGAGGGCAGGGACATGGGAGTGAGATGTGAGTTGTTTGGTCTAAAAGCAATGAAAAGATCAATGCAGCTATACAGCCAACATTGCAGGGTTAGTGCTGGGGATCTTTTGTTTTGAGTAACTGAGTCCATTGACCTCCCTAAGAGAGCAGTGGGCCGTATGGGCAAACAGAAAGCCTTTTGGGGGGTTCTCTGCCTCTTTGCTATGTTCTCAGCATTGCTTCCTTTGTCTTTCATTCATTAGGATTTCAGTCTTTAGGAGTAGGTGTAATGGCATTTCCATCTTCTTGACAGAGAAAGAGGGAAAGAGGTGTGTTCAGGGCTGCCTGTCAGATGGTGAATTTGAACAGAGGCAACTGTTGTCATGGTGATGGTAGGTTGCATCCCACCACTATGGAAACCAAAGTTAAAAAACTGATGTTAAGGCTGGAAGTCACATGACACATTTTTGTTTTGTTTTGTTTTAGAAAAAGAGAAAGGGGTTTGGTTTTTCAATCTTTTTTTTTTTTTTTTTTAAGGCGAGTTGGGTGGTGAGAAAAATTCCACTAAGGGAAGCGATAAGATAATGGAATGGGACAATGCGAAGTATACAGAGCCTTCCACCTCATTTTCCTGCTTGTTAGCAGTGTGTTTCTGCTGTAGTGGGGATGGGAAAGAGAGGACAGATCCAGGATGGATTTCCAGAATTGCAGTCAGAATTGTGTGCTGATTCTTCCATCACAGCAACAGACACTGGGGTTTAGCCCTCCTGCCCTTCAGTGGCTATGTGTCATCCAGCCCATTGATCAGTTTGGGACAGGTACTGGAAACCTAAAAATAAGGACTGAGAAAAGAGAGGAGGGTGGAGTTGAGGGCGTGACTTGCCCCAGATATGAGAGTGGTTCATACATTGATAAATTCAGATGCTTAGCATTGTCTTTCAGGAAATTGAAAAATTTATCAGTAACCCCTCAGAACCCCAAAGAATGCAGTGTCTCTCTTTATTTCCTTTCCTGAATGAGACTTCTTTGGATGCTGTGTCCTGCTGGGTCAGCCACATAAGCAGGTTCAAAGAAGTCCAGAGGGAGCCCATCCGGGAGCATGTTAGCCTCTGGGCCGAGGCTCCCTTGGACCATGACTTACCTCTGAACCTGCCCTTTGACCTCTGAACCTGACCTCTAACCTCTGAACCTAGGTTGGGCAAAGCTGAGAAGGCTTACTGAGAGTGTTAGAAAGCCCTCTTGGCTCACCATCTTTTTATCTCATAGTCACTCCTACTTCATCACATGATCTGGAGAGAAGGTGAAACATCTTTCCAGGAAGGAGAGCTGGCCCCAGGCCTACTAGGGCTGGTTTGGATTTTCTTTTCAGTCTGGGAGGCATTGAAGAACTGTACGCACGGCGTGTGTGGAAAGTCTGGGAGACAGCTATTCCTGTGAGAATACTGGCCTCTCGGGAGGGGCGCAGACAGTGTCTGTAGAGACGATGGTGGTGGCCCTGTCCATGTCTGGGTTTTAGGCATGAGGTCCCGTCTCTGCCCTACTCCTGGTCCCTGCAGGGCAGATGTATCGTTCTCCATGGCCCAGGCAGGGGATATGATCTCACCAGCATTATCTCACTGCATTTCCATCAGGGTCTGTAGGAGCCAGATTCGGACCGCTATGATGGTTCAACCCCTCCCGTTCTTAGCCCTGGCCTTGGGTGTGATGAATGTCCCTTCTAATCACTGGGAAAGATTGCATCAGAGCCATCAGCTTCATAAATCCTCCTCTGGGGACTGCTGTTTGGATGTGCTTTCCGTATTCCCGGGAGGTTCTGAGCCAAATGTCTTTGCTCTCTTCCCAGAGACCCATTACCATAATTTTCTTTTCAATCCTTTATTGCTGTGGGTCTCTTCAATGTCAGCCCCTGGCTGCAGCCAGCCAGCCCACTCCTGGAGGCTCTGACCACTCACAGATGCTTCCCCCAAAGCTTCAAGCCACAGCTGATGCTTAAAGATGGATTTAGTAGGAGAATGAAAATGACTGTGCATGTGTATAGCACCTTACAGTTTTCAAAGGTTTCTTTTAAAAAATATTTATTTTATATTGGAGTATAGTTGATGTACAATGTGTGTTCATTTCAGGTGTATAGTAAAGTGATTCAGTTATGCATGTACATGTAGCTGTTCTTTTTCAGATTCTTTTCCATTATAGGTCATTACAGAGTGTTGAGCAGAGTTTGCTATGCTATATATACAGTAGGCCCTTGTTGATCATCTATTTTATACAAAGTAGTATGTGCATATTCACGTGTCATCTTAGACTTTGATCCTTATGTTGTCCTTGTTTGGCTCTGGAGGAATGGGTGGTGGTGGCTTTCCCTGATTTGAGTACCATGCTGGGGTGACTTTTGCATGGAGAACAATGGCTCTGGTTTCCATTGCCAAGCTACGTGTTCTCCATTGCATTCCAGGTCTGAGGGAGGTCCTGATTCTTCTCATATTAAAAAGGCGGCCTGAAGGTCTTGGATAGCTAGATTTCACTATGATTCATTTTTAAACTGTCCCTTTGGTGTTGAAGAAATCACAGACTTGGCAGCACCCCCTGCTCCAAGACTGTCTTTGAGTCAACATTCCACTTGTTAGAATATGTCTGTGCAGCTGAGGGAGGAGTGGAAGATCATGCACAATGATGCCCAGGCCGTCTTCTGACTTGCTTCCATCTCTTAGAATTGGGCATCCCCAAATAGGAGTCGAGGATGGACAGGAGGAAAGGAGACAGACTTGCCCTTAGGGAGCGTGCTCTGGTCCTGGAGTAAGGGATGAAGATGGGTCCTGAAGCCTGCTATCCTGAGACTGTGCTATTCTGGACTATCCCAGGAGTTTACAGGAATGACTTAGGCACCCACAGGCTGCCCCCCACAAAAGCACATTCTCTACCAGCCCTGGGGTTGGAATGAGAGCACAGCATTCCATCTACCTGCCTGTCCCTGGTGGACCCTCGGCCCCTCTGAGCTCATTCAGTCTCCGCGGAGTTCCAGCCTCACAGCTCTGAGATGACTCTGCTGAGAGCAGAAGGGACCTAGGACCAACATCCAGGTGGTGTAGAGATGCTTATCTCTGGGGGCACCCAGGTTTGCTGTGTGGGTCCCAAGTCCTGCTCAGTCCTGTACCTGCGCATCAGTCCCTGAGGGGTATTGATGGGGAAGCCCTGCTGGGTGGGTAGAAGGAAGACAGCTCCCAGGCTGGGCACCCACGGCTCTGTGGACAGCCAGCCAGTGGCTCGCCGGGAGGGCAGCCCTCCCTGTCCCCTGCTCTGGCTCGCTGGGCTTCAGGACAGGAGATGAACAAACAGCAGGTGTGCGGGCCAAGCCATGCTGCTTGAATTAACTGTGTTGCTAAGGAAACAAGTCAACCATCCGAAGGAAGGAGCATTGGGTAACGGAGATAAATCAATAAGGAAACCTATTTTTATCATTTCCCTAATGATTGTCTTGAAGCTGTGAGACGGGGAAGGGAGAGTTGGAGTGACACAGGTCCTCATTAATGGGCTCAGAGGGAGAAAGGAGTGAAGGGGTGTTCGGGGAGCTTGCCAAGAAAGTTTATAAAATGAGGCCCCTAGCAAGCAGACGGCTAGACAGATGCAGAGGAGACAGCTTTGCAGGTTTCAAAGAACTTCCATGGCCATTTCCTCATTTGGTTCAGTCTCTTTGTTCTCCTGCATTTGACCCTCTCAGAAATCTTGAGCTAATAATTTCTATGACCCTCAGGTTGGTATGGGTTTTTATGTTGGTTTGTTTACTTGTTTGTTTCAGAATAAATCTAGCTTTAATTGATTTCACAACTGTATATGAATACATGCTCATTATAACACAATGCATTAAGGAGCAAAGAAGAAATCCTACTACCCCAAGAAAACTCCTTATCCTTCTAACAAGAGAGATTTTTTTCCTTTGCTCTTAGCAAATCTTTTTTTTTCATTAAAGGGATCTTCTATGCATGCTGGTTTCTTTTTTTTGAAGAGATAATATGTGTACATCACTTGGCCAACAAAGGTCCGTATAGTCAAAGCTATGGTTTTTCCAGTAGTCATGTACAGATGTGAGAGTTGGACTATAAAGAAGGCTGAGCGCTAAAGAATTGATGCTTTCACACTTTGGTGCTGGAGAAAACTCTTGAAAGTCTCTTTGACAGCAAAGAGATCAAACCAGTCAACCTGAAAGGAAATCAACCCTGAATACTCATTGGAAAGACTGATGCTGAATCTCCAATACTTTGGCCACCTGATGTGAAGAGCCGACTCATTGAAAAATACCCTGATGCTGGGGAAGATCGAAGGCAAGAGGAGAAGGGGATGACAGAGAATAAGGTGGTTGGATGGCATCATCGACTCAAGGGACAAGAGTTTGAGCAAACCCTGGGAGATGGTACAGGACAGGGAAGCCTGGTGTGCTGCAGTCCATGGGATCACAAGGAGTCAGACATGACTTAGTGACTGAAAAACAAATATGTGTACATGGCATACAACACACAACATTCAAATGGGTGTACTATATAGAGAAAATATGGGTAGCTCTTGTAAGGACAACTTTGGCTCCGGTTTTCCTATGCTGTTCACTTGTCAGTTGACTGATTAATTTATTAATTAGTTAAAATCCAGTTACAGGGTGCCCACTGCATGCTGGACACTGGGGTGCAGAAATGCCTGAGTTAGGCAGAGCCCTTGCCTGCAGGCTCCCTCACTGCCCCGTCAGCCCCATTTGATCAAGATCTCTGGCCACCAGCAGTCTGGACACCAGGGAGAGCAAGTGTTCTCCAGTCTGCATTTGGTGTCAGGCCCAGACTGTAATGGACTCATTGAGTTCCTGGGCAGGAGGCATCAGAGTCCTGGACGGACCTCTGTTCTGTTTCACGATGGGCGTTGCTCTTTGAGGCCTGGGCAACATGGAGTTGCCTTTGACCTTTCTGAGCATGTCTTTGTCTAGCCTGTGAGGTACATCCTTGTGCCCTGCGGGCCCTTCCTTGCAGCCCAGGCTCTTCCCCTGGGAGATACATCAGAGCCCTTGCTAAGGGCCTGAAATTCTGTTTCAGGAAGACCGGGAGCAGTGCCCCTGCGTTAGCTCCCGGAGGTGGGGCTCCAAGCCAGTGGAAGTGACTACAGCCTGGTCATTATGATGTCTCCTCAGCGGAGCTGCTGCTCGCAGACGGGGACACCTCCCTTTCATTTAGCCTGCGCTTAACACTGAGTGAGCTTCTCCTCTGTGTCTGGAGCTCTGCTGAGCCCCGCCAGTGGAGACATGAACAAACCCTGCCCCTGCTTTCCAGGTAGAGTTTCTTTGGGGAGATCAATGTGATGATGAAATTGCACCCTGCAGAGAGCCAGGGGGCACAGGGAGAAGACCTTACAGGCCAGGTGATATTTCACCTTGATCTTGACATATGACCAAGAGAAGAGGAGAAAGGCCATTGCAGGATGAAGTGAAAGCACTGAGATGTAAGGGCCCATTCTTTGTACTTTGTTCAGAAAGAGAGGCAGACGGGCAGTTGAAGGGAAGAGCTCCAAGGGGGAGTGGCTGGGGCCTGGGTAGGATTGGGTGATCTCTCCTGTTCTCCTCTCCTAAGATTTCCCTGGCCCCCTTCTTTCTTTTACCTGATCCAGATGCTTCAGTGCTCCAGACATGAATTCATCCTGAGGTCAAGGTGCTCTACAAGGCCTAAAGGAACATCCCTCTCAAGGATGTGTGTACTTGACACATTCAAAATTTTAAGCCAAAGGATCACTGTTCTGAATGGGCCCTTAGACATCAGACTGAAGGCAGAGGGTTGGGAGGATGTGGAAAGAGTGTCTTCTCAGAACCTGTGAATTACCAAACTCTCGCTTTTAGATTCTAGCCTCCTAGGCCTTGGGTGGTGCCATTTATTGAGCCTTTGTGAATTCTCAGCCATCCAGATACCTGGCCAGTCACAGGAAGTCTAGCTTGTCAGCCTCTCTCCTGCTGTGAGTGTCCTGTATGGTGATGGCCACACCTTGCTGAGGAGGCTAGCCCTGTGTCTACAAGGCTGAGCTGTCTGCACCTGGACATTCTGGGATAGGTGAGCTAACTGGTCCTAGCAGGGAGCTCTGTGCTTAGGTTCTCTGGGAGGATGCAGGTGTGAAGTGAGTGTGAGGATGGGTGGCAGAGGGGCTGCGACAGCCCGCGTGGGCATTGCAGGGTGGAAAGCCTTGGAGATGCACAGCCGCCAGGAGCGGCCTTGCCTGGAGGTCAGCAACTCAGAGCTCCTTTACTTTCAAGTCTGTGGTTATCTCTCTAGGGTGTTCAGGAGAAGAAGTCTGAACCCCCAGTAGACTGGTGAGAACTCAAGACTTATCTGCAGCTTGAATGAGAACATGTGTGTCTTTGGTCCTACTTCCCAGGTCACGTGCTGGGCTCCTTGGACCTGCTGAGCTTGCATGGTCCTTCCAGTCATGGTGAAGGGCTGGTCAAGCCCAAGACTTTCTGAACATTCTTGTTAGAAACAAGGACACAGCGTAAGGTGAAAGATGCATTAGTTTCGCTCCTTCCAGAGCCACCGTGCTCATCTCCCTGACCCTTGGGGATTGGCAGTGAGCTCTGCCCTTTGTATTAGGGCTCCCCAGATGTGTTCCTAGGAACAGCATCCCCAAGAGAGATGCTCTGACAGAAGGGTTCTGTGATGAAGAAGTTTGGGAGTGCCATGCACTGCTGCCAGCCCCCTTTGGGGGAGGGGGGCAGTTTGTGTATAGTAGTACTAAAGGCCCCAAGAATCCTGCTGGGAGGAAACCTGCTCACCTTGACTGAACCCAGACTTTCCCACGTGCATTTGATTGCAAGTTCCCAGCGCTAATATTCCGTGGCCTGCATCTTAGAAACATGCCCAAATGTCCTCCACTTCTGTTGCTGTTTGTGGCTTGTTGTCATGTTCTTGGTTCTCTATCTTACACACATTCGCTGAGGGTGTTCTCAGGAAAGGGCAAGGATTCCCAGACCAATTCTGCCCTGTTCCCATCTCCATTTTACCATTCGGATCTGGGAGATTATCAGTGCTTGAACCAAGCCCAGGACAGGCTATAGCCTATTCAGAGGGCTTATGGGACACTGAGTCCTGGTCATTCTGGACTTGTTCAGAGCTCTGGGTTAAAGCCTGTGATGGGAAGGAGAACTCCCTGCTGTGATCAGTGGTCCCTAGTATGCCTGGATGAGTTGTGTGGGGGGATTTGTCGCAAGAAAGGAGGCACGTTAAGTGAGATGAGCATCTCTGATGTGTGTTTGCTAGAGTGTTTGGCTCTCAGGGGCCTAGCTTGGTACCCAGAGAGACCGAAGCAGGAGGAATGGCAAGATGGCTAGGGGCCTTTCTCTTTCTGTGCAGTGCAGTGAGGCTCTCCTCTGACTGAGCGGGTTTCAGTGAGCACGGCGGGGTGTGGAGGCAGGAGGCTGGCTCTGAGGTTCTCCAAGCCTCATCCTGTTTTCAGATCTGGCTGCTTGACCCTGCAGGACAGCAGACGCCGGCAGAACTGTCCTGAGGGTATGAGTCCTGGGCGAATGTTGGGTGTGTGGGAAGGGAAGACGGCCAGCTGCTGGGGCTGTGACTCAGGGATGGATAGGGGCAGGGAGGAGGTGCTGCTAAGTGAAAATGAAAAGTTCCAGAGGCTTGGATGCAAGCCAACCATCTCACCCCCTGCAACTTACCATTCTAGCATCAGGACCAGAGCAACTGGTGGGCGAGTTGCATCCTGCATGGACCCCCCTCCCCTCCGTCTGTCAGGGATGTGCAAGTGCCCTTTGACCATTGATGTTCACGGCCACATATAACCTGGTGGGGATGGCGAGGCATCAGGGGACGTGTTTATGGTTTGTCCTCCTTCTGTGCCACGTAGGGAGGGCTCTGGGCCCTACATCCTGCACAGCCAGCCTGAATGGGGGCGGGGCGGGGGGGGGGGGGGAGACAAGGTCCCTTCCCCTCCCTCCACTTCACTGCACTTACTACCTGTTGCTCCCGCCTGGATTCCAGACACTGCCAGATCACAGGTTGCTCAGCAAGACCAGCAGCAGCAGTTCATTCCTGTTTGTCACAGCAGTGGTTATAGAATGAAATCCCATGTGCAGAATGACTCTGGAGCTGGTGATTCCCTCTCCTTTTTTCTAGAAGTTCCCCACTCCCGCCTACCCCTGGTTTTACAGCACAACCTTTCTGCAGGAGCCAGGATGCTGGCACTGGAAACACAGTCCTGTTTTTCAAAAAGTCACAGGGAGCCCACTCACCTCTCTTCAGAAAAATGCAACAGAAAACAAAGCCTGAATTCATTATCCACTCATTTGTAGTTTGATTCCTAGAGGCCCTGACTTTGGTGCACTGGATGCAGGCTCATGATATATATCTCTGCTTCCTTTAGATGTAGAAGCTTAGGAGAAAATAAGATGGGACAAAACTAGTTTCTCTCAGACCCATTAAAAATTATCCTGGACTGGATATTAAAATAAAAGGGAGCTCCTGGAGAGAATGGCTTCTTTTCTAAGGGCCCTTCTTCTATTCAGTTGAGCAGAGCTTCTAGAGAATGCACTCCAGGTGTGATTCCCAGAGACAGCCGTGGACAGCCGCAGCTGGGTCCTTGCTGGATCAGTGGTTTGAAGACAGAAGAACATGGAGCCTGCAACAGCATCATTGCTTTTTCTTCTGTCTGTCCCACTTCCTTTTTCGGCCCTGGTTAATTCCCGGATATGTCACTGAATTCACTAAGAATCTGGAATGTCTGCCATATGCCTAATACATTGTTTACTGACTGAATTCTTCCTTTCCTTGAGAAGATGCTTTGTGTTCAGAGTCTGATCAGAAACGGTTCTAGTTCCATGTGCAAAGGACCAGCCACTGTTCTGCCTGCCTGTCTGCTCCTGTCAATCATGCTGACTGCACAGACACGATGTGGGTTGATAAAGTTTGTGTGTAGATGTACACAGCCCTCTTGGAGGCTGTCCTCTCTTTGGTGATTCTGTTTCTTAACTCCTCCTTTCCCACGCCGTTTGAGTACATGATCTTGGCCACCATCATTGCCAATTGCATCGTCTTGGCCCTGGAGCAACATCTTCCTGAGGACGACAAGACCCCAATGTCCCGCAGACTGGTAGGTGCCTCCCTCCTCATCTTTCTTTCCCCTGTTCCTCTTCTTCCCTGGTTTCCCTATCCTTTGCTTCATCACCTGGCCCCCTTCTCTCTTTTCCTACTCTACACTTCTGTGAGTTTGTTCTTTGCTGAGCAACAGATTGGTGACAAGTCCCTCTGGGGTTCATAAAGAGGACTGACCTTTTAAATTCCTGCTCCCAGGAAGTTCTGTGTCTCCAGGGCATGGCAGCCAGGCAAGAAGAAAGGAAAGGCCCTGGGTCCACTTCCGTCTTATCTTCTTCCTGGGGGACTTTGAGAATGAGAGGAAAAAGGGATAGTAAAGGAAAGAGGGTGAAGGATGCTCAAAGCCTCTGTGCCTTCATGGTTCTGAACTTCCTAAATGTTTGTCCATATTCTCTGTAGATAAATTATCCGTGTGTCTAAAGTACTGCCCCTAAAGAAAACAAACAAAATGCTTAAAATCCAAACAAATGGGTAAGTGGCCCCAGTCTGATTACCCATGGGTGAGAAAGGACTCTTAAGCTTCCAGCGTTAAGTGATGACCAGCAGTGGGAATGCCAGCCCCTTCAAGGCAAAGCTAGCACCATCAGTCTTCGCCTTGGGAAGACGGCTGGTCCTGGGTGTGAGCCCCACATCCACCCACTTCTGCAGCTGGCTTTCCTTGCTCCTGTGTATTCTGTGAGTCCCGCAGCACCCTCACCTCCCACCTGTACACGGGGCTGGCTCAGCACAGGCATCCCGGCGTCCTGTAGGAGAGAGGAAAAGTCAGAGCAGACGGGTAGCTAGGCAGGGAGTGCCTTGGTTGAAGCAGTCCTCCTCTTAGCAGCACCTCTGTTCTTCATCCCGCAGGAGAAGACAGAACCCTATTTCATTGGGATCTTTTGCTTCGAAGCTGGGATCAAAATCGTGGCCCTGGGGTTCATCTTCCATAAAGGCTCGTACCTCCGCAATGGTTGGAATGTCATGGACTTCATCGTGGTCCTCAGTGGGTGAGTCCTCTTCCCGTTTCTTCTTTGTACATGGAGGCGCCTGTGGGGTCGTGAAGTGGCTGGTGCAAGGAGCCTGGGAGTCGGGGAGACAATTCTATGGAGGAGAGGAGGAGGAGGAAGTTCAAGGATAAGATTCCCATGGTGCTGAGCCATGGCTGAGCCAGCTGCAGGGGTGTGTGGCTGTTCTGGAGATGCACATGGCATTAGACAGAGGCTGTGGACCCACGGTCTGGCTGCTGCTGCTTCTGGTTTCCCATTCCATGCTCTGCTAGCGCTGAACATGCATTTCCAAATGAGTTTTTTCACCAAGGCAAGCGGCCTGCCTTGGCATGAGGGACAACCCCCATAATGGGCCAAAGGATGCTATCAGGTGCAGTTTTCTTTAGGAGGTTGGGAAAGACTCTTTTAAGTATACTCTCTGAAATGATAGTTGGGGTTTGTGTCTTGACGACAGAGGATTTTTTTTTAATGATTTGCAGATTTATTTATTTATAGATTTATGCATATTTATAATATGAGAAGCTGTAAAACTGAATCATGTGAAAATGTTCGATAACACATCCCTTTGGAAATTGACATAGTAACAATACATTGTGTCACAGGTGGTGTATGTGAGGGCAGTACTTTTATTTAAATATTTTCTAATTCCATTTTTGAAAATGAATATGGTGTACCTCTACTGGGGCCAGTCCGGTGCTGTTGTCAGCATGTGCGACGGCCTTGGGACTGGTGATGGTGTGAGCATGCCTGCTCAGGCTTTCGTGGCTTCCCGTGTGTCTCTGTATCAGGCTGCCCTTGGTACCTGCAGGCGAGGGGGCAGTCCGTGGGTCCTCTGGGGGTGGCAGCAAAGGGTGTAGCATGGAAAGTTGTTTACCCGCTGCCCAGAAGCTGAAACCTGTGAGGACAAGTTGAGATCTGGGTGGAAAAGTGAGGAGCGGGGAGAGATGAGCTACCGTTACTGTTGACCAAAGGCGGAGGGGAGCAAAGAAGACCTTTTTCTCTTTTTTTTTTTTTTTTTCAGAGGAGTTGGGGCAGGTAAAATCTGACAAGAGTGAGAGTTTAGAAACACTTTCATCTTTTCATTGTCTTGTGCAACAGATATAATTGTCATACGTTTCAACCTTCATGTCAACTATGATTAAGTGAAAGGGGAAAAGTTGAAGGTGTAATAGACTGCTGCTGCTAAGTCACTTCAGTTGTGTCTGACTCTGTGCGACCCTATAGACGGCAGCCCACGAGACTCCGCTGTCCCTGGGATTCTCTAGGCAAGAACACTGGAGTGGGTTGCCATTTCCTTCTCCAATGCATGAAAGTGAAAAGTGAAAGTGAAGTCTCTCAGTCGTGTCTGACTCTTTGCGACCCCATGGACTGCAGCCCACCAGGCTCCTCTGTCCGTGGGATTGTCCAGGCAAGAGTACTGGAGTGGGCTGCCATTGCCTTCTCCGGTAATAGACTAGAATGTATAAATAGAAACTAGTGAGCATTGAACCCCTTAGTATAAGGAACATATAAGTAGTAGAGATGACTCTTTATGTTTGAAAACATCTGTTGTCTTACAAAAGGATCTTCTGAAGGTTATTTTTCTAAAAGAAAATGCTACTACTGCATTTAAAGTGTGATTTAGTGTGTAAAGATACTTCTGCCTAGTGTTTCAGAAGTACATGGTATAGACTGTAGTACACTTGGGTGATGTCTTGTGGGTTTTATCCCCACTTAATTAAACTGTGACTGACAAATGAAATTTGTCTGTATTTAAGGTATACAATGTGATGATTTGATACATTGTAAAATAATTACTGCAATCAAACTGATTAACATATCCATCAGCTCACATAGTTACTCTTTTCTTTTTGGTGGTTAGAACACTTGAAAACTACACTTTTAGCAAATTTCAGGTATGTTACACATTATTATTTACTATATGATAATATAGTAATAATATATAATAATATATGCATTATTATTTACCATGGGGAGTACTAGGTCTCCAGAATGTATACATCTGTAGCTGAAAGTTTTTACCCTTTGATCAATAGCTTCCCCTTTCCCCTACCCCTAGTCCCTCATAACCACCATTCCTCCCACTGTTACTATGACTTCGACTTCTAAAAAATTAGTATAATTAATATAACTGAGATCCTGCAGCATTTGTCTTTATTTTTCATAGTGTCCTTTGGGTTCATCCATGTTGTTGCAAATAGCAAGATTTCCTTTTTAAAGACTGAATAATATTCTTATGTGTGTGTGCGTGCACATATATCTGTATCACAGTTTCTTTATCCATTCATTCACTGATGGAAATTTAGGTTGTGTCCATATATGGCTATTGTGAATGAACTGCAATGCACATGGAACTGTAGACATCTCTTTGAAGATAATGATTTCATTTTCTTTGGACATGAAATGTCCATTTCATTTTCTTTGGACACAATAACCAGAAGTGAAATTACTGGATTATATAGCAACTCTATTTTTAATTCTTCTGAGGAATTTCCATGCTATTTTCTAGAGTAACTGTGCCAATTTACATTTCCACCAACAATGCATGAGAGTTCTTTTTTCTCCACATCTTCACCAACAATTGTTGTCTTTTGACTTTTTGCTAATATTAGTAGTTTGGGAATATTTTAAATGTCCCTAAAAGAATATATACTATATAAACAGTCCCCAACTTATGATGGTTTACCTTACAATTTTTTTTAGTTTCCGATGATGCAAAAGCAATACTGTTCCAGTAGCAACTGAACTTTGAATTTTGATGTTTTCCACAGGGAGTGTGGTACTGTCTTGTGATGCTAGGCAGTGGCAGATACAGCTCCCAGTCAACCCTGAGATCATGAGGGTTATCACTGTGTTTTTTACTTTCAGTATAGCATTCAATAAATTACATGAGATATTCAACACTTAATTAAAAAATTAGCTTTGTGTTGCGTGAGTTTACCTAACTGTATTCTAATGGAAGTGTTCTAAGAACATGTAACTAGGCTCAGCTATGCTGTTATTAGGTTCAGTCAGTCAGTCAGTTCAGTCACTCAGTTGTGTCCAACTCTTTTTGACCTCATGGACTGCAGCACATCAGGCCTCCCTGTCCATCACCAACTCCCAGAGCTTGTTCAAACTCATGTCCATTGAGTCAGTGATGCCATCCAGCCATCTCATCCTCTGTCATCCCCTTCTCCTCCTGCCTTCAATCTTTCTCAGCATCAGGGTCTTTTCCAGAGAGTCAGTTCTTCACGTCAGGTGGCCAAAGTATTGGAGCTTCAACTTCAGCATCAGTCCTTCCAATGAATATTCAGGACTGATTTCCTTTGGGATTGACTGGTTTGATCTCCTTGGAATCCAAGGGACTCTCAAGTCTTCTTCAACACCACAATTCAAAAGCATCAATTCTTTGTTTCTCAGCTTTTTTTATAGTCCAACTCTCACATCCATACATGACTACTGGAAAACCCATAGCTTTGACTAAATGTTGACTTACTTTGTTGACAAAGTAATGTCTCTGCTTTATAATATGCTATCTAGGTTGGTCATAGCTTTTCTTCCAAGGAACAAGCGTCTTTTAATTTCATGCTGCAGTCACCACCTGCAGTGATTTTGGAACTCAAGAAAATAAAGTCTGTCACTGTTTCCATTGTTCATTAGGTTAGGTGTATTAAATGTGTTTTCAGCTTATTGTTGTTTTCAGCTTATGGTGAGTCTATTGGGGTGTAACCTTATTGTAAGTCATGGAAGATCTATACAGTAAAAGGCCTTAAATGAGTCTGAGTCATTTTAGAAATATGATCTGTTTAAAAAAAGACTACTGTAATGTCTGGGTTAAATGTTAAAATTATGTGAATTCTTAGTCTCACTAAGTCTTATATGTGTCAGAGGCCATTTGAAATTTCCTGTCTAGTCCATTTGTTTTCATTTCAAACTATTCTATGTTCAATAAGGAAAATTTGGAAAATACTGAAAAAAAGAAAAAAAGTCACTAAGAAAAATTCCTGATTATTTTGTGGTATTTCCTTCCGGCCTTTTTAATGCTTAGCAAGCTCTCTTTTCAATGCTTGTAATTTTGCTGCATTTTCTCAGTATATTATGGGCATAGTACATGTTACTCTATATTTTGGTAAAAAGCGGTAAAGACTGCTCAGCAGTTTATGAAGTAGATGTACTCAGCTTATGTATCCATTTTTGCAATTATCTGAGACTTAGGTTGCTTTCTGGGTTTGGCTGTTATGAATAATTATTAAAGATGCTCCAGTGTACATCTTTTGGGTGTCACATTTTAAGAGGCGTTGTGACAGGTTGAAGTTCTTCTAGAGGAGAATCTGCCTTGCTGGGGTGGGGCCTAAGATGTGTGGGGGAGGATGGAGGAACTGGCATTGAAGGACAGGAGAAGCTGGTGGGAGCCATAAACTTGGCCTTCAAGTGAGCGCTGGCACATGATTGAAGGGGCAGATTTGTAGAGGTCAGCAGAATCCTTCATCAGTGTAACCAGCAAGGCCCCCTGTGTCCCCTAGTGCGGGGTGCACACGAGTGGGCATGGGGCTGAGCCCTGGGCCAAGCCACTTGGTCCTCTCTGCTTTCTCTCCCACCAGCCCTGGTATCTGCCATTCTTAGCAGCTCCTCAAACTTTGCTGAAAGGCCACTGCCATCCATCTGAACCAATAGGACTTTGCTGAACCTACTCTTTCTTTCCAGGGAAGGGGCGTGGCACTCTTGAGATCCAAGCTCAGAGTTGTGATTCTATCCCATGGGAATGGATAATCAAAACTTGTCTTCTGTTTGGACAGTGCTTTCATCTACCATGTCACGTTGTTTCTAAAATGCATTTTTCTCCTGCTGGTGCATGTCTAAAATATGCAGCCTGCATCTTACAATAATGGCATGATAAAATTTAATTGACAGCATTCATCTCTCTTGGTGGTGAGTAAAACCACGGGGCACCTAACAACTCTTGGGGTCTTAGCTATAGTGAATATGTTGTCATACAAGCCCAGGGAAGCAGGTAGATCAGATTTGAGATCGGAGTCATCCAGTAGTCAGAGGGGGTAAGTGCTCAGCCCAGGACCGCCGGCAGCTTGACAGCGGATCCAGAGTTGGGACGTGTCCTTTGACCCAGGGCTGGTGTGCCGCCCCTGCTGGTGCAGCCGCTTCTCCAGGCTTCCTGACGCCCATCCCATGAGCAGCCCATGCTGGCCGCTCTGACTTCTCATCTCAGCTCCAGGTATCCCCTCCATCTGCCTCCAGGGCAGAGGGGTATTGACACTGCTGGAGCGGGACATCGCCTCGGGCTGAGGCTGTCTAGCTTCTCAGCTCTCAGTGTGTGATGGGAGGTAGGGAGGGAGCTGAGGTGCCAGACAGCTGACTCAACCAAAGACCTACCGTTGATGTCCTTTGTTCAGAGACAGGGGCTTGGGGGGCCTGGTCCACTGCCTTCTGCCTGAACGCCAGACCTGCTAACCTTCAGAATTCTTAGGTCTGTAAGCTGAGGCAGTTCATGGTTCAGAGTTAATTTATGTACATTATTCATAGAACCCTCATAATCTCCCAAATGGGATCTTGTTATCCCCATTTTATAGATGAAGCAACCAAGGTTCAGAGAGGGTACATGATATACTAGGAGGTGCTAGAGCCGGACTTGAGCCCACATCTTCTGGCTCCAACTTCCTTCTTCAACAGTCATTTCCCCGCGCTGTCAGTGACCTCACCACCTCACAGGCTCCGCAGCTCTCTGCTTGTGTGTTTCTTCGGCCCCTTTCAAGCCATATGGGATGGGCTCAGGGAGCAGTATAATCAGGTGGATGTCCCGGAGCCAGAGCTGAAGCTTTACATGTGACTTGAAGAGGACTAGAGCCCTATGTGTCCATCCTAAGACTTCTCTCCATGGGCTTGGAATACAGCCAGCTCCCTGCTCTGTGGTTAAGAAGGCACGTTACTTAACTCTCATGTTTCATGTGTAAAAACTGAACTAGAAGTTCCACCTTGTTTCATAAATTGGCTTGTTCATCCATCCATCCGTTTATTCAACAAACTGTATGTTGTTGAACACTCAAATTCTGGAACTGAGAAACACCAAGATTAATGTATTCTCATTTCTTCTAAAAGACAGTGAATTTTCCATTCTTTTAACAAATTATGGTGGCTCAGATGGTAAAGAATCTGCCTGTAATGCAGGAGACCTGGCTTTAATCCCTGGGTCAGGGAGATCTCTTGGAAAAGGGAATGGCTATCCCCTCTAGTATTCTTGCCTAGAGAATTCCATGGACAGAGGAGCCTGGTGGGCTTATAGTCCATGACGTCACAAAGAGTTGGACATGACTGAGTGAGTAATGCTTTCACTTCACTTTCATTTTCTTAACAAATTATTTCCTTACATAACTTGGGATCTCTCTTATATTGGTAACAATTCAAGAGATGCTATTTCTAAATATTTGTTAGGCCACCTGGATAATTCTAAATTATTTGAAGTCATTATTACATATTAGCCTTAAAAACAGGTCACAGCCCCTAGAATAGATGGTCTAATGATAGGGGAGAATGAGAACTCAGAGGCACTCCTAACCCATGGGTAGGAATAGGAAAGTGAGGGCCAGGATTGTGTCTTTGAACCCTGTTCATGTCTGTGCATGATTAGAGTAGGTACTTAATAAATGCTAGTAGAATGGAATCACTTGGTCCATGCCAGATTTCTCTTGTCACCGATTGGATGTGAAGGAGGGTGCTGGGGGCACCCTGAAACTGTCAGTCAGAGGGGGTCACCTATTCCCTGTCCTTTCCTTGTTCTGTCCAAGCCGAGCCTTACCTACAGCTCTCTCAGGTAGCTATGACCCAGCCCAGCTGCTTGAATCCAGATCACTCCGTTAGAGAAATGGGAACTGGGAACTGAGTCTCTAGGTGAATAAGAGATATTGGACTTCCTGTTGTTTGGCCTGTTTACTGGACTCTCAGGCTTACCTTTTGGGATTGCTTCCTGAGTGATGAGTGCAAGGGATGGGGTCAGAGCTGAATATTGACGACCCAACTTCCTAGAGGTGCTATGGGCAGGTGGAGGGATATGGAGAGAAGGGCACTATTGCCTCACACCGCATTTTTCATGTAATGAAAGCTGTTATCTGTTGAGCCATATTGCAAAAATGACATTTATTCTTTATTGCTCAGAACATACTTTACAATCAGTTTTGCTAGCTTTTCTGTGGGAGGTGACCTCTTTTGGCTAGTCTGTTAGCTGCAAATACGTGAGTACTAACTCTGAAGAGTGGGCAGGTGTATCTGAGCCTCCTTCCTCCACCAACACCATTCCAGGGCCCAGGTGACCACCTGTCCCCACCCCTCTGTCTTCCTTCAAGTTCTTCAGGAGATAGCGTTGAGGACCCACGGTGTGCCAGGCACTGTGCTGCATGTGGGTGGTGCAGGGCCGAGTGTCCCCAGCAGGGGGCCAGGTGTCATGAAAACCCAGAGGAAGGGCACCAGTCTAGCTCTGGGAACTGGAGAAGACTTCCTAGAGGAAGTAACATTGAAATTGGGATGTGAGGGCAGGCCGATAGGACTTGGACAAAGAAAAGTGGAAGAGCTTTTCTGGGTAAGAGAATTTTCATACAAATCCTTGAAGCTGAGAGAGAGCACACAGGATGCTTCCGGGGAGTTGGCCAGGGGAATACTGAGCAGTGCTCCCAGAGAGGGCAGCATGGGCCAGCTGAGGCCACGTGGGAGGAGCTCCTAGTGGAGCCAGAGGCAGAGGGACCCACTGAAGGCTTTGAGCAGGGACTGGTTTGAGCAGTGATTGGTTCTAACCCTGTGCTCGATGCCGTGCAGGTCTTTTTCATCCTGAAATTCACTTTGAGTAACGAGTATGGAAAAGAGAGAGGGAAACCATTGCCATACCCTGAGCTGCAGTTTGGGAGGAGGTGCCTCACCCTGCAGAGGGAGGAAGGATGAAGGGTAAAGGGAACGGGGAGGAGAAGAGCCTGAGGAGGTGCCGCAGAAGGGCTGGGAGCTGCCATTGGAGGTCCCCAGCTTCTCACCATGGCACAAGCAGAGTGGTTCAGCTTGGAGCCTGTTGGTAGGAGGACGCTATCTGGAGCTAAATATACATCGATAGGTATTTTTAGAGGGTTTCTGTAAGGAGGCCGCCCTAATACATGCATTCCCGAGCAGTTAAAGATCGAGGAAAGCACAGTTTTCCTTCCCCAGCACCGTCTCCCCAGTGCTGAGAATGTGGGGGAGGTGTTGATAGCACAGTCCCGGGGCCCCCAGCCCAATTTAAATCTCTTGGTACTAGAATGATAGCACTTGGGATTTATATAGCATCTCCGTGCCAGTGAGCCTGGCGAGCTTTTACAGACCTGTCTTGTACTCATTCTCTCCACTCTAAGTGGGTGAAGCAAGTGGGGGTGGGGAGCAGGGAAGGGCTGGGTACAGGGAGGAGTCATTGGAGCTTGTTGTTTCAGAGATGGGGAAACTGAGGCCACATGAGGCAACGTAGGGGTAGGAGCTGCTCAAGGGAACTGAGGCAGTAGAAGGAGACGAGATCTCGGGTGCCTTCATCCTGATGTTGGGGTGCTCCACTAGCCCTAAGCTAGACCGCTTCTCAAGTTCTCTCTCCCAGTGGAGTTGGGCTGCTCGTCTGAAAGCCCTCCACCTCCTCACCAGCTCCTCGTTCGTTTCTAGCTCCACTTTGGGGGAACACAGCTGCTGCTTGCAGCTTCTCCTTTTGTCAGAACATGAGTTTTCTGTTTTAATTGCATTTCCCTCCAGATGGGTTCATGATGGAAAAGATAGTTAGGATGTGGAATTTGGACTCAGGGAGGAGGTGGGCAGAAGGCAAAACGTGGAGCTTTTGGAGGTCTCTTCTTTGCTCTTTGATGATGATAAACTTTATTTTGGGGAGATTTCAGATGAGAGTCCCAGCTAGTAGTTGATAGGCAGTTGAGCTGCAGTTGCTCCTTGGGTGGGAGATCATTTCTTATTACATAGACCCTTGATCCCTTTTCTCTATTGAGACTCATCGTTGATTCATTCTACAGATATTTATTGCGTGATTAGAGTAGGTATTTACTATGTAAGTACATACTTACTATGTTCTGGTGTATGACGTTGCCGTTGGGCTGGTTTCTGTTTCCTTAAGTGTTGCTTCTTGTCACCTGCACGGATTGACAGAAGCTCACAATGGAGAGAACTCGTGGGGTCCTGTGTTGGTCTTGGTGTCAACAAGGAGGGTGGAAAGCCAGGGGGAGTGGAGGAAGCTCAGAATGCCCAGGTGGTTTGGTTTGGGAGCATTTTTCTGGCTTTACATTCATTCAGGGTAACAGAGGGAAAGACGTGATGACCAGGTACTCTCTAAGCTCGGCCACCACCTGGGTCTGAAGCTCCCATTTGAAGGCAGTTAAATGCATGCAGTCTTAGGCAGGTGCGTGAGTGTGTGTGAAAGAGGGCAGCAGGGGTGAAAAGTCTGAGGCAGGACTGCAATGCAGAGGTGGCCATGGCATTAATGTTCATTCTCCAGATTTACAGGAGAGACTTGAGAATTAAAGGGCGTGTCTACATTTCCGTTCTGTGTGTGATGTACATCTCCTCCCTTGGGTAGAACTTTTGTGTACTTCTGTCTGTTACTGTCAATATAATGTACAGTTCTGTGTGAAATGTGAAATGCAGCAGTACTGATCAATGTCTGTTCCCCTGAAGTCAGAAAGTAACAGATAGGAGGAGTGAAGAGAGATCACCAAAGGGAGCAGGGCAGATGCAGGAAGGAACAAGAGGGTGTGCTGGGCTCCAGGAGAATGTACGAAGGAAGTTAAGTCTGAGGTCACTAAGACTTGGCCACCGAATTTTAGACCTGGGGGAGTGATCACTCTGTCCAGCTTTCCGTGTTTATTATTTTTAACAGGAGAGAAAACTGAGACCCACGTAGCTAAGCCACATGTCCATGGTCCTAGAGATGGAATGTGCTGAGCTGAGTTTGGGTCCTGGTTGGTCAACTCCGGATTCAGGGCTCAGTTGAAGCTATACTCCACTGCCTCTGGCGGTGAGAATCTGCTACTTCCGGATTATATTCAGGCCACTGGGGTGTTAAGAAATAAATCAGAATTAGCCTCCAACTAATTAAAAAAAAAATAATAAAAAAAATAATAAAAAAAAATAAAAAAAATTACTTGACTAGAATATATGTGCAACTTATATAGAAACATAATTTAATATAGTGGACTAAATGATTCAGGGTTTGGGGTCCTGGTCCTCACCCTAATATACATTCCCTCTCTGATCCTTCAGTATGATACTAGGTGATACCTAAACCATCTCAGCTTTCCTTTATGAAATCTCATTTATGAAATAAATGCCTTCCACTGCCTTCCTCACCAGGTCTTACAACAAGAAAATACAGTAATGACGATGCTGCTGCTGGTGATGTGGGTTCACATTTTACTTATAGCTTGCATGTCTTATCTCAAATATGGAAGCCCTTATATACTATCTCAGCATTTGCATACATCATTTTATGTATAGAAACACAAAGCAAGGCAGATATCATCTCCGTTTTACAGATGAGGAAACCAAAACTCAAAGAGATTAAGTCACGAGCTCAAGGCCAAACACTTCCTAAGCGGAGGGGCCGGGATTTTCATTGTATTACATCATCAGCCATCTAAACCCGTGCGGTGTCTCCTGTACAACACAGCTGTCTCAGCCAGAGTGTTTTGAGAGACAGTGAAGCAAAATACGAAATCGGTGAGCAAAAATACTTTCCCCCAGGTCAGTGATGTTATGAAGATAAATGTTAAAATACACCTAAAGCACCTTGAGCGCCTTTTAAAAAAGATATTTAAAATTGAAAATATTCCAAATACCAGGCCTCATTCAGAATCGTCATTTATCTCAATTAAACTAACAACCACACAGACAAGTTTCACTGCAACCTATTGCAGGTTCCATGACTATGGCTGATTTAAAATTTCCCGTTAGTTGTCATTTTGCTTGAAGACAGAAGTTTCCTCCAATTGAATGTGAGGTATATCTTATTTCTTCTTAGAGGTATCTAATTTTATCTGAACTAGTCAAATACTCCTGTGGTTGTTATCAACAACAATAAAGAAATTCCAAGTAAAAGTGGAAACAAAGGCCTTCATTTTTAATCTCATCAACACTGTTTTCCAGATTCTTCTTTAAAAAAAAAAAAATATTCTCTTTGTCTTCTGGCCCCCTGCATCACACAAACATACAGAAGTCAGAGGGCTCGGGCGTTAGAAAGGAGGCTGAGGAGAGTGCCCTTGCCCTCGGTAGGAATGTCCAGTCAGGAGGACCACTCCAATTCTCTCTCTGAGGAGAACTGACAGGAAAGGCTGAATTCTGATGTCCTCCCCCTTGCCTTTCATTTCCTCCCGTCTCGGCTGCCACTCTTCTGTCAGGAGCCTGGGCCTTGGTGACAGAATGGTTAGGAGAGGGGCTCAAGGTCGTGGCTTTTCTCCCTGGCCTCAAGCTCTGGGACAGTGACTGGAAGGCAGAGTGACAGGTGTGACTGTTTCACACTTCAGATGGCATTTGTGGTGAAGTCTCACGGTTTACATCCCTGTGGGGGTTCTGTACATCTTGCCTCTTCCCCCACCAACCCTCTAGGGCCGGACTGGTCCTGGAGGAGTCAGTCTTAGTTCAGAACCACAGGAGTGGCCATGGGAAGTTGAAGCTGAAATAGAACTGATTTGGGGTATCTTTGCTGTGCAGTCTTAATCAGAACTCTGGGTGATGGGCGGGAAAACTAGAAGGATTTATCTCCTGGGCCTCCCACTCAGGGTTACCTTTGCCCCCATGTCTGAAACTCTGAGTTATGGGGAAAGACATAGGAGGAGGAAGGGCCAGAAGACCAGGGGGAGGGAAGGATAGAAGCAGCCAGTGTTCATCTTGGGCCTCTTATGTTCCAGACGTCATGCTGCCTAAGAGGGACGCAGTCCTGGGTAGAGGTCTAGTTTCTGTTGTCTTGGAGCTAGCTGTCTAGTAGAGGAGACAGATACTAAATTAAACTTTAAAGGTGTATCAGGGTTGCAAAGGAGACGTGTTACAGTGCTAGGAGGATTTTACACTGGGACTCTGACCTAATCTGAGGGGAAGAAGGTCAAGAAGTTGATGTCGAAACCCAGAGATGGAATAACCTTTCACTAGGAGCAGAGAGAAGAGGGAAGGGAAGGATGAGGAGGGTTTAGGTGGAGGTTGGAGCAAGTGTGAAGGGCGGGAGGTGGGAGAGCGCAGAAGAAGGCCAGCGGAGCCCAGCGTGTAGTGACTAAGGTGATGGTAACCTGAGGGGAGCTGGAGAAGGGGAGGGACCACATCATTCACGGTCTGCTTGGCACCACCAGGGATGTTCAGTGGGAGGCCGTTGGCTGGTTTAAAGCAGGGAAGTCGACATATTTGCAGAAAATGAATGGGGATGGGTGATGTTCCCTGAGAAAATAGAACTTCCCTGAATGATTCCAAGTCTGCTCAGTGTTAGGATAGAATTAATGTCTTCAAAGAGTCCCTCCCTCTTGCTTGCCTCCTCCATCCAACAGTGGCCCTCAACTATAATTTTGTTTAACCTATTGGAACTGTACCAAAACCCAGTCTGTAAACCTTATAATCTAACCCGTTTAGCGCTAAAGATCTGTTAACCCTGCCCAGAGTAGAGACATAGTCCTGCCTTCTGGGTTCACACTCTGAGTGTCTCCTACTGATTCAAATAATGGGTAAGAATTGATGAGTGTGTGGGCTTTTATTTTTGATGTTCAGCAGAGAAATTATTTAAAAAATGCTTTTCTGAGAACATTGCTATATGATTATTAGGATTTTTATTTTTCTGATAGAACAATAGTCAAAAGATCAAGCCAACCCACATGCTTGTTGATGAGATGTTTCTCTTCCTCCTGCTCTCTAAGCCTGTGACACATCACGATGCCGAATCTGGATCTGAGTTGAACTCTGGTTAATAGCCACCATAAATATACCATTTTGTGATCTAGGGGCCCCTTCTGGGGGGAGCTTAAAATGCTCTGTAATTCATCCTCTTCCCACTTCTCACGTGGGGAAAGGAAACAGAGGCCTCCCCTCCCAGTTCCCTTTCTGAATAAGTGTTGTCTTCTCTCTTCTGGAGACAGGTCACCCAGATGGAGGCTTCTCAGCTGGGCTCTGATGTCGAGGTGGGAGGTGTTCACTGCTTCCCCCGGGCTTCCCCACTGAGTACTTAAATTCACATCCTCTCTTCACATGAGTGCAGCCAGCTCTTTAATGTCCTGGCTTCCTCCTCCTTGCTCTTGCTTTGTTCTCCTCTTACTCTCCCTAACCTTTCTCTGTTTTCATATTTCACCATGGTTCAAAATAAAAGACTAGGTGAGTTGGGGACAGGTGCCATGGAGAGTGATGCATTTGTGTATGTGCTTGTGTATGTGATGCTAGTTCCGGCAGACAGCCTCTTATAGCTCTGTCTACAGGATGACTTTGACATTCAACCCCCTCTTCTCCGGCAAACAGATCCACGTATGAGGTGGGTTCTCCCTACTGTGAATCTGATAGCTCATAGTTTGACCAGCTTCTACTGCAGACAGAGGAGGACTTCCGTGATTACTTTAACTCCCCTGAGTTGTGACTGATCTGAAAACAAACTAAAGTTGAGCACTAGGAAGTCACCCAGGAATTAAAATTTTAGGACCACAGATAGAAAATAAAAGCATGTGTATACTTTAAGAATACACCAATGGATTTTAGTCAGCTGTAGGGAGGTGGATGAACCTAGAGCCTGTTGTACAGAGTGAAGTAAGTCAGAAAGAGAAAAGCAAATATGGTATATAACATGTACCTATGGAATTTAGAAAAATAGTACTGGTGAACCTATGTACAGGGAAGAAATGGAGATGCAGACATGGAGAACGGGCTTGTGGACACAGCAGGGGAAGGAGAGGGTGGGACAAATTGAGAAAGTAGCATTGACATATATATATCCATGTATGAAACAGAAAACTAGCGGGAATTTGTTGTAAAACACAGGGAGCCCAGCCTGGCATTCTGTGACCCCCTAGAGAGATGGGATGGGAGGGTGTGTGTGTGTGTGTGTGTGTGTGTGTGTGTGTGTATTTAAAATTATGACTGATTTGCATTGTTGTGCAGCAGAAACCAACACAACATTGCAAAGCAGTATCTTCCAACTTAAAAAAAATGGGTGAATTCTGTAGTATGTAAATGATACTTCAATAAATCTGTTTATAAATAAAGGAAAAAAGAATATGTACCTTAAGAGACCCCTGGAATTATTGCAGTGGACATGCAGATCCATGGCTGCACCCAGCATTGGCTGTTTCCTGAATAGTGTTTCTCACAAATATGTACCACATTATCATTTTTCTAAAATGTGTGTGGGTGCCATTGTAATTGATCAGATATAAATACACTTAGACTAAATGGTGGTGTTGTTTTTCTCTTTTAGCTAGTATAGCATAGTGGTTAACAGTTTGGGCTCTGTATGCATACTGATATACATACTGGAGTTCCTGTTTCTGATCTACTGTTTACTAGCTCTGTGGTTGTGGGCAAGTGATCCAGCTTCTTTGAGCCTAGGTGTCTTCATCTCTATGAAAAAGAGAGGAGGTGGTGATGGATAATACTTAACAGAGTTGCTGTGGAGCTACATTAATGAAATAACTCCTCTGGGAGGGTGAAGTGAATCTTGGATTTTTGACATTAAAAAAGGAACCTTGCACTTGAAAGCGGTAAGAACGGCTGATTCAGTGTGACCCATTATTACAGACGAAGGGGCTGAGGCCCAGAGAGGGCTTTGAGAACTTGAACTCTAGTGTAGTCCTGGTACTCTTGTCTCTGGGTGGAGGGTCACTTGCCTGCAGCTAACACCCAATTTTGGTCAGGAGGTGAGTTAGACATGGAAGTTAGATCATTGTCTAACCATTGTTAGACCATCGTCAGTGTTGGAACCTTTTTTTTTTTAAGTCTAAAATACCTTAAGTACTTGCACTCATGAACAGAATGGTTTGGTTGGAGTAGAATATATATGTGTGTGTATCTGTGCATAAGACAGCTCAGCACAATGTGACCAGGATACAGCTTTGTTCTGGTTGGTGGTTCAGTCTCTAGTAATTGTTAGAAGAGGGGAAGATGTAAGCCAGGCCGGGGACACCCAGATCTCTATCCAAGGTCAGGTAATCCATAGTTAGCCTTTGGATTCTTTGTCTTTCATTGTCAATTCCAAGGTAACTTGGATAGTTAAGTCTTTTTTGGTGGTTGCTTGCCTGTTTTTCCTCATCATTGTCTGTATGAGTATAAGGGTTAAAAAAGAAAATTTAAATTGTTGGATGTACAGTAGGTATATAATAAATACTTTCTTCTAATTATTAGTAATACTCATTGATTCAAGGAATATTTCCTATGCATATACAAAACACTTTAGTGAATATTGGGATGAAAAAGGTAAATAGTAAGATATCTGCCCTCAAGGAGCTTTCAGTCTGATATAGAGATAGCATCCATATACAGATAATTTTAACCGTTTGATCAGGAGGAAAGTTTGCAAATAAATCTGTTCTGTCCATTCAGCTTTCCATCTATCCACTTTTTATTAAGTGCTTTCTGTGTACAGTGTCCAGTTGAGAATAGCAAGAGGGACAGTGATAGAGCTAAATGAAGAAGAGATGGAAGGTCATTGGGAATTTGGTTTCATTTTGCTCTCATGCAACTGTTGACACCTCTACTAGAAGTTGGTATCAGCAGCCCTTAACACTTCTACCCCCTATTTTGATCAGGCTTTGAAAGTAAGAATGAGAAGCAAGTAGACTGTTTGATTTCGTTTTATTTTTGTGTTGCTTTTTCCTCTGTAAGAAACCAGTTGAGGCTATTTATAAAATGTTCGTGTTTGCCTGGATATCACTTCTGGTTAACATTTGGCAAACTGCAAACTCCGTGGCCAGGAGGACAGAGGTTCAGGAGCCAGTGGCAAAGGGAAAACCAGCTTCTTCCTTTGCTGGTGTTTTTTCTATCCTAGATTTGCACGAAAAAGGTTGAGAAGTCAGATATTGACTAGTGAACTGTGCGTGACTACAACAAATAAATTGGAGTCAGTAGCAAATAAATGATTGTTGTAGGTCTTTGGAGGAGGATTTATTATTGCAGCCAGAGTGTTTGTATGGTCCTTAGGGGTGTCAATTACGTTGCTCCTAACTGCAGCTTCTCACGTGCCTTCTGCGTGGGGGTTATGTCGTTAGATCTAGGAGAGCTTTTTCCAAGGCAAGAGGCTAGTTTGGCTTCAAGTTCAAGACGCTAATGAAAGGAGTTTCAGAAAGGAGTTACCCAAATTATTTAGCTTTATTTATTGATATTCACTATGTCCAGCTCTGGAAAAGGGCGCCTTCATTTCAACCACTGGCCCTTGTCATAGCAATGCCAGGTTAGGAGACAGGGAGGGGAAGGATGAATGGAGAATTGGAGTTACCTGCTTACTCAGGAGTGCTGGCTTAGTTAACAGCTGATGGTCAGTGTGAAGCACTGCATTAAACATTTTCAAGGATTTTCTCCTTTAATTCTCACAACAACCCTATGAGGTAAATACTGTTAGTATCACCACTGGATGAGGAAAGTAGGGCTTAGCTGGTTCAGGAATTTTCCCCAGTCACAATGCTAGTGGTTAGTGGAGCAGGGATTCAAATGAAATTGCCTAGTCCCAGAACTTGTGCTTTTTTCAATTTGTTTTATTTTTAAAAATTTTATTGAAATACAGTTGATTTCAATAAATGTATTGAATTTTAAAATAAATTTCAAAATTTGATTTCAGTAATTTCTGCAGTATAGCAAAGTGGCTTAGTTACAAATATATATATTCTTTTTCATTTTCTGTTTCATTATGGTTTATCATAGGATATTGACTGTAGTTCCCTGTGTTACACAGTAGAATCTTATTATTTATCCAGTCTGTACATACTAGTTTGCATCTGCTAATCCCAAACTCCCAATACTTCCCTCCCCAACACTGCCTCCCTCTTGGCAGCCTCAAGTCTGTTCTCTGAGTCTAGAAGTTAGGTTTTTAACCATGATGCTGCACTGCCTTCCTAGTGTATGTATCGTAGTGACTGTCTGCTCTGATTTTGTTTTACTCCTGATGCACTTTAACTGATAAGAGTAAAGGGATTTATCTGTGATAGCTCAAAATCCATTCATTGGAATGTGGTTTTGGTTACTGGGAAGATGTCTTTCATTGAAAAGGATTAAAAGAACAATAGATTATTGGATTTTCTCTATCACTTTAATCTTGAAATCGTTTTAGACATATTATCCATTTATCCCTTTAAAGTCAGTTAATGTTATAATACAGGACACAGCCTGGCAGGTTGGAAAGAACAAAGGCTATGGAATTACATTATTTTGCGTGTAAAGTCTGAATCTGGCTCTGTGACCCTGAGCAAGTTTTGTAACCCTTTACCCTCAGTTTCCTCATTGGGAAGTTAACGGTTCAGGGTATCTGTGAATATTGATGAATATTTGATGAGCATCACCATATGATGTGGCAGGCTTCCCTGGTGGCTCAAATGGTAAAGAATCTGCCTGCAATGCTGGAGACCTGGGTTTGATCCTGGGTCAAGAAGATCCCCTGGAGAAGGGAATGGCTACCTATTCCAGTATTCTGGCCTGGAGTGTTCCATGGACAGAGGCTACAGTCCATGGGGTTGCAAAGAGTTAGACACAACTGAGTGACTAACATACTTTCATGATATGATGTATGTCAAACACTTGGCGCAGTGCTTTGTACTTAGTAGATTTTTGATAAATAGCATCTCCTGCTATTTACTAATTTACTAATGAGGAAAGGGAAGCATAAAATTAAAACAGTGCATTCCTGGAGTTACTCTAAGCCCTGCAGAATTTCTTGATAAAGCCAGGAGGAAGTCAGTGCCCTGTATTTTCGGTCTGTTGTTATTTGTACTGGGTCATATTAGCTTCTAGAATGTAATAAATCTTGGGTGGACTTCAGCGTTTCGAATCACTTTCTATTTGATCTGTACTCACAGCTCTTGTTTACCTAGGATATGGCAAATTATAGTTGAACAACTGTATTTATCTAATAATAGTAAAGCAGGTCTGCCCCTAATATTACCTAATACAGCATAGTATCAGCTGGCTACAAGTAATAGCAATGCTTGCCTGATGTGTGTGGTCTTCTTTTTCTTTCCTTAGCCCTCTTTTTAAAAAATTCTATTTCCAGCTCTGGTTTTACATTTACTCCATGACGTCAGTCCATTTTATTTCCTCTCTAATATCTTATTTTCTCCCCTTCCCTTCATATTTATATAATCAAAATCTCATGATAGTTTTGTGGTTTTTTTTGTGTGTGTGTTGCATTCTGATTACACATCTGAGTCGTCCTCTTTTTTTAAATTTTATTTTGTTATTTTTAATTGGAGCATAATTGCTTTACAGAGCCGTGTTGGTTTCTGCCTTACAACATCAAGAATCAACCGTAAGTATGTATCCTCTCCCTCATGAGCCTCCCTCCTGCCCCCCCATCCCATCCCTCTGGGTTGCTCTTCCTCTTTTGAAAGAACACAAACATCAACATTACAATAAATGATTTATTTGCTTTCATTTATACAGTATTTTCTATTGTAATTCTATTCATTAGACCTTATTCTTTTTCATGTTTCTTTCCTTTATTTTTTTTTGTATTGATCAGAATCTTATAATCAGTTTCTTATAATTATCAACCAGATTAAGTTCTTATAGTGGAGATACTATTTTTTATCTTTTTTCTTTTATTCCCCATCACCCTCCCCCACTTTTGCAGGTTATAAGCAGGAATCCACATATATTACTAAACTCGATGCTGAACTTACAGTCGATTTTTAGGACTTACAGTATGACTGACAGTTTGACAGTCAAATGCAGTCAGTGCCAGTGAGAAATCGTGTGTTGTAGTGGGAAGCCCATCCAGATCGAAACTGATCCAGGCCTGGTACTCGTCCTTGTTACCGGTAACAGCAGGGCTAGCTTGTAACCATCCTGAGTCTAAATTTTCTGCTCTACAAAGAGAGCAGTACTAGCCTTGCAGAAGTGTTGAGGAGATTAAATGGAATGACATATGTGAGAGTGTCTGGTACCTTCCTAGCTGTTGCTGCCTTTTCCTGTCTACCTTCCTCCGTGCCTTCCGCGCATCAGTAGGAGGAGTCCTGGAGGCCCCTATGCAGTTTATCTATATTCAGGCCGTGGTGCTGCGGAGGAGGGAGCCCATTAAAGTTTGATGGTGCTCCTGGGCACTGCGGGGCTGGAGAGGTGAGATGGAAGAGAAGAGAAAGAATAAGAAATTATGCAGCTTTTAAGAAGATATGCACAGGCTTATGGTTTATGATCTGCCCATATGGGTGCCTGCCGACGTGTCATATATATTCTTGCCTGAGGTTACAACAGGGTACATCTGCACCTATACTTTCATCTGTATCCTCTGTATCATGTATTATCCTAAGGAGAACTCTTGAATGTAAACAACAGGGCAGTTGTGTTCTCGTAGCAGCTTTCTTTCTTAATCAGGGATTTCATTAAAAGGATTTTAAAGCCTTTCTTTCCTTTTTTAAAAAAAAATATTTTTAATTGATGGAGCATTAATTTATAATATTGCCATAGCTTGTTTCTATGAACTATTCTAGGGCTGGATCCCCCTGCCTTTCTGTAAACTGCTCCAAGGGATAGCTTACTCTTTCTCCACACCTGATTAGCTTTCCCAGCCCCTGACTCTGACTGGTTTGGTCTTGTCTTTGCCAGGAGGACCTTACCCTAGGAATTTTCTGGGAGTAAACTCCCCCAAATCATCATTTCTGGAGTGCAAATCCTGGGCTTGATTGGACATTTGGTAATGAATTTGTCGCAAGAACAGCAACTCAGCCCTTATTTCACTCATGATTCTGCCCTGTTATTTGAGGCAGACCCATTTCTCAATGAGATTATCTTCTCTTTATGTGAAAGGAGGGAGGAAGAAAAGCCTGTTTGGTGATTTTCTGAAGGGCAGATCTCCTCCAAATTTAATTGTGTATTAAAAACAAAAATAAAGGTTAAGGGATTTGAGAAAAGGGTGATTCATTTTTTTTTGATTGAGTTAAGAGATTTTCCAGAAAGGGTAACTTTTTTTCTACCTCTTTGGGGGCTTCCCAGGTGGTGCTAGTGGTAATGAACCTGCCTGCCAATGCAGGAGACTTAAAGAGATGCAGGTTTGATCCCTGGATCAGGAAGATCCCCTGGAGAAGGGAATGGCTATCCACTCCAGTTTCTTGCCTGGAGAATCCCATGGACAGAGGAGCCTGGTGGACTATAGTCCATAGAGTCTCACAGAGTCAGACATGACTGAAGTGACTTAGCACAGCAGAGTACTACCTCCTTGATTTTTCTCTTTGATTAAATTCTTTGCTACAAGTGATACCTTTTCCATCATCACTATTTCTATCAATGGTGTCAGTTGTCCATGTGATTACAAGGAAATGACCTTGATGTGTGTCAGGAATACTACCAGGATCTTCTCCAAGGCACCCAGTTCCTTGTGACAACCCCAGCTGCAGCCTAGAAGAATTGGATGGATGGGCTTTAGGGAGTCTTGAATCACCTAAAATCATATGGTAAGTTAGCACGTATGAGCATTTTCCCCCAGGAAAAGGGTCCATAGCTTTTATCAAAGGAACCTGTGACCCACATTAAGGACCATTTTATTAAATGATCTCAAATTCTCTAAGCTTGAGAATTTGGGGGAATTTATTATCCTTCCTCTCACGTATATATTTCTGTTAAGTTTGATGCCTTCGTCAACCCAAGATCTCATTTTCCTCCTGCCTGTTTCTGTCATCTCTCCCCTCATTGGGATTGTCATCATTGGGTGCATTCAGTAAGGGCATCATAACTTGACTCCTGGTGACAGGTTTGCCCCAGCTCTCCTCTGACATCACACATGCAATTGAATCATTTCCTTATATATACCTCTGTCCTGATCAGGATCTTTGGGCAAAGTTTTCTTTCTTTTTCGATATGGAAAGGAAGCTTTTTAGCATCATGTCCCAGACATCCATCAGCTTGATCTCTTTCCTGCCTCATGTCCACTGCCCCTCTTGTGCCATTTCTGTCCCTGAGGGCCTTTTCACCCCAGTCGGGCCAGACTTGGAGGTACCTTTCTCATCTCAGAGCTTCGTTCTATATTCTTTCACATGCTGTCACTCTGCTTTGTTTATATCCTAACTGCCTTTTAATAGTCTGTGCCATGATGTTCTGTGGAACCAGCTCAAGACTTGACTCCTCAGGAAGATAGATCCCCTTCTCTGGACTCCCTAAGCAATTTGCTACGTTTTCCCTTCAGCAGCAGATGCTACCCTGTCTCTTGTTATTCCTGTGGCCCTCTTGTCTCTACGTTGAGATTGAGAGTGGGGGCATGTGCTTCTTCCTTCTTCTCTAAAGTGACTTAGATTTTCTCAGGCCCATAATATTAATAGATGCCTAACAAAGTACGGGTGAATAAGGAGGTGAAAAGCAAGGGCCTGTTAGTATCTGCCCACGGGGCTGAGTGGGGAGGGAGGGATGGGAATCGTGGACCCAGCTTAAGCCTAGAACTCTAGCTTCATAGTCTGCCCTTGTGTGTTTCCTCATCCTGAGACCACATCGCGGGAATAAAAATGCAGACCATGACCGAGCCTTAGGCCCAGCAGTGATGTGTGTGGGTACCAAGCACCTAGTCCAGCTGAGGGTGGAGAACAGGGCGCCATGGAGTGGAGTGCTTTGATTAGGACTCTGGGGGGCGTGGGCAGAGGTTCCTCCCCTTCTCTATCAGCCCCTAGCCCATACTAGTTACCCAGTAAACTTAGAGAAAGTGATTTTCTTTCTCTTGGTTCTTTATGGTTGTTTTTGTGTTTTCGCTTAAAATAAATGACGTGTTAATACTGCCAGCTGTCAGACTGACTCAGACTCCTTTTCCTTCAATCAGTCTCCTTTCCCTCTTCACCTCTTCTGCCTGGACAATTAGCAAAGTGTTTGGTCTTTGGTTTGTATGAATAATTGATTCTGAAGCTTTGTGAATGATTCATGGCCCGTATGGTGAGGCAACAGGATGTGTGTGTGTGTGTGTGTCCAGCATCTCATACAAAAGGTCAGAGGCTTCTCCCTTGCTGGGGGGAGGGGCTGGTACAGGTCATCTCCTGGGACAATGCAGCAGTATGCATATGGTTCTTCTCTCTGTGTTCTATCAAAAGTGAGAGGGTTGGAGCTTCCCCCAAGAAACCAAGGTTCTCTATGGGTATATGCATTTCATCCTTCTAGATCATTGGTTTTGGTTTTGGTCAGGCTAATTAGTGAACTGGAGTTCATCCCCTTTAAATTAACCAGCTATTCACTCTTCCCAAGATGAATGGTTAATTTGATTTTCAGAGCATTTGAGAAAAGGGCATATGTTGCCTTTCTTCCTTTGCATTACAGTGTTTCAGACTTTCCTAGTCAAGGGACATTTTTTTCTCAATCCAGAATTTTACCATAGATACCCTCTCTTACCACATTCATTTGGTTTCCTCATATATCTCCTTTGCTGGAGACAGAGAACACCTGGTTATCATTCATTTTATAGCTCTTCCCTATTTTTGAAAGCTGTCATTGGATATTTGTGTGTGTGAGACAACAGGACTGATGGCCTAGCTTGTAGAAGAGTGACATTCCTTATTACAAACCCTCTTCGTTTTAGTCATTTTATAGGGAACAAATGGGACTCCTGAATATGCCCTGATCTTTGGAAATCAGCTAAGAAAAAATAATTTTGTTACCTACACAGAGTTCATTTTTTTCTTAGGTAATCAGACTCCCCATTTTATTGTAGGGAGCTGAAACAGAGGCAGTGTATAAGTGAAATGCAAGATTGTGATGAAGATATGGCAGTTTATTTATTGGTCATTTGGGCTTTTTTCAGGAAGGTCATAATGATCTTGTGGAGGTTCAGTCACTCAGTCCTGTCTGATTCTCTGCGACCCCATGGATTGCAGCACACCAGGCTTCCCTGTCCTTCACCATCTCCCAGAGCTTGCTCAAACTCAGGTCCGTTGAGTCAGTGATATTCCATAGTGATATTCCAGTCATAATGATATTCCCCTATATTTTCTGGTACTATTTAAAAATTATACTTGTCACATTTATGTTCTAATCCTTGAATTTATTTTTGTGTTTTTCTGTGAAGTGCGTGCTGTGCAATGCGTAGTCGCTCAGTCATATCCGACTCTGCATCCCCATGGACTGAAGCCCGCCAGGTTCCTCTGTCCATGGGGATTCTCCAGGTAGGAATTCTGGAGTGGGCTGCTATGCCCTCCTCCAGGGCATATTCCCAACCCAGGTATCAAACCCAGGTCTCCTGCATTGCAGGCAGATTCTTCACCATCTGAGCCACCAGGGAAACCCTATGTGAGGTATGAATATACCTGTATGTTTTCCCATAGGTCCCAACTTCAATTGGTGAAAGTACATCTTTTGCCCTGGACTTCCCAGGTGGCACTAGTGGTAAAGAACCTGCCTGCCATTGTAGGAGACATAAGAGGTGTGAGTTCAATCCTTGGGTCAGGAAGATCCCCTGGAGGAGGGCATAGGAACCCACTCCAGTATTCTTGCCTGGAGAATCCCATGGACAGGGGAGCCTGGCGGGTCGTGGCCCATAGGGTCACAGAGTCGGACACAGCTGAAGTGTCTTAGTGTGCATGACACATCTTCTGCCCACTGAGGTCTGATGCCACTTCTGTTTATGTGCTAGCTTCCTATGTATGCATTGTTTGCTTTTAGGCTCTCTGTTCTGGCCCATCAGTTATTTTTTGTGTGTCCTATTCATGAGTATGTATTTGTAATGCTTTTTGATAACTGATAGTGCTAATCATCTCTTCTCCATCTGGCTTTTAAAAGAAGCTAATCTTGGGCATTATAGTTTCATACAAATTTAAAGTAACTTGTTAAAAATATCAGGGTTTTGTTTGGAAATGCAGTGACTGACTAAGTTGGGAAAAATTGATATTTTTACAATATTGAGTCTTACCAATATGTCTTTGTTTATTTGGGATATATTTGAAGTCTTATAAGAGTTTTGGAGAGTTCTCCATTTAGTACTTGTACATCTCTTGCTATAGTTATTTGTATTATCTTATAATTTTATTGTTCTTGTGAATGAAGTTCTTTTTCATTTCTAATCAAATATTGCTAGTGTATAGGAATGTTACTGTTTTTCTTTGTTGCTGTTATATCCACCGAGGGCTTCTCAGGTGGCGCAGTAGTAAAGAATCTGCCCATCATTGCAAGGGGCATGAGATTGATTCTTGGGTCAGAAAAGATCCCCTGGAGTGGGAAATGGCAACCCACTCCAGTGTTCTTGCCTGAAAAATTCCATGGACACAGGAGCTTGGTGGGCTGCAGTCCATGAGGTCACAAGAAGTTGGACCCAACTGAGCACACACACGTATTTATCAATTTTGTCAAACCTGTTCATTAATTGAAATAAGTTGTTTGTACATTCTTTTAGATTATGTAGAAAATTATATCAACTGCAAATAAGTTTTATTATATAGTTTTCTTTCCATTTCACTCAGTCTGTATGTATTTTTTTCCCTTATATTAGCTAGCTAGAACTTATAGGAAAAATGTTGAATTATGGCAGTGATAGAAGACTTTCATATCTTATTTCTGATATTAAAGGTAATTTTTTTAAAGCTTCACCATCAAGACAGGTATTTGTTATAGTGTTATTGTGGATACCCTTTATAAAGTAAGTAAAGAGTAATGGTTAAATTAATTTCACCTGAAGCTAAAGATTTTCGTTTAATATATAAGCTCAAAGATTTTGAAAATTCATTTTGTAGAAGGTTAACCATTGAAATTATTGTGAATGCTATTGAAAATTATTTATAAATGTTAGCATTAATAATAAGCATTTATTTTAGAGTGAAAATATGTATACAATTTTGGTGTAATATAGTGTCACTGTATTAAAAGCTTTTGCTAAATTCAGAAACCAATGGAATGGAAATTCATGGAGTTATGATGTACACACAATTCTTAGTCACAGTCAGCAAGGTCTGGTATTCTCTATGTTGAAATAGAAGCTATAGGCAAATAGAATCAGTAACAAAAAAAGGTAGCAAAGAAAATCCAGAAAGTCCATCAAAAAGTGAGAAAGGAGGGAAATGAAATAATCAGTAAGACAAATAGAAAATATGAATGAATCTAGAAATATGTCCCAGCTCAATAGCAATCAGAACAAATATAAATAGATTAGACTTACTTTTTAAAATAATAGAGTGTGTAATTCAATTTTCACCTTATGTTTAAAATACTTAGCTAAATACAAATATTAGAAATTAAAAATAGAAAGACTGGTAAAAGGTATGCTAGGTAATGTCAATAAAGAAAGCATTAAGGTAAAAGCATTAAAGGGGACAATGATGACTGTTCCATTCTGACAAAAGGAAAATCATTTAAGAAGATGTGAAAGTTCCGTCTTTATCTGTCATCAGCATAAGTGTCTGTTAAATATTTAGGGGAGCTACTAAAGAGATTTTCAAGTGATTTTGAACAATGTGCAACCAAAATTTCTTCCTTACAAAAGAGTTCAGTTCCATCTCAACACACACACACACACACACACACACACACACACACGTGATTACCTTTAAAATTTTAAGCTATCATACCACTGTCTTTTATCCTTTGACAGGTCTAATATTAACTTGATTATTTCTTTATAGACTGTTAGCATTTTCTCCTTATTTTTGGCATTGTAATATTTCACTGATATGTGCTTTATGTGGTGGTTTTTACTTATTTTTATCTTTCATGCCAGTTTTGGGGATCTTTTCAATCCAGAGATTCACATCTTTATTGTTTAATTCTGGGAAGCACTTTTGAATTGTTTTTCCTTCCTTCAACTTGCTCCTTCCTTTTCTCTTTTTAATAGTATCTTCTCTACAGTTTATCTATTCTTTATTTCTAGCATTCATTATATATAACACTGGGACTTGTTCTGTATATCCTCTGTATCTCTTAACTTTGCTTTTTCCATCCTTTTATTGCTCTGTGTTGATTTCTGGAAGCATTGCTCAATTTTATTTTCCAGGTCTCTAATTCAGCTGTCTATCTTGCCATTCAGTTTATTCAGTCATTTAAAATTTTTGACCTATCTCTAGCAATTAAAAAAAACAGTGCTTGTGATATTCTCTCCCTTTCTCCTAAGCTAGGAATTATATGTGTTCATTCTCGTTGAGTGTATGTTCTTTGATTGTTGAGTTTGTTTCCTTGCTTTATAGTATTGAATCTGCTCAAGTATTTTGTGGTTCTTGATTATAATGTCACCTGGCATATTTGTTTGTGCAGACTGTTTGAAGGGACTTTAGACTGTGAGACTAACAGTCTGTTGAGAGTATCGGAGATGTGACCTGCCACTGGGCTGATCACTTTGATGGCCAGTCGCCTGTCCCTTTCAGGCGTGGAAAGGCATGGAGGGCTCCCCCCCACTTTCTCACCCACCTTCCCTGCCCTTTGCCCTGGCTTATAGGCAGATATTCCTTTACTGTTGCCTGGTCCAAGGAGGGAAGGAAGGGAAGGAAGGGTGAGGATGAGAGAGTAAAGTGCTTCCTTGATCTTATTGCTACTCTACCTGTCACCCTGTTAATTACCCATGGACCCCTCCAGGCTCCAGAGTCTACCATCGGCAGACAGGAGCACTCAGGGAGCCAGGCTGTGCTGATGGCAGTGGCATCCTCCTCTGGGGGCTGGGAACTGTGGTTTCCTTTTCAAAATCAAATTGCATCTATTTTCTGTCCTGAGGATGTTTGTTACAATTTCTGTTCAACCAAGGGTCAGTTTTCCTTCTTGCTTTCCAGTGTGGTTATTATGTGTATTTGTAAAATGATTTCTAGGAATTGAAAAGAAGAAACCACAGTGTGCGCTCGGTCTGCCTGTCTGAGAAACAGAAGCTGGGGCAGCTTATTCTATCCTCGCTGAATCTCAGTTTTCTTATGTTTACAACTAGGTGGTGATGGTGGTGATAATTACTCTTTGAAAGTATAGGATGTATCAGGCGTTATTCTAGGCTCACACTTGACACGCGTAACTCATCTAATTGCTCAACAACTCTGTGATACATATTATTATTGCCATTTTATAGATGAAGAAACTGAGGCACAGAGAGGTTAAGTAATTTACCCAAGTAAGTGGCTGCCTACTTCATAGGACTAGTTTGAGGATTTTTGGGTTAATACATATAAAGCACTTAACATGGTGGTTCATCTAAATCTGTAACAAATGGGAAAATGGCAATTGTTATTTTTCTCAGAGCTAAAATAACAGAGCTTGCTGATAACAGGCAGCATTAAGTATATGATGAATGAATGGAAAGATACCAAATCATATTCTTCTTGATCTACAGAAGGTCACATACAAGTCATTGGACAAAAAGCTCTGCCCTAGTGTTTTTTTGTTTGTTTTTGTTTTTTCATTTATTTTTATTCGTTGGAGGCTAATTACAATATTGTAGTGGTTTTTGCCATACATTGACATGAATCAGCCATGGATTTACATGTGTTCTCCATCCTGATCCCCCCACCCACCTCCCTCCCCATCCCATCCCTCTGGGTCATCCCAGTGCACCAGCCCTGAGCACTTGTCTCATGCATCCAACCTGGACTGGCGATCTGTTTCACACTTGATAATATACATGTTTCGATGCTATTCTCTCAGATCATCCCACCCTCGCCTTCTCCCATAGAGTCCAAAAGTCTGTTCTATACATCTGTGTCTCTTTTTCTGTCTTGCACATAGGATTATTGTTACCATCTTTCTAAATTCCATATATATGTGTTAGTATACTGTATTGTTCTTTTGTAATTTAAAAAAATGTAAATTTCTGGGCACTGGCCACTTGATTCCCACTCAACCAGCTCAACATTTTAAATTTTTAGGTATTGAGTTCTTGATGCTTAAGGCCATTTTAATCTTCTGTTTTGTCATAGGGTATAATCGCAAATACATAACTTGGTTAATAAGTTTTTTTTTTTTTTAATCAGTTGTTTGTAATTTCTCATGTTCAGGTCAGAGTCCTGAAAAATTTAGTAAATTTTGCTTTTACGAGAACTTATACTTTAATTTCCATATAGATACACACCACATATACATTTACATCAGCTGCATGAGAAAATGTCCCTCATTTAGTAGTACTATATGAAACCAGCATCCAGAACAGTATTTGGCACAGACCAGGTGTTCAATAAGTGCTGCTGCGAAAATGAGCTTGTAGTATATGTAAATTAGATGTAAGGCTCTACCTTCATGGGACCCTGAGGCTAGGAAGAGAGAGACTTGTAAGAAGTTAACTGGGATGTAGCAGTGCAATCATGCTGTGTAGGAAGTATCCTGGGAGCGTGGAGGAAAGAGAAGGTGGCTCTGTTTGGGGGAAAGAAAATCACTGGGAAGTGATGTTTGTTTTAGGTTGCTGCTGAAGGTGAATAAGGGGTTGCCATAGAGAATGTGGGGAAGGGTATACAGCTAGGAAAATGGAGGGTATTGGGGGGCAGGGATTATATCTTTTGAAAAATATTTATTTATTTATTTTTGGTTGCCCATTGGCTTTCTCTAGTTGTGGCGATCAGGGGCTGCTCTTCATTGCAGTGCACAGGCTTCTCATTGCAGTGGCTTCTCTTGTTGCGGAGCATGGGCTCTAGGTGTGGAGGCTTCAGCAGCTGCAGTGCGTGTGATCTCAGGAGTGTGGCACACGGGCTTAGTTGCTCTGCGACATGTGGGATCTTCCCCAGCCAGCGATCAAACCTGGGTCCCCTGCCTGGGCAGGCAGGTTCTTAACCACTGAACCACCAGGGAAGTCCAGGGGGTTATATCTTATCCGTATCAGGACTCCTCGTGTCCCTGGTGCTTAGTGATTCTTCAGCAAGTATCTCTGAAAAACAAATGAATGATGGGAGAAGCTAATGAGTAAATTACTGAACGGCAGGTAAGGAAATGGGGAGGAATTTAAGAAGACAGGCAAAAGTTCCAAGGATGCTCTTCAAGCCAGATGAAGAAATGCTGAGTTGACCCAACCTCTGTCCGAGGATTACATTTGCGGGAGGAAGACTACATCATTCCCCGTCTCGTCCTTCTTCTCTAAGGCCTTGAACATTGCTAATGCTGCCTGAGCCTCCTGGTCTCATGTGGCCTGTTGTGTCTGAGTCCCACTGATGCTTTCCTTGAGCCTAGAAGGAACCTAAAAAAAAAAAACCTGATAAGCTTTCTTCTTAGTTAATAGAAATCCTTCCTCAGGGCAATAACCTCTGAATATTATACATAAAACCATTACATTACTTAATGGATAAAGCTCCTATTAAAATTTACCTTTTCTCCAAAGAAGACAGATGGGGACTCTAGACTTTGCTCTTAGTTGCCATATGTAAGAAGTGGTATGTGGTGAAACTGTGTTATTTGAGCAGGGATCCTAAGTTAAAGTAGGACAGAGGTGAAAGTAGAAACCAGGGCTTCTGATTTCAGATCCCCAGTCTTACAGCGCATATAAATGTTGTCTATTTAGTCTCTGGCCTCCATCCTCTCTATGCTGATCACCAACAGATACTCAGTGAGTACCTGCCGTATGGTTATGAGGTCCTGTTGTGTGCTGGTGACGCAGTGCACAGTTAGGGACTGTTTATGATGAGGGAAATGGAGGATGTTCACAAAACCCACAGTAATGCAAATATGTTTCCTGTGTGCCTTGTGGAGTTGGTCATAATTATGCACATACACAGTCTTCCCTGGTGGCTCAGAGGGTAAAGAATCTGCCTGCAATGAGGGAGACCTGGGTTTGATCCCTGGGTCAGGAATATCCCCTGGAGAAGGGAATGGCTATCCACTCCAGTATTCTTGCCTGGAGAATCCCATGGATAGAGGAGCCTGCCAGGCTATAGTCTATGGGGTTGCAAAGAGTTGGACACGAGTGAGCAGCTAATACACACACATGCACATACACACAATAAACATCAGAGGCCTTTGATTGGATGCTTCATCTTCAAGGATTTCCTGTAGTCTCATCTGATTTCCTGTTTACCACGGTGGTCTCCATACTCTGTGGCACGCTGTGTGTTACATGATCTTTTATAGAATCATTTTTATTCCTTGTGCATGTAGGACTTAGAAGTCGTTCAGCAATATTTGATGAATATTGACCAAGCTAATGAATGAGTGGCATATATGAAAATGGGGAAAATTTAGGAAGGCAAATATTTCAGGAATGTTCTTAAGGTCCTAAGATTTAACATGGTTTTAGTCACAAATATCATACATTTCATTTTGAAAGGAGCTGAGGTTTTATACTTTACATTCTATTGCCATAATAATCATTAAAGATACACCTAAAAAAAAAAGATGGAGTGAATTTCTAAGGAATAGGATTTTAGAAGCTAGAGGTTGGAGGAATTATGATCTCCCAGTTAGTTAGGTGGACAGTGAAGGAAAAAAGAAAGGGGGAGAGGAGCATGATTTCTAGTTTAATAGTAGCAGGACTGTTGAGAGCATAAACAGAAGTAAATTGATGCTCATCTCCCAGATTAGTTAAGAACAGGCTAATTAGCTAATGAACAGTTCCAGTCCTGAGTTCTGAGAAGCTCAGTCTCTGGGCAAGCTGCAGTGCTTAGCGGCAGCTGCAGAAGCGTATGGACGCACTAACACCAGGCGGAGGAGCCCATGCTGAGTTCTGACCTGCAAAGGCTGGTCTTTCGGAGTCACCCATTCTTAAAGGAATAGCGGAGTACAGAGGGCATGTTTGTTTAGTAAAAGTAACAGAGAGGCAGCAGGACTCAGCAGCCTGGACTCTGGACTCCCTGGGGTCAGTTGCAGCCCAGCCACTTACTCTCAGACAAAGCCTCACATCCTGGTCCTCATCCCCTTGCATAGTTGTTTCCCACATTGTGGCAGGGTTGGTCTTTGTGACCAAGAGAACACGCAGAAGGGAGAGTGTACCTTTTGAGGCTCAGTTATAGAAGATGCTGCCACTTCTGCCTTGCTGTCTTGGATGACTTGCTCTGGGGACAGCCAGCTGCCATATTATGAGGACACTCAATGAGCCCTCTGGAAGTCATGTGGTCAAAGTCTGGTGAATGAGCCATCTTGGAAACCCAGAATAGTTAAGCCTCAGGTAACTGCAATTCTTGCTGACATCTTGACTGCAAGACCATGAGAGATCCTGCTCCAGAACCAGGCAGCTCAGCCACTCTCAGATTCTCAACCCACTGTGCGAGATAATACATGTTGATGTTGAAAGCCACCTAGTTTTGTTGTGCAGTAGGAGACAAATGAAGCAGAAGGCTTTGTAAAGAACTCCTTTAAAGGATATTGTTAACAACAGATGTGATGTGATAAAATAGTGGTCCATTCTTTTACTTTACAGAATACTTAAAGAGTAGCACTTGCCAAAGTATCAGTAACTTCTGTGGAACACTAAGTCCTACCATATGTTCCATATAAAAGGGATTTGATGCTCATATAAGTTTTTGAATGCTATGCACTGTGGATCCCTTTTGTATGTTCACAGTGCTCATATATTAAAGGATCTGAGAAGTTCTGAGTAAAGAATTTTTTTGTATAGCCCAGTGTTTCTCAAATGTGTATTGCCAAGAAATTACTTGATCAAATATTACTTGGTAGAATGCTGTGAAAACCTCCTGCAAGAAATAGTATTCTATGTCATTGATTCTTAGACGAAAGCCTATACTTAAGAGAGTTTGGAGTCACTTGGAGAGCTTGTTGAAATATAGATTTCTGGGCCCTACTTTTAGAATTTCTGATTCAGGTGACCTGGGATAGGGCCTGAGAATTTGCTTTTCTAATAAGATCTCTGGTGATTGTGATACTGCTGGGTGTGTGTGTGTGTGTGTGTGTGTGTGTGTGTGTGTGTGTGTCAGGGGAGGGAAGAGACCATACTTTGAGAACCACTATAAACAGTGGATTCCAGGCTCCTTACTAAAAGCCTTAAAGGAGTATGGAAATGGCCAGTAAATACAGGAAAGAATGTTCAACCCTTCTTATTAGCTATTAATTAAATGCAAATCACAACCACAATGAAATACTCTTTACACCCAAAAAGAAGACAGTGACAAGTGTTGGACAGGAACATGGATAAGTTATTGCCCTTAAACATTGCTGGTAGGAATGTAAAATGGTATAACCAGTTTGGAAAACATGTCAGTGCCTCAAAGTAAAGTTACCATATGATCCAGCTGTGTCACCCCCAGACATATTCTTAAGAGAAATGAAGACGTGTGCCGTACACGAAGCGGTACATGAATGCCTGTAACAGCATTATTCATAGTCAAAAATGGTCATCACCCAAGTGTCCAAGAGCTGATGAATGGGTAAACAAAACGTCATCTATTACACAATGGAATGCTATTAAACTATGAAAAGGAATGAAGTACTAATTCATGCTACAGCATGGATGACCATTGAAAATATTACGCTAAGTGTAAGAAGTCCTTTACAAAAAGGCTGTGTTTTGTTAGATGATAAGTTCAGAATAGGCAAGTCCATAGAAATAGAAAGTAGAATAGTGGTTACCGAAGGTTGATGGGAGGAGGGTGGGGAGAGGCTGCTAGTGTGTACGGAATATTTTTTTGCAATGATGAACATGTCCTGGAATTAGATAGTGCTATTGGTTGGCTTCCCAGGTGACTTAGTGATAAAGAATCTGCCCTGCCAATGCAGGAGATATGGGTTAAATCCCTGGGTTGGGAAGATGCCCTGAAGAAGGGAATGGCAACCCACTCCAGTATTTTTGTCTGGAAAATTCCATGGACAGAGGAGCCTGGCAGACTGCAGTCAGTGGGGTCACAAAAAGTCAGACATGACTGAGCACACACGTTAGTTGGATGACTCTGTGACTATACTGAAAACCCACTGATTTGTACACTTTTTTTTTTCCCATTTATTTTTATTAGTTGGAGGCTAATTACTTTACATCATTGCAGTGGTTTTGACTTGTACACTTTCAATGGGTGACTCTTGTGGTTGCAAATTATAACTGTAAGAAAGAATGTGCATAGCTTCTAAATTAAGATACCAATAAAAATACAGATATCCAGTGAAGGCATATATTGTTAAGTCTATCATACTTTATAAGGTGCTACAAATAGAGGCAGTGGTGGGCTGATACAGAGAGGACATTAGATATACATGCCCCTTTACGTTGCTGTTCTTCCTCCTTCCCCCCATGAAGATAATAAGTGCTACTGTTGTTTCATTGCGGCTCTGAGTAAGCTGTGGAAGTGATGAGGAAACAGCAGGATGACCCCAGACAGATTGGAGGGAGTTATAAATTTCACATGGGGCAGTGTTGTTGTTCAGTCACTCATTTGTGTCCAACTCTTGGCAACCCTATGGACTGCAGCATGCTAGGTTTCCCTGTCCTTCATTATTTTCCAGAGCTTGCTCAAACTCATGTCCATTGAGCTGGTGATGCCATCCAACCATCTCATCCTCTGTCGTCTCCTTCTCCCCTGCCTTCATTCTTTCCCAGCATCAAGGTCTTTTCCAATGAGTCAGCTCTTTGCATCAGGCGGCCAAAGTATTGGAGTTTCTGCTTCAGCACTAGTCCTTCCAAAGTATATTCAGGGTTAATTTCCTTTAGGATTGACTAGTTTGATCTCCTTGGAGTCCAAGGGACTCTCAAGAGTCTTCTCCAATAGCCAGTTTGAAAGCATCAATTCTTCAGTTCTCAGCCTTCTTAATGGGTCAGCTCCCACATCCATACATGACTACTGGAAAAATCATAGCTTTGACTATATGGACCTTAGTCAGCAATGTGATGTCTCTGCTTTTTAATACACTGTCTAGGTTTGTCATAGCTTTTCTTCCAAGGAGCAAGCATCTTTTAATTTCATGGCTATAGTCACCATCCACAGTGATTTGGGAGCCCAAGAAAATAGTCTGTCACTGTTTCCATTGTTTCCCCATCTATTTGCCATGAAGTGATGTGACTGGATGCCATGATCTTAGTTTTTTGAATGTTGAGTTTTAAGCCATCTTTTTCACTCTCCTCATTTACCTTCATCAAGAGGCTCTTTAGCTCCTCTTCATTTTCTGCCATAAGGGTAGTGTCACCTGCATAACTGAGGTTATTGATATTTCTCCCAGAAATTTTTATTCCAGTTTGTGCTTCATCCAGCCTGGCATTTCTCATGATGTACTCTGCATATAAGTTAAATAATCAGGGTGACAATATACAGCCTTGACGAACTCCCTTCCCAATTTGGAACCAATCTGTTTTTCCATGTCTAGTTCTAACTGTTGCTTCTTGTCCTGCATACAGATTTCTCAGGAGGCAGGTCAGGTGGTCTGGTATTTCCATCGCTTGAAGAATTTTCCACAGCTTGTTGTGATCCGTACAGTTAAAGGCTTTAGTGTAGTCAATGAAGCAGATGTTTTCCTGGAATTCTCTTGCTTTTTTGATGATCCAACAGGTGTTGGCAATTTGATCTCTGGTTCCTCTGCCTTTTCTAAATCTAGCTTGTACATCTGGAAGTTCTTGGTTCATGTACTGTAGAAGCCTCGCTTGCCAGATTTTGAGCATTACCTTGCTAGCATGTGAAATGAGCGCAATTGTGCAGTAGTTTGAACATTCTTTGGTATTGCCCATCTTTGGGATTAGAATGAAAACTGACGTTTTCCAGTCCTGTGGCCACTGCTGAGTTTTCCAAATTTGCTGACATATTGCATGCAGCACTTTAACAGCATTATCTTTTAGGATTTGAAATAGCTCAGCTGAAATTCCATAATATCCATTAGCTTTGTTTGTAGTAATGCTTCCTAAGACCCACTTGACTTCACACTCCAGGATGTTGGGCTCTAGGTGAGTGAGCATACCATTGTGGTTGTCCGGGTCAACCCAAAGACCTTTTTTGTACAGCTTTTCTGTGTATTCTTGCCACCTCTTAATATCTTCTGCTTCTGTTAGGTCCATATTGTTTCTTTCCTTTATTGTGCCCGTCTTTGCATGAAATGTTCCCTTGATGTCTCTAATTTTCTTGAAAAGATCTCTAGCTGTTCCTTTTTGTTTGTTTCTTGCATTGTTCACTTAAGAAGGCTTTCTTATCTCCCCTTGCTATTCTTTGGAACTCTGCATTCAGATGGGTTTGTCTTTTCTTTTCTCCTTTGCTTCTCGCTTCTCTTCTTCTCTCAGAACACTAATGCATGGGGCAGTAGTTAGGTAGTTAGTTCAGTTGCTTAGTCATGTCTGACTCTTCGCGACCCCATGGACTGCAGCACGCCAGGCTTCCCTGCTCATCACCAGCTCCCAGAGCTTGCTCAAACTCATGTCTGTTGAGTCGGTGATGCCATCCAACCATCTCATCCTCTGTTGTCCCTTTCTCCTCCTGCCTTCAATCTTGTCCTGCATCAGGGTCTTTTCCAATGAGTCTATTCTTCACATCAGGTAGCCAAAGTATTGGAGTTTCAGCTTCAGCATGGGGCAGTAAATGACAACAATTTCAGGGGTTACCCTTCTTGAGTTTGGTTGGTTTCAGTCATTGTTGTTATTTGTTTTGCACTTAGAAAAGCTTAAAGTTCTAAGCTAGAAGAGAGGCTCTTTGATCTTTGGTGCACATTAAAATCACCTGGAGCTCTTGTTTTAAAAAGCTGAACTTTGGCCTTAACCCTGAGCGAACAGGCAATGCTAGCATTCACATTTCACACGCTAGAGTATGTGAAGGAAGCACCCAGATAACCCTGATGCAGGTGGTTCATGGACCCCATTGAAAACATTTGAGTTAGAAACGCACCTAAACTATATATATTGGGAAAGTATATAAATCTGCATGTGACTGCTGATGACCAATTCCAGACAGTGGTTACTCTAGGGAGGTGGGGGAGAAAACGGGGTGGGATGGAGTTTAGTCTGTATTTTAAATGTTCATGTCTTTAAAAAAAATGATTTGAAGCAAATATCAGCAAATGGTAACCCCTGTTAAATATGGGACTTTGTACGACTATGTACATTGTTTTATGTTCTGAGTATCTGAAATATCTCATAATAAGAAATATTCCAGAGTACCTTATCATCTTTGGAATTTTAGATTGGGCTCCGTGTTTCCTGTGGGGCCATAGGTGATGGAGGCTGTGCCCAGCCCTGCAGGTCTCGTCTCCTCCCACAGCACCCCCTCTTCAGGAAGGGTCCCCTGGCTCCACAGGGTCTCCATTAGGGCAGGACACAGGAACTCTAGAAGCCCCAGGATAGAATTTCTACTGACAGAGCAGGAAACAGGAGGAATGAGGAAACAGCAGCCTGCCAGCTTGGTCCCAGGAGACATCTGTTCTGGGAGTTTGGGAGGATGCCATATTTGGATCACAATAGTTGTCACTTTTTTTTTCCATCTCCCTCCTAAGTTTTAAGACCCCTGCCTTTCTGCCCTGTCTCCAGGAGGGAGGGATGTTTGTTTATTTGTCAAAGGTTACCTCAGGCCAAACAGCACACCCTCCCACATCTAATTTCTTTCTTTGCTGTTTTCATCAGGTGGATTTTTTCCCTAGCCCCCCTTTTACATGACTGGGCATGGAGGTGCAGAGGAGGTCATCAGATAGGGCTCTGGGCTGGCCGCCTGCAGGGGAGTGGGGCCCTGAGCGCTAAACCTCTGTCTTGGGCTGTGGGAGGGGGTTGGGAGTGCTCCAGGGGTGCTGGGATGGCCAGCCTCGTGGAGAGGGGAGCTGGGGCTCTGGGGGAAGGATGTGAGTGATGGGAGGCAGCCTGCTGGCCTTTGACACTTTGGTTAATGTAGAGGCTACATCCAGCAGACACAGAGCTTGGTTTGTGAGGGGATGAATGCCAAGTCATCAAGTTTTAAAGCGGTCTCGGGCCAGTCAGGAAGCCTGCCAGCGTGTGCCATGCCCAAGGAGGAGAGAGGTCTGGCAGAGCATTCTGGCCCGAGAATGAAGAGATTTGGGCTCTTGCCAGCTTCTTCTTTCCCCGAACCTCTGCCCTCTTCTCTGAAAGCAGGCAGAGCTCTTCTCTGTCTGCCTCGTGGGGGTGATGAGAATCAGTTAGGGCGTTTGGAAGATGGCTGATTTATAATCTGATAGTTGCTGCAAAACCTATCACCTACCACTCTGCTCCCCTCCCTCCCAGTTTCCTGCTTCCCTTGGTCTGCGCTCATGAGTCCTACTAGGGCTGTGCCCTCTGTTTTCTATCTCAGATGGCACCCTCCCAGATCTGTGCTTCTCTGGGTTTGATGCCTCTTGAGGTTTCTAAGGTTACATGGGGGATTATTTAAGGTTCTGAGTGGCTCTCTGTGAACAGACAAGTGCTGATCATTGTTCCTAGCCAAGCACTGCGCCAGCTGCCATGGGAGATACAAAGTTAAACAGGGCTTCTTCACCATAGGAAAGAGTCTGCATGGTCAGTGCACACTCAACTCCTGTTCTGCCTCTTCCTGCCCATGGCCCATCTTATAGGGTGTGAGATGCTCTGGTCCCAGGTGTTCGTCTCTTTCAAACTCTAGGGATTTGGAGTCAGATGTTCACCTGGGGTCCAAGATGGTGAGGTAGGTACTGGAGTCATCCATTTTCTGTATCCTTAATACCTGAGTTTCCCAAATCTTATCTGTCCTTTCAAAATATGTGATCTATTCCTCCCTTCAATGTCATCTTCCCTGACAACAGCCCACATCGTCCTCATCTCAATATCGTGGGTGATTTAGCCGCTCCTTGATTGGCTTCTTGCCTTCATTTTGTCCCCAGTTTCAGTCTATTGACCGTCACGAGGTTCTCTCTACAGCTCCTCCCATGGCAAGGCACTCCCTTGTCATCCCAGGTCTGACCTGACCTCTTCCGCGTGACCCATGAAGCCTTTCTCAGTTGGTGATGCTGTTCCCACCCCTGCCCATGCACCATTTCCACCTGCTCAACCCTGTTCTCTTCAGCACACTTGACCTTCGCAGCCCTGCCCAGCATCTGCCCTCATGAGAAATCTCTTCTGTCATCCCTCCTCCTTCATCTCCTCTGCATCCTTCCAGTCTCTCCTCAGCACCTCCCACCATGATGTCATCTTGTTCCTCTGCATTCGAACCACATTTCATGCAAACTGGAAGGGACCTCAGAGAGCCTTGAGTCCTGTTCCTCTCCCAAGATCTTGAGAGGGGAAGTAACCTGCCTGTGATGCACACCAGGTTGTTCCAGGACCAGGCCTCCGCTTCCTGGTCCAGCACGCGCTGCCCGCCTACAGATGGAGACGAAGTGTTCTCACCCACAGCTCACTGGGATGTTTGTTATTGACAGCCGCAGAGATGCAGTGGAAGTAAATAACAATGTTTATGGAGGATTTCTTATTCACTGCCTTTTCCATGCAATTAGCACTTTATTATAGCCTGATCTCCTTCATATTGTCAGTTCCACACATTGAGCCCTTTTTTTATATCAGAATATAACACTGCCTTATTCACTAATTACTTTATGCCTGGAAGTCAGAGCTGCCTTAAATATCTTTGGTCGCCTGAACATCTCGCACAGTTCCACGCATGGAGTAGAACTCAGTCTCTATTTGGGGATTCACTGGGTTTCACGGACAATTCCAGGCAAGGTTCATATTGAGGCTATTAGTTGTGAGGGGTCCCCCCATATCACCATTGGCTTTGCCTGAACTCTTCATCTGAGGCTTCCCAGAGCCACATGGTTACAGTCGGGTCGCCCCCTACCCTCTCTTCTCCTGGCATCCGATTAGTGCCTTGGCTGCGGCTCAGAACATGAGGATAATTATGAAAAAGCCCTACCTTCTCCTGGATTTTATGTGTCCAGGGATGTTAGGAAGTTATGCCCCACACATGGTTGGTGAATATTATGAATAATGACACAATTAACACCATCTTATCCACTTGTGGTCTTTCTGTACAGCCCAGGTCCTCCTCCCGTACCACAGCCAAACCCCAGGCTGGGATGCAGGCCAGTCTGGGAAGGTTTGGGCTGATTTCCAAATGGGCAGAGGTAGTTGTATATCTCTGAGCATGTCTCTCACCGCCTCTCAAAGTCAAATACACAATAAATTACTTTGGCTTTATCCATCATGATGAGTTGGCTAAGTCTCTTCCTCCATCAGCCCAGATAATGAAGAGATGACATTTTTATTGTTTACTCTGTGGCACCGAGGATAAAGCAAGTTCCCCGGTAACAGGGCACAGGCAGCGTTTTCCAAGCACCCACATGGCCATGGTCTGGAAAGGAGAGGTGTGTCTGGGGGAAACAGAAAGGGAAAGTGGGGTAGAAAGAAGATTCCAACCCTGAGGGCTGGAAGGTCTAACATCACTTTACAGATGAAGAAATGGAGGTCCAGAGAAGCAGAGCCAGCCCAGAGTCCCAGGGGTCGGGGTAGGAGAGAGCTTGTACTCTCGGACCCCTGCCCTGACTGTCAGATATCCATTTCCCTGACATCGTAGCCCCATCAGGTTGCTAGCAGAAGTGTCACACCACTGCATGGTCTTGTGCTTTGAGGGCGTGAAGAAGGAACAGTGGTGAATGGATTAGAATGGGCATGCAGGGGATCACGGACGGGCTGGAGAGAAGGGAAGGAAGAAGGGCTGAAGGGAGAGTGGCGAGTGGGATTTGCTTCTGATTCAGGATATTTCCCTCCTCTGGAAAGAGGACCATGTAAGAGAACGAGAGGCAGGATCAAGCTGCCCAGCATCAGGGTGGGATGTGTAGACGTTCCAACAGCTCACCGCCAGGCTGCTTCTACATTCACCTATCTTTTTCCCTTACAATGATATTGCCTCAACTGTAGAGCTTTCCAGAAACTTCTGGGGAGTGAATCTGCCCAAGAAGGAGGAGGGAAGAGGAGGAGTTACCCTTTTGGGTTCCCATCATTCTTGATGGAGCAAGGGGTCTCAGTAGAAGGAACTGTTGGTGAGTGGAGAAGCGTGGGGCTAGACTGGACGTGTATCTTCTGCTGGGCAAAGGGAGTAGATACTAATGATTAGATTTCCAAATATCCTGAATTAAGTAGCTCCAAAGTCCTACATAAATGACATGGAAAGGGAGAATTGTAAAGTCCTGAATTTGGATTTCATAACTGAATAGCTTAAGTACCAGATAGGATAGCTATGGCTTTTCAGCAGTGCACATGAAGAAGACTGGTGTTTTCTGGTTTAATGACTGTTACCTGAATTTGCATTAGTAGAAATACAGGGTCCAGAGGAAAGGCAGTTATAGGCTCTCTTGAATTCACTCTGCACATAAATGATGCTTTCATTCAGGGTACATACTGTATTGTTGTTCACTTGCTAAGTTGAACCCACCTCTTTGTGACCCCATGGACTGCAGCACACTAGGCTCCCCTTGTCCTCCACTATCTCCCGAAATTTGCTCAAATTCATGTCCATTGAGCTGGTGTTGCTATCTAGCCATCTCATCCTCTGTTTCCCCCTTCTCCTTTTGCCTTCAATATTTCCCAGCATCAAGATCTTTTCCAGTGAATCAGCTCTTCGCATCAGGTGGCCAAAGTATTAGAGCTTCCACTTCAACAACAGCCCTTCCAGTGAATATTCAGGGTTGATTTCCTTTAGGATTGACTGGCTTGATCCCTTGCAGTCCAAGGGACTCTCAAGGGCCTTCTCTAGCATCACAGTTCAAAAGCATCAATTCTTTAGCAGTCAGCCTTTTCTATGGACCAATTCTCTACATCCCTATATGACTACGGGAAAAACCATAGCTTTGAATATATGGACCTTTGTCAGCAAAGTGATGTTTTTGCTTTTTAGTACTCGGTCTAGGTGTATAATCATAGTGTATAATGATGTATTAATTCAAGGTACATAGTGTTCAAGGTATATACTGTTTATTGTATACTGTGTAAGAGATGCTGACTGTCTGGAATCCCCTCAGAGGAGCCTGGTGGAAGAGTGTGAAGCCCTGGAAACCAGAGCACCTTTCTGGCAGGTGTTTTTACGTGTTTAGTAAATGGCAAACCCTGTGGTGAGTTCAGGGGACACAACCCCTTCCTGCAGGAGTGCAGGTATCTTGGGAAATTAGACCTGGACCAACTATTACAATAAAGGTGGTGCATCTGTAAGAGAGGGACGTACAAGGTGCTCTGGGAGTGTGAGGGAGGCTGCATCTAGCTGTGCTTGGAAGACTCAGGAAAAGAGGCCACAGAGAGGAGCTGTTGTTTGAGTGGACATTTATTCAGAAGGGGCTCCTCAGCTCTGTGGTGGGGCAGGGGAAGAAAACCAAGGAGGGAACACAAACCAAGGAACGGAAGTGGGAGCAAGCCCGCTGAATTTGGAGAATAGCATTCATGGGGTGGGCAGGGCCTGGGCAGTAGGCAGGGCAAGCGTGCTGGTTCCTGAGGTAGCCCTATAGGCAGGTGGGAACATTAAGGTCTTGTGTGCTGTGATAACACGGGATTTTATTAAGAAGGCAGGAGAGGGTCATGAAAAGGTTTAAAGTAAGAGAGAGAGAATTCCTGAGTAGAGAAACCTTCCAACTCTCCAAGGCTCAGATTCTTGTCTTGGTGCATGTGAGTGGGTGGTGATGGTTGGGGAGGAATACTAAGACTCGAGCCCAGAGGACCAGTTAGAGAACCATCCTTTACATGTGTCACCCTCTAGAAAAAAAGGAAAATATGGATCTCAACTGTGTCAGTGAGACCAGAAGGGGACAGGTATAATTTACAGATCTTTAAATTAGAATTATGAGGGAGAGGGAATAAGCAAAAATGAGTCCCGTGTTTGGCGGGGGAGTGGGGATTCCTTCCCTTAGAGGTAACACCCTGAATGCAGAGCAGCCAGAGTGGGGAGATGAGGGTGACTCTGTCTTTGTTGGGTTGGATATGCCTTTTGGACCCTTGGGTGTGGCACTCTGGTCAAAAGACTGGAGGTCAACTCAGGCTCAGCGTGGACATCTGCAGTTCAGCGATGTGTGTGGATGACATTTGTAACCATAGCAATGAGTCAGATTATCCTAGGAAAGCAGCAGAGAGAGAAGATGGCTGAGGATGGACTCCAGCGGACCCTGCACTAAACAGGTGCTGAAGACATGGGTGACCCAGAAGGGAGGCTGAGAGGCAGCAGGCAGCGTTCTTCAGTGGCTAGGTTGTGTCCGACTCTTTGCAGCGCACCAGGCTTTCCTGTCCCTCACTATCTCCCAGAGTTTGCTCAGATTCATGTCCATTGAGTTGGTGATGCTATCTAACCATCTCACCCTCTGCCGCCCTCTTCTCCTTTTGGAGAAGACCTTGATGCTGGGAAAGATGGAAGGCAAAAGGAGAAGCAGGCAGGCAGTGGGAGACAGATTAGTGGGAACCATCCCAGGGAGGAGTTTCCAGAAGAAGCAAATGGTTAACAGGGTGAAATGTGAGGAAGGAAATCACTGCTGGCATTTCCTGGAGAAACACTGACCTTTCTCTGCTTCCTCGCTAGAGATAAATGCCTTTTTTTTTTTTTTTTTTTTGTAGCAGGCAGTAATATACAGGGCCCCTGCCCCCTGGAGTAGATTGTTATTGTTCCATGTCTTAGAATCCATACGTAAAGTCCGTTCTCGTTCTAGGCTTCATGAAAGAGCAGAGAACAGTCACCCTTGGGAAGTTTGCGCTGAGAGACAGAGGGGGCTGGGTGTGAGGGATTAGTGCCTTAAATTTATCAAGACTCTCTGAGCTCCTTGGAAGGCAAGCTAATTTCTATATAAATAGAAAGTATTATTATTATTACATCCTCATGCTGTATCAGAGCCAAGCGCTGGAGTCCTCATACTGTATTTATTTCTTTGGGCTTCTGGAGGGGTGGGGAGGAATGGGACGTTTAGGTTGCTAAGTGATTGTGCTGCTAAAAATAAGGAAATTCCCAGTGGCTCTCTCTCCCGTTTTTCTCGTTAGAGTAAGAGGATGCCAAGGTCAAGTTATGGATGGCGGGCTGTGTCTCCAGGTGGCCCTAGGGCAGTCTGTTGGGGAAGGATGGGAGAAACTCTCTCCCTCTCCAGTCCTCCTCCCTCTGTTCCCTTGGGGCTCACTACTTTGGGAAATTGCAGGAAAAACTGGGCCTCACTCTGCCTGAATTGAAATGTCTTGCGAGGTAGTCAGCCTCTGTGGTTGCTATGGTGATGGTGGGCGGTGGAGGGGAGGTAGTGTTGCAGTATTTGGCCTGTGTGGCTGAGGTCCCCAGCGCAGCCTGCTTGAAGCACAGGCTCAGATGCTCTCCACAGTTCATTTGGGATTCCAGAGGGTCACTTGCTGCAGTGTCAAAATCTCCAGACAGGCCAGCCAGTTCAGGTGGCTGAATCTGTCACTACTGAATATGCATCTCACAGGCCTGATTTTGGCAGATGTTCCTGGGATTAGGACCTCCAGAGTGACTTTGATGGAAGGAGGGATGTGTGGAAGAGAGCTCTGAGCAGAGTGCAGGGGGTGAGGTTGTAGCCTCTGAGAATTGAAAATGGCCTTATCTAGTTCATCAGACTCTTCACATCCCTGTTTTCTGGTCACTAAGCCCCTACTTGGACTCTCCCTATGATGAAGAGCTCACTACTGGCAGGGCATACTTTTCTGTTGTTGGTCAGCTCCTAGGTACCCCACCCTATACCCTTCCTCTCTTCCTTCATTCCTTTTAGTCTGTCTGTCTTGGTAAAACCTGGCTCCTTCTAATTTGATCCACTGGCCCAAGTTAGGCCAAGAAGAAGCACAGTGTGAGTCTTTATCCAAGTGATAGCCACTTGCTACCAAACAAAACATTCATGCTTTTCTCAACTACTTCTCAGCTGACATTTCACGACCCCCTGTGCTACCCCCATCCCCTGTGTTTCCCAGTATTGTTCTTAACATATGACACCCAGAACTGAACATTGTACTTCACCGGTCTGACCCATGTAGCCGACTTGCAGATGGTACCACACGTCAGTGCACACAGTAGGGGTTTACTTTTTAAGCCCCCTTGTTGCCCTGTTGGCTGATTGTCATTCTCAGATCTTTTACATGTTGAACGTCCATCATTGTCCTTTAGTGTTCTACTTTTTTTTCTGTTGACATCTAAGCTGTTGATGACTATGTCAAAATGGACAGAAATAATGATGATAGAACATAGTAGCACATCTCTAGAGACCTCCCTATAGGTTGAAGTTAATAATATAATTACATTAATAGCTAATGTTTGCTGCCTATCTGTTACTTATCTGTCCATCTCATCAGCCCTCGCTGGTCTTCCACATTGGTTGCTATTGTTTAGTGATAATATTTTTCTGACGAGGATGTGGAACCACAGAAAGGTTAAATAAGTTATCTAAGGTCTCACAGGCTTGAAATAGCGAAGTCAATATTTTATTCATTGATCAGTATAACTTAGGCAAGATTTTTCAGATATCAGCAACTTGCCCAGTGGTATTCCTTACTATTCTGATAGCGTAATAAGAGATTTTGTCAGAGGGCATACTGAAATACAGGGATACTGAATCTTCAGCATGTTCCTGATTTATTCATCCAACAACCCATTAAAAAAAGAAACAAGGTTAGCTTAGTTCAATGTGTTCCAAGCAATTCCATGCTAATTCCTAATTATATTAATGAGAAGCAATGATGGTAGTGATAGGACGAGTCCTCACACTTACAGAGCCCTGCTCACCTCTGCCTAGAGCTGAGCTAAGCTTTCCATGCAGTATTTGATCATCTTGCTTTCTCATTGCTCACGCATTCCTCTGGGGTTGACAATGAGCTTCTTGTTACCTTTCTAGAATCTTGATTTTGGAAATCAAGACATTTGTTTGGGTTTCTAAGGCCTCTGTTTTTATCCTCAGTTTCTCACAAGCAGTTCGGATGGTCTTTCTGTGCTGAGTCTAAATGAACATTGAACTTGGGAGCTGGGGACTGGGTTCAAGTCCAGTCTCACTAGTGCTTTTTATCTGTGGCTCTAGCAGCAGATCACTCAGCCTTCTTGAGCCTGGTCTCCTCATCCTTGAAATGGGGATGATAATCCTTGGCAGGATATTTCTAGGGATTTTGTAATACTTGTATTAGAGAATGTTTATGCTTGTTAAAATTCAAAATTCCAGACATATTGGAGTTATTATTATTTAAAATGGTTAGGGTTTCTCTCTTATATTATCTCCCATCTGGGTTTCATGTTTCTCTTAACAAAATTTGTCCTACCCTTTTTTTAGTTATTTTATATTCTTATAAGATGCATAGAAGTATGGCAGAATATTAGTCACCAGACCCAGAAAGAGGTACCCACTAGCCATCTTCTCTACTAATTTGGCTTGAGGTATAAGGGATGGGGTTGCAGACTCAAGGAGGAAAAGGGTATCCTTGTGGAATTCTCTCATCCAGAGTAAAGCTTCTGCCTGTTCCTAACCAGCAGACGTCCTCAAAGAAGCAAATCTCATTGATCCTGGAAGGAGGGGACCGTATGTGTAGATTTTCGTTTATTTTTCTTTTTCCTTCCGCCCTCCCCAGGGTAATCTGGTTACCCCTTGCAGTTTCTTTTGGTGTTCTCATGAAAAGGAAGGGTGCATAGAGAGCAACCAGCTTTTTTCCCCTATGGGATCAGCAGCCTAATTTTCTCATTGGAAAAACTGAGGCACAAATGAATGGGCTTACCTGGGGCCACCATCCCAGCAGAGCCAGGAGCTGCCGTGTTCTATCCCTGGTCTTAGATATTAGAAAATGCACTTCCCTAGATTGTAAGCTCTAAGCTCATGAGCATCTTGCTTACCATTGCATCCTGGCTCCTCACACTGGTACTTGATACACATGAAATGTCAGTGTACATTCATGCAGGAAGAATTGAACAAAGGAATGAAGGGGGAATTCTTTTCCATGGAATCTGTGGCTCCTGCTGTGACACACAACCTTTCTTAAACTTTGTGATGAGGAATCCCAGAAAGCAGTTCATCAGAAACTCCTTGGTGCTCCTGTGGTTAAGAAAACGCCTTCCAGTGCACTGGGAAGACCCAGAGGGATCGGGTGGAGAGGGAGCTGGGAGAGGGGATCAGGATGGGGAATACATGTAAATCCATGGCTGATTCATGTCAATGTATGGCAAAAACCACTACAATATTGTAAAGTAATTAGCCTCCAACTAATAAAAACAAATGGAAAAAAAAAAAAGAAAATGCCTTCCAATATAGGGGACACAGATTCTATCCCTGGTTGGGGAACCAAGATCCCACGTGCTGCAGAGCAACTAAGCCCGCGAGTTGCAACTCTGGAGCTTGTGCGCTACAACTAAAGAATCCTTACATCGCAAGGCAAGACCCCGTGTGATGCTGCAAAGATCCTGCGTGCCACAGCCAAGATCTGATGCAGTCAAATAAATAAATATTAAAAAGAAAAGCTCCAACCATTTTATCTTTAAATCTTGTCAAAAAGGATGGAAATGTTCTGAGATTGTTGGAAACATGGGCCTAGATGAGCAAGTGGCGTAGGAGTGCTTGAGCCTCCAGCTGCTGTCACGAGTGAAGGGCACTGCAGGAGTCAAGTGCAGAATGGATTTTCTGCTTCAATGTGGATGTACTAGCATGTTCCTGGGCGTCTTCTTACTGGATGTCTTAAAGGGTGGCATCAACACCCCTCATCTGTCTAGGGCAGAAGGGGTGTAGTGTACCTTCATGCCTGGTTTACAATGAATGCTTAATTCCCAAGACAGTGAATTCTTCTCCATTTTTGTTCCACAATATCCCTGGAAGACATTCTTGTTTTCTCATGCCCCTGTAATAGTCACCTCTAAACAGAAATATAAATAAGAGGGAAAAAAAAAAGTCAGGCTTTCTCCACGATCACAGCAGATTTGAACTGCCAGAAGGGACAGAGAAAGGGTGAGTGTGGGTGGAGTGGACAGTTTGTCTCCTTTGGATGGCTTATCCCTAGAGAAACCCTGTGGGCACTGGTCTTTCGAATGTACTTCTTCTTATAATAGTATCAGGACCTTCTCCCCCAAAGAGGAGTCATCCTGAAGTTCGGATCCATTTCCCATAAGACATGTGCTTGGAGGATGCATGACCCCGGGCCATTCTGTGGGGCTGGTGGGCAGAAGTCAGGGTGGAGTGGGGTGGGGAGACTCTATGGTCATCATATTGAGGAAACAAGATGCTGAAGCTTCCAGTCCAGACAGGCTCAGGTCATTAACTGCTAGGATGGAGACCAGAATGCATGCAGCATCACTGCCGCTACCAAGAGGTGTAAAACGAGAGTTGGGAGGGAGAGGCGGAGATAATTTGCTAATTCACAGCCTTTCTCAGAGTTCACACCAAGTTTCTCGTCCCGCCACCCCCACCCCCATGGCTCTTTTAAATATCTCAGAGATGGTGAGATCAGTAAGTAGAAGCATCATGCGACATAAGGTTGGGAGCCATGGGCGCCCCTTCTCAACTCTGGGAGCAGGGGCTCTGGTGAGGGCAGGGGGGGTGTGTGGGGTCAGCTCAGGGGGAATGCAGGGTCGGCATCCCCTCCGCTCTCCTCCCTGTGACCCTGGTTGCTGAAGTCCAGCCCATCAGCTTTCAACAGGGCTTTCTTTGATGAAGTCTTACAGGCTCCTCCAATGACGTGGTTGTTGAGAGAGCAGATGGCATGTGTGGTGGGGTCAGTCGAGAGATATGCCCAGGGACCCTCTGTATCTGGCCCAGGAGCACCTCCTGATTTTTCTGTAGAGCCCACATTTTCCCCTCTGGAAGGTGACACCGGCACCTCTAATCTTCCTGGGGTCACCCTTGGCCATGCAGCGGCTGCCTCCTTTCTTTTTGACAGTTCTGGGCATTTTAAGAGTCCTTTTTCTGACAACTGTCTGGAACAGGCGCATCGTGTCGGCACGCTGAGTATTCTGGGAAGATGGAGATAATGAACTTCCTTTTCACCCAGGTTACTGTCACCAGAGTCAGAGCCTCTGTACCTCTGGTGGTAGGGAAGTAGAGCTGCCCCTTGCTGCCCTGCCCAGACATCCCTGCTCACTCGGCCTGCTCTCTCAGTCCTGCTGCACGACCTTCCAAAGACTAGCTTTGCTCACATGGTCGCCCTACTCAGGAACCACCCTTGGCTCCCCTGTCTCAGGAGAGGAAGGCACGGAGCTAACTAGGGCCTGCTGTAACCAGAATTTAAGGTCCCAAACAAGGTTCAGGCTGGCCCCACTTTTACCCTCAGTCCTGGTTTTTGAAATGGGCACTCCCTTTAAAGTGGCAAAAAAGAAGTGGTTCCTGATAAAATTGTCCAGAATAACTAGGGTTTAGCCTTAAAAAAAAGTTACAGTTAAAAAAAAGTTACAGGGACATGAGAGAAGAAATAAGGGTGTCAGCTTGGAGAAGAGGTTAATTCCAGGAGTGCTTATCTTTGAGCACGTGAAGGACAGTCTTGCAGCTCCGTTAAGATGGGGTTCCTTTGCATAAGCTCAAGGACAGGGATGGGCTGCCTTGGAAAATCATTGCTGCCCTTCTCTGTCAGGGTCCAAACAGAGGCTGGAGTGATCCTAGCCCAAGAACATATATAGTGGCTTAGAGTTTGGGCTTGATGTTTTTGAAGATCTTTTCCAACGTGAGGTTGATCTAATTCTCTTCCCTACCACATACCTTTATAGAGAACTTGTGCTTAGTCGCTAAGTTGTATCCGACTCTTTGCAACTCCATGGACTGTAGCCCGCCAGGCTCCTCTGTCCATGGAATTTTCCAGGCAAGAATACTGGAGTGGGTTGCCATACCCTCCTCCGGGGGATCTTCCTGACCCAGGGGTCTGTATCTCCTGTGTCTCCTGCATTGGCGGACAGATTCTTTACCACTGAGTCATCTGGGAAGACCCCTGTGGAGAACTTACTATATGCCAAGTACTGTGTCACGGATTGAATGTTCTTGCACTGCCCCCCCGCCCTCCGCCAGATTCATATACTGAAGCCTAATTTCAGAGGTGATGATGTTTGGAAGTGGGCATTTGGAGGTGATTAGCTAATGGGATTAGTATCCTATTAAGAGGCCCCAGAAAGCGTCCGTGTCCCCTTCCTCCATGTGGGGACACAGCACAGAAGATGGCAGTCTGTAAACCAGGAAGCGTGTTTCACTGGATACCAAATCAACTGCTACCTTGACCTTGGACTTCCCAGCCTGCAGAACTGTGAAAAATAAATTTCTGTTCTTTTAGCCACACAGTCTGTGGTATTACGTCAAAGCAGCCCAAACAGACTGACATACTTTATTCCGTATTGTATTGGAACAATGTTCTCTTCCTTAGAGAACTCAGTCCAATAGGGAAGACAGATAGGAACAATGAATTATTAAGAGTGAAGATGGGGGAAAAATGATTTGGGAAGACTTCCTAAAGGAAGTTCACGCTAAACAGAGTGTTGACGGAAATGTTTTGAAGGGGCAGGTTATATTCAGATAAGGCAAAGTACATGCAGAGGCACTGACGTGTGAGCACCTGAACATCTGTAGAAACCATGATTAGTTCAGGTGATTGGAGGATGGCATGGGGGACGTGTGGGAGCAGGCTAAGCTTTAGATCATGGTGATATTTGAAAGTCCATGTCGGGGTATTGGAGGATTTAAAAGAGGAAGATGCCTATTAGACTTGAGTTTTAGAAGGATCATTCTAGCAGTGGTCTGGAGATAACATTGTGGGAGAAGGGGATAGGAAGGCAGAGAGACCGCTGTGTCGTGATGGGGGAAATGATGAGCACATTGGCAGTGAGGATAGAGAGAAAGAAAGATACTAATGGAGACAAAGCTACAAGAATCCCTATAAGACGATATCTAGAGAAAGACAAAAGAGGTGACACTTAAATTGACATCTGAATGATGAAAAGGAAGCAGCCACATGTAACTGAGGAATGAAGAGAGTTCCAGACCAAAGGACCAGCAAAGCCCTCGAAACAGAAATAAATCTCTTGGGCTTCCCTGGTGGCTCAGTGGTAAAGAATCCTCCTGCTGGATTCAATCCTCCAGGAAGGTGCCCTGGAGAAGAAAATGGCAACCCATTCCAGTATTCTTGCCTGGGAAATTCTGTGGACAGAGGAGCCTGGCGGGCTACAGTCCATGAGATCACAAAGAGCTGGACATGACTTAGCTACTGAACACCACCACCAGTCAGTCAATTTGAGGATGATATCTCTACGAGTTTTCTCCATCCTTTTTTTTTTTTTTTAAAATATTTATTTATTTAGCCAAGTCAGGTCTTAGTTGTAACATACTGGCTTAGTAGTTGTGATGGCGTATGGGCTTATTTGCCCCACAGCATGTGGGATCTTAGTTCCCCGACCAGGGATCAAACCTATGTCTCCTGCATCACAAGGCAGATTTTAAACCACTGTACCATCAGGGAAGTCCCTCCATCCTTTTAAAAAAACTTTTATTTAAAAACTTTTATTTTTGTATTGGGGTTTAGCTGATTAACAATGTTTGTGATAGTTTCAGGTGGAAAGCAAAAGGACTCAACCATTCTTATACATGTATCTGTTCTCCCCCAAACTCCCCTCCCATCCAGGCTGCCACATAGCATTGAGCAGAGCTCCCTGTGATATACAGTGGGTCCTTATTGGTTGTCTATTTTAAATATATCAGTATGTACATGTCCCCATCTCAAACTCCCTAACTGTTCTTCCCTTCCAGCAATCGTAAGTTTGTTCTCAAATTCTGTGAGTCTGTTTCTGTTAGAAATAGCATTTTAAAGTCTGTGTACTATTTCACTGAGTGAACTATACGTAACTATGGAAAATTGTATGTTGGTTCCTTAAAAATTAAGCATGGCATTACTTTATTATTCAGCAGTTCCACTTTTGGGTATATACCCACAATAATTGGAAGAAGGAACTTGAACAGGTATTTGTGCCTCAATGATCATAGCAGCATTATTTACAATTGCCAAACAGTGGAAGCAATCCAGGTGTCCATTGACAGATGAATGGATAAACAAAATGTGGCATAGACCTACACGATGGAATATTATTTAGCCTTAAAAGGAAAGGAAATCCTAATACATGCCACAAAACAGACGAACCTTGAAGACATTGTGCTGAATGAAATAAGCCAGTCATAAAAGGACAAATATTGTGATTTCACTTATTTGAGGTATCTAGAGTAGTCACATTTGTAGAAGTAGAAATTAGAATTGTGGTAGCAGGGATTGGGGGAAGGAGGGACTGGGGACTTGGTGTCTAATGGGCACAGTTTCAGGTTTGTGAAAAGAGCTATGAGGCTGGATGGTGCTGCTGGTTGCACAGTAATGTGAATGTACTTGATGGCACAGAATTGTGCACTTAAAAATGGTTAAGATGGTAAATTTCACATTGTGTATGTTTTGTTGTTCAGTCACTTCATTGTGTCTGACTCTTAGTGACCACATGGACTGCAGTATTCCAGGCTTCCTCATCCTTCACTATCTCCTGGAGTTTTGCTCAAACTCATGTCCATCGAGTTGGTGATGCCATCCAATCATCTCGTCCTCTATCATCCCCTTCTCCTCCTGCCTTCAGTCTTTCCCAGCACTGGGGTCTTTTCTAATGAGTCAGTTCTTCACATCAGGTGGCCAAAGTATTGGGGCTTCAGCATCACTCCTTCCAGTGAATATTCAGGGTTGATTTCCTTTAGGATGGACTAGTTGGATCTCCTTGCAGTCCAAGGGACTCTCAAGAGTCTTCTCCAGCACCACAATTCAAAAGCATTAATTTTTCGGTGCTCAGCCTTCTTTATGGTCCACCTCTCACATTTGTACATGACTACTGGAAAAACCATAGCTTTGAGTAGATGGACCTTTGTCGGCAAAGTAATGTCTCTACTTTTTAATATGCTGTCTAGGTTGGTCATGGCTTTTCTTCTCAGGAGCAAGCAACATGGCTGCAGTCACCATCTGCAGTGATTTTGGAGCCCAAGAAAATAAAGTCTGTCGTTTCCATCTTTTCCCCATCTATGTGCCATGAAGTGATGGGACCAGATGCCATGATCTTAGCATTTTGAATCTTGAGTTTTAAGTCAGCTTTTTCACTCTCCTCTTTCACCTTCATCAAGAGGCTCTTTAGTTCCTCTTCACTTTCTGCCATTAGGGTGGTGTCATCTGCATATCTGAGGTTATTGATATTTCTCCCGGCAATCTTGATTCCAGCTTGAGCTTCATCCAGCCTGGCATTTCACATGATGTACTCTGCATATAAATTAAATAAGCAGGGTGACAGTATACTGCCTTGATGTACTCCTTTCCCAATTTGGAACCAGTCCATTATTCCATATTTGGTTCTAACTGTTGCTTCTTGTCCTGCATACAGGTTTCTCAGGAGTCAGGTAAGGGGTTCTGGTATTCCTCTCTGAGAATTTTCCACAGTTTGTTGTGATCTACACAGTCAAAGGCTTTAGCATAGTCAGTGAAGCAGAAGTAGATGTTTTTCTGGAATTATCTAGCTTTTTCTGTGATCCAACGGATGTTGGCAATTTGATCTCTGGTTCCTCTGCCTTTTCTAAATTCAACTTGTACATTTGGAAGTTCTTGATTCATGCACTGTTGAAGCCTAGCTTGAAGGATTTTGAGCATTACTTTGCTAGCATGTCGAATGAGTGAAATTTTACAGTAGTTAGAACATTCTTTGGCATTGCGCTTCTTTGGGATTGGAATGAACACTGACCTTTTCCAGTCCTGTGGCCACTGCTGAGTTTTCCAAATTTGCTGGTATATTGAATGCAGCACGACATCATCTTTTAGGATTTGTGGTTTGTTTTGCCACAATTAAAAAGGAAAAAAAAAATCCGCTAAGGAATCTGAAATGTTTAGAAGTCAGGTTTACTGAGCTATAATTTACATACTGTAAAATCCATCCGTTTTAGGTGGACAGTTCTGTGTGTTTTGACAAATGTATGTGGTGAGCTAACCACCATCACAATCAAGATATAGAATATGTGTTTTACTCCGAAATTTCCCTTAAGCCTATTTGTAGTCAATCCTCTCTCCCCATCCTCAGCTCATAGCAATTAATGCTCTGTTGTGTCCTAATAGTTTTGCCTTTCCAAAATATAATATAAATGGAATCATTTAGTATGTTGCCTTTCACTCTTGGTTCTTGTGTTTAGCATAATACTTTTGAGATTTATCCATCATGTTGTATATGCTAAGAGTTTATTCCTTTTTATTATTTGCCTATTTTGTTTGCCTATTTGCCTATTTTATTATTTGTTCAATTGTATGAATATATCAGAGTTTGTTTATTTACCAATTGAGGGACATTTGTAATGTTTCCAGTTTGGGCAGTTATGAATCTGACGGTGGTAAGTAACTGTTCATTGCTGGGTTATATAGCAAGTGTATGTTTATCTCTAAGCAGTTGCCAAACTGTTTTACAAAACGACTGTACTATCTGATAGTCCCAAAGCAGTATATAAGAGTTCCAGTTGCTCCACATTCTTACCAGCTTTTGCTACTGTCAGGCTTTTTATTGTTTTGTTTTGTTCTATTTTAGCCTTCTAATAGGCATGTAGTAATAACTATTGTGGTTTTAATTGGCATTTCCCTAGTGATTAACAATGGTGCATCTTTTCCTGTGCTTATTTTCCATCCACATATCCATTTGGTGAAGTGTCTGTTCACTTCTTTTGACCATTTTTTAATTAGGTTATTTGTTTTCATTTAATTGTGGGTGATTTTTAAATATTTTATTATCATAAAAAGTGCTTCAATGAACATTATATGTAAAATGTTGCCCTCACCTCAGTTTGGAGCGTGTACTTGAAATAATTTCCTAAAACCACTGGATCAAAGAGAGAACATCTTCAATGCCCTTCCATGTGCATCGTTCAAGAGCTCTTCAAAGTGGTTGAACCAATTTACTGTCTTTCTAGTGGTCGCAGTTTGATAGGTGGAACAGGCTATCATGTTGTTTTAATTTGAATTTGACTATAATGCCTTGGAACTTTTTCATATAATCATTAAACATTCTGTTTCTTCTTCGGTAAATTGTTTCTACCCTTGCCATTTTTGTTGCTAGAATAGCACAGAAATTTTTCATGGCTCTGTCTTCATAAGGTCAGTGACAGGAATGGCGATTTACAGTATTTTCATTTTTCATAAAATATTAACCAAACTGGTTTCTTTCATGCTTGGAGGCCAGGAGCTAATTTGCATAGCTGGCAAGGTAAAAATAACTTCAGAGCTGAAAAGAAAGAGCATTGCATCGAGTTAAATTTGGACCCTGGGTGTCAGCACTTGTACAAGGGGCAGCAGTTCCTTCGTCTAGACTCCGTTATTAATGAACACACTCCACTGTTCCTTATAAATAGAAAAGGGTGCTCTTTTAAATTCCTTTCTGAGAAAATGCCCATGCCACTTAGTTCTTCAGCTAGGAGAGCAACCTCTTGATTCCTCTAACAACTCAGCATTTTATTTATTCACAATGAAAGTGCAATTAAAACCACTTACGTTGTTTGTGCTTACATACCCTATCAAATAGATTTGGGTAACAATTAAAAGAGTTCCTGTATATAAGCACAATTCTTTTTAATTATTAAAATTGCTTGTATTTTATTGTATTCCAAATAGGTGGTATGGGATGTGATATGACTCAGAAGTACTGGAATGAATTTTGGTTTAATGACTCTAAAAAGTAAAAAGCATTTTGTTTCCTCTGACAAATAGCTTAGTTCATTTGGTGCTCTACAGACAGTTGATATTTTAGAATAACTTTATGGCTGCCTCTTCATCATGCACTATAATTGTAGGTTTGTCTTCCATGCAAGTACAGGAAATTATCTAGGTATTTTTTTAAATATTTGTCATCCTAGAAGACAGAAAGCCTGTGCCTGTCATGCAAAGTCGTCTCTTACACATTGTAGGCAGAACTAGAAAAGTGGAACAATGGACAAATATATATATTTTTCCTAAAATTTATGGATCCATGCTTTGTCTGAAAGAGTCACTGATTTGAGAATATTTTATAAATTCAGATTCTTTCAGCCAGATACTTCCCAGACATCCAAAAAAGAAAGCTCCTTATACCAACACTCTGTGAAAAAGTAGTTTTATTTCTTAGGCTTTTCTTTTTCTCTTACTTCGAAGGATCCTTCTGCTAGCCCTCTACCCGGGGTTAACTTGTACTCATCAGCATTTGATGTCTTGAGAAGAGGCTTCTGAGTCTTTCCAGGATCACGAATGTGCATAATTTTTCAGTCTTTTCAAAGCTGGAGAGAGAGCAGAGTTTCAGTATCTTAGGGATTAAGCCACCTACTAAGGTGACATTCAAGAAAGCAACTGTGCGTCCTCTAATTGATATATTGACCTCATGTCAGGGATATGTTTCTGAGTTTTTCCTTGTTTCTCATGTAGATGACTTGGCTCTTGTCTGACCATGCCAGTTATATCAAGTTCTTCATTTTGGTTTCTTATCCAGATGGTATGAATCTGGACAGAATAGGTGGGTGGGTCATTGTGAGTGACAGAAACCAAACTTGGACAGCTTTAGGCAAGGAGAGACTTTTTAAAAAAAAAAAAGTATCTCACAGGACCACCATGTTGCAGAACCGTCAGGGAGAGGTGGGGCTCGGGAACTGCAAGAACAGGGCGCCATCTCCAATAGAATTCCCTCCCGCCAGCTTTGTTCTGTGAGAGCAAACATGGATGAGGACAGCCTTTTATTCTATGTCTTACATTTTATTTCATAGCTACTTCAGAAGAGTTCAACCAAACTCTGGCACTGAGTCTAAACATCTCAGTAGCCGCCCTGTCCCTGTCAACTGACCAGCAATGTCACATAAGAACATTGTTGATTCTGAAAAGAATGACAGGTATAGAGTGGTGGTGTTGAAGGAAAGACATTAAGACCACAGGCGGCCACTCTGTATGGACAGTGCTGGATTTTACAGCTGGTGTCTGTAACCCAGCATTGGAGTTTGCTGGTGCATTCTTCTGCTGAGGCCAACATGAGAGGCTTGGCCCCTGCGTGGATAATGAGCTCAGTTCTGTTCCACAGCTGGGCTCTCTCTCTGGCTAACCATCTCACAGACGCTTATTCCTGGTCCTGCAGGAGACCTGGTGAGAGAAAGTGTGTGGGTGGTAGATCCACAGAAATCCCTCACCACTACTAGCCAAACAACTCAAAGAACATGTATTTATGTTAGTGAGTTCTTATAATGTGGGATTTCCCTCTCCAGCAATTTTCCTCCTTTGCCAGCTCTCTGAAGCACAGTTTTGGTAACATTCATATGATGGTGCAATCACAGGACCCCATAAGGCTTTGCAGAGAGGCAGCTCTGTGGTCATCCAAGAGAAGACATTTGTCAAATATATGTGCCTTTGGGATCTATTTCTAGTGATTAGCCCTTATCTTTTGTAGCTACTCAAAGGTCTCCAAATTTGGAATCTAAATTTCTAGGTTTGAGTCTCAATTTGACCATTCACAATACTACCTTAGTGACCTTGGGCTAACCAGTTTCTCTCTGTGAGCCTTAATTCTCACACTTATAAAATAGGACATAATGGTATTGCTATGGAGCAGGACTATGTAAGCTATGAAACAAAACTGAGGCAGTTTTCTTTTATCATCTTTGTCATCACCTAGTCCTAAATGACAGTCATATAATTACTGCCTATCGCTTGGCATGTCTCCTTGCTGCGTCTGAGTGAAAATCAGGGACTTTCTTACAAAAAAGAAAGAAACTTGGGACCTTGGTACAAACTTGACCTTTGTTTTCACTACTGTAACAAGGTTAAGGAGATAAAACCCTCCTTTGTACATTTCTGTGTTCTTCATCTCCATCATTTGGGGAAATTTTTCTTTTGGATTAAGGCTTCCTTTAGAGACACCACAGGGGGTAAGTTTTATGCATCCCCTTGGAGATGTTTTTGGGCTTCTCTGGTGGTTCAGACAGTAAAGAAACCGCCTACATTGCGGGAGACGTGGGTTTGATCCCTGGTTGGGAAGATCTCCTGGAGGAGGGCATGGCAACCCACTCCAGTATTCTTGCTAGAGAATCCCCATGGACAAAGGAGCCTGGTGGGCTGCAGTCCACGAGGTTTCAAAGAGTCAGACACGACTGAGCAACTAAGCACTGAAGATGTTTTAAGAACAAAGCAGAAGGAAATTTTCATCACTGCTGGAGGTCCCTCAAAATCATGACAGTGGCTAAAGGTCATCCTGGAAGACTCTTCATTTCTGCCTTAAGAGGGGCTGTGTGCACTTCTCCCAGAGTGGATGGAGATTAGTTGTGAAGCACATTCATTGTCTTTGGCCAGGCTATTGCTTAGCTGAGAGTTTCTCTTATGGTACTGGTTCTCAACTACCCTACCGAGGTAGGGGTGCCCTCAGTAGACATTTGCTGATGTTTAGAGACTTTTGTAGTTGTCGTAACTTGAGGAGAGCGGATAGAGTAGGGGATGTTACAAGCATCTAGTGGGTAGAGGCCAGGAATGTTGCTCAGCATCCTACAGAGTAGTCTGGGTCATGAAGATCTTTTCTGTACAGTTCTGTGTATTCTTGCCACCTCTTCTTAATATCTTCTGCTTCTGTTAGGTCCGTAGTGTTTCTGTCCTTTATTGTGCCCATCTCTGCATGAAATGTTCCCTTGGTATCTCTAATTTTCTTGAAGAGATCTCTAGTCTTTCCTAGTCCATTGTTTTCCTCTATTTCTTTGCATTGATCGCTTAGAAAGGCTTTCTTGTCTCTCTTTGTTCTTCTTTGGAATACTGCATTTAGATGGCTATATCTTTTTCTCCTTTGCCTTTCACTTCTCTTCTTTTCTCACTATTTTTAAGGCCTCCTCAGACAGCCATTTTGCCTCTTTGAATTTATTTTTCTTGGGGATAGCTTTGATCACCGCCTCCTGTACAATGTTACGAACCTCTGACCATAGTTCTTCAGGCACTCTGTCTGTCAGATCTAATCGCTTGAATCTATTTGTCACTTCCACTGTATAATTGTACAGGATTTGGTTTAGGTTATACCTTAATGGTCTAGTGGTTTTCCCTACTTTCTTCAATTTCAGTCTGAATTTGGCAATAAGGAGTTCATGATCTGAGCCACAGTCAGCTCCCAGTCTTGTTTTTGCTGACTGTATAGAACTTCTCCATCTTTGGCTGCAAAGAATATAATCAATCTGATTTGGGTACTGACCATCTGGTGATGTCCATGAGAGTCATTTCATGCATTGTTGGAATAGGGTATTTGCTATGACCAGTGCTTTTTATTGTGTGGATCGCAGCAAACTGTGGAAAATTCTTAAAGAGATGGGAATACCAGACTACCATACCTGCCTCCTGAGAAATCTATATGCAGGTCAAGAAGCAACAGTTAGAACCAGACATGGAACAATGGACTGGTTCCAGATTGGGAAAGGAGTACATCAAGGCTGTGTATTGTCACCCTGCTTATTTAACTTATATACAGAGTACATCATATGAAATACTAGGCTGGATGGAGCTCAAGCTGAAATCAGGATTGACACGAGAAACATCAATAACCTCAGATATGCAGATAACATTACCCTTATGGCAGAAAGTGAAGAGGAATTAAAGACCCTTTTGATGAAAGTGAAAGAGGAGAGTGAAAAAGCTGACTTAAAATTCAAGATTCAAAATGCTAAGATCATGGCATCTGGTCCCATCACTTCGTGGCAAATAGATGGGGAAAAGATGGAAACAGTGACAGACTTTATTTTCTTGGGCTCCAAAGTCACTGTAGATGGTGACTGTGGCCGTGAAATTAATATGCTTGCTCCTTGGAAGAAAAGCTATGACAAACCTAGACAGCATATTAAAAAGCAGAGACATCACTTTGCTGACAAAGGTCTGTATAGTCAAAGCTGTGGTTTTTCCAGTAGTTATGAGGCTAAGTGCTGAAGAATTGATGCTTTTGAATTGTGGTGTTGGAGAAGACTTTTGAGAGACCCCTTGAACCGCAGGGAGATTCAACCTGTCAATCCTAAAGGAAATAAGTCCTGAATGTTCATTGGAAGGAGTGTTGCTGAAGCTCCAGTATTTGGCCACCTGATGTGAAGAACTGACTCATTAGAAAAGACCCTGATGCTGGGAAGGATTGAAGGTGGGAGGAGAAGGGGACGATAGAGGATGAGATGGCTGGATGGCATCACCAATTTGATAGACAGGAGTTTGAGCAAGCTTTTGAAGCTGGTGATGGATAGGGAGGCCTGGCGTGCTGCAGTCCATGGGACTGAGTGACTGAACTGACCTGACCCTAAAGCATACTCCCTGAGACATCTGATCTCAAATGTCAATACACCATCATCTCCTTGGTGTGACATGGTTTGATCATTGAACTTTCTTTGGTGGGAAAGGAAAGAGGATTTTTATGCTATGATTTTATTGTTCATCAGAAGGCATATTTTTGGACTCCTCCATATCTACTAAGATTCTTATGAAACTTAATTAGGAGTCCTATTTTGACATCCAGAAAGGGTTGTCTTCTCTTTATTAAATACAGAACTACTTGTTCCCTACTGGAAATAGGGAACAACTCCTTCTCTACTGGTAAGGAGCTACTTGATCTTGCCCTTCCTCCCATTCTCCTAAGAAATGTTAGGGCTTTTGGGTATGACTTATTATCTGCAGACTTAAAAGACAGTCCATGCTCTGCTCTGACCTAAGCCAAAAACAACCAGAATGAGCAACCAAAAATAAATAAATAAATAAATAAATAACCCAAAACAAGTGGCTTCCTCAAGATGATTTTGAGGTTAGCATATGTATGTGATCTCTTTATGACTGCCATTGCTAGGGACAGCAAGATGTTCATGCTACTTCAGGTACCGTCGGAAGGAACAAGGTCTCTTCTAGAATGCTGTGTCTGCAGTTCTTGGAAAGCACTCAGCCTTTCAAGGCAGACTGTTTCATTGTTCTGGGAAAACACCAGGAATGATTCCATTAAAGCAGCAATTCATGCTGATCCACCTTGTCCTCTCCTTAGAGAGAAGGAGCGTGTGTATTGGCTGGTCTCTACATCTGGATTTTTCAAACTATGGGCCAAACCCCATTAGAGTTTCATGAAAGCAAAATAGTCAGTTGTAACCAGCATTAAACAAAAGGGAAAAAGGAAAAATTGAAGAGAAAATACGAGTGTATTACACATGGAAAGAATAAGTATTATTTTATGAAGCATTATACAATTATATAATGTATATGCTTCCTGGCTTGTGATGTAAAATGTATTTCTGACTGTAGGCTGTGGCAAAAAAGATTTGAAAATCACTACTGTTTATGCTTTTACTTCTGTTGTAAGAACTTGGGTCAGATGAAGCCCCACAGCATATTTTCCCTTATACTGAAGGCCTGAGTTCCCTCCCACACCCATTCCTGAACCAGTTGCTACTCAGGAGAGTGGATAATTTGCTTAGACTAATCTCTGTACACTCTCTAGGGCAGGAGAGGGGCCTGGCCTCTCCAGTTGGCATAAACAGAGTATATCTGTTTATACTGATAAACAGTATATCTGAGGATATATCTCTTATCTGGGAAATTATTATAGGGGAGACACATAGTAGCTGCTGCCTGGGAAGGGCCTCTGGGGCTTCTTCCTGACCCAGGGATCGAACCTGGGTCTTCTGCATTTCAGGTGGATTCTTTACTGTCTGAGCGACCAGGAAAGCTTCTGGGGCTAGAAGGTAGCATTAATGCAGGTAGAGAGACCAAGGTAGACACTCAATTGCAGTAGCTGGGGCTGGGGAGAAGGTGAGGAACCAGTGGTTAAATCAAATTCTTTGGAGCTCAGAGTAGCAGTGTGGGTAACCTTATGTCCCATCACCAAATGTAAACTTGGAACTTTTGAGCACTGACAGGCTTGGTCCAAACATTTAATAGCCTGGAAAGTCTTGTTTGGTGGTGGTTTAGTTACTAAGTTGTGTCTGACTCTTTGTGACCCCAGGGACCCCACCAGGCTCCTCTGTCCATGGGATTTCCCAGGCAAGAATACTAGAGTGGGTTGCTGTTTCATTTTCCAGGGGATCTTCCCAACCCAGGGATTGAACCCATATCTCCTGCATTGTAGGTGGACTCTTTACTGCCGAGCCACTGGGAAGCCCATATAAAGTCTTCTTTATTTGATATTTTTTCCCTTCTGTGCAGCCTTTCCACTGTCTCCATTCTTCCCCAGACCACTAGGTTCCAGCCATAACAGCTCTTGTTTGAGCTTTTCAAGTATAACGATCTCCTTTTCCCCCTAGGCCTTCTGCACATGCCTTTTCCTGTATCTGGGTGTTCTCCCACCGTTGCTTCCTCTGACCTACTCATACTTCACCTCTGAGCTCATATCCCATTTCCGCAGAAAAGTCTTTTTTCCTTTCCTTCCCATAATTGTGATTTATTTAGTGCCTATCTCTTTCATTAAGTTTCACAAAGATAACCACCATCTTTAGCCTGTCCTCCACTGTAATGCCAGTATACACTCAATACATGTCAGTAGATTGTAGATGGGTTCTGGGCTCTGGGGTGGAGCTAAGCCTAAATGGGATCAAGGGATCTCAGCATAAGGGCTGGGGAGGAAGAAGAGGCAGCTTGCAGTGTCTGGGAACTGGGCTGAGCCTGACACCGGTTTTCTCTTTCCCAACCTCACTCTTCTCCCTCAAATATATTTTGGTCAAGTTGAGTTTTGGAGAGTGGAGACTTGTCTCTATGTGAGTAATTTAATATACATTGACTTTTTGTTTTTGAAAAAATAAAATGTTTAGAAATTGATTCCCAAATCAAATCACAGCTTTCAGTAATTTATTTAAAAGTAATGGAGAGCCAAACATCAGATATAATTCAGTAGATTTTCATAAATCATCATTATGTGCACATGTGGCTAAATGGATGTCCAGTTACACATACAAGTGCCTGTGGACTCATTCATAGCTCCATGGGCAAGTCCAGCCAATCTGTCCTAATGGGGATGTATTTGTACTCATTTATCCCTGAGTAAAAAAAAAAAAAAAAGAAAAATTCATCCCTGAATCATTTATCCCTGAGTCAGGGCTTCCCTGGTAGCTCAGCTGGTAAAGAATCCGCCTGCAATGGGTTTGATCCCTGGGTTGGGAAGATCCCCTGGAGAAGGAAATGGCAACCTACTCTAGTATTCTGGCCTAGAGAATTCCATGGACTGTAGAGTTCATGGGGTCGCAAAGAGTTGGCCACAACTGAGTGACTTTCACTTTATACCTGAGTCAAGGGTGTTTCGTGGGTACCACTCTTGCATATTGTTAGGATAAGGGCGGTAGTAGATGGCAACATGAAAGGCAGTTCCTGCCATCAAGGCTTTGAACTGAATTTTAAGAATCCAGCTCATTATCATTCATGGTCAGACTTTTGTTCTAAGATGCAAGAATGGTATACAATTAAGTGTTAAATGTTGTGCAGGCTTCTGGATGGTCAGAGAAAGGGGAGATTGGTGTGAACTGTAGGGTATATCACCTTGTGGGTGGCTTTGACTCATAGAGTTTCAGAGCACGAAGGGGCCCAAGAGGGCTTGCTATCTGACCACCTCATTTTATAGATAAGAAAACAGATAGATTTCTTCTCTTCTTCCTCCATACCACCTATTAAATACATTCTGTGAGCAGACTGTAGTAGACATTATAATCTTTTTTAGTTATTCCATATCCAGCTTCCCCCATGGTCCCTCATCTCCCCTTTGGGAGAATATTTTACTGTATGTGCTCTTTCTAGGGGTCTTTCTCACCCTGAAAGTGGTGGAGGACTGTCCCTGCACAGCCAGATAAAGTGTAAGAGGACATGTGACTTAAGCTCAATCACTTGGTTTCTTCCACATGGCTTTTAAGCTAGCAACTTTATGACATTAGTTTTCACTGGAGGATATTAATATATTGCTAGAAACATCCACAGTGGCCTAGGAATCAGATGTCCTGGATTCTCTGACCTTTGCTTAGTGCATTAGTTTCCTATTGCTGCTGTAACAAATTACTACAAACTAAATGACTTAAAAAACATTAATTTTCTTATTCCAGAGGTCAGAAATCCAAAATCATAGATTGGCCCCATCATCTGGGCCAAAATCATGGTATTAGCAGGACTGTGCTCCTGTCATAAACTTTAGGAGAAAATCCATTTCTTTGTCTTTCTGAGCTTCTAGAACTGCACTTCTGTGCTCTTTGACTGGTACGCCCTTTTTCCATCTTTAGAGCCAGCAACATAACATCTGGCTTCACTCAATGTATTGCCTTCTTTCTAGTCAAGTCTTCCTGTGCCTTCTGCCTTTTAAGGGCACTTATGACTGCTTTTAGGGTCTACTTAAATAATCCAGAATAATCTCCCCATCTCTGAATCCTTTAATCACATCTGCAAAACCTTTTTGTCATATCAGGTAATATTAACATTCACAGCTTTCAGGTATTAAGACCTGGTTGTCTTTGGGAAGCATTATTCAGCCAACTACACAAAGATTTCTGCTTTTCTGTTTTCCCATCTTGGTCTTCCAATATGCCTTCAGTTCTGTAAGGTCCTGATATCTTCTCAGTATACTTGTTTAGGATTTGTTTGCTTAAGAAAGCTAACATTTATTTCTGTTGCTTACAACCAGGAACCCTACATGGTAAATCAGCACTGTGCGAAGAACTACAAGTAGCCTCTTTTAAACAACATCAACCTTCTTAGAGAGGCACTGGCCCCATTTTACAGATAAGAAAACCAAAGCTAAGAGAGACAATTTTGCATAAGGCCAGACAGCTGGTGTGAGTGAGAGAACTGGTATTTAAAACCCGCCAGTCCGACTGGAGAGCATGTGCTCAACTACTTTCTCAGAATCCTACTTCAAGTCTCTTTTTCAAGGATGGGCAGGATTTCATCTGGACGCTGAAGCGGCAGGGGAGAGATGGCATGAGAAGGTCAGTCTAGGCCAGAGGGAGGCTGGAGAGTAAAAGGTAGATCCAAGAGATGCAGAAGAGGAAGGATAGGGTGGACTTTGATGCCTCATTGGAGGTAAAATAGTAAAAAGAGATAAAGAAGCCAACTGCCTAGGGAACACTTTTAAGTGAACAAAGCAACTCATTTCTATTGACTTCCCAAGGAAATGATATCCTGACTCAACTCTGGGTTGGAATCCAACTTGAAATCTGTGCCTTCCCGCATCCTCCTGGTCTCCCCTTAATATGGGCTGGATAAGTACCTAATCTCTTTTGCTACTGTTCATCAATCTTTTTGCCTACATATGAACAACTTGACTTTCAAATGCTAATGAGGTTCTTCCTTGGGACCTATATGGTCAGAGCCAAAATCAGTGATTTCTGGAGTGCAGGAGGGAATTTTCTGCCTGGTGCTGACACTCTGACTTGGGTCTCTTCTTAGAAGAGAGCTTGAATGTTTATTTAGGGATGAGGCAACCCTGGAGAAGGAGTCTCCTCAGTTGATCATTTGACGCTCACGCCACCACCACTGAAGTAGAGAGGTACATGAGATGCCTACCTAAATTTGAATTTCAGAGAAGCAGCAAGTCATTTTTAGTGTAATATTTGCACAGTGCTTTGGGGCACTTGAATCCACCTGCAATGCAGGAGACCCTGGTTCGATTCCTGGGTCAGGAAGATCTGCTGGAGAAGGGATAGGCTACGCACTCCAGTGTTCTTGGGCTTCCGTTGTGGCTCAGCTGGTTAAGAATCCACCTGCAATGTGGGAGACCTGGGTTCGATCCCTGGGTTGGGAAGATTCCCTGGAGAAGGGAAAGGCTACCAACTTCAATATTCTGGCCTAGATAATGTATAGTCCATGGGGACACAAAGAGTTGGACACAACTGAGCAACTTTCCCTTCACTTGGGGCGCTTTTGGCTATGGGAGAGTGAAAGTATCAGTCACTCAGTCTTCTGACTCTTTGCAACCCCATGGACTGTAGCCCTCCAGGCTCCTCTGTTCATGGGATTCTCCGGGCAAGAATACTGGAGTGGGTTGCCATTCCCTTCTCCAGGGGATCTTCTCTACCCAGGGACAGAACCCAGGTCTCCCGCATTGCAGGCAGAGTCTTTACCATCTGAGCCACCGGGGGGGGGGGGGGGGTACAGTGAAATATGCATGTGCAGAGACTGCTAGACTTGGACTGACCAGGAGATTGAGACAGAACCCTATGGTCACAAGGAAGGCAGGGTTGCGGAAATCTTCAGGTGACGACTTGGGAAGGGGCGCTTGGTTGTAATTGTCCAAAGCATCATTCCATCATCATCTGCGCTGTGCCACTGGGTGAAGGTCAGATCACACCCTCAGGCTCATATCAGCCTCCACTCTTTTACCTGCGGACGCCTACAAGTGAAAATGTTCAAGGTAGGGCTGAGCCCTGACATTCATCAGGAAACAGTTTTGGCACATTCATAGCGTGTAGAGCACAGTGTCTGTGCTGATGCTGGTCAGGGGTTTGTTTGCTCACTGACTGTCCTCGGCCTTGGAGATCAAGTAGCAATTAAGACCTCTGTGTCCAGAGCTCTCCACCAGGTTCTATGCTCATGGTGACAAAAGAAGTGAAGAACACAGCCTCTGCTCCTTAAGAGTGCACACCTGTGCCTCTTAGGATGGCGGAGAGCTTAGCTTTTATTAACTTGGAACTGGACTCCTCCTCCGGGGCCTTGCTCTGACCTTGTGGAGCACCTGTCCCATCCTGTGTGTTTGTTTAGATGCTGCGGCGGTCACCACCTGGGGCTCAAGGAGCCTCATACCCTGCTGGTCCTGAGAGTGATGCAGTCAAGTCTGTGGGAGTTAGCAGTGTGTGGCCTTGGAATGAAGGAAGCCAAATTCTCTGGCTTGTTTGGGGACCAAACTCTGTGACCTTGGTATTTTTAGCAAAGCACTGGACTATGGAACAGTGGAGCTGCCGGGGACCCAGAAGATGCTGCCGGTATAATGGTAGAGAGGGAAAAGGATTGGCTTTGATCTCACAAGAGAACTGACTTTAATGCCTGGTCTTGCCTTTTATTAGCAATTTCATTTTCTTCTGCGCCTCAGTTACCTCCCCTGTGAAATGGAATGGATAGTAACATCAGGATATTTTGGAGGATTTAATGAGATAACATATTGGAAAGTGCTCTCAGATGGTAAGTTCTGTATTGGTCATCGCAGTGTTTCCCGTTCTCGTGGCATTTTGTAAACACCTGTGTTATGACACTCTTTGCGATGAATTATAGTCATTACATTTCTGTGTGTCTCCTTCTACTAGACTGAGGGCCAGGGCGTTTTTCCTATGGTTCACTTTCCTGGAGCCTCTCGCATAGGCCTCCTCTGGACGAGACTCAGAGTTGAGCTGAGTAACCTTCAGAACTTGGGTTTTGCTAGGAGACAGGTCTTTGCATTTTGAGTCTTCCTCCCTTGCCCCCTCCATCTCTGACTCCCCCACTGAGGGCTGGACTGATCCTGTCCTGGGGGGTCTGTTTGAGAGCACGTGTCTTAGCAGTACCTCGGAAGCTTGTCATTAGACTCTAAAATGCTTGAGGACAGATTTCCAGTGCTCTCCTGTATGCTCAAACAGGCATGGGTTTGGGTAGCAAACTGGCTCTGATCTCTTCATTGATAATTTCTAGGGTTTCTGTGGTATTTCTGTTCATTTGATCTCAGTTTTAACACAGTTATTGATTTCCTCAGTGCAGTTCAATTCCTTGAGCATTTATTGAGCACCTTTTCCTTGCTAGACCCTGGGCTGGGTGTTGGGCATGTTGAAATGAGGAAGACAGTGTCTCCACCTGAGATATTCTGGGTCTCAGAGGGGAGGCAGGTGAGAAAACAGAGGCTTCCTCTAGGATGTGGTAAGGGCAGTGACAGTCGTGGGGACAGAATTTTATGGGAGCTCAGAATAGGGCCCTTTTCCTTAGTTATCTTTTGCAGCCCATTGCTGTTGCTTCTTACAGATGGATGGGGGAGCCAGATTGTGATCCCTGCCCTCAGGATGGTTTGAATACTAGGAGAAAGCCAGTGGCAAATGTGTATCAGCCAGAGGTTCAGTTGACAGCACTCCGGCACTGGATGAAAGAGAAGAAAGTCTCAGGGCCAGGAGGGGGCACAGGGCCATAGGTGCACGACCCTGCCTGAAGAACGAAGGGTTTTGGAGGCCTGGGGAGACGTTGGTTCAGCCAAGGGCTGCACTTGGTAAAGGGCGTCTGGACACATCTCATGGCCGGCTGCTTCTCTTTTTGACATTAGCTTTACTTTTCTCCCCTTTCCCACGTCATCATCCGTGATTATCTGACAGTTGCTTCTCCACCAACTCTTGTTTCTTCTCATCGCCTTTCCTACTTTCACCTCCACGTTTCCTTTGACTGCTCACCACCCCCATCCTCCCATTCTCCGCTCCCTCTGCCATTTTTTCTTCCTTTCTTTACCTGTGCCTTCCTGCCTTTTAATAGCATCCTTGACTTCCTACCTCCATGTTCCAACATGTCTCTTGTTCATCTCAGAGTTGGGGAGGAGACTTTCATTTTCAGTGGCCTTTCTTATGATGTGAAAGAGCATCTCGTGTGTATCTGGGTATCCTAGGAAACAGAATCCTGGTTTCTGAACGGGGCAGATTACTCACTGTGTTTGTAAGACAGCAAACCAGAGGGAAAGCAGCCTCCGTGTGTGCCCCTCCAAAGACTGAGAATACAGTGGGCTTTCCCTGTAAGCAGGATCAGGGGAGCATTGACCCCATTTTCATGGGGTTCTGATTCTCTCTAACTATACCTATTCCTGAAGCTTCTCTTTCCTTCCTTTCCTTTATTTTTTAAATTTCTGTCCTGATTTTCAGTTCTGTTGTCCATGTTTCTCCTTGTTCTCTCTAGTTTTTTTCCCTACTTATTAGAGATTACATCAGTCCCCTCCTTAGTGTCTTTCTTTTGCCTTGGAAGATAGAATCAAAAGCTCCTTATTTTCAGATGAGCTGATGGAAGTTTGGGTTGGAAAAGACAGAGAAAACGTGTGAAGCTTGCCTAGCTCCTAAGATGCTTTTGAGACTAAGCTTTCTTTCTAGTTCTTATTTTGAGGTTGGATCAACATAGTTATGGAATCTTTTTTTTTTTTTCCATTTATTTTTATTAGTTGGAGGCTAATTACTTTACATCATTGCAGTGGTTTTTGTCATACATTGAAATGAATTAGCCATGGATTTACATGTATTCCCCATCCCAGTCCCCCCTCCCACCTCCCTCTCCACCCGATCCCTCTGGGTCTTCCCAGTCCACCATGCCCGAGCACTTGTCTCATGCACCCAACCTGGGCTGGTGATCTGTTTCACCCTAGATAATATACATGTTTCAATGCTGTTCTCTTGAAACATCCCACCCTCGCCTTCTCCCAGAGTCCACAAGTCTGTTCTATACATCTGAGTCTCTTTTTCTGTTTTGCATATAGGGTTATCGTTACCATCTTTCTAAATTCCATATATATGTGTTAGTATACTGTAATGGTCTTTATCTTTCTGGCTTACTTTGCTCTGTATAATGGGCTCTAGTTTCATCCATCTCATTAGAACTGATTCAAATGAATTCTTTTTAATGGCTGAGTAATATTCCATGGTGTATATGTACCACAACTTCCTCATCCATTCATCTGCTGATGGGCATCTGGGTTGCTTCCATGTCCTGGCTATTATAAACAGTGCAGTGGAATCTTAAAAGAAATCTCTATTGGCTATTTAAATAACCTTCAACCCAATGTTGGAACCCTCTTTCCTTCATTAAGAGGGTTCTTCTGCTCTGTTCTTGAATACTTTTAATGTTAGAAAGTCATTACCACATAAAGCAGCCCACTTGTTGGCTAGCACTGCTTGTTTCAAAGTTACTACTAATGATTATAATCTGGATCTGTGTAATTTGTGCCTGTTGATCTCATATGTGCATTCTCAAGATAATACAACATAAGCCTTTTGTTCACGTTTTAAAGGAACTTCAAGGTATCTTCTTCAGTCCTTGAAATATTTTGGAGAGATTCCACTGAAAATAATTAAATGAAATAAACCATTCTTGCCACCCTTTTGCTGTATAGAAAAGTCAGTTTTCTGAATGACTCATTCCTTAGCAGTTCCATATAGCTGAAATTGTCCTGGAAGTTGTAAGGAAGAAAAAGAACGATCCTATACAAGGAACACTAAAATTAGACAAAATTGTTAAAGCAATATTATTAACATTTGTGCTAGATATAATGTCTAGTTTGTTAAGTATAATGTCTACTTTGCACATTAAAGTTTAGAGAACACTCATAATATTCAATGCCATGTCATTTTATTTTTGTAAGTAGGCCATGGTACTCCCCCAGTTTGTAGATGAGTGTAGTGAGGCTCATAGAGGTTGACTGGCCTCAAGGCACCCAGTTCTCAAGTGCATGAGTCAGGACTGAAACCCAGTTCTTCTGATTCTTAGTCTTCTGCTGTGTCTGTCATAAATACTTAAGTGTCTTCGTCTCTCCAAAGTACCTGCAATGTCATGGGATTATATGAAATAAATTGTCTCCTCAAGACAAGGTACTTGGTGTACACAATCTAATAGGATTGTTATGGATTTTTGTTTTGTGTGTGTCTGTTTCTGCATATGGCTGTGGAAGTAGAAAAGTGGAAACAAAGAAACCAAATCCAGCTCAGGCAGTGATTTGGGGGCAATTATAAAAATACTCTATGGGGACCAGTGATGCTATTCCCGAAGTATAAGCATCAGTATGATTGATTTTGTTGGTGAAAATTCTAAGTGTCAAGGTAAAGAAGAATGAGTTATTCCTTTACTGCAGTTAATCCAGAAAAATTTCCCGAAGGAGATAGGAAACAGGGAATTCTAAGAAAATTTTAAATAAAAAATGTGAGGGCTTTGATAGATTGGAAAGTTGTTATTATTCAGTCATAAAGTCGTGGCCAACTCTTTGCAGCCCCGTGGACTGCAGCATGCCAGGCTTCTCTGTCCTTTGCTGTCTCCCAGGGTTTGCTCAAATTCATGTTCACTGAGTCCGTGATGCCATCTAACCTCATCCTGTGCCGGCCCTTTCTCCTTTTGCCTTCAGTCTTTCCCAGCATTACGGTCTGGAGAGAGGGGAAGGTAATTGGCAAGACTTAGAGGAGGGTTGGGAACATGGTTTCGGGGCAAGAATGAGACAGATGCTGGGGACCTCGTGTTTTACTAATGATTTGAAACTAAGATTCCAATGTGATGATCAGTTTTCCTCCTTTGCAGAGTGAAACCCTGATGTGACTAAATTTAATCTCGCTTGGAATCACTGGTGATTCACCCAAGCTCAGGTGCGCCCACGCGCAGCTGGCATCAGCTCTGTGCGCTTTCCAGGCTGATCCTGCTCTAACCCAGCTTACCCTACTCCCCATGGAGCTAGGGGAGAAAACCAGACTGTGGTAACCTTGACCCTCTGTGTCTCCATCTGCAGCATCCTGGCTACTGCGGGAACCCACTTCAACACCCATGTGGACCTGAGGACCCTCCGGGCTGTGCGTGTCCTGAGGCCCCTGAAGCTCGTGTCGGGGATACCTAGTGAGCATCCGTCTTTCCTCTTCCTCCTCTGCTAAGAGCTTTTCTGTTGTGTCCTCAACCAGATCCAGGGATAAGCAAGAAGTAGTTTCCCCAGAGAGGAAGCCCCTGCAGTAGTAAAGAGAGGACCTGCAGCAATCTGGCATTATCTTCCATTTTAAAATTTATCAAATTTTTTCACATTTAAAAGATAATGAAAGATCTTTACAGAAAATGTGGAAAGGAAACAATACAAAATTGAAAATGAAGAGTACCCATTATCCTGTCACTCAGAAATCAATTTTGTTAACATTTTAGCATATTTTTTCATTCATTTTTTTCCTGTGCATTTTAATGTATGTGGGATCATAATGTATTTTTGATTTTGGATCCCATCATGCACATTTGATTTCCCTCACACTAATAATTCTTCAAAAGTATGACTTTGAAATCTGTCTTATATTCTTTCTTATACTGTCCATGACTTGGGTAGTCCTTTCTACATTACTATTCATTTAGGTTATTTTCAGCTTTTTTTTTCTTTCGTTTTTTTTTTCCCCTAAATAGAAATAGTGTGGTAACAAATGTCTTTTGACTTAAATATTATTCAGATCCCTGATTATTTTCTTAGACTAGAATCCTAGAAGTGCAACTTTTGGGTCCAAGGATGCAGTATTTTATGAATAGTGGTTGTACTAATTGTGCTTCCATGACAATGAATGGGAGAGCTGGGTCTGAGATAAGAGTCACGGGAAAGATGAACTTTGTCCTTGTTCTTCCAGACTTACAACCTAGTAAGATAAGGCCTAATTCCCTTTGGGAAGGAAACACATTCTAGTAGGTTTCATCTGTAAGAAGAATCCAGAAGACAGTGTGGGTGAAATGAATAAGGGAAGGGTAATACGCATGTAAGTGATCAGGGAATAAGTGAAGAGGAGCAAGGGGTTGATTCCTCTGGGGAGGGGTGATGGCAGTCTTTGGCTTGACATGTCTTGGTTATCCCTTTGTGAATCATTTTCTCATCTCAGGACCAGTGGTCCTTTTCCCTCAAAGACTTGGCCCTTTCTCCTAGGAGAGGGTACACAGCCTGCCCTGTTGGGGTGCTAAGTGAGGGCTCCGTTCATCATTCTCTTTCTTTCCTTCCAGGCCTACAGATTGTGTTGAAGTCCATCATGAAGGCTATGGTGCCTCTTCTGCAGATTGGCCTTCTGCTCTTCTTTGCTATCCTGATGTTTGCTATCATCGGCTTGGAGTTCTACAGTGGAAAGTTGCACCGAGCGTGCTTCATGAACAATTCAGGTAGGGTCACTATTTGCTGGCTTCTCCTTCTTCCCTTCCTCTCTCCTTTGGTCATGGGGGTAATTTTAGGATATTTGGAGGCTAATTGGAAAACAAAGTATGTCCTATCCCAACCCTAGAATTAGAAGCAGAGGCTTCCTAGTCATCAGCTTTATGAGGTACAACCAGCCTAAAGATCCCCATTGCACACTGATATTGCAAAGCAAATAACCTCTTAGGTTTATAGTCTGTTTCAAATAGAAGGTCTCAGCTGCCCCATCCCTCTGTAGAAGGCTATCAGGAGGCATGTCAAAAACCATATGCCTGAAAAATTACTCTTTGTACAGGGGACTCTCTGGCCCACAGCCAGAAAGGCCTCAGGAGTCTGAAGTCAGACCTGGGGCCCTTCAGATCTCAGGGCCGTTTTCTCCCTATGCTCAAGCTCATGACATTCCCCCACTCTGCTGTCAACCATGCATAGTGTGGAAGAACTGAGTGAGTTCTGAGCATGACTTGGCAGTGGTTAAATTAGCGAGGTATACAAGATCTCACTTTCTTGTCTCTGTATCTTGTTTGTTCAAGTTGAGTAGACTGCTTTAGGAGGAAAGATGGCAGGGAGAGGTTGAATGAGCCCAATTAGCTATGATGTTTTTATGAAAAGAATCTTTAAAGGACATCGTCCATGTTGGATTTGTTTTAATTTTTGTCTTATTCCAAACGAGGAATTTTGGCCAGAAAAACAAGGAGTTAAGACCCACGAAAGGGACTGTGGTTTATAATTGTTCCCAAGGAACCCAGAAACAACAGGGGAGCCATCCTGGAGTCTGAAGTTAGAAAATCACTTAAGATTTTGCCTTCAACTCAGACCCTTCTGGGTGATACCCAGTCCTGTAAATTCCTGTGGAGCTCAGGAGAGGGTAGAAGATGTGACCTGCAGAAAGTGGGGGTGGGGGGATGTGTGGAGGAGGCTTCATTTTCAGAGCAGGTTGGGAAACACTGGGTTGAACACATTAGAGTTTGTGAGCTGTGACGTGTAGGGGTAGGAGCTGGAGACAAGGAGGATAGACCTTCTTGTGGGAAATAGAAATGCATGCTGTGGTCTCCTGGGGTTATTTGCAGCTCATGTGAAACATCACATGGTTTATCCCCCACCCTCCAAATGTGTCTGCAGGTATTCTAGAAGGATTTGACCCCCCTCACCCATGTGGCGTGCAGGGCTGCCCAGCTGGTTATGAATGCCGGGACTGGATTGGCCCCAATGATGGGATCACCCAGTTTGATAACATCCTTTTTGCCGTGCTGACTGTCTTCCAGTGCATCACCATGGAAGGGTGGACCACCGTGTTGTACAATGTGAGTAGAGCTGGTGAGGGGCCGGAGCAGAAGGGAAGGATCATGGAATTAGGCTCCTGGCTTGGTTGGGGTTGGTTAGCCGGGGGAAAGGAAAGATTGGAAATGTGTATGGGGGTGTGCATGTGTGTGTGTGGACTCAACTATGGTAGGCTTAGAAGTTTCTATGCCTCTGTTTTTGCCCTCTTGCTAAGCACACAGCTTCTTAATAGAGTTAGGAAATTACATGCCATATTTGGTGGGTGAACAATGCTAGTTAAATCAGATCAGCTCAGCCATTATAGAGTATGTTTTGCTACTGGTTTGATGTGGTGGTAGGATTGAGTGAGGGGTACCAAGAGTTATAGGTTCCTTGGTTGCTGTCTTTAAAGAACTTACTATTGGTCTGGAAAGATGTTCTAGTAGTTCTCAATTCTGGCCTCGCACTGGAATCAGCTGGGAGGGAGCTTTAAAAATGTACACCACCTGGGCTCTACTCCAGACTAATTAAGTAGGAATAGCTCGGGGTAAAGACCTGTCATTGATTTTTTTTTTAAAGCTTCCTAGCTGATTCTAATATGTAGTCACTCTCAAGAACCATTGCATTACATGCATGTAAGAAACATGCTTAGTTGTAAGATTCACTGGGGATGCTTGTTAAAAATTCTGATTCACAGGCCCTTTGGAGATTTGATTTCATGTGGTGGTGGTGAGCTGAGCTATATGTTTTACACGTGCTTCTGGTGGTTCCTGTGATCAGCCACATTGGGAAGGTTGTAAGTTGATGCATAAGACAAGGCTGTCTAGCTGCCTGTCTGGGATGTTTGGGGATCCCTGCTTGAGGACAGAAGTTAGGGTGACTACTGAAGTGTCTTCTACCTCCCAGAGTCTGATCTTAATAAGTTATGAAAGGTATAAGTGCAGAGTCTCGGAGAAGGCAGTGGCATACCACTCCAGTACTCTTGCCTGGAAAATCCCATGGACGGAGGAGCCTCGTGGGCTGCAGTCCATGGGGTCACTAAGTGTCGGACACGACTGGGAGACTTCATTTTCACTTTTCACTTTCATGCATTGGAGAAGGAAATGGCAACCCACTCCAGTGTTCTTGCCTGGAGAATCCCAGGGATGGGGGAGCGTGGTGGGCTGCCGTCTATGGGGTCGCACAGAGTCGGACACGACTGAAATGACTTAGCAGCAGCAGTGCAGAGTCTAAGTTCTAAAATGAAAGAGTAGAGAGTTGTGTGGTTTGATGCTTAGGGGAGCCTTGAGAGGCAAAGCAATTTGGGCAAATTGTCTTTGTAAACAGGTGTTCATAAAGGTTTGTACTTTCCTATGCCTCCCAGCCATCCCACCCTAGGGCACATCCGTTTGGAGCAATCATCATCTCACTTGCCCTCCCCTAGCCTTCTTTACCCTAAGGCACCCTCATATTCCTTCTAACCTGATTCTCGTATCCATATAAACATAATGGATGGGACATGGGGTGATTTACAAAAAGCCCCCTTTAGAATGACTTCGGGACATTATCTATACTGGAAGGAAAAGAAATGCTGTCTCAGGAGAGACTCAACCAGATTGTCATGGAGAAAGAGCCACGGTCCGTATAAGGCCCATATAAGTAGGTGCCTAGTAAATGTGCATCATTAACTTGGACCCATCCCCACGCGGCATGAGCAAGGCAGGTGGGGCTTTGCAGAAAAGAGCCGCAGGCTTTTCCCGTCGAAGATCTGGAGAGGTGTGAAGAAGTCCCAAGGACCAGCGTATGCCTGGCAAGCCCAGGGGTTCTGTGTGACCTAGAAAAACCTTGAGAACACTCTGGGATTCTTACCAGATGTGGGGGTGGCAGGGAGGAGGGAAGAGAGAGAAGGTTGATGAGGCCAGTCACTCCTCGTTTGAGATGTGAAGGTTGTCTTGAGGCCATGTCACTCAGATTAACCAAGCGCCTCTGGAAATGACAGCACTGGGCCCCGCAGTGGCTGGTGTCATTTGTGGGGCTTTGGGCAGGATGGCTTTCAATTATATGTGTAGACTCACCTAAGTGATGTGATAAATGCACTGAAAGCCCGAAAGGAGAAGTGTTGCATTTGAAGATACAGGCGAGATCTGTTGGTCCTCCAGGGCCAAGACTCAGAAGGTACTGAGATAAGCAGGGGTCACTCATCACTTGGTTTAGTTCCTTTGTTCATTCATTCATTAATTCTTTCAACATACATTTGTGAGCATCTGTGATGTGTCAAGCAATGTGCTAGGCACATGGGGAAACAGGGAGAAAAAATGCCATGACCTCTGTGCTCCTGGCGCTCTCTTCAGATTCCAGCCTCTCTCTGGTTGTCTGTCTAACTTAGGTATGGAGGTCACACAGAGACACTGAACTGGCTGTCCTGTCTAGGTGTGCTTTACCGAGGAAGCAGGGAGAAGATGTCAGACGGCAGATCCTTTGAAACCTTTCATTGCGTGGGCTCCCAGGACCTCAGACACACAGTACCTCTGACTTCCAGGCCATCAGTCATTGAATTTCAGCTTACTGAAGGCCTCCTGCTACCCCTGTGTCTGGATCCAGGCTTAAGAGAACTCACTGAGCTGTAGGACTGGCTTCCAAAAAGTGGCTGGCTGCTCATTGGGCAGAATGAACTCATGCCCACTTTGAAATGACGTCACTTTCCAAAGCTTTGGATCTAGGGGGAGGGCATGGAGCCAAGAGCCCACAGGCAGAGATAATGGTCATAGTGAGGCTAGTATCTACCCCTTGATTCAGGAGAAGCTGGATGGAAAAGGCATCCCATTTTTAGCCAGTAGAGCAAGGACAAAGTCTGGCTCCCTAGGAAGAGAGGAAGTCAGCCAAGTCTAGCTTCCCTTGAGCAGGAAACTGGGGTGTGGAGCATGGCCCAGGTGGAGCTCTCTTATAGGAACTGGACACACATCCTAGAGTTAGGGTTGTCTTCTGCTGAAGGAAGTTTCAGAGCTGGGTGTCTTCATACTGGTGGGGGTAGGGCTTACAATATGTGGGGGAATCACATCACACAGGCTTTTGTTAAAAAAAAAAAATTCAACAGTGGATTTTAAAAGTGTTTTTGACATTATTCAACCATTCATGAATGAGGCAGCATCCCATCTCACATCTGGAAAGGAGTGCTGAGGAGCTATACAAAATGAAAGGCTTTTATAGGCAGAAGGGCACTGGACCAGGAAGTTAGTAAAGAGTGGATTGGTTGTAGCAAGGTCGCTTTCCTTTAAGGCAGGGGTCCCCAACCTCTAGGATCTAATGCCTGATGATCTCAGGTGGAACTTATGTAATTATGAGAGAAATAAAGTACACAATAAATGTAGTGTACTTGAATCATCCCCAAACCAGCCCACTACCATCCCCAGCCTGGGGAAAAATTGTCTTCCACGAAACTGGTCTCTGGTACCAAAAATGTTGGGAACTGCTGCTTTAGGGGAATGGCAGGGTTTTATCAGGCAGATAACTTCATTCATACTGACCAGGTGATTCCTGATTGCCTGGTTTAAGAGCCCATTTGTGGGAGAGACTGACACTGTAATAAAGTTTTTGTTTGATGACATGGGGCTTAGTGTAAGTGACTCTGTTTTGGACCTGTTGTCTTGTTTTTTTAACACTGTTAATTTACCCAAATTCAACTATTCAGCTTGGACCAGAAAGGGGATTCAGAACTTGTGGACACAATAGGAGAAGGAGAGAATGAGATGAATGGAGAAAGTAGCTTTGACATATATATCATACCATGAGTAAAACAGATAGCTGGTGAGAAGTTGTCGTATAACACTGGAATCCCAGGCTGGTGCTCTGTGATGACCTCGATGTGTGGGTCAGGGGGAGGGGAGGGAGGCTCAAGAAAGGAGATATATATATATATATATATATATATATAAATATAATTATGGCTGAATTCTTTTGTTGTACAGCAGATACTAACACAACATTATAATACAATTTTCCCACAATTAAAGAATAAATTTAAAAAAGGATCTAGGATATGGGGAAAAGAATATTTAAATAGTGGAGACTAATTCACCTACCACTCCTTTCCTGTTTATGCCCATTAAGAGTATGAGATCAGAGGTACCTAGGATCTTGGCTGGAAAATTGCAGATTCTTGTAGCCCATGCCAACAATACCTGAGTATTTTTTTCTCTCAATTTTAACTTAAGATTTTGTAAATGAAAAAGTTTTATATATGTATTAGAACTGGTTACACACTACTGGGTTAACTGTGAATGACTAAGTCGCCTTGTGCGAATGCTAAGTCCCTTCAGTCATGTCTGCCTCTTTGCAACCCCATGGACTGTAGCCCACCAGGCTCCTCTGTCCATGGGATTCTCCAGGCAGGAATACTGGAGTGGGTTGCCATGCCCTCCTCCAAGGGATCTTCCCAACCCAGGGATCAAAGCCAGCTCTCTTAAGTCTCCTGCATTGGCAGGCAGGTTCTTTACCACTAGTGCCACCTGGGAAATCCCTACTCTGAATACATGAATGTATGTATGTATGTATGCATGTTTCACCATAGAGGAAAATCAGCCATGGTGCCTTTTATTATCACCACTGTTCAGAGGTTGCAGATATAACTGGTTGATTTCCCTTTCTACCACTCATTCCGGAAAGGCCCAATTCACCCAGTTGCCGTATTTCCTCACAAAGGCCACAAAGAAAAGAGAGCCCCTTTTTCCCATTCCAATGTCTCCTCTATTTAATGGTCACAACAAATATGTAAGATTTATTGGCACCGGTTACGCTTGAACCATTAGGAGTGCCTTCAGGTTGACACTGTATACAGAAGCTCTCTCAAACATGTGGACTCAGTTTAACCTTTTCCTATATACTGTAAATGCTTCCCTGGTGATAGCATCCCTTTTCTGCTGTACAAAGCCTTCCTGAATGCTTCCTGTGATCTTGTATGGCTTCACCGGTGATTTTGGTTAGCTTCATTTACATGTAGCCTTTCTCATTATCCTGCTTGATTGTAAGGGTGGGGGAGAGTTCCCATTGTCAGGGCAACCTGGAGTCCTGCTTGCTGAACTCCATTTAGTTTTCCCAGAATTTCAACTTGGTTTGGTCACCCTCCAACTGTATTCTTGGCGTCCCTCCCTCTTGTGGTAGAAAGATGCAAAGCAGTCTACGGTTCTGCTGGCTGCTTCTCCCTGTTTTGACTATCTCTGCAAAGGTCTCCGCCACTTGCAGACTCTCCCCTCTTCTTACTGGTTTAATTTGTTTCATGTCTCTTAATCTGGAGATGACTGTTGAGAATCCCTTGGACTGTAAGGAGATCAAACCAGTCAATCCTAAAGGAAATCAGTCCTGGATATTCATTGGAAGGACTGATGTTGAAGCTGAAGCTCCAATACTTCGGCCACCTGATGCAAAGAACTGACTCATTACAAAAGCCTTGATGCTGGGAAAGATTGAGGGCAGGAGGAGAAGGGGGCGACAGAAGATGAGATGGTTGGATGGCATCACCAACGCGATGGACATGAGTTTGAGCAAGCTCTGGGAGCTGGTGATGGACAAGGAGGCCTGGCATGCTGCAGTCTATGGGGCCACAAAGAATTGGACACCACTGAGCAACTGATCTGAACTGATTCTGGATGGGTGTTTGTCCTCCAGGACAGTGCCGTCTTCTCTCTTGGCTCAGTGCAGTTCACTCTGCAAATATGACTGTGGTTCCAGGATTAACTTCTAAGCTTCTTCACCTGAATGAGATGCGGCTCTCAGATCCGGCTTTCTGCTGATTTTGGTCTGAGTTGGGTTTCTCTGTTGTGACTCTGGTTTTGTGGTCTCTGCTGTTTGTGGTTATCAGGACTAATATACAGATTGCAGGAGTTCCCAGTCTGTGGCTGCAATTACTCCAACCTGTGCTCTTCAAGTCCAATTTTTTGAAATATTTATTTATTTGGCTGTACCAGGTCTTAGTTGGGGCATGTGAGATCTTTAGTTGTAGCATGTGGAATCTAGTTCCCTGATCAGGGATTGAATCCAATGCCCCCTGTGTTGAGGGAGCAGAGTCTTAGCCACTGGACCACCAGGGAAGTCCCAAATCCAGTCTTTTGATCTGTATTTCATCTGTGTTTTTCACTGAGCTGTTTTTCTTCTCACTTGGTGTCTATAACTCATGCAGATCGGCATAGTTCTTGGAGGCATGCTGTTTCTCTGACTTTGCAGGTACACGCCAGCTTTATCTGTTATGACTGCTTCAGCGCTCTGTGCTGCCACAAGAGAGATTTTTTGATGGTTTATCCAGTCTTAGGACTTTAAATACGATCTATACCCTGAAAATTCCAAATTTATGTCTCCAGCTTAAACTTCTACTCTGAATTCGTTTATCCAGCTCTCTCCTTACATCACCATAAAGCTATCACAAATTCCTTTCCTGGAAAGAAAATACTCTTTCCTGGCTTTTGGCGAGAAGAGGAGAGTCTCCCTCATTCTCAGAAGTCCTTTGGTCCTATGACTCGCTTTTAAGTTGCCTTCTCCCACCTGCATATAGTTAATAGTTGCTGAATAGTTAACAGCTAATCACTTTTTACCCTGTTGGCATTTATCTTATGTGTGTTCTGCATAAGCATGTTGAAAGAATAAAACCATATCCGAGGGTTGGTGGAAAACTGCCATCTTCAGCTTCCTGAAGCTTCTCTGATTTTATGGTATCTACAGAGAATGTGTTTGGTGCTGAGTTCCATGTGACTGGGGAATGTGTCTACTCATCTCTGCTTTAGTTTTCATCACCACCTCCTCCACATGCCCTGGGAACAGAACATACTCAAAACTCATTTGACAAATAGGGGCCAGGAGTCTACCACCATCTTCTGGTGTCAGAGTGATAAGGTGTACCAATTAACCTAGGATAAGGTATCCAGTAGGTAAAATTTGTGGATTTCTGTAACCAGTAAGTCATGCTCTGGTATAGGCTGTTTTTCTGCCTGCATCCTTGTCTGCATGACCCTGTTCCCATGTCCTTGCAGGAGTCCACGACCCAATACAGATGCCACCTGGAATCTGACATCAATGTCTGTTCATGTATGACTTATCTAATACTAAAAGGGATTGATAAGTATATCCTGGAAGTTAGTCTTTCCCTGTCCCATGAAGGCTGAGGGGTGAAGTAGATTGGGAAGAATATGAAGAATTGAGTTGGGACATGAATGAGGAATTTGAGATGCTTAAATGGTGTTGTACGGAGAGAGTTGGATAAATGAATTCAGGGTGGAAGCCTAGATTGGAGATACAAATTGGGAGTTTTCAGTGAATAGATGGTATTTAAAGCCCTAAGACTGGATAAACCATCAAGGAAGGTAATATCTAACCGTAGGGAAGAGGTTTGAGAGCTGAGTTCCAGTGTTGAGATGTGGGTGAGTTAAGGAGTTATCAGCAAGAAAACTGAGAGGGAGCAGTGAAGGGGGTTGGGGAGGGATGGTGTCCTGGAGGCCGAGGGAAGAGATGGCTGCAGAAAGGAGGAAGTAGCAGTGATCAGCTGAGTCCAATGATGCCTAGGGATGGGTTAAGTAAGTGCTCAGAATTATTCATCAGAGGTCAGGAGAGGGCAGTGGGAGGGGCAAAAGCCTGATTGGGGGAGGTTTAAGAGAAGGTTGGAGATATGGCCATACTCATTGTGGCGAGTTTTGCTGAAAGAGGAGCAGAGAAAAAGGGAAAGGTAGATGAAACACCATTTGCTTTCTGATGAGGATGAATCTTTCAAGACGAAAATCATTGCCGGTGGAGAGAGAGGACAGTTGGTGGAGCAGTCTTCTAAAGCAGGTGAGAGGGGGTGGGCTCCTAGCCCGGCAGAGCCCATGTGGATGATTGGGCTTGGCACCCAACTTCATGGTTCATCAGTAGTCCTCGGAGGGAGGCTTCAGAGGCTGGGATGTGGGTAGGGTGGCGGGAGCTCCTGGAATTTCTCCTGTTGTTTCTATTTTCTCAGTGAAATTGGAAGCCAGGTCATTTAGCAGAGGGTGGGAGAAGGGAAATGCTGGAAGTTTGAGGGAAGGTGGAAATAGTTTTCCAGAGAATGGAGAAATGAGTGGAGTGGGGCTGTAACTGCTGGACTGCATTTGGGACCCACTTGGGGTTCGTGTTGCTGGGGTGAAGGTGAGACCAGTGAATGTGCTGTGTTTTCCTCTGGTCACATTTGGCCCCTGAGCTTCAGGCAGGACGTATCTACAGAGCTGACTTTTACCAGAGTAGTTTTGCCAGGTGAGCCTAATGAAATGAGCATTAGGAGACTGACCTTAGCAGAACAGTGAAATTTGACCTGGGTAGGAAGGAAAGAGAAGGGGGTGACAGAGGATGAGATGGTTGGATGACGTCACCCAGTTGGTGGACATGAGTTTTTGCAAGCTCCAGGAGATAGTGGAGGACGGGAGCGTGCTGCAGTCCATGGGGTCTCAAAGAATCCGCCACGACCGAGTGACTGAACAACAACAAAGAAAGGAAAGAGGTGGGGGAGAGACAATGAAAAGGGAGTAAATGTATTATAGGCCCTTTTTCAAATGTTACTCTGGAATCTGCTGGCTAAATTCAGTGTGTGGAATGAGTTGAGAAGCCTGTCTCATTGCATGGAGGAAGTAGGAAGTGAGTTTTAAAGCCAAATGTTCTGATTTCTAATTTGGTGCTTGAACTGCCCCCAATAGAGGGAGAGTGAGTGAGGGAGGGAAGGGTGTGTGTGCACACACACGTGCAGAGTAAGCTGTGACCAGAAGGTGTGGCTCACCTCGTGGGCCCTCCCAGACTTCACTCCTGGGCGCCCGGCCCCGCTTCGGCCGGCGTGGACTTGGGGAACTTTTGGGGACTGAAACCTACCAGGCCCGCCCACCTTCCTCACTTGCATTGTACTCCGTCATCTTGTTTTCCTCCTCAGAGTGTCTCTTTTTTAAAAAACACATTTATGTTTGTAGCTGCTGCTGCTGCCTTTGGCAGCCTGCTCTCATGTGAATCACTTGTCCTCTCTCTAAACCCTGCAATGCCTCCCGCCTGCGTCCTGCCCGCTGGGCCAGAGTCCAGGGTCCACTATTTCCAGTCCCTGGCTCCCTCTATGGGGGAAGGAAAAAAAAAAAAAAAAACCTGTGATTTTCTTTCTTCCTCGCACATATTTCCATCCATAGCTGCTTCCATCCTGAAATATTCCCACTCTTTCATATCCATTTTGATTTCTTAATAATTTGTCAAGCCAGAGATGTCCTTCTGTTTGGGGTTGATTCCAAATATGCTAAGTTTGCCTCCTGATCGAGTGCCTGGATTTCACACCACACACCAGGCCAGTCTCCAGATCTTTTGTCTACGCAGACCCATTAGGCTGGCTCAGGGCTCTTGGCCTTTCTTTTAGCCCACTCTAATACACAGTTTAATTTCTGATCCCTGGCCAGAGGCCTTAGGCGCCTGGTGTGTCATGCAGCCTTGGGCTATGATCTCTCTGTTCTGAGGCAACCCCATGCCTGAGGACCAAGGGGCAGAAATTAACAGGGGTGGTGCGGTGGTGACTCAGTGGCTGTTTCAGGTACTTTTCACTGGATCCCCCGGAGGCCAAATCCTTAATGGAATCCCAGCTAGACAGAGATGGCACAGTGGCAGCCGCTAGCACTAGGCAAGCCAAAATGGTCTCTCTTCATTTTTCCCTCAATTTATCATTCTCTAGAAAAGTATTTATTGAGGGCTTTCTTTCAGTGCCCCTCAGAGTGTGGTCCATCTTGGAATCGGCTGAGGGGCAATTAATATAATTACAGATTCCTGGGCTCTGCCTGGATCTAACGACTCAGCAGCTGCAGAGGCAGGAGGAAGGAATATGTATTTTTCACATGCTCCCTTGTGCTTCTGAGGCTGCAGTGAAGTTTGAGAATGACAGTTCCCTGTGACAGTAATGACGGCCTGGGGAGGGTGTGAGGTGGTCGGCGTAGTGGGGGCCTACTGAAGAGACGCCTTCAGCCTGTCTCTCCCACTGCGTGCATTTCCATGAGGTCCTACTTTAATCAATATCTGTCTAATACAAACTAACTGATACCCACGGTGGGCTCTCAGGAAAGAGAACAAGGACCATTGGCATTTCCATTCTCCTGAGGACACTTTAGAGTCTCCCTGGTGGCTCAGTGGTAAAAGAATCCACCTGCCAAGCAGAAGACTCGGGTTCAGTCACTTTGTCGGGAAGATCCCCTGGAGAAGGAAACGGCAACCCACTCCACTATTCTTGCCTGGAAGATCCCGTGAACAGAGGAGCCCTATGGGCTACAGTCCTTGGGGTCACAAAGAGTCAGACATCACTTAGCAACTGAGCGCGCATGCGTATGAGGGCACTTTGCTGGCTGCCCTCCTCCCTCTCCCATCCCTAGGCCTCTGCCCTTGGCCCAGAATTGGGGACTTGTCAGCTGAGATCTGTAGGCAAACTCTGGTGGCTTCACAGAATTGTCTCATTTTGTTTTTAAAAGATCTTAAAAATGTTTTTTAAACAATTGAAGTATAGTTGACTTACAGTATCTCAGGTGTACAGCAAAGTGGTTCAATTATACTTATCTATCCTTTTTAATTAGAGGTTAGATGTAGCTCCCTGTGCTATCCAGTAGGTCCTTGTAGTTTCTCTGTTTTTCATATAGTAGTGTGTATCTCTTATTTCCAGATTCCTAATTTATCCCTTCCCTGCTTTCCCCTTTGGTAACTGTAAGTTTGTTTCCTCTAAGTCTGTTTTGTATATAAGTTCATTTTTATCAATTATTTATATTCCACATATAGGTGATATAATATGCTATTAGTCTTTCTCAGACTGACTTTACTTAGTATGATAATCTCTTAATGTGGTAATCTCTAGGTTCATCAAATCTCTAGGTTCATCCACTGTTTTCCCATCTATTTCCCATGAAGGGATGGGACCAGATGCCATGATCTTAGTTTTCTGAATGTTGAGCTTTAAGCCAACTTTTTCACTCTCCTCTTTCACTTTCATCAAGAGGCTCTTTAGTTCTTCTTCACTTTCTGCCATAAGGGTGGTGTCATCTGCATATCTGAGGTTATTGATATTTCTCCCGGCAATCTTGATTCCAGCTTGTGCTTCCTCTAGCCCAGCATTTCTCATGATGTACTCTGCATATAAGTTAAATAAGCAGGGTGACAATATACACCCTTGAAATACTCCATTCCCAATTTGGACCCAGTCTGTTGTTCTATGTCCAGTTCTAACTGTTGCTTCCTGACTTGCATATAGATTTCTCAAGAGGCAGGTCAGGTGGTCTGGTATTCTCATCTCTTGAAGAATTTTCCACAGTCACAAGAATTTTATTGTGATCCACACAGTCAAAAGCTTTGTCACAGTCAATAAAGCAGAAGTAGATATTTTCCTGGAACTCTCTTGCTTTTTTGATGATCCAGCGGATGTTGGCAGTTTGCAACCATGAAATTAAAAGATGCTTGCTCCTTGGAAGAAAAGTTATGACCAACTTAGACAGCATATTAAAAAGCAGAGACATTGCTTTCCCAACAAAGTTCTGTCTAGTCAAAGCTATGGTTTTTCCAGTAGTCAAGTATGGATGTGAGAGTTGGACTATAAAGAAAGCTGAGTGCCGAAAAATTGATTCTTTTGAACTGTGGTGTTGGAGAAGACTCTTGAGAGTCCCTTGGACTGCAAGGAGATCCAACCAGTCCATCTTAAAGGAGATCAGTCCTGAATATTCATTGGAAGTACTGATGCTGAAGCTGAAACTCCAGTACTTTGGCCACCTCATGCGGAGAGTTGACTCATTGGAAAAGACCCTGATGCTGGGAGGGATTGGGGGCAGGAGGAGAAGGGGACGACAGAGGATGAGATGACTGGATGGCATCACCGACTCGATGAGCATGAGTTTGAGTAAGCTCCGGGAGTTGGTGATGGACAGGGAGGCCTGGCGTGCTGCAGTGCATGGGGTTGCAAAGAGTCAGACAGGACTGAGCGACTGAACTGAACTAGGTTCATCCATGTTGCTGCAAATGGCACTATTTCATTCTTTGTTGTGGCTGATCATGTTCCATTATGTATGTGTGTGTGTGTTATACCACATCTTCTTTATGCATTCATCAGTTGAAGTACACATAGTTGGCTTCCGTGTCTTGGCTATTGTACATAGTGCTGCTGTGAATATTGATGTGCATATATTTTTTTGAATTGGAGTTTTTGTTTTTTCTGGAAGTGTAATTGCTAGATCATATGGTAATTCTATTTTAAGTTGTTTAAGGAACCTCCATACTGTTCTCCATATTGGCTGCACCAGTTTGCATTCCCACCAACAGTGTAGGAGGGTTCCTTTTTCTCTACACCTTCTCCAGCATGTTCTATGTAGACTTTTTGATGATGGCCATTCTGACCAGTGTGAGGTGGTCAAATCATTGTAGTTTTGATTGGCATTTCTCCAATAATTAGTGATGTTGTGCATCTTTTCACGTGCCTGTTGACCATCTGTATGTCTTCTTTGGAGAACTATCTGTTTAGATCTTCTGTCCATTTTTTGATTAAATTGTTTTTTTTTATATTGAGCTGTATAAGTCATGTGTTTTTAAAACTAACTCCTTGTCAATTGCAGATATTTTTCCCCATTCCATAGATTGTCTTTCATTTTGTTTTTAGTTAAAATATATCTTTTAACAGTCATACTTCCTTGAATCCAAGATACATGTTATTGATTAGAAGATCTACTAAAAGCTTAATAACAGCTTTTAAAGGAGGGGGAGCCCTACTACATTCTATATGTTACATATTCATATATTTTGAGTTTTAAACCCTTGCTGTGAAGAAAGGTGTATCTTCAAATTGAGGAAGTAGAAAATCACACACACAAAAAACTAATTTAAAAAGCATAATCAATGTGCTTGAGACCAAATCTTCATTCTTGAAGACTACCTGTGGACACCTGGCTTGTTTGTAGAGACCCTGGAGGAAAGCCGTGTTTGCCATCTCTGTGTTTGTTTGAACTTCATGTAAATGTGCTGTTGATTAGAAGGCCTGTAGTTCTGTGTTAGTCTTTTAAAAAATTCAAGTCTGAGCTTGTTTGCTCACAGAAAGGGATATAAGTGAGCACACTATTCCTTTTCTGTATGATTCAGGATTTTCTCAGTCCTGTGAGACTAAAACAAAATATGGAAATAAACTGGATACCAAAGCTGATTCGAGACTGCAGCAGGCATCCTCACCCGAGCTTCAGGGCTCATCTTGCCCAAAACCACCTCATGTTTTGAGTGAATGATTCGGCATTACACATACGTTTTATATTATAAATACATATATATTAAGTTGCAAAAATGTATTTATTCTTTATCCTCTCTGTATTTTCTGCATTGATGTTCTGATGCAGATCTTGTTTGACGCAATGTCTGTTAATAGAGGTGGTGTAACAGTGGTTATGAATCTTGGTCCCACTTTACTACCTGTGGGACCTGGGCAACTTAATCTCTGTTGTCCTTTTCTGTAATGTGAGGGGAATTATGTTACCCTGCTAGTAGAATCATAGTAAGAATTAAAGGAGGTAACTTGGGTAAAACCCTTGGCATGTGCCTAGCACATAAGAAGCACTAGTGGTATTAAATAATTCTTTAGAACATTTTGGACAAACCACTCTTACGGGAAAGACAAGCAGAGCATCTTCTTGCACTGCCCTGTTGCTCTACAGATCTGCCTCTCACTGACTGGTCCCTTCCCGCTTTAGTCTAGCCACTTAATATCTGTCATGTGCCTCTTTGCCAATAATACGTTCACATTCTTTGAAATTAGTTTTTCCTTCAAAATGTTGACCACTTCCCCCACAGAGCCTTCTCTGACTATCCCTGAAAACTCAAAAGACGAGAGGTCTTTTTTCTAAGCCCTCACCCCTGACCTAAATGTCAGTAGCATTCATTTGGTGCTTTCGAAGATTCCTACATCAGAAGTTGTCTTTTAGGTGCCTCTGCCTCTTTTTCCTTTTGAAAGGCCATTCTGTCTTCTGGCAACAATCACAGTTCCCCAGACGTGAAATTCAGTAAATACCCATCGACAGGCTCATTTCACAGGGAAGCTCTGTGAACTCACCCAGGGCGCGTGGCTTCCAGACCACCCGGCTGTCAGCATACAGTCTGGGTTTGGATGAGGGAGCTGCTGTCGGGAGGGATGCCACTAATGCTGGGCAGTGGGCTGTCACCACGGTTACCGCAGTCCGCTGTCACTGCTGGGCTCCAGCTCAGCACCCTGTTCCCTTCTCCTGTGACAGGTAGAGATACACACAGAAACCAACGAGTGAAAAGCAGGGGCACTCTACTAATTTATTGAAACGTTTACACAGGGTTGTTGTGTAATTAGTAGTTTATTTCTGTGACACAGTTGGCCTTCCTGGCTTGGAACCTGGCTCTGAAATGCTCTTAAAGAAACCCAGACCTGAGAGATGGCAATCTGCGAGATGATTAGGATTTGGGAACAGAACGAACAGAGAGTATGCCCTGTTTTCTGTGATGAAATGTGACCAGTAACAGCCCCCAAATTGAAGACTCCCTATACACACACACACGTACACACACACGCAAGCACGCACCATTTCTGGCATCATTTTCTGCTGCTGAATCCACTTTTTACAAGGTCTGTTTTTTACTTTTGTGAACATCAGCTTGTTTGATCCTTACACTGAGGATAGGGGGACAACCAGTGGACCCCTTCCTGCCATGAACCCCGTGATTGCAGTCAGAACACTCATGTCTCTTTGTAATGTCAGCTAGATGAATAAAAAAATGTGTGTTAGTCTTTTTGTTAGTAATATGTGGCTAATACCTACCACCAGCTGTCCCTAACCTTGAGTCTTGTAGCAATTACATGAGATGAAACATAGGAAAGTGCTTTGAAAAAGACCCTCATTCTTTGCTTTATGAGTGTTTTTTAAAATGCCTTTTTGCTTCTAAGACTTGTATACATATAAACTTGATTTTGCTAAGTGAGCTTTTTTTTTTCTCATTCAAAGAGAGTATCTGGTTGCTGCCAGGGGCATGTAAGGCAAATTTTCCCACCGTGTTTCTTGTTCCTTAGCTTTCATTAGCTCTGTGTATTGGGAGCTCTCGTGACCTTTGCTTTCTGTTTCAAAGTACAGTGTTTATATTATGTCCATGTTGAGAAACATACATATATTTGATGCTACAATGGCTTCTGAACACATCTTAAGTTCATTCCAGTTCTTAATAACTTGAATTACCTCTGGATAACTGGCAAAATGCTGACGTTAAAGCTGCTCTCGAATTCAAACACAGTTTGAATTCAGGACTTTCTATGCTTCGTGTGAAGGCAGACCTGACTTTTATATCCAGCAGTGTTCCTACATGGGCTGGGACTGAGCCCTTGATCAAGTGTTTTACCAGTCTGGCATAATGAGAAAATAATAGCAATGTAGTTTTTTGGAAACTAAATTTCTTCAACTTAAAAGTGAATTTTTTTTTTTTTTAAAGTGAATTTTCAAAGTTAATGTCTTTTCTTGACAGAAGAAAAAGTTAACAACCCTATAGCAAGCCCATATTCTTTTCTATTTGCTTTATGAAAATTCTCTGATCTGTAATAGCTGACAAAAAACTATGGTAATATAGATTTTATCTATATAATACATTAATCTGTTAATATAATTACATTGATATAAATAATTTACTTGTGAATGTACAATATTGCTATTTGCAGCTTGGCATGTAAGGTTTTTTTTCTGTTCTGGTGACAATGAGATTTTTACATTAATCTTAATAGGAATTAGTAGTTGCTTATGTGACTTGTCATCAAAGAATGAGTGTTTTAGAAACCCAATTAGACCAACACAGCAAATGCCATAAAGAATAGGCAGTGTTCAACACTGGATTGTACTCGGACCTGGGTTCAAGTCTGGCTTTATTTTCTGTCAACTCTCCCCCTCCCCCACATCATGATCTTAGGCAAGTCACATGACCTCAGTGAGATGCCTTTTCCTCTTCTGTTAAATTGGAACCCTCAGTTTACTTTATGGTTGTAAGAATTAAATCAGAATGTATGTGTGAAAGGGCTTTGTGCACCAAGATATGCTTTGTAAATTTAAGGTATTGTTAAAATACTTTAAGGTTATGAACAGTGATGTTTAGAGGATTTCTATTATTGAGCTTCACAATGCAGATTTTTCACATATCATTTTTAAATGTGTTTTGACAGGTATGGTCAATGGGATCCCTTGGGAGTAAAGCAGAATATATATTCAAAATATTGTTAGAATCTTTCTCTTTTGTGCACAAAGCATCATGATACCATGACCTTTTCTGACTGTTTCCTTGATGATGTAAAACAGAGCCACTGTTCCCTGAGTCACTTGTACAAAAAGAGCAGATTTCTAGATAAAGCAGGAAAGAGAGGGAGTGTGGGCGCGTGAGCCCTTTCCTGAGGGATCCCGCTTTGATCTGAATGGCTGAGGTGGGCCGCCACCTGCCTAAGGGGGGCAGGGGAAGTGCTGCTACTTACAGCTGTGCCCTTGGATCAGACAGACCGCCCTTCCGGGTTTGGAAGGAAAGGCAGGACTCAGAGGGCAGCAGGCACTCGCGCATCCAGGTGATCACGCCTCCTTTACTACCGGTTGTCATCACATTCAAGTTCTGGGCAGCACATGTTCCCCAAACCCAGGTGGGTCTGGGATCATCAGTCAGGCTGGCTGTCACAATCACCCTTTCTCACAGGGCTTCGAATCGGGGACTTGCTCCTCTCTTCACCTCCCCCTTCCCGAGGTCTCCCACTCTCCCCTCTTCTGTGACAAGTCCCCCTTCCTTAGCAGGTGGCCTCGGGCTGGCATGACCCAACCCCTCGGGGAGCATGCCACCTGAGCGGGTTGGGAAGAGCAGAGAGGCCCCCAGGGCTAGCTGAATCACCAAACTGGGCATCGGGGCTCCAGTGTTGGGACTCCTGACCCCACGGTCTCGGTGGGCCGGCAGTCTTGGTCCGCTCTCCTGCCTCAGTCTCCCTGGGAGCATGAACCTTGCCTGTCATTCCATGCTACTAGAAGCAGCTGTTACTGTCGGCCCACCGAGCCTGGGAGAGGTTACTGCGGAGAGTAATCTCCCATGTCTGGTCTGTGTGCATGTGTGTGGCCGATCGAGAAGGGAGGGCGCACCTCTCTTTTGTATCCAAGTTATTTATTGCGTTTGTCTTACGACTTCCATTTAGAGCTAAATAAACTGCAAAGTAGGTTATTGAAGCTGGATCTTGGGTGTCTTTAGCAAGTGGGGAAGTGGGCGTTGAGGAGAGAGAGCGATGGAAGTCTGGGCAGGGGAGATTTAGAGAAAGGGGCCAAGAGGAAGCAGACGTGGCTTTCCCCCGCCTTTCAGATGGCTGAGGCACGGGTGTGCTGTGTCTCGTCTGTGGGGTGCCCTTTTGCTGGAGGACTTTGAAATGCTTTCTGTGTCTCAGGCATTTGGGGAACAGCCTCCTGGGGACATATCTTGAGTTACCATTTATGGATAAAAAATCTAAGACATGCCCTGCACATTGCACGAAATCTGCTGTGATCTTACCCCACCTGGAAAGATAGCACCCCACCTCTTCGCCTACCTGACCTGATCACATCCCTTCCCTCTGTGCCCTGATCTTAAGCAGCCTCACAGAAGGGAGATGCATAAGGGAGAACATGTCTTTAGAACATATTATAGCCACTGAATCTAAATGAGGTCTCAGAGGGTCTCATCTCCACAGAGCGGTGTCCCTCCCGCCAGCACGTGCCTGTCTGTGTGCCTGTCAAGTTCCCAACACCCTGCAGGCCTGGGGAGTTCTTTGTCATTTCCAGAGACTCTTGGTCGATCAAAATCAGTCATGAATTCTCTTTTGCGGAGATTTGATAAAGGGTCTTTCTTGAGTACCAGAAGTACTGTACATAATTCATAATATGCAACGAGATGAACTAGAAAGAGCGAGAAAAGATAATAACTGGGGAATTAAAAGTTTTCAGCTTTGTTACAAGCTGGGAGAATGAGTCAGCATCACATATGTCTTGAAGGAAAGCGTTGCACAGAGCTAGGTTTGGGGTGGGGGCCCAGGGGTTCCGAGGTGGAGGAAGAAGGCTGCCCAGGAGTCAGAAGGAGGGGGTGTGGAGGAGATGGGTGAGGGGTAAGGAGGAAAGGGGCAGATTGTGAGTGGGGGTGAGTTCCTGCCCTGCCCTTCCTCTTCCCCTTGCCTCTAAGGAAGGAGATATCCTGGGGCCTTAATCATCTCCCTATCTCTCCTTCCTCTCCTGGTTTAATTAAATTCCTGTTCTAATTTGGAAGAGCTTGCATATCCTTTTCTGCTGTAGCAACCAATCTCTTTTATGAGACCCTCCCCGGCACTTGGGAGCTGCGACCTCTGTGGGGACTCGATCCTCTGTGGTTTTTGTGGTCATGGGCAGCTCAGTGATGAGCAGAGGTCAGCTTGAGAGAAGGGGGTTATCTTGCTACTGTCAGTCATCTTGTTTCCCGTGGCTATAGTCTGTGCCGCATCCCCTTGCACCACCTGGAGTGAAACCTGTCCTCCCATCCATATGTCTTGACATCTTCCTCATTCCTTACTTTTACTCTTGAAGGACAAAACACACTTTGTTGGAATCTCTGGATACTCATCCGTCAGCCTCTGGTGAATTTCCCTTGTAGCTCAGTTGGTAAAGAATCTGCCTGCAATGCAGGAGACCCGGGTTCGATTCCTGGATTGGGAAGATCTCCTGGAGAAGGGAATGGCTACCCACTCTAGTATTCTTGCCTGGAGAATCCCACAGACAGAGGAGCCTACAATCCGTGGGGTGGCAAGAATGGGACACGACTTAGCAACTTAAACCACCACTGGACACTCAGGAATGCTGAAGAGAGAGATGAAAAACAAACATGTGGATAATATGACTAGCTACCGGGACTTCCCTGATGGTCCAGTCGTTAAGAATCTGCCATCTAAAAGCAGGGGACGTGGGTTTGATCCCTGGTCAGGGAGCTAAGATCCCCATGCCACAGGGCAGCTAAGCCCATGCACCTCAACTACTAAGCTTGCAGTTATTGAGCTCATGGGCCACAACTAAGATCCACTGCAGCCAAATATAAATAAATGAATAAATATTAAAAATATACTAGCTACCATTTATCATATACCTACTGTGTGCCAGGCCCTTTACCTACAAGGCCTCTAATTCTTACACTAGCCTTGAAGTTGACTGATCATTCTTTGTTTTACAAAAGAGGCAGCTGAGACACAGAGAGGTTAAGTGACCTGCCCAAAGTTGTCCAGCTATTCAGGTAACAAGCCTGGATTTGAACCTAGTGTTACATCACTGGAGAAGCCCACTCTCTCCGCTGTACCCTGCCACCATCGGTTAGAGCAGACTGGCAGAGGAGGTGGTGGGTGATCAGGCTGTTCAGTTCACCTTAATTTACACAACAGGCTTTAGACAGCCTCCTTATTGCCAGGATGGTAGAAGATAGTGTGCCCGCTTTTGAGGAGCGAAAACAGACCTGTGTTCAGTGGTTGCCCTGATGAAGTGTTATCCTTCCTTCCAGTCTTGTCAGCTGAGTGCTGCGGTGGTTGTATAGACAATGGTCATATTCTGTCTGAGGGCATCAAGAAAGGCTTTGCAGAGAAACCTCATAGAGGCTTGCTTGGCAAAGTGATTGTTTGGTGGGTTCAAGGAACAGCAGGAAGGCTGGAGCATGCCAGGAGGGCATGGAGGGAGAAGGGATCAGAGAGTCACTGGGACTGGATCCCACTGGGCCCTGTTGGGTTTTATTTCACACTTGATGGGAGGGGTCTTTGAAGTATTTTGAGCCAATGGGTGAGACAATTTGATATATGTTGTAAGATCACTCTGGCTGCTGTGTGGAGAACTGGCTGTGGTGGGCAGAGGTGGAGGTGTTAGAACAATGGTGTGAAGTCTCGGATGGTCAAGCTGGTGGTTATCAGATTGGGATGGATTTTGAAGGTAGAGCTGGCAGGCCTTGCTGATGGGTTGAATGTAAGGTGAGAGAGAAAGGCAGGGACCAGTGATGACTCCTCAGCTGTATTAGTGAATTAACGGTGATACAGTTTCCTGAGACAGGGAGGCTAAGAGAAGGGGGGGTTGATTGACCAGTGTCAAGAGTTCAACTGGGAGTTTGTTAAATTGGAGATGTCTGTTTGATGCACCTTTGGTATCCAAGTTAGTGGTGTCACGATGAGTGAGTGGTTAGATACATAACCCCAGAGCAGAGAGGAGAGGGGCAGAACAGGAGATACACATTTGAGAAGCATCGACTTACTAATGGTTTTAGAGTCATGGGATTGATTGGCCAATGCCCCACAGGGAGAAGGTATAGCTAGAGAAGAGGATTAAGGACTGAGCTCTGAGGAGCTGCAGCTCAATATGTATTAGCCCAGCAGTGGGCCTATTACTGAGGCCCTAAAAACTTCAGGGTTTTCTCTTGGAGCTATTTCTTTTGGAATTGAGCCCAAATTTAATATTATTACTTCTCCTAGGAAGTTACCAGGATAATAGCATGCTCTGGGGACAGTTTATTGATTATGGCAGGGACTTCTTTACTGGAGGGAAGGCAAATAGGAGTTACCACCACCAGCCAATGAGCTGGTGTAAGAAAGATAACAGTTTCAAGTGTAGAGAAAGCTCTTCAGGTCTGTGCTGGTTTGGTTCTTTTTCCTTTTGTCTGCTCCTCTTTTCCTGTAAAAAGTCTGTTTTCCATCAAGATGATGTTGCTTGTAAAGCTGTGTTTTTATTTCTGTAGCTGAACTCCTTTTCATCCAATGGACTTTTATTGAGGGCCTACTGTGTGTCACTTCACTGTGTGTTAGACGTGGGCCAGGTGCTGGAATACTCCATTTTCCAACACAGGGCTTCTCTTGACAGTTTCTTTGCTGCCCTCAGGCATCTGCTCTTTCCCAGGGGTCTCGGTTTGTTTACACTCATCGCATTATTCACCTGTACATCATTATTCATACCTGTTACATCATTGACTATTAGTTACAGTAGCTGCTGAATCTCAGAAGCATTCTTCTGTTGCTTTTTCTTCACACCCCACACTTAATTCAGCGATGATACCTGTTGGCTCTGCAGTGCCTGTTTATCCAGAGTCCGATCTCCAGTTCTGACCACACACTGGCCCGAGCCCCCACATCTCATGGGGAGGTTACTGCAGGGTCTCCCTGAGTACATCGCTGCCCTGGCGCAGGTAAAGCAGAGCATGTCTCTCCTGCAGGAAGCCCTGTAGGGGCTCCTCCTCTCTCGCTGAGTGGAAGCCAGAGCTCTTGCAAGGGAGCCACAGGACCCTATACAATCTGCTCCTTTCCTCTTCCGCTCTTCCCCCTTCTCCCCTCCCTCATCTCCTCCAGCCACAGCAGTCTTCTTGCTGCAGGCACGTGGAGCGCACTCCTGCCTCGGGGCCTGGCCATTGTGCTGTGTTGCTGGGGTGTCCTTCCCCAGAGGTCAGAGCGCACTCACCCTCTCCCCTCCTCGGGTCTTTACCCAGTGAGTCTTTCCACGACCACCCTATTTAAGGTTGAATTTCTCTCTTCCTGGGAGTCTCTACCTGCTCTTCCTGCTTTCTTTCTATCCAGAGAACTTCATCTTTTACCACAGCATATATTTTTCCCATTTATTGTCTGAAGACTAACCCCATTACAGTAAGCCTCTTGCGGCAGGAATTTTGTATTACTCACTGCTTTGAACGGTTGCTGCTCAGGTTGCTGAATGAATAAATGGCAAGAGTCCATTACGGAAGGGGGTGTGGTCAGTGCACTGCTTCTGATACAGGTACTATTAACCCCCTTGGCCGTCTCACCAGAACCGCTGCTGACGGGTGGAGTGCTGTTGTGAGAGGGTCGGCTGCCATGAGAGACCTAGCCTGTGGCCGGGAAGGAGCACTCCCGTTGGAGAAGCCGCCTGGCTGCCGCGGGAGAGAGCCATTCGCCCAGGTGTCCTCGGTATTATCAGCAAACTCACCATCCCATGTTTGAGGTTAGATAAATCCACGGGAGGGCTCATTGAGGGCATATTCACAAAAGCAAGTCCCTCTGATGGTTCACAAGATCTGTTTTTATCCATGAAGATAACTGGGGCGTCCCTGGCTGGGAGACGGCAGTGGGGGGTGGGGTGGGTAGAGAGATCAGAATTCCCGAGGGGGTCCCCATGATGTCTTCATCCGGGTGCCACAGCAAGCCTCCAGCGCCACGGAGCAGAGTTTGACTGTGAATGAAATGAAGGTCAGTGAACCTTAAAACCGGGAAGGAAAGCCTACTGACCATAAGTACTGGGAGACCTCTTGCTTATATCCTTAGGAGTGTTTAGTGTTGTGAAAGCCCAGTGTGAGGCATCACAGCCAACATTTATATAGTATAGATTGTTTGTCAGGCACTGTTCTGTGTACTTTATAGATAGAAATACATTTGATATTCTCAACAAGCCTTTCAGATAGGACTATTACACCCCCATTTTACAGTTGAGAAGATCAAGGCCATCTGTTTCCAGAGTCTCTGCCCTTAACCATTACATTACAGTTGTCTCAAAATAAGTGTGGCTAGTGGGCCATTCTATTAGGAGAATAGAGAAATTGTTTAATACACTTACATGTTATGTTTTGATTTGTGATATTGTTGTGGGGAGTAGCTATGTGTGAAAACTGACATTCTTGTGAGGCATGCATGTGTGAACACTGTAATTACTATTTCCAGGAGAGAACAGATTTTTTTTTTAATTTCACCACTGCGCCTAGCTGGAGACTTTGCTTATGACACATTTTTGTTTTTGAATTTTCATAAGAGAGAATGTTAAAGTAGGGCTGTCCTTTTGATGAAACTTCTGGAGGGTTTGGGACCCTTGAAGACTGGTCAGATGCTATTAAGTATTTTTCACCTTTGATCCTCTGTACTCAGGAATGCTTGATTACCCAGCAAGAATTCTCTAGTGATTAGAAAAGTTAGTTTCTTATCCTTTCCTGTTTTTACCTCTGCCTGCCTGTCTTCCATCCCTGGTGATGGATGTGTGCTGGCTCAATCATCAGGTGTCCAGGGCTGGAGGGTCAGGTCTGAGGGCAGTTCAGGCAGAGAGCAACGATAGAAGACCAGGAAGACTTGGTGGATATGAAGTTTGGGGATTGCTGTCCACCCCCCTGCCCCCAACTTTGCCCTGCCCTGTGGTTAACAGATCTAGCCAGCTATTTTTATCCTAGAAGCACTGATTTTAAAAGAATGGCTGTGCCTCTTGTGCTTGCTGGACTCATCCTGGTTTGAAAGGAAGGTCCTTGTGACTTCCGTGAGTGGTACCCTATGATGTCCAGCCTTCAAGTCCTTCTGAGCCCTGAGCAGGTGCAGAGTTCCACCTTGACCCTGTCTCAGACCGAGATCCCATCCGCCCCACCAGAGTGTGGGCCTTTGGGGAGCCCACCCCACCTTGGTCTGCCTTCCTTTTTGAGGGAGTAATCAGGACCCTAAAATCCCACTGCCTTCAACACAACATAAGAACTTCCCACCCGTCTTCCAGGCAGGCCTGAGTAACACCTCTAGCTGAGTGAGCAGCCGTGGAATTGCTGGGAGAGGAGCTGAGGTCAGTCAGCTACCCTTTCCTTGGGCTGAGACTGGGAAGGGGGAACGGATGGACCGGTGGGCATGACCCCGGAGGCAGTAGCTACATCAGACCAGTGGGTTCTCTCTGCACAGCCCTGGCCTCACACTCAGATAATTAGGCTCTTGATGTCACTTGCTTCTGACACGGGTGAGGCTGCTACCAAGTCGCTGGAGATGAAATTGGGTCACCTGTCACAATTCCTGCGGGACGAGGCAGAACTGTGCTTACTACACACCTTGCTCTGCTTTAGCCTCCAGCTGGGTCTGGACCCACGTCCCGGCTGGAGGGAGGAGAGGAGACCTCCCAGGGCCACTCTGGGGTGGACTCACCCCAGCCCGCCTCCCTTCACCTAGCACAGAGTTTCTTAACAGAGTCAGAGCGAATCCTTTCCCTTTTTCTAAGTCCAGTTTGTCGAACAAGGGGAGGACGGTGATCCTGAACCCCTCCTGGTGTGGGAGAGATGAGAATGGCCCCGTTTGTCATTCTGAGCATGGAGGAAGGCACAGGCAATTATTTGTCTTCTCAGAGATCCGCGAGAGCCTTCTCTGGTCCAGCCCTTTTCTGAGGACGGGAATAAGGAGAGATGGCTAGAGATGAAGTGAGCGAGGGAAGAAAGGGAGGGAAAAGGACCTCATTTGAGTGTGTGCGTGCATGCATCCATGATTGTGGATTTAACTTAGGAGGCAGTTGAGGGGGAAACAGAGAAATTAGAACAAACAGGAAGAAAGAGGCATAATGTGAACAGGAGGATGGAGAAGAGGCTGCCTGAAGAGGCAGTGGAAGGAAGAGGTCAGGAAGGGAATGGGGACCGAGGCAGAAGGCAGATGGGGGCCAGGCGGTGGGGAGCCTGCACCCTGTTTCCCAGATGGTGACAACTTGCCCTGGAAGCTAGCGTGATGCCTCAAGCAGTGCTCAAACCACAAGCAAACACGTGCAGGAAAAGAACCTCTTTTATTGTGTTTTCTTTACATTTTAGAAAGAGTAATAACCACTGAAAAAGAAACACAAGGTGGGTAAAAAGAGGGGGAAAAAAAATCTGTCATGGAGGTATGAAAATTTAATCAACACCCAGTGTTCTTAGCCGTTCGGGAGCAGGCACAGATCTTGATACCTAGGCAGCTATTTCTGGCACCTCTCAGGGCCCCTGGGAGCAGCACCCGCTAGTCCCTGAGTCTGGAAGACAGCGCCTGGGACTCATTGTCCTGGTCTCTGTCGTGGGTGGGAGAAGAGATGGTGGTCTTAGGAAACTTCGAGTAGAGAGGGCAGCTTCAGGTTTACCTAACAGGTGTTTATGTACATGGGGATTTTAGTGTAGACTTTCCTCCTGGGGTACTAGATGTAAATGTGAGATCATGTGAGCATTTACAGCCCAGTCATGCTGCCTTCCGTGTGTGGATGTGGACGAGTATATCCCACTTTGTAGGATGCTCCTTCCGTATGACTTTAAGGCCATCACACCATCCTGCTTCTTTCTGTCTTTCTGGTTGCTTCTTTTCCTTTGGGCCCTCATTTCTTCTCACACACTCTTTCCCTAGGGGATATCACTGAAAGTCCCTGGACGATTCTTGATGACTGGAATTTATATTTCTAGCTCAGAACTCTTTTCTGCACTCCAGGCATATATATCTAATTACCCATCACGAGCACCATTCCGAAATGCCTTAGATTAACAAGGCTTAAACTGAAGACGTGGTTTCCGCCCCCCTTGTTCCTGTCTCCCCATCCAAGTACCAAAGCCCCACCACCTGTTTAGTGGCTTGTGCAAAAGCCTCCTGTCTCCCTCATTTCCTCCCACTCCTTCACCTTCTGTCTCCCATCAAACTCAAGTCAGATGGATGCTACCCTCAAAACGCATCCCAGTCCTCCATCTCCACTATAGCTCCTCTGGTCCAGCGGCTGTCTTCTTTCCCTGCATTGCTGCTGTCACCTCCTGATGGTCTCCCCGGATTTTTCTCTTGTGCTACTTCAGTCTGTTCTCTGCTCTGCAGCTGGATGGTGTTTTGTGTGTGTGTGTGTGTGTGTGTGTGTGTGTGTTGGCTGCATCATATGGCATGCAGGATCCTAGTTCCCTGAGCAGGGATTGAACCAGTGCCCCCTACTTTGGAAGCATGGAGTCTTTACCCCTGGACTGCCAGCAAAGTCCCAGGATGATTTTTAAACAATACACATGTCCCATATCACTTTCCTTTCCAAACCTTTTATTCAGTTCCCGTTGCACTGGAAATATAGACAAATACCTTTAATGTGATCTGTGAGGCATGTGGCCCCCACAAGGTTTTCTAACCTTGGTGGCCCTTACCTAAATACTGTGGCCTTGCTGACCTTTGTCAGAATCACACAGCCCCCAGGTGCACCAACCTCAGGACCTTTGGACATGCCATTCTGCACATAATGGAATTTCTTCCATTGGAGCCCCTACCCTTTCTGGTCAGCCCATGCTTGTCTTTTAGATCTCAGTTCAAGGGCTTCCCTGGTGGTTCAGTGGTAAGGAATTTGCCTATAATGCAGGAGACTTGAGTTTGATCTCTGGGTGGGGAAGATCCCCTGGAGAAGGAAATGGCAACCCACTCCAGTATTCTTGCCTGGGAAGTTCCATGGACAGAAGAGCCTGGTGGGCTACAGTCTGTTGGTTCACAAAAGAGTGGGATATGACTTAGCAACTAAACAAGAGCAGCAATCTGCATTGAAGGACATACTCTCAGGGAACTGTTCCCTTGGCACAACCCTGAACAAAGTCAGCTCTCCCCAGAAATCTCACTCATGACCCTTCTCTGTTTTCCTCCGGCGCGCTTACCCCCATTGTACTATTACAGTTATTTTGTGCTGTTTTAAGTAACGCCATTACTCCTCCTGGGGCTTCCCAGGTAGCTTAATGATAAAAAATCTGCCTGCCAGTGAAGGAGCCACAGGAGACGTGGGCTTGATTACTGGGTCGGGAAGATCTTGCCTGAAGAATCCCATGGACAGAGGAACCTGGAGGGTTATAGTCCACTGAGTCACACAGAATCAGATGACTGAGCATGCATTCTTCCTCCTGAGTGTAAGTTCCCCGAGAGCAGGGCCCTGTCTGTCCTGCTCACTGTGGTGTGTCCAGGACACGGCACCCTGGCCCGGCCCGTTATAGAGGCTGAACCAGTGAGTGAATCTGCCCTGAACACCTCTGTGTCTGGAGCTTTGATTCAAGCATGGAGGCGCAGGGAGTGGGAGGTGAGGCAGGACCTTCAGAAAGATATTACAAAGTGTCCTTGGTCTGAGGCTCCTTCCTACTTGACCCTAATCTGTTTTGTGTTATCTGCTTGCGTGCATGGGCATATTTCCAATAGAGGTTATGTACTCCTTGAGGACTGTGCCTTAAACTTAATGGAAACACATTCACTGGGTTTTATTTTCTTGAACGTTGTCTCCCTAGATGTGTCTTCCTTCCCTTCCCCATTGGCCTGACCTCTGGGTTCCCAGCGTGTCCTGTGGCACAAGCCGCCTGCATTAAGACAACCTAATAGCTGTGTGTTCTCAGCCATGGCTCTTATTCTCTAGCAGATTCAGCTCTCTGCAAAATGCGAATGAGATTATTAATGATAATAATACCTTGTCTTTCAGGGTTGTTGTGAGGAAAAGATGAGTTCATTTATGTCAAATACTTTGAAAACCGTGCAGCTTCTTAAGAGTGTTGGAATTAAGTAACGACACTGGGGAGTGATGAGAGATGAGCCATCATTCCTAATTGCAGTGGAAAAGAAGGTTTCTTGGAGGGGGTGGGGTTGAGAGTGAGCCTGGAAAGATGGTGTTTCAGGCAGGATACCGATAGGAAACAGAAGGTACCTTCAGCTGGAGTTGGAAGAGATTTAATGGAGTATTTAAGAGATGTGGTCAGAGCCAGTGGGTGATATTTAGACTCTGGGGACAGCTTCAGTGAAAGGTCATTTCCACTGCCAGGTCTAGAGGAGCAAGGTAGGGATGCGGGGTGATTGGAGCCCAGTGAGAGCTGGAAGCAGGGGAAGGGGCTGCCATCACAGAGGGACCTGGTCCAGCCAGAATTGCCACAAGGAAGTCCAAGAGAATTGAGAAAAATAGACCCTCAGCTCTCTCCTCCTACTGGTGCCTCCTGGGGGAAGTGAGACAGCTAGGGAGCCACGTGATGAAGTGCAAAGGGGCTAGCTCTCAGGGCACAGAGAAGGGCAGGGGGTACACAGGGATGGTGGTAGTTGTTGAGTTATTCAGTCGTGTCTGACTCTCTGCCACCCCATAGACTGCAGCACGCCAGGCTTCCCTGTCATTCACTATCTCCCGGAGCTTGCTCATACTCATGTCCTTCGAGTTGGTGATGCCATCCAGTCATCTTGTCCTCTGTCATCCTCTTCTCCTCCTGCCTTCAGTTTTTTCAACATCAGGGTCTTTTCCAGTGAGTCAGTTCTTTGCATCGAGTGGCCAAAGTATTGGAGCTTCAGCATCAGTACTTCCAGTGAATAGTCAGGCTTGATTTCCTTTAGGATTGACTGGCTTGATCTCCCTGCAGTCCAGGGGACTTTCAAGAGTCTTCTCCAACACCACAGTTTGAAAGTATCAATTCTTTTGCACTTAGCTTTCTTTATGGTCCAACTCTCACATCCATACATGACTAGTGGAAAAACTGGAGCTTTGACTGGATGGACCTTGAAGGGCAGGCAAATGGAAAATAACCAACACAGGTGTGTGTGATCTGAGAAAATGGGCACAAGGAGCAGCCAAGATATCCAGATGAAAATAATGGTGTAAGAAAAACAAAGCAGATAGGCTGGAAAATATTTAGGGGTCAACTGAAGGAATCAACAGGAAATATTCAAGATGTCCATAGCATCAACCAAACCACTGATGACTGTTAGGCTTGGAAGGTTGGGTTTTTATCCTGCCAACAAGGGAAGTTATAGAAGATGTTTCAGCAAAGAAGACCTATTATGAAACCTGTATTTGGAGAAATGTTTTAGGCAGAGGTATGTGGTTGGAGGGAAGCAGCGAGTGACTGAAAGGCTCTTGCAAGGGTGGAGGGGGTCTGGACTGAGTAGCAATCAAGTGAGAGTGGAAAGTTCTGGATGAACACAAGGACTCTTGGGACTGGATGAGACCTGGCTCTGGAGGTTGTCATTCACCAGGCATGTCCGCTGGAGACCCGGGGCCCAGAGAGGCCCCCAGTCCTGCTATTTCTAGGCAGGAACCCTTTGCTTCCCCTGGTACCTCCCTCCTCTCTATTCCCACGCCCGGGGTCTTTGTGACCAGTGCTTTGCTCTTCTCTTCCGTGGGGCATCTCTGCTGCAGTTGACCACTTGCTTGTTTCTGAAGACCTCTTCCACATTCCCGAGTCCCAGTGGTGTGTTCTTACTGTAAGACTCCGGAATGAGGGAGCGAGGTTTCTGAGCCTGTAGGGCTCAGGCAGTGGTGTCCCCAACTGGGTTTCAACCCTTCGGCCAGACCCTGGGCCACTAGCAGCTTTAGCCTCTGAGGAGACCCCAGGTCTGCCAAGGACATTAAGCTTGGGAAGAAGAAATGAAGAGAGGACGTTTTCCTTCCCAGCTTCTTCCTCAGCACTTGAATGAATGAGTGCTTTACACAGCAGGGCCCTCTCCTGTCCGTCTATCTGCTGCCATTTCTGTGTATAATGCCGGTTCTTATTTAACAGCTGCCAAACACAAAAGGTGCATCAGGGCCACATGGAAACAAAGTGAAATGCTGGCGGTTCCCCTGGTCTTAAACTTGAAATCAGACAAATCAGAAAATAAAGCCTCACCCCAGGAGCTGAGGGCCCTAAGAGAGAGAATGGCCTTGGGGCGTGCTGGCTTGCTTTCTGGTTGTCTGCCTGTCTCTTCTACTCTCCCTTCCTTTAAAAACTTCTTATTTAAAAGATGTTTGTGATTTTTTTTTTCTTTATTTGGGTTTATTTGTTTGGTCAATGATAAGAGAATGGAGGTTAGCTGGGCATTCTTAGGGGGGTGGTGTTAAACAGTAAACAGCCTGGTGTGGTAGGGAAGCAAGCCTTAGGAATGAGAGCCCCAAGTGTGGCTGAATATTAATGCATGTTTATGGAATCTAGAACTCAGTGTGGTTGGAGGAGCTCTGGGTCAGGGCGGGGAGTCGGTGAGAAATTTGCCTGGTTGCTTGTGTGCAAGTTGTAAGAAAAATTGCTAATGAGCCAATACAAATCATCATCATCATTTATTCATCATGTCATTAAGCACTGTATTTAGCTCCTTTATGCATAATCTTGTTTAATTCTCACAGCAGTTCTATGAGATAGAGCTACTATTAGCTTCAGTTTATAGATGACAAGGCTGAGTGTGAGTAGCTTGCCTAAGATCACACAGCTGTTAAGAGCACAGGTGGATCTCAGACTCAAGGGGGCAAAACCACAATTGTTGAGGGATTGTTCCACCTGGGCATGAGTCCCTAGAAAGAACTCTTAGCTGGGGGTATGGAGTTAGGGAAGAGTTTCCAGGACAGAGCTCATCTCTACCCTTAGCCCACCTCTCCCCCATGTGCTGGGAGCTGGCCCAGAGATACAAAGTGTTCATTTGAGGGATGGTCAAGAAAGGCTGGGTAAAGCCCCATCAATATGGTGTGTAGCAGGCACCTTCCTGAACCACAGTAGATCCTCTTAGTCTAAAAGCCATGGCCATTTGTTCCCCATGTTGTACAAGAAAATGGGGGCAAACCTTTTTGCCTTCAGTACTACACAGGGTCTATGGCCTGAGCAGACTTCCTGAAGGCCAGTCCTCTTTGAGTTCCCACACATAGAACCAGTTGGAAAACTTCTCCAGCCCATCCCAAATTATAGACCAGTAACCTTGGCACATAAGCTTGAGAAGAAGTCTCCTTCCAAACACGTCTTTGTATAATTGGGGAATCAGCAAAGTGTATGTGAGGAGTTGTTGGGAGATACCCAAGAGCATATCTTTTTCTATAGCACTTTTCTATTGATACCTTCCTTGTTCTGTAAGAGAGCCAGGCTCAGAGCACAATATTATGCATCTAAGGCTTTTAGGTTTCGCATGCCAAATATTCTTAATCATTCTTTGCAACAGAGTGAAAAATTCTTGATCCATAGTTACTATAATCCACCGTGCCAAGTAAGATACATCCTCATTCACTTCTTGAGTATCCACAAGACTGCCAGATTGACTGAGGAACTTTTCCAACCTTGAAGTCATGGAGATGTTTTCCTGTCTTATTTTCTGGAGGCTTTTGGGGTTTATTTTCCATATTGAGCTTTCATCTCATTCAGAATTGATTTTTAGGTATGTTGTGAGTGGGAGTTGATTCATTTTTTTGCCTATGGATATACAATTGACCTAGCACTATTTATTGAAAAGAGTATCCTTCCTAGACATGAACTTGAGCAAACTCCAAGAGATAGTAAAGGACAGGGAAGCCTGGTGTGCTGCAGGCCATGGGGTCACAAAGAGTCAGACACTACTTAACAACTGAACAATCCTTACTTTGTTACTGTTTGTCACTTTTATCATAAATCAAGTGACCATATACCTATGCATTTGTTTCTGGATTCTATTCTGTTCCACTGTGTCTCTTTGTTCAAAATACCAGTTTCTTAATAGTTATTGCTTTATAATAAATTTCAGTATGTGGTAATAGAATTTCCCCAGATTTGTTCTCTTTTTTAGGTTTGTCTTAGCTATTTTTTTTTCTTCTAGCATTTCCATATACATTTTAGAATTATCAGTTTTCATAATTTTTTTTTTTTTGCTAAGGTTTCGACTGAGACTGAATTCAATCTGTAGATTTCTGGGAAGAATTGGTATCTTTATAATACTGAGCCATCTCATTCATGAGCTTAATATTTATTATATCTAATTTTTCTCAGTAATGTTTTATAGTATCTTGTGTCTGATGCACTTTTATTAAGTAATGTTTTGATGTTTGATTTGTAATTGGTATTATTTTTATAGTTTGTTTCCTCATATTCTGTTGCTAGTATATCAACATACAAATGAATTTTGTTTATTGAGGTTATATCCAGCTGTCTTGCAAACTTCACTTTATTTTAACAGTGTATCTGAAGATCCTTTTGGATTTTCTACATATATACTCATTTCATCTGCAAATAATGATAATTTTCTTTTTTTCCTTTCTGATCCTTTTACCTTTTGTTTCTTGTCTTACTATACTGCCTAAGACCTATAGTACAAATAGAAATGGTAAAAACGAATTTCTTTTTTTTTAGTCACAATCTCAGTGGAAAAGTTTTTAATATTTCCTCATTAAATATGATGATTGCTGTAGGTTTTTCATATATATCACTTTTCAGCTAGGAAAGCTTTATTCCTAAATTGCTAACATTTTGTTTTGTTTCTTGTTTTATCATGAACAGAGGCTGATCTTCCTTAACTTCATTTTATACTTATAGCTGTCATTATATTATTTTTCTCCTATATTCTTTTAATATAGTAATTACACTGATTTTCCAGTGTCAGTCTCGGGGTTACAGTTTAACACCAGTTTTGTTATGTATGCTTTTTTAATATCACTGAATTTGATTTGCTATATTCTGGTTTATGATTTTATTATCTATTTTCATAATAGAGGTTAGCTTGTAATTTTCCTTTTCTTAAAATGTCTTACTTAGGTTTTGCTATCAAGGTTAGGTTTCCCTCTTGAAACAAGATTTATTCTGTCTCTCTTTTGATTTTTTGGCAAAATTTGTAAGATTGAAGTTATTGTAAGATTCAACTACTGGACTGAAGTTATTTCTTTCCTTTGAATTTATTCATGAAGTCATATGGACCTGGCAGTTTGGTTTTTTCTTTCTTTGCTTTTTTAAGTTTAATTTTGGCTTTATCCAAGTTGTAATTTTGACTTTATCCAAGTTGTAAGCTTTTTTTAACAGTGGAGAAATCAATCAGTGTAATTCACTATATTAAAAGGATGGAGAAAACTTGTCATCAATGCAAACATGATCAATGTAGAAAAAGAATTTAGTTAAGTTCAAGTTTTATTTTGCTCAGTGATTTTTTAAATTGCAGATTTAATTTCTGTGCTAGACATCAGACTATAAGGTTTCCTACTTATTCTTGTATCAGTTATTTTAAGTTGTGTTTTTAAAATAATTTATCCGTTGCATCTTACTTTTAAAATTTCATTTCATGAAGTTGTTAATCATATATTATTATGTTATTTGATGTTCATAGAATCTGTAGTAATGTCTTTTTTTTTTCATTCCTAATATAGACAATCTCTGCTTTCTCTATTTACTTTTTTTTTTTAATCAGTTTTGTGGTGGCTGAGATGGTAGAGAATCCACCTGCAAAGCAGGAAACTCAGGTTCAATCCCTGAGTTGGAAGGACCCCCTGGAGAAGGGAATGGCGATCCACTCCAATATTCTTGCCTGGAGAATTACATGGACGCAGGAGCCTGGCAGGCTAGTCCATGGGGTTGCAAAGAGTCTGACACAACTGAGCGACTAACACATACTATTAATTTTATTCACCTTCTCAAAGATCCAATTCTTGTCTTGTTGATTTTCTGTATTACATTTTATTTATTTTTTAAATTAATTTATTTAATTGGAGGCTAATTACTTTACAATCTTGTGGTTTCTGCATATATTGACATGAATCAGCCATGGGTGTACATGTGTCCCCTGATCCTGAACCCCCTCCCATCTCCTCCCCACCCCATCCCTCTGGGTTGTCCCAGAGTACTGGCTTTGAGTGCCCTGCTTCATTCATCGACCTTGCACTGGTCATCTATTTTACATACGGCAATATACATGTTTCAATGCTATTCTCTCGAATCGTCCTACCCTCACCTTCTCCCACATAGTCCGAAAGTCTGTTCTTTACATCTTTGTCCCTTTTGCTGTCTTGTATATAGGGTCGTCATTACCGTCTTTCTAAATTCCATATATACGCATTAATATACTGTATTTGGTGATTTTCTTTCTGACTTACTTCACTCTGTACAGTAGGCTTCAGTTTCATCCACCTCATTAGAATTGACTCAAATGCATTCTTTTGTATAGCTGAGTAATATTCCATTGTTTATATGTACCACAATTCCTTCTCCATTCATCTGCCAATGGACATCTAGGTTGCTTCCATATCCTAGCTATTATAAATAGGGCTGCACTGAACATTGGGGTGCATGTGTCTCTTTCAGATCTGGTTTCCTCGGTGTGTATGCCCAGCAGTGGGATTGCTGAGTCATATGGCAGTTCTATTTCCAGTTTTTTAAGGAATCTCCACACTGTTCTCCATAGTGGCTATACTAGTTTGCATTCCCACCAACAGTGTAAGAGGGTTCCCTTTTCTCCACAACCTCTCCAGCATTTATTATTTGTAGACTTTTTGATGGCAGCCTTTCTGACCAGCGTGAGATGGTAGCAAATGAAACAACTGACAAAGAATTAATCTCCAAAATATACAAGCAGCTCATGCAGCTCAATACCAGAAAAAAAAAACAACCTAATCAAAAAGTGGGCCAAAGAACTAGACAGACATTTCTCCAAAGAAGACATACAGGTGGCTAACACAGGAAAAGATGTTCAATATCACTCTATCAGAGAAATGCATTTTATTTTTGCTTCAATTTCTGTTATTATTTTTTTCTAATTTGGGGAGGGGTTTACTATGCTATGGGCTTCCTTGGTAGCTCAGATGGTAAAGCGTCTGCCTACAATGTGGGAGACCCGGGTTCGATCCCTGGGTCAGGAAGATTCCCCTGGAGAAGGAGATGGCAACCCATTCCAGTATTCATGCCTAGAAAATCCCATGGACCAAGGAGCCTGGGGGCTACAGTCCAAGGGGTCACAGGGAGTTGGACGCGACTGAGTGACTTTACTCACTTTTACTGTGCTGTTCCATTTTCACCTTTCTGTGCTAAGGTGTGTTTTTTATAAGCAATTTTTGTCTTTTATTTGGTGACTTCAGTGTCTGTTTTGTTCACCGGGGTCAGTTGCACTTGGATAGCACCTGGCATGTTCTGTGTGTTCCACCAAAAAGTGTTGAACAGATGAGTGAATAAGCACTGATCCTTAGTTAAGAACCGGTGACCGGGACAGAGCTAGTTGGAAATCTGAGTTTGTCCTGCTATGAATGAATTAGTGTAACTTCCTTCGGCAACTTTGTCATCTGTGTAGTTCCGTCTCCGATTTGGGCAGTTTTCATGTTAACCCGTTTCAAAGCAGTCCCCCTATCAAGGACTTTCTTCTCCTGCACCCTCATCACTAACACTTAAAGCAGTGAGAAGTGTTGCAGGCTTAAGCATGTCGCGTGCTCTTTGCCAGCATTCCTGGCGGTCCCTCCTTCTCAGTGTTCTCCCAAGGAAAGATTGCCTCCCACACCTCGCTCCGTTACAAAAGAGCCCAGATGACGCTGGGTATTTTCAGGGGCACGGCGTTGTGGCAGTGACAGAGCGGTGTGGCATTAGCACAGTGACTCTGCTGGAAGTGCCATTAGCGCTTTGCATGTCATCTGGGCGACTGCTGCTCTGTCCACGTTTAGCTGGGTGAGTCCCGGAGCTGAGGGAGTTTATTTTCAGTGTGGGAAGAAAAGCTTCTTGGATCTGCATGGCAGCTCCTTTTTTAAAAAAAAAACTTCCAAATTTGATATAACTTTCCCCCCTGCCTTGCTCCAGAGACCCAAAGTTGTAGACAGTGAGTCTCTGCATGACATTTAATTTGCCTATAGTGGTGTTTTGAACGTTATAGATAAATCAACTATGAATTGACTGTGTGTCTATATTTATGTGGTTATGTGAGATAGGAAACTAGATGAACCAGAGAGAAACATGCTTGGGAAGAGTAGGAAGATGCTAGAGAAGGGATGACAGTGGGCATGGCAGCTTAGATTCATAATAGTGGAAGGGACATCAAAAATCATCTGGTCGAATCTTCTGTCCTTGGATAGGTGAAATCTTCTCATCCATTTTTAATAGACAACACAGTTGACATCCAGAGTTGTTTCTTGACTTGGTAAAGAAGTTAAAACTTGATTCTGTTAGATTATAAATTCCAAAGGTCAAAGATAATATTTGCCTTGATCACTGTTGTATCTCTAGTACTTATTTCAATATCTAGCACGTGACAGGTGATCAATAAATGTTGACTGAACGCTAAATACATAGCTGCTGCTCGTAAAAATTCCTTCAAGGCTACTCTTTAAAATATTCTTCAGAGTATCTGATTAATCTGGTCCTAAAGTACTTACCTCAAAGATTACCAATTTTTTTGATTAATAGATCCACATTAGTAACAGATAAAATAAATGGATTTTGGTTTATTAAATTTGATTTATTAAATTATATATCACTTTTTTACACTGATTTTTAAAAAATTTTAAAAAATATAGTTGATTTACAACATTGTATTATATTCTGGTATACAGCATTCCTATACACTAACAACAAAAGATCAGAAAGAGAAATTAAGGAAACAATCCCATTTACCATCACAGCAAAAAGAATAAAATATCTAAGAATAAGCCTACCTAAGGAGACAAAAGACCTGTAGTCATAAAATGATAAGATACTGATGAAAAAAATCAAAGACAACACAAACTGATGGAGAGAGATACCGTGTTCTTGGTTTGGAAGAATCAATATTGTGGAAATGACTTTTAGTACCCAAAGCAATTTACGTATTCAATGCAATTGCTGATGGCACTTTTCACAGAATTATATAGCGCATTTTTCTTGAGCATCTATTATGTACCAGGCACTGTCCTAGGTAATGGGAGGATTGTTGTTGTTGCTTAGGTGCTAAGTTGCATCGAATTCTTTTGCCACCCCAGGCTCCTTTGTCCATGGGATTTCCCAAGCTAGGATGCTGGAGTGGGTTGCCATTTCCTTCTCCAGGAGATCTTCCCAACCCAGGGATCAAACCTGAGTCTCTTGCATTGGCAGATGGATTCTTTACCACCTAGCCACCAGGAGAGCCTGTAATGAGAGGATGACAAGGAGCAAAAGACTCCAAATCCTTACCGTCATGAAGATTCTAAGCAGTTTAAAAAAGGAAAATAAATAATATTAGTCATGTTAGTATTAATACATAGTGTGATAGAAAGAGGTGCACTCCAAGGGGGCACGGGCAGTTTTGGTAGGAGGGCATGTGGATGTCATTTTATGTAGACTAGAAAAGGCCTCAGAGAAGTTGGCTTTTGAATAAAGACCTGAAGAAGGCTAGGAATTCTATCACATGGCTATTTGGGGAGGAAGCACTCTGAGAAGGGACAGTACACATGAAAGTCCTGAGGTTGGAGTAGGTCTGCAGAAGTTGAGGGAGAGCAAAGAGGACAGTGTGGATGGAGCTTAGCAACAAGAGGGCAGTATAGGAAATGGGGTGTGATCTGGGGAGCCAGGCCATGGAGGGTCCTTGTGGGGCATGATGAGGCTTTGAATTTTACCTGGGCTGAGCTCGGAGGGAGAACTTAGAAGAAGGCAATGTCATGATTCACCTTACATTTTAACAGGGTCACCTTGGCCTCTGTGTTGAGAACAGATTGAAAGAGGCAGTAATCCCAGTAAGACATGGTGGTGGCTTAACCCAGTGTGGTCACAGAATGGAAGGAAAAGGAGTGAAATATTCTTGCCTGGAAAATCCCATGGACAGAGAAGCCTGGTAGGCTACAGTCCATGGGGTCGCAAAGAGCTGGACATGACTGAGCGACTTCACTTTCACTTTTTTTTGAAGGAAAGGCTGATAGATTTATGATGGATCAGAAGTTGGACATGAGAGAGAGAGGGGAGTTAAGGGTAATTTGAAACTTTGGGCCGAACAGCTAGTAGAATGGCATTATCATTAAATCAGTCAGTCAGTTCAGTCACTCAGTCGTGTCTGACTCTTTGCAACCCCATGAATCGCAGCACGCCGGGCCTCCCTGTCCATCATCAACTCCCGGAGTTTACTCAAACTCATGTCCATCGAGTCGGTGATGCCATCCAGCCATCTCATCCTCTGTTGTCCCCTTCTCCTCCTGCCCCTAATCCCTCCCAGCATCAGGGTCTTTTCCAGTAAGTCAACTCTTTGCATGAGGTGGCCAAAGTACTGGAGTTTCAGCTTCAGCATCAGTCCTTCCAGTGAACACTCAGGACTGATCTCCTTTAAGATGGACTGGTTGGATCTCCTTGTAGTCCAAGGGACTCTCAAGAGTCTTCTCTAATACCACAGTTCAAAAGCATCAGTTTTTCGGCGCTCAGCTTTCTTCACAGTCCAACTCTCACATCCATACATGACCACTGGAAATACCATAGCCTTGACTAGACGGACCTTTGTTGGCAAAGTAATGTCTCTGGTTTTTAATATGCTGTCTAGGTCGGTCATCACTTTCCTTCCAAGAAGTACGTGTCTTTTAATTTCATGGCTGCAGTCACCATCTGCAGTGATTTTAGACCCCGTCCCCCCAAATAAAGTCAACCACTGTGTCCACTGTTTCCCCATCTATTTCCCATGAAGTGATGGGACCAGATGCCATGATCTTAGTTTTCTGAATGTTGAGCTTTAAGCCAACTTTTTCACTCTCCGCTTTCACTTTCATCAAGAGGCTCTTTAGTAATTCTTCACTTGCTGCCTTGAGGGTGGTGTCATCTGCATATCTGAGGTTATTGATGTTTCTCCTGGCAATCTTGATTCCAGCTTGTGCTTCTTCCAGTCCAGCATTTCTCTTTATGTACTCTGCATATAAGTTAAATAAGCAGGGTGACAATATACAGCCTTGACGTACTCCTTTTCCTATTTGGAACCAGTCTGTTGTTCCACGTCCAGTTCTAACTATTGCTTCCTGACCTGCATACAGGTTTCTCAAGAGGCAGGTCAGGTGGTCTGGTATTCCCATCTCTTTCAGATTTTTCCACAGTTTATTGTGATCCACACAGTCAAAGGCTTTGGCATAGTCAATACAGGAGAAATAGATGTTTTTCTGGAACTCTCTTGCTTTTTTGATGATCCAGCAGATGTTGGCAATTTGATCTCTGGTTCGTCTGCCTTTTCTAAAACCAGCTTGAACATCTGGAAGTTCACAGTTCATGTATTGCTGTAGCCTGGCTTGGAGAATTTTGAGCATTACTTTACTAGCTAAATAATGGGGAAAACTATGGGAGAAACAAACTTGTGAGAGGCATGTTGAACTTAGTTTTAGACATGTGAAATTTGAGATGACTATTGGATCTCCACGAAATATCTGGAATAGGCAGCTGGACATGTGACTCTCGAGTTCAGAGGAGAGGTTTGTGGTGAGTGTATATATTTATGGGTTGGAGTATATAATAAAATGTTTTTATTATTTTTTGTTATTTTGTTTTATTTTTATTTATGCATATTTTATATTTGGTATTATATTGCATTATTATTGTAACATATAGGTGGCCATGAAAATTTGATGAGAATGAAGCCAATGTATGTTCCATTAGTGTATGGCCCAGATAGATCTTCCTGTTGAGGGGGCCATTGATTAGTTTCAGAGCCACTAACCCAAGCTAGTATATAGCGCATGTACACATCAATTCTACAAGTGAGCCTAGGCGAAGAAGAGGGATAGATCAGCATCAGCCAGCTTCACTGCTGGGAAAGCAGTCTCATGGGGTGAGTCAGCTATGTCAGCATTCTTGCTGTGAAGGGGAGCTCATCCTGATTTCTATGACAGATGTGCAGACACAAGTCACCTGGAGAATGTCATTTCACCATGCTGACACCCCTCATCCACAGGTTGAGTCATGGGCTTACATGTGCAGTTGAATTCATTTCTGGTTTTTCTTGGGGTTCATTCATCTCAGGGTGCATCTTTGAGGTAGTGTTGACAAACAGGCCAGAGATAACATGGATCAGAGTGTGCTTAGGACTGGTCAGCACTGGATGGCCTGTGAGCCTGAGAAGACAGCTGTTCCCAGCTTTTCGTCCTCTTCCTAAGAGTTCCCAGTGGATTGTGCTACATTCATAGCAGTGTGGTGGGTGCAAAGAGGTGTAAGACTTGGAGAGTTTCCCGAAGGGACTTATTATCTGATGAAGTTACATCCACTGTATAGATCAAATAATAATGCAAGGTGGAGGGTGCTGGAAGGCAAGGCATGGTGAAGACAATATGTGTTATGAGGGATGCAGAGAAGAGACTCTTGGGGACCATGGAGTCAGAAAAGGCTCACTCTCACAGCAGTTGGGGCTGGAACCAGACTTTGAGAAATGGAGGGATTTAAGTTAAAAAAAAAAAAAATGGTGGAAGGTGGGGACTCCTCTTTGTGGCTTTGCAGGAAATAGCTACGCAACTTCATTATTTATCCTAATCATGCACATCATCGGTGGTCCCAAAACAGACATTCCAGGTGGAAAAAAGGACATGGGCAAAAACAAGGATGTAGAATCAGCCATGATATGGTCATTCGTTTGATGCTAGTCAAACATCCATCTGCTTAGGCAGTAGATATTTATTGCCTGGCGTCCATGAACAGGCCACATTGATCACCATGGGAGGTTCATGTGGCAAAGTGGTGACATACATGTGTGGTTGGTGCTCATTATGTGAGGCCTTGACAGGGAAGCTAAGGAATTAGAACTTCACTCTACTGGCGGTTACTGACTAGAAGTTTTCGGATAAGAGATAGAATGTTTTAAAAATAGTGTTTTAGGCAGATATCTCAGTAGCAGAACACAGGCAGGCTTAGGTCGTGAGATGCCTGGTGGTGGAGAAGTGAAGGAAGAGAGTAGGCTAGGAGAAGAATTGAGAGTGTTAATGCCGTTAGGGTTAACAGAAAGGCCTGGAACCATTGCCAAACATGTGCTACAGGGCTGACTGCACATTAGCCAAAAAGGTGCATGGGAAGTACCTACTATGTCTGTAGTTTTCTAATACATGTAAAGGAGACACAGAGGAAAAAATTGAACATATGGCTCTCCCCCTCAGTTGCTCAAAGTCTAACTGAATATAAAATGCATGTCCACATTGCAAGTCAACCTGCCAATAAAAGAGGACAGAACTTAGATAAGCAGAAAGAGCTATGGAAAGGAAATTGAATCATTGTCTGTTCAGCTGGCATTTATAGAGCTCCGTAATGGCTTAAAACATGACCATATATTATCACGTCTGACTCTCAGTACAACCTATGAGGTTGGTATTATCACCCCTATCTGATGGGAAGGAAACCAAGATGCTGAGAGCCTATTGTGTCACCCACCCTGGCAGTGGCAGGGCATGTCTCAAGCTCTGGACGGCTGACCCCAGAAATGTTTTTTCTACTCCCATATTGCCTTGTGTTGCATTTTGTGCATTTCTTTTGCAGCCTGGAAGACCCTGCAGAGAGTGTAGTAGGATTGTATGTGTGTGAGAAGGGGAGGTGGACTTTCTCCATTACTCTTTCTCTACTACTGGCCAGAGCTCTTGCCTGTATCAAGTTTAGTGTTCCTACAATGCATAGGTGAGGAACTGTCTACTCACAGTACCAGTCAGCTGAGATAGGGGTCATGTCCAGCCCCACCACGAGTGTATCCCTTCCTTAAAGGGCATATAAGACCCTCCCTAACCAAGACATCCAGTACAGAGCCTCTCTCACTGCCCAGAATGTCCCTGCCCTAATTGCAGTGTCCTTGAGTAGCAGAGCCCCTACTCCTTTCTCCTGAGTGAGTTAGGTCAACCAGGATTCCACCACTTCTCCTTGGTAATGATCCATCAGAGCTGCCTCTGGTCCATTTCTGTTCTCAGATGTTGTTCAGTCTATCTGACCCTTTGTGACACCATGGACTGTAGCATGTCAGGCTTCTCAGGTTATGCTCAATATATCCAAGGTTAGCTCCTCTATTTCCTTCTTCTTCCACAGTTGCTTAGATCTTTCTGAAAGCCAGCTCTTGGTTTAGTAGAGGGCTGCTTTTTTTCAAGGAGTCAAGTTTCATTGTTTAACCTTCTCTGATTAGGATGGCAATGTTAGAGTAGTTGATGGGTGTATTAGTTTGCTGGGGAAGCCAAAATATACCATAGGCTGAGTGGTTCAAATAACAGAAATCTGTTTTCCCACAGTTCTGGGATCTGGAAGTCCAAGACCAAGGTGTCAGCAGTTTGATTTCTCCTGAGGCTTCTTCCTTGGCTTACAGATGGCCACCTTCATGCTGTGCCATGGTTTTTCCTCTATGTGTGCATCCCTGGTGTAGCTTCATGTTTTCGTATTTCCTCCTCTTAGGAGGACATCCATCAGATTTAATTAGGGCCCACCCCAGTTTCATTTTAAAGTAATCACCACTTTAAAGGCTCTCTCTCTAAGTACAGTCACATTACTGGGAGTTAGTTAAAAATTTCAGAGTTCCACCCAGAAATTTGGAGGGCACAGTGCAGCCCATAAAAATGGGAAAGTTCTTCTTTACTTCACCCTTCATCCTCTGTTGTCTCCACTTCCTGCAGTACCTTTTCTGAGAGTCCATTTGGGCTGTTTCCAGAAATTAAAAGGCTGGGATCTGAAGTGGTTGCTTAAAAACCCTACATGATAAGTTCCTCCAGGACAAGGATCACTCCTTGTATTATGTTTTCTGCCAGAGTTTAGCAGAGAGTAAGACACAGAGTAGGTTCTCGGATTTTGCTGGATGATTACATGATTAGGGGACATGTGAAGCAGAGGTATTTCTTTAGGTCCATCCACTTAGAAATTTCTGTTCAATCAAACGTAGTACCTAATAGACTATAGATTTTCAGAGTATGGATTTTGAAAAAATCAAATTGCAGTAAAATACATTTTAAATTCAGACAATAAACATCAAATCTCATCTTTCTTAGACAAAGGACATTAGAGCCAAGTTGCAGAGTTCTGCTTCCTGCTCTGTCTCTCATGGGCTTTTGGTCCTTGGGAAGTTACTCAGACTCTCTCAGGATCTTTTGCCATCGGCAGAATGAAGGGACAGAGTCTCAAATGACAACTAGGTTTCACATTGCATGCAGTTTTCAGCCAGTGGATACGATTTCCTAGAGGAATCTGAGATCATGTCCACATCCATCTTTGAAGAGTATCTCAAATAATTAGCCATGTCTACCAAATGGGGCTTCCCTTGTAACTCAGTCAGTAAAGAATCTGCCTGCAGTGCAGGAGACCCGGGTTCGATCCCTGGGTTGGGAAGATCCCCTGGAGAAGGAAATGGCAACCCACTCCAGTATCCTTGCCTGGAAAATCTCATGGGCAGAGGAGCCTGGTGGGCTGCAGTCCATGGGGTCGCAAAGAGTCGGCCATGACTGAGTCACTAACACACACCAAATGCACATGAGGGAGGAGAAGTGGTATTAATGGAGATGTTTTCTGAGGTCACTCTGAGCAGTAAAGTTCTTTGAATTTATGATTTGGGAGAAAGCACTTCAGAAACTTGCAAGGCTCCATAGTCATCACCAAGAACATTTGCTTGCATTGTACTGTTGATATGTAGGAGTGCTCACTGGCAGAGACTTCTGGTCAACCAAATGCTGGGTGAGTACATAGTATGCGACTTGATCTAAATTCAGGAGAACATGCACAGGGCGTAGGACTTCCATACGTAAATTTGTTAAATTGCATTGAAGTAAAATGTGCAATTAAGAGGGTAATGAGAGTGGTTGTCTCTAGGTGATGATTATGGATAAGTTTTACTTTCCTGTTTATGTTTTTTTTGTACTTTTCAAATGTTCATGTATTGCTTTCATAAGCAGAAGAGCAGAATTTTATTTAAAAAATAACATCCTAGCAGGGTGAAAGAACAATGAAAAATTTCAAAGTTCAGTTCATTTCAACACACACACCTATTATTCCACAAACATTTATTTAACCTTTATAATACAAGCACTATGAGGGTTATGAATAGTGATGATTTAATATGGCGATCTGATCACAGGATGAATGTTTCACAGAAGAGAAAGCTATTGAACTAGGCTTCATGAAAAGAGTTAGCAACTGATAGAATATGGGAAATAGACCTGTCAAATCAAACAGTACCTGTATCTGGGAAATGTAGTGTGTTATCAAGGAACTATGGAAGGTCAAGTTTAGATAGTGGGAGGGATCCTGTCTGGGAGAGGAGGGAGATGATTCCAGTGCACAGATTGGGCCCAGCTTGCCGTGCTCATGGCCTCCATCAACAGAGTGTAGCCAGTGCCGAGTTCTGAGCAGAGGACTGTCATAAGGCAGTATATTGGCTTCTGGTTGGGTTGCAGGAAGCTCATCAGGCTAGCACAGTAGTTTAGCTATAAGAGAATGTTGTCTAGGGATGCTCGGTTTTGAGAAAGGCCTTTCAAGATGATAGATACTTCTGTGAGCACCAGACTTCTCTCCACTGTTCTTTTTTTTTTTTTTTTTTGATTGGAGTATAGTTGATTTACAGTGCTGTGTTATTTTCAGGTGTATAGCAAAGTGAATCACGTTATATGTCTACATATGTTGTTGTTCAGTTGCTAAGTCATGTCCAACTCTTTACAACCACATGGACTGTAGCACACGAGGCTCCTCTGTCCATACCCCTATGGACAATATTCTAGGCAAGAATACTGGAGTGGGTTGCCATTTCCTTCTCGAGGGGATCTTCCTGGACCAGGGATTGAACCTGTGTCTCCTGCATTGGCAGGCAGATTTTTTACCAGTGAACCACCAGGGAAGCCCGTGTGTATATGTGTGTATGTATATATGTTTATGTATATACACATCCATTCTTTTTTTTTTTTTAAGATTTTTCTCCCATATAGGCCGTTGCAGAGTACTGAGTAGAGTTCCCTGGGCTGTACAGCAAGTTCTTACTGTTATCTATATTACATAGCAGTGTGTTTATGTCACCCACTTTTCTTAACTGTTACAGATTAGGGAGAATAAGGGGTTTCCCAGGTGGCTTAGGGAGAATAAGGTTTAACTTATGTCACTAACATGGGACTTTCCAGGTGGCAGAGTGGTAAAGAATCTGCCTGCCAGCACCAGAGACACAAACGACAAGGGTTCAATCCCTGGGTCAGGAAGATCCCCTGGAGTAGGAAATGACAACCCACTCCAGTATTGTTGCCTAGAGAACCCCATGGATAGAGGAGCCTGGTGGGCTACAGTCCATAGGGTCACAAAGAGTCAGACGTGACTGAGCACAAGTGAGTATGTCCAGTGGGTGAGGCTAAAGGTTGCTAAGCTTTTTGGAGTGAGACAATAATTTTACTGTTTTAATGTGGTGTCTTGTTAACCAACCTCTGCTTTCTCTGTCTAACTTTTTTCCACCCCGTTATTGACATTTAGTTCATGTTCATTTTAGTTCTTAAGTGAACTAAATTACTTCCATATTATGAAACTCACATTTGAGATCATTAGAAATTTTCTGTAATGCTGTAAGCTAGTATCATGGGACTGGTTAAGTCATATTTTTAAGGAAGAAAAAAACACCAAGAAACTAGATGGCATGATGAGGAGTTGAGCTGGGCTATGTGTTCTTTAAATGGCCAGTCAGTAACCTTTAAACCCCATCCTAGGTGAAAAGCCCAGCTGTCTTATTGCAAATGTATATGTCCATTTCTGATCACTGGGGGCGTCTCAGGAGTCTTCCCTTTTCTAAGCTTCTTTAGCATTCCCCAGGATTGGAAACACTCACTCTCAGGGCTTACATGAGGCCAAGTCAGAAAGTTAATGTCCATAGCACTTAACACAGAGGAAGCCAGGACTCTATTGCTAAAGGAGGAATCTGTATAACCAGATTATCTTTCTTGTATTAAAAACTTGAAGTCCTTTCTCCCAGGAGTTCATTGCTGGTGGCTTTCTTTGTAGTCTGGTAGTCAGTTCAAAAATGTGTCGCTTCTGGAAAATGCATTCTTGATTGTGTGAACACATGAATCATTTTTTATCATAGAAAAGTCTTTAGGTGGGGTATTGATGTCAAGATTAACTCAGAGAAAATTGGCTGCAGTTAGGGCTGAATGATAGTGATCATTCTAAAAACTCATTAAGAGTCTGAAAAATGAATGTTTAGACTTTATCCTTGACCAAAACCCATTTGTCCCAGAGTGGAACATGGTAGCTGAAGAATGACAGCTCAGCAAGCCTGAAGTGTAGGCGGGTCTTTCTTTATGAACCAGGCATGTTCTTGAAACTGTGTGTCAATCAGCTTTTTGTAAATGGAATCTTTTTTTTTTTCATTAACTTACCCTATAATTTCAGCAATGTTTAACGTTCATTCCTGATTGATCTTGAGTTGGCAGTTAACTGCGAACATTCAGCCTCAGATTTTAATGCTTCTTCCTCAGTTTCATGCTTTCTCTTTGCTCCCTTTCTTTCACCAGCTACTTAAGGAGCAAGTAACTGTGAGTTAGGCACAGTAATAGGTGTTGGGAATGTAAATAAGAATGGCAGGTAAATAATTACCAAGCAAGAGGTGAGTGTAATATACCAAGGAGGGCGGGGAGGCCCATTTGAGCAGAGTGTCCCTGTCTGGGGCGGCGAGGGAAGGCATAGACGTTACTTGAGCTGAGTGCTCAAGGAGATGAAGATGTGAGGGGGAGCTTGCTGTAATGCGTGCCTGCCCCCTCCCACACACACGCCGTAGTCCCTCAAGATAACTGGGATCAGAGCCATGGTGGACTTTGGTGTTGAATGGTTTCAAGTGTCAGTTGATGGTCTTTCCTTCTACATGGAGTGAATATTTGTGGAAAGTTCAGAAAGCTTTGTTTCCCTAATCATCAGGAAAGTATTCTTCTCTCAAATTTCCTGTAAAGTACACTTGTGGAGTTTGTTGTTTGAGCTGTCTTATTTCAAGTTCATTCTATAAGACTGGAACCTTATTTTTCATGAAGCAGGGAACCGTTAAAGAAAACAGAGAAAAAAGAACATGAATAATCTCCAGTGGAAACTCCAATATTTGACTAGCACCCTCCAGTTCAGTTTAATCACTCAGTTGTGTCCGAGTCTTTGCGGACCCCATGGACTGCAGCATGCCAGGCTTCCCTGTCCATCACCAACTCCCAGAGTTTGCTCAACATTAAGAAATTGCAAATTTTCCACGGCAAAGGACACTATATGTAATGTCAAAGGACAGTTGATGGGCTTCCCTTGTGGCTCAGCTGGTAAACAATCTGCCTGCAATGGGGAGACCTGGGTTCAATCCCTGGGTTGGGAAGATGCCCTGGAGAAGAGAAAGGCTACCCACTCCAGTATTCTGGCCTGGAGAATCCCCTGGACTGTATAGTCCATGGGCAGTGAAGAGTCAGACATGACTGAGCGATTTTCACTTCACTTCACTTCAAAGGACAGTTGATAGACTGAGAAAAATGACATAGAAAACAAATGCTGGTATAACTGGTACATAAAGAGTTCCAACAAATTTATAAGGAAAAGATAAACAACCACATGGAAAAAAAAAAGGATATAAGTAAGCAGTTCAAAGAAAAGATAATCCAAATGGCTAATCAACACCTGAAATGATGCTAATAACCCAGAGAAATGCAAAATAAAGCACTAAATCCCATTTTTCATCCATCAGATTGGCCAACTTTTAAGGGTCATAACATTCAACACCTGTAAGAATGTGGAAGAAGAGGCATTCATGAGATTTCAGTGGAGGATCTAGTGCATTGCCACAACCTTTAGGAGAATTAATACCAAAATATGTATTCCCTTTGACCCTGTAAGCCTATTTTTAAGATGCTTACCTATTGAAATTAAAAGATAAGTTAATAAGAACATCATATGCAAGAGAGTATTCAGCCCTGTTTTACAGCACAAAAACAAACAGCAGTAGGAGACCTGTGGAGTGTTGCATAGCTGAGGTTCTGTGTAAGTCTATGTCCATGTGGTTGTGTGTATGGGGTTTTTTAATGAATTTGACCTATGTATTCGTCCTGGGGGGAAATTCCTAATTTTTTTTTTACATAAGATAAGCAAGCTGCAGAGTACTGTGTATAGTGTGATCCCATTAAAAAAAAAAAATAGAGTGCTGTATGTCAGTTTGAAGGTGCATGGAGAAAGGCAGGCCATGAACACTGTAAACCCAGTGGGATGGGAGTGGAGGTGAGGGGAAACTCAACACTTTCTTCATACATTTTTGTCTTGTTGGACTGTTACTTATTCCTAATGCTCATTGCTTTTGTAATTTCAAATTTCACAAATACTAAAGCTTACTCCTTGGAAGGAAAGTTATGACCAACCTAGATAGCATATTAAAAAGCAGAGACATTACTTTGCCAACAAACGTCCACCTGGTCAAGGCTATGGTTTTTCTAGTGGTCATGTATGGATGTGAGAGTTGGACTATAAAGAAAGCTGAGTGCCGAAAAATTGATGCTTTTGAACTGTGGTGTTGGAGAAGACTCTTGAGAGTCCCTTGGACTACAAGGAGATCCAACCAGTCCATCCTCAAGGAGGTCAGTCCTGGGTGTTCACTGGAAGGACTGATGCTGAAGCTGGAATCCCAGTACTTTGGCCACCTCATGTGAAGAGTTGACTCACTGGAAAAGACCCTGATGCTGGGAGGGATTAGGGGCAGGAGGAGAAGGGGACAACAGAGGATGAGATGGCTGGATGGCATCACCAACTCGATGGATATGAGTCTGAATAAACTCCAGGAGTTTGTGATGGACAGGGAGGCCTGGCGTGCTGCGATTCATGGGGTTGCAAAGAGTCAGACAGGACTGAGCGACTGAACTGAACTGAACTGAAAGATGAAGAACTGATGAGGGCACGTCTTCTGCTCCTGTCTGGCCATATGGCTATTCAAGCCAGCTGGAAAATAGTTCCGTGAGGCCAAATGAGGGGAAGGCCTTGCCTCTTCCCAGGGACTTTGGTATCAGACCTAGAATAGAACAGTACTGACACTACTTACTATCTGTTTTATTTTAGCCTCTCCACTTTGAAGCCCTATCATTCATTCGCTCATTCATGATTTCTTAGTTATCATTTAGAGATACACATAATTGCCTGCTCTGTGTCAGACTTTACACCTATACTGGCTCTGAGCCCTGCTCACGTTCCAAGTGTCAGTGTGGGTTTTTCCAGTTCTGACCTGATTCTTCTCGGGGCAGGCAGGCTAGCATCTTCTGGAATTGTCCTCGGGTAACCGGAAGGCCTGACTGGAAGGAGCCCAGTTGGTCACCCTCAGCTGGGTGGTGCTCTTCGGAGGCCTGCTGTCCAAGAACGAACAAACCCCACTCGACACCACATCACAGGGGCACTTTCTCAGGCTCGGTGCCCAGGGCAGCGGAGCTGCCAGCCAGGTGCATGACACTCGGTTAATTAGGTAGTTATCGGCTGTCCCACGGCCCAAGCTGGGTGCTCGTGAGTCTGGGCTGTCGCGGAGATAGACCTCTGGCTGAGAGTGGATGTTCTCTGCAGACTGCTCATGTTTTAGGCTCCAGGATGACTCTTCTTTTGAGAACGTCTTATAGACCACTCAAACCCTCAGACGCTATCTCTCTTCTCAGTGTTTGTTTTTTTCCTGGTGTATTATTTGTTTTGTCTTGATTCATTGCACTTCCCAGTCTCCCTGACTGTATCTTAAGCTGCCTGAGGTCCGGGAGTGCCCCTATAACGATTGCCTCCCCCAGCCTAGTCCTTTGGGCCTAGGCAGTGTTCAGTGAGCCCAGAGTTGCCTGGAGCGTGTGTGGCCTCTGGGGAGCATGTGGAGCTGTGTTCCCAGGGCCTGTCCCAGCCGGCACGGTGGTGGGGAGGGACCTTTCATTGCAGGACCTCCTGCCAGCCACTCATCTGGATGTTGCCCCTCAGAGTGAAGGGAACCCCTGAGTAGCTGAGGGGAAGAGGGAACACCTCCCCCACCCTGCCCCAACACACACACATCCCAGGGTGAGAAGAGAAGGCGAAGCTGGCTCCTCGGCCTCCAGCAAGCATGCTGAGAGCTTACCTGTTAAAATGCCCTTTTATTGTCTCTCATTGCAAGCTGAATGTGGATTGTTGAGGAACCCTCAGTTTGACTGCTTTTTCTGATGAGTGGCTCTGGCCAGGCCTTGGGGGAGCCAACCGATCCACACAGCCTTTCCTAGGGCCTCCTATCTGGCTCCACAAAACCCAGGGAGATGAGATTCAGCCCAGGCTTCATGTGGTGATAGCAGACTGCTCCTTGGATCTCAGGACCCCACCGGAACTCAGATGTCAATAGGAGCATGTCTGTCTGGGAGTCCTGAGAAAAGAGCTCATCTCCGTGTAGCCTCATGGACTTCAGACTGAACCAGAGTCGCCTTGGACTGAGTGAGCTGATAGAGTGTTGGAAGTTCTGCATTCTCCACCAGAGACATCCTTTCTCAGCCTCTCTCCACCCTGCAGCCAATACAGGGGCGTCACTGAGGACTGTCAGTAGCGCAGAGCTAACCTGTGTCATGGCCTGGAAAGAGCACGTTTGTGCATTTCCTCTTTTCTCTTGTACCTGGGTTTCCAGAGGAGCCAATTATAGTGGGTATAGTGTAACACAGGAATACAGCATTGGGAATAAGGGAGCTAGTTTCTATTCCAAGCACTGTCACTGACTTTCTCTGTCACCTTGGTGGGAGCTGGGCTGGAGGGAGCCTTCTTCTGGGATCAGCTGTCCCCCAGGAGCTCATGCCTCACTCCCAAGGAGGCTGGAAGGTCAGGTCAGCAACTCTTTACAGATGTGAGCTTTGTTTAATGTTTAATATTTAAAGAACTAATAATAGTTCACATAACCTACTTCCCCAGTTCGATTTGTGTGGCCCGTTTTTACAGAGTTATTCTGTCAGAGGGATTTCTTTTTCTAAAGTTCCTTACTGCTGAGACTGTGTGTGCTCTGGTTATGAACCATGTATGTCAACATTGTGGAAATGAAATTCCTACCCCCTCGACCCAGGCAGATGGATTTGATTTTGGACTCAATAGAAATGTAGTCTGTACAAGTCAAATATGTTTCTAGAGGATCTTCTGTCTTGAAGGTGCTTGGAGGAAACAAAGACATTCAAGTCACAGTCCTGTTTCTGAAAGAATGCCATTAATTCTATAAAGCTTCTAGGAGTCACATGGATGATTTCATAGCCTTTTGAGTTTGAAGACTTCATAAATGCTGTTATCAGTTCTCCTTACTGAGCACTGAGATAGAGATCCTGTCTCAGACTGGGGTTTCTGGAAGGCAACTCTGCACTGGATTGCAGGCAGAATGTTGATCGGGGTGTGCTTTTGGGAGGTAATACCTGAGGAGGTGAGGAGACCAAAGGCAGGCAGAGGAGAGGCTGACCCACACCAGCTGAGCTAGGTGCCCTTTCAGAGGTGCAGGACAGTGCCCAGCGATGGATGCAGCTGTGAGCTCTCAGGAGAGGGTGATCCTGGCAGCTGTGGAGTGGGCTTGTCCTCTCCGAGGAGGGGAGCTGGCTAGAACAGAGGTCCCCAACCTTTTTGGTACCAAGGAAGACAATTTCATGAAAGACAGTTTTTCCACAGAGCAGGGTTGGGGAGATGGTTTCAGGATGATTCAAGTGCATTACATTTATTGTGCACTTTATTTCTATTCTTATAACATCAGCTCCACCTCAGATCATCAGGCATTAGATTCTGGAGCTTGAGGACCCCTGGTCTGGACCACAGGGCATCCACGTTTCACATGCTTTCTGCCTGACATCCCTTGAGCTGAGTGTCTTAGCCACATGGTTTCTAATCCAGCCATTTTAGAGATGAGGCAGTCAAAGGGCAGAAAAGCTAAGTAACATGCCTACGATCCCACAGCTAATACCTGGTGGGGTGTGTATTACCTATCAGACTATGCTTCTCACTTAATCTTCCCAGCGTTGCTTCATGAGAGGGGTTATCAGCCCCATTAGGCAGGTTGAGAAGCTGAGGCACTGGGAGTTTAAATGATTTGCCCAGTGTCACAGAACTAAGAAGAGGGGAGGCTAGGGTCTTACCATTACACTATAGCATCTCACAGGGCTAACCTGTCCAGTGAGAGATGCCCAATTCTGGCTGGAATAGGTACACAGCTTTTGAGTAACTTATGGACCACCAGTTTTCCCCTCTCCATTTTTGTGGACAGATTTGTGCTTTTGTTGTCAGTAAAGGAGCATGGTTTTTGAAGTCAGGCAGAGGTGAGTTCAAAACCCAGTGCTTTATGACCTGCATATTCCTCAGTTTCTCTGGTCTTGGTGTTCTTATCCATAAAAATGGGTGTTGTAATAATGCCTTAGTTGGCTCGTTATGAGGATTAGAAGGAGTTGGATGGGAGATATCTCAGCATATTTCTCCCTACTCTCCCTCCTAAAAAGGGCTCAGGGGCTGCACAGGAGTGTTCAGAGGGCAGATACCTTGAACAATAGTGGTGGTTTATTGATTCAGCATTTTCTCACCTGCTTTTTAATCTCACGCAGAAACAAAGTGAGGCTAAGTCTTCCATGCAGCTTGCTCAGAATTCTAACACTAGCTGTTAGTCTAATCATAACACAGTTCTTCTTGGAAACAAACATAGCAACAGCAATTATATCTTACTTTTAATGTCTAATTGGCTGTAAACTCGCTCTCCCGGAGTTATTTCCATCTAGCGTATGGAGCGTTGTGCGCTTTGCCTGCCTCGGTGTCCTCCTGCAGCCCCTGTCTTGCCTTTGTTAGTGAAGTCAGTTGGATGTATGATTGCCTTGTGGGCGCCCTGGAAGCTCCAGCCGTTCCCAGCAAAGTGCTGAGATGCTCTTGAGAGCCTCTGCTGCTTATTAGCCCCTAGCTCTCCCTCCTGAGCCTCTGGCCTTGTGTCTTCATGTGAACCCTGCTCCATGTCTCCGTCCCATGTGGTCTCCTGCCCTGGCTTCTGGAGTAATCCTCCCCTGGCCTGTGAGCCCTGCTTCCTCATGCCCTCCTCTGCTTCCACGCCTGCAGCGTGGTGGGTTCTCTCCCTCTCCTCCTAAGCTACTCATCCTTTTTCACAGTGAGTCCTGCAGGGCGGCGGAGCCATCCTAGCCAGGCTGTGTGACGCTGTGAGCCAGGGTGCGGAGGAGCAAACCCACACGGTTGTGTTTTCACCTCCTGTTGGACTGATCGCTGCCCTTAGGAAGAACCAGCCTTTCCAGGAGTCCAGCTGGGGGCCAGAGCCTGTGTGGGGAGCTCCTTCCATAAGCTTTCTCCTCACTGTGTTTTTCCAGCTTGCTGAAGCTTAAATCCTTCTGCAGGGCTCAGGCCTCAGCGTAGGTGTGTCTGCTGCCTGGTCATCCTGGGGAGGGGAGGCTATGGGAGGTGCTGGACCTGTTGCTGTGGCAACACGTGGCTGCGATCATGAACCCATTTCATTCCCAGCAGATTTTGGCATGAATCAGTCTCTCCTTCTCACCCACCTTCTTTCTCCTCCCTCTTCATCTCTCCCCACACCCTTCTGTCATCCTCCCTCCTCCCTCCTCCCCACTCAACCTCAGACTTTCCTCCGATCTCTCTCTCTCTTTTTTTTTTTCCACTTCTGGAAACAGCAGCATAGCAACTGAGGCTACCCATGACAGACTTCTATTTTTTTTTTCCCCCTAGACCATTAATTCTCAGACTTCAGAGGCATAGTCTGAAAAGCTTGTGAAAATACAAGTGGCTGAGTGCTGAGCTTCATTTGGAGGGTTCTGATCTGAAGGTCTCCCCTGGGACCCAAGAACATGCATTTCCAGCAAGGCCCCCCCAAGCTACTGGTGCTGGGGGACCAGGGTCCACCCTTGAGAACCACTGTTCTAGACTGTGTTTGTCCAATTTGAGCTAGTTGTGGCTGGAATATTCCTTTAGATTTCTATTCTAAAAGATTTGATTAGCTCATTCATCCACTCATACAACAGATATGAATTGAGAAGTATTCAGAGTCCTCTAGCAGGTTTGCTATACAATGAACCACAAAACCCTGTCCTCCAGGATTTCACACATTTGTACAGGGGCCTGACAAGTAAATAATCATTATGTGGTGTGATAAATATTACAATCCCCTGCAAATGATAAGAGGCTTAGAAGTAATGCAGTCTCCAAGTAAAATATTTAGATGAGACAGATATAAATAATAGTGATTCATTCATTCTTTCTCCCCCCATTTTCAAGGGTTAAAGGGAACTGAACTTAGCCTATTTAAATAACATTAATATGTAATGAGTGTGGAGGATATTCTGTGCTTCAGTGATCAGACAGCTGGTGTGTCACTTGCTGTCTGTGCAGCCTCAGGCAGGTTAGCCAACCGCTCTGTGCCTCAGTTTCCTTATCAGAGGAAAAGGCTATGCTACTAGTACCTGCTTCAAAGGATTCTTGAGAAAATTAAGTGTGCACCTGTGGGCAAAGCGTTACATCGGAATTGTTCCCAAAAGTGTTGACTCTTATAATTGATGTTGTGTGACCTCAGGTTGAATATCAAGAGAGTCTCTCTCAAGAAATGTATACTCTTCAGACTAAATACATGGTCAGGGTTTAAGCCAAGCAGATGGTTTGGGGCTAGCTCTGAATATGGAAATTAGAGGATCCCAGAACTAGTTGGAAAAGCCCCTGGGGCACTGGAGGGCCCGGTCTGGTGATCAGGGTATTGGTTCATCCAGAAGGGGTAAAAGAAAGGCGCTGAAGGATGGCCAGAATTTTTCACAATTCATTTCTTCATCTTTGAGAAGATGAGTGGGGGTTTCACGTGGAGGCTTAAATGAATTTCCAACTGAAAAAGCATCTCTACCCAGCAAAGCTTAGGAGGACAGAACACAGAACCTCCCTATCTGGGGTCTAGAAAGTTTCAAGCTTAGCTTTGACATTGAGAGAACCAGGGTCACCTTCCCTGAGACATGCTCTCTACCCCATCACCTTCGTACCCTCTGGCCACTGCAGAGAGACTGTGTTTTTTTGATGCTTTCCCAAAGAGGCTGCTCTCTCCCCTCTTAGTTCCCTCCCCCTCAACCCCCTTCACCATCTCCTGAGAGATGTGTTTCTCTCTTCCATTATCTCTTCCATTATTAGGTTGGCCAAAAGTTCTTTCCATAAGGTGTTATGGAAAACCCAAACAAACTTTTTGGCCAACCCAATAGTTTCACAGTCAGAAAGAGTTCTCCTAATCTCTGCCTGGGGTCCTGTAAGAATCACAGTCCACATTCAAGTCTGTATTTTCCACCTCCCTCAAACCCAGTTTTACAGCTGAAACTGAAGCCGGATGTGATGGCAGAATCTACCAGTTTTGTTTTTAATTCTTTCCTGAGTTCATCAGAGATAAGCATGATAGAGCTTTTCTTCTTCTGAAGAATATTGGAGGATGAAGTCCTTTAGTGGCCAGATATACCTGGGAAGGCCTTATTAAGTGATAATCCCTGATAAACCCCCTCCAGGCAACCTGTGACTCTGCCCTCTTAATAATAAAAAAAACCCTCTGGACATTTAATTAACTCTTTAAGAAATCCTCTTTCTCATCACCTTTTCTTTTCTCTCTTTTGCTTGTCTTAGATTTAATCAGAGTTGTGTGCTGTGCTGTGCTTTGTCACTCAGTCGTGACACATTCAGCGTATTAACTTCATTTTTTATTCACTCTGAATAAAGTACCCACTGGGAACTGAGTACCCACTGGGAACTAACTTGGGTTCTGAGCCAGACAGACAGAAAAAGAAGACCTTCTCCTCGTTCTTGGGCAATGTCAACTCTTGTAGAGAAAGGCATACCAGTAAGCCATGAGTATGGGACAGAGTTGAGTGACATGGTAGCCTTATGTGCAGAGAGTGAAGAGAATGACCGACTCTGGGAGGGTTTCTGGGTGAAAGTAACCTTTAATCAGAGGTTTTCCAGGAGGAAAAGGCAGAGAAGGTATCCTAGGCAGTGGGAACTATATGAGCAAAAGCACGGAGCTGTGTAAGAAAGTGGCATGTAGGATAGTTGTAAGAATCTCGGTGTGGCCATGTGGCTTGGTTATACAAGGAGGCGGGGGCTGTGAGATGGACCGGAGAGGTTGGGCTGGGGTCTCTTGTGGTAGGAGATATGCCTTGGGCAGCCTTGGGAGGGTTTTAAGCAGAAGAGACACAGGTTAGAGAGATGTCGACAGATGAGAGATGTTGGTTAGAAATGACAGCTTTGCCCTCCTCTGAAGACTGAAGCCAGCCGTGGCTGGAAGTCCCTTGTCCCACTTAACAAGATCACCCTGGCAACAGAGTGACTGTTGCACTACTAGCCAGGGAACTCTCTGTGACAGTCTTCCAACCTTATCAGGCATCTAGAAGAAATGAGAAGAAATCATTGCATTAAGGTGTTTTTCAAAGGTGTGGAAACAGTATAATATTTAGATAGGATTTCAATATGCAATTGATAAGAAACTTTTTTTTTTTTTGCTGGCACTGCTGTTGTAAATACCTGCATTCATAGCTTTGTTCTGATATGTTCCATGTTAAAATTTTTTATTTCTCTCTTTCTCTCCCCCTCCCCCACCATACAAGAGGTAACACCATGTCATGTCTTAAGAGGAAGTCAAACATGGGTTTGGATTTTGGTTCTATAATATACTGACGATGGGGCCTTGGGCAAGTCCTCAGGTTTTATGAGCCTGGATTTTATTGTTTTGTTTCTAACACATGAAATTACAGTTGCATCTCTCTTACACGTGGTTGGTATGCTCCTGGCTCAGTGTTCAATATAGACTAGATGCTTAATGGATGGAAGCCTTGATTCTTTTTCCTTCTCAATTACATTGGAGCCTTAGGGTGTAAGTCACAGGAAAATGTGGAGATAAAAATGTTTTAATCAGGTCTTCTTGGTGTACACTTAGTACCTCCATAAATAGGTTTGATTGGGTCCATGTTGGATTTGCCATCCAGCAGCTCATATGCAGTCTTATATGAGTCACTGGACATGGTTGATTTCAGTACATTCCACCCTAATGTACAGCAATGAAAGTTGTGCAAAGAATGAAAAAGACCAAAAGAGATTTTTTTTTTTTTCCAGTGGTTACCAGATTGGGAAAGCAGTGAACATTATTACTTTATTATCTGTATTCTGTTTCAGCCTTGTTACTCCCCTAAGCCAATAGGAATGCTCAGTTGGAACGCACCCTGTGTATCTTTGGGGAAAGAAGAACCACCACCAAGATGAGTGTCTAGGAGGGCAGCAGCAGAGTGAACAAGGTAGTAGAAATCAAAAGATGAGAAAAGGGGAGGTTTCGGGGAAAAGACCAGAGAATTCAAGTCCATGAGATAGAGGAGAACCACAGTGAGGAATCTGGGTCTGAGTGGGAAGGGACCCCACATCTGTTGTCTGATGTAGGCACCTACTCAAGCGAGGAATTCCCTCCTCAGTGTCCCTGACAGATGGTGTCTGGCACAGTGATTCCTATTCTTTTTCACATCATGGCACACATAGAAAATAACATTTGTCTCACACTGGGGTGAGTGGACAAAGCTGCTCACAAGTGGAGGTGACCAGCCCTGGGGACTCAGGCTGAGCCAGGCTCTGCCAATGGGCATGGGAGGTGAGTAGAGTGATGTTTTGGGCCCATGTGCAGCCCAGCATTCTTGGAGAAACTCTGATCCAGCAGGACATATCAGACTTAAGAACCTCACCTAGATACTCTCAGACCCCTGGCTGATAAACAGGCATATTTATCCCACAATAAATAAATCATGGGACTGAACATTTCATTATCCCTATTACCATGCATGAGCATGTTTTTAAGAGCTATGTCTTAAAGTCAGAAGATACAAAGACATCAAAGCTATGATACCTTGCTTTCAACCCGTTCTCACTAAGGACTAAGAGTGGTTCCTGTGGCCACAAAATGAATGAAACTAACTGGCCTGGGGCTTCTTCAGGGAACCAGCTGGGCTTACCAGCCTTACATAGTGTTTGACACGCAGTCATTAATTAAAACATGGATGTTGGATGATAAATTAATTTACCTACTCAGAAGGCATTATGGAGGGAATGAAAGCCACAAAAAATGATTATGCTTGAAGCTCTTTTCTTGAGTGTCTGCTCTTATGTGCTGTACTGAATATTTCAGTTAGCTAAGTGTACTTGCTATGTGTCAACAGAGATGCCATTTTACAGGTGATATATTTATTTCCAGAAAAGGAAACTCATAGGCCTGTGAGGCAGAAGAATGGTAGTAGTGTTAAAATCTGCTGGTTAATAGTGTTACTGAGAATCTCTTTGTTTGTAGGCATTAGTAGAGTGGATAAAGGATGTGGTTCTGTCGATAAGAACCAGTCAACCCTAGTGGAACGGGAGGACTAATATATGAGAGAGACAGAACACATATAAAGAGGGTCTGTAAACAAGTGCAAATAGAACCCAAGTGCAGCACTTAATGCTCTATTTTCAATTATAGGCATTTATACTCATGACTTACCTCCTTATGGATACCAAGGCCCTCAAGGACTGTTTTCCTTTCTCATTCATCATGTTCAGAGTACACACTCAAAAATGTTGAATGAATATGCATGCTGCTACGGGGTGCACCTAAGTGCTGGGAAATTCTAGAGAAAAGTCGAGTGATGTGCTTCAGGGAATCCTTCTGGAGACTGAGCAGGCTTAGTATGAGGGAACGCATGGCTTGGCAGAGAGAGAAGGTAGAAGAAAGGAAGAGCTCTAGGGTAGTGAGCAAATCCAAACATTTACACCCCCATTCAGGGTCTTCCAGGACCTGCTCCTCTTTTTTTTAAAAAAATTATTTATTTACTTATTTTTGGCCATGCTGAGTCTTCACTGTTACACTTGGGCTTTTCTCTAGTTGCAGTGAATGGGGGCTACTGTCTCATTGTGGTGCATAGGTTTCTTCTTGTGGCATCTTCTCCTGTTGGGGAGCACAGGCTTAGTTGCCCCAAGGCATGTGAGATCTTCCCGGGCTGGGGATTGTGTCCCCTGTGTCCCCTGCTTTGTGAGATGGATTCTTAACCACTGGTCTGCCAGGGAAGCCTGGACCTGCTCCTGTTCATCTTGCCTTACTCGCTGCTCCCCACGACTGCTCTTTGTGGCCTCATCGTTCCCACGTGTTTCCCTCTCTTGGACTGTCTTCCTCCATTGATGGGCTAATCTACATCCTTGTCCTACTTCAAGTCCAGGTGAAGGCACAACCCCAGGATGCCTTCCAGGACATCTCCAGCCTCACTCCTTTCTTCATGAGATCTGATAGCCATGTTCATAGCTCCATTCTCTGAACCTTCAGAAGTAAGACATCATCATGGTGTCCTACTTCAGGGAGAGCAGGAGGCTAGAGTAACCACGTACAAATGACCAGAGGGAGTAGGACCATATATTTAATCTCAATACTAAATGATGTGGGGGAGAATAGAAGGGCTGTGCCAGGTAGCCTGGGGTTCAGAAGTCCTAGCTATACTTCTGTAATCAGCTAGGGAGTATCTTTCAGAAATCACCTTTTTGAACTTTGGTTCTTCATTCATAAAGTAAGGGGCTTGTACAAGATGCTGTTCTTCCTTCTAAACTTCAAGATGATGAAAGGTACAGAATTCATGTTAGACGAATGGGAAATAGAGATGTTTAACTGGAGGAGACAGGGGACTCGTGGAAATGCAGCAAATGATCGTAACTAGAAGGATTGACCTCTGAAGACTGTGGGATAGAGCAGAGAACCAGCCAGGGACTGGTTGAAGACCTGCTGCCCTGTGTCAGCAGTATAGCCTTTCTAAACTACACAAAACTCTCACAATGCAGAGGGTCTGTCAAGCCTCATGTGCCCTTTGTCCCTGGGCCTTAAAGGGAGGGTCTCCTGAGACTCATGTCTTCTCTCATTCACTGAGCTTTCTGGTGCTTGAGTTTCTTGCAAGAATACATTCAGTCTCTGGTCAACCAGCCGTGTAGACTGGGTAGAAGGGTGATGTGTGTTAGCTGATCATCATAAGAAACAACCTCTTTATTTATTTATTTATTTATTTTTGGCTGTGCTGCAGCATGTGGGATCTTAGCTTCCCAACCAGGGATCGATCTCTGTACTGCCTGCACTGGAAGCTCAGAGTCTTAACCAGTGGACCACGAGGGAAGTCCTGGAAGTATCCTCGTTCATTTCTTCTCTGAGTGGCCAACTTGGCCAGCGTACATATGGCAGCATCAGAACAGCATGCTCACCTTTTCCCAGAGGTGAGCAGCATCTCGGCCTGGATGACTCACTGTGTGGTCAACTGTCCAGCTCCCAGTGACCCCGGGGAAGCTGACCTCCCCAGCACTCCGCTGCAGTTGCCTGGCAGGAGGGCCTTCCCTTCTCTCTGGCTGTTTCCCTACAGTACTCTTTATGTTTTCTCTGACCATGAAAACAAAGCAAAACCCACTAGTTACTGCAGAAAAAGCTGCAAAGTATAGAAAAGGATAAAAATATTTTTAAATAAAATCACCAATTTCTACCCCTGCCCAGTTACTGTCACTGTTACCATTTTTCAGTGTTTTGCCACAAAGGATTCTCTAAAAACACCCACATATGACCCTGAACTGTATAAGTAACCTATACAGTTTAATTTGGGGAAAATCTAAAAACTCTTTATTATAGAAAATTTCATGCGTACACACAAGTAGAAAGAATAGACTATTGAGCCCCTGTGGAACTCAATCCCAGCTTCAACAGTACAAGATCTTGAACAGATGTGTTATCTCCATTTTGGGCTTTGGGGCCAGTGATCAGAAAGGGAGGAGACAGCAAACCTCACATAACAACAGTATTGAAATCGTTAGGATTTACCAAAGCATTCTTCAGCACAGCTGGGCCCCGAGCTGTGTGGGCGTGAAGGCGCTCACTTGCGTGGACAAGGTCATGGCAGCCTTCCTGGTTAGATGGAGCACTGCTCATCCGCCCTCACTTTGACATTTATTTGCGTCCTCTTCCCAGGAGTATGGATGGATTTTCACAGACACATCCATACCTGTCTGCGCAGCCCCAGTGGTGATCGCCACCCACGTCCAAGGTGGGGCAGTGTTTGCTGGTCGGTGATACAAAGCAGAGCTCCCGAGGGTGGCCTTGATGGCATCATGCTGCTGCCTGTGAACACGGGTGGGAGAGCAGATTTTTCTGGCTCTCCTCCTGGGCCCACTGGTCCTGCTCTGTTTTTCCACTGGTCAGAGAAGGAGAAGAATAAGTGGTGAAATGCCCAGTAGGAAGTCCCCCTGGAGGTACTTTTGCATGTGGGCTAAGGCACTGCCGAATCCTCAGTGACAGTCACTGGCAGTCCAGGCAAGAGGAGAAAGTGGCCGCTGGCCATCAAATCTGGGGGACTGCAAAGGACCAGAATGTGTGGAAAGCCTTGATTACTTATCTCAGGCCCCCGGCTAAGCCAGATACTGCCTTTGAAGCTTGTTTATGTGGGGAAACTTAGCATGTTTATTAAATACACGCAGGGGTCTGAGACATAATGGAATGCTTTGCCTCCAGGACTGACAGGCTCCGCCTCCCTGCTGGGTGGCAGCAGGTGGCCATGTTTCACTCAGGCTCTCTGTCTTCACTCTTTCCACCTCCTCCCCCGACCCTGCTTTCTTGCCTGGGGTCTGAGACATACAGCTCTAACCTTCTGGCTGCCAGACCCTAGTGTTGGCTTTCTTCTTTATTGTGGCTCTGCCCTAGAAGGTGGTGGTAGAGTGAGTAGGATTGCAATTAAGAGACCAAGTGAGATAATGGGCAGTCAAGCGTCCTCAAGAAGTTGACCCCATGTGGCTCTAGATTGTGGCCCCGTTACTTTGCTTGTCCAGATCTTAGTTAGTTTCCTCCTCTACCAAGTGATGGATTGGGTAGTGTGTTCCTGTAATCTACTTAGATGGTGGCTAGAATTCCTGGTACACGTGGTCCGCAGGCCTTAACTTGCTTAGTGGTCATAGGGTGCGCTGTACATCGTACCTCCTTTTGCTAAAATGTGACTGTGGTCGAAGGGCAGTAGCTCTGCCTATAGAAACATCATCTACTATCCATTTGGGTGGTTCTCGCTCAGGGCAGAGTGTTACTGCTTTGTGAGGTTAGTCAAACCCTGATGAGAAAACGATTTAATGCCTTAAATCAGATTCCCTATGAACTGTCTCTGGGACAGAGATTTTTGTGGCAATGATTTTACTGATGGACTGCTTGCAGGGGAAACCTGAACTAATAGGAGGAAAGTTGAATAGGTCAGGAGAAAATACTATCCAGAGACGTAGTTGTACACGTTTTAGCCTGCACCACGGAGGCCGTCCCACGCAGAGGGGAAGGGGCTGGTCCTGTGACACCCCGTATCAGTGAGCTGTTGGTTCCAGGTCACGGCCCCCAGAATAGGCATAAACTCCCAGATGAGGAGGGTCTGTTAGCCAGGGGCCGACTTCTCAGGAGGATCCAGGTGTGAGCCATTAGCAGCCAAAACTCAGAGCTGCTGGTTGGGGGGTCTGGTCCACCTGCTCTAAAGGAGACCACTGGGGGCAGCACAGACTCTGCCACATCCAGGCCGGTGAGAGCTCAACAGTAGGAGGGTTCTTCCGAATTTAAGTCCCTGGGCAGTGAGGGAATGTGGATGGCTCAGGACATTGAGAGAAATGTGAGATGTGATTTCTTAATTCAGTTCAGTTCAGTTGCTCAGTCATGTCCGACTCTTTGTGACCCCATGAATCACAGCACGCCAGGCCTCCCTGTCTATCACAAACTCCTGGAGTTTACTCAAACTCATGCCCATCAAGTCAGTGACACCATCCAGCCATCTCATCCTCTGTCGTCCCCTTCTCCTCCTGCCCCCAATCCCTCCCAGCATCACGGTCTTTTCCAACGAGTCAACTCTTCGCATGAGGTGGCCAAAGTACTGGAGTTTCAGCTTCAGCATCAGTCCTTCCAATGAACACCTAGGACTGATCTCCTTCAGGATGGACTGGTTGGATCTCCTTGCAGTCCAAGGGACTGTCAAGAGTCTTCTCCAACACCATAGTTCAAAAGCATCAGTTTTTCAGTGCTCAGCTTTCTTTATAGTCCAACTCTCACATCCATACATGACCACTGGAAAAACCATAGCCCTGACCAGATGGACGTTTGTTGGCAAAGTAATGTCTCTGCTTTTTAATATGCTATCTAGGTTGGTCATAACTTTCCTTCCAAGGAGTAAGCATCTTAATTTCATGGCTGCAGTCACCATCTGCAGTGATTTTGGAGCCCCCAAAAATAAAGTCTGACACTGTTTCCACTGTCTCCCCATCTATTTCCCATGAGGTGATGGGACCAAATGCCATGATCTTAGTTTTCTGAATGTTAAGCTTTAAGCCAACTTTTTCACTCTCCTCTTTCACTTTTATCAAGAGGCTTTTTAGTTCCTCTTCACTCTCTGCCATAAGGGTGGTGTCATCTGCATATCTGAGGTTATTGATATTTCTCCCAGCAATTAGGCCAGTGTAATTGATGGATATAGAAGTCAGGAGACCGTTACATTTGAGAAGAAGGAGATGATTCCTAGGAAGGGATGTGAGGGAAGCCTGGTTTTATCTGGATGCTGGCTGCACAGTTATGTACACTTTGAAAAAATCCACTAAGGGTGGTGCCCTTATGATTTATGAATGTTTCAGTACAACATCCACCCAGGTGCCTGGGGGCTGCTACTGCAGAGGCAGGAGTTTGGTGTCAGCGTTCCCTGCCCTCATTTTTCTTCTCATGTGTCCCCTACTCTTGGCACTTCTTAATCTTTTTTTTTTTTTTTAATTGAAGTGTAGCTGATTTACAGCATGTTAGTTTCAGGAGCACAGCACAGCAGTTCGGTTACACGCATGCACACACACACACACACACACGTATCGATCAATTCTTTTTCAGATTCTTCTCCTTTACAGGTTATCACAAAACATTGAATAGAATTTCCTTTGCTATACAGTAGGTCCCTGTCAGTTTTCTATTTTATATATTATTTTATATATAGTAACGTGTATATGGTAATCTCAAGCTTCTAATTTATCCCACTATCCCCCTTTCTGCTTTGGTAAGCATAAGCTTGTTTTTTATGATTGTGAGCACTTCTTAATTTAAACCTTTTCCTCCTCGCCCTTTCCCCTCCATAATAAACCTTTCCTCTGCCTTTCTAACCTCCGCTGCCATTGCCAAGGTAGTTTCCTAGACTCATGTGACGCTTTACTCTGAAAGCTTCAGCAAATCCTTTGCTGACTTCCTGAACCAGATCAGCTGCACCTGCAGGTCAGCTCCCGGTGTGGTCCTTGATCACCCTCCCCTCAGTTTAAAGTCGAACAGGCCATGTGAGCTCACTTATTTAATGGGGGTCTCCCCATTATATACTTCATGTGGACCAGGACCTGGGACTGTTCTGTCCATCATTTGTCCCCAGTATCTAGGAGAATATCTGTCACCTGGTATTAATACATGGTCCACACATTTGTCATACAAAACATGACTTCTGGCGCTGAGCCTTGGACTTCAAGTCTCTCGGTATGAAAAGGAGGTGTTCACTTGGTGCTGGAATGAAGTGCGGGCCTGGAGAGGCCAGCAAGCTGGGCAATGAGGGGTGCCCAGGTATCATGCCATCAGGGAAGGTGGAATTGTGAATTGTCTTTGGTCTCTGCCCCTTTCCTTTATTCCACTCTTGCCCTCTCTGAATTTTCTCTCCCTGGAGTGGTCAGCAGAGGCCTTGGACTTTTTTTTTTTTTTGGTCTCACCACGTGGCATGCAAGATCTTAGTTCCCTGATAAGGGATCGAACTTGTGCTCCCTGCAGTGGAAGTGTGGCATCTTCACCACTAGACCACCAGGGAAGTCCCCTTGGACAGATGTTTCTGTGGAGATGAATGGCCTGGCCTCTTTGACAGCCCAGGGCTGCTCCTGCAGCCATCCCTTGACTTGAGTCCAGTTGGTAATTCCAAAGCTGTCTTTGAGACAAGAGTCTCTAAGCCAGTAGTTCTCAATAGCAAGCCGTTTTTGCCCCCCCTGGGACGTTTGGCAGTTCTGGAGCCACTTGGTATTGTCACAACTGGGAAAAATGCTGTTGGCATCTAATAGGTAGAAACCAGGGATCCTGCAAATGCAGTGAACAGGACAGCCTCCTCCTCCCCAACCCAGCCTTGAATCATCCAGCCCAAGATATTAGTGATGCACTGGCCGAGAAACCCTGCTGGGGTCCAGGCTGGGGGTTGCCTGCTGGCGCCTCCAGCCCGGGGAGTAGGTGTATCTGAGAGACCTTACCCCCACCCTGGAAGGACCCTTTTTTTCCCCCTGAAAGAACCCCCATATTTTCCCAGTCCCAACTCATCAGCCTCCCAATTCTGCAGCCATAGGTCATTCAGCCTCCCTGAATGGAAGCTGCTCCCTGGTGGAAGCTGCTCTGTGAATGGCAGGGACATCCAGGAGGAGGCTCTTCAGCCTGTTTTCCAGAGAGCCCTGTCGAACCCTGGTAGAGACCTGCTTCCCACTATGGAGGCTAGCCCTGCCTTCAGCCTTGTGCCCGGAAAACCCTGGGGCCCCCTGCCTCCTGCCATCCTCATGCCCATCTTTCTCCCCAATCTAGCTCCTCCCACCCCTGCCCTCCGCCATCTCCCCCATCCCCCAGAGATTAATGTGATAATTGCCATGTGTGCCTGTTTACCCAGGGAGTGGGTGGGCTCACCACCCCCAGGCAGGCAGGTTCCCAGAGGAACACATTCCCACTGTGTCAGGCCCGCTACCGCCGAGCACTGCCTGTGCAGGTGGGCCGCCGCCTCCAATGCGCTGTCTGTCTGTCATCACCCCCGCCCTGCACACGTGTGTGTGTGTGCGTCACTCAGAGAACGGGGAGGTGAGAGAAGTGGAGGACAGCAGCCTGTCGAGTCTAGGGGCTTGACTGGGTCAGTGGGAGGAGACTCAGCATCTTAAATAAGAGGACACTGCTCCAAAGAAAAGCTCTCTTCGGGTACTGCCTGCCAAAGAGTAGGTGTTCCATGAATGGTGGCGAAGGAGGAGGCTGGAATGCGTTGTCAAGCCTTCTTTGCAAGGAGGGGCTGGTTTATACTTAAGCTGCTCCATAATACTGGGCTGGGCAGGGAAGCTTCCACCTTAAGACTCACTCTCTCCTGGAGCCAGACATCAGTGGACCGTGTTGGGAGAGCTGTGGGTCTTCTTTCCCTCAGTCTTGCACGGAGTTCTTAGCGTGACTGTTCCTGTCCCTGAGGGAAGGATCGGTAGGGAGAATGAAGTGTGATGCACCCACATCCAAGGTGCTTGGGATCACAGAAGCTAGGTGGGTTGGGGGAGGTGGGTACCAGGGAGAGAGAAGGGAAGGGGAGATGCTTCCTCTCACGCAGGCAGCCCCTCCGCTCTCCCACTGCCTGCTGTGTCACAGACACACATGCCCACCCCAGAGGGAGCACAGTCCCAACTCTGGAGCTGAACTGGCAACTTTCTGCTCGGCGCTCCTGACTCCCACCTCATATGGTGTCAGGGCCCTTGCTGCCTTCAGGGTTGCCGAGTGCTTTCTTCTTCTTCCATCTCAAAAGATACTGCAGTAGTTGTCTCTCCTACACCGGACAATTTTAAGGTTGTAATAATGATGAATCAGAAAGAGATTGAAACTCTAATTAGCATCAGAAAGAACCTTGCCATTTTGGAGGAGGGAGGCGTGAAGTCCCAAGCTTGCCCACTTCCTGCTGAGGTTTGTTCCCTTGTCTTAGTGGACCTGTCATTGATCCACCGACAGGCATGGAGGTGAGGCTGTAAGGCCACCTGGAGAGGAAGGATGGGAGGGGAAGAGCTAAGAGGAAACCGGAGGGAGAGGAGGAAGGTGTAAAGAGGGTGCAGCAGGTCTATTAAAAGGTTTGTGAATAATCTAGGGGAGCTGTCAAGCTGCTTTCTCCAGAAAAACCTTTTAAGCTGTCAGTCATCCTTAATAACCCCCTAGGGCATGATGCCGGGGTCCTCCCAGATATTCTTTTTCTCCTTCTCTTTCTTTTCTCCTCATCTTCTCATTCCACAGGCTCCAATACCATGGTGGATGACTTTTTAAAATGTAATTCAGATAAAGCTTGGGGAGAATATCAGAATGAATTTATTTTTGGCATATTTTAAACCCGAGAATCATTTTACTCAAATCATGGTCATTTATTGATTGGCTGAGCACTTGTGTGTGCCAAACACTTTGTCAGATGCCAGGTACAGAAATGAGCAGACAGTGAAGTCTCTTGCCTTAATGTAGGTTAAAGCAAAACCAAAACATTCTCACAACACTCTTGAGTATTTTAGAGAAGAGTTAGAAAGCACATCCGAGACTCTTGGCCTGTGAGAGGAGTCCTTCTATCCCTATATTTCACAGGCTGTATTTTCTGATGTGTTAATAGGTCTCTGTTGAAAAGGAGGTTTGTAATCAAGGAATCATAAGAAATGATGGAGGAAACAACTTGAATACTATTTCTTTTGGGTGGGTCTTCTCACAGGCTAATGCAAAAATAAAATCTGCTGTGTTTCCCGAGTTTCTTTGATTCCAGAAGCTCATTTTCCGCAGAACGTGTGAGCATCTTACAGATCGCTAGCTATAAGAAGACCACAATGTGGGAATTAGTCTTCACTCTGCAACATCTTTGGCAAATAGTCACCCAACTGAAATTGCTCTCCCCATCCTCAAGACACAGCACAGTCACTCCTGGGACCAAAGAGAGCTTAAAAGCCACAATTTCATCATTGCTATTGCTGACACCAACTAATGCATATTGGCACTTGAGCCCTGATTAGGGTCCTGGGAGCGGACTGAGTTCTTGCTGCCAAAGAGGGCTAAGGGTGGGGGTGACTGTCTAAGCCACAGAGTTGTTGAAAAGACACTTGCTCCTTGGAAGAAAAGTTATAACCAACCTAGACATCATATTAAAAAGCAGAGACATTACTTTGCCAGCAAAGGTCCATCTAGTCAAAGCTATGGTTTTTCCAGTAGTCATGTATGGATATGAGAGTTGGACTATAAAGAAAGCTGAGCTCTGAAGAATTGATGCTTTTGAACTGTGGTGCTGAAGAAGACTCTTGAGAGTCTCTTGGACTGCAAGGAGATCCAACCAGTTCATCCCAAAGGAAATCAGTCCTGAATATTCATTGGAAGTACTGATGCTGAAGCTGAAACTCCAATACTTTGGCCACTTGATGTGAAGAACTGACTCACTTGAAAAGACCCTGATGCTGGAAAGGATTGAAGGTGGGAGGAGAAGGAAACAACAGAGGATGAGCTGTTTGGATGGTGTCACCAACTCAATGGACATGAGTTTGAGTAAACTCCAGGAGTTGGTGATGGACAGGAGGCCTGGCGTGCTGCAGTTCATGGGGTCGCAAAGTGTCGGACACAACTGAGTAACTGAATTGAACTGATGTACATTCAAACCCCCTGTAGGCCTTGGCATCTTCCTTCTGATACCAGGAGCTGTTTCCTCTAAGGTCTGGCCCACATCTTCTTTGTTTGCATTTGACTCACCAGACCTGTTGAACCAAAACACTAGCTCTTATTTACTGAAATTGTCAGGTCTCTGCTTTTGTTCATTCAGTTCAGAAGGTGTTTGTTTTTATCTCTTATTCTGCTTCATTTGCAAACTTACCTCTCTAAACAGTGTAGGGGCAAGACAAAGAGACAAGTTTGGTGAAAGAGGTTGCCTTAGAAGCTGTTTTTTAATGGAAAAATCTATTGTGCAGTGATAGTTGCCATGATCAGTGGGAGGCTGTATTTTATAGGCTGACATATTTGATTGGGAAGCAGAAGGAAAATGAGATAATTTGGGGGAAAAACAAGATAGAATGTCATAGAAGTCCACGGGAAGCAGGAAGATGATGAATCAAAATATGTTGGCAAAGTGAGAGGGAGAAAAAGGTACATCAGGACAAGAAACACTTTGCCATAGAAATTCTGAGTTCGGATCTTCATTTTGCTAATTTAGTGTGTGAATTTTAGGCATGGCGTTTGATTTGGATGGCCTTGTTTCTCCAGTGAATTGGGAATAAGATATCTTTCCGGAAACTGTTGAGTTTCAAACAAGTATTAAAGTTTGTGTGTGAGAGAGTAGGATGGGATTGGGAGGGATTTCAAAGCCCTGTGTATGCAAAATGTAATTCAGGTGGACTAATTAGAAGGATTTGGGGTTGATATCATGGGAAGAGAGAGTCAAGGGAAAGCTTAGTTGAGAGATCCAAGTGTTAGATGGGACTTTCAAAATGTTCCAAAACCGTTTCGAGGTGCTTAATGAGAAATCCTACCAAGAGTTGATTTTTTTCTTTTGGGGGAGTTGACTGAGGCACGTGGTATGATCCTCCCTCAACCTCTACCATTCAGAGACCTGGCATCACACTTGTGGTATTAGAATCCAGAATGTGGATTTCCATGCGGGGTTTAGTTCACGATGTGTTAGCATTACAGAGAGAATAAGGGATCCCTTTTCAAGTCTAGATTTATTCCTTGTTTTTCAAAAGCCTTCCCAAGGCCTGGCCTGGTCTAGCTGTGTACTGTTGGACCATGATGAGATGGAAGAAAGGAAGCCAGAGCCCAGGGTCAGCAGCTGAGCAGGGTGTGGATAACACTCATTTCTCCCAAGCAGCCTGCCATAGCCTTACCAGAATCCCTGGACTAAAATGATGGACATACTTGCCTCTGTCTTCTGAAAATTTGCTTAATTTAGAGTAGAAAGGCTTAGAACCCACATCACCAAACACTATAAAACCAGTGATTATTTGTGTGATCTTAGAAAAATATTTGACCTTTCTGGACTGTTATCCATTGGGTGAGGATATTAGACTATTCAAACGCAGGCTGTTGTGTGACAGTGACATGGTGCCCTGCACAGTATACATGGGAGAATGAGTTAACCTACAATCACATCAAATCGGGAGTGAAGCAACGCAATGTATGTCTGTATTGCACTGTACTTGTTGCATAACCCTACATGTGAAGCTGTGGGAATGGAGGCCTTCACCTGGCAGATGGTTTTGATGAAGTATAATACTAAAGAACCATTTTTCTTTCTTTCAGACCAATGATGCCTTAGGAGCCACCTGGAATTGGCTGTACTTCATCCCCCTCATCATCATTGGATCCTTCTTTGTTCTCAACCTCGTCCTGGGAGTGCTTTCCGGGTAAGCCAGATGTTTCTCTTTTCTCTTCTCTCTGACTATAAACTAATGCTCTGGACTTCTTGCAAATTCGTTCATGCAACCCTCATTTACTGAGCAGCTCCTTTGGGCCGAAAGCTGCTCTAGGTGCTGGGAATACAGTCGTTTTAATCATCTTTAGTATTCTTAGGAATTGAAAATCTTAAGTTGGTACAACATTGAACATGATATGTAGTGAGGGTCCATTTATCCATTCTTTCATTCCATCACTCAAGAGAGACCAATTTTGTCAAATGCTGTGCTGGTTGTTAGGCATATAATGTTTAATAAGATACAGACTGTATCCTCAAAAGGTTCTTACTCTATCTTGTATTGGACATCAAATTTCATATTTGTGGCTTGAATTACTGTACATCAGTTAACAAACATTCAGTGTTCAATGCCATGATAAGCTTTACAAGGAGCACATAAAGTTTAAGGTGTAGTTTTTGCCCTTAAAAAAACTTATGTTTTGCTGAAAAGACAACACTTGAAACAGGGAGCAGAAGTTTGTTTACTTGCTAATATAAGATATAGTTCATTTGTCTGGGGAAGGGACAAATCTATATAGTCTGAAGTTATCAGGAATGGTTTCATAAAGGATTGGGATTTTGCTTGGGATTCAAAATATGTAATAGAATAAAATAGAATACATGGGAGTATTCAGAAAGGGGAGCACCACCCCATAAGCCAACATGACGAAATGAGATTTGTTATGGAGAGTGAGAAGACTATGATGTGACCTAATTTAACTTAAGTGGAAATTTCACTTTGGGAATTGAAAGGAGAAAATAGAAGGGCCGGAGAGGGTCTTCTGTTTTCTGAGCAAAACTGAACATAATTTCTTGTCTGAATGGCAAATGTTCTTGAAATGGAAATTTATAAAGTGGTGCTTCTGTTTAAGCATGGTGGATTGAACCAAGTTGGTATCTCTTGTACATCCACAAACACAGGAAATAAATTTTGAGAAGGACACAGTGACAGAGAGAATAGGAGAGGGTATGAAAACAAATGAGAGTTGCCAACAAAATGTTTGAGACAGAGAGTAAATGATAACTAATCTAGTGGCGTGAAAGCTGAGGCTCCATTAACTACAATGAGGAATGCCAAGAAAGGGTCAGGAATTGAGGCATCATGTAAAGCTGGGTTATGGGGGATGCTAAACAAGATTTTTCATAAATCCTTGTGAGGAACATTTAGATATGTCCTTCCCTCAACCAAACAATACTCACAGATGTCTGCCCCACCCAACCCCACACTGCCCTGGTTAGAAGACTTCCTCTCTGTCAAGGCTGAATCAGAAAAGCTTGGGTTTGTGGACACACAGGAGATGACCAACTTGGTTTAACCCACCATGTTTAAACAGAGTTTAATATTAGATGGGGTTGATCTCTTGTAGTGAAAACAGAAGTATTATTTGAAAGTCCACAAACTGGATGTCATGTTTCCAGCCCAATTCTACTGCTTGGCTCTCAGAACTGTAGCAGTCTGGGGAAGGAGGGGGAGAGGGTTTCACAGCATTCCTCTTTGGAAACCCATCCATCTGAAGAGAAAAGACCTTTGTATCCTGATATTTGACGATGACCAGAAAAATGGTCTGACCCATCACTTGTGGTGAAGTTCACTTATTAGTTTCCTTTGGCCGCCGCAACAAATTATCACAAATCAGGTGGTTTAAAAGTGTGAGAGAGACTGTCTCATAGAGGTTAGAGGGCCAAAATCTGGCAGGGTGGTGCTACCTCCAAGGGATCTAGGGGAGAATTTCTTTCCTCCTTCTTCCAACCTCTGTTGGCCCCAGGCATTCCGAGGCTTGTGACTATGTCACTCCAGTCTCTGCCTCTGTGGCTGCATTGCCTCCTTTTCTGTCTGAAACCTCCTTCTGTCTCTCTCTTATGAGGACACTTGTTGTTGGATTTAGTGTCATCTGGATGATCCAGCATGACCTCTTCATCTCAAGATCCTTAATTACATTACCTTTTTCCAAATAAGGGAGTGTTCTTCCAGGAATTAGGATGTGGACACATCTTCGGGAGAGGCAAGTACTAGTCACCACTGCTGCTGCTGCTGCTAAATCGCTTCAGTTGTGTCGGACTCTGTGTGACCCCATAGATGGTAGCCCACCAGGCTCCCCCGTCCCTGGGATTCTCCAGGCAAGAATACTGGAGTGGGTTGCCATTTCCTTCTCCAATGTGTGAAAGTGAGAAGTGAAAGTAAAGTCGCTTAGTCATGTCCGACTCCTAGGGACCCCATGGACTGCAGCCTACCAGGCTCCTCCATCCATGGGATTTTCCAGGCAAGAGTACTGGAGTGGGTTGCCATTGCCTTCTCTGAGTCATCCACTACACCCCGCCCCCCGCCATGCTATAAGCCCCAACCATTCACAGGAGCTTCCAAGAAGCCTTTTGTGCCTTGATCTTAAATATGAACACAGTTAGGGGTCATCAGCATTCAAAGAAAAGGTCCAACACAAAGACAAATCAAAATAATAAATAGGTAGAAGGAGCTTGAGGGAATATGAATAATGAAGGGAGCAGAAAGTAATTTTTTAAAAGCATAATTAATATCAGCAGAGATAGAAGAGATTATCCACACGATAGTAGATTGCTAGGAAAAAGAACACTTAGCAGTTGAGAGCATTTGGAAATTAATGTAAAATAATTAATGTAAAATTTATATTAATGTACAATGAATTAATGTAAAAAGTATAAAAATGTAATAAACAGTAAATGGTAGGACTATAAAGTTTAAATCGCACAGAAAGTAGAACAAAAATAAGAAAACCAAAGATTTGTTTCAACATTGAACTAATAAAAATTCCATAAAGAAAACAGGGAAATGGATAGAAAGAAATTAATAAAGAAAAATGCCAAAAATGTTCTTAGAACTAGTAAACTCACATTGCCAAATTTAAAAGATCTGTTGATACATGTGCAAAGACACTCTTTCTGTCATTAGGTTTTTATAGTGGAGACTTAGCAAAAATCTGGGTATCCATAACTAAGAGAGTAGTGAGCTGTCTCTTGGATGCAGACAATGACATATTATGTGGCAGTTAGGAGCAACAAAGACCATGTACACATTGAAAGCAGAGTTTAGTGACAACAAGAAGGAGACAGTATAGTATCATCCACATAAATAAAAAATGTACACAGTTTGTAAAAATTCATTAAAAAGTATACACTGCATATAATGTAACAGTTATTTATATGGCAAGGAAATGGGAAGTGGGTATGGAGATAACTGAGAACGGATGAATTAATAAAAAAAATGCCCACTGACAACTCAACACAATGAAAGAGAGAAGACCACTCCAAGATAAATCATGACATTTCAGAGCATCTGAGTAAGATAATATTCTGTAAGCTTCTGGTGATTATTAAGGGGATGAATTTTATCTATAAAGAATCTGGAGCTAGGATGGCTTTGGAGTTAGGATGGCTTTGGACTTCTCAATGATATTGAAAGTTAGGAACCAATAGAAAACCTCCTAAAACTTTCTGAAGGAAAAAAATTTCCAAGATAGAATTCCATACCTAGCCAAAATAGCAGTTAATTTGTGAGGATGAAATTGCAGTATTTTGAGACACTCTTTCTGAAGAAATTACTGGAGAATGCGAGTCACTAAAAATAAGGAATTCATTGAGGAAGGAGAAGGACACGCTTCTCATGGAAACAAGAGATCCATTAGAGAGGAAGAAAGTTTTCCAGGATGATGATGAAGGAAAGTCTAGGATGCTAACTGTCCGAAAGTCTAGGGATCACCAAGTTCAGACTTGAGTAGAATGACAGAAAGCTCTAAAAATGATATCTTTAAGAAAAAATAGAATTAATAATTCCCAATGTGTATTAGTATAGTTAGAAAAGTTTAATGTTTTTTCCAAAACTATATATGAATATATAAATATTTGTATGTATTTGCACACACATATATCAATCTAAGCAATGAATTCCACAGAATACAGAAGTATTATCACCAAAAGAATATAAGCGAAGTAGGTACTCCATACAGCTCAACTGTCAGTCAGATGTGCATTGTTCACACTGGATTTTGAGACAGCCCGTATGGTGCTATGGTTGCCTTGAGAACACAAGAGAGAATAAGTAGGAGGAGGAGAAGGGAATGTCAGAGACTGAAATCCTAGGTTCCACAATGGGAAAGTCCATAAGCAATACCTAAAACAGAAAGATTAGCAAGTAGCAGTTGGATAAGAATAATATTTAGAAAATTGGAAATGAGTATTAGAGGAAGCAGGTAAAAGAATTACAAGTGGTTGCCTATGGGGAGTCAGATTCAGGAGTGAGAAAGGGTGAGGCTGTGGGCTGCTGTTTTTTCACTATAAGCTTTAAAAAATATTTGACTTTAAAGCACAGCATGCATAACTTTCACAAAAATAGAAAGTAAATTTTATAATGATCACACACACACAGTATAGGACAAAAGGTCTGTATGGGACATTGACCTGAGGGAGAAACCAATCTCTTTGCCCCAGGAAGAGGATTGGCCTGGGGGGAGACCAGTTGCCAGAAGGTTAAGAGAAAACTCCGATGTATTAGTCAACTCTGTATGCTAAGAGCCTTGGGTGACTTGTGAAATGGTTATAAAGGAAAAGCAGGAGACAGTGTGAAGGAGTTCTTAATAGTGTGTGTCTGGAGCGGAGAGTCACAGATGTAATAGGATTTCTTAAGTAGGTGCTCATTCAGTGAGCATTCGTTGACATCCTTTATGTTCAGTAGGTAATTGTCTCCGCATATCCTGTAACTGAAACTCAACTCTTCTATTTTAATGCTGCCCAGGATGGGTCTGACCACAGACTTCTTTCTTCTTGTATTTCTACTGAGGGGATACTCTCCCATTTGTATCATCTTATCTGCTACATTTTGTCCTTAATTATTTCCTAAGTGTGTCCATGTTTTAGTTGGAAAAATTCAAGTCAGATTCTCACTTTTGAATAACAAGTCAGTGATGTTCCAGATAAAGTTCCAGTATGGGTTGAGAATGTGTCTTGACAGAGCTGGAAGGGGACAGAACACTGGCACTGAAAGACAATCCTGTGTCTGACTGTGTCTGCTCTGATGTACTAGCACTAGTTTGGAATTGCCTCTTTGAATTCTACATATTTACCCTGGTGGGAAAGCATGGTAGGTTGGAAGAAGTGCAAACTTTGGCATCTGATAGTCATGTTGTTTAGTCACTAAGTCGTTTCCGACTCTGTGACCCCATGGACTGCAGCATGACAGGTTTCCATGTCCTTCACCATCTCATGGAGTTTGCTCAAACTCATGTCCATTGAGTCGAAGATGCCATCCAACCATCTTATCCTCTGTTGTCCCCTTTTCCTCCTGCCCTCAATCTTTCCCAGCATCAAGGTCTTTTCCAGTGAGTTAGCTCTTTGCATCAGGTGGTTGAAGTATTGGAGCTTCAGCGTCGGTTCTTGCAATGAATATTCACGGTTGATTTCCTTTAGGGTTGACTGGTTTGATCTCCCTTGCTGTCCAAGGGACTCTAAAGAGTCGTCTCCACCACTGCAGTTTGAAAGCATCAGTTTGGTGCTCAGCCTTCTTTATGGTCCAACTCTCACATACATACATGACTACTGGAAAAAACATAGCTTTGACTCTGTGGACCTTTGTCGGCAAAGTGATGTCTCTGCTTTTAAATGTGCAGTCTAGGTTTGTCATGGTTTTTTCTTCCATGGGTAAAATCCTAACCCTGCTGCTTATTAGTGTTGTGCATTTGGACAAGTTACTCTGGGCCTGCTTTCTCCCCTGTGAAATGGGATAGCAATATCCCTCTCCCAGGCCGAGGCCCAGCTATGGCATGGAGTAGCTGTCAGCTCTTACCCCCTCTGATAATATTGATGCTCATTTTCTCTCACTGTTAGGTGCAGGTGGCTATCATCCAAGTAGCCTGTGATATTAGGCTCGAGCCCACTGTGAGACTGTGCGCTCCTCTCTGACCAGAAGGCGGCCTCCTCAGGTTGGGAGATGAAACAGAAGTAGCATGGCACATGCCTCCTTAGCACTTCTGGAGAAGGTTCGGAGGTGACAGCAGCAGCTGGGAACAGCTGGTGTGAAGACATTCTGACATTTAAGAGAGTGTTAACAATAGGGGCCTTGTGGACTGGAGCTGGAATAGTTCTGTCCTGGTTTCTCCTTCTCCTGATACTCAACACCTGTGTGGTTCCACTGGTGTGTCTGTAGACGGTTCGGCAGCAGCTAGTTCTGTGTACAGGGTGGTGGGGGGTGTGGGTTCTCTCTCTCGCTTTATCTGGTTCTCACATGCCCCTGAATGGGGATGTAGGTGTTCTGCTTGGGGTAAGGGGTTGGTTGGGAGTTCCATGTATAAACCAGGGAGAAACTTGAAGGTTTTATCTCTGGGGCACATGTTCCCTGTGACCTGCAGGCAGTTTAATGTTAGGCCCTGAGGCTTCCTAAAGCAGAAAAAGAGCTGTGGAAGGAGGAGATCCTGTTGGGCAAATGGTAAGAATCCAGTAAGGGAGGGCAGGTAGCCCACACGAGTGCTCATGGCCCACCAGCTGTGAAGGTGACTGTGGCACCCATCCTAGAAGCACAGGCCTAGGTGGGTAGAGGTCTCAGAGATATGTTTGAGAGTCTCAGTATATTTAAACAGGAATTGTGGTTAGAAGCTTTGTCGCATTTTTACTTGTCTTGGAGGAAATGGGATTTGATGAAAACCATTAGCTTAGGCTTGAAGAGAAGCAGAGCTTCCTGTCTCCATGGAAACAAACCAGGGCTGCAGAAGCACGTCCTGAGGTGTAGTCAGGGGTGACAGGGCAGAAGGCTCATGCAAACAGAAAGTGACCCTTATCCCATTACCTCTACCCTCTGCTCCCAGGGTTTCTGGAGAGAGGGAGAGAGTCTTGAGGGAGCCATCATGCTGTCTCCAAACCAGGGCAGGGACAGCCAAGCCAGGAACTGCTAACACATGCATATACAGGGAGCATGTGTATAAGGTATGGCATAGTTTTCAGAGCACCTTTGCTTCTTGCTCTTATGTGTTCCTTGTAACAGCTGTGTGTAGTAGGTAGATACTCTATTTATTTACAGATGGAAAGAAGAGGGTTTAGAGGTTCTGAGCCCCAACTAGTTACTGGCAGAGTTATGGTCAAAGGTTATAATTTCCCACCTGTGGTTAGAGACTTGTTCTGATACACCTACACCACATGGCCCATATCCAGGAATATGGGCTCCCAACATGGCATAACTAAAGAAAACCAGCCAATGGTTAACCTAGAATATCGTCCTGACCATACAGATGTTGGTGCCAGTTTTAAACTGTCCATACATTGATGCACATACTTATTCACACACACTGGTCTTCACATACACAATGTGGCCTGGTACATACAAAGTCCCTTGTACATACAAAGACTGCAAGGAGATCCAACCAGTCCATCCTAAAGGAAATCAGTCCTGAATATTCGTTGGAAGAACTGATGCTGAAGATGAAACTCCAATACTTTGGCCACCTGATGTGAAGAACTGATTCATTGGAAAAGACTGATGCTGGGAAAGATCGAAGGCAGCAGGAGAAGGGGATGACAGAGGATGAGATGGTTGGATGACATCACCAGCACGATGGACACGAGTTTGAGTAGGCTCCAGTAGTGGGTGATGGACAGGGAAGCCTGGCATGCTGCAGTCCATGGGGTCACAAAAGAGTTGGACATGACTGAGTGACTGAACTGACTGACATACAAGATAGAAGATTCCAAGACCCACTGTCCAGGTTCTTTTACCCTCAGGTCTGGTGGGAAGTGGTGGACTGTCTGTATAAGAGGAGGGATTCTTCTGGTTGCATCTCTTGAGTGAGTGGAGTGGCTCTTGTTACTGGCAAGATAACTGTCACTAGATAACTGGTGAGGTCTGTCTTGCCACCAACTCATTTGCTGGATAGCTTTGACAAGTTCAGAGCAATTCAACAAAAGCTGATTGTATGGCTACTATGCTTAAGACACTGTGCTAGACACTGAGGTTAAAGTGAAGTGAAGTCGCTCAGTTGTGTCCGACTCTTTTTGTGACCCCATGGACTGTAGCCTACCAGGCTCCTTGGTCCATGGGATTTTCCAGGCACGAGTACTGGAGTGGGTTGCCGTTTCCTTCTCCAGAAGGAAATCTCAGACACTGAGATTACAACGATGAATAAAATAAAGAGATTGTAGATTAGTTAAGGAAATCATTCAAAATTACATGTAATGGTGTCTAAATTCAATAGATCCAGAATTCTGGCCCTATCAAAAGTTTGATTCATATGTCATATATTTTTGGCACCTACTACCTTGCGAGGCATTCTTGACTGTACAAAGGTGAATAGGACCTAGGTCCTGTCCACAAGGAAGAGGCTAAAGAATGTATCTTCAGTATTAAACCTTGAATCTCCTGAGTCACCTGCCATTGCTTCCCTCTGTATGTTAGGAGTTGGCACTTAAGTGTTTCTCAGGCCTGACTTGAGATAGGAATAGCTGGTGGTCTTAGGAAGGAAGTTATTCTTGTCTAGCTCAATGGTCCAGATGAACACACAATGCTCATCTGAGGAGTTGGTGGGTATTAGTTTGGCCTGTGTGTCATGGTCCAGAGGCAAGCTGACATCAAAGGAGACTGGCTAAGATGAGCCTGTGCATAAGCCACAGGGTAATTCCTCTCCCAGGATTCTGACCCTGGAATCAGTGGGAGAAACTCAGCAAGCAGTTCCTGGGTTCTTGCTCCACGTCTCTTGCTGCTCGGGGCTGGGAATGAGATCGAACAGGGACAGAGAGCTGCTGTCCCCAAGAAGCTTGTAGCCTATGTGGAGACATAGCACAGGGTGCAGATTTATATTAGACGGGGGCAAGGATCAGGCAGGGCCACTTGAAGAAGCTGAGTAATGGCCAGCCAGAAGGGAGAAGAGCTTTCCATCATGTTGGCTGTCAGGACCGTGTAAGAGGCTGTTCTGAGACTGTAGTGAAGCCCGTCCAGAGGGATGAAACTAGAGGCGAGAGGCTCATGGTGAAAGGCTTCTCCTATGGGCTAAGCTGAACCTGAGTTCCAACCTGGCCCCTGGAGCTCACGGTTCCGGGTTGGTTCTCAAGCTTTAGGCAAGGAAGACAACCAGTTTGCATTTGAAGGTGATTGCCCTGGAGGAGTGAGATTGGAGACAGAGAGGCATCTTTGGAGTGACAGTGGAAGAAAGAAGCAGTGAAACAGTGAGGCAGCAGAGAGTGCAGTGGAGTAGTGATGGAGAAGGTGGACCAGATCCAGGAGATGTTGGTGGGATGGGATCTGCATGACTCGGTGACTGTATGAGTGTGTCTGAGTGTACTGGGGGTGGAAATAAGAGGGAAGTCTCTTGGACTGCTTCTAGTATCTTTCTTCTTTTTTTTTTTTTTGGTTGTACTTGGGTCTTCATTGCTGCGTGGGCTTTTCTCTAGTTGTGGTGAGCTGGGCTACTCTAGTTGCAGTGTGTGGGCTTCTCATTGCAGTGGTCTCTGTGATGGCCTCTCTTGTTGCAGGGCACAGGCTCTAGGACAATCCAGTGCAATAGTTGTGGCACATGGGCTCTATAGTTGCAGCTCCCAGGCTCTAAAGAACAGACTTAATAGTTATGGCACCTGGGCTTGTTCCTCAGCATGTGGGATGTTCCCAGATCAGGAATTAAACCTGTGTTTCCTGCATTGGTAGGTGGATTCTTTACCACTGAGCCACCAGGAAAGCCCCTAGATTTATTTATTTTCTTTTAAGTTTTTGTTGAAGTCTAGTTGATTTATAGTATCATGGAAGTTTCAGGTGTACAGCATAGCAATTCAGCTATGTGTGTGGACACACACATACACAGACTTTTCCAGATTTTTTTTCCCTTACAAGTTATTGTATAATATTGACTCTTTACCCCCAAACCTCTTCATCCTATGTTCTCCCTAGCCACCTAGTGGCTCAATTCAGAACGAAAGAGCCTTGCAGACAGAAAATAAGGTTAAAATGGAAAAGTAGGGGTTATGGAAGGGATCAATTAGGAGGCTGGAATTACCATATACACACTGTGTGTGTGTTAGTCGTGTCCGACTCTTTGCAACCCCATGGACTGCAGCCCGCCAGGCTCCTCTTTCCATGAAATTCTCCAGGCAAGAATTACTGGAGTGGGTTGCCACTTCCTTCTCCAAACATATACACACTACTGTGTGTAAAATAGATAACCAACAGGGACCTTGGGCTTCCCTCATAGCACAGTTGGTAAAGAATCCGCCTGCAATGCAGGAGATCCTGGTTTGATTCCTGGGTCGGGAACATCCCCTGGAGAAGGGATAGGCTACCCACTCCAGTATTCTTGGGCTTGCTTTGTGGCTCAGCTGGTAAAGAATCCACCTGCAAGGTGGGAGACCTGGGTTCAGTCTCTGGGTTGGGAAGATCCCCTGGAGAAGGGAAAGGCAACCCACTCCAGTATTCTGGCCTGGAGAATTCCATGGACTGTGTAGCTGCACATGACTGAGCGACTTTCACTTTCAACAGGGGCCTACTGGATAGTGCAGGAACTTCGTGTCCCATGCTGAGTCGCACACCTAGTGCTTTATACACAGTATACTTTATACTGTGTGTACTTTATATACAGTATAAAGTATGAGAGGTTGTGGAAAGAATCTGCATTTTCCCAAGATGCTGTTTTATGTATCAATTGTCAGAGTCATGTCTTTCAGGGTGATAAAAATTATTCACGGCAGGAGGGACTATAAGTGTCGTTTATTCCTGCTGTTTATATTATAACTGAGAAAACCAGACCAGAGAGTGAAGCAGCTTCCTCAAGTCATACGCAGCTATTTAGGGGTAGATGTTGACTAGAACCTAGTCCTCTGGTTCCCTGTCCAGAGTGCTTATCTCCTCTGCACGAGGGGGATAGCTTAGTAGTAACACACAGACTCGGTACAGCGTACATGGGTTTGAATCCCTCGTCCATCACTTGTCATCTGCATGACCTTAGGCAAGTAGCTCCACATGTTTATACCCTCAGTCCTTGCAAATAAGGACTTTAGAATCCACCATACTGGATTGTTGGGGAAACTAAATCTGATCATTCATGCTAAGTTTTTATTTTTTTTTATCTACAGATTTTATTAAGATTTCACCGATTGTCCTATTAATGTCCTTTGTAACATTTTTAAGAATGACCAGGATCCAATCCAATGCAGGGTCACATATTGCATTTGGTTTCCAAGTTTTTATTTTTTACTTAAAAAAAACTTTTTTTTGTTCTTTTGTTTTTTCCATTTATTTTTATTAGTTGAAGGCTAATTACTTAACACATGCTAAGTGTTTAGTACCTGGGAGATAGTAAATATTTAATCAGCGTTAGCTCTGAGTGGCAGAATTCTTCCCTCCAGGTCTTGGTTTTATACCTCAGTCATTTTTACTTACCTAGTTGCCCTACTTAGTATGAACTTGGATGTTTTCAGATGTCACTGGTAAGACGGACCATCCACGGCAGCCTGTTCCCTAGAGGAAGCAGTCATGACAGACCCTGTATCACACCCCTGTGCCTGCACACGTGGCCATCACCTTGAACACTATACTTCTTGCAGTTTCTTAGCAATGCTCTCTGCTCCTGTGGTCAGGAATGAGCCCTGCCCTGTTAGTTTTTCTTGTTGAATTCCTGCTCCCCCCCAGGGCATATTTCAGCTTTGACTGCCTCCATGAGATCCTTCTAGATCCATACCCCTACTCCCATTCTGCAGTTGGGACTAAAATCTTCCTTGCATACGCTCCTGTCACACTGTGTTCCTGTCCATTAGAACCTGCTGCTCATTCTGTGCTGTGCTTAGTCATGTCCGACTCTTGGTGACCCCATGAACTGTAGCCCACCAGGCTCCTCTGTCCATGGGGGTTCTCCAGGCAAGAACACTGGAGTGGGTTGCCATGCCCTCCTCCAGGGGATCTTCCCAACCCAGGGAATTGAACCCACGTCTCTCTCGTTGCTGGTGGATTCTTTACCGACTGAACCACCAGGGAAGCATTACTCATCACAAGATTATGCAATTTTGTTATGTCATTTAGTAATAATAATGCTAAAGAAAAGAGTTAACTTTTATTGAAAGCTGGTTATCTTCTTGGTAGTCTGCTGAATACTTAATTTTGGCTGATTTTATAACAGCCTCATGAATAAGTCACTGTTGTTAGTCCCGTGTTGTAATAAATGGGGAAATGGAGGCTGAGAGAGTTTGAGAGTCTTGCCTAAGACTGCACAGTTGACAAGGGCCAGAGCCCTCCTGTCTCCTCCTCAGGGTGCACTGTCCTTGTATTGGAGTACTGAATGTCTCTGTCACCTGTTAGGTTTTGTTCCTAATGCTGGAGATGACTTTCCACATAGTTGGACCTCTCTTAACATCTCAGTGCCTTGTTCTTGTGCTCCGTGCATAATTGCTGAATTGAAGGGAAACCCAGTAACACCAGGCCCTGTTAGGGGATTCCTTACCCTGTTGTGACCTTCTACAGAATAATATTGCAGAGGACTGAGGAAGAGGCTGGTATCTTAAAACCCTGGAGCATAATCACTGGCACAGGAGATCCCAGCAGAAGCTCCAGAGAGCTGTGAGGTGTTATAGACATGAAATTGTCACGCGTTGTACATTTTTTCACACCTATTGATTTTTTTTCCTTTTAGCTAATTTCTCCTGTCCTTTGCTCATTTTCCTCTAGCCATATTTATTTTTTCAAATGAACGTAAAAGGTCTATTTGTATAGAGAGGAAAATAATCCATTTATATCATATGTGGCAAATATTGAGGGAACAGTCACTTAAGGATAAAGCTGTCATCCTTGTGGGAATTGTGGGCAGCTAACTCCGTTGGAAACACAAAAGACTAGAGCAGTTGTTATTTTTCTTTCTTTCCTTTTCTTTCTTTTTTTTTTTTTTTTTACTGTAGAACACTTCATTTGGAAAGCATTTCATCTGTATTCATTTGTTTAGTTCTCATAGCAATCCTAGGGAGTGGGTTGTTATATTACAAATAAGGAGCTTGTAGCTCAAAGGTGAACAGGCAACATGCTCTGTGTAATAAACCTAAGGGAGTGGTGTTCTGACCCTTAGTCCTCTGTTCCTTGTTTCACACAGCACTGTTTTCCCATATAGAGTTGGGTGCTCCCAGTGAAATCTTTGCTGCTCAGCTTCTATTCAGAGCATAGCTATGCGATTTACGTATACACTCTAACACAACAAAATCCTCCTCTGAATTTAGTTATTAGGGCAGCAAATATTTACTGAGCCCTTACTCTGTGCCAAACACTGTTCTGGATGGAATTGAAAAATCCCTTCCCTCGTGGAGCTTGTATTCCCATGTTGCACATGTAATCTTTATTTTCTAGAATATTATTCCCCATTTTAAGTTGTACTGTTAGGAAGAAGTGTGTGTGTGTGTGTGTGTGTGTGTGTGTGTTGCTCAGTCGTGTCCGATTCTTTGCACCCCCGAAAACTTGTATGCCAGGCTTCTCCATCCATGGGATTCTCTAGGCAAGATTACTAGAGTGGATTGCCATTGTCTTTCTCCAGAGGATCTTCCCGACCTGGGGATTGAACCCTGGTCTCTTGCATTGCAGGCAGATTCTTTACCATTTGGGCTACAAGAAAGAAGTATGATCTCTACTAATACCCTGAAATCGCCTTTGTCGATAAAGTTGTGGATTGAGATTGTGACTGTGAAATGTAATGCTTTGGAAAGAAAAAGACTCCAGGTCTCTTTTATTGTTTAAAACTCAGTTCCATCTCAAAAATCAAGCTCTAATGCACTCTGTTACTTATCTGGACAAGCAGAGAATATACTAGAATCAATAGTTCTGGGAACCTGGGCCAAGGTGGGAGGGTCATTGTCTGAAGATGTGTGGTGGGGATAGAGTGGTGAAGTCATATCTTGTGGAAGCTAGTAATCATATCGAAAACGGTCAGCTCCGAGAGGCAGGGTCAAAGTGGTAAGGGAAAAGAAATAGAGAAATCGGTGAGGAGGACAGTCAAGATAAATCATCAAAGCAAGGCACTGTTTTACATGGACTCATCCTTATAGAGAAATTTGAACAATTAGACTGGGAATTCATTATGTACCTTTTTGGTGATGAAGGCTACAGCTAAATATAAAAATGATTCCACTCTCTGTTTAAAGATTTTTCATGCATGAAATTCTTGGTTGGCCAGATTCTTATTTGACTGAAACAAAACTTACCTCTTCTGCCATAATGTAAATAACTTGCTGTAGATTCACCCTGTAATACTCTGATATTGTTGTTCAGTCACTAAGTCGTGTCCAACTCTTTGCAAACCCATAGACTGCAGTACACCAGGCTCCTCTGTCCTTCACTGTCTTGAAGAATTTGCTCAAATTCATGTCGATTGCATTGGTGATGCTATTCTAACCATCTCATCCTCTGCCACCCCCTTCTCCTTTTGCCTTCAATCTTTCCCAGCATCAGGGTCTTTTCCAGTGAGTCGGCTCTCTGCATCAGGTGGACAGGGTATTGGAGCTTCAGCTTCAGCATCAGTCCTTCAGTGACTGTTCAGGGTTGATTTCCTTTATGATTGACTGGTTTGATCTTCTTGCAGTCCAAGAAACTTTCAAGAGTCTTCTCTAGCAGCACAATTTTAAAGCATCAGTTCTTCAGTGCTGAGCCTTCTTTATGGTCCAGCTTTCACATCTGTACATGATCACTTCGTGGCAAATAGATGGGGAAACAGTGGCTGACTTTATTTTTCTGGGCTCCAAAATCACTGCAGATGGTGATTGCAGCCATGAAATTAAAAGACACTTACTCCTTGGAAGGAAAGTTATGACCAACCTAGATAGCATATTAAAAAGCAGAGACATTACTTTCCCAACAGAAGTCCATCTAGTCAGTGCTATGGTTTTTCCAGTGGTCATGTATGGATGTAAGAGTTGGACTATAAAGGAAGCTGAGCGCTGAAGAATTGATGCTTTTGAACTGTGGTGTTGGAGAAGATTCTTGAGAGTCCCTTGGACTGCAAGGAGATCCAACCAATCCATTGTAAAGGAGATCAGTCCTGGGTGTTCATTGGAAGGATTGATGTCGAAGCTGAAACTCCAATACTTTGGCCACCTGATGCGAAGAGCTGACTCATTGGAAAAGACCCTGATGCTGGGAAAGATTGAGGGCAGGAGGAGAAGGGGACAACAGAGGATGAGGTGGTTGGATGGCATCACCGACTCAATGGACATGGGTTTGGGTAAACTCTGGAAGTTGGTGATGGACAGGAAGGCCTGGCATGCTGTGGTTCATGGGGTCACAGAGTCGGACATGACTGAGCAACTGTACTGAACTGAACTGAACTGGAAAAGTCATAGCTTTGACTATAGGGACCTTGCTAGACAAAGTGATGTCTCAGCTTTTTAATACACTGTCCCCTCATAGCATTCCTTCCAAGGAGCAAGCATCTACATCTGTTCATATACATATATACACACACATTTGTGTGTATATACATATACACATTTGTGTGTTCATATACATATATACACACACATTTCCATAGTACATTATGCTTATATCCATGCTTAAACTCAGTATGCATGCTATACTGCAGTCTCTGTCCCTCCATGAAGGGAGGGACTTAACCCAGTAGGTGACTGTACCTTTCTCTGAATTTGTCTTATATAGTGTACACTGTGTTGTACTCTTGCACACTGTATTCAAGCCTCCTTAAAGATTGTTTCCATCCTGAGACCCCATTTTAGTTATCTGTTTTTCAGAGGAGGAGTTCATTTGTGTTTAGTAAAATAATATAATGTGAAATAATATTTAAGAAGTTGGCTTTATTACCAGGTCAACCTAGATTTAATTTACCAATCTGCTCCAAAAGGTATTTTCACTTGGGACATCCCTTACGTGTCTCAAATTTAGGATGTTCTAAACTAAATTCATTTCATTGCCTCCTTGCCCTGCTGCTGCTACTGCTAAGTCACTTCAGTCGTGCCCGACTCTGTGTGACCCCATAGATGGCAGCCCACCAGGCTCTGCCATCCCTGGGATTTTCCAGGCAAGAGTACTGGAGTGGGGTGCCGTTGCCTTCTCCGGCCTCCTTGCCCTACCCCAACACTAAACACATGTGTTACTCTTCCATACTCTCCCTCTGTTATCTTTTATCACTTTTGTAATCCAACGTAGCAACCTTAGTTAACCACGGTCCGTCCTTTTCACTTATTCTCTGCATCTACTTACTCGTCAAAACCTACTGATTCCACCTTTGAAGGTTTTCATGATCTGTATCCTGGACTGTAGCAATTGCTTCTTTAAATGTTCTCCTTACTCTAATCCAGCCAGCTCTCCATGATCAAAGCAGCCTTTCCTAGCTAGACTATCTAATTATATGATTTATGTATAATTATTTATAATGGGTTTCTATTGCCTAAATAATAGAATAATTTGTTTATTTGTTCAGTTTTTCAACAAATAGGTATTGTGCTTCTCCTGTGCCAAAAAGTGTTCTAGAAACTGGGAATGTAGCATAGAACTAAACAAGCAGAAAGTCTTGCACTTGTGAAGTTTGAATTCCAACTCGGGGAGATTCTGAGTTCTCATTTAGGTAGATGAGAATACAAACATAGTTCATGTTAAAGGAATTCTTCAGATTGCAAAGATGTCTATTTTCCCTCATTTCATCGCTAACATGAATGTTAATAAATGCAAATAAGATTTTTACTGAATAGAAATTTATATGAAAACTTAAGTATATAAGAATATCCAGGACATTTCTTAAAACAGTGAGGAACAGGGAGTTTTCTCCAAGTAGTAAAATGTATCCTAAAGTTGAAGTAATTAAAACAGTGTGGCCTGATGTAGGAATAGGAGGATCAAAAGAGATTCAAATATGTATACATGAATTTACAGTATATGTTTTATTTCAAATTAGTGAAATTATTCAGTGAGTGGTGTTGATAACTGGCCAGTCCCTTGGAAAGAAAAGGCTTAATTGGCTCCCAATCTCTCATAACTTACACCAAAATAAATTGCAGGTGGAGCAAGTACCCATGTTTTGAAAATTAAGCTGTAAATATTCAAAAAGATTTGGACAGCTTAAAAATCTTTAAGGGGGAAAGCCTTTCTGAGTGTGATACAAATCAGTAAGCCATTAAGGAAACAGCTGATAAGTTGAATTTGTAAAAATAAAAATGTACTATCACAATTCATTAATTAGATCAAAAAACAAAACTTGAGTTAGTTTTGAATTTTAGATTGAGGATTAGGGAAGGGGGTTAAAAAAAATGACTGGTTAGTAATAATTCTGTGGAAAGCTCTAGTTGTAGATAGAAGGTGAGAATCTCAGGCACTGATGGCGGAAATGTAACGGGAAAGCAGAGGTGACGGATGTAGGTGGTAAAATAGTCAGGACGGGGAAACTGATTGGCTGTATGGGTGAGGGAAGATCACTTAGCATGCCTCCCAGGCGTGCGGTCAGTCCAGTCGCGTCCGACTCTTTGCAACCCTATGGGCTGTAGCCCACTGGCCCCTCTGTCCTGGGCTTCTCCAGGCAAGAATACTGGAGTGGGTTGCCATTTCCTTCTCCAGGGGATCTTCCCAACTCAGGGATTGAACCCAAGTCTTCTGCAGCTCCTGCGTTGCAGGCACATTCTTTACCACTGTGACCCTAGGGAAGCCCATACATCCCAAGATTCACTTGCAAATATCTTGCAGAACTTTGGTTTTCCACTTACTAAGTTGAATAATATAGGAAGAAAAACAACTCTGTTCTGGCAGGAAGATGCGTTCAATTCCAGACAGCGAGTGTCTGAGGTTCAGGAGGGCCAAACAAGTGGATAGGATCGGCTAATATCTGTGTTTTAAGAGCAGAGGGAGAAGAGATAGGACCCACTATCAGAACATAATAGAGAAAATGGCACAAATAGATAAGGTTATCCATGGAGGGCATGTAGAGAAGAAAAAACAGAACCAAGGATAGAGATTTCTAGTAACACTGTTAAAGTATTAGAATATCAAGATTGGTCACAAGGGTATCATAAAAGCATCACATCGTAAAGGTCAAAGAAATGCAGGATTTCTAAAAGGATTGAGAAAATCCCAAATGCTTAATGTGTTATAGTGACTTGATACAAAGATAACTAAAAAATAACTGTTGAAGTTGTCAATCTGGAGCACCTGGCTAGCTTTTTTCTTTTTTGTTTTTGTTTTTTTTTTTTTTAATTTTGAAACAATTATAGAGTCACAGAAAGTTGGGGAAAGAAGGAAAAGAAGACTTGTATCCCCTACACCTGGTTTGATAACATCTTGCATGACCAAGTAGAATACCACAACTAGTATAGTATACTAGTGGTATAGTAGAATACCACAACTTTGGTGCAGTCCAAAAAGTTTTTTTAATGTGCATTCTTTTTTTTTTTTAGGCACTTTCAATAATGTGCATTCTTATATGTGTGTCCATGTGTGTGTGTTTCCATGCAGTTTTATCAAGTGTAGATTTGTGTAACCACCACCATAATCAAGACACAGAACTCTTTCATTACCATGAGACTTCCTCATGCTACCCCTTTATAATCACATCCACTGTCCTCCACCCACTACCCCCTCATCCGCTGGTAATCAGTTATTTGTTCTCCATCTCTCTAATTTTGTCATTTTAAGAATGTTATAAAAATGGAATCATACAGTACATAACTTTTTTAAATTGATCTTTTTTTTCACTCAGCATAATTTCCTTGAAATCCTTCTAGATCTTTGCACATATTAATAACTTATTCCTGTTTGTTTCCGAATAGCTTTTCATGGTGTGGCTGCACTGCAGTTTGTTTATCCATTCACCCCTTGGGAAGACATTTGAGTTGTTTTGAGTTTTGAGCTATTACAGATAAAGCTGTTATGAAATTTGTGTACATGCTTTTGTGTGAACATAAGTTTTATTTTCTCTGAGATAAATGCCCGAGAGTGTAATTGCTGGATCATAGGGTAAGTGCATGATTAGTTTTATAAGAAGCTGCCAATCTGCTTCCAGAGTTATGTGCCTGCCAGCAAAAGTGAGAGTTCTGGTTTTTCCTTGTTCTCATCAGCTTGTTTTTAAAAATTAAATAATAATTTACAATCAATGCTAAAAAGTATCACAATTAATGTGGAAATTTTAGGGTAATATAAATAATGTAAACCAGTGATTATTAGGTAGGTCACATTTTTAAACATTTTTGACTAGTACATTCTCAGAAAAAGGATACATAATGATAAAACTAACACTGGGTGGGTTGGAAAGATGAATATGGAGTTAATAACTTTTCATTTTAACAGTTAAAGGCTTTAAGAGGGGATAATCACAAATACTGGCTCAGATGGTTAAAATCTGCTCACAGTGCAGGAGACCTGGGTTCGATCCCTGGATTGGGAAGATCACCGGGAGGAGGGCATGGCAACCCACTCCAGTGTTCTTGCCTGGAGAGTCCCCATGGACAGAGGAGCCTGGCGGGCTGCAGTCCATGGGGTTGCTAAGAGTCAGACACAACTGAGCGACTAAGCACAGCACAATCACAAACACAGCTTCAACTGCTAGCTTCTTTAACCGTCAGTTTATTTAGAAGTCCGAAGAAATGGTTCTTGTCTTGCAAGACCTCTCAAAGCTTAGCTCAACCTACTTTTCCAGCCTCAATGCTCTGTCCCCTCTCCTTTAGCCCTGCCACACACTCGCTGTTCCTGGATTCCCCAGAGCACACACCTATGTTCCTTTGTTCCTTTTACTTAGAAAGAACTACTGTATCCCCTTTGACACACCTGACTTGTTTGACTTGTGAGCTCTGACTTATCTTTGAAGGTCCAATTCCCCTTAAGTTTCTTCTTCTTGCACTATAGGTAATCCTCTATTAGAGCCCTTGTCTTGAAGTTATTTATGGAAACCTTTGCCCCTTTCATGGACTTCCCTGGCGACTCAGATAGTAAAGAATCTGCCTGCAATGAGGGAGACCCAACTTCGATCCCTGGGTCGGAAAGACCCCCTGGAGAAGGGAATGGCTACCTACTCTAGTATTCTTGCTTGGAGAATCCCATGGACAGTCTGGCAGGCTGCAGTCCATGGGGTCACAAAGAGTTGGACATGACTGAGTGATGCACGTTTTTTTGCCCCTTTCATAGCATTGTGATAGCAGACACCAGACACCATGGTGAGTTCTTCTTTCTCCAGCACTGGGCAAACCTAACAGGCACTCAGTGGGCTCCCAGTAGATGCCCTCCAGTGAATGAATCAAAGGCCATCTTCCTGTTTATGGGATGTCTACATTCTTCAGAAATTTTCCTGAGATTTTGGGCACTGTTTTCAATGGGTATAATTCCCCTGAAACCCAAGTTTAACGTTAGTTGAAGAGCAGGGTACAGATGACTGTAGCAGAACTCCATTATTTTGCTGGTGTCAAGGGACAACTCTAAAAATTGTGCTTAGACTTTCTCTATTACAGGGAGAAGGAGGGAACATTTGTCATTATCAGATTGATGGACATAAGCCAGTGTATCAAATCACTGCTGTTGGAGGGGTTTTTAATGGGTTTTTTTTTTTTTTTTGCTTACAAAATTTATCCCATATGCTCATTTCACTGTGGCTTTTATGCCAAAATCTTAGTCTTTTCAAGATTAGAAATATTTTTTTGCTTGAACCTATGTCTCTTTTTCTGATCAGTGGAATCTCATAGCAATTGATTTTGCCACATGGAAATTCATAATAGTATCAGAGCCTCACTTCATTCTGAGCTTATAGCCCACAATCAAGCCCCTATAATTAGACATGTTTTCTGTGCGCTTGCAGACATGTGCACACTGAGGTGGCTGAAATAATACCTCCCAATTTCCCCGGTTGATAATCACAGCCTTTACAACTTGGTTATATACTGGGTGCTTGGCATGTCTAGCTGTTAAGTTCCAAAGCCATTAGAGTTGTAGCTGAATTAAAAATTCTTTATTTTCCCCTCAGTGTCAAGTGCATCACTACATTCTCAACACTCAATTATCATCGCATCCCAAAATATTCCTCATTTAGCAAAAATATTGAAATTATTCTTTCCTGGTGAAGAAGCAAGCTCTGTTATGCAGGGAGAACATAGAGATGGCGTGTTCCAGAGGACTCGGGAAATGAACAGCCATTGAGAGCAGTGAGAGGGCAGGAGGGACCCCAAAGCTTGTTAAAGGGGCCACACTACCCTAACCCATATTAAACTAAACTTGACAACCAGTTTGTTTGCCAGCTGAAAGATCCCTAAGCTCGAGTTGACCAGAACAGAGAGAGGAGACCCCTTACCCCTCACCAGAGTTGGCAGAAATGGCAGTAAAATGAGACACAGTTCTTTCCTACTCCCTGCCTTGTGCTCTGTATACAGAGAAGTGCCTCCTCCATCACCCCACCCCTGCTCTTTCACATCATGCTCTTCCTTGAGATCAATACCCGATAATCAGAGAAGAATGATCTGATTACCACGCAAGAGAATCTGAACACCATACAAGAGAGGAATGATCTTACTAGGGGACGTCAGTGCCTCAGCCAGTGAGTATCTGAGATCCAGAACTGAGGGAAGGAGATGATCTTTTTTTTTCTTTCTTTCTGATTTTTGTTGGAATATAGTCACTTTACAATGTTGTGGTATTTTCTCTTGTACAGCATAGTGAATCAGCCATATGTATACATATATCCTATCTTTTTTGATTTCCTTCCCATTCAGGTCACCACAAGCGTTGAGTAGAGTTCCCTATGCTATGCAGTAGGCTCTCATTTAATTATCTATTTTATACGTAGTATCAATAGTGCTCATTGGAAAAGACCCTGATGCTGGGAAAGATTGAAGGCAAAAGGAAAAGAGGGTGGCAGAGAATGAGATGGTTGGATAGCATCACCAACTCAACGGACATGAATTTGCGCAAACTCCGAGAGATAGTGAAGGAGAGGGATGCCTGGCATGCTGTAGTCCACGGGGTCATAGTCAAACATGACTTAGCGACTGAACAATAACAAAATCAATAGTGTATTCATGTCATTCATGTCATAGTGTATTCCAGTTCATCTCACCTCCCCTTAACCTCCTTGATGTCCATATGTTTATTCTCTATGTCTGTGTCTCTATTTCTGCTTTGCAAATAGGTTCATCCATACCATTTGCACTCCGTAACCTAATGGCTAGGACAGGAAACAGGTCAATAGCACCATATTAATAATACTTGGTGTGAAAAAAGTGAACAGGCTTTGAATAGCAGCTCTCACTCTCATCTTCAGATGAAAAACATCAGACTGGAGAGAACAACATGGGTTAGCTAGATGTCAAATCTCTGGATGTACTTTTCTGAGCTGAAGCAAGGGCTCCTCCCTAGAAAAACTACCTGTGTTTTGCTCTAAAGGGACAGTGTCTGTTATTCTGAAAATGTCACTTCTCAACCAATGGGGCTACAAAAATGACCAAACAATAGTATCTTGAATGTGTTAATTAACCTGTGTGGGTTACCTCTTGTTCTGTACTCGTGGGGTTAAAAGGGGGTGCCTCTGTGTTAACCAACAGTGAAAGATGCCCCAGGGGATCAAGCAACTTAATATTCCTTTCAGAGGTAATGAACCAGCATCCAGGACTATGCTTTTATTGATAACTCCACCTTCTTCATTCCCTCTGTGCACAGCTATGAGTAGGAAAGAAAAAGTCTAAAACAGCCAAGGCCAAGCTGTGTCCCAGATTGTCTACCCCATGGAGGGGATGTTATTCATTCAGTCATTCTTTCTGGTCCCTTTTCTCAGCACTGTCCTCAGAAGCAGTAACAAAAAGCTGTCTCTGGGTTGGTCATTTTTACAGACAAGCAAAAATCATTCCTTCTTTCTAGGAATTTCTGGTCCATAATATAGCCTTTTAATCCTGGTCAAGATTTGGTCCTCACAAAATTTGAAAAGTAGGCATTGATGCTTCAGATGATATACCTTTGCTGTCCCCAGTTTAATGGCACCCGTTCCATTTCTCCCATCCTTTTGTCAGGGAGGAAAATGATTTAACTGACTAGTTCACAGATAGTGTTTTGGACTGGGTTCCCCTGAAAGAAGATCCTAAGAAAGGGATTGGGTCTAGGTATTTTATTTGGGAAGTGATCTCTAGCTGCAAAAGGGAGAGAATGGGGGAAATTGAGACAGAAGGAGGAAAGCAAAATAACATGTATTAATTGAGAGAGTTACTAGTATAGGCTGCTGAAGCTTAACCCACTGGGAACCTTCCAAGGAACCATATAAGATATATCTCAGCATTGCTCCACTGAGGACTGGGCCATGGCAATGTATATTTACATAAAGTCTCCTTTAATTCCCCTCCCTCCTTGAGTGATGACACTTTGGGGCTGCCCTGCTTGTGAGCTGATCAAGCCTGTAGGGCACTGGAGGAGTCTCTCAGGCAGAGAAACAGAAACATGTGGGGACTGTCACATTTGTCAAAGTGCCCAGGCTCCATCCACTGCAGCTTCAGGACAACTCAGAGGTGACTGAAGGGGTGTGAGGTGGGCCATCCAGAGCATATACTGCTTGTTGCCCATTTAAGAAATATTTCACTCATCCAGGATTTGTTGAGTACCTACTATGTGCCAGGAATTTGTGTTCTCAGGTTAGTTAAAAGAAGCAGAGTGAAACTAGAACCTGAGCTATGGAGTGGGCTGGAGGAGCGGTTGGTCCACTGCCTAGAATGTGAGCATCCTTCAACAGGGCCAGGAGGCAGGTGCTCTATAGGTGTGCTGCTTAGGATCCCAGTGTGCACTTGTCCTGCTCAGCCTTCCTGCCCTTTTAACGCTCCCCTCACCATGAAGTACAGTGTTCCCTTGATCATCATTTAGTTCCCTCATCTTCACAGCTAATCGTGTTATGGGCCAATTTAAGCAGTGCTAGAGTCTGGAGCTTTTACGACTTCAGCAATTGGGGATCTCCTTCTGTTAGCAGTGATGAATGATATAATAAGTAAGTGGGGTCTCAATTAAAATACTCATCCATCATGGTTGATGTCACAGAGTCTAATCTCAAACTCAGTAGGTCTGTAAATTAAAAATATTGGGCCTTGGTAGCCAGAGGGTCATCCAGTCTTAGAGCCTCAGGACACTGTCCCATAGTCTGGGTCAGATTCCATCTGTCAGTTTCACACACCTCTCAGCCCAGAATTCCTATGTTCTCTGGCCCAGTAGTCTTCCCTCCCCATAGCGTGGAGGCCAGCAGAGACGTGGGGCTGTCAGGAGGGTGAATGGAGGGGGTGTGCTTGTCCTGACCACCTCTCTTGGGTCTCTCGGATCCCAGCCCACAGAACCGGAGCTGAGATTCTTAGAGGGTCAGCCCCTTTAGCAGCTGTGGGGCCCAGACAAGCATTTCACCTAAAGAAGCCCCAGCCTTCTGGAGCTCATCACTTCCTCCCCCCAAGAGTGAATGAAGCGCGTGGGAGCAAGGGCCAGCCTCTCCATGGCTTGTGTGCAGTGCGGGAGTTCAGGCTCTCTCCTCTGTTTTGGTTTCTTTCCCCCCTCTGTCTGCATCCGGTTTTTGATAGCAAAGGTTAATGTTATAATTAAACAATCAATGTAGCAAATTTTCTTTGGGGATTTCCTTGCCTTTTGGCAACTGGATCTCCTCTGATCTCCAGAGATCCCCTGTGAGGTACATCTGAGGTGTTTTCACTTTCCCTCATGTGTAGTTGTGGCCTTTTTTTTTTTTTAAAAAAACTGTTTTCAAGGGCTAACAAATGATAAATAAGACACAGCATGTGCGTGGTTTATATAAGCAGGAAGGGATATATCAGTTTCTCTCTGCAGGAAGAGGGGAGGAGGAGAGGAGAGAGGGGCAAGCTGATAACTGTCACCCGAGGCCTTACTTCAAAACACCACAGGGATTTGAAGCCTGAGAATCGTAATTGGATATTGTGAGAACAGGGGCGATTTCAAATACCCACTGGGGACATGCTGTGCTAAATAGAAAGTGTGTGAGAAAATTTACAAAATATTGGTCGTATTTTCTTCCCTGTTTTGTTTCCTGTGCAAAACATACGTCGCGAGAGATGGGAGAGGGAGTTCACGGAAGGGAGAAGAGGAGGAGAAATAAACTTTGAGGATTCTGGTTGCCATGACAACATAATGAGCTCCCAAAGTGGCATCTCTGAACTAGTTTTGCATGGGGAGGCAGGGGAGCCCAGAAGGAAAGAATTAAAATAATACAAATAATAAAGCAGCGCTCATGAGGCCAAGGACACCTCTAAAGAGGTTCTTAGCAGGTCCTGCCACTCTCTGGGGACCTGGGCCGTGGAAGATGCTTGCTGCTGTCTGAACGTGGCAGGGAGTGCGTGGTTGCTGCGTCGTGTACAATGCTTCTCGCAACCTCCTGGTCTGTGGACAATGTGAGGCTGAGAGACTCTGACGAAGGAAACTGCATTGTGTGTGAAGCGCGCTGTGGGGGAGAAGCCTCTGAAAGCCAGGCTCTCCTCCTCTCCTGCCCCTTCCATGCCTCCCCGACCCCCTCCCCAGCGTTCCTGCTTGCAGTGGGTACTCTGGTGCCCAGACGGTAGTGTGTGCTCTATCCCTCTCACCACAACAGGTCAGCACAGAAGGTCTCCATCACGGGGCACTCACTGTAACCAGGTGACTCTTTTCCTTAGCCCAGTGCCCCAGAGCTGTGTGGGATTCAGACAAAGGAAGGCAATACTGAGAGACATAAATGTGAGGGCTGAGAAGGACTTGTAAGTAATGGTTTGTTTGTCTACAATTCTCAAGTTGGAAATGTACCTGAAGCATCTTAGAATTGTTTACTCTTTAAAAAGGTTTGTTGTAAACAAATTATCCTCCAATTAAAAAAAAAAGTGTATTTAATGAAGAAATCTCTCAGTGCTGTCTTGTCCTTCTTTAAGGATCATTCTTTTTTTTCTCATCAGAATAAACTGTGAGCATTGCAATACATATCCTTCCCTCATATAATCAGCTTTTATCTTATGGCATTTTGAACGAATCCACGAATTAACATGCATGTTCTTACAACTGGGTGAAATTGGGGATCCTGCTGCCACCTTGTGCTTGCTTGATATCGACACCCATTAGTCTGTATGCTGTTATATCTCTACCGTCAAGCACAGTAGCTGGTATACAATAATTTCTTGATATATGCTTGTCGAGTGAGTGAATGAGTGCTTGATTTCAGTTCAAGCATCAAGCCCTTCTTATTACGTGTGCTCTGGCCAGACTCTAACAAAGGACTGTTTAGCCATAATCCATATCAAGCTCTACAGATGATGTATGGGTGAGCCCCATACTCCTAAGGAGGATAGCAATGCCACTGAAATTAGCAAATCATTGAGTGTGTTCTTTGGATCAGCAGAGACTAACCTACTAATCTCCCTTTCAGATATTAAGCAGTTACATCGTTAGTTATTTGCGTTACACTTCCTATATTTTAGACCCATTTTTTTAGTGAGGGCACCTTCTTTTTCTCTGGCTTCATGTGTCCATGTGGAGGAACATCTTCTAGAAAATACTCCGTCTCTTTCCCTACCCTTCATTCATTCCTCCTGACTCATATCTGGTAAGCTTAGAAGAACTGAGTGTGGTTCCCTCAGCCTCTTTCTCCTTTTTAGAGCTGGCCTGTCTCCAAGTGTAGGGGTCCTCACCTCCTCTGGCTCTTAGGTTAGGGAAAGTGCCCTGTAATAGGGATGGCTTGGACTCATAGGTCGTACCTATGACTGGGTGTCTTAAAAGTCATAGGATGAAGGGATGGAGTGGAGCCATGGTCTCTGCTGGACTGGATCAGAAATAAAGCTGATGTTTTTGTCTTCTTGTATCAGACGCCTGCATATTCTGTTTATCTCAATTGGTTCTATAATCAGGAGGAGGAAAAGTAGTATATTGATTCCCACAGTACTGTTAGGCTTGATTAGAAAGTCATTTTTTCCCTTAAACATGCTATTTAAAATGATACAGTATGATCTCAGGTGTGATTTCTGTCACATCAAAGGAATCCAGAAATTTTAGTGTGCATGCCTTAGATATTTATATTGAAGGTCAATCGGGAAAGCATAGTTACAGAACAGAAATACACTTATAGCATACCACACTAGTGTATGACCTTCTTATCACCAGAAATAGGAGGATGAAAGAGAAGTCTGAGAACTGGTTCTTCCTCTTGGGGCTTGTATCTTCTCGAGGAAGCTTAAACCTGCCATTCTTTAATATTGGCCATCCCTGCAACAGGTGTTCTGTGGCTGGGATCAACCATGGCTTCTAGCAGAAGAGCAGCTTTGTGGAAAGAAGTAGGGTTTGAGCTGGGCTTTGAAGGGTGGCTAAGATTTAGGTAAGCCAGGAATGGCTTGGAATAGGATTAGGGGAGAGGAACATTTCAGGCTGGAGGAATGGGATGAGCATTACCTTTGAGGCCCTAATTTATTTGTGGGAAAGAGAGGACAGTGCATTTGACAATGTTACAACCAAGGTTGGCTTCATTGAGTGTGGCCAGATGATGGGAGGGTTTACAAAAGAGCCCTTGTGAGCTTTGGCTGGATCCTGCAGGTGGGTGAGTCATCTTGCAAGCTTGATGGAGGATACAGGATGACCATGCAGGATATGGTGTTTTATTGGATTGGCCAAAAAGTTCATTTTGGTTTTTCCATACAATGTTATGGAAAGGCACTGGACTCACAGACTTGTCCTGTGGGCAGAGGCACCTGCTTCTCTAGTTCCTTTGCCACCTCCCCAACTCTTTCATCTTCCGGGAGCTCTGAGCTACCCCTACATGAGGAATATGGCCATGTCCCTCTGTCACTCTGGACTGTGGCAGACATGCCTGGTATAGAAGGTAGGCTAGGCTGCTTCTGAAAGGACTGAAAGAGCTTTCATTCCCCAAAGACCCTGGCTGTGAGGTTTGAAGTTAGGCATGAGAATGCATATTGTTTCAAAAGAAAAGCCTTTTTTCAGATATGTGAAAAATCAGGAATAATAGTCACCATTCCCCTATAAACACACACATCTAGAAGCTGTAGCAAGGGACTGTACATCATAACAATAGCAATAATAAAGCCTCTGTTTATAAACTGTTTGCTGAGTGTTAGGGCTTTTCTTACTGTGTTTGGGCATTTCTAACATATGTCTTTAACAAAGACATACTGAGCTGTTGTTAGGATTTTGCAGTGCTGGGGGTAAATAGAGACCAGAAAAAAGGCAACCTCAGATGTGAAGGTTTTGGAAGAGTCTTTTACTGAAAGTGGGAGAGAGTCTAGCATAGTGGTTTTGAAATTGGAGAGTTCAGATTTAAATCCTAACTCTTCATTTTACTACAGTATGATTACAGGCAAATTTTCCAACCTCAATGAGGTTCAGTTCCCCAAATTTTGAAGTGGGTATGGTAACAGTTTTTAGAATTTTTTTGATGTCAGTTACATGCGGTAATGAATGCAATGAACTTTGCACAGTGTCTGGCACGTGGTGGATATTCAGTAACATATAGCTAGTATTATTAAGGTCGTTCTTAACTAGCTTCCTGTGGAAACAATTTTTCTATTATCTACTATATCTTTGAGTTGAAGCTTCATAAGAGCCTCTAAATAACTAAAATGCAATACATGGTGAGAGTTACATGTTTTCTCCCACAGGCTCCTTTAACACGTTCGCATGACTCATTTATTAGCACCTTAGAATAACGGAGCCTCAGAAGAGTGGCACTCAGGCAGGACAGAATCATTTTAATAGCGAAGGAATGGAGTTGTAAAAGATAAAGGAATCTGGAAAAAGCCAAAACATGTTCAAAACCAGACGTATTGAGTAATCACAATATGATAGGAAAATTTCGTATATTATCTATTTCACTCTCATTTAACTCAGTAAGATAGGCTGTTCTCATTATCTTACGAATGAGGTAATGAGACTACAGGAGGTGAAATCATTTGCCTGAGGACTCCCAGCTAATCAGTGGAGGGATCAGGGTTTGAACCCAGGGCTCTCTTAATCCAAAGCCTGTGTGTTTTGTCCTCTCTTCTGCTGGCCCTGGGGAAATGGACAGAGCAACGATGCCTATTGAAGGAAGGCAAACTCTGGGGGCCAAAGGCCCTAGGAGAGCCAAGGAGAGGCTTAAGGGTATAAGGCCAAAGGGCCCCGTGTAGAGATATGAAAGAAGTAAACATGTTAACAGGGAAGTGGGGGAAAAGTGAAGGGACGATGTACTTTCACAACTGCCGTTGTTCTTTAGGGCTGGCTTGGTCTGGGAGAGACAGACTGAGCCCCTGACCACACTGCCCAGACACAGTGCCCATCAGGACAGTACAACAGGGTTGGGGCTGCTCAGCATCTGTCCCCTCTCAGTGGCTAGGCAAGGAGCAGGCCAGACTGGGCAGTGGCCTGGGGAGCTTAGGATAGGCAGGCCATTTGTTATTTAGCATAACAGTGTATAGGATTGACAAACATCCATGCCCAGAAGGGGACCGATGTCAGAGTGAGGACTGGTGTTCTAAAGGTGGGTCCCCATCTAAGGGGCTACAGAGAGAACAGGAATTGGGATACTGGCTGGAGGACTCATTGAGCAAGGAAAATCAGCACAGACGTGGGATGGGGAGATGGCCCTGGAAGGATCCCTGGGCAGAAGGTGGGCTTTTAGTGCGGTTTCTCTATCTTCTTCTTTTTTTTTTTTTCTATCCTTCTTGTGAAAGCACGCTGGGCACTTTGTAAGCAGCCAGGGCAGAAGTGCTGTAATGTACAAAACTGAAACTCCAACCCCAGGGGCAGGAGGCGGGGTGTGGGGGAAGGGATGTAAGACACACACCAAGGATGTGTCAGCCCAATGGGCTTGAGTGAATGAAAGCTGCCACATTGAGAAACGTGTAGGCTGCCAAGCAGCAGGGCCAAGGCAAGTCAAAGAACTGTGTATTCTCTAACTCACATGCAAACCAGCCCGGGCCATCCTGCCTCTCAGGCTCTCTGCCTCAAGCAATGAAGAGTCAAAAAAAACCAAAAACCCATGACAGTGAGTTCTACAATTTTCCAGATATAGGTCTACTCAATGGCAAACTTCACCACACCCAGTACTTGTCTCTCGTGATTCCCCGGGAATCCCTGTTGTCAAGTCAATAGTCTCTTCAGTCTTGAAACTCTTCCACATCTTTGCAGTGTTTGAAAATGTAGATGACTTCATGGAGACCTTTCCTCCTCTCTTAGGTTTCTCTTTTTCACTTTCTTGATTTCCTCTTGGTATCTGTATACTGTGGATCGATTAAGGGGCTTCCCAGGTGTCTCAGTGGTAAAGAACTGCCTACCAGTACAACAGACGCAAGAGACTCCTGTTCGAACCCTGGGGCAGGAAGATCCCCTGCAGTAGAAAATGGCAACCTGCTCCAGTGTTCTTGCCTGGAAAGCCCATGGACAGAAGAGCCTGGTGGGCTACAGTCCATGGGGTTGCAAAATGAATGAGCGACTGAGCACACAGCACAAGTTGATTAAGTTATGTGACTGAAACCACCCCCAGTCTCAGTAGCTCAGAGCAATAGATGTTATTTTTAACTCACACTACAAGGTCAGAGCTGCATATCATAGATACCTCTTAGAGACTAGGGCTGACAGTTCCATATTCTGGTACAGAAGTGCCACCTCACATAGCAGTTCTCACATTTCATTGGTCAGAACCTGTCATTAACCTTGCCTAATGTCAAAGTTGGAAAAGCGTAGTCCTGCATGTGCTCAGAAGGCGAGGAGAACGATCAGTAATGTTTCCCTCCCTCTGTTTGCTGGCCTCTCTTCCCCTGGGTCCTCGTGAAACGCTGGTTCCCCACAGGAAGCCATTCTGAACCACATTCCCCTGCCCTTCCTGGGAAGGCTCGTTTACTCATACAGCTATAAGCCTTCCATGTCCTTCTGACTCTGAATCCCCATCCCTGACTTTTGCTTCTCTCCTCCGCTGCAAAGCCATATCCCCAGTTGTGTGATCGATCTGAATAAGTTACTTTAAGCTCATCATCAGTTCAGTTCAGTCACTCAGTCGTATCCGACTCTTTGCAACCCCATGGACTGCAGCACACCAGGCCTCCCTGTCCATCACCAACTCGCAGAGTTTACTCAAACTCATGTCCATTGAGTCAGTGATGCCATCCAACCATCTCATCCTCTGTCATCCCTTCTCCTCCCACCTTCAATCCTTCAAGCTCATCATACTGCAAATCAAATGAATTTCCGGTACCAAAATCCCCTACTTCCTTTCTCTCCTAACACACATGCTTAGCCATCTTCAGGACCTTTAAAATTTCTGGCTTATCTGGTCTGCAAATTCCTTTTTATTCTGTGAAATGTCTATTGGTCTGTTCATCCTCCTTTCCATTGTCAATGCCCTTGATCATGCCAGGCCCAGATTCTCACCACAGTCTACCAAATAGTGTTTCTTCTTCATTTTTAGCCTTTGGCAAAAATATAGCGATTTTCCTAAAAATAGATCTAATCGTGTTGCTCCCTTATGTAAAAACCTTTGAGAATTTCCTCCAACCCACAGAATAAAGTACATCACGTCAACTCCTTGGGGAGAACGAGGTTGTATTTGAACAGAGACAGACAAGAACCTGAATCCTGGTCTGCCGCCTACTAGCTGTGAGTAAGCTATGTAATCTCATTGACTCTCAACTTTCTAATCTATAAAAAGAAAATAATACCTGTCTCATGGGTTGCTTTTTTGGCTTGCATTCATGTCCATCATCCAGTTGACCGGGGGCTGGTTATTATGCTTCCTCATGAACCTAGGCTGATAGAGTAGACTCTCTCTGACCTCCTCCTTCCCCATTGCCTACTGTACTTCAGCCACTGACTCACACCGTGACAAGGGAAAGAGTGCTCTGGAGGCTCTAATCCTACCAATGAAGTGTTTGTCCTCAAACCTATTTGCCAGAACTGGCTGTAAGGCCGTGTCTAGCCTGAGGAGCTGCAAAGGCTGAGGGCCAAAAATACTATGTGAGCAGCATGAACGACTCCTTTACCCCATAGCAGTCACCACAGGCCCTCGCCCTCTGGGTCACCCCATTGCCTGATCAAGGTCTGATACTGAAACCACTAGTCCATCAACCTTGTCAGGTTTTCATTAGCTTTCTTCCAAAGAGGGTGGGACACAACAGTTTTAAATATGTCAGGGACTTTACAATAAGCACTAACCCTCAAAGATGCTCTGACTAGAAGGGATGCAAACTATCTTTGAGTCACTTCTCCTCATCACTGATGAGGAAACCAAAGGACCGAGAAGGGCAGGACCTTCCCACCTCATGCTCCCTCACATCTCAGTCTCAGCATGTCCATCCTGAGCCCTCATTATTGTTGCCAGCAAATCCCATCATTCAGCCTGTGTTTTCTCAGTGGCTGTTGTTACCATTTATTTTCCACTTGTTTTTCTAAACACGTCTTCTTCCCTGGACACCTTCCCTTGTTCCTCTCTTAGAATTGGAGCCTCTATCTCCGCTATTTCATCCATGTCTCATTTATAGCATATGCCATTTTTTATTGTTTTACTTGTCTGTCTCCTGGGAAGATTGGATTTACTTGAGTACCAAAATGGTATCTCACACATTGTTGTATTTTCCAATCTAGCAGGCGGCACTTTATCCAGTGCTACTGGATAAAAGTCTAGTCTGAGTGATTGGAAACAAAAACAATTCCCTCAACCATGCAAACAGGCAGAGTTGGTACTGAAGCCCAAGACTCCTGATTCTTGTTCCCACTTTCTACTGAATGATATTCAGCTTGTAATTTTTCAGTTGCTTACAAAATTGGGTTCCATGCTCTTATTCTTGGGTATAAGAGGCTGTTTCTTGTCAGATTTTTTCCTCTATTGTTCATTAGGTTTGCTGATTTGCTTTATTCCTCATTTGGTAATAATACTGCTTTGCATTCTAGATGGATATACTCCCTAAACAAAAGATTTTGAGTTTTTGTTTTTTTTTGCCATTTTATTATCATGTTACAGGAAATAAACAGATTAATTCTAATTTGCAGTTTGATAGCCTGAATTAAAGGATACTATATTGCTTGGAGGGTTTAATATTTTGCAGAGACTGAGTTACTCTTTTTTTTTTCTTTTAATTGCTTTACAATATTGTGTTGGTTTCTGCCATACAACATGAGTTACTCGAGATAACTTGGAGGTTTTTTGCAAACTATAAAGGATCATACTGTTATGATACAAGTATTATACTTAACATCCAGCATCATGTCTGGTGCATAATAGATGCCGAATGAGAATTCAATAAGCAAACTAAGACCTTTTCTCCCCTAGGTATATGTTTGCAAAGAAAATGTTTCCTTACCTAACTGGGTTGCACAACGCTCGCTTTTAACTTTTCAAATCATTTTTATATCTATTATTGTCCTCGTGACAAGCTGTTTTGCAACCGCAAACCATACCCTGCAAGTCAGTCAGTGCTGTGTTCTGAAGACTCCAGGGGAACCAACCTGGACCGTGTGAACGACAAGCTATAAAGGATCAATGCAGTCTGCTTTCTACCAACAGCAGCCCGCCACACCATATTCCTCCTTGGCGGCCAGTCCCCTTATCCTGATTGACTCAGACTCTCTTGGCTGCCTCTTTTTTTTTTTTTCTTTACTTCCAGAAGGATCTCGAGTCTTTTCCTTATGTCCTAAAGTGCCCTGTTTGGGGTAGGTGTTTCCAGTTGTGAAGATCATATCAGCAAAGCCCTCTCCAGCAGGTGTTTTCGTCCTAGTCTCATTCATTCAATATATAATGTAGTTCCTACTATGAACCAGGTGCTATGTTAAGTTCTATGGTAAAAGCATGACTAGACTTACTTTTTTTTTTTTTCCATTTATTTTTATTAGTTGGAGGCTAATTACTTTACATCATTGCAGTAGTTTTTGTCATACATTGAAATGAATTAGCCATGGATTTACATGTATTCCCCATCCCGGTCCCCCCTCCCACCTCCCTCTCCACCCGATCCCTCTGGGTCTTCCCAGTGCACCAGGCCCGAGCACTTGTCTCATGCACCCAACCTGGGCTGGTGATCTGTTTCACCCTAGACAATATACATGTTTCGATGCTGTTCTCTTGAAACATCCCACCCTCGCCTTCTCCCAGAGTCCACAAGTCTGTTCTATAATCTGAGTCTCTTTTTCTGTTTTGCATATAGGGTTATCATTACCATCTTTCTAAATTCCATATATATGTGTTAGTATACTGTAATGGTCTTTATCTTTCTGGCTTACTTCACTCTGTATAATGGGCTCCAGTTTCATCCATCTCATTAGAACTGATTCAAATGAATTCTTTTTAATGGCTGAGTAATATTCCATGGTGTATATGTACCACAGCTTCCTCATCCATTCGTCTGCTGATGGGCATCTAGGTTGCTTCCATGTCCTGGCTATTATAAACAGTGCTGCGATGAACATTGGGGTGCACGTGTCTCTTTCAGATCTGGTTTCCTTGGTGTGTATGCCCAGAAGTGGGATTGCTGGAGAGGGTGTGGTGAAAAGGGAACCCTCTTACACTGTTGGTGGGAATGCAAATTAGTACAGCCACTATGGAAAACAGTGTGGAGATTTCTTAAAAAGCTGGAAATAGACCTACTTTTAAGAGACCCTCTCAAACTTTGTCTCCAGGACTGTTTAGAATAATTCACCTATATCTCTTCATCTTATTATCCTTGGTTTTCAGAGGTTATGAATTTTGTACCCTGTTTGTTTTGCTTTTTATACAGTGTGGACTATTTCTTCATATGCTTCACCCTTGCAAGCCTAGTTCTATAAATTTCACTTCCTGGGAGCATCAGATGTGACTAATGTTGGGCTTCATTTGAGTTATAACCTAAGAATTCTCAGGCTAGCAAGGGCCTTAGAAAATATTTCACAGCTGAACTAGAGTCACCTCTGTCCCACAAATTGTCTTGGCTAAGACCTCGGAGTGGCAAGTGGCAGAGTTAGACTGGAATCGAGGGCTCTTGACTCCTATTCCGTGTTCATTGTTTATCTACCCTTGTCAGGGAGCCTTTTGTTATTTCACTTCTATCCTTGTTATCCCTTGCTCTTGATTTGGTGCTGAGGACCACAGTTTTTGCCCCTTATTTTGATCCATTACAGAGTCTTGGAGGCCAATAACAACCTGCATTTCCCAGCAGTGGCTTCGGGTCTCTGAGTGTTGCCCTTTTAGGCTGATGTGCTATGTCTTATATGAAGTTGATGAGCCTCTTTTAGTCCTTATTGCTATCCAGATACTGCAGCTTGAATTGCAGCTAGTAGGATTGATAAGATCCTCCTAACCCAGGGAGGACATGTCCAGAGGACAGGCCAACGTGGGGATACTGGCAGGGCTTTTCTATGGAGAGTTCTCTTGTGAGGAGGTGTTCAGGAAGCAGGCTTGTGGAACAGGGACAAAGAGAATTCTAAAAAGACTCTCCAGTGAACTTTCCTCTAGCTCCTCTCAAAGAGGAATGGAGATGCTGGGCACCTTGCAGTGCTAATTTTTATTGTTCTGAAGGGAAATGGCAACCCACTCCAATATTTTTGCCTGGAGAATTCCATGGACAGAGGAACCTAGCAGGCTACAGTCCATGGAGTCGCGAAGAGTCTGGCTCGATTGAGTGACTAATACACCCTCTCTGTCTGTCTCTCTCTGCTGGTACTATGATTGGGTTTCTTTTGCTGTCTGCTTGGCAAGGGAATTGTGATTGGCTTGACTGGGAACATGAGATGGGGACGGGGGAAGTTTTAGCAAGCTCCAATTAATTTACAGATTTCAAGAGAGGCAGTTGTTGGAGGTACAGAAGGGCTCCTCTTGAAGGAAGAAGTATAACATCTAACCCCCACTAGCCAGATGGCAGTGGAGACCCTGGAGTTATCAGGGCAGCAGGTGCCAGGGCAGGGAGAACAGATGGCACTTTTGCACCACTCTTCACAGTCTTCTTTTGGGATTTTCCTCTTTTCTGTCTTAATCTTTAGTATTCCCTTAATGAGCTCTGGATTCAATGACAGTATGCTTTGGAAAGTCTCTCAGGGTGATACACAGAGAAGCCAGGTTTGCTACTTAGGAACTTAAATGGCCGAGGGGTTCCTCATCACTCCTCTGGCTTGTTAAGCCCACCCCTCAGTTGCCTGAAGCTTGGCCCTTTGAGAAGGTGGTTAACTGTAGGCTTGGGAGGAAGGCATGACAGAGAGTCTGTTTAAGTGAATGCAGGCAGCCAAGTCTGAGAGCCCAGAGGCTCACCCCTGAACTTGGTGAGGGTAAATATTAAAGTGGTTTCTGAGTGTTTAATAAATTCTTGTAAAAAAGGGCATTGGGTCAACTATAGAAGAATGCAGCTGACAGGCACAGTTTCTTAAACTGGAAGAAAAATTATTTCTTGCTTATGTTTTAGGGTCTATACACACACACACACACACACACACACACACACACGGCTTTTTCCCTTTTCCAGAATACCTTTGCATATATATTTTATTCCTTTATTCACATCATAACTTCAAGAGAAATTATTATCCCCATTTTGTAAGAAATAGAGGTTGACTGTGGCTTAGCCAGGGTCACATAGCTTGGCGGTGTCAGAGCCAGGGCTAGAAGCCAGCTCTTCTGCTTCTCCTCAGTGCTTTTTCCTTATTATTCAGAGTAACTCGACACCCTCATAACCACGAGGCAATGTGTTTTCATAACTCATGTTTCATTGACTCACAAAAACCCTTCTGTCTGCAATATTTCATATACACAAAAGAACAAATATGTATGTAATTTTGTATAAGGTTTGTACCATATATGTGCTATAAACACAAGTGCCATGAGTATCTGGTTATTCACAATAAAGCTGGAGAGAGAGCATTGTTACTGGCACCAGCGGAGTCCAGTGGCCTTTTTCCAACTGCTGCTCCCACCTTCCCTCAAGGGGTTGCACTTACTATTCCTTTGCTTTTCATTACTTTTACTATGAATACCTATGTCTGTCTCCTTACAAAATAAATCATTGTTTGGTTGTATGAATTGGAACATAAAGTGTGTATTTTTATTCATCTTGGGTCGTTGCTGTGTAGAATTCCACTATAAATGTGCTGCAAGTTGTTTATCCATTCTCCTCAGTGGATCCTTCTACTTTTTTTGCTGATGCAAATATGTTGCCATGAAAATTCTGGAAGTAGTCTTCTGGAGTTATAGGGCATATGCACCTTCAACTCCATGACATAGTACAAATGATTTTTGTTTTTTGAGGGTATTAAATCTTTTATTGATTACACATGATAATGGATGATTTTTTTAAAGTGATTGTACCAATTTATAATTTCACCAGCAGTTTATAAGAGACCCTGTTGTTCCCCATCCTTGTTAACACAAACTTTTTTGGCCACTGATTTTATGTGAACGTGAAGTATATAAACACCATCTCATGGTTTTAATTTGCATTTTCTACATTCCTAATGAGGTTGACTGTGCTTTCAAATGTTCATTGCCCATTTGTATTTTACCTGTTTCCACCTTTTGTCTCTATTTCTTTTGGGTTGTTGGTCTTTTTCTGAGTTCTTTATATACTTCAGGTAAACATTACTTTTGTTTGTTTTTGTCTTGAAGTATCAATAACTCTTCACAGTGAGTCGCATGTCATTATTATGTTCTAGGGTGTCCTAACTGAACAGAAATTTGAAGTTTTAATTTACTCACGTTTATCTTATTTCTATGGTTTATGTTTTTTTAAATCTTGTTTTGAAAAATCCTTCTCTACTTCAGGGCTTCCCTGGTGGCTCAGCTGGTGAAGAATCCACCTGCAATGTGGGAGACATGGGTTCGATCCCTAGGCTGGAAAGATCCCCTGGAGAAGGGAACGGCTACCCACTCCAGTATTCTGGCCTGGAGGATTCTATGAACTGTGTAGTCCATGGGGTTGCAAAGAGTCGGACATGACTGAGTGACTTTCACTCTCTACTTCAAAGTTATAAAGATATTCTTATATGCTCTTCTAAAAATTTTGTAAAATTTTGCTTTTTGTATGTAAGTCTTTAACCTACTTGGGTGAGTGTGTGTGTGTGAATGATTTGGAAAAGGGGCCTATTTTCACTTATTTTCCATATAGACAGTGAATTGCCCAGCACCACATAAAGGAAAACAGCTAACTCTTCTTGGTGTTTTTCTTTTCCATAAGAATTTCAGCATCCTTATCAGGTTCCAAGGAAATATCAGTTAGGATTTTTATTGGAATGCTTCTCATCCTCTAGTATGATTTAGGGAAACTGGTATTTACAATATGTCTATCCATGAATATATAAATATCTTCATTCTTGGTGCCTTCTTTAATGTCTTTCAATATCATTTAATAACTCAAGGAATGTCTTACATATCTTTTATTAGATTTATTCCTTGTTACCTCATGATTCATGTTGCTAATACAAATGGTACCTTTTTATTATTCATTTTGTAATTGCTCTGGTATCTAAGGTTTCCATTGATTTTGGAAATTGACAATTTGTGTTCATTAATATTGTTATACTTTCTTAATTCTATTAAATTATACATAGATTTTTTTTGAGGTTTTCAGTGTATAGTCTTCTTATCCAAAGATCACATAGCTTTTTAATTATTTTTTTCCACTTATTCTACTTATGCCCTCTATCAGATATGAATTTGCATTCTTTTTATTTTCTTCCAGTGGCTAAATTTTAATTTTTTCCATGCATTTCAAATTAGTGAAATTTTTGTAAACTCAGTACCTTAATGCTCTTACTCTGTCATATAAAAACTTAATTACTTATATTGCCTGATTTTTGGCTTCTAAGCTATTATTGGCCAATGTGAAACTCTAGGGCTTTGCTTTTTTTTTTTTCCTGGCCGCACTATATAGCTGTTGGATCCTAGTTTCCCAACCAGGGATTGAACCTGGGTCCTCAGAGGTGAAAGCACAGAGTTCAGACCCCCGGATCGCCAGGGGTTCCCTCTAATCTTTTAACTCAACAATTTAGAAATAAACATTACAGTTTTAAACAAATATATTTGTTAGATTTATTGTATGTAATACTTAACATGCCTCCCACTTTATTTGATCACCATTCTTTCTTCCATTGTAATGGAAGAAACTTTTTAAAAAATTGCTCTCTTTCTAAAGTGCATCCTTCAGAGTTTTCTTTGGCAGAGATCTGTTGCTGCAGTTGCTTCAGTTTTTATTTATCTGAAAATATCTTTATTTTGACTTCATTCTTAAAAGTTTGTCAGGATTCGTAATTCAAATGTGGCATTTATTTCATCTCAGCATTCTAAAGGTATAATCCCTGTATCTTGGCTTTCAAAATTACTGATGAGATCTAAATGGCATCCCTTAATAAATGATGATATTTAAAAATCTCTTAGGCTTCGTTAAAGACTTTGCCTTTGGTATTATATGGTTTTAGTCTAATGGCACTAGTTATGGGTTTCTTTTTATTTATCCTACTTTTGATATATTGTGTTTACTATATTTATTTGAGTGTTTCATCAATTCAGAGACAATTCAGGTATCTTCAAATATTTCCTCTCCTTCTATCTCCCCTCTCTTTATGGAACTCTGACTTGATCTACTTAAGATCTTGACCCAATTTAACGTTTGTATTAACCTCCCTTTCGTCTTTTCTATCTCTTTATTTTATTGGGCTGCATTAAAAAAAAAATAAATCTCACAATTTACTAACATATTTTTTTAGTGCTGTCTACTTTGCTGTGTAACTTATCTTTGAAATTAAATTTCAAAGAGAGAAAACACAAATGATCGACATTAGGAATGAAAAGGAGATCATCACTATAGACCCTACATATATTAGAATATATTAGAAAATAGGGATATAGCATGAGTAAATCTATACCAGTAAATTCAACAACTTAGAGAAAATGGTAAGTTCCTTGAAAGCATAATTTGCCAAAATTTATACGAGAAATTGAAATTTTAATTAAACCATATCTCTTAAATTTATTTATTTTTTCTTAAATTTAATGAATAATCTAACATTTTCTCACAAAGAAAACTCCAGCCCACATGGCTTCCTCAATAAGTTCTGTCAAACATTATACCAAACCTTCTTGAACTCTTTAGACTGTAGAGAAGGATAGAAAACTTCTCAACTCATTTAATGTGGACAGCATTACCCTAATACTTAAATTGTTATTGTTGTTGTTCAGTCACTGAGTTGTGTCTGACTGTTTGCGACCCCATGGACTGCAGCATGCCAGGCTTCTCTGTCCATCACTATCTCCCTAAGTCTCTTCAAACTCATGTCCACTGAGTCAGTGATACCATCAACCGTCTCATCACCCCCTTCTCCTGCCTTCCATCTTTCTAACCATCAGGGTCTTTTCCAATGAGTCAGCTCTTTGCATCAGGTGGCCAAAGTGTTGGAGCTTTAGCATTAGTCCTTTCAATGAATATTCAGGGTTGATTTCCTTTATAATTGACTGGTTTGATCTCCTTACTATCCAAGGGGATCTCAAGAGTCTTCTCCAACACCATAGTTCGAAAGGGTCAATTCTTTGGTGCTTAGCCTTCTTCATGGTCTGATTCTCACATCCATACATGACTACTGGAAAAACCATGGCTTTGACTATATGGACCTTTGTCAGCTAAATAGTGTCTCTGCTTTTTAAAACACTGTTTAGGTTTGACATAGCTGTTTTTCCAAGGAGCAAACTTCCTATAATTTTGTGGCTGCAGTCACCGTTCGCATTGATTTTGGAGCCCAAGAAAATGAAATCTGACACTGTTTCCACATTTTCCCCATCTATCTGCCATGAAGTGATAGGACCAGATGCCATGACCTTAGTTTTTTGAAACTTGAGTTTTAAGCCAGTTTTTACACTCTCCTCTTTCACCTTCATTAAGAGGCTCTTTAGTTCCTCTTCACTTTCTGCCATTAAAGTAGTATCATCTGCATATCTGAGGTTGTTGATATTTCTCCTGGCCATCTTGATTCCAGCTTGTGATTCATCCAGCCTGGCATTTCTCATCATGTACTGTACATATAAGTTAAATAAATCTATTGTTCAGTTGTGAAGTTGTGTCCCATGGACTACAACATGCCAGACTTCCCTGTCCTTCACTATCTCCTGGAGTTTGCTCAAACTCATGTCCATTGAGTTGGTGATGCCATCCAACCATCTCATTCTCTGTCTCCTCCTTACCTTCCTGCCCTCAGTCTTTCCCAGCATCAGGATCTTTCCCAGTGAGTCAGCATCAGTTGGCCAAAGTATTGGAGCTTCAGCATCAGTCCTTCCAATGAATATTCAAGGTTGATTTCCTTAAATCTGACAAACATGTAGTTAGAAAAGAAGATTGCAGAATAGTACTTATCATGAACATAGGTGGAAAATTCCTTAACAAAACATCATCAGTCAAATTTGACAGACTATAAAGGATAATGATATTTAACCCATGAGTTCGAGGTTGGCTTGGCATTTGAGTATCAATCAGTGTAGCACATTAACAGTATTAAAGGGAAAAAAGCACATGTAACAACTCAATAGATGCCCAAAAAGAGGATAACAAAATCTAATAATCTTTTATGATTAAAAACTCACAGAACTTTCTCAATCTGATTAAACGGCATCTTAAAGCCTACAGCTGAGCTGGTATCATAGTTCACGGTGAAATATTAATTCCTTTTTCCCCTGTGATATGGAAATAGGCAGGAACTTTCACTTTCACCTTTCTGTTCAACATTGTCCTGTAGATATGAGCTATTTTAATAACAATAGGAAACAGAAATAAAGGGCACACAGATCAGAAAGGAAGAAGTAAAGCTAATTTTTTTCACAGACAATAAGATTGCATATTTTGAAAATCTAACAGTAGAATCTACAAACTACTTAAGCTAATAAGCAAATTTAGTAAGATTATAGGACATAGATAAAATACAAAAATTTAATTGGGTTAAATATACTTGCAGTGATCCATTTCAATGTAAGTGAATTAAAATTTTCTAATGTAAAAAAATTCAAACATCTAGGAATTAAAAAGATGAGACTGGGCACCATATTTGCATAATATGTATCTGTTTTTATCTTTTTAACTTTAGAGATTTCTATTACTTTCCTGTAAGCTTAAGAATATATTAATTAGCATGCATCTTATAATTTACCCAGTATCTGGATATTTTGTGTGAAAGGTGTTTCAGAACATTAGTGCATAGTTCCGCTTGAAGTAGAAGTCAGTTTTTTTTGACTCTGCAGAATACCTGTTAGATACAGCAGTTTTTGAGCAGCTTTAGGTGGAAATACAGTTCTAGCATGATAGTGACTATCTTACTTCACACTTAAGCAAAATTGTTGAGTCAAAACCTGTCAGGCTACCCCTTTAGACATAAAGCCTGTACTTACTGCTTCCCCAGATAGGAAGCATGACTGCAAAGCAGTAGGTTAACCTCTGGAAACACTGCCGGCCTGGTGTGTGTCAGCTTTCCTTTAAGGGGGGCTCTGTCTATACGTGTTTCATGTCGACCCATCATATGTCTGTGCCTTTTATTGATTGCGGATATAGCCACAGATATGCAGAAACTACGTTTTCAGAAAAGATAAGAGTGAAGATTTGAAAATAAGTCATATTTTAACTTAAACTTAGAAGCCATGGTAATATTTGTATGCCAGATATGTGAAAAATTGATTCGTGTTTATGAGCAGAATGTATTTAACTTAGAAAAGGATATGGCCGTGATTTATGTCATTGAAAATTGGTGCTTTTAATGAGAATTCATTTCTCTTAACTATCATTTGATAATAAAAGAGTAATGTAAATTTACTACTCCCTGTACATGCTAAGAATGTGAATTTCATGCCTCCTTTTAAGGCTTCAGCCATTCAACTTCACAGAGCATGGAAGGGCAAGGACATCCTATAGTGGAGTCCAGGGGTTTTTGTGACCTCAGGGATGAGAGACAGAAGGGAAGACAGAAAAGAAAGAATGAAAAAGAAGAAAAAAAAGCAGAGGAGGACAGCACAAAAAAAAGAAGAAGAGTAAGATACGTTGAAAAGATGTGACTGAATGCTACCAATATAATCATAAGGGTATCAAGTGACACTGACCTCCTAGCTGGTAATCTGCCTCTCTAGAGCTATTTGTGGTCAAAAGAATCTTGGTTCTGTCACTGCTTCACCTTATGGACTTCAAACAAGTTTTTTAACATCCTTTGGCCTCTTTAAAAATGAGATGATAGCACGTATTTTATGTCTTTAGGAAAACTAAATGATACAGTGCTTTTAAAGCACTTAATAGAGTTTCTGGGACATCATAAGCACAAAATAAATGGTAATTAATATGATGATCTCCATACCACATCCTCTAGACACACACACACACACAAATTGGTTCTGCTCTGGACAATACTTATGCAACTATCTGTAGTGAAAAATCACTTTTTAACATTCCCAGTCTAGTGTGTGTTGATAGTTTTGTAAAATGAAATTGTAACAAAAATGGATTGCTACAATAATGAAATGAAAATACAGAGACATAAATATAAGCCATCAACTTTTATTCTAAAATTAAATTGACATTAAATATCTATCACATTATTATAGAAGTTACTAAGCACTTTTAATTTCTGAATTTATTTTATCATGTTCTAGTAGCAGTGTACAGTGTACCGATGGGCCTTGGTCCATGGACTATATTTTGAGTACCACTGCTCTGCGAAGAGCAGACCTATGATGGCTTTATATACATTTAGGATAAACTTTGCTGAAAGAAGGGCTTGGAAGTTCTTAGAAGTCTGTGTTGGGGTGAGGGGTTATGGCCTAAGCTGGCAGCTCTCCCTCTAATGCATTCATTTGCACACATGTCCCTCATTGTTCCAAACTCTGGAAAAATTTTCTCTAGAAATTCCCATCAAAAGGTCCTATGCAAGAGTGATTTCTTCTGCCGGTGGCCTGTTTTTGTTGTTTAGTCACTAAGTAGTGTACAACTCTTTGCAACCCCATAGACTACAGCATGCCAGGCTTCCCTGTCCTTCACTATCACCTGGAATTTGCTCAAACTCACATCCATTGAGTGAGTGATGCTATCCAACCATCTCATACTCTGTCTTCCCTTTTTCCTCCTGCCTTCATTCTTTCCCAGCATCAGGGTCTTTTCAATGAGTCAGTTCTTTGCATCAGGTGGCCAAAGTATTGGAGCTTCAGCATCACTCCTTCCAGTGAATATTCAGGACTGATTTCCTTTAGAATTGACTGGTTGGATCTCCTTGCCATCCAGGGGACTTTCAAGAGTCTTCTCCAACACCACAGTTCAAAAGCATCAGTATTTTGGCACTCAGCCTTCTTTATGGTCCAACTCTGACATCCATATATGGCTGCTGGAAAAACCACAGCTTTGACTATATGGACCTTTGTCAACAAAGTTATGTCTCTGCTTTTTAACACACTGTCTAGGTTCATCATAGCTTTTCTTCCGAGGAGCAAGTGTCTTTTAATCCCATGGCTGCAGTCACCGTCCACAGTGATTTTGGAGCCCAAGAAAATAAAATCTGTCACTGTTTTCATGTTTTACCCATCTATTTGCCATGAAGTGATGAGACCAGATGCTATGATCTTAGTTTTCTGAATGAGTTTTAAGCCATCTTTTTCACTCTCCTCTTTCACCTTCATCAAGAGGCTCTTTAGTTCCTCTTCATTTTCTGTGGTTAGCGTGGTTATAATCTGTATATCTGAGGTTATTGATATTTTTCCCAGCAATCTTGATTCCAGCTTGTGCTTCATCCAACCTGGCATTTTGCATGCTGTACTCTGCATATAAGTTACATAAGCAAGGTGACAATATACAGCCTTGATGTACTCCTTTCCCAATTTGGAACCAGTCCCTTGTTCCATGTCTGGTTCATGCAGGTTCTTGACCTGCATACAGATTTCTCAGGAGGCAGGTAAGGTGCCTCTCATCTCTTTAAGAATTTTCCATGGTTTGTTGTGATCCATACAGTCAAAGGTTTTAGCATAGTCAGTGAAGCAGAAGTAGCTGTTTTTCTGGAATTCTCTTGCTTTTTCTATGATCCAGTGGGTGCTGGCAATTTGATCTCTGGTTCTTCTGTCTTTCTAAATCCAACTTGTACATCTGGAAGTTCTCGGTTCACATAATGTTGAAACCTAGCTTGAAGCATTTTAAGCATTACCTTGCTAGCATGTGAAATGAGTGCAATTGTGCGGTAGTTTAAACATGCTTTGGCATTGCCCTTCTTTGGAATTGGAGTTAAAACTGACATCTTCCAGTCCAGTACCCACTAAATTTTTCAAATTTGCTGGCATATTGAATGCACCACTTTCACAGCATCATCTTTTAGGATTTGGAATAACTTAGCTGGGATTCTATCACCTCCACTAGCTTTGATCATAGTAATGCTTCCTAAGGTCCATTTGACTTCACATTCCAGAATGTCTGACTCTAAGTGAGTGACCATATCATCATGGTTATCTGAGTCATTAAAACCTTTTCTGTACAGTTCTTCTGTGTATTCTTACTACCTCTTCTTAATCTCTTCTGCTTCTGTTAGGTCCTTACTGTTTCTGTCCTTTATTGCGCCCATCTTTGCATGAAATGTTCCCTTGGTATCTCTAATTTTCTTCAAGAGGACTAGTTCTCTAGAAATTTATGAGATGAGCAGTTAGAATTGAGAAACAGCCAAATAGTTTACTAATACTTTGGTAATACAGACTTTGTCAGAAGATTCATTTTTGTCCTCTCTGAACTTCACTGATATTCCTTCTTTTCTAGTGTTGATTTTTATTATCCTTCACCCAAATACTTGTTTTGAGTTACTATCCCAAGGTGATAAAATAGCAAGAGTCATCCACTCTCAGCACTTTATACTTTAAGTGAACTAGCTACCGTGGAGCTTCAGATCCAAATTCAACTTGTGTACGTTTAAGACGTACCATGCTCTGCACCATGATGGATACCTTTTGATCTTTTGAGTCCACTGACACAATAGCTCGAGATTGGTATTTTTATCGGTGCTGTTTATTAGAAAATCAAGCCTCAGAAATGTTGAATGATGTTCCCATGGACTGTGATTCAAACTTAGGTGTGCTGCCTCCAAATATAGTTCTTTTATACTATAGTACATGTTTAATTATCTCTCAGAACATCTTATTTCTTTGGGTGTATTAGATATTGCTACAGAGTCCTCCCTGGAAATTGTATGGTAGCCAACAGTAGTCCTGCACAGTAATGTCCATCACTTTCCAGCCTTTCAGGAGAACATCTTTGCTTATATACCACCTGCTTTTGTAGCATTTGTTTCTAATAGACATTGCAATTTTCAACAAAGTAATAGTGAGTTACATTTTCATGAAGAACTCCAGGTAACTGTAAGACAAGCTAAAAAATTTGGTGATTTATTAAATATTCTTGGTGGCTCAGACAGTAAAGAATCCACCTGGGATCTCTGGGTAGGGAAGATCCCCTGGAAAAGGGAATGATACCCACTCCAGTTTTTTGCCTGGGAAATCCCATGTACAGAGGAAGCTGGCTGGCTACAGTCCAGTCCAACTGAGTCCAACCCTCAGTCCATGAGGCCTGAGGGTTGGACGTGACTGAGAGACTAAGCACACAGTACAACTTCAGAAAGAGTTCTAAATAAAAGATGATATAAACATAAGTGAGACTGCAGAAGACTGCAGAAGGATAAGGTCTCAATTGCAAGATAAATATTTAAGTAGAATACACTAAAGAATTGCCTGCCCTGATGAGGCTTTACAGCTTTGGAGTGGTTTTGAAAGTTCATGTTCTAAGACACGGTGCAGATTTTACTTTTAAATAGGATGGAGAATTAATTCTTGAAGGTAGAGGGGTTGATCACACTATCACTAGATGGGATCTGCAGTGGTCATGACTCATCACGGTAACCTACCTTCAGAAAAAAAGTGTATACTTCTTCATGTTTGGTTACTTTTATTCATTCATTCAACAAATATCTATTGCATTCCTTGTTCTTTGTGTGTGTGTTTATTTATTTGGCTGCACTGGGTCTTAGTTGCAGCATGTGGGATCTTTTTAGTTGTGGCATGCGAACTCTTAGTTGTGGCATGTGGGATCTAGTTCCCTGACCAAGGCTTGAACCTGGGCCCCCTGCACTGGGAGCTCAGAGTCTTAGCCGCTGGACCACCAGGGAAGTCCTCTCTTTGTTCATTCTTATGTGTGTGTGTATATGAGTTACTCAGTCCTGTCTGACACTTTGCGACCCCACGGACTGTAGTCCACCAGGCTCCTCTGTCCATGGGATTCTCCAGGCAAGAATACTGGAGTGGGTTGCCATTCCCTTCTCTGATGGATCGTCCTGACCCAGGGATTGAACCCAGGTCTCCTGTATTGTGGGCAGATTCTTTACTGTCTGGGCCACCAGAGGATATTATAGAAGAACAGAAAACCAAAGAGTTAAACAAGGTAATCTTTTAGCAACAAATGTTGTCAACAAAACAGATGACTGTAAAAGAGTGTAACAGGTAGTGGGATTACTGATTTTAGTTCTCTGAATCAGGAAAGGTCCCCTAAAGTCCAGGAGACAGACAAGAGTCAGACTCATCTGGGGTCTTGTAGAGAACTGTGGGATGCCAGGGGAGAGTCTGAAACAGGAGGGTAACATGGCTAATTTGTATTTTAAAAGCTGCTCCTTCGTTTTCTCTTGTGAGGGAAATAGGGGGATTGGGGCAAGGGTAGAAACAGAAAGTAAGTTAGGTTACTGCAGGACACTGAAGGTGGAGAACATGCAGGTAAGAAACTGGGGTAGCTTGGGCTCAGGGGCCACAAGTTTAAGGGAGACAGTAGGAGGGTAGGAATTGTTGCATTGGACTGGGGTTGCAGCGAGAGAAAAGAAAGAATGGATAATGACTCCTAGGGTGGGTCATATTCTTTACTGAGGTGGGAGAGTCTAGAGGGGGAGTGATTTGGGGGAGAAATAAGTTCGATTTTGGCCAGGTTAAGTTTGAGATGCCTGTTGGACACCCAGGTTGCTGAACACAGCAGACAGTTGTATAAATGGGTTTGGAGCTCATTGGAGAATTGGGCCTGGAGCCATAGATTTGATGGTATAGAGATGATGTTGACTCTGTGGGCCCAACAGGATCATCTCAGGGGAACACAGCTAGCGGAGAAGACCTAGGCCTGGATGCTGGGGCACCCCCATATGTTAAGGAGAAGCAAAGAGATAGAGAAGAAGCAAAGCAGAGGAACCTAGGAAGTTTCTTTCTCCTGAAAGAATGAGCTGGGGTTGCACACCCACATGTGCCCCCTGCCCCTGTTGACCTTGCACATCCAGGGTCCAGGACTGAGACACAGCCCAGGCCCCACTCACTCCAGGGGACCCAGCCTCACCTCTTGTTCAGAACCCGAGCCTGCTGCGTGTCCAATGGTTGCCCCTCCTGTGAGGTGCCTTCATTCACTTAGTAAACCTTTGTTGAGCAGCTCGTTTGCGCTGAGACTGTGGGTATAACGCTCAGCAAGAATGGTTCGGCACAGTCCTTGCCCTCAGGGTCATCAGCAAGTGGACGATTACAATGAACAGAAATGGTGGAGGTATAGCTATTTTAGTATAGACTGTGGGACCCAGGCAAACATTTAGTTCAGTTCAGTCGCTCAGTTGTGCCCAAGTCTTTGTGACCCCTATGAACCACAGCATGCCAGGCTTCCTTATCCATCACCATCTTCTGGAGCTTGCTCACACTCATGTCCTTTGAGTTGATGATGTCATCCAACCATCTAATCTGTCGTCCCCTTCTCCTCCTGCCTTCAATCTTTCCCAGCATCAGGGTTTTTTCCAATGAATCAGTTCTTTGCATCAGGTGGCCAAAGTATTGGAACTTTAGCATCAGTCCTTCCAGTGAATATTCAGGACTGATTTCCTTTAGGATTGACTGGTTTGATCTCCTTGCAGTCCAAGGGACTCTCAAGAGTCTTCTCCAACACCACAGTTCAAAAGCATCAATTCTTTGGCACTCAGCTTTCTTTATGGTCCAACTCTCACATCCATACATGATAACTAGAAAAATGATAGCTTTGACTAGATGGACCTTTGTTGGCAAAGTAATGTCTCTGCTTTTTAGCAGAGCAAAAGTAATGTCTCTGCTGTCTAGGTTTGTCATAGCTAGTATAGTTGCTGTTGTAAGCCTAAATTTCCCATCTGAATGGAATTAAATGTGAAGGGCTCTCTGATGTACCCTGAGGATGTGATGGATGGATGAGCAAATGAAAACTCCAGTCTAGCCCCTCATGGAACACTAAAAATACAGTGAGTGGGGAGGCCTGGTCAGCATCTCTGTGTGGTGAGTCGACATGTGATATGTTAGCCTATAGCAAGTCTCTGGTTTTTCCTTCAGATGTCTGCTCTTTTCCTCACCCTTCCCTATTCCTATTCTGTCTGCTCTGGGTCTTCTCTTTGGTTCTACTTGTCTGTCCCAAAGCAGAAGAAAGGGCTGGTTTTAACAGAGAAGAATCTTTTGATATTGAACCAGGAAGATGGGTGGCTGAAAACTTCATTCATGATTTTCCATAAGATGTTACAGAAAAAAACATTTTGGTCAACCCAGTACAAGGAACCTTTAATGTTTAAATGATCTGGGAAAGTGGAACAAAGGATTCTGGGAAATTCAAGGCTCTTTACACAGAGTGCCAAGTGCCCACACAGGGTTCTGTGTATAATGGCTGAGCTTGGTAATAAACTCTCAGCCACGCCCTTAAGCCCAGCCACATCCACTCCTCACACGCCTCAAAACCCTTCGGGGAGGGTACCGATTGCAGCAGCTTCTCAAAGGAGTGCAGAAAGTGTCTCTGAAAAGAACACAGCCATTTGTTCTCTGTCAAGATGCCTCTTTCATACTGTAATTAGAGTGCTGTGGAGGGGTGGAAATGGGGGAGAAGGAGGAACATGAAATGCTCTGACTTCCCTCATGACGTCTTCTGCCTGCACTACAGGGCTTTGAACTCACTGAAATACTGCGACTGATGACTACACCGTCATAGGCACAGAGAGGGAGAAAGCAGCGTGTGTGTCCCTGCGCTTGTGCCTCCAAAGTGTCTGTGTGCTAAAGCGAGGAGGGGCGGCTTGGCATGGGGGCAGGGCAGAATTCGACAGAGGAGGGAGATCAGAATTCCCCCTTGTTACCTTGTGTCGCTCCAAGAGTCACAGTGAACTGATGTAGCCTGCATCCTAAGTTTTAAAGAAGAATGAACAGATTCTTCGAAATAAGTTCTGGCAACATGTTTATGTTCACATCTGAAAACATTGATAGGAATAATATATACCCAAGAGTGTTGTTGGAGAAGGCAATGGCAACCCACTCCGGTACTCTTGCCTGGAAAATCCCATGGACGGAGGAGCCCGGTAGGCTGCAATCCATGGGGTCGCTAAGAGTTGGACACGACTGAGCGACTTCACTTTCACTTTTCACTTTCATGCATTGGAGAAGAAAATGGCAACCCACTCCAGTATTCTTGCCTGGAGAATCCCAGGGACGGGGGAGCCTGGCGGGCTGCCGTCTATGGGGTCGCACAGAGTCGGACACGACTGAAGCGACTTAGCAGCATCAGCAGCAAGAGTGTTGCATCTTCAGGCTTTTATTTTCCCAGTCTGCAAAGTGGGAGTAAAAAAAAGTGATGTTCCCTTAATTCCCTTCCTGAAAGGCTGTAAGGACAAGCTTGTGAGGACTCAAAACTTTTCAGAGGGTTCATAGTTCCTGCTGTTCCGTGGTCATCTTTGCTAATATAAGGAAATGATAAAGCTTATTGGTGTGAAGTAGTGCAGCATTCAAGAGTATTTGTGGGTTTTTGTTTTGTTTTAAATTGTATTTGCAGCAGTAGCAACAATTTCTTGATTACATCGTTCCTTAAAATCAGTTGGCATCTTTCTAACACTTGCTGGCAGGGGAGGAGAAAGAATGGTGTGGAGATAGTCTCCAGCAACTGTTTCAGTCACAGCAGATGATGTTTGAAGCGACTGGTGCATTTCATGTAGATAACAGAGAATTGATGCTCTTGGGCCCAATGATGTTCAACATAAATGTGTCAGGATATCCAGCTGACTTAATACACAGCTGAACTCCTGGTCTGCCCTCCAGAAACGACTCCTCATGGTATCTTTTCCATCTCAGTTTATTGAACTCCATCCTTCTAGTTGCTCAAGGAGAAAACCTTGAGGGCCTTATTTGACTCATATCACTCTTATGGTCCATGTTTAAGGTGTCAGCAAGTTTTCCTAGCTGTACATCACAATATGCCCAGAATCCCAGTACTTCTCAGTGTCGGCACTCCTGCCACTCTGGCTGAGGCAGCCGCCATGATCTGGAAGTAACTGGGAAGTCTCCCTGCCTTCACCTGTAGCCTTCATCAGTCTGTTCTCAACAGGCAATCAGAGACAGTCTGTGAAACCGTGAATCGGATCCTGTGACTTCTCTGCTGCAAACCCCCCACCCCATGGCTTCCAGATGACACGAAGTAAAAGTCAGGTTATTATCCATGGTCTACGTGGTCTAGCCCCCTAGCTCCATGTGGCCTGTTACCCACTCTGAGCTCACCTTATTAGACTTTTCACTTGTTGCATCCACTCCAGACATATGGGCTCCTTTCTGTTCTGCGGAAGCTCTTCCGGGGTGTTCCTGACCCAGAGCTTGCCCTGGCTGCCCCTTCTGGAATACTCTTCCTCAGACATCTGTGTGGCTCACTTTTCAAGTCTTCTCAGCAAGGCCTTTCCCAGCCACTTGACCCCCAAATTCCAGACCCTCTCCCCAAACTTACAATTCTTCTTCTATGCTTTGTTTTTCCTTCTTATCAGTATTGAGCATACTTTATATTTGTGCTCATCATCCTGGTTATTGTCTGTCTTCTTTACTAGAATGTAAGCTTCATGAGGCCAGGTATTTTTGCTTTTATGTTTTCTGCTCTATCCCCATGTGCTAAAGCAATGCTAACCAGGTAGTAGGCACTCAGTAAATTTTATTTTGGAAGCACAATGAGTAGATACATAGATAGATAGATAGGGGCCTTAATAGTAGGTTGTGTATATGGAGATACATTCTTAGGAATGTCAGACATACTTAAAATAGGCACTTGAAATACCTATTCTGTGCTAGATACTATACTTTGCACTTTCCATCTCTTATTTAAAATAATCCTCAAAATGCTTTAAAAGACAGGTGGTGTTTATTCCTACTTTACAAATGAGGAAACAGAGAGGCTTCAGAACAGGTCCCACCCCAACGGAGCCATGATTCAAGCCCAGTTCAGTCATGTTTCAGAACTTCTCATTGTGCTATAACGGTCTGGGTTTATACCAATACCAACTCCAAGGTTAGAAAGCAAAACAGGGAAACCATAGCTCCCTCGTGATCTCTTTTATGCTAATTGCCAGGCCTTTTATTTTTTATTTTTATTTGAGATTTATTTATCTCAAGTAAATAAATGAGATCTCAGCGTCAAGAAGAAAAAGGAAGAAAAAAGACCACGCAAAATTCCCCAGCATCTTAAAATCATCTGCCTCCTTGAGGTCTCATGACTGCAATATCATGAAGATGTGAATGGCACTGACTTTGAACCTTGAGATGAAAGTGATGCTGTAGATCAGCTGCCACAGGCACTGTCGGCCTTGGGCTAGCAAACCCCCTGACCTCTCTGCACCTCAAGTCCCTTGCCTGTAAAAGGCAAGACTCAGGAATGTGACTTGTCAGGTCCTCCCACCTGATATTCTGGCCCGTGAGAGTCATGGCCTTTCTTTCATCGCTGTGGGAACAGTATGGCAGAGTCGGGGGGTGGACCATCACACTCTGTGCAAGGCTGTTTATTGCCTTCTCTGCTTTAGGGAAGGACTTCTGCTCATTGGACGAGCCCTTCTAAAGGCCGTGATCTCTAAGGAGAAGTGACATGGTGTGATGCAGTGCCTCAGTTCGTGCATTCCTCATCCTCCAGCATGCCCATCCATTCTGCTTATTAGAGTCAACACTGGATGGCATTTAGAGTATTGGCTGCTGTTTTGGCCTTTATTTATTGACATCCTAAGTCTCCTTAAATCCTTTCTGGAACAAATCAAGGGATAAGGTGTAAATAACTGTAATACAGCTGAACCGTGTGACCTTCAGTAAGGTATTTACCTTCTCTGGTCTGTGTTTGCTCCTCTGAAAAATGGGAGAAAAGGTTCCCCAGGCTCCTAGCACACTGAAAAATTGTTTTACAGGCCATGAAACTCATGCCACTCAAACCCCCACTCATGCCATTCTCCAGTGAAATTGAAATGAAAACACTGCCAACACACAATTGCCTGTCTGACCTTCCCCAATTTCTTTGTTAACTTCAGAACAGGTAGGGTCAAAGTTTTTTTTTTTTTTTGATGTCTAACCTAAATCCTCTTTCCTAAAGCAAACGTGTTACAGGAGGACTGGCAAGGTTCCCCTCACGCAGTGAAGCACTTTAGAAATGTGGGCTTTGAATATTAATAGCAATATGACCACGTGGTCATTTGTGAGCTTGGCAGAGTCCGTGGTCCACATATGCTTCTGCATGCCAGCATGAGCATGTGTGTGTTCATGCCAATGTGTGTGTGGTGAAGCATACAAGTGTGTACAGAAGTGAGGGTAAACAGATCTTTGAGTCACAGGGACCAGCCCCTCCAGGCAGGCTTTATCTTCCTTTTGGTTGCCATGACAACAGCAAGGGCCTCTGCATCAGTAAACAAAGCTCCCTGCGTGGACTGAACTAGGAGGAGGGGTCTGGAGCTCGAAGCCAGAACTGGGAACCATGTAGTCCTCCAATAGAGTGTTGTCACAGCAGACCTACCAGAACATCTTCCCCATTAGGTGAATACAGAGATGCCTGTTCAGATACCCTGAGACTCTGAGGTGACATAACGTAGGCAGGAATTTCCAGTTGGAGCAAGGCTTCAGTAAAGCTCACTCTAATCCCCAACAGTTAGTCATCTCATAGAGAATTCTAGCAATGTGAAAGGCCAAAGCCCCTCCCATCACCCTGTGGGTCTATACCAATCACTTTAGTTTATTAATAGGCAGAAGAGCCCGCTGGGTGAATTGTCTGGGGCTCCTCTATAAGTCTGGAAGTTCATCAAATAGAAATCAATTTAATATTAACCTAAATATGACTTCACATACCCCCTAATCACACATGATAAACACACATGGATAAACAAACCTTGTCTGAGATTATCATTCTTCCACTTTAATCATGAATAATATGGAATTGGCTATGTATGAATAGTTGATTTGTACAAATTATGCCTCTCATATAAACTGCTAAAAAACAAAAGCAGTCACAAGTGTAAATTTACTAACTTGGATGTAAGAAGAAAAGTGTACTTAATCATGCAGTGTGGTGAGATCAGCCTCCTCTTTAGTTCCAGTAGCTGAAGTTTAGAAACCCAAACGTTGCGTGCACATGAGACAAGCAGAATAGAGGCTCAGCTGCGCTGCTCTTCATGCCATCTTCCTTCTATGTGCTAACTGTTGTGAGGGTAACTATAGGTTATCTTCCCAGGGGGAAAAAAAGACAACCAAAAATTATGAGTAACAGAATTAGCAAAGAAGTATTCCAATGAAATGTGATAGATTATCCCCCCACCAGTTTTATTGTGATATAATTGACCTATAACACTGCATTAGTTTAAGATGTATAAAATGATTCAATATTTGTTGGTATAATAAAATGATCACCAGGATAGGTTTAGTTAACATCCGTCACATCACATGGTTACATTTTTTTCTTATGATGAAAACTTTCAAGATTTACTCTTTTAGCAACTTTAAAATATGCACAATGTTGTTAACTATTGTCTCTATGCTATATGTTACATCTTCAGAACTTGTTTATCTTATAACTGGAAATGGGTACCTATTGACTAGTGATAGTGAAGTCACTCCGTCGTGTCCGACTCTTTGCGACCCCATGGACACCAGGCTCCTCCGTCCATGGGATTTTCTAGGCAAGAGTACCTTCACCCATTTCCCCCAGCCCCTACCCCCACCTCTGGCAACCACCACAATATTCTGTTTCTGAATTCAGTTTCTTTTAAGTTACACATATAAATGAGATCGTACAGTACTTGGCTTTCTCTGTCTGACATATTTTACTTAGCATAATGCCTTCAAGGTCTATCTATATTGTCCCAAATGGCAGGATGTCCTTCTTTATTATGGCTGCATAATATCCTGTTGTGTGTCTATGTGTGTACATGCACATAGATGGATACTTAGATTGTTTCCCTGTTCTGGCTGTTATAAATAATGCTGCAATAAACATGGGGATACAGAATCTCTTTGAGATAGTAATTTCAATTCTTTTGAATATATACCCAGAAGTGGGATTGCTAAACTATATGGTAATTCTATTTTCAATATTTTGAGGAACCTTCATACTGTTTTCCATAGTGGCTGCACGAATTTATATTCGTGCCAGTAGTGCGAAAGGGTTCCATTTTCTCCACATTCTCCCCAACAATTGTCTCTCGTCTTTTTGATAAGAACTCTTGTAACACGTGTAGTTTTGATTTGCATTTCCCCAATGATTAGTAATATTGAGTACCTTTTCATGTACCTGTTGGTCATTTGTATGTCTTCTTTGGAAAAAATGTCTATTTAGTTTCTCTGAGTATTTTATAATGGTTTTGTTTTTGTTTTGCTATTGAATTACGTGAGTTCTTGATATATTTTGAATATTAACCCCTTATCAGATATATGGTTTGCACATATTTTCTTCCTTTCCATAGGTTGCCTTTTCATTCCATAGCATGCCATCTCATTGAATTTTTATCACTTTATAATCTTTTGTAAGAATCCATGCAGGACTGTCAGACTAAAACAGATTTGTTCCTACTCTGGTCATGAGCAGAGCTTATTTTGTGTTTTTCGAATGTCAGCCTTGTCTGGAGAGGAAGCTGAGGCAGAGAGGTTTACTGTTCAGATTTTTAGCATCAGAGGTTACTGGAGTACCTCGCTCCAAGAGTAGACTTGGTTGTATTTATGCTACATCACGTGAGGGTTTATTTTTGTTTGCCTGGTTTGAAATTCTGAAGTCTAGATGCATCCTAGTCTGAATTCTGTTACATCTAGGGTGTAGACACACTGGATAGAGCAGATGAAAAGGCGCCATCCTCTTAGCTTGAGCCGTAGGTTAATGCCAGGTGGACTTAGGGGACGTGAACACTCTTCTCGTGTCAGATTTTCTCCTTCGGAACTTCCTGTTGCTTAATCCAAAGAAACTCTATAAAATGAGATATTCATAGGGCCATTCCTTGAGGCACGTTTCATTAAGAAGTTTGGCAGTGGATGGCTAAGTAAGGTAACGGCCATATGTTTTATCTTTGCAAAAGCAACGTCATCTGAATAACTCCAGGATAATCCTCTATGAAGAGGAGAGGAGTATTCAGGTCCTCAGGGAAGAGAGGGACCAGACAGGAGCACACGTCCCTTTCCTCAGTCTGGCTACATGTATGCTCATGAGACTGACAAGCATGTTGTGTCTAAGGTTAGAATAATCACTTATTTTGGGCAGGTAATGGAGCTAAGTCCTGTTTGTCCCTGCTTTCTCCAGAATGCAAGGATACACAAACTCAAGCAGTGCCTCACTAACTTGACTAATGCTACAAAATTTTTACTAGGTCCTTATTAACCCAACACAGAACAATGGATTATATGCTGCTCTCTCCATTTAAAAGACAGTCCTTTTAGAAAAAACACAAAATTCTGTTTTTATGTCCTTATTTTCCTCAACCTTTGACTAGAGAATAAGTCCCTTTTGTGGGTTTTAAATGTGACTTCTAGACACATGGAAGACAGCTCAGGCCTTGTAGAAATAACACTTAATCTGGAATCAAAAGACATTCGTTTAAATTCCGGCTCTGTCTCCTGCTAATTTGGTCATTTTGAGCTAGTAACCTTTCTGAGTCTCCCAGGGTTTCCGCAAATCTACATGAAATAATGTACATGAAAGTGATTTAGAAAATGAGACTTTTACAGATGTGGCTTATGAACATTAGGTGTCCTTAATGTTTTATTTTTGTAATCTGTGCTATCTGCTGTAATACTCGGCTGAGGGTTAAACTTCCCAGGTCCTTGTTGGAATGTGGTGTGAGTCCGACTCTGCTTGGCCTCATGGAACCTGCAGACCCGTCAGAGAGAGGAGCCTTGGCCAAAACCCTGACAGCACGGGAGGGCTGGGAAGTGCCGTGAATGGTGTGGTGCCACACCTTGTGCCCTGGGCTCCCATCTGAAAAACAGAACAAGCTGATGGATAAACGTAATACAGAAGGCCTCCAAACACAGCCCCTCTTCCCCTCCACTGGCGAGCAGAAAGCTGCTTAGAAAGTTTCCCTGTTGGTGCACACTCTGTTTCTTTTAGCCAAGAGCCTTCTTAAAAAGTCCAAGCCAGATTTGTTGGGCTCTGGGCCTGTAGGATGCCAGGTGGGAGGGTGGGAGGAAACGGGGGCCTGCAGTGGCAGAGGAGAGCAGGGAAACCAGCTGGTGAGACTGGAGCCAGGAAACTTCCAAAGATAAAGAGAGATTAGGCTGGGATGACTTGCCTCTCCTTCCGGAAATGAAGCCACATGGTCATTCTGGGGATTGGGTAGAGGTGATATACTGCACTCTTCATAGACTAATGCTACAGAAATTTTAGTGGAGCCAAGCAAAGAAGCACAGTGGTGGCCGTGTCCAGGAGTTACCTGGCAACTGCTGTGTTCGCGTTAGTTCACCTGGCTCTGATTGGGTCCGTGCAGAGATGCTGCGTCCCTTCATCTAAGCCTTTGGAATTCAGGGCAGATCTATCAGTATGGTTTTCGAGTCAGCCTAGATATTGTCATTAAAAAAAAAATCTATTAAATAAGTACCATACACCAGGCCTAGTCTAGTCCTGGAGGATGCAAAGTTGAGTAAGACAGAATGTTTCCACAAAAAGCTCACAGAGAGGGAGAGAGACAGTCACATGTATAGCTCACTGCTGTAGAGATCTGGCTGTAAGATGAGCTATGAAGAGACAGAGGGAAGGTATACAGCCGAGGTCAGGAGACTGGGGGCAAGGGAGAGGGGCAAGCTAAACATTAGAGGTGACCTTTCAACCTGGCCTTGAAGGATTTTAACAGACTCAGGCAGGTAAGGCTGGGTTCTAGGCAGTGTGAATTAAACCTTTAGATCCCTCATTGATCTTTCAGGAACCGTGGGAAGTGTGCTGGGGCTGGAGCTTGGCTATAGTGGGGCTGCAGGTAAGCACGAGGTAGATCGGATTGATGGGAGGTGAGATTTGAAAGAAAGGTCCAGATCTAACCATGAAGGACTGTGAAAGGTCTGTTAGGTATTTAGCAGCTGGTGGAGGAGATGTGAAGCAAGAGAAGATAGAAGAGGGAATTTATAGGATCCGAGGGTCATGGTTCCTCTTAGTGGCACTGTATTTTAGGATACTTGACCTTTCAAACGACCCCTTAACTCCCGTTAGCTTCAGTGTTCTGAGCTGGAAAATGGAGATGTTGGTAATAATGCAGACACTAAAGGATTATTGTGTTTCTCTGCTCATAGCTCGCCTATGTATGTGTGTGCTCAGTTGTGTCCGGCTCTTTGTGACCCCATGAACTGTAGCCTGTCAGGCACCTCGGTCCATGGGATTCTCCAGGCAAGAATACTGGAGTGGGTTGCCTCCTCCAGGGGATCTTCCTGATCCAGGGACTGAACCATGTCTCCTGCATTGGCAGGCAGACTCTTTACCACTGAGCCAGCTGGGAAGCCCCATAGTGTGCTTAAATTCTCTTATTTCAAGGTCTTGCTCAAAATACTGCATCCTGCTAAACCCTCCTGGATTCTCCTAGAGCAGAGTTGAAAAATGAAGGCACACACGTATGAAAAGGTAGAAAGCTGCATATAAACATGCCTCTGGGCTAGGCAGATATATGGGGAACCTGGGCTCTTAGAGCAGAGAGGCCTGGGGTTCCAAACCTGGCTCCATCTCTTAGTTAAACTTTCATGAGTTGTTTAACTTCTAAGTTGAGGCTGAAAATACCTGTTTTGCCGCCTTCTCATTTTGGTTGTAAAGATTAAATGCACAAAATGGATGCAGGTACTTGGAAGTTAGAAAGTGCTCCACAAATGTCACTCACTCTGGTTGTTATTTTAGGTTTGGACATGGTAAGATCCAGTGCATATTTTAGAAAGATGACACTAGTTGCTGTGAAATGGATGAAATGAAGGGAAGAGAGGCAGGTGGCCTAGAGACCAGGTACATGCTATTTCAGTAGTCCATGCAGGAAAAGATGAGGTCTTAGACCAAAGCAGTAAGAATGAGGAGGGAGGTTGGATCCAAGTGCCATTTTGAAGATAGAACCAACAAAACAATGACAGGGATAGAAAGACAAAGAACCAAAGGTAAGAACTTTGGTAGGTGGTAACACCATGAACCAAGCTAGCTCCTTGTTACTTTCTTACTTGCTGAAATCCAGAAAAGTCAGTGGAAAAAAGAGGTGCTCCAGGGTTAAATTCTGTTACCCTGACTCTCACTGGTCCTAATCAACTCTTCCATCCCTCAAGACACCCTTAGGAGAACCTACTGAATCTGACACCAAGTCCAGGAGGATTTCTCCTTCTAATTTCTCCTTTCTGCCTTGTCCCGGCCCTTAGCCTGACTGTGACCTCTGTAAGGTGCCTCTGCCCAAGGAGTCCCCTCTGTCTTGGAAGGAGAGGCCAGATGAAGCATGACCTAGTATCCCCCTGCCTCACAGTAGATTGGCACCCTCCCTCTCCTGCCCTGGGGCCAGGGCATGTCCCTTCGCCCCTGGTTTCTCTCCTCCTCCCTGGACATGAGGGAGTAGGTAGCAGGACCCTCAGTGGGTGCTGGAATCTGTTATCTCGGGTTGCTGCTCTTTGTTGATGGAGAGCCCGTGAATAAGTGGAACAGCTTTCAGGGCAGTAGGAGAATGCATGAGCCACGGCTGGGAGGCACTGCGCTAGCAAGGGGTGTTCTGGCTGGAAGGGTGTTTGATGATGAGAAGGGCATTGGTGCAAATGTGGCTTCCAGAGTGGCCTACTAGCCAGTGAATATTTCTTGATCCCCATTTGCTCACTCGTTGAATCTCACCATCTTCCTGTCTGCAAGGAAGTCCTCATTCCTCTTCTCTCTTCTTTTTCCCATAGGGCTTTCAGTTCAGTTCAGTTCAGTTGCTCAGTCGTGTCCGACTCTTTGCGACCCCATGAATCGCAGCATGCCAGGCCTCCCTGTCCATCACCAACTCCCGGAGATTACCCAAACTCATGTCCATTGAGTCGGTGATGCCATCCAGCCATCTCATCCTCTGTCGTCCCCTTCTCCTCCTGCCCCCAATCCCTCCCAGCATCAGGGTCTTTTCCAGTGAGTCAGCTCTTCACATCAGGTGGCCAAAGTATTGGAGTTTCAGCTTCAGCATCAGTCCTTCCAGTGAACACCCAGGTCCATCTCAGGATGGACTGGTTGGATCTCCTTGCAGTCCAAGGGACTCTCAAGAGTCTTCTCCAACACCACAATTCAAAAGCATCAATTCTTCGGCACTCAGCTTTCTTCACAGTCAAACTCTCACATCCATACATGAGCACTGGAAAAACCATAGCCTTGACTAGACGGACCTTTGTTGGCAAAGTAATATCTCTGCTTTTTAATATGCTATCTAGGTTGGTCATAACTTTCCTTCTGGGTTGTTCTGTTTGTTTTAATCATCTTTTGCCACAGAGTGACTCTGTCCGCTGTTAGGTAGCTGTGTCTTCCGTCTGACCCTCATGCTGGTTTTATCCCCCTGTCTTGTTTTCCCCTCCACCCCACCCCATCTTCCCACTTTCTTTCTTCTGGAGCTGTGTTCCCTTTCTGTGTCCTTTCTTATCCAACCTTGACCAGCCATCTTCAAACAGCATTTCAGCCCTTCAGGGCATCGGTGTCATGGTCTTCAGTGGCAGCGCATACTAAGCACCACGCCCAGTGGGTCAGGCCACCGGAATTATGGGTAGAGTTCAGATCCCAGTAAGTGACAAGTGACTGCCCTCCCCTAAGCCTTGGTTCCCTATATGTTAAATAGGGTTTTAATAGTGCTTACTCCATAGGGTGATTGTGAAGATCAAATGAATTAATGGATATGAAAAACTTCATATAGGACTGGCACATAATCATCACTCAATAGACAGTAGTCACTGTTGTTATTAAAAGCATAAAGGATAGTTTGACCCCTCAGAGGGTTGAGTTTCTGTTGTAGCCAGAGCCACATAATATATAGCATTCTGGAACCTAGCTCGTCACATTACTAAATCAGTAGCTTTCAAAACAGAGCAAGCAGATGAGATCGGGCACTTTGTTATACAGCAAAAACATTGTAAAGCAACCATACTCCAATAAGATTAAAAAAAAATAATTCTCACCTTTATAAGTACAAAAAAGGAAATTAATGCAAATGTTATTAATATCAGCTTTTTAAAATAGTATTCTAGTGTAAGTTTCTTTCCAAGAACCTGATATATACTCATAGTACAAGTTTTATATGTATGATTCAGTTATTTTCTAATTTCTATTTAATTTTTTTCTTTGATTGAGGGATTTCTTAATGGTGTATTCATTCATTTCCAAATATGAGTGTTTTCTAGTTGCCTTTTTGTTATTTATTTCTATCTTTATTGCATTTTATTTCAAGAAGATAATTTATATTGAAAAAAAAGAAAAATTAGAGCAAGCAGAAAGTTTTAGTGCTGACTGAAATGAAACTGATCTGAGAAGACTTCCTGCAAGAGGCTGAACACAGTTTATTTCTGTGCAACATTTTAAGATTATAGTTGCAGGCTGGGACAAAGGAAATGGGGTATACACAGTGCCTGCTCACTCACTCACTCTCCTGCTTGCTTCACCCTTTCTTTTGGTCATGGCACTGCCCAAACCTAGTGAATCCTATCTGCTTTGTCCACAGGGAATTTGCCAAAGAGAGAGAGAGAGTGGAGAACCGGAGAGCCTTCATGAAACTGCGGCGCCAGCAGCAGATCGAGCGTGAGCTGAATGGGTACCGCGCCTGGATAGACAAAGCAGGTAAGACCTGGGGGCTGGAGGAGGTTGGTGATGGGCTGCACAGACATCTGGGACCTACCCCAGTACCCATTCCCAGTACTTCCGCTCAAAGGGCCAGTCTAGACCAGGGCAGAGAGAAGCTGGAAATGACTCGTTGGCTTTGGGGGTTCCCAACTGGTCCCATTTTCTCCCTCTGGAGTCTGTCCCTATTCTTCTACCAAACACCTTTCAGGAGGCAGACATTTCAGCAAGGTGAGCTGAGTAAAAGATCACGTAACCCAGTGCGAGAGCGAAGTCTGGGCTGATGCCATCTCACACTACTACCGTTACTACTAACAATAGTCTGTTCAGTCCACGGATATTTATTGAGGGTGTACTTTGTGCCAAGTCCAGGCATTTGTGATACAGCAGTGAGCCAGAGCTCGACTCTCGTGGAGCTCAATTACCCTATAGCTGGGAAGACAGTGATGAACAAAATAAGGAGTAATTTTTCATAGGGTAATAAGTACAATGAAGCGCTTTCCTGGTGGCTTAGATGGTAAAGAATCCACCAGCAATGCAGGAGACCTGGGTTCAATCCCTGGGCTGGGAAGATCCCCTGAAGAAGGAAATGGCTACCCATTCCAGTATCCTTGCCTGGGAAATCCCATGAATAGAGGAGCCTGACAGCTACATACAGTCCACGGGGTCACAAGAGTTGGATACGTCTGAGTGACAAAAGTTTCCACTTTCAAGTACAGTGAAAACAGATCAAGGTAGGGCTAGGGGTTTAGGGTGAGTTGCAGTTTTAAAGGGAGGGTCAGGGTAGACCTCTCTGGGGAGAGATGTGAAGGAGATGAGAGGGTGAGCTGCAGGGAGCCCTGAAAGAAGCATACCCCAGTGTCGTGGCTGCAGTATGGGAGGAGACCCAGAGGGCTCCAGCAACTGCCTGAGGTGTGAGCAGGGGAGGGCAGAAGCTGGGATGAAGGCATTCTCATGGTGGGAGCAGGCGGCAGAGCCTGTAGGACCTTTACCAGCCCTTGTAAAGTTCAGGGCTTTCCTGTGAGTCAAGTGAGAACCGCAGGAGGGTCTTGAGCAGAGAAGGGACATGCTCTGTTTAAGATTTAAAGAAGCACTTGGTTGTTGCATTGAGAACAGACGGTAGGAAGACCTGGGCCTGAGCAGGGAGACCGATAGACTACTACAGTAGGCCAGCTAAGAGATGATGCCGAGAACTGGTTTTCCCTGTTCTTGCTGTCATCAGCTCCTCACTCATGGCTCAGCCTCAGGAATAATTGTTGCCCAGCCCTGAGGAAAGGTCCAGGTTTATCCTGATTTTATGAACCCACAAAGAGCCTCCAAACTCAAGAGTGACTGTGGCTCTGCTGTTTATGAGGGGCGTTGATCACCCCATATCTGTCAGTAAAGAGAATACATTTGCTTTCCTTGTTATTTTAAAGGTTGCATTGCATTGGTGTTATATATCTTCATTTTCTTACTGAACAAAGAGTACATTTTTTTTAATTAAAAAAAAGAAAAAAGCATAACAGTCGGCATCTTAGCTCTGTTCCTGGTAGAAAAGCAGAGCACAAAGAGATCTCTTGGGAAGAATTTGGAATAGGATTGGGTACTTAGTGGCCTGACCCTTATTCTTCTCTAAGCTTTGGAATGATGGATGCTATGACTCCTATTCTGACCAGAGAGCCTGACCATACAGGCTCTCTCAGCTCAGGAGTCAACGTTTGATCACCTGTCAGGTGAGAGAGCAGGTATGATGCAAAGTGCCATGCCAAAGCCAAATAAAAGCCACTCCTCATTTGGGACTATCTGCATTTCTTTGCTGCTTCTGGAAGCAAGAGCCATGGAGTGGTGACTGCACTCCCCATTTCATCCTTGCTCCTCTGAGACTCTTGTGTGGACGTGGACTTGAATCTTCCCTCCCTCTTCTCAGAACAGTAACTCAACAGATTTGCCTCCAGGCCAGCCTGGCAGCTTGAAGCTCCCAACTGCCCTTGGGACAGACCACCCTAGTGAGCAGGCTGGCAGCAAACCCCAAAGACAACCCTCTGCGCCCTTCCCACGGCCCCCGTCAGGGTCAGGGGGCTCGAGATGTTGCTCTTTGTGGCTCTGCTTTTCAAAATACATGCAGAATTCCAAGGCTTCACTTTCTTCCAGTTGGCAAAGCCTGCTCTCGTCTCCTTCTAAGAAAAAAAAGACGCACTGCGACGTCAAATTGTTGCTTCCTGGCCCTTTCCTTTACAAATGGAGCGTGAGTGATTCAGAGACATATGGGTTACGTTTCCCTGGAAAGACACTCACAAGTTCCAGGGCGAACTTGGCAAAAGACATTGGGGGAGGGGGTGGTGCCAGCCCATCAGGAGCCCTTGAGCGCTCCCCAGAGGTACTCAACAGCACCATCCACCCTCCTTCTGCCTCGGGGGTCCTCGGATCTGCCCACCCCAAAGCCCAGACACTGTGCAGAGTGAAAAAGACTCTCTGGCTGAGGTCATTCATGTTGCTCTGAGGTATTTAACAAGTACCTAATTTTGAAAGGATGGCCTCCAAAAGCCAGTGCTGTCAGTGACTTTCAAACCTTCTATGTGCACATCAAGAAGCATCCCACCAATAACACTTAACCTGTTAACTTAGTTTTGCCAGAGAGCTGTACTTAAAAAAGAAAGCTAAATGTTATGACTTTATAATGGCCATCCTGCGTGGTACATTCCGAGCCTCAACATGCTCCCCTCCCTGGGAAATACATTACGTACTCTCAGTTTTATATGCAGGTGGAATTATGGTAATAACTTTACCCTTTTATGCTTGTCTTTGTACTTGTTAGAAGTGCTTAAATGAAACCATTGCTTAATAGAACTGCTGCAGGCTTATCCCCAGCAGCTGGGATCTCAGGGAATGATTGCTGGCACTTCCAGGTCCCCTCCCTTATGGCTGAGACAGGAGTGGGGATCAAAGCTCATCCACACCACTCTCAATAGGGGGCTCAGAATCCCACTATATGTGCGACAGAAGGTCTGTTTTGTTGATACATTTGAGAGATGTTGTCTTGTTGTTTAGTTGCTAAGTCATGCCAGACTCTTTGTGACCCCATGGACTGCAGCACACCAGGCTTCACTGTCCTCCATTAGCTCCCAGAGTTTGCTGAAATTCATGTCCATTGAGTCAATGACACCATCCAACCATCTCATCTCCCCTTTCTTCTGCCTTCCATCTTTCCAAGCATCAGCGTCTTTTCCAGTGAGTTGGCTCTTTGCATCAGGTAGCCAAAGTGTTGGAGCTTCAGCGTTAGTCCTTCCAATGTATATTCAGGGTTGATTTCCTTTAGGATTGACTGTTTTGATCTTCTTGCAGTCCAGAGGACTCTTGAGTCTTCTCTAGCACCACAGTTCAAAAGTATCAATTCTTCTGCACTCAGCCTTCATTATGGTCCAACTCTCATATCTATACATGACTATATAGATGTCTATATAGACCTTTGTTGGCAAAGTGATGTCTCTGCTTTTTAATACACTGTCTAGGTTTGTCACAGCTTTTCTTTCAAGGACCAAGAGTCTTTTAATTTCATGGCTGCAGTCACTATCTTCAGTGATTTTGGAGCCCAAGAAAATAAAGTCTGTCACTGTTTCAATTTTTTCCCCATCTATTTGCCATTAGGTGATGGGACCAGTTCCCGTGATCTTAGTTTTTTTAATGTTGAGTTTTAAGCCAGCTGTTTTGCTCTCCTCTTTCACCTTCTTCAAGAGGCTCTTTAGTTTATCTTTGCTTTCTCCTATTAGAGTGGTGTTATCTGCATATCTGAGATTATTGATGTTTCTCCCAGCAATCTTGATTCCATCTTGTGTTTCATCCAGCCCAACATTTCACATGATGTACCCTGCATAGAAGTTAAATAAGCAGGGTGACAGCACACAGCTTTGATGTACTGCTTTCCCAATTTTGAACCAGTTCATTGTTCCATGTCCAGTTCTAACTGTTGCTTTTTGTCCTGCCTATAGGTTTCTCAGGAGACGGCAAGGTGGTTTGGTATTACCATCTCTTTAAGGATTTTCCACACTTTGTGATCCACACAGTCAAAGGTTTTTAGTGTATTCAAGGAAGCAGAGGTAGCTGTTTTTCAGCAATTCCCTTGCTTTTTCTTTGATCCAGTGAATATTGGTAACCTGATCTCTGGTTCCTCTGCCTTTTCTAAATTCAGCATGTACATCTGGAAGTTCTCAGTTCAAGTACTGCTGAAGCCTAGCTTGAAGGATTTTGAGCATTACCTTGCTAACATGTGAAATGAGTGTAATTGTATGGTAGTTTGAACATTCTTTGACATTCCCTTTCTTTGGCATTGGAATGAAAGCTGATCTTTCCCAGTCTCGTGGCTACTGTTGAGTTTTCCAAATTTGCTGGCATATTGAGTACAATATTTTAACAGCATCATCTTTTATGGTTTGAAACAACTCATGCCAGCATTCTATCACCTCCACTAGCTTTGTTCATAGTAATGCTTCCTACAGCCCACTTCACTTCACATCCTAGGATGTTTGACTCTAGATGAGTGACCATACCATCATGGTTATCCTGGTCATTGAGACCTATTTTGTGTATTCTTGCCACCTTCTCTTAATCTTTTCTGCTTCTATTAGGTCCTTGCAATTTTTGTCCTTTATTGAGCCTATCTTTGCAAGAAATGTTCCCTTCGTATCTCCAGTTTTCTTGAAGTGATCCCTAGTCTTTCTCATTCTATTGTTTTCCTGTATTTCTTTTCATTGTTCACTTAAGGCTTTCTTATCTCCCCTTGCTATTCTCTGGAACTCTACATTCAATTGGATATCTTTCCCTTTCTCCTTTGCCTTTTGCTTCTCTTCTTTAGCAAGGCATAGTCTAATAAGGCTTGGCAGAAAATAGTGTCTCACCCATGATGACACCTCTGTGGAGTGCAGCTGCTCCTGGGGAGGTCAAGAGGGGAGTCCAGGGAACAGAGTGGTTGTTTTTCAAATGCCAACAACCAAATAATGTTGTCACAATGCCAACGAGGTCTTTCCCTTTCTAGCACCAGTGGGGTATCCAGCCATTCAATTCAGTTCTGACACTAAACCATCCAAAGTGAGTGCAGACCCCACAAGCAGAGGGCTCCACCCCATGTGCCCATCTCTCCTTCACACACCAGCCACAGAAGGGTCCCCAGGTGACCTGTACTTCTTCCTGGCTGAGTACAAATTCAAAGGGTTCCAGATTTGATAATTCATTAGAAATGACTTACAGAACTCAGGAAAAACTATCACCAGTTTATTATGAAGAATACAAGTCAGTAACAGCCAAATTCAAGAGATACACAGGGTATGATATAGAGGGTAGGGATAATGGGTGAATGACCGAGCCTACAGGCACATCGAGGCACATCCTAACACCCTGATGGGCTCACCAACCTATCAGCAACCTGGGCCCCATCCTGTAGGGGTTTTTTTGGTTGGTGTTGTTGATTTTTTTAAAATGATTCATTTATTTGTTTTTGATTGTGCTGGGTCTTTGTTCCTGCGTTCGGGCTTTCTCTAGTTGCGACGAGTGGGAGCTACGCTCGTTGTGGTGTGTGGGCTTCTCTTGTTGTGGAGCATGGGCTCTAGTCATTCAGTCTTCAGTAGTTGTGGCATATGGGCTTGAGTTACTCCATGACATGTGGAATCTTCCTTGACCAGGGATCAAACCTGTGTCTCCTGCATTGGCAGGCAGATTCCTGCCCACCGTACCACCGGGGAAGTCCCATGTAGGGTTTTAAATGGAGGTTCCCTTATGCAGACCTGATTGATTGTATCATCGACCATTGGTGACTGATAGTGTCAAGCCCCTCTCCGCTCCTGAGAGGTGGGAAAGGGGATGAGCCTGAAAGCTACAACCTTCTAATCATGCGGTGTGGTTTTCTGAGTGACCATCCCCCCTTACACTATCTAGGCCTCTCCCGCAGTGAGTCATCTCATTAGCATACAAAAGACAGTACATCCCACGGGCTTTGGAAGCTCTGTGCCTGAATGGTGAACAAAAACCAAATATTTATATTTTATTATGTCACAGGGACGATTTCATGATGGGCCGAAGCCTCTTCAACTCAGGCTTTGCTCAACAAGGCAGGATAGACATGGTGGGGGGAGAAGAAGCAAGCCCACAAGCCTGCTCCTCTCTTTGAGGGGCCGTGAGCACCTTCCTACGCCCCTTCCTGAAAGAAGTAGGCTAGACCCCAAAATGTGGTCTCATCTTCTGAATGAAGGGAGGTGTTATGACCTGGGGGCTACTGCAAACAAGCAAAATCATGGGAGCTCCTGTTGCTAGAATAGCTTTAAGGAACCTGGATAAAAGAAAACAGAAATGGAAATTTTTCATTTTTATCAATTTAGGAGGATTTTAGTTAAAAAGATCAACTCTCGCTCTCAGAGCTGTTTATTCTCCTAAACGGTGCATCAAACAAAGAGCTGAATCTTAAGCCATCACCCCCGACGCCCCCTTTGTTAAAGACCTTCCTTTCTGTTCTGATGCTCCAGGGCTGCGTCCGTGACCCTTGATGTCTTTCTGATGCTGGTGCCTGCAACCAGCTCTGAACTCCGCTGTCTCTCCACGTTGCCCTGGAGCCAGAGCTGTTCCTCAGGGATTTTCATTTCGCAAAATAATTTGGCATTTACCGATAATTTACTAAACCATTTGTTTCCATATAGAGGAAGTCATGCTTGCTGAAGAAAACAAAAATGCTGGAACATCAGCCTTAGAAGGTAAGGAAGTGCTCCAAGGCCTCATTGCTCTCTCATCTGCCCCTCGTCTGCGGCTATGTCTCTTGATCAAAAGAGGAGAAAGAAAGAAAAGAGGGGTGCTTTGGGATTTGAAATGCGAGTCTCTCTGTCATAAAATCCCTCATGCTTTAAAAGGAAGGGAATTGAGTCATGGATTTAAATGCATTTTAAAGTGATGAAAATGAAAGCCAAGAGTTGTTTCATTCCAGGGCGTGTGATTGATAATGGGCAATGAAAAGGCCATCATACAACCAGTGGTTCAGAAAGGGATCTTCTTTGACAATTTGCGGGGGACATCTTGGGACCACTTTCATTGGCAGGAAGTGACATTGTTTATGAAGAGCCAGAACAAATAGATACAGGTTGCCAGTTTACCTGCTGTGTTTAGAAGAGCTCCCACAAGGAGTCAGGAGCTTTGTTGCATGGGATTCAAGAGCCTCATGTGTCAGAGGCGCTGCTGAGCAAGGGAGCCACGTTTCTGTAGACGTTTGTAACTTCTCTCACCCTGATTCTGGTATTTAAAGGCAGGTGCCTGTGTCACAGGTGCCATGAGGCCACAGTCCTGTTTTGACCAGACTGATCTGGTGGTTCTCATGTCCTCTCTCTGCCCCTTGCTTCCCTGGTGTAGTGCTTCGGAGGGCAACCATCAAAAGAAGCCGGACCGAGGCCATGGCACGGGACTCCAGCGACGAGCACTGCGTGGACATCTCCTCTGTGGGTGAGTGGAGGTTGCCGGATCATCTTTCACTGCTCCAGACCTCCTGTGAAAGGGAGCATTCTATCTTAGGAGAAATGCCACAAGGAGGAGGAGGGGAGCCCAAAGAATCCAGAACTTTGGGATATAATTAGGGAAAGGCACTGGAATCTAATCTCATCAACAGTGACTTAAAGGAAAATAAAATAAAATAGAATGGACCAAGGGATAATGTTTATGTGAAACATGGGGTTTGGGGCCAAGAATCCAACCCAGATTCTTCAATGTGGCAGATGTATCTCTTCAGCATGTGTATCCTGTCTCTCCTGGATGTGCTAACGAGCACCCACTTTGGGATATTGTTCACTGAGGACGCCCATATGAGAAACTGCGATCATTTGCTTAATCATAGTAACATCTACCTACTTGCATCACCTGCTCCCATGTGATGCTTAAACAGATTCCTACTGACAACCCTTTAACTTGCCGGCTGTTCCATCCCAGGTTCTCTTAGAGAGTCTGGCTGATGGCAGACTTTTCTTCTCCAGGAAAAAAAAAGGGAAGGGTCTGACTTCATCCTGAAAGGCAGAAGAGGCGTCCGGAGCTCATCACTGCTTCAGTTTGCCAGGGGTAGAAAAATCACAAATGCAGCGGGATGACTCCAGTGCCTGAAGCATATTTAAAAAGAAAAGCTCAATCTGTTACAAACATAAACAGGATCCTATTAGGATTCAAGATACCGGCTGGATGCCTGCTATCCTGCCCCGGGGAATCCTTCCATTTCCTAGGACCAAGAGTGCCCAGAGGAAAAGCAGAGTTCCCTGTTGCACCATGAAAACTCTTAGCTCATAACGTGGGGATGCCCTGGGGTCTGCAACGTGGCAGTCCCCTAGCCCGGACCAAAGCTGCCCATCTGGACCTCTGAATGCCCCTTTGTCATGGAGGGTGACCTCTTTTGCAGCTTCATTCCTCCTCCTTCCTTCTCCCCTGCTAGGCACACCTCTCGCCCGAGCCAGCATCAAGAGCGCAAAGGTGGATGGGGCCTCCTATTTCCGGCACAAGGAGCGGCTTTTGCGTATCTCTATCCGCCACATGGTTAAGTCCCAGGTGTTTTACTGGATCGTGCTGAGCCTTGTGGCTCTCAACACTGCCTGTGTGGCCATCGTCCATCACAACCAGCCCCAGTGGCTCACCCACCTCCTCTGTAAGTGATGGTGACTGCTGGCTCTCACGGCTGCCACCCGATTGCTGTGTGAATGTCAAAAGAGCAAGGTGTCACGTGGGCTTGGCAGTGGTCCTGCCCGCCCAGAGCTCTGCCTCCAGCACGCTGTGGCCAGAGTTGTCCTCAGGGGGTCAGGATTATCCCTTGACTGTTTTCAGCTGTCATTTCATTATTGAATCAGATAAATAAATCTTTAGTGATGAGTCAACAACATAGTGTTATACCTTGCATAATCCAGGGCCTTCACTTAGTGCCTTCAGGAGGCTCAATGATTAGGGAGTCTTGGTCACCCAAGTCCTAGGGACAAGTTCTTAGGGACATGGATACCTTCAGCAGACCAGGAAGGAAACCAAGGTCAACCCTTGGTAAGGCTGCCCCGGGATGCGGGTGAGTCTCCTAGAGGCTGTCACAGCTGGGTGTGTGGAGAGGAAATCCAGCTCTTTCATCAAAGCTATGCTCAAGCCCTTTCTCTCTCCTGAAAGCCATCTGCCACGTAAATGGTAGTGACAAACCCACCTGTCAGAAGAGAGCAGAGCTGACCTGTGGACTGTGGAACTCAGCCTGGGTCTGAGCATGTTCAGACCAGGAGAGGTTTTGCCTGGCATTGACCAGGTCTATGGTCACTGATATCCTGCCCGTGTGGGTCCCACCGCTCTTAAGGGCTCCTCCGTGGGTGGTAGGGATTGGGTCAAGGAGGACAGGAGCCCGTGCCATCCATGGAACCAATGCTTCTGCCTTTAATGCTTTCAGACTATGCAGAGTTTCTGTTTCTGGGGCTCTTCCTTCTGGAGATGTCCCTGAAGATGTATGGCATGGGGCCTCGCCTTTATTTTCACTCTTCCTTCAACTGCTTTGACTTTGGGGTAAGTGCTCCAGAGTCGCCCATCTTTCTGCCTGGGGTTGCTATACTGTGGTTTGAGATAAGCACCTTGCCCTGGGGCTCAGCGTGAAGCCTTGAAATCAGAATTTATTAAAGGAGGATAGATAGGATTAGCCAAAGGGAGGTCAGGAATGAGTGAATACTTGCCATATAAGGATTTGTTTGGGTTTTAGAAATGCTCTTTTATTTTTAATGTTTTTACTGAAATGTGTAACATGCATACCAGAGAGTAAACACTTCAGTGTATATAGCTCAGTAAGTTTTACAAAGCTCCCCATAGCCTGAATTTTGAACCACTTATTGCCTTGGAGGAAGCCTGGGAGAGAAGAACAAAAGACTTGATTCCGGAAAGTGGTTTGATCAAAACTGAGAAATATATTTATTTTTTTAGTTCAGTTTAAAATTGAGAAAATTATCTAGATATACCCTTAAACATTCATACTCATATGCACACACACCCTCTTATATTAGCAAGTCCCCACATAGACTTCACCCAATGTCCACATTCCTAAATAATGACGATACATGAGTGTGTGCATTATCAATGCTCTTCAAGGTGTTTTCACACACATTTTTGTCCTCTGCCACTTTCAGTCCTGCCCACGACGTTAAGTATTGGGAGTTAGGCTACCCATTTACACATGAGTCAACAGAGGACCTCGTGTGCAAGTTCACACAGCCAGTTAGCAGCAGAACTAGGTTGCAAAACTTTGGGTTCCTGAACCACCTCTCCTTCTGCCAAACCCACTTCATTTTCTGCCAAATCTCCAGTTAGGTGCTAACGATTTTGAGCACTTGCCAACCTGCATTTTAACTTGGAACATATGCTTCTGGGTAGAGGCAATTTTCAGGCATAAGAACTAGTGAAAGACCATTTTTATCTTAGTTCCCTTATGTACATACTTTTCAGCATTGCTGTGAGGATTAATTTCTGTTATTTCTCCTAGTGCGATGTGGGGAATGTATTAGACCTTCAATAAACATATAATTAAAACATAAAACAAATTGAATGGCTAATTTGACATTGCTGCTTCCTATGGCAATCAGATTCTGTGCCACTAATTAGTACCATCACATCCAGGTGTGTGGGGCCTGAGTGACTGAAAGCCATTTCATGCACAGGTGACTGAAACGTTCTCGTTAGCACTAAATTCTAGGCCAGTGAGAGAATGTGGACCTTCTCAGAAGTTTTTATATTGAAAAGTAACCTATATTCGTTTAAATTTGTTTTATTAGAGGACTGCTCTTTTGTCTGTCTGTTCAAGGTGTTCTAATAAGAACAGTATAGCTGTCAAATCTGTGCAGAAGTGGTGAATGACTTGTAGTTTTCAGGAAAGACAGAGCAGTCGGTAAAGCAATCTACAGTATGAAGGAGGAAATTTAGCAAGGAGAGTGGGGAACAGTGGGGAGAAAAGTGGTAGAGTCATTTTTCCTTGGCAGCCTTCACAAATAGGTGGTCCTGTTGGAGGTGGGCTTCCCTGATGGCTTAGCTGGTAAAGAATCCGCCTGCAATGTGGGGGACCTGGGCTCGATCCCTGGGTTTAGAAGACCCCCTAGAGAAGGGCATGGCTACCCAGTCCAGTATTGTGGCCTGGAAAATTTCATGGGCTGTATAGTCCACAGGGTCGCAAAGAGTCAGACAGGACTGAGTGACTTTTGAAGAAGATGATTGGAGGGAGGCAGGGTGGGGAGGGAAAGATTTAACTTCAGAAAAGCCCAGTGAGAACTGTTGATTGAGAAATACCTCCTTCCCCTTCCCCCCCTCCCCCTTCTCCCCCCTTTGCCTTTTCTTCTCACCATGGCTGGCTTTGGCTCTTTAGGTCACAGTGGGCAGCATCTTTGAAGTAGTCTGGGCCATCTTCAGACCTGGTACATCTTTCGGAATCAGTGTCCTGCGAGCTCTCCGGCTTCTAAGAATATTTAAAATAACCAAGTAAGTGATCAAAATCTAGACTCTTCCCAACCACCTCTGGGCTTGGAAGCTCCTCTCTGACACATTATATTGCCTTACATCCTCACCACAGGATCCATTTCCTTACCCCACCCCCTACTCCACTCTTCAGCTTCTCTTCCATCTCCAAAGACCAAACCAGGAAAATGCCTGAGTGCCAGATCCTGTGCCAGCTTCCTGAGGGGACCCACATTATTGCTCCATCTCTCCTTCCTACAAGTGTCCAGATGCAGCTTATAGGTCTCCAGGCAGATGCCCAGATGAGCCTGAGGGTAATTTGGTACTCAGTTTGCCGCTGTAACCAGTCCATCCTAAAGGAGATCAGTCCTGGGTGTTCATTGGAGGGACTGATGTTGAAGTTGAAGCTCCAATACTTTGGCCACCTGATGTGGAGAGCTGACTCATTTGAAAAGACCCTGATGCTGGGAAAGATTGAGGGCAGGAGGAGAAGGGGACGGCAGAGGATGAGATAGTTGGATGGCATCACCGACACAATGGACATGGGTTTGGGTGGACTCCGGGAGTTGGTGATGGACAGGGAGGCCTGGCGTCCTGCGGTTCATGGGGTCACAAAGAGTCGGACATGACTGAGCAACTGAACTGAACTGACTGAACTTGCCACTGTAACGCTGTCTGGGTTTTTGTAGGTATTGGGCATCCCTCCGGAATTTGGTGGTCTCCTTGATGAGTTCCATGAAGTCTATCATCAGTTTACTCTTCCTCCTTTTCCTCTTCATCGTTGTCTTTGCTCTCCTAGGAATGCAGCTGTTTGGGGGCAGGTAAGCACCAATGAAGTTTCCAGCCAAAGCAGCCTCAAAACCTCAACTTCGTCCTGTGAGCTCTGGGGTCACCAGTTTGTTCACCGTGTTACCAGGTGTTTGTGTTCATGGCCCATATCAACCATGCACATTATGTGTGAAACTAATGTCTCTGTTTTTAATCCCTCCACACCATATGGGGTTCTTATTGAGGGGACCTCTCCCTTTGGAGCTGCCCCTGAAAGGTGCCCCTTTGGAGCTGCCTCTGAAAGCTTGGGGTCTTACAAGTCAAGATCAGTCCAGATCTCATCACCAGTGCCCTTCAAGAGCACAGTTCCTGGTGAAGTGAAAGTGAAGTCGCTCAGTCGTGTCCGACTCTTTGTGACCCCATGGACTGTAGCCCACCAGGCTCCTCTGTCCATGGGATTCTCCAAGCAAGAATACTGGGGTGGGTTGCCATTTCCTTCTCCAGGGGATCTTCCCGACCCAGGGACTGAACCCCGGTCTCCCGCATTGCAGGCAGGCTTTAACCTCTGAGCCACCAGGGAAACCCTGGTAGTTCCTGGTAGTAGTCACTAAAACCATCTTTGTAAGTTACTGGAATGGAAGGAGAGTGGGGAAGACAGGGATGTGAAGAAAGGGGAAAGGAGTGATGAAAATGGCATGATTTTAGGAAGGGAAAACTTGGTGTGTGAGCTTTTCATTTCATTCTCTCTGAATCTCCTTTCAGGTTCAACTTTAACGATGGGACTCCTTCAGCAAACTTCGACACCTTCCCTGCAGCCATCATGACTGTATTCCAGGTATGAGGATGTTAAAAATGTTACTTGGGATCCCCTGGTGCACATGCTCCAAGGTGATGATGTTGTAAAAGAATCCTCCCTTTCCTCTCCAGGCTCCTCTCAGGAAGTACTTAGTACTCTTGCTTATTGAGCAGTCATCACCACTGTAATTCCTAGGATTTCTATAGCTCTGTTCTCATAAATAATAAAAGAGCTCTGTTGTGATGACCTCATTGGCCTTCTCCCTGCACTTGTCAGTTTGCAAGAGATGTTAATTAAGTCAAAGACATTCAGTAACATCACATTTCTGGTTTTATGAAATTTAAAGTACCTTCTAACCTGCATGTCCATTTAATGAAGAATCTTTTCCACCCCCACCTGATCTTTTTTTTTTTTTTAATCATGGGAGGAAACTCAAAATCGGTGATGTCTAAGAGCTAAAGGAGAACTCTGTTTAGCCGGAATCTAAGACTGAACCAGAACTCAGCTTTCTGGAACTGGAGCCCATGAGGCTCTTTCCAACAATGCTGCTGTCTCAGGAGCTGTATCTTGGCAGCTCCAGAGAATAGTCCATCAGTGCCCGGACCACCTGCTCTGAGTAGTTCCCGTAGGCTTGGCAAAGCTGGGGTGTGGGATGGGAGACCGGAGATCCTACGTTTTGAGGAATGGAACTTTTCCTTTTGATATTCTTCTTCCATTTTCAATGGCTAAAATTCTCTTACACATCAGAAGGCAGTTGATTATTCATGGGTGTGACATTTTTTTCTCCCTGACAAGAGGGTAAATGGAAAAGACTCAGACTCAAAATTTTCCCCTTTCCACTGACCCCCGTTTTCTCATCCAGCCCAGGTCTCTGATTAGCCTGTTATGTCCTTTGTGTAGATCCTGACGGGTGAGGACTGGAATGAGGTGATGTACAACGGGATCCGCTCCCAGGGCGGGGTCAGCTCGGGCATGTGGTCTGCTATCTATTTCATTGTGCTCACCTTGTTTGGAAACTGTATCCTTTTTAAAATGCTGCTCTGTTCTGCCGGCCTGGACCAGCATGTGAGGAGGAGGAGGCCATGGTGGTGGTGATGCTGGTGATAACAGAGGGCAGGTAGCAATGGGGTAGACAGTGTTAGGTGTGCTAAGAGAAACAAGGATCCCGCTCTTAAGGAACATTTGCTATCTGGGTAAAAGAAGATGCGTATAAGTAAGATAGAGTATCATCCCAGTTATCGGATATCATAACATCCAGGTCATCAGATTATCATCACAGATAAAATCATAAGAGTCTGTTATAGTAAGTGATTGGAGGGACTATGAACTGGGGAAAAGAAGAGAGGACAGAGATCATTATAGGCTGAAATAGTAATAACTGGATTATAATATTAATGAATTATATGTTTTCTTTTACTTAAACATTTATTTTTGTTTAAGTATAGTAGATTTACAATGTTGTATTAATTTTAGGTGTACAGAAAAATGTTTCAGTTATACATACATGCATATATATATATATATATATATATATATTCTTTTTCAAACTCTTTTCCTTTATAGGTTATTACAAAATATCAAGTATAGTTGCGGGTGCTATACAGTAGGTCTTTGTTGGTTTTCTGTTTTATTTATAGTAATGGGTGTATGTTAATCCCAAACTCCTAATTTATCCCTTCCCCTCTTTCCCTTCAATAGTAGTAACCATAAGTTTGTTTTCTATGTCCGTGGGTCTATTTTTATTCTGTATATAACTTCATATGTATCATTTTTTTTTATGATTCCACATATAGGTGATATCATATGATATTTGCCTTTGTCTGGCTTACTTCACTTAAGATGATATTCTGTAGGTCTATCCACATTGCTGCACATCATTAGTTCATTATTTTTTATGGCTGACTAATATTCCACTGTATAAATATCCCATATCTTCTTTATCTATTCATCTGTTGATGGATGTTTAGGTTGCTTCCATGTCTTGGTTATTGTAAATAATGCTGCAGTGAACGTTAGGGTGCATGTATCGTTTCAGATTATGGTTTTCTCCAGATTTATGTCCAGGAGTGGGATTTCTGGATCATATGTTAGTTCTCTATGTTAACAGAGAACAGAGCCTTCCACCTAATAAGTTCTCAAAAATATTAGCATTGTGATCAATGCTAATACTGCTGAGCATAGCTAGCATTTATCATACTTGTGCTGTTCACAAGACCTCATACTAAATGGTTTTCAGGCATCATTTCATCTAATCCTTACCTTACAAATCTTAGAGGAAATAAGTTGATCAAAGTCAACTACTAAATTATAATGGGAGACTAGAAAATAAGTGCATTTAATTCCCAAACCCATGACTAGTCTTGCGATCTAGACAAGGAAGATTTAGGTTTTAATCCCAGCAGCTCTGCTTACCAGCTGTGTGGCCTTGGGAAAGTCACTTAACCTCTCTGAGCTTCTAGTTTTCACATCTGAAAAGAGGAAACAATATCTATGTCCTTTGTTAGTTGTAAATAGTAAAATGAGATAGTTTATTTGAATATTCCACAGACCAGAAACTTCTACATGATGTTTTGGGCACGTGGGACTTATCTTGAATTGAGATCACTCGAGTGAAAAGGGGACAGCCATGTGTTGCAGATGTAATTTTGCCTTTTCCATAGTCTCACAGAGCATAGATGTTCCTTTAAGTTTTCTGCTCTGAAAACTTCTAAGGGCCAGAGCAGACTATAAACAAATACAAGAAACCCATATAAAGAAAGCTAGGCAGTGAGTCACACAAATGGAAGGCCAGTTTGCCTTAATAGCGGCACCTTAATTTTCCTGTTACTCTGAGGGTATTCAGACCTGGACTTTTGTGCTAAAACAGATGTATGTTCCATAACACATGAGCCTTGAGGATAATTGGAAAATTGGGACTTCTGAGGTTAGAGTGTGGAATAGAAATGGGCTCCATAATGATCTTGTGTGCCCTGAGACATTTTGTTAAATGAAATACGGGAGCCTCCCAGGACAAGAAGATTGAGAAATGTTAGCATCCCATTACTGAGAGATAGTAATGAGTCTGTAGAATCTCATTTTTTTTTTTTTTTTTCATCTTTAAGGTCAGACTGGCATGACTGATCTAGATGGGCTTCAATTCCAGCCTCCTGGGAAGGAGAGAAGAACTCCTACCTCCTGTTCCCTACCTGTCTTGTTGTTCAGTGGTTCTCTATTTGATGTTGCTGTAATTAGAGGCTGTGGCTGTGCAAAGGCCTCCTCCTTCCATCTCCCCCTTCCCTAGGGGGTTTGATTCAGGTATATTTCTTTATCTGATGCAAAGAGATGATATGTGGAAGGAGAGAAGACGTATTCTCCTTCAAACAGAGCTGCATAATATCTCTTTCCCTCCCCCTACAGTCCCTGCTTAAGTGACTCTTTGGGGTGACTCTGTCCCTGCTGGTATCCCAGACAGGAAAGGCATGGAGATGCCTTCTCAGCCTTGCTGGGGCTCCTTTTACTTTTCTTACTTTCCCATCCTTAACTCATTGCCCCAGACACACTGCTGAATGTGTTCTTGGCCATCGCTGTGGACAATCTGGCCAACGCCCAGGAGCTGACCAAGGTGAGCCTTGTTCTCCAGGGATCCAATGGTCCTCTGGGCCATTGGGTGCCTACTAGGCTTTGGAGTTGCCTCCAGAAGCCTGCACTGCCTGACTCAGGCCTGCAGGGAAGGCCCCTTCTGGGAGCTCGTGGATACCTGGAGAGCTACACTTGTCCATGAAGGGAGCCTGGTTCACTTTCAATGAGTTTGTGGAGCCTTGGACCAAATCGGGTCTCTCACTGGATATTGAAGATGATCACTTAGTCACTGCAGACTCTCAAAAATAGCCTTTGCAGGCTTGTGACTTGGAAAATAGAGAAACTACCAGAGTCTTGGATTTAAATTCCACCTCTTCTCCTGTGACCTGTGGCTATGTGACCTCAGTCATGTGCCTTCACCCTTCTGAGTTTGAGGGTGAGAGGATCCAGGACTGTGGCTGTTGGGGTATTCCAGTGCTCACTTCATCTTGGGGGAAGTTTCCATGGGTTTCAAAGAAGCCAGACACCATATTTCTCAAAGAACAGTTCCTTTCTTTCCTCTGAGGCATGTCTTCAGGGGTAGCGGCAATACACTGGCAGTGGGATTGTTTAGGGAGATGAGTGAAACCTTCTCCCCGCATAATACATATTTGTTTTAAGGCAAAATCCATAGCATCCTGGTGATGTTCATGAGCTTTTTCCATGTATTTCTTGAGGGTTACCTGCTCTTCTCTGCATTCTCAAGGATCTTCTTACCTGCCTGCAGACAGGATAAGCTCCAGTAGCTGAAAAGCTGGATGTGAGTCACACATCTGTCACTACTGGCCCTTTTAGCTTAGACTTGACCCCTGGTCTCTATTAATGTTGCTTCCTTCATCTGTAAAAAAGGGAATGCTATATTCTGCCTTGCATACCTCTCAGGAGGACAGCAAGGATCAAGCAAAAGGACGTGTGTAAAAACCAGCTGTGAGTTATACATCTGTCACTTACTGGCCCTTTTAGCTTAGACTTGACCCCTGGTCTCTATTAATGTTGCTTCCTTCATCTGTATAAAAGAGAATGTTATATCTGCCTTGCATACCTCTCAGGAGGACAGCAAGGGTCAAGCAAAAGGACGTGTGTAAAAACCAGAGCAGTCTTTGAAGATGTATGTATTCTTAGTAGCTGTAGTCATTTTACCTGAACTGGGTTTCCTTGGTATTGTCACATAGAAAGACATTTATAAGCTGGAGTGTGGGTGAGGGGCTGAGGTCCCTGCCCGAGCACCGGGGTGGGGGTCACTTAGCTGTGTAGGGAAGAGGGTATGATGAGGATCGCGGCGGTCATCTCAGGGTCTCTGCTTGGAAGGTCCTTCTCCATCACTTCCAGACACTGTCAGCTCTGGCCTCTGACCTCTATAGCCCTGGCCACCTCCACCGAGGGCTGGGGTTTGGGGTAGACCTTAAGTCTCTCCTAAGGAAACATGGGGGAGCCTGTGGGGCAGGATGGGGGCCAGAACAGCTGGCCGTGCCAGGGCTGTGGAGGCTGCTGTCTCAGGAGGCCTGACTGCTAGCTGCTGGAGGTCTGTGAGCTCAGACCTCACTCTGCCTGTTTGACCTCTTGCTCTGCTTTCCTCGCTTCTCCGGGTCTCCAGAAGCTCCCTCAGCCCTTCTGGGCAGGGCCGAGGAAGCTACTCTCCTTCATGGGGATCCCAGACAACGCCATCTCTACTTTGTGTCTAGGATGAACAGGAAGAAGAGGAGGCCTTCAACCAGAAGCATGCGCTGCAGAAGGCCAAGGAGGTCAGCCCGATGTCTGCACCCAACATGCCTTCCATCGAGTGAGTCGCTGTCCCCACGTCACAGACCCCGGGCTCCTGTGTCGACAGCCTAGTGCTCAGTTCCACAGCTGTTGACCCTTGGAGGGAGCCTGCTCTGTGCCAGGAAGCATCCTGTGAATACAGTACTGAGCAAGACAGGGCCAGGGTCTCTTTTTTCACATAACTTTTATTTCAGTGAGCAGATAGCTGATAATGCACAGAAATAGTTTTAGATACAACTTCTATAAAATAAGTAAAACAGGGTACTAAGGCAGAGGAATAGGAATTGGGTACAGTACCTTTGGGCAATTTGGGAGGAGTTCTCTGAAGAGAGGATGTTTGAGCAGAGACCTAAATGTGTAGAAGATGGTTGTGTGACGTTATGAAGATGGAGCATTCCCAGCGAGGCCCCGGGATGGCTGGTGTGCAGGGAGCAAGAGGAAAGAGGAGGAGGTATGGCCAGGAGGTTCTAAAGGCTCGAGTGAAGACTTTGCTTTTGTTCTGATCACAACTGTAGGAGGGTCTAGAGGAGAAGGATGGGTAGGATTTGATTTATACTTGGAAAGGTCACTTTGCTCTGTGAAAAATGGACTGAAGGGGCCCAGACTGGAGGCAGGAAAACAGAGATTGGCTCTCAGAGTAAAGCAGTGAGAGCTGGTGGTGGTTTAGACCGTGACAGTAGCAACAGAGAAGATGAGAACTCATCTCATTCAGGCTGTATTTGGAGGGAGAACCAATTGATGAGCTGATGGAATAAATGCGATTGAAGTGGAGATGGGGGAAAAAAAAAGGAGAAACAAACATTTCTCCCAGGTTTTGATGTCTGGAGAGGTGGTAGTGGTATTTACGGCTCACCTGAAGATGGTGGAAATCCAATGCTCCTTTTGATGGCATTAAATTTGAGATGCATATAAGACAAACAAGTGAAGATGTTGAATGGGCTGTTGGCCACATGAGTCTGAAGCTCAGAAGTCAGGATTCTAATCCTTAGAAATAAGGACTGGGGGGAGCATTTGCATTTGGACGGCATTTAGGCTGGCATCCCAGGAGAGATGACCCAGGGAGAGCTGGGCTAAGAAGCTAAGGTCAGAGGCCAGAGAGCACCCCGTGTTCAAGGAGAAACCCACAAGGGGAGCAGGGTGTTCTGGAGACGTGGAGAAGAACACACTTCTGGCAGGAGGAGGTGGATAGAGGAGCTCAGAACTACTGAAAGATCACGTAAAATGAGAACATAAAAGGGAGCATTGAATTTGGCAAAATGAACACTGTTAGTGAACTTCACGAGAGCTGTTTAAGTGGCCCAGTGGGAACAAAATCCATTTGGAGTGGATTAGAGAGAGAATGGGGGGTGATACATTAGAGCAGCCCGTGTAGACTCTCTTTGAGGATCCAGCCTGGCCCCGGTGGCTGCTGGTGGAACTAGCAGACCGTGGGGCCTTTGGGCAGCTGACCTCTGTGTGGCACTGGGGGAGGGCTTTGGGGGAGAGGCTGAGAAGTGACCACAGAACCCTGAATTCCTGTTGGGCCTTCTGGGCCTGCATGAGGACTGTGTGAGGGGCCCTGGGATATTCCTGGGGAGGGTCTGAGGCATCTGGCCAGCTGGACCTGTATCCAGCTGGACCCAGACCCTGTTATCTGTTAACTTGAAACTGATCAGCAAGGAGCCCTTCCCTTCCCAGAGCTCATGTGAAAGGCTCTCAATGTCCTCAGCCTTGCCTTATAGGGACATTCCAGACTTATGTGTGGGGGCCCCCTCCCCTGCATGGCTGTCCTCTTGTTCTCACCTTTCAAAACTGAAGGAAGGCCTGGCCTCTGGGCCCCTCCTCTGTGAATGAGAAAAAAAACTCGCTCCAAAATTCGTTAAAGATCATTAAAGATGAAATGACTCCTTCCTCCCTAGAATTTTCTCTGAGCCTCAAGCAGTTTCTACCCCACTTTCCCTGCACTTATGAGTTTGGGCTAAAAATAAATACACACAGGTATCCAAACATGCTGGTGGGTGGAGCTGGCTGCCACTTTAGGAGTGGGTGGTTCTATTTCCTGAGATGAGGAAACCTGGAGGAGGAGTGGGTTTGGAGATATGAGGGGGAAGGATGCTTGGCCCAGAGTGGAAGCTCACTATTTATGGAATGAAAGAATGAATGAGATCTGGTAGGCACAGGGCCGTAGGGAGTGAGCTGTGTGCGTATCCGGGCACAGTGAGGCGGGAGGAGTGCTGTAATCATCCCAGGCTTTGGGGGTAATGGGTGTGCTGCTGGCTGAACAACAGAGTGTGTTTGAACAGGCAGGCCAAGACCCCTGACTTCCGGACTATAGTATGACTGAGTGCGAATGTGCAGCTAGGACATTATTACAAACCATAAAACCTGAGGGCTAGACATAGCTCTGTCCCTCAGTGCTGTGACCTTAGAGTGAGAACCTCTTAGCATCTCAGAGTCCCTGTTTCTCTATCTTTGGAATGAAGAATACCAGCCACCTGTCCTGGTCCACATGATCCTTGCTGAGTGTGTGTGAGGTCACATGTATGTGAATTGGGGAGATGCTTCTCTGTGTGATTGTAGGAATGTTGAAGATGTACTAATGGTTGTGATAGGATGTGAATCTGGATCTTTGTACGTGCAAATGGAGAAGTGAAGTTTGAAGTGTGGATCTCGTTTGTGTGGAAATGAGAGTTTGGTTTTCTTTTTGGCCTGACCTCTGTGTGCGTGTTTACGTGTACGCACACACTTGTGAGCATGCAGAGAATTCTTCTACATATTTACCCTCTTCCACATGTGCTTCTGGAGGGCCAGTGTGTGACGACTTGAGAATTTGCAAGTAGCTGGTGTAAGTGTTAATCGATCAGTTGTGTCCAACTCTTTGAGACTCCATGGACTGTAGCCTGCCAGGGTCATCTATCCATGGGATTCTCCAGGCAAGAAGACTGGAGTGGGTTGCCATTTCCTTCTCCAGGGCATCTTCCTGACCCAGGGATCAAACCCAGGTCTCCTGCATAGCTGCAGAGCTATCACTGCATGGGTATCACTGCATAGCTGGTGGAAAGTACTTTTCCTGGTGGGCATGCATGCTGCCTGTCTAGAGTGTGTGCCTCTTTCTCTGTGCCCCCATGCCTCTTGGCATGGCTGCCCCACGTGCATGGCAGCCACCAGTGCCGAGGGGTGCTGGGGACCTAGTCACAGGCGTCTCCACAGTCTTGGCCACATCCATCCCAGGGGTGCTCCTGTGCCCTGCGCCTCTCTGGGCTCAGACCAGCTGCCTCTGTTCCCCCTGCCCACCGTGGACCAGGCTGCTCTGCAGATGTGGACGTGGCGGTTGAGCGGCACTAGTTTGCCTGCGTGTTTTCCATGGGTGGATGTCCGTTTCATCAGGGAAGGAGCCACATTTGCCAACCTCCCAGGTCCAGGCAGGGTCTCTTGGGCCAGACTGGGTTTGTCACCCCAGGAACCGGGGCAGGCTCATTCCACAAGTGTCCCAGGCACATCTTTCTCCACCTGAACACTGACCCTGCGCTGACAGCTTCATTTTTCCTGTTTGCCTTTGTGGGTGATGCCCCCACCCGACCATTGACCTTCCATTGACCTTGTGGTCGAAAGGACATAGCATGTGCGTGTGTGTAGAAGAGATTTTTCCCTGCGCGAGGCCAGGAAGGGTAATACTTGCTTTACCCAGCTGAATAGACAGTGTCCAAGGCCTTCAGCCAGGGCCACCACGGTGCACACGTGCGGGGGTCGCCACTCACATCCTGAGGGATGCGGGTGGCAGCCCATTCAGCGGTGGCCCTGCCTTTGGCCATGGGCCCGATGGTGTGCCCGCTAGAGCATTTGTTCCCTGCATGTTGTGTAAGATGGGAGGGATGAGCCAGGGAGTCATGCCTTTGTGAATATCCTAGGTATGAACAGGGGGAAATGAACTTCATCCAAGATTACAGGGTTTCCAGATTAGGTCTCTGAAGGACACTTAGGTGAAACCTGAGTGCCAGCAGGGCTTGATGACTGAGCGTCCAAAGCGTCTATGAATTGATAAACCCTGTGCGTGCCTGCATGTTCGCTTCAATATATTTGGTCCGTGTGTTTGCACACAGCAAGGCACCAAGGCCAGTCCCTTGGAGAGTTGACGGTTGGGCGTGTTCAGAGGGCAGCAGGTACCTAGGGGATTCTGTGCCTCTCCCTGGAGATCGGCTGGTGGCCAAGGGGCTGGCGGGTCCTAGAGGTGGGGGTGAACTGAACCTGTCCATTTTTCTTCCCCAGAAGAGACAGGAGGAGAAGACACCACATGTCGATGTGGGAGCCACGCAGCAGCCACCTGTATGTGTGCGCCGGTCTGCGTGTTTGTGAGTGGTTACGTGTGGGTGCGGGGACACCGTGTCTTTGTCCTTGCCGGGGACAGAGTGGCACCAGGCGTGCACGTGTCCGTGTGGGCCGTGGCGTGTGCGTGTGTGTTCCTTGCACATGGTTTGTGGATCTGCCCCTCCGCACCTTTCACCATGTGCCTTTCTCGGTGTGCGTCTCAGGTATGTGACCCCGTGTGTAGTTTGCTCTTCCGTGTGGCCTGTGAGTGGACATGTGTTGGCGTGGGTTGTTTGTGCCAGTGGGGTGCCTTTCATGCGGGCGCTTGTGGACAGTTTGTGTGGGCCCCAGTGAGGATGCACATGGGCACCTGTGAGCGACCCCTGCACGGGCTCTAGATGTGCACCCATGGGCGCCTGGGGGTGCAGGTGTAGGCGTCCACCCTCCACCACCCGTGGAAGCCCACCCTGTGTCACGTTTGTGCTTCCTGCTGCCACGTGAATGGTCAGCTAGGCCTCCAAGCTGAACTGTTCAGCGGTGGTTTTGAGTATGAGCTGCTCATGGTTCCTGGACATAGAGTCCCTTGGATTTTATCAGTGGTTGTGGAAGAGACCCCACCGCATCACCACGAGGGTCATGCCCAAACTTTTTGCAACTTGGGTCTGCTCCTGCTGTCGTCAATCTCCCTTTAGTAGGACCTGCCCTTGAACTTCTCAGACCTGGCTCTCCCGGGCTGGCATGGGAAAGGGAAAGAGGGAGAGCAGGAGGAAGAAAGGCCTCTGACCTTGAACTAAGGGCCATTGGCGCGCACAGAGCGAGTACAGATTGATGCCCTGAAAGCAAAGGGGAGCGGGGAGTGAAGACCTGGCAACCTTCGTACCACTGTCTGCAGGTCCTGGCCACTGGGACTCAGTCCTGGGCTGCCCCCACCCCGACTCAGCTACTTCAGGGCAGGGATCAGAGCGGGAGACCCCACAAAACTGGGGGGCACCGGTCCAACCACCCACTCTGCCCCTCGCATTTTTCTGTGCTTCCTGTCTGCAGGTCCTGGGCTCTCTCATTTGCTCCCCCACCGTGTGTTTCCCCCCGACCCCGTGCCCTGGCCACCGTGGGCTGGTCTGGGCCCCTGTGGCCACCTTCCCCGGCCCTTGGCCGGCAGCTCTGACCTTGGCCTCGCCTTCTCCCCCTTGCCAGGAGGGAGCGGAGGCGCCGGCATCACATGTCCGTGTGGGAACAGCGAACCAGCCAGCTGAGGAGGCACATGCAGATGTCCAGCCAGGAGGCCCTCAACAAGGAGGAGGCCCCGCCCATGAACCCCCTCAACCCCCTCAACCCGCTGAGCCCCCTCAACCCACTCAACGCGCACCCCAGCCTCTACCGGAGACCCCGGCCCATTGAGGGGCTCGCCCTGGGCCTGGGGCTGGAGAAGTGTGAGGAAGAGCGAGTCAGCCGCGGGGGGTCCCTCAAGGGGGACAGTGGGGACCTGGCGAGCGCCCTGGACAGCCAGAGGAGCCCCCTGGCCCTGGGCAAACGGGAGCCGCCCTGGCTGGCCCGGCCCTGTCACGGGAACTGCGACCCGACCCAGCCGGAGGCGGGCGGCGGGGAGACGGTGGTGACCTTCGAGGAGCGGGCCCGGCACAGGCAGAGCCAGCGCCGCAGCCGGCACCGTCGCGTCAGGACCGAGGGCAGGGAGCCCTCCTCCGCCTCCAGGAGCAGGTCCGCCAGCCAGGAGCGGAGTCTGGACGAAGCTGTGCCCGGTGAGGGGGAAAGGGACCGCGAGCCCAGGGCCGGCCACGGGGGCAAAGAACCCATGATCCAGGAGGAAGAGCGAGAGCGATCCCAGGACTTACGGAGGTAAATGCGACGTAGGAGCGCCCTGGAGACAGGTTGTGCAGCCCGCGTTAGGGGTTCTTCAGTGTACGCCTTTCTGGACCTCAGTTTCCCCTTTTGTATTATGCACCTTTTACGAGGTTTGTGTCAATACAATAGCAGTGAGATCTGTTCCCCTGGAAACCAGGGCATATTCTATTGGAGTGGGGAGGGCATGATGGGCAGGAGTGAGCTGATGGATGCCGCCCCAGTGGACCTCAGCTCCTCTGCCCGGTGAGGGGGCAGACAGCGGGTGCCATGTGCTCTCCAGCAGGGCCACATGACTCCCCTCACCCTTTGCTCTCGCCAGGCACAGCAGCCATTTCAGAATCACTTCCTGATGTGAGCAGCAGCTGTCTTCTCCTCTGTCTTCACAGGACCAACAGTCTGATGGTGCCCAGAGGCTCCGGGCTGGCAGGAGCCCTGGATGAGGCCGACACACCCCTTGTCCGGCCCCAGCCAGAGCTGGAAGTGGGGAAAGACTCGGCCCTGACACAGGAGCAGGAGCCAGAGGGCAGCAGTGAGCAGGCTCTGCTGGGGGATGTGCAGCTGGACATGGGCCGGGTCAGCCAGAGCGAGCCGGACCTCTCCTGCGTCACGGCCAACACGGACAAGGCCACCACCGAGAGCACCAGCGTCACTGTCACCATCCCCGACGTGGGCCCCATGGTGGACTCAACCGTGGTGCACAGTGAGGACACGGCCCATTCCCCTTCCCCCACACCACCCACAACCCCCCAAGGCTGGCAGAGGCATGGTTCTGGAACCGTCCTGGGAAAGCTGCAAGGAAAACCCCACCAGTGGGATGGACTCCTTCTTCAACATATGAAAGAATAGCAGCAGTTTTAGCCCCGTTTGCAAGAGAACTTGGAGAAGGAAATGGCAACCCACTCCAGTATTCTTGTCTGGAGGATCCCAGGGATGGGGGAGCCTGGTGGGTTATTGTCTATGGGGTTGCACAGATTCAGACACGACTGAAGCGACTTAGCAGCAGCAGCAGCAAGAGAACTAAGCTAGAATTTTCTCAATCTTAAGTTTTACCCGTAAAATGTCGTTCAGCCCGTGGCCCCCTGGAGTCTTCAGAGAGTTTACATATGATTCTGTACCCCTTTGTCTATTCAGCTACTTAATTTATTTTGTGGATATCTGATGGCATATTCTCTGGGCCGCCCCTCGCCCAGGTGCTCAGCCACCTGATAAGTTAGGGGACCGTTGCTGGCAGGCCCGCCCACGTTGGCCCTGGTTCTGCTCAACATGTGGCCTCCAAAAACCCTGTCTGTCTTGAGGCCTCAGTTTATCATCTGTGAAGTGAGAGCATTGAACGAGATGACCTCTGAGACCTTCCTCTGTGCTAACAGTTCTTGAATGTTTTACTCATATTGACTGTCTTTCTCCTAGGAGCTTTTAGTCACACTTTCTCTCACAGTTCCCGGAGGTGGTAGATATTCATCTGTGAGGCCTTAAAGGGAAACACATCCCCAAAGCACTTACCCCATACCCATCTGTGCCTGACCCCACGCCCATCTCTGTATAACCCCACCACCATCTGTCTGCTTGGCACTGAATTGTGACCACCAGATTCCACTCTTGCTTTTTCCCCCCATATTTTTATTCTTTTCACGAAACAGTCCTCTTTCCCTATTTTTCTTTCTTTCACTGCTCTGTCTCACTTCACCTTCTCAAAGTGAAATACTTCTCAAAGTATTCTTCGGAATGCCAGTACTACTTTATAATCTCCCATGTCCAGTAACCCCTGCTGTCTTGTTTAATTTCGTGCTCTAATAAGGAAGTGTTTTTGGACCCTCTTTTATGAGGGTCGTAGTAGTGTGTGTCTCATAAAAGAGGGTTGGGCTTCCCTGGTGGCTCAGGGAAGAATCTGCCTGCAATGCAGGAGACCTGGGTTCCATCCCCGGGTCGAGAAGATCCCCTGGAGTAGGGGATGGCAGCCCACTCCAGTATTCTTGCCTGCAGAATTCCATGGACAGAGGAGCCTGGTGGGCTGCAGTCCATGGGGTCACAAAGAGTTGGACACGACTGAGCAACTGACACACACTCTTTTGAGACACAACGTTAAGAAAGTTTGACCCTCTTCTGTTCTCATTCTGGGGCTAGTCCCTGACCTTGGTCGTAGGTAAGAGTGTGTTATCAGAGGGGTTTTGGACGCTTTGGATGACTTGCCTTTTGGAAGGACCTGGAAGGGGTCAGGACTTTGGAGGTTTGCTACTTACACAAGGCTCCAGGGCAGAACTGTTTACTGAATGGGAATGTGGGAGAGGTGCCCCTGCCCCGCTCTGATGGCCTCATCCTCTGCCACTCACCCCACACTGGGCCTTCCACGTGGAAATAGAGTAGAGGCCCAGCAGCCCCTCTTGGTCTCTGCTTCTTCATCCTCTCGATCCTGGGAGAAGTCATAGGCCCATCTTCCCATGAATATTGCATTCTCATTTCTGCATTAGTCAGGACTGGAACAAGAACAGCCAGAAGGGCAGCCCCAGACAGAGTCATGGCTTCTTAAAATCTTCCATTGCGGTGTGGTTTCATTGAAAGGAGATAGAATTTTGAATTGGGAATGTATACCAGCTGTATGGGGCTTCCCTGGTAGCTCAGCTGGTAAAGAATCTGCCTGCAATGTGGGAGACCCCGGTTTGATTCCTGGGTTAGGAAGATCCCTTGTAGAAGGGACAGGCTGCCCACTCCATTATTCTTGGGCTTCCCTGGTGGCTCAGATGGTAAAGAATCCACCTGCAATGAGGGAGACCTGGGTTCAATCCTTGGGTCGGGAAGATCCCCTGGAAGAGGGCATGGCAACCCACTCTAGTATTCTTGCCTGGAGAATCCCTGTGGACAAGGAGCCTGGTGGGCTACAGTCCATGGGGTCACAAAGAATCCTTGGTGGCTGAGCCAATAAGCATACCACCAGTTGTATGGCCTTAGGGAAGGTCCTTGAATTCCCTGAACTTCAGTTTTCCCATCTGCAGAAGGGGAATAATAATATACGCCGTTGAGGTGTACCAACGTGAAGAATGCCCTAAGTAAATATATACAAAGAAGCCAGATTTTAGATAGAAGTAAGTTTCTAAACTTTACAACAGAAACAGCCATTCTCTTTTACCTAGGGAAACGGGATTGTCATTTATATGGCACAAAAGGCTCTCCCACCTGAAATTAGGGCAGGGGTAAGGCTAGGAAGAGAGCCTGGGCTTCACTCAGTGTAATTTAACAGACACCCTGACGTTCACAGGTACCTAGCTCCCTCTCCCACCTTCTCGTCCCATCCCCAGTGGAAAAGGAAGGGCGCCATTCTGCATGTAGCAAGGTTTTTGAAGAGTTCCACACATTCTCCTTGCAGTCAGCAACAAGACTGATGGAGAAGCCAGTCCCTTGAAAGAGGCAGAGATCAGAGAGGATGAGGAGGAGGTGGAGAAGAAGCAGCCGAAGAAGGAGAAGCGTGAGACGGGCAAAGCCATGGTGCCTCACAGCTCGATGTTCATCTTCAGCACCACCAACCCGTAAGACACCCTTCATTGCCACCTTCCTTTGGTGCTGGAGGTTTTGAGCCAAGATTTCAGCCAGGGCAGGGGGATGGGAAGGAGGGATGAAGGTCTAGCCGTCCTCCTGAGCCTTCCTGGTGGAGTATGGCCAGATAAAGCCTCCAGGGTGTTCACTAGTTGAGGTGTGTCATGGAATTAATGAGCAGCCTCTGAACTCTGTGCCCATAGTCTAAAGAGTCATTTAAGATAGAACATGAGCAATGTCAGAGGAAAGGACCCTTCATCTATTCTTTGGTTAGTAGGTTGCAGGGAAGGTTGGGAAGGGAGGACATCTACTTGGGCTGTGTCACCAAATATTCCAGAGGTGGGCTGAGCTGAGAATAGGAAGCTTAGGATAACTGGATCATCCATTGGCTGCCCTGCACATCAGTTTTGAAGTGGGTGTGTTCCTCAGAGCAGAGTCAGGGCTGTGAGATGAGGTGGGCAAGGAAGAATCTGGAAGGTTAGATTCAGGAAAGATGGGATGTTGAAAGAGAAACTGCCTTCGGCCCAGGAAGTGAGCAAGATGTATACGTAGACCAGCTTCAGGGTCTCAGAAGACTCAAGAAGGCTTTCAGTGACCATGTGGGCAGTATTCTGGCATGGCCCTGGGAAGGAAGGAACCTGAGCAAAGAGATGTCTGGCCAACCGAGGCCAGGATGCAGTCAGTCTATAAAATAGTCACTTTGATCAGAATACCTGCAGCTTGGGAAAACCAGTTGCTGCTTTCATCAGGAATCTTAGAATCAAGGTCTGTTTTATGTTTCTGGGTTCTTAGGATTTTCTTGCTCTGCCCCGGTCTCTGTACCGTGGGGGAGCAGACACTGAGGCACAGTGGAAGGCAATGTGTAGCCACCCAAGCGTGTGTCTTTTGATGCTGGCTTCTGCTCCCCACGGTGGCTCCGATGCGCATGCAGATAATGTGTCTTGGCTTGCATACTGCAGTCTCTAACCAATCTGATTACTTTCCCCCAGTGGGGCTTTAAATCAAGGGTGGTGCCTGAGAAATTAAATTGCTCTCCCCACGGCTTCCTCTGGCCAGGGCCTGGCTGTCTGGAGGAGGCTGATGTGTATGGGGGTGGGGCGGAAGGATGGGATGGGAGGGAAGCGGGGCTGGCTCAGTGGGCTTGTCCGCTGCCCACAGGATCCGCAGGGCCTGCCACTACATTGTGAACCTGCGCTACTTCGAGATGTGCATCCTCCTGGTGATCGCAGCCAGCAGCATCGCCCTGGCAGCCGAGGACCCCGTCCTGACCAACTCAGAGCGCAACAAAGTGCGTGCACAGAGGCTCTTTGCCAGCCTCCATGGTACCCTGCTACTCCCCTCTCCCAGAGCCTACCATTCCAACATTAGAGTGAGCTAAGGAAGCCTCCTGGAGGATGGGACAGGCTTAAGAAATTGCCCAGTCCTGTTCCTCGGCGCAAAGTAGGAACCATTTCAAGACCAGCCCCCACCCCAACCCTAACTCCCCAACCATACTGCTTACCTTTAGGCTCAGCAGTGGGGCCTTACCCCGAGAGCCAGCCAGGGCTTTGAAAGGGGCTTCCATGATGGCTTAGTGGTAAAGAATTCTGCCATGCAGAAAGATGCAGGTTCAATCCCTGGGTCGGGAAGATCCCCTGGATCAGGAAATGGCAATCCACTCCAGTATTCTTGCCTGGGAAATCCCACGGATGGAGGAGCCTGGCAGGCTGCACTCCATGGGGTTGCAATACGTTGAGCACGACTGATTGACTCAACCACAACTGCTGCCATCCATGTGTTGGATGTGGAGTCTGACCTAGGGGCAGTTGGGGCCCTGCAGCTCCACATGGGGAGCTGAAACAACCTGTGGAGGCCCAGGATGGATATCAGGAGGGATGAGGGGGTGGGGAGGATTGGAACTGACAAAGATCCCAGCAGGGGAGAAATCTGTGGGGCAATTCAGACCCAAGATGTTAAGTTCTGACCACTTAACAGAGGCAGGGAAAGGCCAAGGACTGGCCACCAGATCACGCGGTCCCAGCAGCATCCGTGACTCCTCTCCTCCCTGCATCAGTTAGCAGTTGTTAACTCCGGGCTTCTGGTCTGAGGTTGAAATGAGCGGGCCTTGGGGTGGGCATGCAGGAGAGCCTGTGTTTGAGGAGTGCCTGTAGCCTGATGGTCTCCACTATGTGTCCTGCAGGTGCTGAGATATTTTGACTATGTGTTCACTGGCGTGTTCACCTTTGAGATGGTTATAAAGGTAAGAACCACTGGAGCACACCTGGACTCCGGGGCTGCAGGGGTCACCCGTCCGCGCCTCTAGGACAGTGCCCTTCCCCAGGGCTGTCACCTCCTGGCCAATGACAGAACCTCAGGAAGGCCTCTGCCGAGCCCTCCTCCGGCCTCAGATCCTGGCGAGGTCTGCCGTGGCAGGACGTGACCACGTGGCTCTCCTTAGACTGGCGCAGACCTGTGGGCATGGCCCAGGGAGGAGTCACGTCCCTCCCAGGCAGGCAGTGGGAGTCCCGCAGGGGTGGGGCCTGTTCTCACTTCCCCATCACACTTCCTGGTTGAGCCAGTGTCCCAGCCAAGGCTTAGGTAGGCATGAATCTTCCTGGCCTTGTATAGTCCCAGCCGTACTCACTGCCCTCCAGTCTGTTCCCCACCACCCTCACACCCTGCATTTCTATCTTGTTCCCAGCCTCACCCATCTGGGATTGTTCCCAGCTGTGCGTATGTGGTAATGCCTGGTGCTCTGAGCCACTAATGAAAGGGAGGGCTGTGGCGGGGTGCTGGGAGCCAAGGAGTGGGTGCCCTGGTGGCTCTGCAAAGGGCCTCGGGCCTCACAGTTCAGTGGGGAGAGCCCTTGGGGCTTGTCCTTCTGCTCTTCGGATCCTCATGTGGGGTTGGGTTAGAGGCAGTGACAATGGAGACACTGCCGTGCGGAGCCCAGAGCTCAGGGCCCATATGACCAGCACCTTGGGGCTCATTGGTGGCTGTTCCCATCCTTCTCCTGCAGATGATAGACCAGGGCTTGATTCTGCAGGACGGCTCCTACTTCCGAGACCTGTGGAATATCCTGGACTTCGTGGTGGTGGTTGGTGCATTGGTGGCCTTTGCTCTGGCGTAAGTAACTCTTTTTCTCATCCGTTTTCCTTCCCTCCTTCTTTCCTGAGACTGGCTGATCTAAGGGCTTCTCCAGGGTCAGTTCATTCAGTGGTGCCAGCGAATACTGCCCTGGGAGTCTGCTTCCCAGTTGCCCCTCAACAGAGCTCCCAAGAGCCTTACAGCTTCAGCTAACCTGCCCCGAATGAGTAGGTCTAGTGAACGGAGAGCAGGGCAAGACTCTAGGGAGAAGTCAAAGGCCCTGGTGTCCCTCCCTTCGAGTTGAGATGAATGAGCCTGGACAGCACTCACCTGTGTTCCCCCATGGATTCAGGGTGGGACCAGGGACAACTGGTATATCCTTGCATTTCTTAATTCTGTCAATAAAGGATCCACTTGAAAGAAAAATGAGGCAGGTAGAACAGAGTTGGGGACCACAGAGTCCTGGGCATGAGGAAATTCTCTGCTCATGAGCAGGAATCCCCCAGAGCTATTCCAGGGACATAAGAACCATGTTAATATGTGAAACTCCTGAAGGAAAGACTTTTCCAACCTTCCTTGGTAGCATACTTAGGAAAACAGTCTTAAACCATTCAGGTAGCTAACTATGTTCATTATGTTAGGGGATTTTTTTTTTTTATCATTGAAAAAAAAAATGGTTTTTTTTGAACATTGAAAAAAAAATGTTTCCAGGAAAGGGCTTTCCTAGCCCTCCAGGGTATAGCTAGGAAGTAGGCGTATTGTCAGTGCCTTTTCCTTCAGCTGGTGGGTAGAGGGCCCCAGAAGATGAATGACAGCCTTCTGGGCTCTGTCTGGACCTTGTTCCACTGTCAGAGTGGCTTCACCCGCTCCCAGTGGGACAGTAGAATTCCCTCCAGCCTCTCTGAGTAGAGGAGAAAGCCAAGTCATCTAGGCAAGACAAGCTACACAGTGTGATGTGGCACAAGGAAGGCATGTGGGACCTGCTGTCATTGATGGCAGCTGCAAAAGGGAAGGAACAAGGCAACTCCATAGACTTGACCTTCCTGGTCCAAGTGGTCAAGTTTGGATCACCCATCCTACGTTCTCCCCAGACACTGCCAGCTTCCATCCCTATCCATTCTGTCAGAGAAAGAAATGGGAGAAGAGTTAAGAATGTTCCTCAAGTGACTGAAATCGGAGAACTCTGTCTGTAGGAGAGATGAAAGGTCCCCAGGTGTGCTAAGAATTTGAGACCTCCCAGAACCTGGAAGTAGAATGTGTCCATTGCTGCCCCAGCCAGGGGTGACCCTCCAAAGGAGAACCAGGCTGAATGTGACTTGTGACCCTGAGCTGGGCTGGCCATCAGGACAACTCCAGTGTCCCTTGTCCTTATGTGCACCAGTGTATTAACCCTATTAGAGTCACGTGGAGTCACTCATGACCTTCACAAGGAAGCAAACGATTGAAAGCAGGAGGAGAAGGGGATGACAGAGGATGAGATGGTTGGATGGCATCACCGACTTGATGGCCATGAGTTTGAGCAAGCTCCAGGAATTGGTGATGGACAGGGAATCCTGGCATGCTGCAGTCAATGGAGTCACAAAGAATTGGACAAGATTGTGTGACTGAACTGAACTGTTCCCAAGGAGATTTCACGAAATCTGGTCCCTGTGTGGACTGTCAGGGCAAGATAAAAATAAAAGCAACTCTGGCTCTGCTAAGGGGACTCCCAGCTCCTCTTCCTCCTCCTTCATGGAAAAAATTACCAAAGACTGCCTTTGTCCTAAGGAGATCTGCCATTTTTGTTAGAGATAAATCTTACCCTTCAGTTTTTAAAATCAAGCTCCTGTCTCATTTTACCAATTCATTTGTGTACATTATTCATCCTATTGTTGTCTCTTGTTTTGATCTCAGTAAAAATAAGTTTTTGCCCCGAAGAAATAGAGGACAAAGAGAGAGAAGCGTATAGAAAGGAGGCCACCCCATCTTGAGGGAGAACAGAGCTCATGGGGTCACAGGGCAGAGTGGGAGGGAGGGGGTGGGCTGTGGAGTCAGGAAAGCCCAGCTCCTCCACTTACCACCTTCATGGCCTAGAGCAACATAGCAAGGTATTAACCCGTTTAACTTTCATTTCTCATCTCTGACAAGGAAGCAGAATGATGTGTTTCAAGCACTTAGCCCAGGGCCTGACCCAAAGTGATCAGTAAATGTGAATTCTCTTCCTTATGCTTCCATTCTCCACCACGTCGTGAAGTATGAATATGCAGCAAAATATGTTGATGCATAATGGATGCAAATAGTTGAAGATGAACACCGGCCGGTTTCCAAGACTTGGTTATCGTCCACACACACCTGGCCTGTGTTGGTGCCGGTGGGGAGGAGGTGTGTGTTAAAGGAAGGCTCTGTGCATGCCTGCCTCGTGTCCGCAGTGCAGCTCTCTCCTCCGATCCAGAGCAGTGATGATGGGCTGGAGGGGTGTCATCTGTCTTGTTCTTTCTCTCTGCCTCTTTGAAACATGGCGGTGGTAGCTTTGGTGCTGGCGGCAGGGGGAAGCCTTAACAGCCCCGGAGCCGAAGCCTCTCTGTTGGTCCTCAGACCAGGTACAGTGCAGGTGACCCCAGGATTCCTCTGGTTCTGGAATCCACACATATGTGATGGATTGAGTATTTTTGATCCATTGCTTGCTTTTAGTGATGTCACTTCTCAAATTTTTTTTCATTTCTCTCCAAAGTGTAAATGGAACTGGCTCATCCTTCTCCATCCACACTCTCTCTTTTGTTAGCATCCTTCTAAGCTTGCCATGCATAACTCCTCTCCCCTTTCTCCTGCTTATGGGACACTCCCCATGTCCTCTGGCCTTCGTCACGCTCGCTGGGATCCAGGTGATGCCATCTCTTGCTCATGTGCTCGCGTTTCCTAATTCTTTCCCCTCCCCTTCCTCATTAAGGGCCCAGAGAATTCAGCTATCTCATCATTTCAGTAGGGCTAGCCAGAGTTTCCCCTGCCAGCAGAGTGAGGGCCTAACCTGGGGTAAGTTGACATCGAAATAAGTCCTGTGTCCCACTGCATGGCAGGGCCAGGGGCTCAGGCCAGCAGGAAGCACATGTGAGTCTTTCTATAGGCTTGTCAAGGACCTCCCTCCCTCTGGATGCAGCTTCCATTGTCATTTCCCATATTTTTTCCCCCAGGAATGTCCACCATTCACATAACGTTACTCCTGCCCTCTCTCTCCCCCCTTGAAATTGAATCTCGCCATACTAAGACTTCTGCAAAGGCTCAGTTGAGCAGAACCGATGGTGATCGCCATGGTAACAGCTTCCCATGGCTCCTCAGAAGTCAGTAGTGACTTGGTATCCCTTCCACCACTGGCAGCCAGAGCCTTCTCAGAACCCAGCCCAAGTTCCAGGAGCAACACCCCGATCCAAGGGGAGAGAATGGCCCCTAGCTGAATTCTCAGAGAGAGCTGAGCCCTTCTACGGCAGAGGTCTGTACCTGTTGCCATGTATGTTTTCTGGAAGCATATATGCTGTTTCTGCAGTGGCCGAAGAGGAATCTCTCTTCTCTGTAGCCATGCACATCAAGTGAAGGGATTCTTTATAATGTAAACTCGACAAATTCCATGTGGGGACTTTATTGACTTTTGAGGAGGAGGGCACGGGTTTATTTTCTGCATGTGGGCATAGCAAGGGACAAGAAAATGAATGGAAAGATACCTGTGATAGCACCTTTTCTGTTCTTCCCCATCCACTTTTACATTATAAAGCATTTATAAGAACACTCAGGTCTCCCTCCCTAAGCCGGATAACCTGTGTAGAGGTGGGCGGGTTTCTGGCAGAGGGTGGCTCCCTCATTCCACTGCCCTCACGATACCCTGCTTTCTTGGCCATGTGAAGACAGAGTGTTTGCCAACTATAAGTGTCCTGACTGTGCCTTTTCCTCTGTGTGGTTTCAGGAAAAGTCTGGTGAATGACTGGGTCTCTGAAACCATTCTCTTTTTATCTTTTTCTACTTGAAAAAGAGAGTTTTGGTTTCTTTTCTGTTTGATGGTTATTGTCCACCAAAAGACCGGAAACTGCTTTTCCCAGTCTTCCCACACCCTGTTGCCATCGCTTCTGCTTCCCGTCTTGCTGGGTGGGAAAGCAGAGATGGTTCCAGCCTTGGCATTTCTGGGGATCTGCACATTGGGCCCCTCACTTTGGGGCACCACGCCCAGAGGCAGCTGCCTCGTAGGGGGGTCTTGTGTCCACTATGCGGGCTGACTTCATGAGCCTTGTGGGATCCTGCCCAGGGACGGCGCTGCTGTCTGGCCCCCAGGCTTCCTGTCGTCCACGTTCAGCGAAGGGCTTCCTGGGCAGGCAATGGGCGTGGCCGCCTCTCAGGAGTGACCGCAGGGGAGCACGGGAAGGCTGTGATCCTGCACTCCAGCCCAGGCGCCTTCCCCCCGTCATTGCTATTGCTCTACAAAATGTTACTTGACCAGCTCAAGTCAAGTCACCAAGCAAGCTGTCCTGGGTTGGATTCTAAATAGTAAGTCTGAGGCTTATGATGGCTTCTCAACACAGTTTAAAAAATGATCAGAATTCTGCTCCCACCTCCTCCCGGATACAGGTCTGTACATCAGAGTCATGCAGGCTCGTGAGCAGCTGAAAGCTTCCCATTACCATTTTCCATCATAGCAGGGCATGAGGTAAGGTCAGGACTTTCTGGCACGTAGAGGCTCTGGATCGCAGCCGCACTCGGCCTTTCATTATTCAGTGCTTAGCCAGGAAAGTAAAACATGAGTCAATCTGCCTCTTGATGCCAGAAGGAATGGAATTCCCACATTAGCTTTTATTACATTCTTTTCATTGAAGTATGTCACTTTCTGACACTTGACCCTCTGCCCTAGTCTCAGATGGATAGGGTTTTTTGAATGCATTCAGAACCAGCCACAGCAGCAGAGCTTATTCTGAATCCGTTCAACGAAATACACAAGCACAGACCATTTTAGACTTGGAAATGGCACTCTGGTTCTGGTTTTGCATTTGAGGTTTTGTGTTTGTGAAGGTGGGACTGTGCACACGTGAGAGAGGAGTGACTATTTAGAACTGAAATGCTGGTACGTGCTCACACTTGGCAGAGCTTGGTAACAACCGAACTGACATTTCACCTCACACCTGCCTGACCCTTCTTCCTGTCCTTTGCAGTCTGCTGTGTCTAAGGCAGTCCTCTCCAACCTCAAGCTTTGCCTTCAGGGCTTCTTTCTTGACAGCCCTCATTCTTTTAACTGTGAAAGGGATGTCTCCCACAGGAGGCTATGACTACACATTAATCTTGGAGGAGGGAGAAAGGTGGACAAAGTCCTACTCCATGCCAGGAAGACCTATTTACCACTGAGCCAGACAGTTCATCCAGTTCCACTGCTCTGTGGAAGAGAATGAAGGATTAAAATTAAATTTAGCCATCAGGTAGCCCATTAACTGTGGATTTAGGATGTCAGCTGAGCTGGAATTGGAAATTTCCAGCCGTGAACAGATAGAAGGATGTCATTGCTTGAGACTCAAGCCTTAGGAGTCACCTCGAGAGTGACTTTATCTGACTTTGTGCCCCAGCAGGGACTCTGAAGATGATTAATGGCCATGGGCTCTTGGGGTTCCCACTGCTCCATTTTATACCCTGGCAGCCTTGCATACTGGGTTGGGGAGGGAAAAAGGAGGGTCATGGTGGTAGCACATGGAGGAAATGTCTGAAAGAAGGAGATAAGTTTCCAGTCTACCTGCTCTTGTCTTTAAGCCCCAGCATGCATGTTTTTTAATGAACACTGGAAAATGCACTGTCTGTTACAAGTGCCGTTGGTGCTGCTGGGGAACCCTCTGTAGAATGTGTGCTTAGGGACTTTTATCACATGGAGACAATGCGTGTGAACACCTGAATATCTCTCTTTATTAGCAAGCACAAATTGGATAGTTAGTTGGTTGTAAATAGGATCTCAGCTTGCAGCCACAGAACCAAGCAAAATGAAATGATCCAATCCACGTGGTAACTGACATTTGACTAACCAGACTCTGGTCCCAGAGCACCCAGCACAAGAAAGTGAGGCTTCACAGCTGTGGGAAGAGCCCACTTCTTCAGGATTAGTGGAAACTCATCACAGTGCCCTCCATATTTAAAAGTAGGTTTTAGAGTAATTTGGGTCAGAAGATTTCATGATGAGACTTGGGAAGTATCAGCTCAGATCATGTGACCTGCCAACCATCTGCTTCATCCACACCCATAGAGGCACAGCCTAGCATTATGAATTAGTCTCCAGCTGAGGGAGTGTATGGGCTGGATTTTAGCTGGCACCAGTGCCTTCGTAGAAAGATCTACAGATGAGGAGTCTTCGGGTATGTTCAAATTATGAAGACTAAGAAACAAGATAGATCAGGCCACTGTTCATCAGAATGAATAACAAAATCACTAGGCAAGCCTTTGGTGGTGCTAGTGGTAAAGAACCCACCTGCCAATACAAGAGACATCAGAGAAGTGGGTTTAATCCCTGGATCAGGAAGATCCCCTGGAGGAAGGCATGTCAACTCACTCCAGTATCTTGCCTGGAAAATCCCATGGACAGAGGAGCCTGCTGGGCTACAGACCATGGGGTCACAAGAGTCAGACATGACTGAAATGACCTAATACACACACAGTTAGATGCTTTGCTATCTCTTGCTGCTTCCCAGTGCTTAGACAGAAACACCTTCCATTGAGAGTACAGTGCTGGTGTTTTGCAAAGGAGAAAGTTTGCAAAGGGCAATAACCTGTGTGCACATGGAGCTCATTGAGGTCCATATGCCAGAAGAAAAGAGTTATACACTAACCACTTAGCGTAGAGCTAGTGCTCTGCTCACAGAACAAAGAAAGATGACAGAGTCCCAGAGGATTTAGAGCCCCTGGGTGATCCCAAGAGATGCTGAGGTATGGGTCAGGAAGGAAAATAATCTCCAAATGGCAGTAGCTGGTCAGTGACAAGGTCAAAGTGCTGGATTTAGATGCCTCACGTAGAGGACCTAGCCTTGCCCTTGAGTACTAGAGAGTCCTGTTTCCAGAGGCAGGAGTGGCCAGTGTGAAGGGGCAGCTGCTTCCTCACTTCCATGGGGCTTTAGAATTTTTGAAGTGCTTTCACACTTTTTATTTCATTTGTCACTTTACAGTCCTATTTCACAGTTGAGAAATGAATTGCCTGAGGTTTGACTAGTTTGACTCATTTGAGTAATAATAGCAAAACCAATTCATAAACAACTGATAAATTTTGATTTCGAGTTCAGGGCTTTCTGCATTATATTAAGCTCCCTTCTACCTCTTAGAAGGTAGTTCTAAGTAGTTCTACTTCATTCCAAGCCATTAGCCTCTGTAAAGTCAGAGTGGTGGCTTGGTATGGATTTCTCCTCCTCACACGGATCCTCTGTCTCTGCCTGGAAACAGACAAAACCTGGTGGACCAGATGGAGAAAGCATTCCTGACCTTGTCCATCTTGCTGTTTCATCTGTATCTTTTTCTTCCCATGAACCCTCACAGGCCCTATACTGATGAAGGATACTAGGATAGACAGCTCAATATTTGAGCTCATGAACTACTGGTTTCTTTTGCTGTTTCCTTCTTTGGTTAAAACCCTCCATTGGTTCCTATGTGAAAAGGATTGTAACATCATAAATCGTTAACACCGTAAATAAAAGCCTAGGTTTCAGAGTCAGGTGTTAAATAAACTTAGTGTTATTAATTATTAACCCACCTTTGCTCTCTGAACTTCTACTTACTCATCTGTAAGTAGAAATTAAAAATAACTATTTTGATCTTGTGAGAATTAAGTAAGGTAAAATATATTGTGTCCAGTATAGTGCCAAATACTTTGTATTATATTAGTTAGGAGTTATTATTGACTACGTAATAATAGGCCAGACACTTTAGCAAGGCTCAAGGCTTTTCACAGCATAACCCATTGGCCCCCTTACATTCCAGTACCCTGTCCATTCCCCTAATGCAAGAGATTCCTTAAAATCCCATTACTGTTCCCTGCTGGGCTCAGGGGAGGGCAGAGGACCATTCCACTTAAAAGAGGGAGGGGCTCTTCAGAACCTGGTGTCCTGGCTCTCTCTCCCACCCCCAAGCACCCTCCTATGAAAGAAGAGTCAGTTCCTAGCAGAAATCAATTTAAGTCCTTTGAGAAAGTATGAGGTGGGGGGTGCGCGGGGCGGTGAAGCTGAAAAGCAAGATTACGGTGAATGATGAGTGATTACACATGGAAAATCTGGAGGGCAGCTTGACAGTTGAGCTGGAAAATTCTCATCTTTTACTGATGAGACAAAAGAGAAACGTGGCAGTTATTTTCTGGAGAGCAGCCAAGAACTTAACAAATAAGTAGGAAATATAGTAAATGGGGAAATGGGGAGCCCAACTGAGCCCCTATTAAAGTGGAGCCGGTACGTCCTCACATATGAAATTATCCTCAGATTAGAGTCAATTTTTAAAACTGAGAAAATTTCACTAATTAGCTAGGCAGTGTAAAAAAAAAATTCTGATTATGCATCTAGTAGCAAAGACTAGCAAAGTGTTATCAAATGATTATATTTAGATGATCTGTAAAAAACTCATGAATTTTTTTCTAAAACAATGTGCCTCAGTTGAAGTACTTGAAGAAGTTGTCCTCTTAGTTTGATAAAACCGTCCCTTGCAATCTTGTTGACTTGGATAATGGCTTAAATGATTCTTCTATGCAGGGATTTGGGAGAGGCCGTTTGGCCTGGCCCATGTGTAAATTGACACTTTTCCTGACTTTGTGGCTTCATTAGCAAGTATCCCTTTCATTCAATGAAAATTTTCAAACTATTCTGGAGTGTATCTTAACAAAACTGAGAACACAAGCGTGCTTTTTCACAGCCACTCAAGAGCATAGCTTTTCAGTGGCTCCTCTGCAGTGAGAGACCTGTGTGAAAGATGTGCAGAGCAATGACTAATCTTCATTTTACTTTTGCTTGTGTCTAGTTACTAGCCCTGGCTCCACTTTGTGGGAGTCAGAATGGGACAAATAGTCCTCCAGCCAGGACTTGGGCAGTCACAGTCAGCTGTTAAGATCAGAGTGCACCGTCGAAGAATTCCACTTCCCAAAACAAGGGACAAACAAGCACGCTGTTCAGCGAGCCCCTCTGTTCCATAGCACGATATTTTACTAAGATCTTGGGACAGTATTAGTTGTAGACAGCAAATTCTGCCCTTTATCTGAGTGTGCGAGAGGAACAAAAATTATTGAACCTTCCTTCATATGATGGGTATCTGTGAGAATGAGCCCGTTTAGACTCTATGGGATCTAAAGTTCTTGGGGTTCAAGTCCTGAGCTAAGAGGAAGATGAAAGCCTGGACCACTTGCCCATCCATTGATCTGACTCTTGTCTCATTTCAGGGATATGGGAGATTCTCCTTTAGCTTTTCCTCAAGATGCATGCAGCCTAGCAAAGAGATGGTGACCCATGTAGTTGTTTTGGTAGAATTTTCAATCAAATGATTCTATTTTCCCCACAGCATTTAGCTTGCAGTTTTACCTTCATTTGCTTGCTTGTTTATTTGAGACTTGTCTTCCTTCCTAGATTAGGTGAACTCCAAGAGGGTAGGGACCTCATTTGTTTTGTTCACAACTGTGTAGCCAGTACTTAGGATACTGCCAGATGTTTGTTAAGGACTCCATCAGTGCTGTCATATGAGTGGATAGAGGTATATTTGGCTGACCTACCACATGTCCAGTCTCATGCATGAGAAGACACTTACAACTCAGGAGAAGACATTACCTCTGCCTTCTGAGAATTTGGAGATTATCACGTGAGAGATATAGGTTTATAAGGCCTTGAGGTTTAATTCTCAAACAACCATTCATTTGACATTTACAGTGAAAAGTAATATACTTTCCAATATGGGGCCATTCCCTGAATAAAATTGTCACTAGAAGTCTTTGCTTGTGGCATATGGTGGTGTAACATAGGTTTATGTTACATAAAAAAAATTAAAGGTCGAAAAAGTACCCTTCAGAGCAAACTGTCAACCAAGAAGCAAAGGCTGAATTCTAGGCACTTCTCCATAGCAGCAGGCCTGTTCACCCGTGGCGCTGGGGCTTACTCACTGAGATCTTATGCAAGGCACATCTTCCCCAGGCTGCAGTTTTGTTTGCAGTTAAGAGGATTTTAGGGATCTCTTCCAGCTCTAGAATTTGGTGAGCCATTTGACAGAGCCTGGAACTGAAACCTGCTGGCACAGAAGCTAGTGGTGCAGAGCAAGAACTCTGAACATCATGCAGACTTGGGTTCAAGTCCTAGCTCACCCTGCCAGTGCTGGGCACTCAACCTCTCAGCATCTCATCTGTGAAACAGAGACGATAATACCTTTGTGCTAAAGTGATTAGGATGTCCAAATAAAGAGTTGCACTAAAAGTGCTTAACACTGAGTCTGGCCAAGAATAAATATTAAAGCTAGTCCTCATATCTCATATGTTTTATATTCATGCTCTTCATCTTTATTTGTGTCATTGTTAAACCCCACCCCTAGAGCAGGGGTGATTTGTCTTCCAGCTGCATAGTAAATAGCTCACAAAGGACAGGTGGTCATTTAATTTATCAAAAGGCATCTCTGTGTGTGACATCAGGACCTTGATAGACAGTACCTTCCCCTATAATTCAAGGTGGATTTGTGATGTGGCCCTTCTGTGCTTTTGAGAGATGTCACAGTAGCCTTCTCCTAGACATTGCCTGTCCCTCTCCAAATGAAATCCTTCATAAACATAAATATGCCATGATGCCTTGAAACACCTTTCCCAAGACATAGTTTCTGGCCCAGAGTAGGCATTTTTCCTCTGGTCTGACATCTTATACATTCACTGGAAACAGAGTTTGACTGAAGACTACTAAGGAAGAGGAAGTGAAAGCCTACATTTAGAAAACTTCAGTTCAGCAAGGCTCCATGGAATAACGTACAACTTGGGGAATGCCATCTAGTTAGAGGCAGCGTCACTAATGCCTGCAGAGGGTCTTGGCCTTCCCAGGGTAGAAGGGTGGGTCTGGAGCCACGGTGAGCTGGCCCTTCCTTCCACCACCACGGTGAGCTGGCCCTTCCTTCCACAAAGCGTGTGGACTCTGCAAGTGCCAAGGCTGTAAGCGGGATCACCCGGGTCTGGACTGCTCCAATTTCCCATCACCCTAAATTCTCCTTTCTCCCTGAAGTTTACTGACTGTCTCCCTTCTCTCCATCCCCTCCCCTCTTTTTTTTTTTTAACTGCTTTCTGCTTGGATCCTCCATAGGAATGCTTTGGGGTAAATATTTTTTTCTTCAGTTTTCTTTGAAATGAAAAAATACAGGGAGTGGGGTGGAGGAGGGAGAATGTGTGATTGGGAGGTAAGGAGCTGACTCACTGAGAAAGCAGTGGTGAGTTTATGTGAGTGGTGTGTTTTCATTGATATCTAAGAAAACCAAAACTGGGAGTCACAAAGCTTTCTTGGGAAATAACCATTCTTACTGGTTTGGATGTGTATTTGGGCTTATATGTTGCCTTTTTAGATAGGTAGATCGACCAACCTAACAAAGTAAAAGAGTTTATAAAATAGACAAAGTCTATAGATGCAAAAGGCCATTGATATCAATGCGATACTTTTGAGTTATCTACATTCAAATCTACAGTTGAGTAAAAGTGATTTATAGGTCATGGATTATAACCATTTAAGAGGGTCTCAAAATATACATTCTAGCCAGTCAGTATTCCATTAAATGTCTTCCTACCTTGCCTTGTATGAAAGAATAGATGGCCTTTGATCTTCCTGTTCAGGAGGATGAGTATGTCAGGGAAGACAGGGTGGAAAACAGGCAGAAGCCTTGGAGTTTCCATCTGATGTTCTAGATGGATCCCATTTCTTCTGATTGTTGGTGTCATGGTAATCTGGGCCAGTGTGAGGGAAGAACCAGAGCCTGAGCTCACTATTTAGAGTCTCATTTCCTACCATCTGTGTATTTTACAAATTGCACTTGTTTGACTTGAATGCTAAGATCTCAGGGGATGAGTGGGGTGGAGAGAGAAATGCAGGTTGACTTATTCATTTCCTTCCTAAAAATAGATGTATTTTGTCTACTAGGAGCAAACACTTTTGAGAGGCTGAAGGGGTAGGGTCATTAGCTGTAAGGCAAGGATAAAGGTGGGTGGGGGCTGCAGTTTGGGCCTCCCCCAACTGTAGGCTGTCCACAGTTTGTGCTGGATGCAGAGGGCTTGAAATGGGAAGGACTGCAGGAAGAGCCAGCTGCACAGAGATAATGGGGTTGTGAGCCAAGGTCCTGGCTGGAAGCCTGCATGACATGCTGTCTCTGGAGCAGGCAGCCTAGCACAACAAGGGCATCATGTCCCCACCAGCCCTCCTCACCCTCCTCTCCCTGGAACTGTGCAGAGGTGACCAACCTAAAACCAAAAGAAAGGACTAGGTTGAATCTTCTGATGAGACTTGCTCTCAACTGGGGCTCCCTATTCAATTCAAGTATTAGGTTAGCCAAAAAAGTTTGTTTGGGTATTTCCATTAAGATGTCATAGAAAAACCCAAATGAACTTTCTGGTCAACCCAATGTTATTAGAGAGCTTTCTGCTGAAGACTCCCCAGGCTCGGCACAGTGCCCATCCACAGTGGGCTATGGCCCTGTTCCCTATTTGATGGATCATCCATTTCCATTTGGCCAGTACGGTCATGAGCAGCACGGCTCTGGCTGTTGGGAGGGGGAGAAGTGTTGATTACCATGTGTGCATGGGTGCCTCTGTGGTGACCCTGTGTCTCCCTCTGCATGAGTATACATGGGTGTGTGGGTGTACATGCATGCATGGGTGTGCATGCATATGAGTGTGTACACCCTGGGGAGTGATTGGGAAGTTTTCCCAGAGCTTGTTTCTTGGGGGTCTCCCTGATGGAGTCTACTCTGACCCAATTTCTAGCCTCTTGCCCACTTCTCTCCCCTTTCCCCCTGCTGTGTCAATGCAGTAGTGTGACCATCTCTTTAATTCTTCCCTGTCCTGTGATTCCCCGGGGCTTCTCTGCAGAACCAATAAGGGCCGGGACATCAAGACCATCAAGTCCCTGAGGGTTCTCCGTGTCCTGAGGCCGCTGAAGACCATCAAGCGCCTGCCCAAGCTCAAGGTGACATTCTCCAGTTTCTTCCCTTCACTTCCCCTTTGTCCATTTTTCCTCTCTAGCCACTATTGGCCTGCTTTTGGAGAATTATTTCTGGAAATATCCCTGTTGCTCACGTGAGGACTAGGATTCTTTTTGTCTGCTAAAACCAAGGATCTTAGTCTCAAAGGAAAATAACCAACGTCCCAAGAACTCTCTAAGGAGGCTTTCACCCCTTGACTCCAGCTCTAGGAGGTATTTTCTACCCACTGTGGCAAGTCATAGGAAGACAAAGTCATAGCTTTGTCCTGGGGCCTCCTGTGTGGTTAAGGTGGCCCAGACACCAGAGTGGAAGCCGCAAGAGCCCTGCATGTCATGGTCTGTGTACTTGGTTGGACAAAGTAACCTGGGATGGTTTTTTTCCTCGTGATTCTAGAGAAAGAAAGGACCTTCTAGCGTTGATGCTTCATATTTTTGAGGCATGAATAGGTCAATAACTTGCCCAAGGACAGTCATTTTCGGCACCAGCAGAGAAGAAATGGGGAAGTGAGCTTCCACAGCTAAGTTCTCCCTATTGCCAAGACCTGTGTCTGCATAGGTCTCAGTCTGGGTTGCCCTGCCCCCTCACCTGCTGGCCTGTCCTAAGCTCCTTCCCTGAGGCTTTCCTGCTGTCATGTTGCTGGCATATGGAACCCATCTCTCCCACACACATCCGTTGCTGTTACGGTAGCTAAAGCCCCATGGGATAGAAGTTCTTCCTCCCTGAATTCCTGTGAATGAGAGCCAGTCAGCACTGGGCAGGGAACCTGGGACCCCTATGCTCCCCATTCCTCTGTCCCATTGAGTTTACATCACCTCTAATATTCCCCACCAGTCCCCCCCCACCACCACCCCAGCTGCTTCCCTTTCAGCCCTCTGGCTCTGCAGGGGGATGGTAAGCCAACCAGGTTGATCGGAGGCTTAGGATCACAGGAGGGTCTCTTTTGAAAGACCCCTAACTGGCTGAGACATGGCTCCTCTCAGAGCCCAGGGCCCTGGCCACTTGAGTGGGTTCCTGAGGAGAGGTGCTCATGCCCCACAGGAGGCGTCCTCCCTGCCTGCTTTGCTCCTCAAGTGCCCAGCCTCCCCTCCTGGATGAGGCATCTCCCATGGCGATGGGCCCAGCACAGGGCCTGGCCTGGCTCAGCACCCGTGAACATTCATTCCTTTCTGCCGCACCCCCAGCAAAATATGGCCAGGAGCCCTGCGGCCTGACAACCACTGTCGTTAGCCACAGCCCAGGTCCACTGGTCTCATCTCCTCTGAGCTATGCTGGGGTCCAGAGAAGAGCTCAGACGGGCGGATGATATTACTCACCAGGCTGGAGAAGGCGCCCCCAACCTTGCCTAATTCCAATTAATTAGGAAGGGCTGGCTCCTCGCTCTGCAGTTCCATAACCTGAGGGAAATGTAGGTGGATCTGATAATTCCATGAGGCTGCATGTCGCTCACATTCCCTGCAGTGCTGAACTAATTAAACCAGCAGTGTTCGCCCAGCACTGTGAAGAGGCAGCCGCTCAAACGCAGCGCCACTGTGGGGCAGACTCGCCAGTGCGCCAAACCTACAAACCTAGAAAACAACCCCAAAATGGTTTGAAATACGTTGAATTCCCATGTAGCTCTTCATGGCGTAGGGCCTGGAAGGGATTCTCCAGAGGGAGATTCAGTGCCTTGAACTGAAGTGCAAGTTTCTGGTTCTGTCCTCCAGTCCTCCTGTCTCTAAGAGGGCAGGTCTCATCCCTTCCCACATGACCTGCTGAATCTTTATCCCCAGCACAGCTGGCTTTTAACTAGAGAACCTTTATGTGAAGTGTGGAATGCACTTGGGGGTAAATATATGAACTTATTACAGAGTATCATTAAAATGAACACAGATGATAGTTTATTATCACTCCCCGCTCCATTTAGAATGGCAAAGAGAAAAATGATACATATTCAATATACAAATCAAATCTAAGAATGTGCCCCAAATAAATGAGGTTTATAGATAAGCTATTTAATGTATTGCAGAAAAGTGATCCTTGAAATCATTTAGCCTATTGAATGCCTAAAACAGGCTAAGTGATTTCGAGGATCCCTTTTCTGCAATACATTTCTGTTTCACACTAAGTGAAGTGCACGTAATGGAATTCCACAGAGGACTCCCTCCACTGCCTGCTACCATCTGGTCTCTTCTGCTTCGGGTTTCCTTTCAGATTCAGAGCATGTGTTCCCCTCCCAAGTGGTAGGTTCCTGTAGTCATGACCAGTTTAGAGGCCAGGTCTGAATCCTATGAGTGTCGCTTCTTAGTAGGGTGGTATCTTCTGGGGCACCTTCTCCGAGCACCAGTTGTGTGGGTCCCATTCAGCTGTAGGCAGATCCACAGGCCATTCCAGTGACTCACACACCAGGGCTCTTTTTTCCTGTTCTCAGGCTGTCTTCGACTGTGTGGTCACCTCCTTGAAAAACGTCTTCAACATACTCATTGTCTATAAGCTCTTCATGTTCATCTTTGCTGTCATCGCAGTTCAGCTTTTCAAGGGCAAATTCTTCTACTGCACGGACAGTTCCAAGGACACAGAGAAGGAGTGCATGTAAGTGCCACCGGCACGTACCACTCACTTTCTGCTAAAATGTGTTTTGATAAGGTCCACTCCTCCCTTTATAGATAGGTCATTTCTTTCTCTCTTACTTAAATCCATTCCACTTTGGGGGGAAAAAAGTCAAAATATGAAGTTGCTACATTTTGATTGAGTACATATTTTGTGTCAGGCATGGACATTTCACATCAGGTTTAAATTTTAAATCTTTCTCATGACCTTCTGAAATAGGTCTTCTTTGCACATTATAGATGTGGAAGTTGAAGCACAGAAAGTTTAAGTTGCTCAAAATTACCCAGCAACTGGGCTTCCCTTGTGACTTAACTGGTAAAGAATCCACCTGCAATGCAGGAGACCTGGGTTTGATCCCTGGGTTGGTAAGATCCCCTGGAGAAGGGAAAGGCTACCCACTCCAGTATTCTGGCCTAGAGAATTCCATACAGTCCATGGGGTCGCAAAGAGTCAGACATGACTGAGCAACTTTCACTTTCACCCAGCAACTAGTGAAAGGATTAAGATTTAATCTTCATGTCTGCTGTTGGACACAAAATCTCATTTTTGTTCCATGATAATATACTGTCATAATAAAATCCTTCCTTCCTTGCATTTGAATGCCAATAATTCAATGATTACTAGGGTTTGTTATTGTAGTCCCTAGAATTTCTTTGCTCTTCTGTGAGCTATAGTGACAAGGTTCTGGTTCATTTCTGCTCTGGTTTTAGAGGCAACTATGTAGATCATGAAAAAAACAAGATGGAGGTGAAAGGCCGAGAGTGGAAGCGCCATGAATTCCATTATGACAACATCATCTGGGCTCTGCTGACCCTCTTCACCGTCTCCACAGGAGAAGGATGGCCTCAGTGAGTGATGGGATTGACTTGGCATGCTTGTCTGTAAGCTGGGCTGGGACCATGTGTTTGCCTTGAGAAGTTGATTTAAGATGAACAAGGCTAACCCTTTGGGATTGTACCAAGGAAGGTAAGTGGTCATGAGTAGGTGAGACAGGCAGGAGAGAGGAAGAATGAAGATCCTTCATATAGGAATCAAGCCGGATCTGATGAAGTCAGGGAAGTATCTGGTGCACTTCATGTTTTAGCTGATTATCGAGGAGTTGAGTGGAACCATCTGACTCTTACAGAACAAATGAACTTTGAACAGCTCTCCACACCTTAGGAGAGTCCCTGAGGACTGTTTTAGACACATTTATCATCCAGCTTGACCCTGGACATGAGAGAGGGTTGAGGGTTAAGGATGAGCTGGCAGAACCCAGGGACACTTTCTGTGATCATACCTTATATGGCAAAAGTAACAGAATGCAGTTTTTTTATGCTGCTCATGGCGCTAGTGGTAAAGAACCCACCTGCCAATACAGGAGACATCAGAGACACTGGTTTGATCCCTGGGTTGGGAAGATCCTCTGGAGAAGGAAATGGCAACCCACTCCAGTATTCTTGCCTGGAGAATCCCATGGACAAAGGAGCCTGGCAATCATAGGGTCAAAGGACCCTGCAGTCATAGGGTCGCAAAGAGTCAGTCGAATATGACTGAAGTGACTTAGCACATAGCTGCAGGCTGATTTTTTTCAGAGACTTGGCAACTACCAAGACACCGCTTTCTGGTGGCAGTGTACTCTTTTGGCAGCAAAATACCAAAGGGGAATTCAGGAGTCTCCTGGTATTTTATAACAACCTCACCTATAACATAATGTCACTCTGGTGCTTAGGAGTTGGATCCATGGTGGCACAGGGGCTAGAGATAGCAGTGGCTTGGGGGTCACCAGATCTCCACCAGCTTGGTTGTGGAGCCCGAATTCATGGAGGATCCTTGAAGTTTAAAGAGTCAAATAAGAAAATGCAGGGGACTTCCCTCATGATCCAGTGGTTAAGACTTTTCCTTCCAATGCAGCATGAGTGGGTTCAGTCCCTGGTTGGGGAATTAAGAACCCACAAGCGTTGTGGCCAAAAAACCGAAACATTAAACAGAAGCAGTATTGTAACGAATTCAATGAAGACTTTAAAAACGGTCCACATCAAAAAAAAAAAAAAATTCCTTAAGAGTATATATATAATAGGGGGGTACATCAGCTAACGAAGCCTTGAGTCAGAGCAGCTGGCAAGACCACCTCCACCATGCCTGCTTCCTCTTTCTGTCCCCAGAGTCTTGCAGCACTCGGTCGATGTAACAGAGGAAGACCGAGGCCCGAGCCGCAGCAACCGGATGGAAATGTCCATCTTTTACGTGGTCTACTTTGTGGTCTTCCCTTTCTTCTTTGTCAACATCTTTGTGGCTCTCATCATCATCACCTTCCAGGAGCAAGGGGACAAGATGATGGAGGAGTGCAGCCTGGAGAAGAACGAGGTGAAGCAAGGGGTCTGGAGTGTGGGGCAGTGGGGGATCCAGAAAGGACTGTCAGACCAGCAGTGTTAGGAGGAAGACAGAATGTTCTCCACTCTCTTATGAATTAGAGAATTGGGGGAAAATGTTGTAGTTGGTCATCAAATAAATGTCTTTGGAGCATCTACTGTGTTTAAAGCCCGAGAATAGGGCATAGGAATGGGTGGCTCAGATGGTAAAGAATCTGCCTGCAACGGGGGAGACCCGAGTTCAATCCCTGGGTTGGGAAGATCCCCTGGAGGAGGGCATGGCAACCCACTCCAGTATTCTTGCCTGGAGAATCCAATGGACAGAGGAGCCTGGCAGGCTATAGTCCATGGGGTTGCAAAGAGACATGACTAACACTCACTTTCATGAGGCACAGAGACCTGGAAGGGATCTCTGTAAGAGGCAGTCCTTACTTTTATGCAGCACGTAGTCTAGAGACGTGTGCCAGCATTATAACATTAAGACATCCGCTTCCCTGGCAGTGCCCCTCAATGGTACGTATTTGCTGTAAGGGTAGGGAACAAGTCTTACTTATTACTGCTTTTGTAGTAACAAGTGTGGTTCTGGCACATTGTCGAGTTCATTGTTTTTATCCTGGAACTGCACTAGAAATCGTTAAGAATCTATAAGACAAAAGCAAAGAAAGTGCTGTGGGAATGCACAGGAAGATAGATATTTACTTCCGACTGCAGGCACCAGGAACAGTTTCCTGCCCAGTCATCTCAGCCATGTGCTGTGTAAGAGACCACCATAATCGATGATAACCATTAAGTCCTTCCTGTATGGGACAGACCCTTCTGGTTCTGTGTTTTCCTTTAAGGTGACATCCCACCTGTAGCTTTGTCCAAATAATTTCTTTTGTACTTTCACCTCTGCTTGTCCAGTCCTTGCCTCTTCTCCTACACTGTCCTCTTCTCCTAAGCATCTAACAGAGAGCCCCCCGGGGTGCGAGGTTTGGGGGATCTGAGCCTGACTAACCAGTGTGACCCTCCCACAGAGAGCGTGCATCGACTTCGCCATCAGCGCCAAACCGCTCACCCGCTACATGCCCCAGAACAGGCACACCTTCCAGTACCGCGTCTGGCACTTCGTGGTGTCTCCATCCTTTGAGTACACCATCATGGCCATGATCGCCCTGAACACCGTCGTGCTGATGATGAAGGTGAGAGGGTGGTGGCTGGGAGGCGCTGGGGCGAGCTGAGCCTCGGCGACTGCCCCCTCACAGGGCACTTGTGTGTGTGCCCAAGACACTGAGAAACCCTCCAGGGGGGTGAGGGGGAGGTAGGGAGGACGAATGGGGACTTGGTGTTTAATGGGAACAGAGTTTCTGTTTAGGAAGGTGAAAAATTCGGAAGCTGGGTAATGGTGAGGTTTGTACAACAGCATGAATGTGTTTAGTACCACTGAACTGTACAGTTAAATACGGCTAAAATAGTGTGCTTTGTATGATGTGACTTTTGCCACAATTAAAAAGTTAAAAAAAATTTCAAGATGGGGAACTCTCTGGCAGTCCAGTGGTTCAGACTCCTCACTTCTGTCACAGGGGCCACAGGTTCAGTCCCTGCTCTGGGAACTGGGATGCCACCCACTATGTGCCATGGCCAAAAAAAATAAAAGAAAAAGAAAAAAAAAATGACTTGCCAGTCTGTTGCCTCCTTACCTACTTTTCCGTCGTGGAATCTCTCTCTGATCTTGTCTTCATCAGCACCCCAGCCTCTAGGCCCTTGGGGTAAAAGGCAGTGAAATACATAGCAGCAGTCATGGAACTCTGAAAGCAAAGGTTGATGACGGCAGTCAGATGCAGATGAGGGTGGAAATGTCAGATGTGGGTGATTGCGGAGTTCTAAGAGTCAGAAGAGGTTTGATGTTGTTTAATACTAAATGGTAAAGTAACTAACTCTAGCAGATGTTTCTGCCCTTCTCTCCTTCAGTTTTAGGAAGACTGGCCATTTTGCTAATAAGATTTGTGCTCCTCTCTGTTTTGTTTTGCTACATAGGATGTGTACTTCTCTCTAGCCCTAGATGACAGTCTTTCCTTCTACATCATGCACCAGAATGTCCCCCTAGGGCAGGGATGCCAGATGGCCAACCTCTGTGACCTGGATATGCCTCTCACCTTTCCTGTTTTCTCCTCCTGGCAGTACTACTCTGCTCCCTGCACCTATGAGCTGGCCCTGAAGTACCTAAACATCGCCTTCACCATGGTGTTTTCCCTGGAATGTGTCCTGAAGATCATTGCGTTTGGCTTCTTGGTATGTCATGGGATTGATCCTGCCCTCATGCGTGTCTTCCCCTCTCTTTGGGTTCATTCCAGCCTCTGTTGGAAGGGAGGGGTGGTCACTGCTATTCCAGAAATGGTTCACACACCCACCCACCTAACTGTGAGTTTGTTTGGGCTGCTCAATAAACGGCCATAGAGACAAGATGCTGTGTGAGGGTGTCAGGAGAAAAGGCAAAGGGAACCAGAGCCCTCAGATAGACCTCAGCTCTGTTCCTCTCAAATTCTATCAGTGGTCAAGGGGCCACGATCATTAGGTCTTACTGGAACTTAGCAAGGTTTACCTGTTGAGGAGCCAAGCAAGGATTGGACTAGTAAACCCGAGTGCTTATTTATTGATGGAAGGTTTAAACTCTTATAACTCCAATGGGAAGATATCTGTCCCTCTTAGCCTCCAACATAGAAAATTATAGATTTTATTAATATGTAATTGTCCTCCTCCCTTTAATTACGTGAAGAATAACTCTTGCCAACAAAAATAAATGTTTCGTACTAAAGCTTACAAAGACTAGTGACCTTTAATGTGTCTGTGAGAGAGAGAGAGAGGTGGGCGTTCGGGAATTTGGGGAGCATTGGGATGAGTTTTTCTGGCAGGAGTCTTCCCTTTACTTTTTTTCAACTGCTAATTATAGTTTTGGCAGATTGTTACATCTGCCATCAAGCGTGTTAAGCAAACCTAGCCCTTTGCTTCAGTGTCCTATAAACAAGAGAGTTCTCTCTGCCACCCGCCCCCCACCCTTGGCTCAAATGTTTACAGTAAGATCAGTGGGATGCAGATAAACCCACCTGAAAGCTGTTTCACACTTACTTTGTGTGTGAGCTACCATTTCAAATTATATGTGTATGTGGTGTCCCCTGCAAGAAGAGAAACTTAGCTCATTATCTGAATGTGAGTCTGACCACTGGCAGCTTGCGCAGGGACTCTGACCTCGGCTTGGCGGTTGTCAGTGTTGATGGTGGGGGTTGCTTCTGGCTTCCTAATGGTTCTTTGCAAAGTCATTGGTTTGATGGTGTAGGGAGGAGAGTTGAAGGGAACCCATGGCAGGCGGCTGTATATTATTGGTTGTTGGACTCCCTTTTGAGTCTTAGAGAAATCAAAAAGTAAACTGCCAGCCACAAAGATGCCTTTATAATACAGTCTAGCCCTGGGCAGGGGGAGCAAGGGGCGGGGGAAGCTTATACAACAACAACAGGACAAGTTTTCCTCCGCATCTTGGTTACTTGCATGTTGGATTGATATTGTCTGTGCTTAAGCCCCCAATTATGTGTCAAATTATAGGGAATACTGAATACCTACTTATAAGCTTAACTAGGTGATTCAGCCCCAAAGCCTGCCTCCTTCCCACCCTCACCCTCATATTTTCATCCAAGGTCTAAAAGCATTCTGAACACTATAAAAGGCACCACTAGCCCCAAATAAGTCTTTTCATTGATATGGTACTGTAGGTTTTCAGAATTCCCTAATATATACTGTTTTGTCAGATCTTTGCAATGACTCTGAAATAGGCATGGCAGAAACTAGCCTTGTTATTTTAAATGAGGAAATTGAAGTTCAGAAAAACGATGTTCCTTTTCAAAGGTTACAGACCAAAAGGCAGTAGGATTGGATAGTGGAATGGGAATAAAAAAGGAAGGAAGAAGAAGAAAGAAAGGGACAGAATTAAAATACATTGGTTGTCTGGAAAAAGAAAAGTGAAAGTGTTGGTCGCTCAGTCGTGTCTGACTCTTTGTAACCCCATGGACTGTAGCCCACCAGGTTCCTGTCCATGGGATTCTCCAAGCAAGAATACTGTAGTAGATAGCCATTCCCTTCGCCAGGGGATCTTCCCGACCCAGGGATTGAACTCAGGGCTACCGCATTGCAAGCAGATTCTTTACCATCTGAGCCACCAGGGAAGAAAGCTTTACATATTATTCATTTTACCTTCATAAGAACTCTATTAGATTGGGCATTATGATTTTCTTCTTATATGGATGAGCTGGGGCTTAACAAGATTCAGTACTTTGCATTAGTTTATTAAAAGGCAGAGCCTGTGTTCAGATCCCGGTCTGTGTGGCTTCGGAAGCCCACACTTTGTCCTCCATAACCTCCTAGTCTATACTCTACTCCTCTGGGCTTTACCATGCTGTATTGTAAAGCCTCCTCTACTGGAATCCAGGGCTTCTGTCCCCTGAGACCTAGATTTGTATTCTAGCCCATAAATGGGGACTATCTAAGAATGTAACACAGGAGACCCGTGTTCAATCCCTGGGTCAGGAAGATCCCCTGGAGAAGGAAATGGCAACCCACTCCAGTATTCTTACCTGGAGAGTTCCATGGCCAGAGGAGCCTGGCAGGCTACAGTCCTTGGGGTTGCAAAGAATCAGACATGACTGAGCGACTATTGCTCACTCACATCTAAGAATTAGGAAGCTCACCCCAGGTTGGGAACAGGAGAGCCCTGAAATGTGAGGAACTCAGAGACTCAGCTTGGCCCCAGTCCTGAAGGAGTGGCACCCTTCACAGCAGTGAGTTTGTGAGGCTGGATGTCTGGTTTATCTACATGCCTGGCAGGTGCCTGTGACTTTTGAATCAGACAGACCTTTCCAAGCCTCAGTTTTCTCCTGCATTAAAGGAGGATAACAAGAACTGCCATGTACAGCCATAGATACTGTGTGTGTGTCCAATCAGGGAATATACCTAAAACGTCTGGTCCTGAGTAGGTACTCATAAATGTACCTTCTCTCTCCCCACACCATTTCTCTCTATCACATTTCCCTCCCCACTCTTCATGCCAGCCCTACCACTCAGTAATTTGTGAAGTATTTATCACTACCTACTTAGAGCATCCATGGGAGGAATAAATGAACTGAAAGGATGCTGAGGAAGGGTCTGGCACAGAATCTGGCATGTATAGTAAGGACTCTTGAATGCCAGCCATGGGGGTGGGAGAGGGTATAGTTGTGCAGTGCTCCAAGGGTCACTTATAGGAGCTGCCACCCACAGGCAAGTGGGTAGTGTTTTGGAGACCCAGGTATTCTGTTTCTTTTAAGGAATATAGTCCAAGGTCTCTGTTCACCTGAGCCCCGGAGATGAGAGCTGAGCCCACTTTTCTCTAATGTTCCAGAGCTGAACGTTTTCTGGTTGGTGAATTTTCCAGGTCCTTTACTCCTTTGTCTCCTTTAACCTTCTCATCTCATTACTGCTTCGTTATATTTTATTTAGTCACACCTCCTCGAAAGGTGTAACAGAGCCGAGAAAGATGGCAAAGATGAATTCGTTCATCCTGTTGCCAATCAGAAGTTGGTTTGAAAAGGTTCAGTGAGGTTAGGAAGAGATTTTTGGCACATCTTTGATCTTTAGGCACTTAGGACATCTCTGTGACTTTTTATTGTTAGTTGAAAGTCAGAATGGTGTATTTATAGGGTCCCATGATACTATTTAAATAATTTAAAAGTTATAGAAAACCTTAGACTAATACTGTAAATCATTTTATTGTCTTGTAGGTGACAATGATGATCTTTCTTTTCTTGGAGGTCAACGTGTTCTAGGCTACAAATCACTTCCTTACATATTTTTATGTAGTATTACTTTAAAAAATCTTCCGTGTTCTTTGTATAGCTTTTTAGTGACAGCTTCAAAAACAAACTCTTCAAATAGTGATAAAACTACTTCCCAAATGAGAAATTCTCAAATTAGTGAAGGAGAAACCGCATTTTTGGTTAGAAATAGGAAACCAAAGCCAAAGTTAAAATGAACTTGTCTTGGAATTGAAAAGTTTTAATTTCAAGTGAAAGAGTTCTATCATGAAAGATATTTTTTCCTTCATTTTCCCCCCTTGTTTTCTTTTCTCCCCCCGCCCCCTCCCCGCCCCAATGCTCATGGCTAAATTCACTTGGCAGAACTATTTCCGAGACACCTGGAATATCTTTGACTTCATCACCGTGATTGGCAGTATCACAGAAATTATTCTGACGGACAGCAAGGTAAATAGCTCTTCGATCTTTCTCTTTAAGCTCGATCCTGGAGTAGCATTAAAGCAATCCTCGGCACCTTCAGTCCATTTTTAACTCCTCAAACCCAATGTGCAGCCCCCTATTCACTTTCTCAGTCCTGAGCTTTCCCCAGAAAATGGGAACATTGGATGACACTGGATCTCATGGAAGTTTGGTCCCATTTGCACCACTCAAATAGGTGAGTGGGATAGAGGGCCCAGGAGAGGCCATGTCATAGTGTTCTGCTAGATTCTTCATGAGATACCAAGAATCTAGGCACAGGATCTTTGCCCTCAAAGTTGTTAGACCTTAAGTGTTTCCCTGAGATGGTTCATCCCAAACAAAATTTGGAGAGCTCATCACAAAACCATCATGTTCTAGAGGGATTATGAGGTCTGCTCTCTGACACTCATGTGCAGAGTTAGGACCACTCAGAGAAGACCAGGGAGGCCAGTTTTGCCAACTGTGTTCAGGGCACCCATCTGGGGAACTTCTGTACCTTCCTGCCTGGGAATAGAGGGTGGGCCTGGGGAGGCTCGGAGAGATGGTCCTCTCTGGCCTGCCAGCTGGAGACGGGGTTAAAAATGAAAGACACCATTCGTGTTCTATTTTATGATCTGAATGAGGGATAAATGCACAAATGCCAGTGCTTAACTTTTCTAAATGACCCGAATGTCACTAATGATATGTTTCCTTCTGGTCCACCAGCTGGTGAACACCAGTGGCTTCAACATGAGCTTTCTGAAGCTCTTCCGAGCGGCCCGCCTCATCAAGCTGCTGCGTCAGGGCTACACCATCCGCATTTTACTGTGGACCTTCGTGCAGTCCTTTAAGGTAAAAGGCCTTACCAGCTCCGGGCAACCCAGCATTATTCCACAGGTCCCCTCGCCTCTGGGAATGGCTATTTGTCAGAAGCATCAGATAAACACAGCAGTCCTCAGCTATAATACAACTCGGCCAGGAGGTGGTTAGCTTATGACTGATTAGTTGGGATTTCATTCTAGAAAGCATCCCAACTTTGAAACTCAGTTATTGTCTCTGTTCACTGAGGCAGGGGGCTTGTGTATTCCCTCCCAAGTATTCCAGAATGCCCAGAGCAATCCTACCCATGGACAGAGCCAGCCACCTATAGTCACATATCCTCTGCATTTTCAGAGTTTCATCCATGGCTTTATTTCACCCAACAGTTTTTCAAAGGACTCCTTGAGTTGTGTTTTATAACAAGATGATTCATACCATTCCCACACATGTCATCATTAGTATGTAATTCCTGAACCACTGAATATATCGCATGCTAATGGCCACCTCTGCGTCCTGCAAATGAATAAGACATCTGGGCAAGGTTAATATGGTGAGCATCTTTTGAATGACCTCATCAGGTTGTACAGAGGTGTATGTGTAATAAACAAGTTAAAACTTGAAACCTGAGACCCATGTAAATGGCAGAGACTTTCAGTAAAAGAAATTTTCCATATTTAAATATTTGCATGCTGTAGCAAATATAATTCATTTTTGAAGTTTGAGGAGCATTTATGCTATTCAAAAACTTACTGTTTTCTTCATAAAATAGGGTTTTTCAATAAATGTATTTTTAAAATCTGATGAAATTGATTCAAAATGAAAAATCATGAATTTAATAATTGCCTTCTTTAATTATTTGTACATTTTAATTGTATTATTTGATGTTTGTGCTGATTGCTGTATGCGGGCTTTCTCTAGTTGTAGAGAGAAGGGGCTACTCTTCACTGCGATGCTTGGGCTTCTCATTGCGGTGGCTTCCCTTGTTGCCAAGCACAGGCTCTAGACACATGGGCTTCAGTTATTGCTGCTCTCAGGCTCTGGAGCTCAGGCTTAGTAATTCTGGTGCATGGGCTTGGTTGCTCCAAGACATGTGGAATCTTCCTGAATCAGGGCTTGAACCCATGTCCCCTGTGTTGTTAAGTGGATTCTTAACTATCGGACCACCAGGGAGTCCAATTATTTGTACATTTTAATTCCAAACTGAACTGAAGAGAGCCTGTCAGTGAATTCATGGTATCTCGTTATTTAAAAGGGACTTCACCCCACACCATCATGACTTTTACTTCTCCATCAAGTTCTTGTGCATCTGAAATGTGAGACCAATTGTAAGGATGTTCAGGTTCCCACGAGCAACCTTGACATTTTTATTGTCTTCATCATAATTGTTTGGTATGATAATTCCCACAATGAATAATTCCCACTCGCCTCAATGAAAACTGTTTCTCCAAAACTGAATGACGGAGGAGAAATCAAAACCCTTAGCAAGAATTTAACCATTTGAGTCTTGAGTGGAGCTGGATTTAGAATTTGAAACACAAGATGCTCTTAAAACCTCTTTGTAGAGCCCTGCCCAACAAGTTCCAGTTGTTAGTCTCTTAAGAAATATGCGTCAGCCTGTCATATCCTCATGATCACCAATTCTCTGTGAAAGTGTATACTATTGAGGACAAAGAAAAGCATGTCAAAAACTGACGGCCAAATGGTTGGCTTATTCCAGTGAATAGAGAAAAGTGGAGACAGGTGTGTCTGTCTCCAGGTAACACTGTGATGGATGGGTGTTTCCTTTGTGGAGCCGCTCTGGGACACAGTGTAGAAGTTGTTTTCCTGAAGTTGGTTTAACAAAGGCTGCCTCTGCACACACACAACAGAGAGTCACACAGTGTAGACAGCATTGTCCCGTCTCTGCCTCCCCCTCCCTCACCCTGAGCATCACCTCATTTCCCACCACTGACTCCTCTCAGTGCTTCTCTCTCTCCCTTATTTTTTTTTCTTTCCTAATTTAACGATGACACTCGGCTGTCTTCCAGTTTGCATATTTTCTGACCGGAAGTAGGTTGTTATTCTTTGTTCTGTGAATGTGCTGTGTCTTTACTTTCTTCAGGTATTTTACAGTCCTTTTTGAAAATAATTTTTTGGCTGTGCCACTCCACATGTGGGATCTTAGTTCCCTGACCAGACATTAAACCCACGCCCCTGCATTGGGAGCGTAAAGTCTGAACCACTGGATCACCACGGAAGCCCCTCTTTTCCTTATTTTGTGTTGGAATGTATGCCATGACAAGGAGAGAGATCAGGATGGGAGAGAGGTACCAGGGACTAGAGATGATGGAATGGGGAAGGCAGAATAAAGGCAGGAAGCACAACATAGAAAGTGAAGGGAAGAGGCCAGAAACCTGCCTCCCTGCCCTCTCCTTTCAGCAGAGGGTGTCTTCACGTGCCCCGGTGGGATGTAGCCACTGCTCACAGACCTTGAGAATCAGCAGTCCATGGGAGAAGGGGTTCTCCCACCACCTCTCAATTTCATTTTCATGTTTGTTCTTTATTCAAATTGTAAAAGTCTCCCAGGACTCTTCATTTAGTTAGCACCGTGGAGAAGCTCTGCCTGGCTCCTGCAGTCTGAAGCCTTCAATTGCCCTCCTGGGAGTCGCGCTGTACACACACGAGAGAGTGAAGCCTCGGAGTCACATGAACTGCCAGGGAGGCTTCCTGGGTGGTGAAAACAAGGGGCGTCCATTGTCAGCGCCAAGATCCCCTAGAACTGTAGTGCCCACCCTTTCCCCAAACCGAACTGCCCTGTGTCTTCACCCTCCCCCAGCCACCAGGGGCAACTCCCTGCCTGCCTCTTCCTCCACTCACCCCTTCACCTCCACCTTTAAAGTGTTGTCATCCCAGAGTGGCAGGTAGCTTGCACAGGATTGAATGTTGTGCCACAGGGCTGCATGGCAGAGTTTTGTGGTCACCCACACTTTGAAAGACTTTTTGGAATTTTGCACAAAACAGGCTGAAAAGTCAGCAGGCTTAAACATTGGAAAAAGATGTTTCATCAGAGCCTGAAGGCGCCTTGTAGGAACTGACCAATGACTGAGACCCCTCAGCCAATTCATTCTGCTTCCAGATGCTTCATTAGGAGCCTTGTGTTGAGTGAAGGAGTGGGAAGGGTCATACGGGGACTTGGGAGTCAAAGCTGGATGCTCGCTGTGTAATTGGCGTCATATTTGCCCAGATTATTAATATTCTGCATACAGAGTGGGATGAAGACCAGACCCAGGAGTTTTTCCCAGCTCTCCCTCAGATACCCGGCCACACACTTTACTGAGTCTGAGAAGATTCTTGGTGGGGAAGGAAATTACAAACCTCTCTGAGGCCAACAGCTTGCATACCTATCAGACGACGTGGACATCCGCAAAAGCATGGAACTCCAAAATAGAACATCCCAGGGGAATAGAGAGCTGCTGCCCTGTGTTTAAGTCATTCTGAGGGCAAAAGTTCCTACGCTGCCTGGGGTGCAGTTTGTTGACCCCAGAGCTGCCTGCCTTTAAATTCATGGTCGTGTCTCTGCTTCTTTCCAGGCCCTTCCCTATGTCTGCCTTCTGATTGCCATGCTTTTCTTCATCTACGCCATCATTGGGATGCAGGTGAGTGGGTGCCTTGGGAGCCTGATGGGGAACAGCTGTCGCCCATGCTGGCTTTCCAGCCAGAGCCTACAGGATTGAAGGTGCTTTAAAGAACCCCTTCTTACCCAGAGGTTGAAGTGTTAGTAGCTCAGTCGTGTCCAACTCTTTGTGACCCCATGGACTATAGCCCTCCAGGCAGCTCTGTCCAGGGCATTCTCCAGACAAGAATACTGGAGTAGATTGCCATTTCCTTCTCCAGGGGCTCTTCCCGACCCAGGGATTGAACCTGGATCTCCTTCATTGCAGGCACTTTCTTTACCACTAAGCCATCAGGGAAGCCTCTTACCCAGAGGCTCGCTCTAATATCTTGTTGCAGTATGACCTTGGGAATATCACATGTGCAGTTCCCCACTCAGGTTGCCCAGGTGGTCAGTGTGGTCTGATAACAGGGGCTTCATCTGTGGTTGTCAGATCCTGGTGCTTTCTCACACACAGTTGGATTCCACTGAAGATAATGCCGTTGTTCTTGGCCAGAGGGCGCCCCCTGAAACTTACGAGAGGGTGAGGCTCCTGATGGTCCATATCTCAGGAGCCTCCCATATTTGAGCCAGACCTAGAAGAAGATCAGATGGCTGCTCTCCTATAGACACAGACACAAAATGTATTTGAGTTACACCCCAAACAGTTGAGATTGAGAACAACTCAGAATCTCTGGCAGTGTGCCCAATCCATGGGAAATCCCTGGGCCACATTCCAGCTGATGCCTGTCAAAGGACCATGCAGCTTGCTGGATGGTTCTCCTGGGTTAGCACATCCTTTCCAGTTTCAAGATTGAGACGTGGATGAGGTTCGCACCCTGGGTACTCATGCAGATAACCAGAGGCCCACTGAGCAGAAGGGACCAAGGGATCTTTCAAAAGGCAGTGGTCATTTGTGGTGTGTGAACACCTACCATAAACACCCTGCAGCACACCCCAGCACCTGTCTGGTTGGGTACACAGGCTCTGCTGGGCTCCGAGAGGCTGACTTTCTGACTTGGAGATATGGAGGCTACACCCCGGTGTAAGACCTCAGCCACGTGGCCATCTCCTGCAGTCAGGCAGTCTGGCTGCCTTTGGACGGCCAGCTGCCTTCTCAGTGGTGGCTGCCACCTGGAGCCACTGCTCACATCCCCCAGACTTGCCATGTCGGCAGCCCTTTCTAGAGCTTGTCTGAAATGTCGTCTTTTACTCCTCTCTCTTGCCTGCACTTCCTAATTTTGTTCCTCTTCTAATCCCATTACTGGAGAGTTTTGTTCTCCAAAAATACAATAGAATGTCAGGTGTCAGAAAATGTGACACTTGGTTGAAAAGTAATGAGTTCTCTTTCACGGAGGATATTTCAATAGAGCTTTAATGATGATGTCAGGGGTGTGTTGCAAGCTGAATCCCAGCTGAAGCTGAATCTTGTCTTGCTGACTTCTATTAAGTCATTTCTAACTGTGAAGCATTTGATTCTAGAATTTAAATGTTCTTGAATAGCCAAATGAAACTTGATTAAATTAGGGTTTGTTTTTTTTTTTGTCCACACTTAAGGGGGAAGATCCCTTGGAGAAGGGAATGGCAACCCACTCTGGTATTCCTGCCTGGAGGATTCCATGGATAGAGGAGCCTGGAGGCCCCCAGTCCATGGGGTTGCAAAGAGTTGGACAGGACTAAACAACTAACATTTTCAAAATAGTTCTTATCCCTTTTCATCTTCAAGCAAAATAAATTAGGAAAACCGTCTCTAATACCTGTTAGTGGTACTACTGATAATGATGAATATCATTTACTATCACTTGAATCCCTAAGTGTTTTAGACACTGTGCTAAATGTATGCTCTTACCTCCTCCTGCCTCTCCCTTCCTCTCTTTCTCTCTCTCCCTTCTAAAGTGTATATATTATACCCACACACATAAATACAGGACACATAAGATACATAACTGATGTATTCAGGAATGATGTGAAATGTTTAGAGGTGGGTTTCATTGTCTCCGTTGTTGCCTAGCATGGTTAAGTAACTTGTAACGCACTCCAGATCTTAGATATAGGTGGGAGAGCTGAGTTTAAATCTCAGCTTTGTCTGCTCCACAGCCCATATCTGCACCTTCTGCATAGTGACTCTCCTCCCACCAACAAGGAAACACAAGTATTTCTTTGACTCTTCAGTGGCAGGTGGAAAGTTCTCCAGTTGTGACATTGTGATATTTACAGTAGCCATAATGTGTAATAATTTATTGTCCATAGACTTATTTCCAAAAACTAAAAGCACTGTTCCCATTTTACTGAGACAGGAATGGCATCCCCATTTTGACGTACCTTTAGCTGGCTGTCTTCATCATGGCCCTTGACAGAGACCCCACACCATGAATAAAAAAAACATCTGGAAAAAAAAAAAAAAGCAGACACCTAGCTTGTTACCAGAAAGGTTGTTTCTCATATAGACACAACCAACAGGGGGATCCATACCAACAGAAAAGAAGAGTAGAGAAGCATCTGAAAGACAGAGATAGCAACAGGATGTGTCTTTGAGAAGTATTGTTATTCTGAATTCTCAAGGGCTTCTTGGAAGAAGTGAGCTTTGCAGACAAATCTGAGGGTGAAAAGAAGGAGTAAGTTGCTGGGTTTGGGAAAGAGCTCTGGGGCTGCTAGTAGTTAGGAGGTGTGGCTTTTAGACCTCAGCTCCACCACTGACCAGCTGTGCAAACTTCGTCAGATCACTGAACCTCTCTTGGACTTAGCATCATCACCAGTGCAGCGGAGGAGTGGATAGATAGCTTTATGGATCCCTTCTAGTTCTTAAATTCTGTATGTGTGTGCTCAGTTGCTCAGGCACGGTTGACTCTTTGGGACCCCATGGACTGTAGCCCACCAGGCTTCTCCGTTCATGAAATCTTCCAGGCAAGAATAGGGGTGAGTTTCCATTTCCTACTTCAGGGGATCTTCCCAATCCAGGGATCAAAACCTTGTCTCCTGTATCTGCTGCATTGGTAGGTGAATTCTTTACCACTGTGCCACCTGGGAAACCCCAATCCTAAGCAAAAACAAGAGTTAAGCCTATAATTGCAGTAAGTGTTCAGATGGGTCTCAGCAAACCTTTCTCTTTCATAGCCTTTCCTTTTGATGTCGGAGATTTGGGTTAATGACAAGGACTAAGTGAAAAGCTTTGAAAAAGGTGAAAAAATTTAAAGGCCACCTTTGTAATAAATATGCGCTTTTGGCTTAACAATAGCTCCTTGACTGTTACACACATAACTTTTATAAAATAACAGTGTACCCTCTGGCCAGTTCATGGTTAGTAAGGTGTTTGAGAAAATCGTAGAGAGGACAACTAATGAAGTCTTCAGGAGAGTCATAGGGAGAAAAAACCCCAAGTTGTATGTGTAAGAATCAGGGATAAGTCGTGGATTTTGAATTAAGAGGATGAAAAGAAAGACAGACAGAGACATGAACATGGGCAAGGATATGTGACAGTTTCCTCCTGGGGCATCCAGAGCTAGGTTTGATTGTTTGGCTGGGATTTTTTTCAGTGCTCCTATTTGTCTGATTGGGGGCCCTCAGCCTTCTTATCTCCCTTCTTCCCTCCTTCCCCAATGCCACCTAGCTTGCCACCTCCATTCTCCCTGAGAGAGAAGTAGTATTTAGGTTTTGAAATCAGTGTTGAGAACAAATTCCCCAAGCAGGTGTCAGTGGGAGTTATTTGGGCAAGATAGCAGAGACTGTTCCTCAATTGCACATTCCAGAGGAAAGTGTGTTCCATTTAGCACATATTAGATAAACTGATAAGCCTTCAGTTGTACAAACATTGCCTTGTGAAAGTAGATCCTGAGATCTGAATCATGACTGGGGAGGACAGTACATGTGTAAGGGTACCCTTCCCATCTAGAGAGGGCTTCCCTGATAGCTAGCTCAGTTGCTAAAGAATCCGCCTGCAGTGCAGGAGACCCCAGTTAGATTCCTGGATCAGGAAGATCCTCTCGAGAAGGCATAGGCTACACACTCCAGTATTCTTGGGCTTCCCTTGTGGCTCAGCTGGTAAAGAATCTGCCTGCAAATATGGGAGACCTGGGTTCGATCCCTGGGTTGGGAAGATCCCCTGGAGAAGGGAAGGGCTACCCATTCCAGTATTCTGGCCTGGAGAACTCCATACACATAGTCCATGGATCTCAAAGAGCTGGACACGACTGAGCGACTTTCACATTACTTCACTTCCCATCTAAACAGATGTGGGATACACCTTGGCTCCAGGCAGCACTGTGTCTAGGAGTTCATCCTTACTTTCTGTGGCCGGAGGTCTTGTGTGTGCCTCTTATTTCCATATGAATTTGCACAGTAACCACATTCTAAGCCCAATGAGCAACAGCAGATCAGAAAACTCACTCTGTAGCCAGATCTGCCCAAACCTGTTTTCTTTTTCCTTTTCCAAGTATCCAGTTTTCCAGACTTTCTTCATCCCATGGGCCTGGGTTATAGATGTATCGCACTTCCGAGGTGTGACTCTTTGGGATGGGAGCACACCCCAGGAAGATAGGGATGCCCCTCTCTGACTTACAGTGCTTGCAGATTTCAGGGCAGCATCTGCCTATTTCTTTTTTATAAAGAATAAATCACATCTTCTGCAAATACATATGTTCTCATCATTACCAGCTGAGACAGGAAGAGAGGAGGGTAACGCATTCCCTGCACGCCTGTCATGGGGTAATCTTGTTGACAGACGGCTTGAATGCTGTGGTGAATAGGTATCATAGAAATTAAACGACCAAATTAGGTGTGGGAGCAACTACATCCAAGCAGAATGACTTCCAGAGATCTTGCCTTCTGTGGTCCTTGCAAGCATTCCTCCTCTTTGCTTCCCTGGAGAATATAACTCTTGCCACATATCAGGCCAAGAACATGGGGTCTGCCAGCCTTCCTGGGTTCTGAGTTGTCTGCTTCAGGGTTAGGCCGTCAGGAGGAGCCATGTGGGTGAAGCTGCTGCCCCTGCCAGCATGTGCTCGGTCGGGTTGGACTCTTTGCGACCCCATGGACTGTAGCCTGCCAGGCTCCTCTGTCCATGGGGTTTCCCAGGCAAGAATATTGGAGTGGGTTTGCCATATCTTCCTGCACAGGATGTTCCCGACCCAGGGATCGAACCTGCGTCTCTTGCATCTCCTGCATTGGCAGACGGGTTCTTTACCATGGTGCCTCTGACCCTGCAGGTCCCACTGCTTACTGATGCTCAGGGCTTTCTGCTGTTTTTCTCACCCAGGTCTTTGGAAACATAAAGTTAGATGAGGAGAGTCACATCAACCGGCACAACAACTTTCGGAGTTTCTTTGGGTCCCTCATGCTGCTCTTCAGGTACCTGGATCCATCCCTGCCGTGGCTGGAGCGCTCCTGAGAAAGGGAGACAGTCACCTGCCTTTGCTTCCTGTTCCCGTTTGTCTGCCTGCTCTGCTTCTGTGAGGATAGATGGGGGTGGGTTGGTGGCGGGGCCTCCAGAAAACCGCCCTGCTGACTTTAGGAAGTTTCCTCCACATCTTTGGCTCAGTAATCAGTTTGCAAATGGCAACTTCAGCACCTCCTCTAGGGCTCAAAGAGGGGGAAGTTGAGGACAGAGTCCATTAAAAGGCTGAAACCATAGATGGTCAGATTTACATGGAGTCTTCGAGTCCCACAGCCCTCTCTACCACTGTCAACAGAAGACAGAGAAGCAGTGCCTGAGGTTGCAGAACCCAAGAAGCCCTCCCGGCACTCTCCATCACAGGATGGAGAGCATAGACAGAGGCTCATGGAGCACAAAAGGAGCCTAGGAAGGGAAGAAGGGATGCAGGAACCGGGAAGATGGTCAAGGAGAGGCTGGGCCGTGCAGACCTGCTACTACTAACCGAGTTGTCTTTGGGTTCAGGAGTGCCACGGGTGAGGCCTGGCAGGAGATAATGCTGTCGTGTCTCGGGGAGAAGGGCTGTGAGCCCGACACCACTGCGCCGTCGGGGCAGAGCGAGAGTGAGCGCTGTGGCACTGACCTGGCCTACGTGTACTTCGTCTCCTTCATCTTCTTCTGCTCCTTCCTGGTGAGCAACAGTGTGCTATCAGTTCAAGAGGGGGTCCAGCCCACCTGCCTGATCAATAGACGAGAGGTTTCCTTCTGTGTACGTTCAGTCACAAGCTCCAGCCTGTGTTGAGAAATAGGTCCTCCTCAAGAGAGCTCTTGGAGGCCAAGGTGCTTGTCAGACACCCGGGTGGGTGGCTTTCATTGACTGAGAAATGTCTCTGCTCCTTCTAGGGTAGCACTGTGTGAGGAGAGGTGATGAGGGGAGTGGATGGGGTTCAGCAAATTCAGCATCCAATGTCATGTTGAATTGGTGGTGACTCAAAGTAAATCTTTCTCTTCTGTATCTCTGGTGTTTTATATCTTACAAGCAGGACTGAGAATCTCTAATCTCTCTTTTGGAGACCTTTGGACCCTTTGAGAAAACGTACCTTGAAACTCTTAAGTGGATAGCATTAATTGAAGCAGGATGATGACAATGTACAATGGAATAGATGTGGTTCTTTCTTAGGTTGCTACATTTGATGGCACTTGGCCAACTTGATAGATGTGAAAGGATACGATTGCTCTGGCATTGGTTAAATATTGAGTAATGCATGAAGCACACCCATCTAGAAAATGGTGAGAAGCCCCAGGTGCCTTCTGAACTCTTTTTTTGGGAGAAAGCCTGACTTGGCACAGAAGCTTCCAGAAATCTCTACCCTGCACCATCAGATAAGTGGTGATAGAATAACAGGCAAGGTGCTACCAGGTCACTCTAAGGGTTAGTGCCGTGTTTCTGGCCACCCTGATGTCCCTCAGCTCAGCTCCCCTGCTAATGCCACCAGCTGCGCAAAAATAGTCTCAAACTAAAGTGCTGCCGTTTAAAAGTAGCCAGCTTCATGGCTGGGCATCCCGAAGTGAATTGTCTGGTGTCCAGGTGTTTCTACCTCTTTCAAGTGACCCAGAAGGGACTTGGCACATGTCCAACTGTCAGGTGTGAAGTGGCCTACAGACAGACTAGTAAGAGTGTCAGGCAGGTTGATGTAGCAGTGGATGGACTAGTCGGAGACTTGGGGAGCCCACATTGGTCATGTTGCTTTCTAGCTTTAGCCAAGGCACCTTCCTTTTTGTAGCTTCTGTAAAATAAAAAAAAGTACTTGTTGATAGACTGTTACCTGTACAGTGAACTGATACGTGTGGATGTGCAAGGTTTTTGAATGAAAAAAGAACAAAAAACATCTTATTTATAAATAGGAAAGTATAATGAATATAACTGCAAGGAAATTTAGAATGATTATATAAATTAGAGTTTTCGTTTATTCATTCCTGTATTCAGCTCATCTTTACTGAGTGGCCATTATAAGGTTCACCTTGAGCTAGGCACTGGGGTGAAGCCATCAGTCCCTCTGTCACCTAGAATTGAAAGGTGAGAATCATACAGGAGTATTAGTGCCCATCATGGGGGAAGGGGAGCACAGAGAAGGCCATTCAGACATCTCCATTTTATCTTCCATCACTGAAGTGTTTAATAATAAATATTTTAAAAGAAACCAAAGATATAACTGGAAAATTAATTAGAGACTATAAAGTACTTTTAGAATTTTGACTTAGAGGCTACTGCATAATTCACATTAATGTTATTTTTAAAGAGGCTATATTCAGTATGAGATGATAGGCTTGCAAATCTCAGCCCTACACTGACTCCATGACCTTGGGCAAGTCATACCGCTTCCTCAAGGCAAACCAACCACTCTGGAAAGATTTACCGAGGCGCTGGGATGTACCCGGCCGTGTGCTTGGAGCTAAAGAATACAAATGTGTATAGGACGTGCTTGAGTCCTTGAAGGGCCGGTGGTAATTAAACCTGCCTCACGAAAGGTTAGAACAAGCATTAAAACATATGATAGGCGTGAATATATATACACACAGTGCAATAAAAGACTATGCAAGTGTAAAGCAATAATAATACAAATAGATCGTTTTTGCTAACATTAATAATGGGATCTGGAAAGGAGTGTAAAGAAAATGTGTGGATACAGTCGGCTGTATCTGCAGGTCCCACCTCCATGAGTTCAACCAACCTCAGACTGAAAATGTTTAAAAAAACCAAAAACTCCAGAAAGTTCCAAAATCCAAAAGTCGAATTTGCCACATACCAGCAAATGTCCATTGCATTTACATTGTGTTAGGAATGTGTACAGAAGGCTGTGCATAGGTTATATGCAAATACTACACCTTTTTTGGGGGGGCCACACTGTGCATGGCTTGTGGAATCTTAGTTCCAGACCAGGGATCAAACCTGGGCCCCCACACTGAAAGCGTAAAGTCCTAACCACTGGGCCACAAGGGAATTCCTGGTACTTTACCATCTTACATAAGGGACTTGAGCATTTACAGATTTTGGTATCCGGGAAGGTCCTGGAACTAATTCTCAGCAGATGCCAAGGGATAATGATGGTGTGTACTCAGTCACTCACTTGTGTTCAACTCTTTGCAATCCCATGGACTATAGCCCACCAGGTTCCTCTGTCCATGGGATTTCCCGGGCAAGAATACTGGAGTGGGTTGCCATTTCTTCCTCCAAGGGGATCTTCCTGACCTGATAGAACCTGTGTCTCCTCCATTTCCTGCATTGGCAGGTGGATTATTTACCACTGCTCCACCTGGGAAGCCAGTTGTATATGGAAAACCCTCTATAACCTGGGCAGTGATTAAATAAATTTCACTGTGGCTCCAGTCACAGTGGCAGAAAGAAAAGTCCATGTTAGGATTAGATTCAGCTGCTTGAAATTCAGCTGCTTCAAATAACAGTGGTTTTACCATGGGGGATGTTTATTTTTCTGGCATGTCAGTGAAGCCTGGAGGAAGGCAGTGCGGGCTGGTTATGGTGACTTCACAGAGTGTCTGGTACCCCAGACTCTTTCCCTCTTTCTGCTTCCTCACCTCCACCAAGTGTCCCTCAGCTTTGTGGTAAGAAGACAACTAGATTCCAGGGATCCACTTCCATTCTAGACAGTGGAATGGAGAAGGAAGGACGGGAGGAGACCGGTTATTAGGATGCAACCAGCCATCTCTGTATTGCAGAGGAGACTCCCAGCAGGCCCTGGCTGCAGACTTTCTCTTGATCCCCAGTATCCTATCTGCATATCCTGTCTGCTGGGTACTTCCACCCACCCAGCCACTTCACCTGGGAGTCAGCAGCAGACGTTCCCGTTTGCTCACCCCCCTGCAGGCGATTCATCTCTGTCAGGCAAGATTCTTTCTCTTGCAAGTGACAGAAAGTCCAGCTCCACCTGACATGAACAGAAAGGGATTTTATCGGCTTATATAAATGAAGAGTTGGGCAGGACAGGCTTAAGCAAGCTTGCTCTAGGGCTCAGATGACATCATCCCCAGAACCAGGTTTCCTTCTCTGTTGATGGATCTCTTCCCCAGGCTTCTTCACAAGAGCTCTTTTCTCCAACACCCCCAGCCTGTGGTTCCAAGATGGGAACAGCAGCAGCAGCTCTAGACCTCAGTCCCTACATATTCAAGGCCAATAAGGAAAAACAAGTTCTCTTGCTCAGAAGATTCAATGCCATTTTCTTGGCCTTAATTGGATCACCAGCACTGTAGCCCAGGGGACAGGATTCAATGGCTAGCTGAGGCCTGGGTCATGGTAGTGCCCCACTAAACTGTATTCACTGGGACTCGGCAAGGGGTGTGTCCCTGGGAAACTGGAAGTAGTGTTGGGTGCTGCTGTTCACTGTGGCCAGGGCCTGTCAAGTCCACCTCCTTTATCTCTGTACCCAGGCTGCTGTCCTGCCTCTGGCCTGGCTCAGGAGCACCTCACAACTCTCTGCCTGGACTGCCAGCCACCGTCCACCCTGCTACCAATGCAGTCTGAATGCACATAGCTCTTCTCTTTCTCCTAGTTCAGCCTCTTTAGTGGTTCCTGTTGCCTCCTGCATAATCTAGATGAGAGCCCAGTGAGTCATGGAGCCCAGGCTAAATCAAGTTTGCCAGCTGTTTTTGTATGGCCCGTGAGCTAGCCATGATTTTTACCTTCTTCAGTAGTTCAGAAAAAAAACTTAAAAGACGAATGATATTATCCTGACATGAAAATTATATGAAATTCAAACCCATGCACTTTTCTGTCCCTGTTGTACATGTTTCTTTCACGGCTCTCAAAAAAGTCTGTAGGAACTTCTCCTGGGTCCAGTGGTTAAGAATCTGCCTTCCAGTGCAGGGGATGTGGGTTTGATCCCTGGTTGGAGAACTGAAATCCTGCATGCTTCAGGGCAACTAAGCCCACTCGCTATAACTGGGAGAAGCTGGAGTGTGACAACAAAGAGAGCCTGCATGTTGCAACTAAGACTGGATGCAGCCAAATACATATATAAATATATACTTAAAATCTGTAACATTTGTATGTTTCCGGTAGTCTCTGCTGAATACTAAATGTCTTTAAGAATATTCAAGTAACAGCATCTAGTGAACACCTGCTGTGCTTTAAGGAATGTGCTAGTCATGGAAATATATCTCAGACCCGAACTTTCTTACCTCCCACCCCTGGCACCTGGAGCTCTGTCTGGAACACAGTAGGTGCACAATAAATGTTGTTGAAGTAAGCAGGAGAACAGGGTCTCAGAAGCACTTGAGAGCCGTGAACAGCTTCAAGTTGTTGCACAGTAAGCCCAGCATCTGCTGTAAGGCATCCCACCAGGTCTCTGACAGGCAGCTGTGGTGAGCGCGGGTAGGGAAGGGAGACTGGAAGAGAGGCTTGGTGTTGGGCCTTGACTTCCTCTGGGCTTTGAGAATGTGTTGCTACTGCTGCTCCCTCTGCTGCTGCAATAACAAAGAAAGAAATTGAATAGATAACAAAAGCGACTGAGGAGTACTTCGCAAATATAAAGTGGCATAGCAAAGTGGACTCATAGCACTCCTCACATAGTGAGATGTGTGGTTCAGTTGTGAAAATGTGTTGCCTTCAGCAGGATCAACAGGGCTATGGTTAGGAACTTTCAGCCTCAAACTTGTGAATTCTTTACTTGCCTCACAGTTTGTTTTTCTGCTCTGGGTCCCCCCTAACTCCCCTTCTCCCCCTCGCCCTCCAGATGCTCAACCTGTTCGTGGCTGTCATCATGGACAACTTTGAGTACCTGACTCGGGACTCATCCATCCTTGGGCCTCACCACCTGGATGAGTTTGTCCGTGTCTGGGCAGAATATGACAGAGCAGCATGGTGCGTAGGCCTCTCGGCCACCCCCTCTGGGGCCGTATCAAGGGCCTCTGGGGTTCTCAAGGAGGAGGTTGGGATGGGAGCCACCCCATTCTGCCTGTTGCAGAAGGAGAGGAGAGTCCTCCTGGCTGTGGGCTGGGGAAGAGGCCAGGTCCTCAGACTGGCTCTGGGATCAAGCACACTATGGACCACTTAGCTTCTGTGTTTTCCTTTGCCTGCTCCTTCCTTCTGTAACAGGCATTTTCCTTTCTTTGACAATCTCAATACACAGTCTGCAACTCAGAGTGTTTGAGTTCAGTCCACAGAGGAGCTTCCAGAAATGGTTAGTGGACTCCTCTGAGTCACAGGGGGATTGACAAGGGTTCTCTGGGTCAGCTGGACATCTGGCCACCTTAGTCCTTTCTCTCTCTCATCCCTCTCAAAAGTACAGTTTCATATAACTCTGAAATTATACCAAACAAGTAAGTTATTCTCTGAACTGATGGTTTAAACACATGTGGGTTTCTGTTGATTGCATGGAACTGAGTTAAATGGCAGGAATTTGCAGAGATGACCTCCCCGGATCTTTTTCACTTTCCAGTAGTTCTCAAGTGAAATTGTGCCTTCTGGACTTTAATGCAGAGGCTGGAAAACTATAACCCATAGGCTCAATGTGGCTCACTTTATCTGGAAATAAAGTATAATTGGAGCACAGCTATGCCCATTTATCTATTGTTTATGGCTGTTTTCACACATTGTGATAAAGACAGTATGACCCTCAAATTAAAAAAAAAAAAACGTTATTATCTGGCCCTTTACTGAAAAAGTTTGCAAATCCTTGCTTCAAGTTCAAAGGCAACCTTTTGGTCCTCACAGTGGAAGACAAAGTGAGAGTGCTGTGAGCACTCATTCCATGGGACCTTTGTCCCAACTTATTTTAGTTTTAGGATCTTATCTCACTAATCTATCCATTCTGGCCCACCTCTAAAAATACGATAAGAAATGCCATCCTTCATAGGAGCGGACCACGTTGCTTCCACCTGGAACCATTTCATGATCTGAGACTCTTCCCCAAACCTATCCTCCTATGAGGCTGTTGCCCTTGGGTCACTTCTTTAGGTGTTGGAAGAGCACATAGGAATTCCTCTTCCCCTCAATAATTATTAACAATTTAGAGCACAGAGTTTTCTGAATCCATTATTATTACAGTAGCTGAGCAATGGTGTTTACTTTCTGGGCCTCCTTTCTTAGTAGGATAGGGCGATTAGAATGCCATGGGCAGTGTGTTACAGGCGAAGGGAGCCAGGCCTGCATCTTGTTAGCTGTGTGGCCTTGGACAAGTCACTCAACCGCTCTGAGCTCCCATATCTGTTGTATATAGTGGTAATGATCCTACCTCTGTGCAGGCTGTTTATAAGGATTATATTAAATTGTGTGTGTAACTTTTGTTACCATTAATAAGCATATGGGAAAGGAAGTAGAAAGCATGAAAAATTGGTGTCTATAAAGCTGGATGGCCATGGGATCAGGATACCAAGAAGGGACCTCTATCCCTCACCTGAGAGAGAAGAAACTATTTGCCAGCAAAGGTGTTCTTTGCTCACCTAGCCTCACTCAGGTAAGAGCCCTTGGCTCTCAAAAACCTCAACTTCCTGTGGTTTCACATTATTTGGGGACCCAAGTCCTTTGTGCATTAACTGTGCTACTCCCCAGTTCTTCCATCTGCTGGGAAGAGCAGTTCCATGAGGACTAATCATGAGACTCAGACACACGAGCTGTGAAAGACCAAGGAAAGCCTCTTGCATCTGCTTTGAAATTCCCAGCGTGACTTGTCCTGGTTAGTTTCACTGGCCTTCTCTAGGAAATGAGAGGGGAAACTAACCAAGGTGAAGTGGGCCAGTGTCTTCAAAAAGGAGACAGGTTGCAAAGTACATCAGCCTATAGACAACAGAACCAATTCACCCACACCTCAACCACCATAAGGAACCAAAGAACACATGGTAAAATGAACCTCCTCTCAAGAGTCAAGAGACTTGGAAGTACTGCTGAGCTATTTGGAAGAAGAGGAAGAATCAACAGCAAAATCAAGAAAAGATTAGGAAGAGCGGAGCTGGGGCAAAGTTGTTGTCTTGACATGGCTGGTGAGGACTGGATGCTTGGAGGTAGAGATGTGCAGTTATAGTTTGCGGTAGAAACTTGGATCTAAACCGGGGTGTGTCCAGACCTGCAGATCTCTGGCCGTTGCTGACTGGTTCTGACCCCTCACAGAGCAGATGCTTTAGCCTCTGAAAATGAATCAACTGTCCATTCTCTTCTTGCCACAAGAAGCCAGAAGTCTCTAGCAGGCTCTGTGAAAGGGGGTTACTATGACAGGCCCCAGTGTTCCTGGGATTCTGACTGGATCTGACCAGGCTGTCTGCGGGTGGGGTGGCAAGAACAGGACTGAAGGGAGAGCCCTGTGGCTCCCTCGCAGGCTGCTTTCTGAGCACAGATCCCGGCAAGCTCCTAGCACATTGAGAAGCGTTTGCCCAAGCAGAACTCGGGGGAAAATCTGCCACAAAGAGAAGCAATGTCCTCCGCAGATTCCCTCCTGCCAACTGTGCACCTTGCTAATTAGCTTAATGGGAAATTTCTCTCTCACAGTCCGGAGAAAGATGCTGACTTCCCACCACTTGACAAGCTGGTCGGAGTAGCTGCCTGTAAGCAGTGTCTGTGAAAAGCAAAGGGCTCTGCAGTCCGCTTCGCAGCAGCCTGGCATCTGCTCTTGATGGTGGCCCGAGGCATTTGTGATCTGGTGGGCTTGGTTCTTAGAGGCCTAGCTGGAGCCAAACTCCATTTGCTGCAGCTGGCCAGGTACGGGCCAGACACCTCGTGGGGTGCTCATGGTCACCAGGCATTGATTTCCGTGGAAAATAGGAGGCATTGTAGTTGGCAGAGTGATGGTTCACGCCGTTTGCAAGGTGCTGGTTCTCTGATGCTAACCGTCCTCCATCTCTCCTGGTCTGGCTTTGCCAGGCCCCAGGAAAGAAGCCACCCATCCTCCTCCGGCCGTCCCTTTCATGGCTAGGCTGTCGTGTCTCTCCTCCCTTCTCTGAGTGTCCTATTAACCCACCTGTGCTTCCTTTACAGCGGCAGGATCCCGTATAAGGATATGTACAAATTAGTGCGGGTGATCTCGCCGCCTCTGGGCCTGGGAGAGAACTGCCCTTACAGGGTGGCTTGCAAGGTTTGCCTCCGGTCCCCAGCCGTGACCATGACCATGACCGTGACCGGCAGTGGGGTGCAGCTTCCAACCCCCCTCCTCTCCGTTTTGCTCCACCACCACTGCGCCACATGAGGGAACCTTCATGTTGCTTTCCTTTGAGTTTAAAGAGGTCCAAACCCTTCCAGAACCAGCAGCTGTTACACAAGGAAGAAGGGCACTTGGCGGGGGCAGGGGGAGGGAAGTAGATAAAAAAGAGTTGAGGACTTAGTAACAGAGGCTGCTTTGACCTCTGTCTTCTTCACACGCACACACTCATTTGTGCGTGTGGAGCACACACACATCTCTCTCTCTTTCTCACTCCACCTTATTCTGTGGATTTAACCAGAGGAACCTCTCCCTCCTCCACAGAAGGCAGAAATCTTTTTTTAATTCAGCATGGAGTTCTGGTTTCTTTCCCTTGGAGAGAGCGCCTCCTTCTCACACATGAGTAGCATCCTCCCATAGAGAAGGTAGCAAAGTGTGATTCTAACCACACTTACCCCAGCCCCATTCTGGACAGTTTGGAACCAAGCAGTTATATTGGGTCGGTTGGCCAAAAAGTTCGCTCGGATTTTTTTCCATAAGCTCTAACAGAAAACCCTGAATAAAACATTTGGCCAACCCCATGAAAGCTATAGGACAGAGAGGTGAGAAACAATTAAAAAAAAAAATGAGGGCAGGAGGTGAGGATAAGTAAAGAAGGTGAAGAGGATATAGTCCATGGGGTGTGGGAGAATGTCAAAGCTCAGAGAAGGTCTGGGAAGGTCTCAGTAGAGCACAGAGGCTCCAGAGCAGAGTTCTTGCCTGAGGGTCCTGCCGTGTATTGTTGAGGGGTCTGTTGTGACTGCGCAGTCACGGCTTGTTGTGAGACCAGGAACATGGTCCAGGGGGCACACAGGGGACCTCCCTCTCCAGCTAACACAGGGGCTCCGCCCCGCCCGGGGCCAAGGCCACGCCCCCGAGATAAGGAAGCCTTTCCTGCCGTGCCTGGAAGGATGCGCAGGCTCCCTGGGGCGCAGCGCAGTCCGGCAGCTGGAAGACGACTTAGGCCCAGAAAGATGCCAGCCTGGGCGATGGGGGAGGAGCTGGCCGGGGACGGCGGCGAGTGATTCCTGTAGTCGGGCAGGCCGAACAGCTGCCTCTGCAGAGACTCTTTAAACTCCACCCTGGTGAACCCCGCGCGGCCGCATGTGGGAGAGCCCGGGAGGGCAGCATGGCATGCGAGACGCTCCTCCTCCTCCTGGTTTTGTTTCTTCTGGCCCCAGCATGCCGCTGCCCCGGGGCATGCCGGCACACCAAGAGCACTCTCACCCCACGGAGCCAGGTGGAAGCAACGGGCCAACGGAGCAGCAGCCTCCGCCCTCCACTTTCAGCGCCAGCCGCCGCCTCCTGCAGCGCTCACAGCATAGAGCGGGATACACGATGCCCCCGCCTGCGGGTTCAGAGCAGGAGAAGGGCCTGACTTCCAGGCCGAGGACAGGGGGCCGGAAACCCTTACCCCAGGGCTGGAGCACCGTCTATCTGGTTTATACCGTTCGCACACAGCCCTGGGAAGTGAAGACCAGCTTGTGTTGTAGGGGGCATGGCTGGTGTGAACAGGGAGGTGGGTTGACGCCCCTCCCAGAGGGGAACAACAGTCCCTAGGACAGCGAACGCAGAGGGACCTAAGGTTGCCGCCACGTTCCCGGGTCTGTGTGGGGCGTGATATAAATCCGCACCAGGATGGAGACACATGTATGATTTGCCTTGATTAACAGGTTTCCTATTCTTTTCCTGTTTGTCCATTTTGTTTCGTTTCTCTTCTCCTGTTTTCTGTACACTTTTGTTTGTTTTGGCTCCCGCCCCCCCGGAATGCCTGTTCCCCTCTCCTCCCTGTCTGCATTCTTCCCTGCCGCCCTCCCTGCCCCGCCCCCCGACCCCCACCCACCACCCCCGCCATGAGCAGTGGCCGCATCCATTACACTGAGATGTATGAAATGCTGACTCTCATGTCACCGCCGCTAGGCCTCGGCAAGAGATGTCCCTCCAAGGTGGCATATAAGGTAGACCACCCCTTCCTTTGTTCTGGGCTAGTGACCAGCAGGAAATGGGATCCCACTGTGGGAGGTCAGAACGTGGGGGAGGAAGCTGGGCTGGGAACTGTGGGAGGAGGGAACCAAGGAGGAAAGAAATGATGTGGTGCAAGGGTCAGGGATGTTCACAGAAGGATGATACACAAGGTGGTTTGTAAGACTCTAAATGTGTTATTCTGTTTGTACAAGTGTGTGACTTCTTGTGAGTGGGTTACTAGAAAAGAAGTAGCATGTTTCCTTTAAGAGGAAGCAGGGTGGTGGCCTGCAGAATAGCATATTTGGGCAAGAAGGACAGCAGTCAGAGCTTATAGAAAGATCTTCCATCAGGTAAACTAAGAAATAGGAAATAGGCATAAATTCCACTAAACATGGTTCAAGAAGAAATTTTTAGGAGGGAGGAAAACTCTTAACTAATTTCTACCTCCATGACATAGTGGTATGGTTCCTTCTAGGGATCAGAAAAAAAAAAAAAAAAAGAGGAACATAGCCTGCATCCCTTGATACATGATGAAGGATGCAGCTCCCTTCCGCCATTAGCCCAACTACCCATTTTTCCTGGCAGTATCAAAGGAAAGGGTGATGATGGGCACAGGCTGTGTTCAGCCTTAGGCCTGCCTTCTTGGCAGGACTGAGATATGGATGGACTCCCCTCAGTTTGCTTAGAGCAGCATTGTACATTAGGAGTCCCCAGCCATCAGGGTGCTCAGGGCCTTGGGGCCTGAACTGTTCCTCCACATTCAGTAATGTGTGTGCTCAGTCATTTAGTCATGTCCGACTCTTGCAACCCCATGAACTATAGCCCACCAAACTCCTCCATCCGTGGCATCTTCCAGGCAAGAATACTGGAGTGGGTTGCCATTTCCTACTCCACATTCAGTAATAGTTACTGTTAATCCCCCATTGCTGTTTAGACTGACTCAGAACTCTGGAGCTCTTTCATTCACCTAGCAATACGCCCTGGCAATGACGCCACTTCTCTGGAAGCCTAAAGCAGTGGGAGAGAGGTGGAACTCAGATACAAACTGTAAACTGGCCTTACACTCTAAGATGCCATATTTGTGGCGTCACATTAGGCAAGATGTTTCAATGGAGTGTTAGAAACCCTGCCTTGGAAAGAGACACTTAACTTCCTGCTAGGCTGGTGGTTCTGCTGGAGGACCTTCTCCTGCTGCTCCCTCCAAGTTTAAAGCTCCAGAGAGCATCTCATTGGAACAGGGAGCATCTATTAGGGACCCTCATCCACCCCACTACATGGCTCCTCCTTTGCAGCTTAGGAGCCAATATCTTTTATGCTCATGATTCCACATCTAACAGGTGATGGACTATATGGTCCTGAGTTCTTTGAATTTCCAGGGTGAAGCTTGGGGCAGAGGCGCCAAGGGTTGTGGGTATCAGAGGAAAAATTCATTCCAAAAGCAAGATACTCTCTGGAAAGTGGATTTGGCCATTTCCATTTGATCCCCTTCCTCCAGGTGAGGGGGACAAGGCCTGCCCACTCTGCTCCTGCCTCGGTCACCCTTCTCTCCTGTCTTCTCTGCTCTCCCCAGCCCTTCCCCTGGACCCTGTTTGCACTGTCTCACTTTTCCATTCTGCTCCACCTCATCCTCTGGATAGGCTGGACTTCTGCATGTTCAACCATGTGCTGGCAATTTAAAGACTCAAAAAGGGGGCATCAGGATGCATCTTTCAAGTCAGATAAGCAAAGTAAAATCTAGCCCTCCCATCACTGTCTTTTCACCTGAGTTTTTGGGAGTCTTCATGGGACAAGTGGGATTGTATAACAGCCCTGAAGCAGGGAATGGAGCCACCTCCCTGAGCTGACTCCTTTCCCTGAGACATTGTTTTTAGGAATCCTGATTAAAGACATTCTTAGGACCCTGGAGGAGTCCTACAGAATGATGAGTCCCTCTTCCCTTGAAATTTGGCATCATTCCCTAGGAAAAAGAAAAAGAAAAAAACAGCAGCCATTGAGCCTTCAGTGAGAAGCAGGGCAAGAACAGGACTGGGACAGGGGATGGGGGAATCCTTGCCCTTCTTTTTTGTCTCTGCATCTGACCGCTGCACTTTTCCTCCCTTGTCGCCAAGGTTTTTTTCGATATATGTTTTCTCCTGCTGTTTCTTTTCTCTTTTTCACACAGAGGTTGGTCTTGATGAACATGCCAGTGGCCGAGGACATGACCGTCCACTTCACTTCCACGCTGATGGCTCTGATCCGGACAGCTCTGGACATTAAAATCGCCAAAGGTCAGTAACCTTACGAAGGAAGAAGATTCTGGAACAACTCACCTGGAGTGATGCAGGACAGAGATATTTGAACTTCATCAGACCATGAAGTAACCTGGAGATCAAGTAGTTTTCACCTCTGAGATACAGTAAATGTTACTGTATTATTTAACTTTTACCCTTTCCTCTTAATGAAATGAATGAATTGATATTCACTTAGCTCCTTTGAGCTTTAACAGTATATGATCTTTGATGTCTGGCATATAGTAGAGATTTTAGTAATGTTTGTTGAATGAAAAAGTGAGTTTCAGTTCCTTTTTTTTCTTACATGGTGTCTGCAACGTCTTGGAAGGCTTCTGTGGCCAGTGCTCTCATGGCGATGCTTTGTTCCTCTTGATCATTTAGTGATTTAGGAAAGAAAGGATTTGCTACTTCCAGAAGGGCCTCCAGCTTCCTGCTCTTACCTGATCCAAGTCCTTTTTAAAATTGGTTTGCTCCAACCCAGGTTAGATCACTGGAAGAACTGATACACGTATAATGAGGCAGAGGCGGCTGGCTTTTGGCGCTCTGCACTTCCCCTTCTGATATACTGAGCAGCTGGGAGGCTCTGCGAATGAATGAGGAAGCTGATCTTGGTCCCCAGGGCCTCGGTTCTCTGTGGCAGGATTTCCCTGAGTCACTGAAAACAGGAGCCAGAATGTGTTCCCCTTCTTCAGCAGAAAGACCCAGGATTGCAAGATCCACAGTCACTGAGTGCCAAGATTTCCTCCGAGAATATGAGGCGCCGTGCTGACTCAGCCCCTGTCCCATCTCCTCCCTCCGTCCTCGTTATTTCCGTGTCTGTTCGGTTTTCGTTGTTAATAAATGTGTCTCCTCCCAGGTGGTGCAGACAGGCAGCAGCTGGACTCAGAGCTCCAGAAGGAGACCCTGGCCATCTGGCCTCACCTGTCCCAGAAGATGCTGGATCTGCTCGTGCCCATGCCCAAAGGTGCGGTGTCTCCTCCTGGCTATCCTTGTCACTGTAGGCCCAGCATGCCAAGACCACATCTTTGGGGGGAACTGGAGTAATCAAGGAGATAAGGGAAGGGTCTCTTTTATTCTTAGGAAACAGAAATCCCTCACTTCTCAAGTCCCATTTGTCATTGAAATGTTTCTTTTTGCTTATTGAAGTATCGTTGATTTACATTGTTAATGTCTGCTATATAGAAAAGTGAGTCAAGTATACATATATTCTTTTCCATCCCTGTGCTATACTAGCCTTGTCATTTATCTATCGTATATAGACAGACAATACTCTGCTATACTAACCCCAGACTCCCAATCCTTCCTTCCCCTTTGGCAACCACAAGTCTATACTGTGTCCATGGGTCTGCTGCTTTTTTACAGATAGGTTCACTTATGCCATTTTTAGAATCCATATAAAGTGATATCATATGATATTTGTCTTTCTTTTTCTGACTTACTTAAGTGTGATAATTTCTAGTTGTATCTGTGTTGCTGCAAATGACATTATTTCACTCTTTTTATGGCTCTGTAATATTCCATTGTGTAAATGTGCCACAGCTTCTTTACCTATTCATCTATGGATGGACATTTAGGTTATTTCCATGTCTTGGCTATTGTGAATAGTGCTGTTATGGACATAGGGGTGCATGTTTTATTTTTGAAGTATAGTTTTGTCTGGATATATGCTCAGGAGTGAGATTGTTGGATCATATGGCGGTTCTGTTGTCAGTTTTCTGAGGAAGCTCCTTTCTGGAAAATCATTTCTTAAGATAGGTCACTGTGATTGTGGGTGAAACTTCTTGGGTGCACAGCTCTATCCTCCCACGTGACATAGTTCAGCAAACCTTCAAGTGGTTGAGGAAAAGGTGCTGTTGCTGAGAGATGGAAATCAAGACCATTCCGGGGGGTTGGGGGTGGTGCTTACTAATGTGTTTCTTATCGTTAGTAACAGGACCCTGACTGGGTGGCCGTGGAGGTGCCTTAGGGATGGCTCTGGGGACCTGTTTACTCCATATCCTCGGTGCCTGGCACAGATGAAACCCTCCATTAATGTTGGATGGCTGGGTAGTGAAAAGGGCAAACCTGCTTCCCAAGCATCCTTACTCTCTCCCCATCTTCCCCTGTTTCCCTCCACGCCACACGGGTGTCCTCAGCCTCTGACCTGACTGTGGGCAAAATCTATGCAGCAATGATGATCATGGACTACTACAAACAGAGCAAGGTGAAGAAGCAGAGGCAGCAGCTGGAGGAACAGGTGAAGGTCAAGGACAGACTGTGTGGTGGGTGGGTGGGCCCCTGAGGGGACAGGCCAGTGCATCCCTGGGGGACAGTGCCCCGCAAGTGCATCCAAGCAGAGGCCAGGCCTTGCAGGGCCCAGGAACTGCCTAGGATCGGGGGATTAGAACCCCCGTGGGGCAGAGGTTCAGTAGTCACAGGGTATCAGTCATATTCCCATTTTACTCAAGTCGCTGCACAGTCGATTGAGTTCCTTTTTCCTCCTTTCCACTTTTACCACAGAAAAATGCACCCATGTTCCAGCGCATGGAGCCCTCGTCTCTGCCTCAGGAGATCATCGCTAATGCCAAAGCCCTGCCTTATCTGCAGCAGGACCCCGTTCCAGGCCTGTGAGTATAACCAGAACGCCCACCGCTCCTCTGCTTGCATTGTCAACTGTGTCATCAGGCAGACCCACAAATTCATTGCCTAGAAGCGCCCAAGAAATAACCCTAACTCTGAGACCAGTGGATGCGCCCCTCTCTGAAATTGAGAAGACAACATGTTGTATTTTTTTTTTTAACTTTCTATGGTAGCCCTTTTAATCTTTTATATTTTTATTTATTTACTTAGTTTGGGTTGAGCTGGGTGTTCTTTGCCGTTGTCGGGCTTTCTCTAGTTGCGGCGCACTGGTTTCTCATGGAGGTGGCTTCTCTTGTCGCAGAACATGGGTTCTAGGGAGCGTGGGCTTTGTTGCCCCATGACATGTAAAATCTTCCCTGACCAGGGATCAAACTCATGCATTGTCAGGTGGGTTCTTAACCACCGGGCCAGCAGAGAAGTCCAACGTGTTGCATCTTAAAATGGCTATTCAGCGGGGAGTAAGAAAAAAGCAGACTGAGCAGATATTGGTGCTATTGCCGTGGCCAGCTCGAGAGAGAGGGAGCCCTGTGAATGGCCAAAGGAAAAAGGGGCTGTATTAGTATCACCACTTTACAGTGAAGAGGCTGGTGGCTCAGAGAGATTCATTAAGTCATCCAAAGCCAAGGGGCTGATAGGACGCCGAACTGGAATTTAAGTTCATTATTTCCAAGCCCAGTCTTCCCTTTACACTGTGTTATCTGAAATGAGCAAGAAGAACTTTTATCAGGCAAAACATTTTTTGATTTTCTATGTTGAAAGCAGAAACAAAACTCTAATTGAGGAGTGTACCAGCTCTCCTGACTTGTAAGCCTTAGCCCCAAAGTGGCCATGAGTCATAAAGATTTATTATACATACCTCATTATAACACTCTCTCTCATCACAAGCCCGTAGTGAGTACTCAAAAGGCATGAGTCCATCTTTCCAACGTAAATGGCATTTTGTAGTTGGTGGTGCTCACGGTAAAGAATCCACTTGCCAATGTAGGAGACATAAGAGATCTGGGTTCAATCCCTGGGTGGGGAAGATCCCCTGGAGGAGGGCACGGCAACCCACTCCAATATTCTTGCCTGGAGAATCCCATGGACAGAGGAGCCTGGCAGGCTACATGCCACAGGGTCACAGAGTCGGAAACGACTGAAGCGATTTAGTGTGCCCGTGATTAGTGGATTTTTTTTTCCAGTCTAGCTTCTATGGAACCAATAAATCACTAAATATCATCACCTCTTCAGTAATTATCAGAGGAGTGAAATCCCAGGCTTGGGAATGAGACCTCTGTCAGAACACTGTTTGGAACCTCTTATACCATGAATTTCTTTCTCCCTGTGGTGTTGGAGATCTGTTTTTAAAAAGCAGTTTTCGTAGGTCACAATCCACATTTGAAAGTGAAGAAAGATGACCAGGGTGGTCGGTCATTTTTACAAAAACATGTGATGTGTTGAAGTAGCAGGTGTGGATTCTCCTGTCTACAGAAAACAAGTTCATGTTTCTTTTTGGTCTTTGCAGAAGGGTCAAGAGGTATGATTAGAGTGCTAGTACTATCTTCTTGGAAGAGTTTAGGGTGTTTTTCAAGGGTCTTTGGCTTAGAAATAGAGGAAACCATCCCTCATTTAGATCTGTTTTGCCACAACGATTTGCTATGCAAACTATAACTCCCACCATTGGACTATCCCAGCCTCTCTCCCATATGTTTATTGATCCATTTATTCATTGATTTGACCAATATTTACTGAGAGTCAATGTAACCCAAAAACTGGTTTAGTCACTGGGGATCAGTCAACATGATCACAGTTTCCATAGACACAGTCCTTGAAATAGAAATTACAAAAGTGGTAACAGTTAAAATGTGTGTGGCAGGGGGTCGGGGTGGGGGGGACGGTCGGCTATTGTGATGCTGTGTAAAGGAAGCAGCTCACGTAGTTTGAGGATTTGAGGAAGCTTCCCTGAGGAAGCAACATTTGAGTAAGACTCAGAAGCAGGCACTTCAAGAGATGAAGTAAGAGTCAGGTTAAGTTTAAGGAACCTAAAAAGTGTCATGATGGATGGTGCACACAGAGGTCAGGGGAAGTGGCAGGTTTGGCAGGGCTAGGAGACAGAAGTTTAGTTTCATCCAAGGGTAATGGGAGACAGTCATCAGAGTGATGTTATCAGGTTTCAGCTTTCCAAAGGTCATTCTTTAGTCCGGTGTGGGCTCAGCGGATTGGAGGGAGACAGTTTGAGAGATGGAACATCACCTAGTACATGGCTGCAATTGTGTGAATTATTAAAGACTGTGGCTTGGATTAATAGGAAATGGCGAGAGAGAGAGCCAGACTGGAGAGGTAATTCATACACAGAATGGGTCCGAATGGTGACTGATTGGCTACATGGCATGAAGGGGGGGAAGGAATCAAAGATGACCTTTGGGTTTCTGGTTTGAGCTTTCGGTAGATGATGGTCCATCTCCTGAAATGGAGACATTCATGGAGCAGCGCTCGTGTTCCTCGGGACCAGCTGTGTTTCTCGAGCCCTGTAGTGTTCAAGTAGTGATTGCTCTGGGGGCAGCGCAGTGAACATGACTGGGCTCCTCTCTCACTGAGTTTACACCTGGTAGGAAAACAGACATGAAGCAGAATTATCAGAAAGAAAAAAAACTTGTCATTTCCGATGATTTAATCACAATTTTAGTAAGTACTAGGATGGAAAAAAATGCATGATGATCAGAGTGCATGTGGGCGAGGGCTCTGACCAGTGTATCAGATAAGATTTCCTCAAGGAAGTGACTTGTAAGAAAAATTTTGAAGGATAAATTTAAAAAATGGCTTGCAAGGGACTGGGTGTTTGAGAGGCATGCTGTATGCTGGGAACAGCCTTTCTTAAAGTCCTGAGGCAGAAAAGGAGTCTTGCACATTCAACCAAATGTGGTTGAGAGCCCAGCATATTGGACTTCAGGGAGTAAGGGAAAGTTATGCAAGAGGAGAGGCTTTCTTTGTAGCTCAGTTGGTAAAGAATTTGCCTGCCGCTGAAACGTGTATTACCATACGTGAAATAGATCACCAGTCTAAGTTCAATGAATGAAACAGGGCACTCAAAGTCAGTGTGCTGGGATGGCCTGGAGGGATGGGATGGGAGACACATGTTACACCCGTGGCTAATGTATGGCAAAAACCACCACAATATTGTGAAGTAATTAGCCTCCAATTAAATTGATTTTTTAAAAAAGGAAAGGAAAGATTCACAACAGAAGGAAAAAAAAGAATCTTCCTGGAGACCCGGGTTTGATTCCTGGGTCAGGAAGATTCCTCTGGAGAAGGAAATGGCAACCCACTCCAGTATTCTTGCCTGGAGAATCCCGTGGACCGAGGAGCCTGCCAAGGCTATTCAACTGAGTGACTAAACCATGCAAGGGGAGGATGTTCAGGCCTCTAGACTCTTTCCTAACAACACTGAGGAGCTGGACAAGGTTTTCAAAGTAAGAGGTCACTCAGCATTCAAATTCGTCAAGTCTAGAATGTTGTTCAGTGATTTTAAGGGTCCTCTCTACAGTTACTCATTTTCTGTAGGACAGAAAGGGCCCATTTCCTGTAGAGCTGTGCTCGTCTGTTCCCTGTGTTTCTCAAGCCAAGGCCCGAGGAGGAGGAGGATTGACATTTGAGCAGTTGTTTCAATAGCAGATGGCTCTCTAGCAGTTGTGAAAATTCAGCAGACGCCCTCACCGGTGGCAAGGGGACAGGTCGGGTGAAAAATCTGCTCTTCAAATTTTCCCCTGTGCTCCCAGTCTATTGAATTACTTGTAGGTAATTGGTAGTCCTCACTCAGGCCTCAGATTTTCCAGTGGGTTCGAGAGTCACATAGCAGCAGGCTCTGCAGCGGCTCTTCCCATCTCATCTCTCCCTCCTGACCCCACTGCCACGGAGAGCCGCTGCCGCGCCACTGGCCACGTCCCTCTTCTCGAGATGAGGAAGCTCAAGCTGCGTGCTTGCTTAGGGCAAAGGGGGTCCGTAGCAGTGAATGGCAACAGCAGCGGTGGGCATGTTCTCAGGACAGGTTCTTGGCTGCCTCTTTTTTTTTTTTTTCCTAACCAGCTGGGTGGATCTCATTGGCTGACAGTGTCTGCAGGTACCTGACGATGGTTTACTCATAGGCACACTGCAACAGGTCTCTGCACTTTTCATTCAGAGGCCCCTAAACACCTGGCCAACTTTGTCTCTGTCCTTTACCTCATCGCCATTGAAGCATCCTCCTCCATAGCCATTGACCCAGATGTTGTCACCTCTTCAGTATCACCTCTGACATCATTCCACCCAGATCATAAGCCAACAGACACAGTATGTGGTACAGAGCAATCCTTCAGTAAATGTTCATGGCATTCAGTTGTTTCATTTGGCCATGGATGTTGGCACAATAGAACCATACTCTTACTGAGAGTGGAGGGAATTTCTTAAAAGACCATGACTGCTTAATATTTAAACAAACTGTTCACTGTTTAAACTATGGCATTTTTCTGCCGAATGGAGAAGCTGAGCAGAAGCAGGTTTACAATCTAGCATTGGTCTTCCATATGGCTGAGTGTGACAAATGATGTCATTTGTCACAGATATGCCAGTCGCCAGCAAAATGATGAATCATTCCAAACGCAGGTTGAAAACAGTGGTTTCTCTTTTCCAGTGTGTTTCCTGCCCCACCCCCCCCCGCCCCCCGTCCCCGCCCGCCAGGGCTAGCCACCTGTAAGTTGACAGGCTTACAAGCTAGCCAAGGCTAAAGGGTATTGCCCTTGCTGGGAAGAAAGTCTTGTCTGGGTGGGAATTAGTAATGGCAGTTATGTCATGACTGTTTCTCTCTCATGCACACATTACCTCTGAACATGGCATTGCTTTGCAGGAGTGGCCGGAGTGCATACCCTTCGATGAGTCCACTCTCCCCGCAGGAAATATTCCAGTTGGCCTGTATGGACCCAGCTGATGATGGACAGTTCCAGGAACAACAATCTCTGGTGAATGAATTCAAAAATTACTTCCTTGGTTTCCTGATCGCTCCCACTCTTTTTTCTTTTATTTTTCACCTTCTATTCCATATCCATTCCAAGCCCTGATAAACCAACCAATTACCCTGGGAGTTCCCTGCCATCTCTACTTTCCTGGCTGAGTTTCTCATATTCTCTGACAAATGTTCCCTCTTCAGGTTTTAAAACCCCAGAGGCCCCTTACCTGCTGCAGGAACTTATAATACTCCAGGCCACGCTCTCTTAGTTTGTATCTCTGGGCTTCACATGGAGAAATAGAAGTAACAAATGAAATCGTACCTTTGATTGGGAGCCTTAGGATGAGTCAACATAAGAATGAGTGGCCCTAACCAGGCAGAGTCATGTGGTCTAGGGATGCCACCTGCCTCTTGGAGAACTCAGGGGTGGTCTGTATCAGTGACTAGCTGTCTGCTGGGAGATACAGAAGCATCTCATGCCTCTGCTCTATGTGGGTTCAGGAAAATTGGCCCTTGTGGTCACCATTCTACAAGTTCAAATACATTCAAAGAGGTCCCTAAGATCACACTCGTGAACCTAAAGATTTTCATCAGCAGAAATGGGCAAAATGTCTAAGAACTCTATTGAATAGAGTTTAAACTTAGAGATAAGAGGGCAGATGGAATTTTGGATTTTACTAATACAAAGCTAAAATAGGATTCCCAGAGATGACAGACTTTACTATTATTAGTTCAGAAGCCGTGAGGTCAAGTTCCCTCTGGAGCTTTGAATTAAAGCCCAGGTGCTGATTGGTCTGGAGAGAAAAAAGGGTGAAACCTGACCGCTGCAATAGTCTATATAGACAGTTTAAGTGAGTTCCATGTCACTTAGATTCTGATGCACCTGTGTTCTTCTCACCCCTTCATTTTTCCCCTGACCCCTCCCAGGGTATGCCTTTGCATACCCCAGAGCTTCCCAAATGGATGTGTGGATGGAGTGTGGGTATGGCCTGCTTGTGGGTGGCATGTCTGATGGGATGGGTACCCTTCGGAAGAGAATAGATACTTCAGTAGCACCGGCACATGAGTGATTCCATTTCCTGTGACTGAGGAAACCTGGAATTATGCATGGCTGTACTGGGGAGACCACCAGACCAGAGCCTCCCCTCTCATTGTGTGAGTGGCAGCCTGAAGGTGTTCTTGGTAAGGTAGGTAAAAATCCTTGGAGTAATTCCCTGCATTCCTGTCTGAGGAAATTTGTACCACTTAGGCCCTGGCCTAATTGGGACAGTTTAAAGGGACCTCTTATCATTTTATGGCTTGCCTGGCGGTGTGTCTGCTAAGAAAAATCTCAATACTGTGTTCTTTCTTTCACAGGGAGGCTTTATTACGTCATCCTTCCTGCAGGTTCCGCAGGGCTGAGCTGTAGTGCCAGGACTTTCTGGATCTATGTTCATCTCATTGTCAGTCCTGGTGTCTGTAACCCAGTTCAGGTGTCAGCCCGTGCTACACGCTCACCGCTGTGTACTCCTGCTCCATGTCCTGGGGCATGGCTGTGATCTGTGTATGTCTTGCACCACCTCTGACACCCATAGACTGCAGTATCGTTACCACACAGACTGCAGCATTAGCACATCTGTTTCAGGTTGGACATGTGTACTATATAAAGCATACAATGCAAACACCATAACTTCCTCAAGTGCACATATCCTGTCCCATGAAGGCAGTGCTTCCCATTCATACCAGGGACCCCTCAGCCAAGGGGGATCTTAAACACCCTTACCTTTAACAGTACCCTACTCATATATCCATGTTTTTAGGGTGTCATTTCCTAAATATAAAATGCTCTTTTTCTGGTATAATCTCCAGATGTCCAAAATATTCCTAGCTCTCTTTGTTGGGTAGCCAGTATAAACATTTTTAAAGCAGCTCTACTCTTTATGCAGTGATACTAGCTGTCTATATAGAGCATGTACATTTGTCAAACTAACTTTCCTTAACCAGGAAAATTAAATGATTTTGGCAGGAATCTAGAGGTTTCCAATCCAACTTATTAAAGCTCTCAAATGCTCTCATAGTCCAGTACAATAGCTACTGCCCACATGTGGTAACTGAACACTTATAATGTGATTAGTCCAAACTGAGATATGTCATAAGTGTAAAATACCTTATTTTTATATTGATTATATGTTGCCATGAGAATATTTGTATATATTGGGTTAAACAAAATCTATTGTTCCTTATTTATTTTTGCTTTTTAAAATGTAATTACTAGGGAATTTTAAATTACATAAGTGGTTTGCAGTATATTTCTATTGGACTGCACCAGTCTAGAGCACTCTTGAAAGATGGCTACCCACACCCTTTTTTGGTTTTAATCATAGGAAAGCTCTTAAAAGCATGTCTTAAGATTTCAGAAATTCCGGGATGGGGAATACATGTAAATCCATAGCTAATTCATTTCAATGTATGACAAAAACCACTGCAATGATGTAAAGTAATTAGCCTCCAACTAATAAAAATAAATGGGAAAAAAAAAAAGATTTCAGAAATTGGTAGCTTTCCTTAAAACACTGCTTTCTATTTAATTGTCTGTAGATTAAAAGAATAAACCCAACACTAGCAACTTACAGAAAGTAAATTTCATAAAGTGGTAAGATCTGATGTATTATTTAGTAATAATTAAGATGGTCCTTAACTAGAAAAGGTGATCTTTACCCCTCAATCCTAGTTAGAATTTTCTGTTTTGGGACATCTGGTATACCACATATGTGCACACAGAAACACAAACCTATATACACCTACAACTGAGATCTTAGAGATGGATGTCTCTCTTCTGAAAGCCATTCTTCATATGGAGGAGGCAGAATCATCCACTGAAAGTGAGAAGCTATGGGATGGAACCAAGTCCCACAAGCTTGGCTGTGTGTTTATTTCTAGGAGCCAGAGGTTAGTGAATTAAAAAGCGCGCAGCCCTCTAACCATGGCATCTACCTTCCTTCGGACACCCAGGAGCATGCGGGCTCTGGGAAGGCATCCTCTATGCCACGCCTGACTGTGGATCCCCAGGTAAAAGGCAACCACCACTACTATGTTCAGTGGCATCCTGGGCTGTGTTGAATTGGTGGGTTATGAAAACACATCTAACATCTTCAGGTGAGCCCTTGACTTGCTCCCACGCCTCTCTAAGAGCTGACTCATGGGCCTTCTGTGGAGCATGCTCCTCCACACTGTGTTTCCAATGACAGTCTAGCCACAACAGGTCAGCCAGCAAAAGTGGGGGGCCTCTGGATGGGCTCCACATCCTCACAACTCCACTGGTTAGGCAAGAAATACTCTCCAGGATGTTCCCCATGGGTTTTTCCTTCCTTTTCTCTGTTCCTGGCTCTTCTAGCACACACGCAGTTACTTACACACACAGCTCTGTGTCAGGACTGTCTGTCCTAACCAGCACAGACCACACCTCATTCCTTTGTCTGTTTTCCTGGCTTCTTTTTTTCTGTCTGTCTGTCTTACATCAAAGTTTTGACAGAGACAAGAAATTTTTGTGGATCTGTTTTAATATCTGTGGCAAATCAAACTGCCCGAGTTTACTGTGGAGCTGGGGTGGGACTGATGGAGAAAGCAATGCATTCTCAGGAGCCTTGCGGTATCTATTCAGTTACCAGCTCTCCTAAGCTCTAGCGCTGTAGGGCAGCGCCTTCTCTGAGGAGAGCAAGATACAAAAAGGCAAAGCCATGCCTCTTGCATCATGGAGATTTTCTGACAGTAGCCCTCACTCATTTCAAAGCAGCTCAAGGTTCACGGCAGGTCCTGGCTGGGTCCCAGGGGTAGATGGCTCTGGGCAGCTTGCAGAGGACACTTAGCTCCCTGCTCCCCTGAGCATGACGAGGAGCGCTGCAACAGCCCGGTGACCATGTTAACGTAAAGATGCTTTCTGGAACAGCCTCCTCCAGCATAAGGTCTGAACAAGAGGTAGTCGCAAGAGGTGACAGTTGGCAATCTTCAGCCATCTAAGTCTTCTGTCTTCCTTACTTTTAGACTATTTCAGTAATTAACCCATACCTTGTGTTCCTGGGTGGGGCGGGGGCTTATGTTTCCAGGTGGTGACAGACCCCAGCTCCATGAGACGTTCATTTTCCACCATTCGCGATAAGCGTTCGAATTCCTCGTGGCTGGAGGAATTCTCCATGGAGCGAAGCAGCGAAAACACCTACAAGTCGCGACGCCGGAGTTACCACTCCTCCCTGAGGCTGTCAGCCCACCGTCTGAACTCTGACTCAGGTGAGAGGGTCTTCACTCTCTGCGGTGCTCCTGCTCTTGAAGGGCTGATCCTGACAAGAACTAAAAAATCATGGCAACAGAATTCAGATAAAAGAGGTTCCCTATCTGACTCACATCATGAAACACAGCAACAAAACTCTCCCTAGTCATCACAGAGGCTAATGAGATTTCCTTCTGCCAGACCAGGCTGTAGAAATCATGAAAGTGGAGGTTTCTCAAGGGCCTTCTACAAACCACTCCTCTGCCTTAGGGATGTATGAGAGACCCCCTGGCAGGCGCTGGGTTTCACCCACCAACTCCACTTCAACCCTGACAATGCTACCTGGAATCAGTTTATGTATTTGAGTTTTATGTTTTAAGGGAAGGGGTCATGTTGATAAAAACAGAAAATCACTAGTTTGGTTCAAGCTGTTCTTGAGCCAAATAGCTATTCAAGCTGTTTCTTCATTTTACTAAATGAAAAAAGAAAGATAAAAAACCAATGACATGCCCCATATCATAGGGCAGGTGAGTGGCAGAAAAGGAGGACTGTAACCTGCCAGACTCCTCTATCCATAGGATTTCCCAGGGAAGAATACTGGAGTGAGTTGCCACTTCCTCCTCCCGGGGATCTTCCTGAGTAGAAGTGAAATCCTTTGATTTCAGTCTCAGGACAGTACAGTAACTATATCCATTATTTCATTCACAGAAGCTTCTTAATTCCCTTCCCGTAATGCCATTTTCGCCCTAAAAAGTTACACACCCGTGTTTAAGACATAGAGGATTCCTGGGCCACACTGCTGGAAAAGATTCTACCTTAATTTTATCTAGCACCAACAGAAGCAGAAGAGAACAGTTGCATCCTTGGATCTGTAAGTCTTTCCAGTGACAACTTGCACACTTACCTCTTCACAAAAGGTTAATTTTCCAGCCTTTCTCTTCTGCCTCCCTTTCAGATCACCTGTTGACATGCCTGCCAAAGTCAGTGTCCTTGATAGGCTCAGTCCCAGGCTTTAGTTGTTCAGCAGCCAGGATGGGCAGAGTCAGGATTCACTCCTTTTTCATCTCTCATAGGCCACAAGTCCGACACTCACCGCTCAGGGGGCAGAGAGCGGGGACGATCGAAAGAGCGAAAGCATCTTCTTTCTCCCGACGTCTCCCGCTGCAACTCCGAGGAGCGAGGGACCCAGGCTGACTGGGAGTCCCCAGAGCGCCGTCAGTCCCGGTCTCCCAGTGAAGGCAGGTCACAGACCCCCAACAGACAGGTGAGCGTGGAGAGGAAGCCAGGCCAGGGTGGGCTTTTAACCCTAGATGCAAAATGTGTGTGTCCAGCACTCACACAGACCTCACCTTCACAGGAAACTATATCCATTGTGCAGAGGTTAGCTCCTTAATACTTATGGATTCAGAAATGATATAAATTCACAGAAAAATCAGAGAGTACCCCAAGAAAGACAGTGGTGTCTAGGGGTCAGTCTGACTGGGTACTCAGAATTCAGAGGAAAGGAAGGCTTTTTAAGGCAAAAAATTTCTTTGACTAATTGTGTGATCCTTAGTATTGGTTGGAATGGTGATTCCTCTCTCAACACAGGATACAAAAGATCAATTCAATTTCATTTATCTAGCTTCCAGCCATCCCAAGAGGAAGACCATCACTCCTTCTGCCCTGTTGCTAAAACAAAGCCCAGTCTAAGAAATAGCTACCAGAGCTGTGTGAAAACATTCCCTGGCCCTGTTTTCCTCCTCACCGCCATCCCTGGCTCCCTGCCTTACTTCACTCCAAGGCTGTCAGAGGCCAGATGGCAGACCCACTCAGTGGCAATGGGGAAGAGGAAGGGCTTCCATAGACAGCTTTTAGAGGCTGTTGAGAAGGGTACTTCTAGAGCAGTGGTGGTGAGTTTCAGTGCAGAATGGAATCACCTGGGCTTGTTATAACTGCACATTCCTGAGACCTTCTGCTTCAGCAGTGACACCCATTGGAAAGGAGAACCCAGAAATCTCCACTTGGAAGGACCCAAGAATCTCCAAGAAGATCTCGAGCAGGTGGTTCCTAGGTCACACAAACCTTGAGAAATGCCTCCCTGGAGGTCCATTTACTGGCTCAGGGACCTTGGGGACTAGGTGAGCAGGTCAAGTCAGGCCTGAACCAGATGCAGTAGCTGGGTATACAAGCTGAGCTAACATCAGCACACCAATGAAAACACAGATGCAGAAGAAGATGAGGGAAGGTATTTACCATGTCCTGAGATCCAATTTCCAAGAACTTACCCCAGAAAGAGCAACTCTGGGGCATTCATTCCCCTTCATGGAATTGTCTTTCCTAAAACTTCAAGGCTTTCTTTTAGTGTGCCACGTGATAGAGAGAGCTTTCTGAATCTTTGCTACTCACTGTGTTTATTCCATGGAACCCACATCTGAGAGCGTGTTGTTAGTAGAAATGAAGGATCTCGGGCCCCAGCCAGACCTTCTGATGCCAGAGATGCATGTGTGCTTATTGCTTAGTTGTTTCTGACTCTTTGTGACCCCAGGGACTGTAGCCCGCCAGGCTCCTCTGTCCATGGGATGTCCCAGGCAAGAATATTGGAGTGGGGTGCCATTTCATCCTCCAGGGGATCTTCCTAACCCAGGATCAAACCTGTGTCTCCTTCATTGCAGGCGGATTCTTTACCCGCTGAGCTATCAGGGAAGCACAGAGATGTGTAAGCGTAATGAAAGTTGATGCGCCCAGTAGTACTGGCTCCTCAGTCTCCTTTCATCTCTGCATCCCTGAGTGGCTGTGATTCGTACTGCATTGGCCAAAAAGTTCGTTTGGGTGTTCTGTTACATCGTAATGAAAACCCTGGACGACCTTCTTGGCCAACCCAATAACAGGGGGGGTTCCAGTGGCTCTCGGTAGGAGGGGTTAGAGAGCTTAACCGGGTCCCAAGTAGGGAGGATGCCAAACCCAGGCTAACGTGCCGTGTTTCTCCCGCCACACAGGGCACCGGGTCCCTGAGTGAGAGCTCCATCCCCTCCATGTCCGACTCCAGCACCCCACGGCGAAGTCGGCGGCAGCTCCCACCGGTCCCTCCCAAGCCTCGGCCCCTCCTTTCCTACAGCTCTCTGCTGAGACACACTGGGAGCATCTCCCCACCAGCTGATGGGAGTGAGGGTGGCTCCCCACTGACCTCCCAAGCTCTGGAGAGCAACGACGCCGGCCTGCCCGAGTCTTCCAACCCCCGGCAGGGCCACCCTTCCCCACAGCGCTACATCTCCGAGCCCTACCTGGCCCTGCACGAAGACTCCCACGCCTCGGACTGCGGCGAGGAGGAGACACTCACCTTTGAGGCGGCCGTGGCCACCAGCCTGGGCCGGTCCAACACCATCGGCTCGGCCCCGCCCCTGCGGCACAGCTGGCAGATGCCCAACGGGCACTATCGGCGGCGGAGGCGCGGGGGGCCTGGACCGGGCATGACGTGCGGAGCTGTCAGCGACCTCCTGAGTGACACGGAAGAAGACGACAAGTGCTAGAGGCTGCTCCCCCCTCCGATGCATGCTCTTCTCTCACACGGAGAAAAACCAAGACCCGAATTGGGAAGCCAGTGCGGCCCGGGGGGGAGGAAGAGGGAGGAAGGAGCTGGAAGGACACCGCGCAGTTATCAGAGGAGAGGAAGGGAAGGACAGAAGGCAAACCACTCAAACCCACCAAATCGCTGTATTTCCCTTTGCAAGATGGGCACTGCCATAGTTCTGCCTCTTTGCTGGGGAAAGAAAAACACAAGAACCACGGAGGGTTACTCCCAGGGGAGAAGGGACACGCGGATGGCTTTGCCTCCCCTTGCCCCCTTCCCAGTTTTCTACAGCCGTTGGGGGAAATCGAGCCAGCCTGTGTCTGTGCCCATTGCCCTGAGAAGCCCTGGAGATGTTCTGGCTCTTCACCGGGGGAGTCGTGGAGACCCCGGGAGAGGAATCGCCTCCCTCACCAGCTCTTCCTCCTCAGCCAGCACCACGGCCACCGGGCCGCCGCGACAGCATCTCACGCGTTTCCCTGTGGCTTGCTTCCCCGCAAGGAGCACAGGCTAAGTTCAGGAGCATCGGATGTCAAGGGTGGGAGGCACAGAGGGAGGGGAGCGGCGAAGGGGAAGGGGTCGGGGTGCCGTGATGGCAGCAGCAAGGGCTGGTCTGAATGAGCCAAGCCATAGTCCGGCAGCCCTCACTGTCGAGGCAGGGGCGCTGGTCGCTACAGTCCTGTCTGAGCCTGTCACCCGCTCAGGAGGTGCTGTGTTCATTAAGATAGAGGCTAAGAGGTTCCCCCTAGTCCAGGAAGGTGCCTGAGGCACTCTGGTGAGGGTGATATTCTCAGAGTATGGAACAATCGGTGTGGCCAGGACACCAGATGATGAGAACAGAGGTCAGCCTTAGCGCTGACGCCCCATGCCACAACAGGCCTCAGTCTGGGAGATGCTGGGCACAGGGGAGCCCTGAGAGGGGCTAAGCGTGGTGGAGGCACTTCAGGGACTCAGCAAGAGTCAGTTTTACAACGACTATGGAGGTAATTCGGTATGTGGAGCGGGGCGGCACTGTCTCGCACATACTGGCTGAGTGTCAGCCCAGACTTTGGTCTACGAGCCAGGCCCATGTCGTGCCAAGGACCTGGCCACCCCCACCTATATAAGGTGGGCTACACCTCACCTGCTGGGGACTTCCGTAGAGATGAGAAAGGCCAAAACCAGAGATGCTTCGATGAGAGAATCAGTTTACTGAGGTGTTCCTGTGAGGGAGGGACCCTCGGACGGGCCGCTTCTGCAGCTGGTGCGTGGTTGAGGATCAGTCTGTCAGGATACTTGGAGGTGATGAGTAAATATACCTCAGGGCTGCTGCTTCTAGCCAAGCAGGCTCCGGTGGGGCCTCAGAATACAAAGTAATAGGCCCCGGGGTCCTGAACAGCCCCCTGGGAGTGACCCCTCCCCGGAGTAGGAGCTGAGCAGAAGACAACCTCAGGACCTTGTTCCTAACCCCCCAAACTCAGAAGCATTGAGAAAGAGCGCCCTTTCTTGACCGATCCGTGCTCCTCTCACTGTATCGATTACCCATTTGGGGACCATCCCTTTACACCCCTCTCCAGTTCCCCAGCAGCATCACCACTAGGTGGAAGGATTTCCTGGAGGCGGGGTACCAGGCAGGGCCCTCCTCCCCCAACCAGGAGCGGATGGAGCCTGCCTCCCGGGGCTCTGCCCGGGGAGACTCAGAGGCTCCCCGGCTGAGATTACAGCAGATAAATACTCTTACTTCACCTCTTAGGTAGGAGCAGTCGGTGGCTGTTATTTTTCTTAGGAAATGGGGGTGGTTTGTTTTGTTTTGTTTTTTGGCTTTGTTTTGTTAAAAAAGAAATAAGGTATCATCGTATCAGCTCTGAAAAGCCAGATTCAACGCTGTGGCTGCAGAATCACTTGTGATGGCTCTGCCTTCTGCCCTAGACAGGGATGGCGCTTCCTGGCCGCAGTCAGCCCCCAACCAAAGTAGTCCCCCCGGCAGGAGACCAGTGAGGCAGACACATAGGCCACCCGCCCTGAAGCACTGTTTTCCCTTTCCTGTCCGGCTCAGCACATGTGTGCGCCCCGGGGGTCATTGGGATTGGGACCGTGTAGCACCCAGACCCTAACAGGCTGGGTTGTAACCTGGGACTCAAGATGCGGGGCCTTGTGCTGTCTTAAAGGTTTCCTCCGCGCAGTGTCATTTCCTGCCCAAGTGCTGCTATTATGGGCTGCTTTGCACAAAACTGCTTGCTTCCATCTTGGCAATGCAGCTTTTCCAGCGAGCTTGTCGCACTGTGTTTTGAGAAAGGGCGTTGAAATGACCCCTACGCCATGGCGACAGGAGACATGGAGGCTGGCAAAATTACCAGAAATGGGATTTGCCTGCACATGACATTACAGACACTCAATGTGCTGTGCCGGGAAGCCTTCCTGGACATCTGCACTCCTTCACCTCACATCCGCACGAGCACCTGGTCCCAGAGAGGGGGGCATCGCGCGCTGTAGATGCAGGTCCCTGACCAGCCCCCTGGGCTTTTTTTTAGTGCACATGAACTTACCAAGCATCTCTTTTATTCCACTTCCCCTGACCAAGAAATCAGGTTCCTTATCCTTTAGCCTGCATTTGCCCTTCTGTTAAGACCAGAAAATAAAAGACAATTTTCTCTTAAGTCACGGAACATATTAGCATAATCTTATAATGGTTTCCTTCCACCTCTGAATAAATATGAACCCAAACCTTGCCTGTCACAGCCAACCAGGAGATTCATTCCTGGGTATCAGATTCTGCCTCTCTCCCTTGAGAAGAGGCCCCCTTTGGATCGCAAAACCTCTGCGCTTCTCTGCATTAAAAAGTATGGCAGCATCTTGAAAAATTTCACGTGGACCACCACCGTGCTTGAGGTACACAGCGTGATCAAGCTTAGCACTGTAGGTCCCCTCAGAAGAGTTTTTAGCTACATGTCCAGTTTCCTTTGCTAATATGAGTCTTCAGGATCCCCTCAAAATAAGAAGGGAGGTGATGGGGAAAGGAAGGAGGAAAAAAAGGAAAGAGAAGGAAAAGAAACCAAGGCGGAGAGAGATTCTAACTAGCTTTGTGTAGATACTCCTCTCTTCACTTAAGGTTCCAGACAGTCTTCTGATGGGGAATTCCTCTCTCTTTATATATGTACTGTCTCTCTGCCAGTCTCAGTCACCGAGGGGGCCAAGTGCCAGCAGACCTTCAGACAAGGGTAGAGCTCTAGGTGCCCTGTGAGCTGGGGTCAGGATAGCATCCCCTACATTGTGAAGGGACGGTACCCTTGAGGGTCCCCCACACTCAACGTGAACCATGAACACTGCTGCCCAATGTGAGGCTGTGTCCTCCTCTAGCTGAGGAATCTGTTTCTATTCTGGGTTTTGCTTCTCCCCCTTCAGCGTTGCTGAGGTTCTGAGATGCCTAATACTACTACCAGTTCTCCGAAGCCGAACTCTAGATCTTCTGGTTTTGCCTTCCCTTGACACAGGGATCACAAGGAGAAGACCCCATGTTCCACCACCTGGCCGACATGCATCCTTTATACCCATCCTCTTTCACATGGGCTTTATGATGAGCCTTGGTGTCCTCCCAGCAGAGCCCTCATCTTGCCACATATTAGCAGTGACGCAGCTCCCAAGAAGGTTGTGTGTGTGTGCTTACTTGGCTCAGTCATGTCAGACTCTGCAACCCCATGAACTGTAGCCCACCAGGCTCCTCTGTCCATGGAATTCTCTAGGCAGGAAAACTGGAGTGGGTAGCCATTCCCTTCTCCAGGGGATTGTGTTAAGTCCACCCAGTCCAAGCTTATCTGCTGACCTAGCTGCTTCTGCTGGGCTCTCTTCCTTTTCAAGCATGCTCGAGTCTCATGAAATACAGTCAGGGACTCACCTGGTGATTACTCCTGAGATGATCTGAAACAGTATGAGCTGTAGAACTGCTGGTGTGTATGAAATGTCCACATACTCAACGAATGCCCACTGCAGGGAAATGAGGTCTCTCCTGGAATAATGAAACAAAATTGAATAATTCTGATGTTTTAAGAAAATTTGCGATTTTTTTTTTTTTTTACTACATCCTTATTTCTAAAGCCTGCTCTGGATGTCTCATTTTTGGACAGAATATTTCTTTAGGGGGTCATGCCAGGGATAAATTGAAAATTTTTTAAATTTCTTACCTCATCTTATGAGTGGAGAAGGCAATGGCAACCCACTCCAGTACTCTTGCCTAGAAAATCCCATGGACGGAGGAGCCTGATAGGCTGCAGTCCATGGGGTCGTTAGGAGTCAGACACGACCTGAGCGACTTCACTTTCCCTTTTCACTTTCATGCATTGGAGAAGGAAATGGCAACCTACTCCAGTGTTCTTGCCTGGAGAATCCCAGGGATGGCAGAGCCGTCGGACACGACTGAAGCGACTTGGCGGCAGCAGCATCTTATGAGGTTGTACTGGACAAGGGCATATGTATCTCAGGAGGGGAGCAGAAAGTCACCTATTTTGCAGGGATTTTATGAGACTTGAAGATTAAGGAACTTTCGCTGCTATTCTTACCAGTTTCATGTCTGTTAATGTTTTGTGATCCTCAAAGGCCCAATGTCAGTGAATGCAAAAAATCAGGGTGAGGAGACATGTCCATGCCTTGGGGTAGATTGTTCTTCACTTGCTTCTCACCTATCCTGTTCATCTTTCCCTCCTGATTTCCAGAACACTGAGCACTGTTCTGGAGTTGCAGGAGGGGACTTTATGCTGTCAGAAAGGAGGACAACATGGGCCCCCAGCAAGTGGACAGTCAGGGCATGATGGTTTAACTCCAGACACCCAGAAGGGGTCAGGTCCAGATTTGGATAACTATATATCCACACTAGAGACTCTTATTTTGACAAAACCAAATGAAATTAACTCAGGAGTTATGACCCAACCTTTCCATGAGGCAATCAAAGGAGAGCCTACATCAATAAACACTGCCCCTGTCACCCGTGTGGACATGTTGAATTTTGTTTTTTCCTCTCTGAGCCACCAGGGACAGCATAGCCAGGTTTAATAACCCAACAGAGCATCAGCCAATGGTTCTCTGCTGAGTGCAGGGGCAGGCTCACCTCCAGCCTGCTGCGCTGATTGTCAGCTGCCTTGTGCTGCAATTCACCCGATCAGAGAACACAGACACAAAAGACTAGGAAAAGACAGAACCATCTTCGGTGTCTGATGGCCGTCTTTTTCTTAAGTCCGTTCTGCTTTGAGCCTCTGAAGCTTATGCATCTTAGAGAGATCACTCCAAGCCAAAGAGAACAGATTCATAGATCCTCCCATCCTACCCAAGGGCCTGGAACGCTGCCCTTAAAATTCACACCACTTAAGAAGCAGGAATGGAACTCAGATTAAAGTCTCGTCACGTTGCTGGGGTGTCCCCAAACTGCCTTTCTATTTTTATAGTCTTGTTTCCTTCTACTCCCCACCCCATGCCAAAAACATGGCTGGTATCTTGACCTTCTAAATGCAAGAAGAGATTTTATAATAAGCTGTGCTATTATGTAAATTGCTGAGCTGGAATTCTTTTTTCTGGGGGTTTGAAAGAGTTGAGTAGATCAGGTGAAAAGAGAAAAGGGGATTTGTGTTTATTTTAATTTTGTTTGATTTTGTTTTGGTTTGGCTAGTTGCATTTTTTGGTAAAAGACCTACTGTAGAACAGCAGAGAGGGATAAATATGTGCTCTGCAGTGTTTCTGAATTAGCTTCTCTTTAGGAATTAATTCCCGTCCAGTTTAATGATGTGATACTTAAGTCAAAAATCTGAGGTTACACAGTACCAAATCTAGCTTCTCCCTCTGGTTTCCTGTTTATCTTCTTTTTCCTTGTAAGTCACCTTTGTCTCTTGTTTCTTTTCCTTTTAGGAACTTAATATGTTATTTAGAATACTGAAAAACTATGAAAACATAGGGAAAGCCCAGGAAATAATAAAATGGATGTAGGATTTTTATAGGACATCTTTAACTAACAAATAGAAAGTTTATGTCTTTATAAAAAGATTTAAAAAAAACCTTTTAAGGGCATAGTAATTTGGGAAATGAAAATTATTGGGAGTCAAAAATAAAAAATGCTACCCCAGCCTTCTGTAGTAACTTATGCCTTCAGCATAAGTTTTCCCTTATTAGGAAAATTAAAGTACTAATGCTTGGCTAGTTCATGGTTGTGTCAAATGTTTGGAAGTTAATAACTCAGCATTTTAATAAAGCACTTATTCTCTACAAATCAGTTTAGAAAAGTCTTCACTCCCTATATTCCATTTAGTCTTGGCATTGCTCTAAGCATTTTTTTTTTTTAAAGAAACTTCATGTTTAGTGAAACCTCAATCCAGGATTTGCTTTAATTTCACCCTCTATTTTTGCCATCTTCCCCTTCCTCCTTTTCTTAGCTTTCTAACGACAGAAATCCAGACTTCCTTGTTTTTAATCCAGGAGGGCAGCTGAGTATTCTTGCTCAGAGCTTCCCAGTGCCATCTTTGTGGACACTGAGCCAGTCTCAGGTCAGATGCTCACAAGCTAACACGTAGGATCCTCCTGAGACATCTTCTCCTACTCAGCACTGGAAATCTGGATGGAGCTTTCTCTGTGTGTGTGTTCTGAAGTTTGTCAGAGATAAGAATGGATTATTCTCTGTGTTCTGGACCAGGTTCTAGAATGTATACCAGGCAGTACCACTTCCTTCTTGGTTCACTCAGGGCAGGACCCCCCACCTGCAAGGGGACTAACTAAGTCAAAGCTACCAAATTCAACTTTGACCTTCTCTGGTGACTCAGTTTGCTTTCCAACACTCTAATTTCTCTTAGCGATGGCCTGCATCACACTGAGAACCGCCACTCAAAGCAAGTCTATTAGATACCTTGATAAGGGATGAGCAGGAAAAAACACACTCCAAAACTTCAAAGTGCCATTAATCAACTTTTAAAAATAAAGGTAACAGGAAATGAGGGCTAAATAATGTAATCTAACTGCCAATTAAAGTCTACTGTAGTCTGGTCTTAGTTACATTTGATATGGAGCTATATAGCGTTAAGCAGATCCCAACAGATTTAGTAACAACATAGGTATTGTATTTTAATGGCTACCAATGGAGATATGTACTTAGCCTGCAGGCCAAACATCAATCAGTGTTTTTCTATCCTGGGGTTTTGTCACCAAGCCAAAATTTATACAAAGCCACCCTAAGTGCTGTTGATTGCAGAGGAACCTCCCTCTTGGTGACATTAGAGAGCTGTCCAGCCAGCTCCACTCAACTGAGTACATGATTTGGAACTCACACATAAAAACAAATGGAGGAGAAAAATCTAAAGCAGTTAGTGTGCAGAGCATCTCATAGCTAGGACTAGTGGGGTAGAGGTGAGGAAAACAAGCTCTATAACAAAGACAAGGTTAAGGTGGGAAATACCAACTGGTCCCAGAAAGAGGAAGGCATGTGACCTGGGATCCTCATTTATGCCAGATCACGGATCAACTCGTTAGCATGGTACTAGAGATGGCTTCTTTCCACTCTAGGTAGTGGGTTTAAAGGCCTCGGGGGATTCATATAGCCCTGAAAAAGTTTTTCCGGACTTGGGAGATGGAGAGAAAGGAGGTTCTTGCTTTCAAGCAGCCTGAAGACAATCTCAGTGACTTTAGCTGCTCTTCAATAAAGTAGTGCCAACAGTGGACAGATTTCGTTGTTCCTAGTGGCACAAGTGTCATGGGAGGGGAGATGGAGGAGGGGAGGGGAAAGGGAGGAGGGGCGGTGAGTGGCACAGGAGAGGAGCTTTATCATGATTAAATGTCATACTCCACACGGCACTCTGCTAGTAGCCTCAGAGGATAACGTTGCAAGAAGTGGACAACAGGGTGTCCAGGTCATACCCTCTGTCCTTTGGGATCCAAGGTCAGGACATCCCCCCCTTGGTTTGCTCTTAGAGGATGCGCACATCAGATGGGATCGAGAGGGAACCTGGGTGCTCTGCCTTAGGCTGTTAAAACGCTGCCACCTGTGTTACAACACATGTGCGAGTCAAGGCACTCCAGACGCTTCCTTACAGGCGGCATCCACTGCAGTGCGGCGTGCCAGCCTGACGCCCCTTCAGTGACCGTGTGTGACTGGCAGCCAGTGCTGGCCCGCCCACAGTATCGGTGCATCTCACCCAAAGCCGGAGTTCAGCACTGCATGTTGACCAGGTGGATATCCTGTAACATAGATGCTCGTTTGGATCCAAAAGGAAAACCATTAAAAATTAAAGAAAGACAAACAACTTTAATGTTTCTTTGGGGGGGGTGTGGTCCAAGAAAATAAATAAAACCTTGTTGTAAAGAATTCATCAGCCTGATTTCCTTCACTCATTCAATATGTTTCTTTGAAAGTGAAGTTGCTCAGTCGTCTCCGACTCTTTGCAACACCAAGGACTGTAACCTACCAGGATCCTCTGTCCATGGGATTTTCCAGGCAAGAGTACTGGAAAATTTCCTTGCCATTTCCTTCTCCAGGGGATCTTCCCAACTTGGGAATCAATCCAGGGTCTCCTGCGTTGCAGGCAGACACTTTACCATCTAAGCCACCACGGAAACCATGTGTTTCTTTGCTCCCACTCAAAAAGGAGATCATGGGAGTGAAACTTTGCTCTCAGGGATGCTCGGTGGGGCAGGGGATGGGAGTGGCAACAGCTTCCAGACGGGACGTCTGCTCAGCCCATCAGGTTATGAGGAATTCCAGGGTTTCCCAAAGTTCCAAGGACATCCTGTCCTAGAAAATGTTCTTCTCTTATAAATGTTCGTCTTAGAAGAAATAAAAAACAAATAACCAGACAAACTAGTTCCCTGAAGCTGAAAAACTTGGTATTTTTCTAATCAAAAATCTGCCCATCTCTGGGGGAAGAATTTAAAAACAGGCAGAGGCCTTCTCTGGTGGCTCAGTGGTAAAGAATTTACCTGCCAGTGCAGGAGACACAGGTTTGATTCCTGGCCCAGGAAGATCCCAGATGCCCATGGGGGTAACTAAGCCCATGCACCACAACTACTGTGTTCTAGAACCTGGATATCACAACTACTGAGCCCACATGTCGTGACTACAGAAGCCTGAACACTCTAGAGCCTGTATGCCACAAGAGAAGCCACTGCGCAGGGCCGGTGGCGCAATGAATAACACGTGCGACTACAGATCAGAAGAGAAGCCACTGCAATGAGAACCCCATGAGGCGCAACTGAAGAGAGTAGTCCTACTCACCGCAACTAGAGAAAAGCCTGTGCAGCAATGAAGACCCAACACAGCCAAATAAAATTACACACACACACACACACATATACATACAGCTTAAAAAAGGCAGAGAATCTCTTTATGGAACACAGGGCTTCATGAATAAAACTATAAACAACCTCCCTCCCAAAAGGGCTGCCAAGATCAGGAGGGAGAAGACTCCCCAAGATTTTCAGGAAATGCTGTCCATTTTTCCCTTCCACTCATATCATTCCTCGTCTAACCATCATGGCTCCTTTAATAAAAAGAATCAGTCCCTGGGTTCAGTGATCCCTTTATGCTGAGAACACCTTTTTGTCTCATTCTCCCCAAAGAAGCATCATCATCTCCTACTCCTAGTATTGAGTTTATTATTTTAATCTGAATAATTCTTTTATCAATTAAATAAAATCCAGAATTCTAGGGTAAGCCCCCCATTTTTGCGGTTCCATCAAAAATAAACTCTGAAGCCCTAACAAACATAATTTTGTTAAGTGAGAATTGTTGCACCACATTTTTGGATAGTTTTGACTGTGAGAAAATGGCCTAGGTCCTTCGAGGCTGGATTGGAAATCTCTAAATTCTTTTTCAATTCAAATTTTGTGTGTTTTCTGGTCGCAATATTTTTCCCATGGTTTCCATCACTGTTGGAGCTGGGAAGAGTGAATGTCAGCCACTGTCTTCCTTGCTGCTGCTAAGTCGCTTCTGTCATATCTGACTCTGTGCGACCCCATAGACGGCAGCCCACCAGGCTCCCCTGTCCCTGGGATTCTCCAGGCAAGAACACTGGAGTGGGTTGCCATTTCCTTCTCCAATGCATGAAAGGGAAAGTGAAGTCGCTCTGTCGTGTCCAACTCTTAGTGACCCCAAGGACTGCAGCCTACCAGGCTCCTCCGTCCATGGGATGTTCCAGGCAAGAGTACTAGAGTGGGGTGCCATTGCCTTCTCCGGCAGTCTTCCTTATCCACATGCTTTTATGGTGTTACCAGCCGGTGTGTTCAGGCAAAGGGTGGTTTGTAAGGAGTTTCCGCAGGGATCGATAAGGGTTTGTTTGGCTCCCTTCTCATCTAGACCTTAGGTCCATAGTATTTCCAGGGTAATGGCACTAGGGAACATATATAAACAAAAGCAGGCACTATTCTGAACTTCTTTCTGGTGCTTCTGTGTTAGGATTCTGAGCATCTCTTGATTACCCTAACACATGATCTTTAACCTAAATTTTCTACAATATTAAAAACATGTCTTTACTTGTACACCAAGTTCCTTTGCTGATAAGCTAGGAAAACTCCCAAACCAAATACCAAGATGTCAGTCCGTTAAACACAAAATATTGGGATGAGTCACAGGTGTAGATGACTCTAGAACACCTCAAGGATATGAAGCAGCACAAAGAAGAGAGGCTATAAATGCAGGTGCTGGAGTCAGACCCAACTGAGTTCAAATATGTGCACCATCATTCATGACCTGTGGGTCCTTGAGCAAGCCACTTAACTTGACACTTTCTTCATCTTTAAAATGGAACAGTGAGAACTTCCCAGTGGTCCAGTGGCTAAGACTTCATCTTCCAATGCCGGGGGTGTGAGTTCAATCCCTGGTCAGGGAACTAAAATCCCACATGCCTTCTGACCAAAAATCCAAAACATAAACCAGAAGCAATATTGTAGCACATTCAATAAAGACTTTAAAAATAGTCCACATCAAAAAAAAAAAAAAACTTAATAAAATGGAAAAATTAAACAACTACCTCATAGGGTGGTTGTATAGACTGGACTAGTTATTGCATATAAAAAGAACAGCCAGGACTTCCCCGGCAGTCTAGTCATTAAGAAACAATGCTTCTAATAAAGGGGGTGTGCAGCCAATCCCTGGTTGGGGAACTAAGACCCCACATACCTTCGTGTTCACCCCCAGCCCAAAATAGGAAAGGAAGAATAGCCAGGGCCTGCCTGCCCCATGATAGGCATTTGATAAAAGTCTGGGAACACTATCCCTGCCATCACTGTCACATAAAACACACTCCCCAACCCCCCTAAACCCAAGAAACTTAACAGTTCAGCGTGTGTGTTAGTCGCTCAGTTGTGTCCAACTCTTTGTGACCCCACAAACTGTAGCCCGCCAGGCTTCTCTGTCTGTGGAATTCTCCAAGCCAGAATACTGGAGTGGGTTGCCATTCCCTTCTCCAGAGGATTTTCTCGACCTAGGGATCAAACCCTGGTCTCCTGCATTGCAGGCAGATTCTTTATCATTTGAGCTACAGGGAAGTCCTACAGAAGAGTATGCCAGGTGGGCTTTCTGTCAGTGAAACACAAAGGACAATCTGATATGTAGACAGCTTTCTAATGAGAAGGGAATAAATTAAGCTTTAAAAAGTAAGCAAATCATTATTATATATCTATTTTTAAATAATGCCTCCATTCTTGTTTGAGAACAAGCCCTAATTTGCTTATTCTTCACTTCTAATTTCCATTTTCATTTAATAACAAAATGGGAGGAACTTTAATGGGAGATAGTAATTGTAAAAGTAGCAATAAAGTAAATGACAGCATTAAAAATTATACATACACAAGAACGTAGCAATATTCAAGGCAATTTGAAATAAGAAGCAACTCACAAATTAATGGTACATGCAAAAAACATCATAGATTCAGGATCAAACAGCCTGATTGTTATTCCATAAAAAGAAAGAAAAAAAATCATAAAAGTCCTTTTAAAAAACCATTGCTAGGTGGTCAATAAAAACTATTAGTTCAAAAGGCATCAGCTCTGGACAAAAATAAATTGCAATGCTTTGCAGGAATAGAGTACCAAGAAGGCAGAGCAACATGAGTCAACAACTAAGTCCATCCAGGAAGGGGATTCTCATGCCTTCGGGCCTTGTTTCCAAATCTGTGACCTGATGTTTTCAAACTGTGATGCTGGAGAAGATTATTGAGAGCTCACTGGACAGCAGGGAGATCAAACCAATCGATCATAAAGGAAATCAACCCCGAATATTCACTGGAACGACTGATGCTGAAGCTGAAGCTCCAATACTTTGGCCACCTAATCAAAGAGCGAACTCATTGGAACGGACCCAGACACTGGGAAAGGTTAAGACAGGAGAAGAAGGGGGCGGCAGAGGGCAAGATGGTTAAACAGCATCATCAACTCAATGGACATGAGTTTGAGCAAACTCTGGGAGATAGTGAAGGACAGGGAAGTCTGGCATACTGCAGTCCATGGGGTCACAGAGAGTCAGACATGACTTGGAGACTAAACAACTGCTTCTGCATGCTGGACCACATATGTACATAAAATATCTATAGCCTCAAGGTGCTGATATTTAAATGATTCAGTAACACATGGAAATCATAGAATCAGAATGTTAACACAGGAAGGAGCTTAGGTGTCAATTCTGGCCCAAGCCAGTTCATACATGAGAGATGTAAGATTTAGAAAAACTCTAACATGGGTTTTTCCAGAGATCAAGGAGGCCTCTTGTGAATCTGGACAAACACAGTAGGCTCCAGCCACCCTAGAAAAACTTTCGAAAAAGAGGAAAACAGCAGAGAAATACTGAGGAGGCCTTCTTGCTCACATGTCCAGAAGACTCCTTTGAGAATCTAATGGGAGCTATGGACTATCTCTTTTGATGAAAGCACAAAAAGTCCGAGTCTTCACATCCCCCAACCCCACCCAGAGCCTGTTTATAACTCCCCTGTGACAGTCCCAGGAGGTATTAGGGAAAGACCAAGCACAAAACAGAGCTACTTGCATCAAAGGAATTTAAAGGAAGAGCTGTGACATCAAACTATTTGGACCCAGAAATAAAGGATAGAATCCAGGCCCAGTTCCCAGGCATACTGGAAATATTGCTTTCCTCACCCTTGAGACCTGAGATCTGACTGCTTGACTTGGACGGGAGTACGGTGTGGGCTGGGAAAGGTTTGAGAAGGGGAAAGGGTGCCTTATGTAAACACAACTCAATAAACACATTGACACAAAGCAAGAGATCTGGACCCAAATTCCAGTTATACATCGAATAATGCCTGCAGCCATGTTACTTGACATGACACTAAAAGATGAACCTCCCCTCCCAGGTCAGTAGGAGTCCAATGTGCTACTGGAACAGAGCAGAGAAATAGCTCCAGAAAGAATGAAGAGGCTGAGCCAAAGCAGAAATGACAGCCAGCTGTGGATGTATCTGGTGGTGAAAGGAAAGTCTGATGCTGTAAAGAACAACATTGCATAGGAACCTGGAATGTAAGTTCCATGAATCAAGGTAAATTGGAAGCGGTCAAACAAGAGATGACAAGAGTGAACTTTGACATTTTAGGAATCAGTGAACTAAAATGGACAGGAATGGGTGAATTCAATTCAGATGACTATTATATCTATTACTATGAGCAAGAATCCCTTAGAAGAAATGGAATAGTCCTCATAGTCAACAAAAGAGTCCAAAATGCAGTACTTGAGTGCAATCTCAAAAACGACAGAATGATCTCAGTTCATTTTCAAGGCAAACCATTCAACATCACAGTAATCCAAGTCTATGCCTCAACCACTAATGCCGGAGAAGATGAACGGTTATATGAAGACCTACAAGAACTTCTAGAACTAACACCAAAAAAAAAAAAAATGTCCTTTTCATCATAGAGGACTGGAATGCAAAAGTAGGAAGTCAAGAGATACTTGGAGTAATAGGCAAATTTGGCCTTGGAGTACAAAATGAAGCAGGACAAAGGCTAACAGCGTTTTGCCGAGAGAACACACTGGTCATAGCAAACACCCTCTTCAACAACATAAGACTCTGCAAGTGAACATCACCAGATGGACAATACTGAAATCAGATTGATTATATTCTTTGCAGCCAAAGATGGAGAAGCTCTATATAGTCAGCCAAATCAAGATTGGGAGCTGACTGTGGCTCAGATTATGAGCTACTCTTTGCAAAATTCAGACTTTATTTGAGGAAAGTAGGGAAAACTATCATGCCATTCAGGTATGACCTAAACCAAATCCCTTATGATTATGCAATGGAAGTGACAAATAGATCAAGGAATTAGATATGATAGAGTGCCTAATGAACTAGGAATGGAGGTTTATAACATTGTACAGGAGGTGGTGACCAAAACCATCCTCAAGAAAAACAAATGCAACAATGTAAAAAGGTTGTCTGAGGAGGCCTTATGAATAGCTGAGAAAAGAAGAGAAGTAAAAGGCAACGGAGAAAAAGAAAGATATACTCATCTGAATACAGAGTTCCAAAGAATAGCAAGGAGAGATAAGAAAACCTTCCTCAGTGAACAATGCAAAGAAATAGATGAACAAATAGAATGGGAAAGACTAGAGATCTCAAGAAAATGAGAGATACCAAGGAAACATTTCATGTAAAGATGAGCACAATAAAGGATAGAAACAGTAAGGAGCTAATAGAAGCAGAAAATATTAAGAAGAGGTGGTAAGAATACACAGAATTGTACAAAAAAGATCTTAATAAACCAGATAAGCACGATGGTGTGGTCACTCACCTAGAGCCAGACATCCTGGAGTGTGAAGTCAAGTGGGCCTTAGGAAGAATTACTAAAAGCAAAGCTAATGGAGGTAAAGCCCCCGCAACTTTGGAAAACTCAGCAGTGGCCACAGGACTGGAAAAGGTCAGTGTTCATTCCAATCCCAAAGAAGGGCAATGCCAAAGAATGTTAAACTACTGCAAAATTGTGCTCATTTCACATCCTAGTGAGGTAATGCTCAAAACCCTTCAAATTAGGCTTCAACAGTACATGAACTGACAACTTCCACACGTACAAGTTGGATTTAGAAAAGGCAGAGGAACTAGAGATCAAATTGCCAACATCCCCTGGATCACAGAAAAAGCACGGGAATTCTAGAAAACACCTACTTCTCCTTCACTGACTACACTAAAGCCTTTGACAGTGTGAATCACAAACTGTGAAAAATTCTTAGAGATGGGAATATCAGAACACCTTACCTGCCTCCTGAGAAATCATAAGAAGATCAAGAAGCAACTGCTAGAACCAGACATGGAACAACAGACTGGTTCAAAATTGGGAAAGGAGTACATCAAGGCTGTTTATTGTCACCCTGATTATTTAAGTTATATGCAGAGTACATCATGTGAAATGCCAGGCTGATGAAACACAAGCTGGAATCAAGATTGCTGGGAGAAATATCAACAACCTTAGCTACGCAGATGACACCACCCTAGTGGTAGAAAGTGAAGAGGAACTAAAGAGCCTCTTGATGAAGGTGAAAGAGGAGTGAAAAAGCTGACTTAAAACTCAGCATTCAAAAAACTAAGATCACGGCATCCAGTCCCATCACTTCATGGCAAATAGATGGGGAAAAAAACAGAAACAGTGATAGGTTTTATTTTCTTGTGCTCCAAAATCACTATGGATGGTGACTGCAGCCGTGAAATTAAAATACCCTTGTTTCTTGAAGGAAAAGCTATGACAAACCTAGACAGCATACAAGAAAGCAGAGACATCAATTGGCCAACAAATGTCTGTATAGTCAAAGCTATGATTTTTCTGGTAGTCATGTACAGATATGAGAGTTGGACCATAAAGAAGGTTGAGTGCCCAAGAGTTGGTGCTTTTGAGCTGTGGTGCTGGAGAAGACTCTTGAGAGCCCCTTGGACAGCAAGGAAATCAAACCAGTCAATCCTAAAGGAAATCAACCCTGAATATTCATTGGAAGGACTGACACTGAAGCTGAAGCTCCAATCCTTGGCCCCCTGATGCAAAGAGCTGACTCATTGAAAAAGATCCTGATGCTGGAAAAGATTGAGGACAGGAGGAGAAGAGGGTGACAGAGGATGAGATGGTTGGATGGTACCACCAACTCAATGGACATGAGTTTGAGCAAACTGAGAGACAGTGAAGGACAGGGAAGCCTGGTATACTGCAGTCCATGGGGTCTCAAAGAGTCAGACATGACGGAGGAACTGAACAACAGAATCCTTAGTTTTCCTAGTATGGAATTAGTATAACAAGACCAACAACATTGCATTGTTGTATTTAGGATTAGAGATAACAGCTGATTTTTGAGCAATGCAGGGATTAGGGGTCCCAAACCCCTGCTCCATTGAAAATCTGCATACTACTATCTCTCCCTCAAAAATAGAGAAACTGATAGATGCCTCAACCTAGGGCAGGAAGCTGAAACAGTTTGGATAGAATAAGGATTTAAACCTTAGTTCTTTTGATTCCACATACTGTGATCTCTACTTGAATACAAAATTTTCCCCCACACTTAATGATCTGTAAAATGAAAATACAGGTACTATTATATATTTATTGAAAAAAATCTGCCTATAAGTAGAACCAGGCAGTTCAAACCAGTGTTGTCCAAGGGTCAACTACATACACGTATACATACAGACATGCATGGTGCCTATCACATAACAGGCATTCTATAAAACATGATTGCTGTTGTTATTAGCTCACCCACCCATTCATCAAATGTATCTATTAACCATGCGGTGTTGTGCAGAGCACTAGGGTTTTGGTAATGAACAAGCCAGATGAAGAGGTGGCTTTGAGTTGTGCACCACCTAATGAAATTTTAGACGACAAATAAACCTCTGCCCCAGACTGCGATTCTTACAGGTAGGGAAGTTTCAGGGTGATATGGAAGCCCCTAAGAGGGGCTGAGGAGTCAGAAAGAGCCTCCTGGGAGAGCCAGTATTTGAACTGAGGGCTGAAGGGTGGCAGAGGTTAGTTGGGCCACAAGGATGGGGAGGAGAGTGCCGAGTGAAGGTGTGGGAGAAAGTAGCCCGCTGTGGTTCAAGGGCAGAGCTCTGAGAGGATGTGTGAAGGGATAAGTTTGGAGCCTTAAGGGAGAGAACGTAAACCAGGTCCAGAGCTTAGCCTTCACGTAACCACCATGTTAGTCAATGGCAAGTTTTGAATTATGAGAAGACTAGACACAGATACCACATGGGTGAGCCAGAGTGGATTTGCTTGCCTGAAGGATAAAGAAGAAAGCCAGGAGAGTCAGTATACACCAAAGAGAAATAAGTGCTCTCCAAGGCACAGACACAGTCTTCTGGCCACCACATTCTGTCCTGGGAATACACAGCTAAGACAAAAATGTGAGTTAGCGAGGGTCATGTCAAACCCTTTGGAGGCTTAACCATTTCCTCCAGGTTTTCCATTCCCAGGCATAACGCCGAAGCTATTCTCAGTGTAGGTTATCTGGAGCAGTGTCAAGGGACATCTCCCGCTGCTGCACCCCATCAGTCTTGAAATCGCACTGTGATGACAAGGCTTGTACAGGGCAGAATACCTGAGCTGGAGGGCAGTTCCCGTTGATCACACTTGGCCCCAACCCCTCCCTGCCTACCACAGTCCATCACATCAGTCCCCGAGTTTAGTACTGAGAAAGCCAAGAGGAGCCCGTTTCTCAGGAGACTGTAGTGGTTAGAAGCAGAGGAAAGACACAGTCTGATCTGTAAAAACAAAAACACTTTGGCTGAAATGAGACGAACCGGGTTCAAAGGGGAGAGATCCATTATCCCGGACGAGGCTAATGAGGGCAGAGATGGAAAGAAGCGGACAGAACTGAGGAGTCCGTTTAGGGGAGATTAGGCAGGATCTGAGGACGGGTGGGTGTGGCACATGGACGCACGACTCTGTAGTTTCCAATGAGTGGGCCAGCGAGTTGGTTAAGATGATGTGTCAGTTTCTCTTTGCTGCTGCAACAACTCATACAAACGAGCGGCCTGAAACTGTGCAAATGTATTCTCTTATAGTTCTGGAGGTCAAAAGTCCAAGATCAGTTTCACAGGACTGAAGTCAAGATGTTTGCAGGGCTGGTTCTTTCTGAAGCCTCTATGGGAGAATTCCTTGCCTGCCTTTTTCTGCTTCTAGTGGCCACCTGTATCCTTTAGCTTCTGGACCCTTGCTCCATCTTCAAACTGGATCACTCCGAGCATCACAGTACCTTCTTCTCTCAGAAGGCAATCCCTCACTCTTAAGAAATGTTGCAATTACATCAGTCCTTACAGGTTACTGTATATCTATTTTTAAATAGGGCTTCCCTGGTGGCTCTGTGGTGAAGAATCTGCCTGCCAATCCACCTACGGGAGACATGGGTTTGTTCCCTGGGTCAGGAAGATCACCTTGAGAAGAAAATGGCAACCCACTCCAGTACTCTTGCCTGGAAAGTTCCATGGACAGAGGAGTCTGGTGGGCTACAGTCCATGGGGTCTCAAAAGAGTCGGACATGACTGAAGTGACTGAACAACAGTAACAATAATTTTTAAATAATTCTCCCACTTTTGTCTCAAAGACAAGTCCCAATTTGCTTATTCTTCATTTCTAATTTCCATAATCATTTCACAACAAAATAGGTGCTGCTCTGCCAGATAGAGGTACTCGGGGAGGATCTTCAGGCAGCATGATTGGCCACCAGCTGCGAACTTCCCTTGAGACAGGGAAAGAGAAAGTTGGGATAGGAGAGGGAGGAAAAGGAAGAAGTATTAACACAACCAAAGTGCAACTTTACCATTACCAATCATCACCATCGAGGCACCAAGCATGGCAGAAAGGTTCCTTTGTAATTGGAAGAATCAGCGGGTTAGTCACATACTAATCGAGACCTATTTTTGCTTGAATTAGGTCAGTCTTCGTTAAATGCCTCTCTAGAAATAGGCAGAGGTCGAACTCTCCATGGGTGGTTTGCACTGATGCAGCAGAAATGACTCACATTCGCTGCTGCTACAAGCTACACAGATGGTTGGGAGCGGCTGATGGAAGCTGCCCTGCCAACTCCCCCAAGATTGAAGCCCACCCTCCCACCATCCTACTTCAAGCCAGGCAAATAGACTGCAGGTGGGCAACCGTGGTTTCTGAACTGACCCTCATGCTGGGGGCAAAACAGTTTCTTAATCCTCTGCTATCAGAATGCCAGGAATTATATCTCAGCTAGCTGTGTATTTGTGACTGGCACAGAGAAGGTCCTGGCATCCTGGTAGAGTGGCATGTCTCTCTAGTGGGATAAATAATCACTCCAGTTGGGTTCTCATGGGGTGATAAACTTGTTTCGGCTTGCCTAAAGGTTTGCATCCTGGGTAAACCAATCACTGGTCCATCTAGAGCTCTTCCGAAAGGGTAAGATGCAGGGCCAAATCTCTACTTGAAAGATATTCCAGGTTCTCCACAGTGTATGAAATAATGTTCAAGATGAAAGGGATATTAGTGAATATCTGATCTAGTAATTCTAAGCCATAGTGTACATCAGAATCCCCTAGGCTATTTACTGAAAATGCAGATTACTGAGTGCTACCTCCAGAAATACTGATAAAATAAATCTTGGTGGGTTCCATATTTTGCCATTTTATAAGCATCCTAGATGATTCAGATTAAAATGGTTCCAAGAGGCCATGTTTGAGAAACATGAATTTAATTCTACCCTTCATTTTGTTGATAAGAAATCTATCCTGAACTGAATCACTTGGCTGTACACCTGAAACTAACACAACACTGTTAATCAGCTATATTTCAATATAAAGTAAAAATTTCTAAAGAACGAAATCCATCCTGCATAAGGCCACACAATAGGCCAATTACAGCCTGATCTAAAATAAAAACTCAAATATACATTCTCTTCCAAGTTCAGTTATTTCTGTTTAGAGCATTTGGGGGCTATGTGAGCCTTCCTTTTTGAAGAAGTCTGTTTATATTGTCCATCCAGAAAATATCATCTACCTGAGAAAATATTTAACAAAAAGGAAAACTGAGCTTTATTGGATGTAAGCACATTTATAGGGCTTGGGCTTCTTTTCTGTTAGTAGCTGATGTCAGGTTCAAAGGAAAAGAAATTATAATGCTTTGTTTTCCTTCTTGAAGGGTTTCTTAGAAATATCAGTTGCTTTGAGCCAGTTTGCTCTTATATAAAAGGTTTGAGACCTCACACTGACTCACCCAGAATAAGTGATGTTAATTATAAAGGTATCTAGGATTAAAACGGAGAAGGCAATGGCACCCCACTCCAGTACTCTTGCCTGGAAAATCCCATGGACGGAGGAGCCTGGTAGGCTGCAGTCCATGGGATCACTAAGAGTCGGGCATGACTGAGCGGCTTCACTTTCCCTTTTCACTTTCATGCATTGGAGAAAGAAATGGCAACTAACTCCCATGTTCTTGCCAGGAGAATTCCAGGGACGGGGGAGCCTGGTGGGCTGCCGTCTATGGGGTCGCGCAGAGTCGGACACGACTGAAGCGACTTAGCAGCAGCAGCAGCAGCAGCAGCAGGATTAAAACAGAACTTCCCTGGTGACTCAGATGGTAAAGAATCCACCTGCAACGCATGAGACCTGGGTTTGATCCCTGGGTTGGGAAGGTCCCCTGGAAAAGAAAATGGCAACCCACTCCAGTATTCTTGCCTGGAGAATCCCATGGACAGAGGAGCCTGGTATGCTACAGTCCATGAGGTCACAAAGAGTCAGACACGACTGAGTGACTAGCACACACAGGATTAAGACACAGTCACAAAATCCTTAATTCAGGCTCCAAAATTTGTCCTTTGTGAAACTGGACCCAGGGCATTTCCTGTCAATGAGACTCTTCTCTGGTTTGCCCGTACCCTGTAGAGCTAGTCTTTAAATATCAAACAGCAAACTTTTGAAAGCAATATTTTAAGGTATGTATGCTCAGTCACTTAACTGTATCCCACTCTTTGAGACCCCCCCATGGACTGTAGCCCACCAGGCTCTTCTGTCCAAGGAATTCTCCAGGCAACAATACTGGAATGGGTTGCCATTTCCTACTCCAGGGGATCTTCCTGATCCAGGGATCGAATCCAGCATGCTTTGTGTCTCCTGAATCGGCAGGCAGATTCTTTACCACTGTGTCACCTGGGAAGGCCTAGTATTTTAAGGTGGCTCTGACTAAATAGATGACCATCTGAGATGGACCCCATTTGCTGCTGTTTTATTCCCCATCTGCGTAACTTTAATCTACCACACACAGACCCGTCCTCTGGAGCTAATTCCTCTTCCAGAAGACAGGTCACCAAATGTTTAAAGACTGTTGCCAAGACACCCAGGATAAACATCCCTAATTCACCCAGTGTCCTCTTTCCAAATTCCTCCTCCTCCTCGGGGCATGATCTTGAATTCTGCTGTCTTATTGAAATGTGTCATGCAGACTGGAGCCCAGTTCCTAGGCTCACCCTCTCCCCTCACATCAGCGTCCATCATTAGAACTGGCAGAGAGAGGTGAACAGAGGTGACATGTTTCACACGGAGACTTGAAGATTTTCAAGACTAAAAAGAGTTTGTGAAAAGGGGCCCACCCCAAGCATGGAGCGAGAAAGCATCCATGCCTCCCTCATGCCAAGTAAGAACTAGGGATTGCTTTAGCAGTGCTGACAGTAAACTGAAGTCATGTGGATTTGTCTTAATTAATTGATCTACAGGGACTTTCCTGGTAGTCCATGGCTAAGACTCCGTGCTCCCAATGCAGGCGACCCAGGTTCAATACCTGGTTAGGTAACTAAATCCCACTCGTTACAACTAAGAGTTTGGATGTCACAGCTAAAGATCCTGCGTGATGCAACTAAGACCCAGTGCAGCCAAATAAATAAATAATTTTAAAAAAACAAAAAACAAATCAGCTTTAGATACAGTTCCCATATTGCATGGTGCATCCATTTACAGTTATAACTCAGTATTTTTAAAAATTATATTCAGAGTTGTGTAACTATCAACACAATTAATTTGACATTTTCATCATCCCTCCAAAATAATCAAATTTTAAATAATATCCTAATCAATTTATTTCCTAATTATTGATCATCATTTATAAGACCTTCACACTATTCACTGATACTTAAGCACTCAGTATGAAAGCATGAGGAAAAGAATAAGGCAAGGCAATGCACTTCTTAGAGACTATATGATCCTGTTGTGCAACATTAACTACTAAGTATTTCACAGTTTCCTAGAGGCTAAGAACAAGGACTCTGGGGCAAAGTTGGTCGGGTTCAAATTCTGGCTCACCACTTACTGACCTTGGGAGAGTCAGCTCCATCTATAAAATGAGGATGATAATTGTTCTCACCTCATATGGTTCTTATAAAGATTACACAGATCAACATGGAAAGCATGTAGAAAAGAATCTGGTTCTACATCACTGTTGCTAATCTAATTATTGTATATATACTTTACTATTATGGATATTGACCAGGGTTAACCCTTTGTGACACTATGCGTTGTGAGATTTTGCATGTATATATAATCTGTTAGCAGTTCAATATGTACTAAAAGTCTGTGGTTAGAATTAAAGTCCCTATGAAATTATTAGTCATTGGGCAGTTTACCTGGGAGAAAAATCAGACAGTTTAGTCTTATTTCATGAACACAAAGAAATTTACATGAGAGATTCCAGTGACCTCCTCCTTGGGTTTGATTAACTCACTAGAGTGACTCACAGAACTCAAAAAAACATTTTAATTTACTAGATCATCAGTATATCATACAAGGATTTAACTCAGTAACAGCCAGATAGAAGAGATGTGTAGGGCAAGGTATGAGGAAGGGCATACAGAACTTCCATGCCCTCCCTAAACTTGCCCTATTGGTAGTATTTTGGAATGAGATTAATGCAAATCTTATAAAATGAATTGGGAAGCATGCCTTCCTTCACTGTTTTCTGAAAAGTTGTTTGTCGAGTTCACATCTCTTAACATATTGTGTCTTTTTATTAAAAATGAATATTTTGTAAAAAGCATATAGTTGGGTCTGAAAGGTCACGCTGACTGCCCCCGCCAAAAAGTCCCAGATAAGTACCAGGGACAGACATCCACCAATCAGCAGCCCGTTGCCAGGCAGACTGATGGACGCGAAGGTGCCAAGACTCCGGCCAATCAAGAAAAACCGACACGGGACAAAAGGCCAATCAGCACCCTAGAGCCTGACTCCAAGCATATTCGAAAAGGTCCCACCGCTTCCGTATCGGCCAGCGTATATAGGTGCCGCCCCCCTTCCCGCAGGTTGTAGACTGCCTTTGTCTCTTCACTCACCCGCCCCCGGGAGTTCTGCCCGAGAGCGACCGCCCAATAAAGGCCTTCAGCAACGGTCCTTAGAGGTGGCTCTTTCTTCCCGCGGCGTTTTCTAACAGGGTCTTGCTTTATTTGTTTTTTAAAGTCAAATCTGACAATCTCTGTGTTTCAGTTCAGATATTTGTATTTCTACTCAATATAACTATTTACATGACTATTCATCTATTTTTTCAAGTATTTTTTCTACCTTTCCTTCTCATTTACTCTTTCTCCATTTATACATATGTTAGACTACTTATTATTTTCCACAGGACACTGAGGCTGTGTTATCGTCTGTCAATCCCAGTCAGTGAGATTTTAGTTGCAAATATTTTACTTTTCTTAGCTGAAGCTCCATTGATATTTTTTATATCTCCACTGATTTCCTTTAAAAATTAGAAGATAGTTACAGCAACTATTTTACATCCTTTTTCCCCCCCTAATGCTATCATTTCTGTTCCTGTTGACTGATTTTTCTCTAATCATGAGTTGCTTTCCTGTTTCTTGGAGCATCTAGTAATTTTTATGATGCTGAACTTTGTAAATACTTGTTGTTGAGTGTCTGGATTGTGCTGTCTTTCCTCAAGTGTTGGTCAGGCAGTTAGGTAATTTATAGGTCAGTTTGATCTCTTTAAGGTCTGTCTTTAAGCTTTTCTAGAGCAGACCTAGAGTCTTCACTCTATGATAGCACAGCCCTAGTGCTAAAGTGTGGGGTCTACCATGAATGCCCTGGTGCGATCACCAATGGCTCTCCAATTTGACTGGTCATAGTTTGAACACATCGTCACAGCTTAAACATTTCATTGACCTATATAAACTCTGGGGATTATTCTGATTACAATTCTCTCGGGTATTCTTTACCTGGCTTTGTATGGTTTCCTGTCAGGAAGCATTTAACAAGAGGCTTCTGGTGTGCTGTTTGGATCTGTCAGGAACCCTCTGGCCTTTATTGATTCCTGAATATTCAGGAATTAAGAGGAGAGGCACACCTTTCCCAGGGCTGAGGAATCCAGGCATTTCTCATTACGGTGATAAGCACCCTCTTCCTTTTTATGAGCCAAATGGTAAAAGGTGATTGTTTGCAACTCTCTCTTTAATAGGGGTCATCTTCTGTTTTGTAAGTCTGGAATTTTAATCTTTATCTTTGCTGAGAATAACTACAGTATATATGCCCAAGCCATGTTGATTAAAACACCTTTGCTTCATCAGAGCTTTGGTCTCTGTGTCTTTCTTTCTATTCTTCCTGTCTTTCTCTTACTCTCCGGACTACCAGGATCCGGTCCATTTAAAGAACCGACAGTTTCCTCTATGAATATTCAGCCTTGTGCTCAGCAAATACTCATGAGAATCCTTTTTTAGGTTTCAGGAGTTCTTTCCCTGCTCACATTTTTCTGAAATTCTGCACTGCACATCCACCACCACCGGAGCTGCCTTGAGTTCTAATTTCAAAATAGTTATCTGTTGAATTCATGAAGGTCACTGTGCTCTGCTAGAATTGACCCCCCTCCATCTAAGCCCAGAAGTTGCCTAGAAGTCCATAGGCCTAGAAGTTGCCTCCATGCAGAAATCCAAGATGATCACAGGGCTCACTTTACTTATTTCTCTCCATTTAGCTAATAGGGGTCATGGTCCCTCATGCCTATTGTAAAATGTTGGAAAACATGTGTTTTGTACTGCTATAGACTGAATGTCTGTCTTTCCAAAATTCATATATGAAATCTAATGTTCAATGTTATGGTCTTTGGAGGTGGGACCTCTGGGAGGTCATTAGCTTATGACCATGAATCCTTATAAATAGAATTAATGCTTTCATAAAAGTGACCCCTCAGAGCTCCATACCCTCTTTCACCATGTAAGGACAGTGAGAAGACTGTCATCTATGAACCAGAAATGTGCTCTCACCAGACACCAAATCTGCAGGTGTCTTGATTTTGTACTTTTCAACCTCCAGAATTGTGAGAAATAAATTCCTGTTGCTTATAAACCACTCAGTCTATGATAATTTGTTAAAGCATGCTGAATGAGCTAAGATATATATTTTATAAATTTTCTAGTTGTTTATAAGCTGCTTGCCTGATTCCTTGTTGTTGTTCAGTTGCTAAATTGTGTCTGACTCTTTGCAGCCCCATGAACTGCAGCATGCCAAGCTTCCCTGTCCTTCACCATCTCCCAGAATTTGCTTAAACTCATGTCCATTGAGTCAGTGATGCCATCCAACCATCCCATCCTCTGTCATTCCCTTCTCCTCCTGCCCTCAGTTTTCCCCAGCATCAGGATCTTTTCCAGTGAGTCAACTCTTTATATTAGGTGGCCAAAGTATTGGAGCTTCAGCTTTAGCATCAGTCCCTCCAGTGAATATTTAGCATTGATTTCCTTTAGGATTGACTGGTTTGCTCACCTTGTAGTCCAAGGGACTCTCAAGAGTCTTCCCCAGCACCACCATTTTAAAGCATTCCTTTTTATTTCATCACATCTTTAAGCAGAAGCGTAGTCATACACCTTTTATTTAACCCAGTGGCTTCCCTGGTGGCTCAGATGGTAAAGGATCTGCCTGCAATGCAGGAGACCTGGGTTTGATCCCTAGGTTGGGAAGATTTCTGGAGAAGGGAATGGCTACCCACTCCATTATTCTTGCCTGGAGAATTCCATGGACAGAGGAGCCTGGTGGGCTACAGTTCATGGGGTCATAAAGAGTCAGACACGACTGTGTGACTAATAGAAAGTTCATATACAATGTAAATAGTGAAGAAGGAATAGGCAAAGAAAAACAAAGTGAAAGAGTGAGTTTGCAAATTAAGAGTTTAGGCCCCTCAACTTTTACCCCAAGTCTTTGTTCATCTTTAGTATTGCTTTGAAAGTATAAAAAATTAGATATTTTAGCAAGAGTTTGTCTCATTGACCTATAGATAAATAGCGCCTATTCTAAAAATAATTTTATGCTAACCTAGTAAGCAAAAGGGGTTACGTGACTTGAGTGAGGTTCTGATATGACCTGTAAACTGCATATATTTAAAATTAGTTATGAGAAATAAACCCGTCCTGGTGTTCCCAAAGTCCTTTCCACCTCAATACAGACCAGACTTCCCTGTGAGCCTGACAGGACAGTAAATATCCATTGATACATCCCTGAATGTGTGCAGAAGAGTACATAAAGACAGAAACCAAAAGTTTGCAGCCCTGGTAAGATTTATAAAATAACTAAGTAAATAAGTCAGTAGTGTCTAAATAAAGCTGAAAATAACCTCTGCTGAAAACTTTCCTTTCAAAGTCCTCATATGTTATCATTTAGTCTGAACTAAACGCTACTGGGAGAAACAGGTAATATCTATCTATATATATATGGACTACTCTTACTACCTCTCAGACTGGAGCTGTAGCTCATCCATAGGAATGATTATGTCCCATAGATGTAAATGATTAGCACCACCATTCCCAAGCACAGTCTTCTTACAAGTATTCATAAGAAAGAAAACACTTTTTCTTCTAAATTTAATAACCAGGGCCTCTTGGGGTACTCGTGCCTTGCTTTGATCTAACTTGCAGAGCCATAGCAGATACTGCTGAGAAGGAATGACTTTCAGAAAGAACTATATTATCTATTCAAAATTGTTTTCTGTCTGAAAGTCTGCCAAGTCAATAAGTAGGGAATACACAGAGTATGTGTCTATATTCTCAAAAACTCAAATGTACATGCATATTTAGAAGTTCATTCCAAATGGAAATCCTTTATTGAATTTTTCTAAATTCTGGAAACTGTGTTAAGTAATATAAAGGATATACGGATGTTAAATAAAGCATGGACTTTGAATGAAGTAAGTTCACAAGTCAGAAGAGAGATCATCATAATGTATGTAATTCTAACAGAAAGCAAAGAATAATAAGGTATAAAGTGTTAAGGAGTGACACACCCACAACCCAAGGGAGTGAAGGTGCCTGGCACATAATAGGTTCTCAAATATTTATCTGTGGATAAATAAATGATGAATATATTTCTCTGATCATATATCTTAAATACTATCATCATTGCATAAACTATTATTTGGAAGGGAACAAAGACTGGGGACTAAAAAAAACTCATAAAATAGTCTGATCTTTCATTCATGATTCTGACCTGTGTAGTCCAGAAATATCAGAAAGAGATGTTTCTAAATAATTTTTCTAAGTATTTTCTCTGGGAGTTATGTCATAGTGAAATATTGTGTTGGTATGTCATCAGTTTTCAGTATTAGGTACATTTTGCTCTCCACCTACATACAGTACGTGCCCAGGAAGAATGGTCCCAAAAAGCTGAAGCATTACATACAGGAAGATGGCAGATCCAGCCTGGGTATTAAAGAATATACTAGAAAAAGAGGAACCAAATTAATTTCTGATGCTGAGACATGCTAGAGGAATGTGAACTGCTATAGGACAGGCAGTATGACTTCTAGAATTCCATTCCTCTTCTTCCTTTCAATGAAAAACTGTTTCTACTCTTTAAAAAAAAATGAAGCTATAGGGACTTTGGCTTCTCTGTAGTAAGATGGAATAATAGGAACCATATCTAACTTTACATCTGAAACAATTAAGAAAGAACTAAATATATGAAACAAAGGTTTGCAATACACTACATATCAGACAATGAAGGCAAGTGATCCTTGACATATAGGAAACATCATATTCCTATGAGAGGTGATGGCCATAATGCAGGGTGGAGGGATGTGAGGGCAGTCATGAACTCCCTGAACTGAGGAGAAGGCAAGGAGAGTTTGTAGGAAACCATGGCAACTCAACTTGGTAAAAAGAGAGTACCAGAAAGGAAACGGCTACACAGAGAGAGAACTCGGGATATACACAAAGATTTACTCTTGAGTATTTAGCTGAATACTGATTAGCACATGCATATGAGGAAACTACTCAAGGCTGGGCAATCCTAGTTGAAACAATTAGAGATCAAGGTGTCTGGTGATCAGACAGGGCTTGGAACAATGTCTATTCACAACGGCCAGACTGAAAAAAGGAAAATTAAGGATGCTTTGTAGACACAAGTTTCTTGCATCATTTAATAGGGAATAATTAACCATGGGTTGATAACTGCTCCAGTCTTTCCTTATAAATCTTAACAACAAAACTTGAAAAGATCAAACAATTTTCATGTAACATAACTACAACCCATAACAAAGCTCAAGAATATTCATGAGACTATAAAAATATCCAGCATCCCACAAAGTAAAATTCAAAACATCTGACATCTAGTAAGAAATTGACAGAATACAAAGAAGCAGGACGAATGCAACCCATAGTTAGGAACTAAATTAATAAAATGAAATTGACTCTAAATTGATATAGATGTTAGAATTAGCATACCAGGACATTAAAGCAATTATTGTACCTGGGTTCCAAATGCTCAAAACTTAAGAAGAGACATGGAAAACATATAAATGACTAAAACTGAGCTTCTAGAGATGGAAATTAAATAGGTAAAAAATTAAATAGGCAAAAAAATAAATTGTATGAAATGAATAGCAGATTAAGCTTAGAAGAAAAATTAGTAAACTTCAAGATACAATAAAAGAAAAAATTTAAAAACCATATACACAGAGAAATGAGAAGTTAAAAATGTAAACAGAGAGATTAGTTCAAGATGGTGGAGTAGAAGGACATGAGCTAACTCTTTTCTTATGAAAAGACCAAAATCACAACTAACTTCTCAACAACCACCAACAAAAAAACCACTGACACCTACCAAAAAAGATACCCCAGATCCAAGGACAAAGAAGAAGCCACAATGAGACAGTAGTGAAGTGATGTCACTCAGTTGTGTCCAACTCTTTGTGACCCCAAGGTCTGTAGTCTGCCAGGCTCCTCCATTCATGGGATTTTCCAGGCAAGAATACTGGAGTGGGTTGCTACTTCCTTCTCCAGGAATCTTCCCGACCCAGGGATCAAACCCTGGTCTCCCACATTGCAGGCCAACTCTTCACCATTTTAGCCATGCGGGAAGTTGAATGAGATAGTAGGAAGGGCACAACTGCAATAAAATCAAAACCCATACCCACCAGGTGGGCAACCCACAAACCAAAAAATATTATACCCCAGAAGTTATCCTACAGGAGTGAAAGTGCTGAGCCGTACATCAGGCTTTGCAGTCTAGTAGTGTGGTAACCGGAGAAGGCAATGGCAACCCACTCCCATACTCTTGCCTGGAAAATCCCATGGATGGAGGAGCCTGGTAGGCTGCGGTCCATGGGGTCGTTAAGAGTCAGACATGACTGAGCAGCTTCACTTTCACTTCTCACTTTCACACATTGGAGAAGGAAATGGCAACCCACTCCAGTGTTCTTGCCTTGAGAATCCCAGGGACAGGGGAGCCTGGTGGGCTGCAGTCTATGGGGTCGCACAGAGTTGGACACAACTGAAGCGACTTAGCAGCAACAGCAGCAGTAGGGTAACAGGAGGAGAAGTCCCCAAAGAACTTGGCTTTGAAAGCCAGCAGAGTTTGATTGCAGGACTTCCATACAACTGGGGGAAAGAGTAAGTAACTCCATTCTTGCAGGGTACACACAAAGTCTCACGTACACCAGAACTCAGGAGAAAAAAGCAGTGACCCCAGAAGAGACTGGGCCAGACTTACCCGCTACTACCAGAGGGACTCTGATGGAGGTGGGGTGGGGGTTGGCTGTCACTCACTGCAGGGGCAGAGACACTGGCAACAGCAGTTCTGGGCAGTAGTCATTGGTTTGCATGCTCCCAGAGGCTGCCACTAGGCCCACCAAATAACCTGTAGGCTCCAGCGCTGGATCACCTTAGGCCAAACACCCAACAGAGCAGAAACACAGCAACCCCACCCATTAGCACACATGTGGCTTAAAGTCTCCCTGAGTACAGCCCTGCCCACTAGAGAGACGAGACCTAGCTCTACCCAGCCCTGGGTAGGAATCAGCCCCTTCCATCAGAAAGCCTTCACAAGCCTCTTAGACGGCCTCATACACCAGAAGGCAGAGAGCAGAGGCAAGAACGACAATCCTGAAGAATGGAAACCATGACGACAAAGTCAGAAAAAATGAGATGGCAGAGAAATACGTCCCAGATGAAGGAACAAAATGAAACCCCAGAAGAATAACTAAGTGAAGTGGAGATAGTCAACCTATCAGAAAAAAAGAATTCAGAATTATGATAGTGAAGATAATCCAAGGTCTTAAAAAAGGAATGGAGACAACAATTGAGAAAATGCAAGATATGATTTAAAAAGACCTGGAAGAACTAAAGAACAAAGAAATGAACAGCATAATAACTGAAATGGAAAATATACTAGAAGGAATCAATAGCAGAATAAGTGAGACAGAAGATAAAATTGATATGGAGACACAAAATGGCCTCAATAGACAAAGCGATCTTGAGAAAGAAAAGCAGAGCTGGAGGAATCAGGCTCCTTAATTTGAGACTATACTACAAAGCTATAGTCATCAAAATAGTATGGTAGTGGCACAAAAATATTTAACACTATCAAACAAACAGCTCAATCAAAAAATGGGCAGAAGACCTAAGTAAAAATTTCTCCAAAGACATACAGATGTCCAGGAGGCATGTGAAAAGCTGTTCAATGTTGTCAGTTATTACAGAAATGCAAATCGAAACTACAATTAGCTATTACCTCACACCAGTCAGAATGGACATCATCAAAAAAATCTACAAAAAAATAAATGCTGATGAGGGTGTGGAGAGAAGGGAACTTTCTTACACTGTTGATGAGGATGTAAATTAGTGCAGCCACTGTGGAGAACAATATGGAGGTTCCTTTAAAAACTAGAAATAGAGCTGCCATGTGATTATTCAATCCTACTCCTGTGCACTTATCAGAGAAAAACATGGTCTGAAAAGATATGTGCTCCCCAATGTTCACTACTGTACTGTTTACAATAGCCAAGATATGAAGCAACCTTAATGTCTATCAACAGAGAAAAGGATAAAGAAGATGTGGTACCTACACAATGGAATATTACAACCATTAGAAAGAATGAGATCATGCCATTTGCAGCAACTTGGATGGACCCAGAGATTATCATACTGAGTGAAGTAAGTTAGACAAAGAGGAATATTGAATGGTGTCACTTATATGCAGAATCTTTTTTAAAAAAAATGATAAAATGAGCTTATTTACAAAACAGAAAAAAACTCAGACTACTTAGAGAAAAAAAAATTATGGTTACCAGAGGAGAAGGATGGGAGGGAGGGATAGTTAGGAAGCTTGGAATTGACATGTATACACCACTTAATTTAAAATGGGTAAGCAACAAGGACCTACTGTATAGCACAAGAAACTCTGCTCAATATTATGTAACAATCTAAATGGGAAAAGAATTTGAAAAAGAACAGATACATGTATATGTATAGCTGAATCACTTTGCTGCACACTTGATTGCTAATCAAACATACTCCAATATAAAATAAAGAGTGAAAAAGTCTACACAAATTCTTTCAGAAAATTGAAAAGAAGGAAATACTCTCCAAGTCATTCTATGAGTTCAGCATTTAATGTAAACCAAAACAAAACAATTATAAGAAGTGAACCACCTATCAATATCCCTCATAAACATAGATGCAAAAGTTATAAGCAAAATTTTAACAAATCAAATACAACAATATGTAAAGAAAGATAATATATCATGGCCAAGTGAGGTGTTCCAGGAATGCGAGGTTGGTTTAACATGCAGAAATCAATGAGTATAGGAGGATTCTGGGAAGATGGCAGAGTAGGAAGCACCAGAAATCTGTAATGTCACCTAGACAACAACAGCATTAGCAGAATCTGTGTGTTGCAACTGCTGTGGAACACTGGAGTAGAGACTGAAAAGGCTTGCCACTTACAGGAAAAGTCTTTGATGGTAAATTGCAGTTAGTTTCAGTCAACTTCAGTTCTTGACACAGTAGCAGCTATCCATTCCCCACTCCTCCAACCCCTGGCAGGCAGCCACTTTTTTCCTGGAGTCACTTGCATACAGGTTTGCAGAAGCCAGGGTGGGCAAAAAGAGCCCAGTCCTTTAAATGTGAGGTAGCTCTTGAACTGCAGATTCTGATCAGAGATTTGCAAATAAAGAAGTGAGAGCTTAAATTGTTGTATCTCCCAATTTTTCTTTGCAAGCTCCTCTTCCTCTGACTAAAGTGACTCAATGGGATTTATAAAGAGTCAGTGCCATTTTCCTTCCTTTTTCTTTGTTTTACCCTTTGTGAGGCAGATATTGAAGCAACAATATTTAAGGGGAAATTAGAAAGTCATTGTGTATTCCCAGGGAGGCCACAGGCTCAGAAAAGACCTGAGAAGACTTTGTGTTATATCTAAAGTGATTTGTCACCCAGAGATAGTCTAGAACAATAAAAGAACAAACCAAACCAACAAAAACAGCAAACCATGGGGAGGCAGAGAATCATTTTGAGAAATACCACATTATTAGATTCAAATGTCCAGTTGCCAAAAACATCACAGGCATACAAAGAGACAGGAGAATATAACCCACTCAAATTAAAAAGTAAACCAACAGAATTGTCTCTGAAAAGGAACTGATCCTGTATCTACTAGACAAAAACTTTAAAACTGTTCTAAAAATACTCAAAGAACTACATTAAGACAAGAAAGTCAACAAAATAATGAGCAAAATGGAAAGATCAATAAAGAGATATGAAATCTAACCAAAAAAAAAAAATTTAGAACTGAGACATACAATAACTGAAATGAAAAATTTACTAGAGGGATTCAAAGGCAGATTTGAGCAGACTGGAGAAAGAATGAACCTTAGTTGACTATAAAATTACTGAATCTGAGGAACAGAAAGAAAAGAGATGGAAAGAAAGCGAACAGAGCCTGATAAACCTTTGAGACAATATCAAATGAAATGAACCAATATATACATTGTGGAAGTTCCAGAAGGAGAAAAGACAGAGAAAGGGGCAGAGAGAATATTTGAAGAAATAGTGGCTCCAAATTTTATGAAAGACATGAATACATCCATCAAGAAGCTCAACAAACTCTAAGTAGGATGAACTTAAAGAGACCCATACAAAGATATATTATAATCAAACTGTCAAAAGCCAAAGGCAGAATTTTTAAAGCAGCAAGAGGAAAGAAACAACTTGTTACATACAAGGGGTCCTCAATTATATTATCAACATAGTTCTCATCTGAAAATTTGGAGGCCAGAAGGCAGTGGGCTGATATAATCAAAGGACTAAAAGTATCAACCAAGAATCTTATAGCTGGCAAAACTGTTTTTCAAAAGTGAAGGAGAAATAAAGACATTCAGATAAACAAAAGCTGAGTTTATAACCACCATATTTTTCCCTGGGGGGGGGGGGAAGATGTTAAAATGAGTCTTACAGGTTGAAATGAAAAGATACTAAGACTATACACACAAGAAAAATGAAAAAGGAAATTAAATGTTTCACTACAAAAAAAATCAACTAAATAAAAGAACACAGTAACGCAGGCGACTGGGGACAATAAAAAGCTATAAGACATATTAGAACATATTAGGGGTAATTACTGTAAATGTAAACAGACTAAACTCTATCAAAAGACATAGATTAGCAGAGTGAATAAAAAACATGTCCCAAGCATATGCCATCTACAATAGACTTACTTTAGATAAATGATACAAATAGTTTGAAAGGTTAGAAAAGGATATTCCATGCAAATATTACAGTCAAAAGAAAGCAGGAGTGGTTATAATAATAACAGATAAAATAGACTTTAAATCAAAAAAAGTATACAAGGGCTTCCCTGATAGTTTAGTGGTTAAAAATCTTGCAACCAGTTTGATCCCTGGTTTGGGACGATCCCTCATTCCAAGGGGCAGCTAAACCCATGAGCCACAACTACTGAGCCAGTACTCAAGAGCTTGTGAGCGGCAACTTCTGAGCCCACAGGCTGACTACTGAAGCCTGCATACCTTAGAGCCCATGCTCCACGAGAGAAGCCGCTGCAATGAGAAGCTTGCATATGCAGCTAGAGGTAGCCCCCACCCGCTGCAACCAGAAAAACACCTGTGCAGGAACAAAGACCCAGCACAGCCATAAATAAATAAATAACTCTTGGAAAAAAGTATACAAGAGACAAAGAATGCTATACATTAATAAAAGTTTCAACGTAGCAAAAATATAATGATTATAAACATTTATATAGTAAATAACAGGTAATCAAACATATAATGCAAAAACTGACAGAATTAAAGGGAGAAACAGACAGTTCTACAATAATAGTTGGAGACTTCAACACCCTACTCTCAATAATGGATACAGCAAACAGACAGAAGATAAGAAAGAAAACAGAGGACTTTACAACATAGTACAATAAATCAATTAGTTCTAACATATACAGCCTCTACCCAAGAACAGAATACACATTCTTCTCGAGTGCACATGGAATATTTTCCAGGACAGACCATAGGTCAGGCCAAAGGTTAAGTCTCAATAGATTTTAAAAGATAGACTCATACAAAATATCTTTTCTGACTACAACAGGATGAAATTGGCGATCAATAACAAAAGAGAAAATTCCACAAATTTGTAGAAATCAAACAACACATTTTTAAACAACCAACATATGAAAGAAGAAACCACAAGAGAAGTTAGAACTTAGAATTGCATGAAAACAAAAGCACAACCAACCCAAGGGTACAGAACATGTGAAAACAGTACTAAAGGGGATATTTCTTATGTTTACATTTGAAAACAAGAAATATCTCAAACTAACAACCTAACTGTACAACCTAGGGAAGTAGAAAAGGAAGAAAAAACAACGCAGAGGTGATAGAATTCAATAATAAAAATTAGTGAGGAGGTTAACTAAATTGAGAATAGAAAAATAATAGAAAGAAATCAATGAAACCAAAAGTCGACTTTTCAAAAAGGCCAACAGAATTAACAAACTTTAGCTAGATGTACGAGAAAAAAAAGAGAGAAGACTCAAATTACTAAAATCTGGAATGCAAGTGGGGACATTCCCACCAATTCTATAGAAATAAAAATAATCATGAGAGTACTATGAGCAATTGTATGCCAACTAATTGAATAAATACATGAAATGGAATTTTCCAAGAAACACAAAATCTATCCAGAATAAATCACTAAGACATAGAATATATATATGCATATATATATAGCTAGTATATATACTGGTATATAGTATAGTATACCTAGAACTAGTAAGGTTTAACTATAACTATAGTATACCTATACTAGTCCCCCTAGTAAGGAGACTGAACCAACAACCAAAAGCTTGGTTGCTGCTTTCCAACCAAGCAAACTCTGAACCTAATGGCTTCACTGATGATTTCCACCAAATGTTTAAGGTAGCATTAACAGCAATACTTCTCAAGCTTTCCCAAATAATTAAAGAGGAAGAAAACCTCCCTAACTTGTTCACTAAGGCCATTATTAACCTGACAGCAATGCAAGACAAACACACTACAAAAAAAGAAAACTATAGACCAATATTCCTTATGAAAATTTGTGCAAAAATCCTTAACAAACTATTAAGCAAACCAAATTCAGCAGCATATTAAAAGTATTATACACCATGACCAAGTGGGACTTATTTCTGGAACGTAAAGATGGTTCAAACAGAAGAAAATCTCAGTGTGATACACCACATTAACATAATGAAGGGGGAAAAAAACTACATGATCATCTCAGCTGCTGCAGAAAAAGCATTTGGCAAAATTCAAAACTCTTTTCTCATGATTAAAAAAACCCAAATTAGGAACCAAAGGAACCCAGCTCAACTTAATAGAAGCATATATGAAAAATCCACAGTGAATTTCATACTGAATGATGTAAAATCAAGAGCTTTTCTTCTAAGATCAGGAATAAGGCAAGGATTCCCACTTTCTTCACTCTATTCAACATAATACTAGAAGTTTTTGTCAGAGCAATGAGGTGAGAAAAGAAAATGCATCCAAATTGGAAAGGAAGGAGTAAAATAATTTCTGGTGTGGATAATATAGTCTCATACATAGAAAATCCTACAGATTTTCCCCTCCAAAAAAACACCCTGTTAGAACTAATAAACAAATTCAGCAAAGTAGCAGGACACAAAGTCAACATACAAATATCAACATACAAATTTCTATACACTAACAACAATCTGAAAAGGAAATGAAGAAAACAATTTCATTTACTCTAACTTATGGTACAAAAAAATATGAATTAACTAGAGAAGCAAAAGGCTTGTACAATGAAAAAATTTTCTAAAAGAAATTAAAGAAGATATAAATAAATGGTAAGACATTCCATGTTTGTAGACTGGAAGACTAAATCTTAAGATGTTAATACTACCCAAAGGGATCTACAGATTTAATACAATTCTGATCAAAATCCCAATTATCTTTTTTGCAGAAATAATGAAATCCTAAGATTTATATGGAAACTCAAGGGACCCCCAAAGAGCCAAAACAATCCTGAAAAAGAACCACCAAGAAAGTGACTCACAGTTCCTGATTTTACAACTTATCACAAAGCTAGAGTAACCACAACAGTGTGGTACTGACAAAAATTGAGACATACAGACTTGTGGAACAGAACAGAGAATCCAGAAAAAACATCCTGGTATATGTATGTGGTCAAGTGAGTTTCAACAAAGGTGTCAAGAGCATTCAATGGGTGAAAAGACAATCTTTTCAACAAATGGTTGAAAAACTGGGTATCCACATGCAGAAGAATATAATTAGATCCCTAATTTCATAAATTCAAATTAACTCAAAATGGATTAATGACCAAAACACAGACCCTAAACTCTAAAATTCTTGAAAGAAAACAGGACAAAATCTTCAAAAATTAATTTGGCAATGATCTAGGGTATGACAACAAAGACATAGGCAATAAAAGAAAAAAAAGACAAACTGAATATCGTAATTTTTTTTTAAAAAATTATACATCAAAAGATACTATAAAAAAAAAAAAAGATACTATCAACAGGGTAAAAAGGCAATCTACAGATTGGGAGGAAATATTTGAAAATCAAATACCTGATAAGGAATCAGCACCCAGAATTTATAGAGAATTCTTAAACTCAATAACAATAACTAAAAAACCAATTAAAAATAGGTAAGGCACTTGAATATGCATTTACCCAAAGAAGATAAACAAACAGTCAATAAGCACAATTAAAGATACTCAACATCACTCATCAGTAGAGTGATGTAAAAGAGCAATGTCAAGAAAAACTACAATGTGATAGCACTTCATACTCATTAGGAAAGGCATACATATTAAACAGAAGCTTTCCAGGTGGTGCTAGTGATAAAGAACCCTCCTGCCAATGCAGGAGACATAAGAGGTGTGGGTTTGATCCCTGGGTTAGGAAGATCCCCTGTAGGAGGGCATGGCAATCTCCTCCAATATTTTTGCCTGGATAAGCCCATAGACAGAGGAGCCTGGTGGGCTACAGTCCACAGGGTCATGCAGAGTCAGACGTGACTGAAGTTATCTTGCAACAACAAAAACACCATGTGGAAGAATTAGAACACTTGTGCACTGTTCGTTGAAAAGTAAAATGGTGCAGTCACTGTGAAAAACACTGTGGTGGTACTTCAAAGAGTTAAAAATAGATTTACCATAAGATCCGGCAATTCTACCACTGGGTATACATTCAAAAGAATTAAAAGCAGAGTCTCCAAGAGATATTTGTGCACTATCTTTATAGCAACATTATTCACAATAGCTAGAAAGTAGAAGCAACCTAAATGTCCATTGATAGATGAATGGATATATACATATAACAGAATATTATTCAGCCTTAAAAATTAAGGAAATTCTAATATATCACTCAATATAAATGAGCCTTGAACCTATATTATCCTAAGTGAAACTAGCCAGTCATGTACAGAAATACTGTATGATTTCACTCAGATGAGGCTACAGAAAGTATAGAATGATGGTTGCCAGAGGCTGAGGGGAAAGAAAAAATGGAGAGTTCTTGTTTAATAGGCACAGACTTTAAGTTTTGTAAGGTAAATAGTGTTCTAGATGGATGGTATTAATATAAATGGTTGTTCAACAATAAAAACATACTTAATGTCACCAAGTGTAAACTTAAAAATTGTTAACATAGTAAAATTATGTATTTTACCACCAAACTGTAAAAACTTCTCTCTGATTTCCCCTCAGCCTCACTGAAACTATCCAATGAGTTTTTTTACTTCAACAGCAGACTAGACACAGGAGAAGGTAGAATAGTGAAGTGAAGATGCATCCAGAGAAAATACCCATATGGAAAAATCAAAGAAGAGAATGAAAAAGTTAAAAAAAAGAAAACAGAAGAGTAATACATGCATTAAAGTGAAGTGAAGTCACTCAATCATGTCCGACTCTTTGCGACCCCATGGACTATAACCTACAAGCCTCCTCTGTCCATGGGATTTTTCAGCAAGAGCACTAGATTGGGTTGTCATTTCCTTCTCCAGGGGATCTTCCTGACCCAGGGATAGAACCCAGGTCTCGTGCATTGCAGGCAGACGCTTTACCATCTAAGCCACCAGGGAAGTATAGTGTATTGAACACAGTAAAAATAAATAAATAGTCTATCATAGGTATGCTTCCCAGGTGGCGCAGTGGTAAAGAATCTGCCTGCCAACGCAAGAGAAACAAAAGATGGGGGTCGGAAAGATCCCTGAGTCAGGAAGACTCCCTGGAGGAGGAAATGGCATCTGCTCTGGTATTCTTGCCTGGAAAATTCCATGGACAGAGAAGCCTGACGGGCTACATACAGTTCATGGAGTTGCAGAGTCAGACATGACTGAGCGTGTGTGCACACACACACACACAGACGTCATAGATACAAGTCCCAGAAGGAGAGGAGAGAGACTAGGGCAGACCTAACAACTGAAGCGACAAAGGATCAGAATCTTTTGAATGATTAAAATCTCCCAAGAGGATGAATACAAAGAAAGCCAATCAAAGCACACATAGTTCGCCTGTTGAAAACCAAAGACAAAAATAAGAACTGCTAATTCCAGTTTTCCCCAGTAGCCAGTCCTGCCTGGGCCAAGTCTGATATCTAGTCCTTTTCCGGATTTGTCAAATGCCTCCAGGAAATAAAATGATTGCCAACTTCAGCTCATATAGGTAGTGGTCTTTCTCCCTCCAGAATTTTATGCTATTGAGTCCCTTCTGCTTCCACATTTCTTTGGTGTCTTAAAATAATTTTTGGAATTTTCCTATTATTTCTATTTGGGGAGCAGAATCTCATCTAAGTACATACCTTTGTTCTGTTTGCCTATTCATAGAGACTGTGGTTTTCCTAAAGATTTGCCTATTTATTGTGGATGGGGTCAAAGTGGAGAAAGAAAGAGAATAGGAAAGTTGTCTGAAAATCATCTAGGGAGCTTTGCAGGAAGTATGGGAACATCATAATGGAGAAGGCAAAAAACCAGATATATGTTGAAGTGCTTTCCAAACGATCCTGACATCCCTCTATCACTCATTCCTGAGTATCAACAGACTTTAGAAAAAAGAGCACATCACAGCCACATGAAATTCTAGCCCATGTGAAATTATACAGTTGACCCTTAAACAGTGTGGGATTTAGGGGTGCTGACTCTCCGCACAGTTGAAAATTCACATAAATTACAGTTGTCCCTCCATACCAACGGTTCCTCCATATCTACAGATTCAACCAACCAGGGATCATGTAGTACTGCAATATTCACTACTGAAAAGAATCCACATATAAGGGGACCCTTGCAGTTTAAAGCCATGGTGTTCAAGGGGCAACTGTATTTCTTTTCATAAGTTAACAAATACTGATGTATATAGTGATTCCTATGCTGCTGCTAAGTCGCTTCAGTCGTGTCCAACTCTGTGTGACCCCATAGATGGCAGCCCACCAGGCTCCTCCATCCCTGAGATTCTCCAGGCAAGAACACTGGAGTGGGTTGCCATTTCCTTCTCCAATGCATGAAAATGAAAAGTGAAAGTGAAGTTGCTCAGTCATGTCCAACTCTTAGCGACCCCATGGACTGCAGCCTACCAGGCTCCTCCAACCATGGGATTTTCCAGGCAAGAGTACCGGAGTGGGGTACCATTGCCTTCTCCAAGTGATTCCTATAGGGTAGTTAATATAAAGCTACTCCTGAGTATTCAACTCATTCTCAGAAACCCCAAACCATATTCAGTTGCCAAAACTGATGACCAAAATCTGGACTGAGGTGAAGTTACCTGGTTAAATGGCAGTCAGTCAGCTAAAATCAAGAGTTCCCATCGCAAGATCAGGCAGCATCAGGGAAGACCAGCTGACTGACACATCTCTGTGTCTCCTACGCAGGCAGCTTCTTCACCAACTTCATTTACCAACTGACCTTCATTAGATAAGGGTATAAGGAAGAAATGAATCTTGTGATTCTTAGAGCAGATAGCATGAATTCCTCTAACACAGAAATTGGTATCTTGAATTGGGATGCTACTAAAAGCAAAAGCCCAGAATTTGTGCCAGACCGTAAAAAATGAGTGACAAGCAAACCATTGTTGGAAGCTAAAAAGATTATATTAAACAAGTGTCATACACTTGATGAAACACTAGAACATGAAATACAATGCTCTAACCTGGATGTCAGATCACATGTCTAACGACCTCGTAGCTTTAGGGAAGAATTTGGAAAACAGGATGCTACCAGTATTTATTGGACACTCTTGGTTGCTTTTGATTAGGTATTACCAAAAAAAGAGATGAATTCAGAAAAGAATCAACTTGTTTGCAAGCAGAAATAAAATGAACAGAAAGTCCAGAAATCCAGGGCTTTGCAGGATTGTAAAATCTGGTTCTTCTAACTTTAAACTGTTAGGGATGGGTTTTTTGAAGCCTCTGAAGACAAAACCCTTGTAAAACTTCTCAACTGATAAACATGACTAGGGAAAAGATCAGATTAAAAGTTCCAAGTGGTTTCATGATAGTCATATTTTAGCCATATTTAAGTTGAGACAGAGAGGCATGGGGGTAAAGAAACAATGATTTTCAAAACTGTATCTGAGAACTATATTTCAGGAGAAATCTGGGTATGTTTACTCCCATAAGAGATGGATTTGAAATAGATTGTAGAAGCCCACTATGTTTTTGAGGGAATTATGTTTCCTAAGAATCCATGAATCTGGATTTTTAAAAGTATTTGATTGTTCAAAACTTAAAAACAATCCTTAAGACTTCCATAAACATACATAGCATGCTTTATAAACTACACAATCCCCCTAAAGAGCATTTTCTATATTAAGAAACACCTCAGACCGGTGAGCCATCTCAAAGAACCAGGAGCCACAGAGAACAATGAATAAAAGAACTGTTCCCAGAATAAATATAATAAAGGAACCACCCCACCCCAAGGACAGGTGACTTAATGACACCTACCCAATGTGTTTCAGAATTGCTCCACTCTCCCCCGCCCCACCACTTTTTTTTTAAACTTTTTATTTTGTATTGAGGATTGAAGGCAGGAGGAGAAGGGGACAACAGAGGATGAGATGGTTGGATGACATCACCGACTTGATGGACATGAGTTTGAGTAAGATCCAGGAGTTGGTGATGGACAGGGAGGCCTGGCGTGCTGCAGTCCATGGGGTCGCAAAGAATCAGACACGACTGAGCGACTGAACTGAACTGATAGCCAATTAACAAAGTTGTGGCTGTTTCAGACAGACAGCAAAAGAACTAGCCATACATAAATATGTGCCCATTCTCCCCCAAACTCCCCTCCCATCCAGGCTGCTACATAACCCTGAGCAGAGTTCCGTGTGCTGTACAATAGGTCCTTGTTGGTTCTGAAGGGCTGTTTATCGTGGTTATCCCAGTCCAGTCACATCAGTGTGTTCTGTTTGTGTGTGGAGGGATAGGGAATGGGGAAAAGCATGTAACTTTCTTATCTCATCAATTGCCAAGCTAAGAAAACCAACATGTGGACTTGATGGAAATGGCTACATGAAATTGGGTTCCTGAGCTTTAAGCAGAGAGCATGGACTGGGTGGGGCTTTGAGTGGCCCCCTTGGTGTGCATGTCCTACGCGTGAAAGTAGGAGTGAAAAAGGCTTCCATGGTCAGGGTGGCAGCCTATGGCAGAGGCTTGCTAGATACTCACCAATCCTGTTTCCCTCTTCTTGACACAAAAGACTACATTTCCCAGTATACTTTATAGTTAGGTTGGAACAGCAAGAATGTCTTCTGGCCAGTGGGATGTGGATAGAAGTGATCATACTTAGTCCCTGTACCATCTAATAAGGTGGTCACTAAATTTAAGTTTAAATAAAATAAAAAATCGAATTTCTCAGGAACAATACATTTCAAGTGCTCGTCCCACATGTCTAGTGGGATTTGCACCATACCAGCTGGTACAGATACCAAATGTTTCCTTCATCACAGAAGTTCTATTCAGCAGTCCTGCTCGAGTCCTGCTGCAGTGACCTTGGCAGTCATTTTCTAAATGAGATGAAGGCTCAGAAGGCCCAAAGGATGGGGAGAATGGTGGCTCTAATGATTAGGACAAATTTCATAGATTTAAGTTTCAATTAGAATAAAAATGTACCTCTTGTTAAACAAGTGACCAATGGATAAAACAGTCCTATTTATGACTGCAGCAGATAGCTGGGGACAAGGGGAATAATGTTTGGTGCTTTAATAACAATGTTATCAACACTGAAGATGTTAGTATCCTTTATCTGCTTATCGTATTTGCAAAGTGCTACGTAAATAAGCCAACAGATTATCCTGACTTCTAGACTGATTATCCCCTCAGAAATCTTATTACCACACTTGAATTATGCTCTCTACCAAGGAAGAGTTTGTAAATCAAAGGGAAACCTCAGGGCTTGCTAAAACACATTACAAATCAATAAAGTCCTGTGATGACTGCAAAAGTGCTTTTAGAAAATTGAATATTATCTAAATTATGATTAGGGCCAATGGCTGCTTGTATGAAAGATTCTTTATGACAAACCTAGACAGTGTAGGTTTAAAAGCAGAAACATCATTTTGCCAACAAAGGTCCGTATAGTCAAAGCTATGGCTTTTTCAGTAGTCATGTATGGATGTAAGAGCTGGACCATAAAGAAGGCTGAGTGCCAGAGAATTGATGCTTTCAAATTGTGGTGCTGGAGGACTCTTGAGAGTCCGTTGGACTGCAAGGAGATCAAACCAGTCAATCCTAAAGTAAATCAACCCTGACTATTCATTGGAAAGACTGATGCTGAATACTTTCCCAATACTTTGGCCACCTGATGTGAAAAGCTGACTCATTGGAAAAGCTCCTGATGCTGGGAAAGATTAGGGGCAGGAGGAGAAGGGGGCGACAGAGGATGAGATGGCTGTATGGCATCACCAACTCTATGGACTTGAGTTTGAGCAAACTCTGGGAGAAAGTGAAGGACAGGGAAGCCTGGCGTGCTGCACTTCATGGGGTCACAAAGAGCGAGACATGGCTTGGTGACTGAACAACAACCATAAAAATTCTTTCCACCCCTCCACTCAACAGAATCAAGTTAACAGAGCACTTTGTGAAAAAAAAAAATTAAGTGGATTTTTTTTCCTAAAGAAAATGTAGGATAATTTCCAACATGATGTACTCTCTTTCCTGATTCGGTTTTTTGAACATTTCTCCAAAAGAAACTAATGGGTAACAAGCATCATTCATGACCTTAGCTTTCTCTCTGATGCTTCTGACAAGGTCAAATGGCTCATGTTATTCTGGAGCCACAGGTGTTGTCTATTTTTTTTTCCATTCATGAGTATGTGTCTATATGAACCTATAGATAAATTATGCACCTTCCTTTTTAAGATTTTGCCTTTCTGTATATCTAAATTCAAGCATGGTCATACACACACACACAAACATATCACACTGGTAGCAGCAGCATTTTGAGGGGAAAGACAAATAACATGATTCTACCAGTATCTATGTGACCATAGGCATAGTCACTTAATTTTTTAGGACCTGTTTCATTCTAAAATGCATTCAAGAATGGAATAATCTCTAAGACCCATTCTTTTTAACTCTCATTACTTATGGCTTTAATGCAAAGTAAAATCAAATAGAAAAATATATCAAGAAATATTCTACTTAAATTTCATTTCCCAGTTTAAACATTTATGAGATTTAGGGAAGAATATTTGACTTATTATTTATTCATGTCTATAAACAAATTAAAGTTTCTTTGAATTTACCTAAGTATTCTTGAATTCACAGAAACTTTGGCTATAAGGGTAAACTCTCAAACCAGTAAATGTCAGGATTGATGGGCTGATCTTGCTGGCTGGATAATCTAGGATGACATTTGCTGTGATACAGAATTTGACCAAACCAAATGTGTATTTTTGTCCTATAAATTGAAAAATTGTCCTGCTGACATTGTTATCTCATGTGAGGCTTCATCCATCTAACTTTGAGTCACTCTAATCTCTCAAATAGCTTTCTTCCATCGGGTCCTTTTTAAGTAACACAAATGATCATATGACCTCAGAGAAAATACTCGATCTTTGTCAGTGTCCCTTAATACCTCCAGAGGAAAACAATGTTTAGTCAGGAGACAGGACTATAATGTGGAAATAGTGTCACATTGGGAACCAGGAAAACAATCTGAGCTTCATTCAGAAAGTTTCCATTCAATCTTTTGAGTTTCCATTCAATGAAAAACATTTATTGAGTAATCACTACATCCAAAAACGTTGGGCTAGGATTTGGGGATATAGTGGGGACTAAGACAGAAAAGACTTCCTAACTCAGGAAGGGGGGAAGATAAGCATTAAACACACAATTCCAAGTGTGATAAGAATTTCCAAGGGGGATATAAAGGGTACTATGGGAACACAGAAGAGAAGACTTTACTAAGTCTAAGGGATAAGTTGAGATCAGAAAATCAAGTGAGAGTTGTTCAGAGGGAGATAAAGGAGAATTAATCCAAGCAGTCGGGAAAGCACGTGCAAAGGTTTAGAGGCAAAGCAAAGCATCATGCGCATGTGGAAATAAGGGAGGCTGTAACCAGCCAGAGAACAGGGGGAAATAGCCTGGGATGAAGATGAGGTACCTAGGAACCACAGTGTGGAAGACTCTGAAGTAACATTACCAGCTGTGATCTCAGGACCCCTTCTCTCTCAAATAGACTTGAGAAATTCTGTGACTTCTTCACCTCTCCAGGCCACTGCGCTACAGGAGGTCACAGTAGGGGGACTGTACAGAATCTTCTAGCTCAAAGGTTGAAAGGTCTGTGGCATCTCATTGGTCTATGTCTCAGAAGTTAACTAGCTTAAATTCAAGGGTTGAGGGACACGCAGCTATTTAGGGTAAATATAGCCTGATGTCTCAAGCAATTTTTCACTGTTCCATGAATTTTATGGATGTCTCAACACAAGACAAGGACATCAAATTGTCATGCTGTGTGGTCTAGTCATGAAGTGGAGATCCTGAGAATATGAGGTTGTCAGTCCTGCTTTGGGTCTGTTGCTGACTTACCCAGATGATTATTAATTTCCACCTTATCAGTTCTATTCATCCCTCTGAACTCTCATGGGTGTACTGAAAATGCTTCTCTTAGAATTGTTGTGGTTTAGTCACTAAGTCGTGTCTGACTCTTTTGTGACCTCATGGACTGCAGTACGCCAGTCTCCTCTGTCCATGGGATTACCCAGGCAAGAATACTGGAGTGGGTTGCCATTTCCTTCTCCAGGGGATCTTCCTGACCCAGGGATCGAACCTGCATCTCCTGCATTGGCAGGTGGATTCTTTATACTGAGCCACTGGGGAAGCCCCTCTCCTAGAGCAGTCATGATTAAGATGCATAAGATGTTCTAAGTATATATGTAGAATAAAATGTATGGGCAATTGAATTGGTTCAGTTCAGCCCAGCCAGGTAAGTGATCTGAATTTCCGCAAGATCATATTTCTTCATATTCTTATGTATTAGGTGAAATAATTTGACCTGGGACAAAGTTCTAGTAAGCAGATTCACAGAGGGCAAATAGCAACTGCCAAGACTGCAGGCCTTGCAAAATCAGAAAAATGTCTTTTTTTTGTTCTGCTATATTTAGAACACCTAGGTAGTGTCAGGGCCATAACTCAATAAATATTTATAGAAAATGCAAATTTATCAAGATGTCTCTTAGTATAGTTTATGTTGACCCAATTTACCTTGGTAAATATGCAGCAGAAACTCATAAAAATCATAGAGGATATTAACTCACATTTCTAGAAATGATCCATTTTCTGTTACCCATTGTGGTTTACTTTGTATAGTTCTTGATTTCCTTGGTTTTTTAACCTTAGTTTGGCTCAGTCACTTGATGTTAAATTTGCTCTAACCACTCCAGTCTTTGATAATCCATTTTGAGCTCACCACCCCAGCTTAACTGGCATCTTACTTTCTACCAAAGGCTAATATTTGACCCTTGGAATATCACACACTATGACAACAGCCTTTAATTTAAATCTTCTGGTGATACAGAATAAGCTACTAATAAAAGCAAGGTGCATACATCACTAGGAAGCCCTGCATTGCATTATGGCAAAAGTTGCTTCCCTCAGCTTTAAGTCATTTAAGGTAATTCTTTCCCTTGGAGAAACAGAATAAGTCCACTCCCTGTTTCTCATGACAGCAATCCAGATAAGTGAAAGTTAATGATTATGTTCTTCCTCAAGCTTTTCTTCTCCAGAAACTTTCAACTATCCTACAAGACATACTTTTGAACTCATCTACCTTTCTGATAAATTTGAGTATTTAAAACAGAAATTTCATGGTAAAAGCCACAATAATCAAAGTCAAGATGGAATACATCAGATATATAACAGAGTAAAGCTAGTATTTCTATTGATAACATGTAAGTGACTCATACAAATTAAGAAGAGAGGTACAAAACTCTGATTAAAGTATTGGCAAGATATGAATAAACAATTAACAAAAAATAATGACTGTCAAGTAAATGAAAAGATGCTCAATCTCACTCATAATTAGATTTTATGAAATATGTTAATGAAAATTAAATTACACTAAATATATCACTCTCATCCAGCGTAAAAGTAAAAAAAAACAACAGAAGAGACATTTTGTTGGTGTTGCTCTGTAGAAAGAAGCACTCTCATGTGCTGCTGATGGGAATATAAACTAGAGCCAGTCTTTTGGAGAAGAATCTGGGTTTACATAATAAAAAAAAAATACATATGCAGTTACCTGTTGAAATGGAGTTCCTCTGCTGAGTTTATCATTAACCTCACTATTTAAAATTGTATTCCCTTTCTTGTCCTGAACCTGTTTCCCTCAAGACTGAGAAATATCAAAGAAGAGGGTATATTGAAACTGCCTACAAGCCGCTGTGTCCTTTCCTTTGAAGTAAAAGGCTTTTGCTTTAGTCTCTGAGGCCTCCCCTGAGTTTCAAAAGGTTGGCTTAAGAGTTAGTGATTACAAAATGTGAAGAGGTAGAAACAAAGAATACTTACTGGGCTGAGAAACGGGCAACAATTTAAATTATAAACCAGTTGCATAGAAGAATCACAGAGCTCCCAGTTCCCTGAAGATGTAGATAAAGCTCTTACACACATGCCTAAGGTGTTTTTACAGGAAACAGATGAAAAGTGTTGATCACATGCACTTAGACACCAGGCAGGTTGAAATCAGAAGACTGGAGCTACTTGAGACTTCACTTTGATGCCAACCCATCTGAGAATTGTGCATGAGTTGATCATACACCCTGCAGCCCCCTCCCTCACACTGTCTTTAAAAAATTTCCAGAGGGATCGGGTGGAGAGGGAGGTGGGAGGGGGGACCGGGATGGGGAATACACGTAAATCCATGGCTAATTCATTTCAATGTATGACAAAAACCACTGCAATGATGTAAAGTAATTAGCCTCCAACTAATAAAAATAAATGGAAAAAAAATAAAAAAATAAAAAAATAAAAATTTCCCCGAAAGCCATCAGGGAGTTTGAGTCTTTTGAGCATGAACTGCTCGTTCTCCTTGCTCAGCACCATCTAATAAATGTTTCACTTTCCTTCACCACAACCTGGTGTCAGTAGATTGATTTTACTGCTCAAAGGTAAGCAGATCCAAGTCCAGATTCAGTAATACTATTGATCCAGCCGAAGAGTTAAAGCAATTGCTATAAGTAGTTGTAGAAATTTACCCTAAAGACATACCCTTAGCAATATATACACATGCAAGATTGTTCATTGCAGAATTGTTGTAACAGTACAGTACTGGAAACAAATGTAGCAAAGTGATTGAATAAATTATGGTACATGCACACAATGTAGTACTACCATGTATCTGTAAAAAAAAATGACATTATCTATGAACTAATATAGAGTAATTTTTAGGGTATAATATTAGGTGAATAGAAGGAATATATTCCAGAGTGTCTACTGTATGCTACTTTAAGTAGCAGACAGGAAAAATAAGAAAATATATATAAATGTACTTATTTTAAAAAATAAGATGAACTGAAAACTAGCAATTTTGGTTACCCACAGATAGTGGGTAGAAACAGGATGAAAAACAGGAATGTGGTAGGAATTGGGGGATAACATTCTTTGAGTAAAATAATTACACAGTTTTAACTTAGAACTATTTAATATCTCACATAATCAAAATACAGATATTTAACTAAAATGAATGGTGAGGAAGGAGATGCCAAAAGGAATATTAACAGAAAAACGATGAGCCAAATTCTATTACCAATAACAAAACCACACTGATGATGTGGTGGTGCTGGATAACTAACCAATGTAACTTCAGAAACAGTGGTTTGACTACATAACCTAAGACTAATTAGAAAAGAAAAAGACTATACAAATATTGTACTTCTAGTTGGTAGGTTTGTTTTCTACAGGGTTATGGGTTAGCAGTTCTGAAACTACTTCATGAGTAGTGAATGAATCAGCATATATATTATGAGTAATAAGAGCTAGGTTGCTCTTTGTCAGAGAAAAAAGTTGCAAATCAGGAGGAGGGGAAGGCTAGAATAAGCCGTAAGGAGCGGAACTGAAATTGGAGGAATTAACATAAATTCAAGGACTTAAGAATATATACAAATAGAAATAAAAATAGTTATAGGGGGTGTGTGTGTGCGCAAGTGTGCACACACAGTATAGTTCCGTCTCCTGAGGGGGACTACAGTTAACTATATCTCTGTATTAGTAAGCATACCTGAATCCTATCCTCTAATAAAAGTAACTGCTTCAATAAGATGTCATTCTTAATAAAAGGAACCAGGACTCCTTGCAGGGATATATCTCAAGGCTTCTGTGTGTTAGTCGTTCAGTCGTGGTCTGACTTTTCGTGACTCCATGGACTGTAGCCCACCAGGCTCCTCTGTCCATGAAAATTTCCAAGCAAGAATACTGGAGTGGGTTGCCATTCCCTTCTCCAGGGTATCTTCCCAACCCAGGGATCACATCTGGGTCTCCCACATTGCAGGCAGACTCTTTACTCTCTGAGCTACCAGGGAATATGTTCAAAGCTTGGGCAGGGAAAATATAAGATGAACCTGGAACATTTTATGGGGACAGAGATTAGGAAATGCTTGAAAAATGATAGAGCTATATCCAAAAGACACTGAAGCCAATTGAATAAGCTACAATGAACAAATCCAGAACAATTTGAGCAAAATAGAGTGAAATAAAAATCTATAAGTCCACAGAGATATAAATAATTGAAGAGATACATAAATGGTGGAGAAAGGAAAGCTCCTCCTTAACTTAGACTCTAATTGATGATGTAGAAATTTTACTAGCAAACCAGCATTTAGTAAACATCTGAGTAACAATTATCCAGTCAAGACTTATCAATGGAAGCCAAAATTCGTAGACAAAAAATTATGAGAAACAAGCTGTTTACACGATCTCAAAGTATCTCCCCATAAGATACTCATTCATTACAAGGAAAAATAATACAGTGAAGGAGCCTAGCAGACACCACCTTTACCAATGTTGAAAGATGCAATGTGCAATCCTAGACTAGATCCTCATTTATAAAAATGACACTCCTGGAATAACCGGCAAAATTTGAACAAAGTCTGTAGAATACATAATATAACGGTATCAATGCTAAGCTTCTGATTTTGCTAACTGTACCATGGGCGTTATGGGCTGAATTGTGCCCTTCCCCTGTTGAAGTACTCACTCCCTTATCTCAGAATGTGACAATTTGGTGGTAGGGCTTTTAAAGAGGTGATTAAGGTAAAACGAGGTCATGTAGGTAGGCCCTAATCCCACATGACTGATGTCTTTATAAAAAGAGGAGACTGGCAAACTGCAACAGAGAGATGACTGTCAGGACACAGTGAGAAAGTGGCTGTCTGCCAGCCAAGGAGTGAGGACTCAAGAAAAGCCTAAACTTGCTGACACCGTGATCTTGGAATTCTCATTTCCAGAACTCTGTGAAAATAGATTTCACTTCAGCCACCTGGTCTACAGTATTTTATAATGGCAGCTCTAGAAAACTAATACAGTGAACAATGAAGTATCATTCAGTCTTTAAACAGGAGGACATTTTGACCACATGCTAGAACATAATGAACCTTGAAGACATTATGGTAAATGAAACAAGCCAATCACAAAAGGGCAAATACTGCCTGAGTCCACTTATATGAAGTACCTAGAGTAGTCAAATTTATAGAGACAAAGTAGAATGGTGGGGGCCAGGGGCTGGGGAGTTGGTATTTAATGGGTACAGAGTTTTAGTAATGCAAGATGAAAAGATTTCTGGAGACCGATGTTGTGATGGTTTGCAGCAACATGAATGTCCTTAACGTCACTGAAAGTCGCTCAGTCATATTCAACTCTTGCAACCCCATGGACTGTACAGTCCATGGAATTCCCCAGGCCAGAATACTGGAGTGGGTAGTGTTTCCCTTCTCCAGAGGATCTTCCTAACCCAGGTATTGAACCCAGGTCTCCCGCATTGCAGGCGGATTCTTTACCAGTTGAGCCACCAGGGAAGCGGTCAACTAATGTCACTGAACTATACACTTAAAAATGGTTAAGATAAGTTTTACGATATGTATATTTGGGCAGAATTAAAAATAAAAATAAAGGAGAGGGAATTTTGGATATAGAGACAGGAGGCACAGGGTGGACATCATGGAATGATAGAGGCAGAAACTGGAGTGAGGCAGCTATAAACCAAGGGTGGCCAGGAGTCCCCAGAAGCTAAGAAAAGCCAAGGAAGGATTCTCCTAAGAGCCCCAAGAAGGAACTCTGTCTTACTGACACACCTTGATTTCAGATGTCTAGCTTTCAGAACAGTGAGAGAATACAACTTTGTTGTCTAAAGGAAAGGTAAGAAGAAAGGAAAGGAGGGAGAATGGGGAAGGGAAGGGAGGAGGGAAGAGGAAGTTCAGAAGGAAGAGAGAGGGAGGGAAAGAAGAAAAGAGGAAACTGTGAGCCTGAGAGAGCCTGTCTGTGAAACAAAATACAGTGTGACTTATCTAGTCCACTTGGAACTGATTCAGGAGAGTAAATGATCACTACTTCACGTGGGTGAAGTTCTGGAAATGTGCAAGTCTTCAGTATCTGGAAGTACATCTGCCCAAACAACAGTCAAGTAGCATTCTTTCCCTGGTGGAGTCCACTTACCTTTGTAAATCGTTGCCTAAACATCACATTACCAAGAGGAAAGGGTGAAGCAGACACTTTGTCTCCTGTGACCCTATTTGCAGTTCCTCCTACTCTTCTTGTCGTTGTTCAGTCACTAAGTCATGTCCAACTCTTTGTGACCCATGGACTGTAGCCCTCCAGGCTACTCTGTCCATGGGATTTCCCAGGCGAGAATACTGGAGTGGGTTGCCATTCCTTTCTCCATCTTCCCACTTCTGCTTTTCACCAAAATAGCAATGAAAGTGAGAGTGTTAGTTGCTCAGTTGTGTCTGACTCTTTATGACCCTATGGACTGTTGCCTACCAGGCTTCACTGCCCATGATATTCTCCAGGCAAGAATACTGGAGTGAGTTTCCACGCCCTTCTCCAGGCAATCTTCCCAGCCCAGGGATCAAATCCCTGTCTCTTTTGTCTCATTTACAGGCAGGCAGATTCTTTACCACTACCACCACCTGAAAGTAGTAATTGTGGAGGGCAAATGGTAAAGGAGTTATAAGACTTCTTTTTATTTTCTGTGTGTGTTCACTTTTTTACTTACCTACTCATATTCAACAGTCAACCATTAAGTACGTTATATGTTCTGAGGGGTAATTTACTTAGTTGACAAATATTGATCGAGTGTCTGCCATGTGCTAGTATAGGTATCAGAGATACAGTAGGGAACAAAACAGCATCCTTGTGGCTGCCATGAAAATGGGCATCTCAGGGAATGCCATTTATTGACAGCCCCAGCTTCTGTGCTCTGAAATCTATCACTATATTCCTGCCAAGGGTACACTTCCAAAGACTCCTCCCAGTTAACAACTGAACTTGGCAGAAGTAAGAAGGCCAACCAGGTCCTGGAAGAGACAATTCCTCTGATGTATGATCTTTGACTGACTTTTTTCTTGAAACATTCTTAAAGTTATACTGCAAACTGCAGTGCCCTTCCTTCTGCCTTCCACCCCCTCTCCTTCACCAGGGTCAGTACTCCATTATGGTCTACCCTGTCTACCAGTTTCCTCTGGTTCTTTTCCCATATTCTCTGACTGGGGTATCCCCCCAATAAATTTCTTGCATGTTGGATCCTATGTTTTTTTTTTCAGATTTTTGTTTTTAATTTTTGTTGGGGCTCCCCTGATGGCTCAGACAGTAAAGAATCTGCCTACAATTAGGCAGACTTGGGTTCAGTCCCTGGGTTGGGAAGATCCTCTGAGGAAGAGAATGGCTACCCACACTTCAGTATTCTTGCCTGGAGAATTCCATTTTGTTTTTGTTTTAATTTTTATTGGCCTATAGTTGCTTTATATACAATGTAGTGTTAGTTTCTGCTGTATAGTGAAGTAAATCAGCTATTCATATATACATATCCACTCTTTTTTTGGTGGGGATTCCCATTCCATTCAGTTTACCACAATGCATTAAGTAGAGTTCCCTGCGCTATACAGTAGGTTCTCAAAGTCATCTATTTCATACATAGTATCAATAGTGTCAACCTCAATCTCCCAGTTCATCTTCCATCCCCCTTGGTATCCATACATTTGTTCTCTCCATCTGTGTCTCTATTTCTTTAATCCCACCTTGATGTCTGCTTCTTGGTGAACCCTGACTAACATGGTCCCCAACTCCCTGCAGGAAGGGGCAGAGGGAGAATGCCCTCTGGAGTCTGATTGCGTGTGTTCAAAGCCAGGTCTTACCACTTATTGGCAAGCTATTTCATCTCCCCCCACCTCAGTTTCATTACAGACTTAGATTCAGTGTCATCACTTGTAAATTAAGGGTAGTAATAATAAACTAAGTTCACAGGGTGCTTGTGAGGATTAAACACATTATTATATGGGTGAAAGCTCCTAGAATGGTGCGAGGTACATGGTCTATATAAATGCTGGTTAATACAGACCTTGCATTTTAGTGAAGAAGAAGAGAGAGAAATCAGATAGATCAAACAGGTGGCAATCATACTAAGGTGAAATTCAGAAGGAGGATGTGACATGATGACCAAGGAGCTCTTTTAGATCAGGAATCAGGAAATGTCTACAAGAGAGTGTCCACCATGTTGAGATCTGGAGAAGACTGATTAGCTGAAGGAAACAGCTTGCGCAAAGACGTTAAGGTAAACATAGGCAGGTCATGCTTCAGAAAGGATAAGAAAGTCAAGGAAACTGGAGGGGAGAGAACAAGGAGAATAGTAGGTGAGGAGACTGGGAGACGGGTGGAAGCCAGATCATGTAGAATCGAGTAGGCCAGACAAGGAGTTTCATTTCTTCTCTTGTTAATTTGCACATTTGCCAGCCACCCAACTAAGTGGCAAACCCTCTGATAATTCTGGCTCTACATTTTCTATTCCCATGATTAGAGGTAACTTGAAGTAGCAGTGACCTATGACCCCAGGCAAAGGTCATACAGGGGGCAAAACCATCTTCTAAAGAATCTCTTTCCTTCTTTGAGTTTTTGCATAACTAGATAAAATTTTCTGCTCTTGGCACATTTTTTCTATTCTTGGATATTTTGGGGATAAACATAGGCTTGTTGTTTTACCAAGTTTTACCTTATAGATACTTTACTTTTCTTAATAAAAAAGTGAATATATATAAAAATAACTTTATTTTAAAATATATATATATATATATATATATATAACTTTTTTTAAAAGTTAAAAATAACAACTAGATTCACTTTGTTATCAAAGTCCTGGTGGTTTAAAGCAACTACCACCACCATCTACCAACTCTGTGATTGGCTGTTATCCTAAGCATTGCTGAGCTTGGCTAAACTTGCTGCACTGCAGTTGACCTGACCAGCAGGCAATGAGTGCCTTTCAAAAGTGGGCAAAGATTGATAACCACTCTAGCCATGACATGATAGTCTTGAAATGCCCAGGAGAAGGTGTGTCTATTTTACTTTGTGTTGTATTTTACTGTGAAGCCAGAGGCTGAAGTTTGGTGTTTTCAAGGTCCTACGTACTCACTCACTTTTCCTGAACCCAGACCTGTCTCTGTACTTGTCCATGGCCATATAATTCATCGGGGTCTCAGCTTCCTCACTTATAAAATGAGGATAATATATCATTTCTACTTGCCTTGGGAGGCTGAGTGAGTGAAGTTTTCTCTGGTAGATTCTTCTGAATCTGGGTCCATGAGGCAATGAGGAGTCATGGGGGCGAGGTGGGGGGTGGTTATCCATTTTCCCCACGAGTTCAGTGAAGGTGAAAAAGTTTCTAACTGGAATTCTAGATGGGAAAGTGATAAATAAAGTATTGAGATAGTGAGACAAGCTGATGTGTTTTCATGCCAAATTAGAGTCCTGATAACAAGAATAGCATTTGCAGAAACACCCTTCTGGGCAAAATTACAAGGGACATCAGTCTCTAGGACTCAGGCTGCAGACTGGCAGTCTTGGGTCCTCTCCCAAGAGGTGCCTTAATTTCTCTGTTAAAATCTGTGGACGCCCCAGGAAACCCAGGGATTTCCTTGTTAGATCTGACTCTGGTTAATTGGTGCCTTACCCCAGTCACTGGCCCTCAATTGTTCAGTCTGCAAAATAGAACAACATACAAAATAACCAACCTATCATCTTCCAAGGTTAATGGTGAGTTTACCAGTAACTAGGGAGGGGAGAGGCCAACATAGTCAGAGAACAGAGTGAGCAATTGCAGAAGTACTTCCTGGAATCTTAACACTGAAGGAGAAGAATATAAAATTAACTATACTCTAGGTTAGAGTCAGTTACCAATCCCAAAGAAAGGTAATCCCAAAGAATGCTCAAAATACCACACAATTATGCTCATCTCACACGCTAGTAAAGTAATGCTCAAAACTCTCTAAGCCAGGCTTCAGCAATACGTGAACCGTGAACTTCCAGATGTTCAAGCTGGCTTTAGAAAAGGCAGAGGAACCAGAGGTCAAATTGCCAACATTCGCTGGATCATCGAAAAAGCAAGAGAGTTCCAGAAAAACGTATATTTCTGCTTTATTGACTATGCCGAAGCCTTTGACTATATGGATCACAATAAACTGTGGAAAATTCTGAAAGAGATGGGAATACCAGACCATCTGACCTGCCTCTTGAGAAACCTATATGCAGGTCAGGAAGCAACAATTAGAACTGGACATGGAACAACAGACTACAGATTGCAGCTATGAAATTAAAAGACGCTTACTCCTTGGAAGGAAAGTTATGACCAACCTAGATAGCATATTAAAAAGCAGAGACGTTACTTTTCCAACAAAGGTCCGTCTAGTCAAGCTATGGTTTTTCCAGTGGTCATGTATGGATGTGAGAGTTGGACTGTGAAGAAAGCTGAGTGCTGAAGAACTGATGCTTTTGAACTGTGGTGTTGGAGAAGACTCTTGAGAGTCCCTTGGACTGCAAGGAGATCCAATCAGTCCATCCTAAAGGAGATCAGTCCTGGGTGTTCATTGGAAGGACTGATGCTGAAGCTGAAACTTCAATACTTTGGCCACCTCATGCGAAGAGTTGACTCATTGGAAAAGACAGTGATGCTGGGAGGGATTGGGGCAGGAGGAGAAGGGGATGACAGAGGATGAGATGGTTGGATGGCATCACCGACTCGATGGACATGAGTTTGAGTAAACTCTGGGAGTTTGTGATGGACAGAGAGGCCTGGAGTGCTGTGATTCATGCGGTCACAAAGAGTCGGACACAACTGAGCAACTGAACTGAACTGAACTGAACTCTAGGTTAGACAAAGGGCCATAACAGTAGGAAGGAAATACCTTCTTTTTTTAAAGGTTGCTTTTTATTTATTTTTTAAAAACATTTTATTATTATTTATTATTTATGTGAACCAGTTTTAAAGGCTTTATTGAACTTTTATGTTTTGGCTTTTTGGACACAAGGTATGTGGGATCTTAGCTCCCCAACCAGGGATCAAACCCACACCCCTGGCAGTGGAAAGTGAAGTTTTAACCACTGGATCACCAAGGAAGTCCCATAAATATTTTTAAATTTTGGATTATGGAGGAAGGAAAAAACAGATTCCCTACATTGTATTGCTTATCTGACTATGGAAAATAAAGATATTATTTTTTCCTGATGGTATTCTTTAGCCCAGAGCAGAAGCTCTTAAGTTTGGTTGCTTCTCAGAGTCATCTGTTAAGCCTAATTCAATACTGCTTGAGAGAGGATTTCTAGGACTTCCACTTAAGACTAAGAGTAACAGGGATCATGTTTATTCTCCCACTGGAAACAGCCAAAACACAGCCAAAACATATAAAGCAATAGTTTCCAAGACCTCGGGCATAAGCAAACAAAGGACAGTGATCTCTGAGTCCCAGGAAAGAAACAAGCTAAGTCTATTGATTAGCCCAGCTTGCAGCCAGGTCATTGCCAGCTTCTAGTACGGGTTGGAGCACTGTGGACTGCTTGAACTGAAGAGGGAAAGCCAACATTTTGGTGAAATTAAGTTGGTAGAATTCTCAGGACAAAGTATCAGAGAGAAAAATTTGATAAAGAGAGAGTGTGTGTGTGCCTTGAATATTTGCAGAGTGCATGTGCTAAGTCGCTTCAGTCGTGTCTGACCCTTTGTGACCCCATGGACTGTAGCCTGCCAGGCTCCTCTGTCTATGGGGATTCTCCAGGAAAGAATACTGAAGTGGGTTGCCATTTCTTCCTCCAGGGGATCTTCCCCACCCAGGGATTGAACCTGCATCTTCTGCATTGCAAGAAGATTCATTAGCAGTAAGCCACCTGGGGAGCCCATTTGCAGAGTACCCCTTGAGTATTCACCTGAATATTGGTCAGGGCTTCCCTTGTGGCTCAGCTGGTAAACACTCTGCCTGCAAGGTGAGAGACCTGGGTTTGATCCCTGGGTTGGGACAATCCCCTGGATAAGGAAAAGGCTACCCACTCCGGTATTCTGGCCTGGAGAATTCAGTGGACTCTATAATTCATGGGGTCGCAAAGAGTCAGACATGACTGAGTGACTCACTCACTCACTCACATGTGTATAAAAAAACCTACCTAAAACTAGGGTGAAAAAAATCTGAAAGGATTAAGGGTGACAGTGTCCAGCACTCATACAGGGCCAAGAATAGTGTCTATTCTCAACACCCAGAATGGAAAACCTTAAGATTCAAGGGTAGATTAAACAGAAGTTTTCAGTCATAGGGAATAATTAGCTCCTAACTGATAACTACTTCAGTCCTGCCTAACAAATCTTAAGAGCAAATCAAAAAGAATTAAAGTGTTTCCAGGTAACTTAATTTTGTTCCAGAAGCCTAAGCATATAGAAATATCCAGCACTCAACATGGTAAAATTCAAAATGTCCCAGCATCTAATTAAAAAAAGGCATAAAGAGAAGGAAGAAAATGAAATCCATAATAAGATAAATAAAATAATTGAAAAGAACCCAGAACTGACACAAATACTAGAACTAGTAGATAAGGACATTGAATTTATACACTGATTTTATATAATTTGAAAGTTAACTAGAGACACGAAAGATATTTTAAAAGAGCTAAAGAAAACTTACAGAAATAAAAACTACAATGTCTGAGATAAAAATTCACTGGTTGGGAATAATAGCAGAGTAGAATTGACAAAATAAAAGGTCAGCAAATTATGAAGAAACAGCAATACAAACTATTCAAAATGAAACATACAAAGATAATTTTTAAAAATGATCAGAGCACTAATGAGCTGTGGAATACCTTCAAGCTGCCTGATATATTTTTAATTGGAGAATTCAAAGTGCAAGAGGGTGTCATAATAAATATTTGAAGAAATCATGACTAAGATGTCCCCAAATTTGATGAATACAATAAAAATACAGATGCAAGGATTTCAATAAAATGCTTATCACAGAAACATTAATAAAATTACATCAAGATACATTAAATAAAACTTCAAAACCAGTGATAAGGAGAAAAATATTAAGAGCAGCCAAATGAATAAAAGACATATTATTTGCAGAAGAATAAAGATAAGGAATGAAACAGATGTCATTGGAAACAATGCAAGTGAGAAGACAGTGCAATCACACTTTAAAGGACTAAAATAAAACAACTGTCAACCTAGAATTTTAGGCCCAGAGAAAATATCTTTTAAAAATGAAGGCAAAATGCTTTTTTCAGACTAAGAAACTAGAAAGACTTTTTTTTTTTTGGCCAAATCTATGCTATCATAAATGCTAAAGGAAGTTCTTCAGGCAAAAGAAAAGTGATACCAGATGGAAATATGGTCTGTAAAAATGTATGAAGAAGCTAGAAATGGAAAATATATGGATAAATATTTATGATTTTCTCCTACTCTTTAAATCACTTAAAAAGACAATCATCTTTTAAAACACAAATGATAACAATATGGTGCTTAGTTTATTGTGGTTTTATACATATGTAAAGGTAAAATATTTGACAAATAAAGTACAAAGTTGAGGTAAGCAGAAATATACTATTGTACAGTTCTAGTATACATGAAGTGGTGAAACAGCACTCAACTATGGAGTTTGGTAAGTTAAAGTAGTGTACTATCCATTCTTCAGCAAACACTAAAATAATAAAGCAAAGAGTTATAAATAATAAGCTAATAAAAGCAATAAAGCAGAATCATAAAACCCATTCAAGTATTCCCAAAAGAAAGCAGAAAAAGAAGGAAAGCAGAGCAGGGAAGAGTACAGGGAACAAATATTAAACAAAAAACAAGACAGAAAAATCCAGCCATATCAATAATCACAATAAATAGAATGGTCAAAATAAGACAACTGAAAGGCAAAATGTGTGAGTGTACAAAATGTGAGACTTAACTATATCATTTGCAAATATTTTCTCCCATTCAGTATATTGCCTTTTAATTATGTTTATGATTTCCTTTGTTGTCCAAAAGCTTTTAAATTTAATTAGGTCCCATATGTTTATTTTTGCTTTTGTTTCTGTTGCTTTTGGAAGGAGATCCAAAAAAATATTGCTCAGTTTATGTCAAAGAGTATTCTACCTGTTTTCTTCTGGGAATTTTATGGTTTCTGATATTACCTGTATGATTAAATGGTCTTCAATTATTTTAAGTTTATTTTTGTATATGGTGTGATAAAAATGTTCTAAGCAAATTCTTCTATATATCAGGTTTCCCAGAACCACTTATTGAAGACATTCTTTTCTCCATTGTATATTCTTACCTCCTTTGTCATAGATTAATTGAGCATAGGTTTCTTTCTTTCTGTTACACTGATGTCTGTGTCTGTTTTTGGACCAGTACTGTACTGTTTTGATTGCTGTAGTTTTGTAGTATAGTCTGAAGCTAGGGCATGCAACACCGCCAGCTCTGATCTTCATAATCAGGATTGTTTTGGCTATTCATGTCTTTGGTGTTCCCATAGAAATTTTAAAATTACTTGTTCTAGTTGTGTGAAAAATTCCACTGGTAGTTTGATAGGGATTGCATTGAATCTACTGAGATTGTTTTGGATAGTATTAATATGGCCATTTTAATACTATTAATTCTTCCAATCCAAGAACATGGTATATCTTTCTATTTGTGTCATCTTCAGTTTCTTTCATCAGTGTTATACAGTTTTCTGAGTATAGGTCTTTTACCTCCTTAGATAAGTTTATTCCTAGGTATTATAATCTTATTCTTTTTACTCTGATGGTAAATGGGACTGTTTATTTAATTTCTGTTTATGACAGTTCTTTGTTAGTATATAGATATGCAATGGATTTCTGTATGTTAATTTTATATCCTGCAACTTTACCAACTTCACTGATGAGCTCTAGTGACATCATTAGGATTTTCTACATACAGCATCATGTCATCTGCAAACAGCAACAGTTTTACTTCTTCCTTTCCAATTCAGATTCCTTTTATTTCTTTTTCTTATATAATTACTTTGGCTAGGACCTCCAATACTAGGTTGAAGAAAAGTGGTTAGAGTCAGCATCCTTATCTTGTTCTTGATCTTAGAGGAAATGCTTTTAACTTTCCATGATGAGTATGATGTTAGCTGTGGGCCTGTCATATATGGCCTTTATTATGTTGAAGTATCTTCCTTCTATCCCCACCTTCCAAAGAGTTCTTTTTATCATAAATGGATTTTGAATTTTGTCAAAAACTTTTTGTATACCTATTGTGATGATCATATGGTTTTTATTTTGCAATTGTTAATGTAGTGTATTAGAGTGATTGATCTGCAGAATTTAAACCATCATTTTTGGTCGGGGGCATGGAGCAGGCAGTGTGTGCTTGGATCTTTTGAAGGAGTTCACCATTCATTACCTCCACCATTGTTCAGTCTCAGGTCAAACAACAGGGAGGGAACACAGCCCCACCCATCAACAGAAAATTGGATTAAAGATTTACTAAGCATGGTCCTGCCTGTCAGTACAAGACCCGGTTTACCCCAGTTAGTCTCTCCCATCAGGAAGCTTCCATAAGCCCTGGATCCTTCTCCATCAAAGGGCAGACAGACTGAAAACCACAATCACAGAAAACTAACCAAACTGATCACATGGACCACAGCCTTGTCTAACTCAATGAAACCACGAGCCATGCTGTGTAGGGCAACCCAAGACAGACAGGTCATTGTGGAGAGTTTTGACAAAATGTGGTTCACTGGAGAAGAGAAAGGCAAACCCCTTAAGTATTCTTGCCTTGAGAGGCCCATGAACAGTGTGAAAAGGCAAAAAGATATGACGCTGAAAGATGAATCCCCAGGTCATCAGGTGCACAATATGCTGCCGGAGAAGAGTGGAGAAATAACTCCACGAAGAAGAGACGGAGCCAAAGCGAAAACAATGTCCAGTTATGGATGTGACGTTGATGGAAGTAAAGTCCGATGCTGTAAAGAGGAGCTGCATAGGAACCTGAAATGTTAGGCCCATGAATCAAGGTAAATTAGAAGTGGAGATGGCACTACAAACAGGAGATGGCAAGAGTGAACATCAACATTTTAGGAATTAGTGAACTAAAATGGACTGGAATGGACTAATTTAATTCAGATGACCATTCTATATACTACTGTGGGCAAGAATCCCTTAGAAGAAATGGAATAGTCCTCATAGTCAACAAAAGAGTCCAAAATGCAGTACTTGGGTGTTATCTCAAAAATGACAGAATGATCTCTGTTTGTTTCCAAGGCAAACCATTCAATATCATAGTAAACCAAGTTTATGCCCCAACCAGTAATGCTGAAGAAGCTGAAGTTGAATGGTTCTGTGAAGACCTAAAAGATCTTCTAGAACTAACACCCAATAAAAGATGTCCTTTTCATTATAGGGTACTGGAATGTAAAACTAGAAAGTCAAGGGATACCTGGAGTAACAGGCAAATTTGGCCTTGGAGTACAAAATGAAGCAGGGCAAAGTCTAACCGAGTTTTGCCAAGAGAATGCATGGGTCATAGCAAACACTCTCTTCCAACAACACAAGAGACGACTCTACATGTGGACATCACCAGATGGACAATACCTACATCAGGTTGATTATATTCTTTGCTGCCAAAGATAGAAAAGCTCTATATAGTCAGCAAGACCAAGACCAGGAGCTGACTGAGGCTCAGATCATGAACTCCTTATTGCCAAATTCAGACTTAAATTGAAGAAAGTAGGGAAAGCCACTAAACTGTTCAGGTGATGACCTAAATCAAATCCCTTATAATTATACAGTGGAAGTGACAAATAGATTCAAAGGATTAGATCTGATAGAGTGCCTCAAGAACTATGAATGTAGGTTTGTGACACTGTACAGGAGGCAGTGATCAAGACCATCCCCAAGAAAAAGAAATGCAAAAAGACAAAATAGCTGTCTGAGGAGGCCTTACAAATAGCTGAGAAAAGAAGAGAAGCTAAAGGCAAAGGAGAAAAGGAAAGACATACCTATTTGAATGCAGAGTTCCAAAGAATAGCAAGGAGAGATAAGAAAGCCTTCCTCAGTGATCAATGCAAAGAAATAGAGGAACACAATAGAATGGAAAAGACTAAAGATCTCTTCAAGAAAATTAGAGATACCAAGGGAACATATCATGCAAATATGGGCTCAATAAAGGACAGAAATGGTAAGGATCTAACAGAAACAGAAGATATTAAGAAGAGGTGGCAAAAATACACAGAACTATACCAAAAAGATCTTCATGACCCAGATAATCATGATGGTGTGATCATTCATCTAGGGTCAGACATCGTGGAATGCAAACTCAAGTGGGCCTTAGGAAGCATCACTATGAGCAAAGCTAGTGGAGGTGATGGATTTCCAGTTGAGCTATTTCAAATCCTAAAAGATGATGCTGTAAAAGTGCTGCACTCAATATGCTAGCAAATTTGGAAAACTCAGCAGTGGCCACAGGACTGGAAAAGGTCAGTTTTCATTCTAATCCCAAAAAAGGCAATGCAAAAGAATGTTCAAACTACCACACAATTGTACTCATCTCACATGCTAGCAAAGTAGCACTCAAAATTCTTCAGACCAGGCTTTAACAGTACATGAACCATGAACTTCCAGATATTCAGGCTGGATTTAGAAAAGGCAGAGGAACCAGAGATCAAATTGCCAACTTCCATTGGATCATAGAAAAAGCAAGAGAATTCCAGAAAAACATCTACTTCTGCTTTCTTGATTACACCAAAGCCTTTGACTGTGTAGATCCCAACAAACTGGGAAAATTCTTCAAGAGATGGGAATACCAGACCACCTTACCTACTTAATAAGAAATCTGTATGCAGCTTTCTCACACATATACAGAAGCAACAGTTAGAACCAGGCATGGTTCCAAATTGGGATTCCAAATTGGGAAAGGAGTACGTCAAGGCTGTATATTGTCACTCTGCTTGTTTAACTTATATGCAGAGTACATCATGCAAAATGCTGGGCTGGATGAAGCATGAACTGGAATCAAGATTGCTGGGAGAAATATCAATAACCTCAGATATACCTCAGATAACCTCAGATGATACCACCCTTATAGCAGAAAGTGAAGAGGAACTAAAGAGACTCTTGATGAAAGTGAGAGGAGAGTGAAAAAGCTGCCTTAAAACTCAACATTGAAAAAACTAAGATCATGGCATCCGGTCCCATCACTTCATGGCAAATAGATGAGGAAACAATGAAAACAGTGACAGATTTTTTTTTCCTTGGGCTTCAAAATCACTGCAGATGGTGACTGCAGGCATGAAATTAAATGACACTTGCTCCTTGGAAGAAAAGCTATGACCAACCTAGACAGCATGTTAAAAAATAGAGACATTTACTTTGACGACAAAGGTCCATCTAGTCAAAGCTATGGTTTTTCCAGTAGTCATGTATGGATGTGAGAGTTGGACTATAAAGAAAACTGAACGCCAAAGAATTGACGCTGTTGAACTGCTGTGTTGGAGAAGACTCTTGAGACTCCCTTGGACTGCAAGGAGATCAAACCAGTCCATCCTAAAGGAAACCAGTCCTGAATATTCATTGGGAAGACTGATACTGAAGCTGAAACTCCAATACTTTGGCCACCTGGCCTGAAGAACTGACTCATTTGAAAAAATCTTGATGCTGGGAAAGATTGTAGGTGGGAGGAGAAGGAGACAGCAGAGGATGAGATGGTTGGATGGCATCACCAACTTGATGGACATGAGTTTGAGTACACTCTGGGAGTTGGTGATGGACAGGGAGGCCTGGCGTGCTGCAGTCCATAGGGTCACAAAGAGTTGGACACAACTAAGCAACTAAGCTCACTGGCACCCATAGGATAAATCCCATTTGATCATGGTATATGATCTTTTAAAAGTGTTGTTGGGTTCAGTTTGCTAATATTTTGTTTAGGAGTTTTGCAAACTCACCAGTGATCTGACCTGTAATTTTCTTTTTTGTGATGTCTTTGTCTCATCTTGAAAACATGCTTTGTTGGACTCATAGAATGAGTGCAGAAATATTCCTTCCTCTGTAATTTTTTTGGAATAGTTTGGGAATGGTAGTAATTGATCTGCTCATATTTTCTATTTCTTCCTAATTGAGTCCTGGGAGATTGTACATTTCTAATAATTTGTCCATTTCTTCTAGGTTATCCATTTTACTGGTATATAGTTGTTCACAGCAATCTCTATGTTCTTTTATTTCTGTGGTGTTGGTTGTAGCTTGTTTTCATTTCTGATGAATTTGAGCACTCTTTCTCTTTTTTTGATGAGTCTGGCTAAAGGCTTATCAATCTTGTTTACCTTTTCAAAGAACCACCTCTTATACAGTCAAATGATCTTTGACATGTATGCTAAGAACACACAATGGGGAAGTATAGTTCCTTCAATTAATGGTATTGGGAAAAGTGTATATCCACATGCAGAATGAAATTGGACCCTCATTCCACACCATTTACCAAAATAAATCAAAATAGTGTGAAGACTTACATAAGACTGGAAACTGTAAATCTACTAGAAGAAAACATAGGGGGAAATCTTTTTGACTTTGGTCTAGGCAATGATTATTTTAGGTACAACACTAAAAGCATAAGCAACAAAATAAAAAATAAATAAATAGGGATGCCACTTCATTAAATCAAAAAGTTTCTGTAAAGTGAAGTAAATAATCAACAGAGTAAAAAGGCAACCTATAGAATGGGAGAAAATATACATCAACCCTGTATCTGATAAGTGGTTAATATCCAAAACATATATAAGGCACTCATACAACTCAATAGCCAAACCCAAATAATCCAATTTAAAAATGCCAGAGAGGGTGTGGAGAAACAGGAACCCTCTTATACCATTTGTGGGAATGCAAACTGATACAAACACTATGGAGATTCCTTAAAAAACTAGGAGTGAAACTACCATATGACCCAGCAATCCCACTATGAGTCATAAACCCCGAGGAAACCAGAACTGAAAAAGACGCACGTACCCAAATGTTCATTGCAGCAGTATTTGCAACAGCTAGAACATGGAAGCAACCTGGATGCCCATCAGCAGATGAATGGATAAGGACGCTGTGGTACAAACACACTATGGAATATTACTCAGCTATAGACAGGAACACATTTGAGTAAGTTCTAATGAGGTGGATGAACCTAGAGCCTATTATACAGAGCGAAGTAAGTCAGAAAGAGAAAGACAAATATTGCATATTAATGTATTTATATGGAATCTAGTAAGATGGTACTGATGATCCTACCTGCAGGGCAACAAAGGAGACACAAACATAAAGAATAGAGTTTTGGACTCAGTGAGAGAAAGAGGGTGGGCTGATCCGAGAGAACAGTACTGAAAAATGCACATAACCAAAAGAAAAAAAATGGGCAAAAGACCTGGATAGAGGTCTCAAAAGAAGACAAACAAATGGCCAACAAGTACATGAAAAGGTGTTTAACTTCACTGATTATCAGGCAAAGGCAAATCAAAACCACTGTGAGCTATCTCACACCTGGCTATTAACAAAAATATAGAAGCCATCAAGAGTTGATGAGGATGTAGAGAAAAAGGAGCCTTTGTACACTGCTGGGAAGAATGTAAACTGGTATAGCCACTATGGGAAAAAGTATGAAAGCTCCTCAGAAAGTTAAAAATCAAAAATAAGAACCATCGTATGATTCAGTCATCCCACTACTTCTGGGTATATATCCAAAAGAAATGAAATCAGATATGTCCTGAAGAAATATCTGTACTCCACATACTCATATCAGCATTGCTGACAATAACTGAGATATGGAAATGTCAAGTTAAATGTCAGTCAATAGATGAATTGATAAAGAAGATGTGATTATCTATCTATCCATCCACCTACCTACCTACCTATCAATCAATCAAACACATATAGGTCCAGGCGCACACATGCACGTACACACACACACACCCCACACACATAAAGGAAGATGATTTAGTCTTAAAAAGGGAATTTTGGCACTGTGACAACAAAATGAACCTGGAGGACATTATACTAGATGAATGAAGCCAGACACAGAAAGACAAATACGGCATGGTCTCACTTATATGGGGAATCTAAAATAGGCTAACTTCGAAGTAGAGAATAGAATGGTGGCTGCCAAGGGCTAAGAGAGGTGGAAATGAGATGTTGGTCAATGAGTACAAAGTTTCAGTTATGTAAGATGACCAAGTTCTGAAGATCTAATGTATACAATATGACTTTAGGACACTATGATTATATTGTATACTTGAGATTTGATAACAGGGTAGATCTTAAGTGTTCTTACCACACACAAACAAAACAGAAAAAAGAAGAGAAGAGGAAAAAAAAAAGGTAACTATGTGAGGTGATGGATATGTTAATTAGCTTGATTTTGATGGTTATTTTACAGTGTATATGTATATCAAATCAAATATATACTATTTTTATCTGCTGACTACATCTCAATAAAGTTACAGAAGAAAAAGCTCTGAGTACAATCGGCTTCACTTGTGAATTGTTTCAAACATTTAAGGAAGAAATATACTTATGATATACTAACTCTTCCAGAAACTTGAAGAGGGGCTGATATTTCCCAGTTCATTCTAGAAGGCCATTAATATATGAATCAAAACCAGATAAAGAAAATACAAGAAAAGAACACTAAGACTGATATCTTTCCTAAACACAAAGGCAAAAATTCTAAACAAAATTTTAACAAATTAAATCCACTGATACATAAAAAGACAATACCTCATGATCAATTGGCATTTCTTAACATTTCAAAATTAAAAAAAAAAAAAAACAACACTCCAAAATTAGTCAGTGGGTTTCCCTGGTGGCAGTGCTGAAGCCAGCAGCCAGTGCAGAAGACATGGGTTTGACCCTTGATCCCGGAAGATCTCACATTCTGGGAGCAACTAAGCCTATGTGCCACAACTACTGAGCCTGTGCTCTAGAGTCTGTGACTCTCAGCTACTAAATCCTGTGTGCCCTAGAGCCTGTGCTCCACAAGAAAAGCCACTGCAGTGAGAAGCCCACACACCGCAACTGAACTCCTGCTTGCTGCAACTGGAGAAAAGTCCACAGAGCAACGAAGACCCAGCAGGGCCAAAAATAAATAAGTAAAATTACTTAAAAAATTAGTGTATTTCTCCATTCACCATATTAACAGACTAATAAAGAAAACCTATATAATTATTTCAATAAATACAAACAAAAATATCGATAAAATCCATCATCCATTCCTTACAAAAACAATTAGAAAACAAGAAATTCTTTCTCAAGCTAATAAAGGGCATCTACAAAAACCTACTCCTAATGATGAAAGAATGACTATTAATGCCTAAGATTAATAACAAGATAAGGATATCTGCTGTCATTGCTTGTATTCAACATTGTTCTGAACGATCAAACCATTATAGTAAGGTCAGAGATACACACATTATTAATGAGTAGGGAAACGCAAGTTAAATCAGTAATGAGATATCATTACATACCTTTTTAAAATGGCTTTAAAAAAGGATTTACCATACCAAGTAAGGTAAAAGTCAAAGATATAGAGGATCTGGAACTCTTTCAGACTGCTGGTGGGAATGTTAAATGGTGCAGCCACTTTGGAAATCAGTTTGGCAGGTTCTAAAGCTAAAAATATAACAGCCATGTGCATGCATGCTAAGTCACTTCAGCCTTGTTCAACTCTTTGCAACCTTATGGACCAAAGCCTGCCAGGCTTCTCTGTCCATGGGGATTCTCCAGAGTGGGTTACCATGCCTTCCTCCAGGGGATTTTCTTGACCCAGGGATCAAACCTGGGTCTCCTTTGGCTTCTGCACTGCAGGTGGATTCTTTACCACTGAGCCACAGGGGAAGCCCATCATCAAGTTATTCCACTGTTAGGTATTTACCCAGTTCAGTCCAGTCACTCAGTCATGTCTGACTCCTTGCGACCCAACGGACTGCAGTATGCCAGGCCTCCCTGTCCATCATCAACTCCTGGAGTTTACTCAAACTCATGTCCATTGAGTTGGTGATGCCATCCAACCATCTCATCCTCTCTCGTCCCCTTCTCTTCCTGCTTTCAATCTTTCCCAGCATCAGGGTCTTTTCAAATGAGTCAGTTCTTGGCATTCAGATGGCCAAGGTGTTTGAGTTACAGCTTCAGCATCAGTCTTTCCAATGAATATTCAGGACTGATTTCCTTTAGAATGGATTGGTTTGATATCCTTTCAGTCGAAGGGACTTTCAAGAGTCTTCTCCAACACCACAGTTCAAAAGCATCAATTCTTCGGCACTCAGCTTTCTTTATAGTCCAACTCTCACATCCATACATGAGTACTGGATATTTACCCAAGAGAAATGAAAAACATATGTCTATATCATGACTTACACATGAATTTTCATAGAAGTTTAGTTTGTAATTGTCCCAAACTTGAAACAACCCAAATGTATATCAACAACTGAATGGTTAAACAAACTGCCATATATTCATTCAATGAAACACTATTCGGCAATAAAAAGTAATAAACCATTGATCAAAGAACATGGTTGAATCTCAAAAAAAATATGCAAGTGATAGAAGACAAAAAAGAATACATACTGATACTATTTACACAAAACTTCAGGAAATGATTAATATGTTGTGACAGAAATCATATCTGTAGTTATCTGATAAGGGGGTTAGAGCAGTGGAAGGGGAGAGAATTGCCAAGAGGCAGGAGGAAATTCTTAGGAATGATGAATGTGTTCATTTTCTTTATTGTGGTGATGGTTTTTTGACAAAACTTACCAAACAGCACATTTTAAGTAGGTTTAGCTCACTGTATGTCAACTAAGTATCAGTAACTGTTTTGTTAAAAAAGAGAATCTCTGGGATGGAGGTCCAGGTATACATATTTTATTCTTTTATATTAAGTTATAGCTGATTTATGATATTAAGTTAGTTTCAGGTGTACAATATAGTGTGTATATATATATTCATAGAGATATATATTTAAATTTTATATAAACAAGAGGAGAGAACTACTGACTTAAGATGGGACGGTTGGAAAAGGAGAAATGATGACCCTCCAAGAGAGCTGACCTGAGTTCCCTTGACAACCACACTGCAGTGTCAGCCTGGCAGTGTTCTGTCTCCAACGCAGCTCTGATGCTCAGCTGTATACCCTTGCCTGGAATCGCTGGCAATGCTGTTTGGTCTTGTAATTTTTTTAGCATAATGTTTCCATGCTTATGATCTCACTTGTAGCTCCCCAATTTTAGTCTGTCATAGAACAGTTGCTTAGTTACCTAGCTGGCTATCATCTGTCCTCTAAACATACCCACTAGAACAGATGACAACACATTTAGAATTGTGAAACTGCAAAAAATTTTTTGTGGGAAGTCCAGTAAGACCATAAGGTAGGTGAGGGATCCTCCCAGCCCTCACTCACGTTTTCCAGCAAAATGAAGATGATTTGTTTGTTTCTTCAGTGGAAATAAGACAAAGACAGTTTAACCACCTCATGGTAGAGATGTAGGCATTTTTTTTTCCCTTCAAAGCAGTTAAAACTAATATTTATTCTCCAGTAAGTTGTCCACAAAAAATGATTGTAGGAGGAATGTCCTATCTTTGTGAAGTGTGTTCAGGAGTGATAAAAGAGCCTGTGATGAATGATTGCAGGAATGATTCTACTGGGAAAAACCTAGGGACCATATCTGAGGCTTTGTGAAATTCTTGAGCAAGAAGCTGAAGGCCCAAGGAGACTGTAAAGAGAGATTTGGATAAGATAAGGCCTGACTAGTGACTGGTCAGCTGTACTCATACTGTACTAATTGGGATCTGGCTGGACCTTCTGATCTGAATCTCCAGCCATAACTGGAACCCCAAATGCCCTTCTCACATTCTACAATCCTGCTAATATATAAATGTCTTTCTCTATCAGATGGGAACTCCCTTTAATTCTGGCCCCCAGACTTGCAAGGGGACCTACCTTTCTCATGCTATAATCGATGGGGAGGGATCTCTGGATCCTATGTTATCTCCCTCTCAGAAATTTGCCCCGTTGGTTACTTCTTCCTTCCCTTGTATCTTAAACCACTCCTTTCTATTGAGTTTCTTGTTGTTCATATTTAAATGAAGTCAAATCTTTTTCATCTTAACACACAAATGTAACACAATCTCCCTTTATCCCTTCTCATTAAGCTGCTATCCTCTCATCTCCCCTTCATAATTAAACTGCTCAAATAACAGTCTTTTATTCACTCTTTGACTCAAATACGCCTTTCTACACCAACAACTAAAACTCCTCTTACCAAGGTTGCTAATAACTGTCTTTTTAAATCTAATGAGCACTTCTTAAGAGTTGGCAGACCAAACCTCTGTAGGGTGTGACAACACAGTTAAGTAGATTGGCTAAGATCGTGAACTGTTTGGTCATGAGGTCTAAATCCGAGTCATGACTCTTCCTCATACTAGCTCTGAGCAGGTTATCTAACTTCTTGGCTTTGGCTTTGTGAATAACAATACTGCCTGCCATATCAGTAAACAAAGGATGCTGCAGCTATCAAGTCATCATATTAAAACCATGCTGACAGTCCTCCCTGAGGGACCTCAGGATAGAAAGGGATGCCCACTATCTATCTAGTGGTCAACTGCTGCAGCCCCCCCCACCAGTGCACCCTGAGGAGACTCAGGGCGAGAAAGCACAGGATACTGGCCTCTGAGAGCTGTCATGCATATGAAAGGAATGATTTCAATGAGCGAAGGCTCTTGCATCTTTCAATATAAAGAGAAGTGCTAAATTCCTTAACTTGAGATAATGTGGTTTTCTTTAATTAACAGTCATCTTTAGATATTCTGACTACTTAGTCTTTGTTGCAAAAATTCCTATGTATCCTTGCCCCTCCTTCTCCACTGCCTCTTCAGAGCAGTCTCTCTCTGCTATCTATCCGAGTTATCTGAGATGCTATGTCCCAGGCTTAACTTCTCAGATTAAATAAAATGTAACACAACTTCTAGATGTGCATTTTTTTCAGTCGACAGATTCCTTATCTATGAGGATGAAAGTATTCACCGGATGGAACTGTTGAGAGGACGTGATGAACTGTATACATGTAACACTTAGAACAGTGCCTATTACATGGTGAGCACTCTGTTACTTTTTTTTTGTTGTTTTTGGCCTTGCTGTGTGACATGCAAGATCTTAGTGCCCCAACCAGGGATCGAACCTGTGCCCTCTGCATGGACAGCACAGAATCTTAACCACTGGACCACCAGGGAAGTCTCCTGTTACTATTTTTGACCTCTCCCTCTCATATTCCTGAAACACTCTTTTCTGCCTTTCTGTACTTCTCCAGTTTTCCATCTACTTATTTAATTGCTTCCTCTTGTCTCCTTGGTAACTGCTCTTTTTCTGCCCATTCTGAAAGTGTTGGTGTTCCCAGGGTTCTTAAATCTTCTCTCCTTACTTTCCTGGGGTGACTTATAGTAAACCAAGCTTCAGTTCCTTCCCATATTCAATGACTCCACACCTACCCTCTATGGTTCACATCTAACTACCTTGGACATCTCCATTTAATGCACCACTGACTGCTCAAACTATATCTGCATGCCCAAAACTAAATTTACTGTCTTCCCCTTGAACACTCAATTCCTGTCCTGTGTTCACTATCCCAGTGAATGACTGAACCATCTCTTCAGAAGCTCAAGTTATAACTTGAGTTGAACCTTCATTTCTTTGTCTTACCCTTTACAAGCCAACCAACATTCATTAAGTCAGATGTCCTCTATAAATAATTTTGATTCTATTTCTCTCCTCGTTACTTTCAGTCTCTGGTTGAGGCTGCCACCATCTTTTGTCTGGATTATTATAAAAATGCCTAATTCATTTCCCTTCTTTCAGTCTTGTTTCTTTCCACACAGCACTTTGCAGCCATAAGACCCTGCTACAATGCAAATCAATTCTTATCAGTTCCCTGTACCAAACTGTTCAACATTTCGTCCCTTTCTTAAAATCCAAATTCCTAGGCATGGTGTTCGGGGGTTTTAAGATCTTTCACTTCAACCTCTTTCTGACCATTTTCTCCCTTAACTGCAGTCCTAGTGAGTGCAGTCCATTAGACTAGGCTAAATTCAATTCCCCAAATGTTCCAGACTTACATGCAGCTCTCTTTCCCCTTCCTACTCTCTCCTACCATCATCTGGTCCATCCCTACCTGGTTCAGACGTCACCTCTCATGTTCAGTAAAATGCAATTGATTATCAATCTGTTAATGTTGACTAGTTTTGCATCTATTAATGAATCTTTTGAAAAGCTTATCTTTTAACAACTAGGTGACAGGTTTACTGTAATAATTCCTATTTTGCTGATGATGAAACTGGGACTTAGTCCATGATGAAGTTGGGCAGTAAAGATTACTATTAAGTGGCAAAGAAGAGCTCTAAACAAAGTCCATGCTTTAAGTACTACCCTACCCCATCTTCTGTGAGAAGTTGGGGACCTTGTCTATTTTGTCCACCATGGTATTCAGGTAAAACAGCGCCTGGCACAAGACAGGTACTCAGTAGATATTTAATAACCTGTGGGCTGAATTAACTGGTTGGAATCCAAGTGTCTGACAAATTTCAAAACTTGATCTTCTGACAATTCTATTTCCAAGGAAGTAGAATAAAATCAACCACACATATTGCTATACCAGGGGATCAGGAAAATGCATGAAACATACTACATTTGGATTTCAGTATGGTATTTGACATGCCACTTGACAAGGTCTCTCATGATATCCCTTTGGGGAAGAAAACAAAATATAAATTAGATGTCATTAGATGGTCAAAGTTAGCTGAAATCCAAGGATGTTGACTTCCAAATTACAGAAAGTAAGACAGAACTCTGTCTTTTTCTTAATTTGGCTTAACATTTTAGCCTGCCTTACATACAGCCATTGTTTTATTAACTATATAGCTCTAGGACCTAGAACAATACCCAGCATATAGTAATTGCTCAATAAATACGGATTTAATGCATGAATGAGTGACTGTAGTGACATACTTGAAGACTGGATAACAGAACTATAATAAACAAATGAAAATACACTGGATGACCTCTCAGCAGTATCTGATACAATGGATAACTCCCTCCTCCTTGAGAGTTCCTTGATGGTTTTCCATCTGTAACTCTGGGCATCCCCTTTCCTCCTCTTTTGTGGAGTCTCTTCCTCTTCCAAAGTTTAAATAGTTGGGTCTCTTACATTCTTGTCTCTTCTTAACATCTTCTTACCAATGAACCTCTCCACCCCTCCCTGTATTCACTTCCTATCAGTGCACTGTGCAGGCGTACTCAGTCGTACTCAGTCGTGTCCGACTCTTTCTGGCCCCATGAACTGTAGCCTGCCAGCCTCCTCTGTTTGTGGGATTCTCCAGGCAAGAATACTGGAGTGGGTTGCCATGCCCTTCTTCAGGGGATCTTTCCTGCCCAGGTCTCCCACATTGCAGGTGGATTCTTTACCATCATTCTTTACCACCTGAGCCTCCAGGGAAAATCATCAGTATACTGATGACTTCCAAATCTTTAACTAGATCTTCAGTCTGTCATTCAGATTGACATTCTTGTATTCAACAGCCTACTTGACATATCCCTTGTCAATTGAAGCTCATCATGTGCAAACAGAATTTATTACTCACCCTGCACCTAACTAAACAGCAACAAAATCTGCTCCTCTACCTAGATTCTCTCTCTCTGTGAATATGCCAGGTGTTCATCCAGGTATTTGAGTCAAAATCTCAGGCGTTATTTTTACCACCTTTATCCTTTACCCCCTCTAATCTTTCAAGAGATTCTGATATTTCTACTTCTAAATATCTCATTCACCTCTTCATTGCCACTGCTGCTAACGTCTTTCAGACCACTGCCATCGCTTAGCCGGAATACTGCGACAGCCTAACTGGTCTCCCTGCCTTCAACGTTGTTTCTCTCTTCAGTACATCCTTAACTGTGAGGCCAGAGTGATATTTTTAGAGTAAAGATATGATGCCACTACCCTATTTACATCAACAGCTCTTTATTTCCTTTAGGATCATGTTTAAACTCCAACTTGGCTTACCTCTATAGCCTTGTTCTCTACTGCTGCTTCCTGATCTTATACTGCTGACCTGATTCAATGACTCCATGCGGCTTCTCTCTTTTTGATTAAGCTGTTTGGTTTGAGGAAGAAGATTATTCTTCCTTTCTTTTTGCTCAACCCACACCTACACCTCTGTCACTCTTCAGCTACAATACCCCTTCCTCCATGAAATCTTTCTTAATTCCCCAAACCTGAGTTAGAGACTCTGTCATAGCATCCTGTACTTTCTGTTAGAACGCTTATCTTACCCACTTGTACTCATTGGACTAATTGTTCCTATTCCTTACTGAACTGAAAGATTCAAGGACTGTGTCTACTATATTCATCAATGTATAGTCCCAGAATGACTGCAGAATAGCAAGAGATCATAAAAATTGTTTGAATTAATGAACAAGTTAATAAAGAGTCCACTCCTAAGAATACCCATCTAAATGCCAGGGTTGGCTCTTATTCCAAAAAAGCATCTGCATAAGCCAGGTAGAAGAGAAGGAGCTTAGCAATAAATAGCACATGTGAGAGAGATTAGGAATTGTGTAATGAAAGGCTGAGGATGAGTCAATATTCTGTAGCAGCCAAAAAAAGGATTCAACTTTGGCAGCACTTACATGAACTATGGTATTTGAAAGATGGTAGCAATGGCTTTTCTACACTCAAATTATAGCATAACTGGAGCTTTGTAATCACTTATGAACACTGGGTTTGGGGTGTGATAAAGACAAGTAGGAGACAGTAAGCAAGTGACTAGAAAGATGAAACTTCACGGAAAACTGTAAGACATCAATGAAAGAAACTAAAGACAAAAAGATATTTACCTTCATGGATTGAGAGACTATTTTTAAAATGTCTATACTACCCAAAGCAATCTATAGATTCAATGCAATCCCTATCAAAATTCCAATGGCATTTTTCATAAAAATAGAACAAACAATTCTAAAATTTGTATGGAATCACAGAGACCCTAATAGTCAAAGCAATCTTGAGAAAGAATAACAAAGTTGGAGTAACAAAGGCATCACATTCCCAGGTTTCAAATTATATTACAAAGTATAGTAATCAAACAGTATGATATTGACATAAAAACAAGACAAAACAAAAATATATATATATATTGATATAACAGAAAAGTGTCCAGAAATAAACATATATATATACAGTCAATTAATTTATGACAAAGGAGCCAAGAATACACGATGGGAAAAGAACAGTCTCTTCAGTAAATGGTGTTGGGAAAACCAGACAGTCATATGCAAAAGAAAAAAACCAGACCACTCTCTTATACCATACACAAAAATTAACTCAAAATGGATTAAAAGACTGAATGTAAGACCTGAAACTCTTTAAAACTTCTAGAAGAAAACATAAGCAGTAAACTCCTTGACTTTCCTTTTGGCCATGGTTTTTTGGATCTGACATCAAAAGTAAATGCAACAAAAGCAAAAACAAACAAGTGGGACTACATCAAACTGAAAATCTTCTGCAGAGCAAAGGAAACCATCAGAGGATGAAAAGGCAACCAACAGAGTGGGAGAAAATATTTGCAAGTCATATATATGTAAGGGATTAATATCCAAAATATATATATATTTTTAAAAAATTCATAGAACTTAACAGCAAAAAAAGCAAACAATCCAATTTGAAAATGGGCAGATCTGAATACACATTTTTCCAAAGAAGACATACAGATGGCAAACAAGTACATTAAAAGATGCTCCATATCACTAATCATCAAGAAAATGAAAACCAAAACCACAGGGGGATACTACCTAACACCTGTTATAAAGACTAGTATCCAAAAGATGAGAAATAACAAATAGTAGTGAAGATGTGGAGAAAAGGGAAACTTCGTGCACTGTTTGTGGGAATGTAAATCAGTGCAACCACTACACAAAACTGTTAGGAGTTTCCTCAAAAAACTGAAAATAGAGCTACTGTGTGATCCAGCAATCTTACTTCTGAGTATTTATCCAAAATAAAAAGGAAAACGTTAACTACAAAAAATACATGTAACCCCATGTTCCCTGCAGCTTTAGTTACAATAACCAAGTCACGGGAACAGCCTAAGTTTCCACCTATGGATAAACACATAAAGAAAACGTGGCATTTAAATATAATGGAATATTATTCGGCTATTACAAACATGAAATTTTTACATTTGTGACAACATGGATAGACCTTGAGGGCACTGTGCTAAGTGAAATGAGTCAGACATAGCAAGACAAATGCAGTATCGTCTCATGTGGGTGTGTGTGCAACATTGCTTCAGTCATGTCCAACTCTTTGCGACCCTATGGACTGTAGCCTGCCAGGCTCCTGCCCTTGGGATTCTCCAGGAAAGGATACTGGAGTGGGTTGCCACGCCCTCCCCCAGGGAATCTTCCCAACCCAGGGATCGAACCTGCATCTCCCACATCTCCTGCATTGGCAGGTGGGTTCTTTACCACTAACACCACCTGGGAAGCCCTGTATCATCTCATATACATGTGAAATAAAAGACAATTCAAAATTCATAGATACAGACAACAGATTGGAGGTTGTCAGAAGTGGGGGATGGGGAGTGAGCAACATGGGTAAAGGTCAAAAGGTACGAAACTTTCACTTATAAAATAAGCAAGTCATGGGCATGTAATTAGAATATGGTGATTATAGTTAATACAACTATGTTGCTTATTTGAAAACTACTAAGAGTATATTTTAAAAATTCTCATAACAAGAGAAAAAGTTGATAAATATGTATGGTGAAAATTAATAATATTACCTAGGCTTCCCTGATAGCTCAGCTGGTAAAGAATCCACCTGCAATGTGAGAGACCTGGGTTCCATCCCTAGGTTGGGAAGATCCCCTGGAGAAGGGAAAGACTACCCATTTCAGTATTCTGGCCTGGAGAATTCCATGGACTGTATAGTCCATGGGGTAGCAAAGAGTCGGACATGACTGAGCAACCTTCACTTTCAGACACTGTAGTGATCACTTCATAAAATATAAAAATATTGATCATTATGTTGTACACCTAAAATTAATAACAATGTTATAAGTCAATTATATCTCAATTTTTAAAAATACACATTATATAAAGTAGGCTCATGTAGAAAAGTATCTCTCTTTTAATCATATTCCCCATAGCTTATTTTTAAAAGTTGAAACCAAGTGAAGGGTGAGCCAGAAACAGATGAGCTACAGGCCAGACATTTACAACTGGACTCCTGTTCACATTTCTTGGGGCAGGAGGTAAGTGGGCTCCAGCCTAGATATTTATGTACAACCTCCAAAGTCTGCACTTTGAGATAAAAATAACGAGGGGAACAGGGTAAATAGATGGACTTTGTTTCCTGTGGACAACAGGGCAGGGACAAAGAGTCAGCAAACTCTGTTTGAGTAAAAGATCAAGAAGTCACATATTTCTCATCCACAGGGAAAGGGAGACACTACACATGTGCAGAAAGCCTCCCCAGGTGTAAAAAGGGGACACCAGACCATAATAAGTCATGTCAGTCCTCCCTCAGAGACCACTGTGCTAAAATCCATCTTGGTTGAGGGGTGTGCATGCACATAGGGGCAGGTCCAGTGGCAAATCATCTGTGGGGTCAAAGCAAGATGACCGGACAGAGGGAAAACAAAGAGCGGAAGACTGCCCCCTCATAAAAGGTTTAAACTTCTCAAAGGCATGACTCTCTCACTGAGCTCACCCCAGCCTCTGTCCACACGTACTCTGCTTTTCTAACAAATGCTCTACTTGCCTCTCTACCTTCCACCTCCTTATGACGACTTTTTCTTTTCAATGCAGACAAGGATCCGGGACCCAAACTCTAGCCATTGGCCAAGTGGTTAAGACTTGTGGTTCTCACCACCAAAGACCAGGGTTTGATCCCCAGTCAGGGAGTTAAGGTCTTGCTTCAAGCTACTGCTCACTGCTGTCTGTGAGTCTGCTGTGTGTGTCCAAAATCAAAGGGCATCAGAACACACCACCCCATATATACTTTTAAGGTTGGCATATTGGCATATTGATTTGCATGTGTGTGTCATGTCAGACTCTTTTTGACCCCATGGACCTATTGATTTTTTTTAGGTGAAGGCAATTGATTTTCAGGTGAAGGCAACCGAGAAACAACAGATGCAGAAAGGGTTCTCTGACCTCCTCCTTTCTATCTAAAAGCAGGTCATAAATTTTCCATGAAAAATATGTCATTCTTGTATCATGAAGAGGAGAATAATTTTATCAACAGAGATAGGAAGTTGACAACAACTGAGTCCGTACCAATCTTACTAACATAACATTTAACTTCCATTAGATCTCCCAATTAATTTCTAGTCATGTTCCTACAATATACCACCTCTCTAGCCTAAACACTTTTTTCTTTGTCTTGGCATGGCTTCACAATGTATCACTCTTTGTTCAAATGGTATCTAAGGCCCTGGGTCTAACTGCTTCTTTGGGTTTCACTTCCTTCCATGCAGCCTCCCCCACCCTATGCCACATAAAAACATTAACATCAAATAAAATCTGTATGCTTTTTATCCTGCTAATCTTTGGTCTGTTTAATTTATAGGCCCCCGATACAGAAACTGAGGATAGAGAAAAGTCTTCCCCTACATGTGAATTAATGAACTATCAAAGGCTGAAGAGAATCATGAATACTACTTTTGAACAAAGATGATTTCTTCCAATCCAGAGTTTCTACAATTGTGACACTTAGGTTTATTAATCTAAAATTGGGATGCCTAAGAGAGTGATGAAAAGCAATAGGCCTCAAATATATTTGCTGATTGATCATGGACTTTATCAATTGATTGGGGTTTATTTCTTAAAAAGGCTGAGTGGTTTTCTTATTCCTGTCACTGTCACAGAATTTAGATATGGTTTTTTCATACCTCTTAATATTGCATAATTTTATATGTTAAATACTGATTTTCTGTTTTTCTCAATGCCTTGGAGTCTTATGGTAGAAAAGTGAGGACTCTTCAGTTTGAGCAATTTGGCTTCTCCACTCTCCTTTGGAAAAGTAGATTAGGTGCAAGGGTGTTTAATTACCTTGCAGTCTCTCTAAATAGGTGTGAGAGTCCAAGCTTTATGGTCCTTGATAGCTATAACCAGCTTATGTAAAGCTGTTCAAAGTAGCTCCTATGGCCTATTTCTTCTTTCCTTTCATTGTGAAGTTTTCTGAATGCCTCTAAGAGTCAACATTTGCGTGCCCAGTGGGTATTGAAGTGGTCCAGAATATACCGCCCCAAAATATGCCACTTTGGCACAAGGATTATTTTAAGCTGAAGGCAACTGAACATCAACAGATGCAAAGAAAGAGTTTTCTGCTCTCTCCTTATCTGCTTAAAAGCAGGACATACATTTACCTTTCAGGAAGTTGCCCCCCATCACCTCGCAAAGGAAAAGAGTACTCTTATTATTAAAGATGGAGAGTTAACAATGAAGTGAGTTTGCATAAGCAGACCTTACAAAAATAACTCTTCTCTCCCATTAGTTCCCACCAATATTTCCTAGCCACTCTCACTATTTATCATCCCTGGGAGAACAAATCCCTTTTCCTTTGTTGAAATGGTACATCAGCCCCCGAGTCTAACAACTTCTTTGAATTTTACCTTTTTGTGAACTCCTGTGGAAATAAATATTAATAAAAACTGTGCCTTTTCTTCTATTAATCTATCTTTTGCTGGTTTAATTCACATGCCTGAGCCTAAGAGGGTAGAGGAAAGGATTTTTCATCCTGGCAGTATTCTCAGTCCTATAACTGTGCTAGGTCTGAAACAGTTCACTCAAAGCATGATTTCTGCCCTTAGGGTAAATTAAATGAGAAAACCGAGGTAGTACAATATCACATTGAGTTGTGTTTTTCATTTACTCAGTTGTGTCCGACTCTTTGTGACCCTATGAATTGCAGTGGGCCAGGCTTCCCTGTCCTTCACTATCTCCTGGAGCTTGCTCAAACACATGTCCATCAAGTCAGTGATGCCATCCAACTCTCTCATCGTCTGTTGTCCCCTTCTTCTCCTGCTCTCAGTCTTTCCCAGCATCAGGGTCTTTTCCAATAAGTTGGCTCTTCACATCAAGTGGCCAAAGGACATTGAGTAGGTGCTCAATAATAGTCATGTGTGAATGGAAAGTGGCTTTCCAGGTGGCTCAGTGGTAAAGAGTCTGCCTGCCAATGCAGGAGACACAGGTTCAATCCCTGGGTGAGGAAGATCTCCTGGAGAAGGAAATGGCAACCCACTCCTGTATTCTTGCCTGGAAAATCCCATGGACAGAGAAGTCTGGTGGGCTACAGTGCATGGGGTCTCAAAGAGTTGGACATGACTGAGTAACTGAGCATGCATGCAGGTGAATGGAAAAGGACTATCTTGCCTTTAGGCTTCATTATTGGGAACCACCTCTAAATATTAGCTAGTTTTCAATAGGCACAGACATTGCTAATGAAACCAATACAGACAGTGAAAGAAAGTATCAGTTCTCATTTCTTAATCTGGGCACCCCTTTCTTCCACAAAACACTTTGCAGGTCTTGAGTATTCTCTGGAAAAGACAGAATCTCAAAGAGTAGGCACAGTCCAATGCAGTAAAGCTAATGGATCTCATTTATGAAACAGTTGAGAATAAGCAGTCTGTCACATCTGGGCTTCCCTGGTAGCTCAGTGATAAAGAATCTACCTGCAAGGCAGGAGATGTGGGTTCCATCCCTGGGTCGGGAAGATCCCCTGGAGGAGGGCATGACAACCCACTCCAGTATTCTTGCCCGGAGAACCCCATGGACAGAGGAGCCTGGTGGCTATATAGTCCATGGGGTTGCAAAGGGTCAGACACGAATAAAGCAACTGAGCGTGCACACACACACGCACACAATCCGTCACATCTAATGCACAGACACACTCACTCAACACTATTTACAAGGAAGTGGATAATACACTTGCTCCCTGTGAAAATGCATTTATTCCATGAAGTAAGACGATGGAAGCCAGATTGGTCACTGTGATTCCATGGACACCTGACTGGTTGACTGACAAATTGGTTATTCTAAGAAGAGCCTTTCTCTTGAAGGGTTTCAGATGTTCCTCATACACCTTAGAAGAAATTAATGCCACTTGATAAGAATATACAGTTTTGGAATAGAAACTTCTTGAATGTTTTGCATTCTCTAAAGGTTAATGTCAAAATTCACAGAATTTGTGATCATGTGCAAAGATGCTGTCATGGATTCTCAATATGGTTATAAAATATGTTTATATACTATCTGACATTCTAGCAACCAATAAAAACAGCTTGTATTTGCCGAGGGCTTACTCTGTGCCAGGCATGGTGGTAAGAGCTTATATAGTCTTAATTATTGTAACAACAGCATAGAGTAAAAAAGAACTTACTTTCTCCCATTTCACAAGTAGTAATGAAAACATGTAACATTTACTGAACAGTTAGTAGGAGCCATTCTGAGGGCTTTATGAGGCTTATTTCATTTAAGCCCTTTAAGTAAAATGATCTAAAACTTGAAAATAAGGTAAAACGGCTCCATCATGAGTTTTCAAAGTTTTACACAGTAGTGTCTAACAACTGGCCTAAAGGTCTTATAATTTTCTAGATGAGGTAACTCCAACGTACCATTTACTATTGCTGAGGTCCATGACTTACATAGATAGTGTTTAACTATTAGGAAATTGACATGTTATAAATTTTTGTAAATCTTTTTTGTCTTATAGAAAAGATAACCCCAAAAACCATAGTTTTGCTTATAGAATATTAATCAGTTTTGTATCAAATGTTGTGATCTTATTGCAGCATTCTCTCTCCCTATGACTATGTATCTGCTTATTTATCCTTCTTTAAATCAGTTTTGTCATCCTCCTGATTCCATGTCAAGTAAACCTTTGATACAATCCTTTATATATATATGAATGTTTTTAACCTTCTGGACATTATACTTTGACAAGAGAGTCCTTTGGACTGTAAGGAGATCAAACCAGTCAATCTTAAAGGAAATCAACCCTGAATAGTCATCGGAAGGACTGATGCTGAAGCTCCAATACTTTGGCCATCTGATATGAAGAGCTGACTCATTGGAAAAGACTCTGATGGTAAGAAGGACTGAGGCAAAAGAAGAGGGAAACAGAGGATGAGATGGTTAGATAGCATCACCAACTCAATGGGCATGAATCTGGGAGAACTCCAGGAGACAGTGGAGGACAGAGAAGCCTGGCATGCTGCTCCAGTCCATGGGGTTGCAAAGAGTCAGACGTGACTTAGCGACTGAACAACAAAAGTACTCTTAGTGATCCTGTGAAGGATTTGCTATAGTCATTATCCCTATATACAGTTGAGGAAACTGGGACACAGAGGAGTTAATTACTTGCCCAAGGACACACAGACAGCAGGTCACAGAGTCAGGATGAAAATCCAGGCAGTATGATATTAGAGTTTACATATTTATAAATTTTTTTCTAGGAAGGGCAAGACAGTAGACGAGTTAAATAACTTTGCTAATAAGATCCTGCTCTAGTAAGTATAAGAACCTGGTTATTCTGGCTCTGGCCTCATGTTCAGAACAGTTGTGTCCTTCTGTATATCATTTATAGGCACTGTATGGTCTAAAGGAGTAAAAATGGGATGAAGAAGAATTTAAACAAATCTTCATTCTTCTCATCTATTTTTGCTAACTCCATCAGGGTTACATCATGAGAAACCAAACCAAGGCAAAGAAACAAAGCAAAAAGACAGTCCAGACACCATAAAAGTGACAAAGTATTTTTCTCTTCTACATCAGCATTTTCTCCTTTGCCAAGTCAACAAATGAGCTTGCTAATTGCCCAGAGTTCCAAACTCTTGGTTTTGCATTCATTCTGATTTGCACTGCAATGCCATTAGGGAAGATTACTGGAAAATAATTTAGAGGATGAGTCCACTGCTGGTACATATGCCAGTGACAAAGCCAAGTGTATTACTTAACCAAGTCAATCAGTGCAGGAAGTGACGTATTGGCATTTACAAGATAGAGATCTCTAGGTAGTCTAGGGAAGCACATGCCTTTTAAAAATATGCCTACTAACCCCAAAATCTTGGACTTCTTTGGGAGGAGAATGGAGTAGAATCTTCCATTCTCTGTACATGCTCTGCCCACGCTCCATCTGACCTAGAGAGAGAGAATGCATCCTTTTTTTCATTCATAGGAATTCTTCATTATTCTGAATACAAGTCTTTTGTTATATTTTTTAACATTTTATCCTCAGCGACTCACTTTTTCATTTTTCTCAAAGATGTTTTTATTGAGTAAAAGTCTTGAAGTATCACCTCACACTGATCAGAATGACCATAACCAAAAAGTCTACCAACAGTAAATGCTGGAGAGGGTGTGGAGAAAAAGAAATCCTCTTATGATATGGAGAACAGTGTCGAGATTCCTTAAAAAACTAAAAACAAAACTATCATATGATTCTGCAATCTCACTCCTGGGCATATATCCAGAGAAAACCATAACTCAAAAAGCTACATGCATCCCAATGTTCATGCAGCACTATTTACAATAGCCAAGACACGGAAGCAACCTAAATGTTCATTGACCAATGAACGGATAAAGAAGATATGCTACATAAGTATATGATGGAATATTACTTGGCCATAAAAAGAATGAAATAATGCCACTTGTAGCAACATGGATGCCCCTAGAGATTATCATACTAAGTGAAGAAGTCAGCGAAAGACAAATATATGGTATCTCTTATATATGGTATCTAAAAAAATGATACAAATTAACTTATTTATAAAACAGGAATAGACCCACAGACTTAGAAAACAAACTTACAGTTACCAAAGGGAAAAGGTGGGGGGGGGTAGGGATAAATTAGGAGGTTAGGATTGATGTATACACACTACGGTAGCTATAGCACTGAATGACTCAGGAGAGTCCCGTGGACTGCAAGGAGATCCACCCAGTCAATCCTAAAGGAAATCAGTCCTGAATATTCACTGGAAAGACTGCTGCTTTAGCTGAAGCTCCAATACTTTGGCCACCTGATGAGAAGAACTGACTCATTGGAAAATACCCTGATGCTGGGAAAGATTGAAGGCAGGAGGAGAAGGGGATGACAGAGGATGAGATGGTTGAATGGCATCACCGACTTGATAGACATGAGCTTGAGCAAGCTCTGGGAAGTGGTGATGGACAGGGAAGCCTGGTGAGCTGCAGTCCATGGGGTCGTAAAGAGTCAGACATGACTGAGTGACTGAACTGAACTGATATTTAAAAAATAACCAACATGGACCTACTATATAGCACACGGAACTCTACTCAATTTTCTGTGATAATCAAATGAGGAAAGAATTTGAAAAAGAATATACATATATTATTCCATTTCATCTATTATGTATAATTCCACTCTCTGGAATGGTTATCCACTCCAGTATTCTTGCCTGGAGAACTCCATGGACAGAGGAGCCTGGTGGGCTACAGTCCACGGGGTCGCAAAGAGTCGGATACGACTGAGAGACTAACACTTTCATTCATATATATATATATATATATATATATATATATATATATATAATCTGAATCACTTTGCTCTACACCTGAAACTAATACATTGTATATCAACTATACTCCAATATAAAATTTAAAAAGAGAGATAAAACATCTTAAACCAGTTCTGCTAATATGAATGCACACAGGAAGGTAAGTAGCATGAAAGTATAAGAAGAGGATTCGGGACCCTTCTTCTGATCAGAGTGGGCAGTCATTCCTCTGTTCAGCTGATTATGGCCACATGTTGACAAAGGCTGTATGTTACCACACTATCCCATTTTAAAAAAGAAACCCAAACGTCCAAATTTTATGTAAAAACTCTTGCTTACAAATGTTGGCAATTGTTTCAATTTTTTAACACTGTGCCAACTAAACAAAACATATCTGAAGTCCAAATATGTAGCCCACAGGTCCACAACTCCTGCTTTAAATAAACCTATTATGGGAAAATATAGATTTAAGCAGGTGTTAAAAAGAAAGAATAATTATTATTTTAAAAAGACTCATCATAATTTCCCGTAGAGAACAAGTTCTTCTCTGTATTTAAAATATTACTAGATACAGGAAAGCTTAATTCTAAACTCATTTTTGAGTAATACATCAATTATATAAAACACCTTATTTGCAGAGACTACCAAATCTTGCTTGATCCTATTTTTTGAATTCAGAACTATTTTAATTAAACATAACACTTATTCAATGGACATGAACAAGATGGTCATTAGGTGACCAGAAGTGTTCAAGGTGCTAAAAATGTTAATACCAGCAAAGATAAGACTTGGTCCCATAAAAGCTCATGTTTATAGGAAGGTAATATGCATAGTAGAAACAGTATGGATACCTTTTGAATTGATGAATTTGATTAGCATCTTGAATCTGATTATTACAATATTAGTTCTATTATCTGTTACTGGCTCTATTAATCTTCATCGGTTTCACTTTTTCTCATCTGTAAAGTAAAATAGTTCTACCATTCTAATAAGATCTCATTAGAGATATGGAAAATCAGTAGGCAAATAGTACACGCTCAACAGTTAACTAAATCTCCAAAATTCATATTCTCTTCCTCTCTATCAAGGAGAAAATTTTGTTGCAAGTGACATAAACCCAATTCGAAATGGCAAGGCAAAAAGGTGAGTTGGACTATACAGTCAATGGAATTCTCCAGTCCAGGATACTGGAGTAGGTAGCCAGTCCCTTCTACAGGTGACCTTCCCACCCAGGGATGGAACCTAGGTCTCCGGCATTGCAGGCGGATTCTTTACCAGTTGAGCCACCAGGGAAGCCCATTAATAAGAATACAAAATAAATTATGTAAGCAAAAGAAGAATTGAATAACCAAACCAGAATGCATCAGGCAGGGAGAGTCTGAAATGCCATCAGGGTTCTCTTCTCCTGCCTTTTCTGTTGTTTTACTAGTTTAATTTCCTCCACATGACAGTGTAGATGCCATGGTTCATATTTCATAAATTTTACTTCCAGAGAAGGTCCACATCTTTCATTTTAGGCCTAGATCAAAGAGGACCAGGAAAGTACCCTGATAAGCTTGGCTTGGGCCAACAGCCACTTGTAAAGCAACTACCCAGAGACAGTGAATGTGGAAGATGTGAACACATGGAAGTTCCTTATAACCACACGAGGACCTGGAGGAGAAACAGTTCCAAGAGTAAGGGGAGATGTGATGGTCTCCTGAGAAGGAAAAGCTGGTGGACAGACACAATGGTCAACAATCTCAGCTCCTTAGAAATGGGTTCAAGACACAACCGGATTCCTTTCCACCAAGAATATCTACTGTAGGGGAGAACTGATGCCCCTAAAGAAAACACAAGTGTTTTCAGAAAGAGGGAGTAGTTTATGGATAGTCAAAATATGATCAAAAACTACCACTTACTTGATCTCAATTATTAGGTCCCACATTGATAAGCTGGCCCCTGATTTTCTGTTCTTAGCTATTACTAGCATAATTCTCCAGCTAATATGCCTTCTGGAACCCCTTTAATTTCCTGTGTTCCTTTCTTGTTCTGGGAGTTTCTGCCTGATAAGCCCACCAATCCTTAATCATACAGTCTTCACCTCCTATCTCTGCTTGCCTGCATCTAATAACATCTGACATTACAGTAGATATCAAATCATTTCCCACAATTATTTAATTATTTAATGTTTGCAGCACTTCTAAAAGGGACAAGGTAAGTATTACCATCCTGTTTTATAAATGATGAAATAATTCCAAATCATGCCATAGAACAGAACTAAGACCTAAGCCTGCAATATAATTTTCATGCTGAATCACTTTATGCTGAGGATGACTTGCTTTTCCCACTAGATTCATAAGTTCCTCTAAGGACTAAAATATTCCTGAGTTTTAAGCGATGTGCACTGAGCAAACGGCTAGATACACGTGTGTCAAGGTGACCAGGCCTGTCAATAGATGATCTCACAGATGCCTTCCTCACTTCAAAGACAATCCCAAACTATAGGTTCAGAATATCTGGACATATCCCCATGTGATGTTCCATGAATCCAGCTCAAGAATCCAGTTCATGAATCACCCCAAGAGCTCAAAGTACAGGGATAATATTCAGACCATCACCATTTCTAACTGTGCACAGAAAAAGTATCCCATGGGATGCCTGTCTCAGGCATTTGTAACAGTTTTACTGAGATATAATTAACATACCATAAACTATACACATTACAGGGCCTAATTTCATATTTTAACATTTAAATACTGTCACTACACAAGCCATCACCACAATCAAGAAGTGAACCCATCAACACAAATAAACTCAATTAAAGAATGAAATATAAAACTGGATACTCTAAAACTCCTAGAGGAAAACTTGGGCAGAGCACTCTTTGACATAAATCACAGCAATATTTTTTTGGATCTATCTCCTAGAGTAATAGAAATAGAAACAAAAGTAAACAAATGGAACCAATTAAACTGAAAAGGTTTTGCACAGCAAAGAAAACCATAAACAAAATGAAAAGACCACCTACAGAATGGGAGAAAATATTTGCAAATGACAAGACCAAGAAGAGATTAATTTCCAAAATATACAAACAGCTCATTATAGCTCAATATTAAAAAAAAAAAATCCAATCAAGAAATGGCAGGATATCTAAATAAACATTTCACCAAAGAAGACATACAGATGCCTATTAGGCACATGAAAACATGCTCAACACCACTAATTATTACAGAAATGCAAATTAAAACTACAATGAGGTATCACCTCACACTGGTCAGAGTGACCATCATCCAAAAAGTCTACAAATATTAAATGCTGAAGAGGGTATGGAGAAAAAGGAACTCTACTATGCTGTCGGAAGAAATATAAACTGGTGCAGCTGCTATGGATAACAGTATAGAAGTTTCTTAAAAAACTAAAATTACTTACCACGTGGTCCAGTGATCTCACTCCTGGGCATATATCCAGAGAAAACCATAATTCAAAAGGATAAATGCACCCCAATTTTCATTGCAGCACTATTTACAATAGCCAAAACACAGAAGCAGCCTAAATATCCACTGACAGATGAATAAATAAAGAAGATGTGGCATATATATATATATATATATATACACACACACATACACATACATCTATGCGATGGAATATTACTCAGCCATAAAAAAGAATGAAATAATGCCATCTGCAGCAACATGGATGAACCTAGAGATTATCACACTAAGTGAAGTAAGCCAGACAGAGAAAGACAAACATAGGATGACATCGCTTAAATGTAGAATCTCAAAACAAATGACACAAACTTATTTACAAAACAGAAATAGATTCACAGAGAAAACAAACTTATGATTACCAAAGAGGAAAGGGAGGAGGGATAAATTAGGAATTTTGGATTTTTATATACACACTATTATATATAAAAGATAACCAATAAAAACCTACTATTTAGCACAGGAAACTATACTCAACGTCTTGCAATAATCTATAAGAGAAAAGAATCTGAAAAAGTATATATATGTGTGTGTATATATATAACTGAATCATATATATATATAACTGATTCACATATATAACTGAATCATGTATGTATATAATCACACATGTGACTGAATCACTCTGCTGTATACCAGAAACTAACCTAACTTTGTAAACCAACTATACTTCAATATAAATAGAAAAAAAGAAAAGAAGTGAAGCTATCACCACAATCAAGACGGCAAACATGTGTTTCATCCCCCAAAGTTTCCTCCTGCCTCTTTGTAAAGCCTTCTCCATTCCCTTCTCCCTACCTTTATCTCCAATTTTATGGAATCAAACAGTTTGTACTCCTTCGTTCCTGGCTTCTTTCACTCAGCAGAGTTATTTTGAGATTCATCCATGCTGCTCTGTGTGTTAACGGTTCACTCCTTTTAATTGCTGAGTAGCATTCTATTGTATGAATATTCCACAGTTTACACATCCACTCATCTGTTGATGGACAATAGGATTGCTTCCAGTTTGGGGCTATTGCAAATTAATTGAATATGATCAGTGAATAGGCTGTAGTATATGCTTTTATTTCTTGGGGCAAATAGGAGCAGAATAGTAGGATCATATGATAGGTATATGTTTGGATTTTTCACAAACAACTGTATTGTTTTTCAAGGTGATTATATCATTTTACATTGCCATCAGAAGTGTCTAAGAGTTCTAGTTCCTCTATATCTTTACCAATGCTTTATATGCTCAGTCTTATTCATTTTTTCCACTGTGAAAAGTTATGCAGCGGCATTTTATTTGGTTTTAATTCACATTTCCCTAATTAATGATGTGCAGTATCTTTTCATGTGCTTAAGTACCATGTGTATGTCCTTTTTGGTGTAGTGTCTGGGCAAATACTTTTCTCTTTGGGATTTGGCTATTTATTTTCCTATTGAATTTTGAGAATTCTTTACATATTCTAAGTACAAGTCCATTTTCAGATATGTGCTTTGCAAATGTATTTCCCCAATGCATGGCTTTTCTTGTGGCCTTAATAGTCCTTCAAAGAGCAGTTTTTAAATTTTGGTGAAGTCCAATTCACTGTTATTTTATGGGTCATGCTATTGACACCAGACATTTTGAACCTTCAGAAACCTGTAACTTAAAGTAGGAAACAGGAAAATAAAGAGAAGTGGAAGATAACGGAGGAAAATGGATATACTAAAATTAGCCAGCAATTTGGCTGTAGCTAGCAAGCCTTGTTCTAAAGGGATTATTACAAAGCTTTTATTCTGTGGGACACACACACAGCTATTTAAGCACTTTCTAGAAGAGATGAAAATGTTTCCAAACAGCATTTCTGGCTAGTGTTGTCATATCCAATTGGCTTTATTGTTTGCTTAGGTTTTCTTTTTCCAATTTTCTCCTCTGCTTTCTTCTCAACACAGACATTCAAAAGGTTAGTTTGTATTCAGAACACTCATGTCCAAAACATGGCCCTTTTTGGCATTCCTAAACGCATTCAGCCAAGATTGACCTGAAATCTGTGTTGATGACTTTAAGCGATCCTGAGACGCCCATCTCAGTAACACACACTGGGCATTGTTGGCAGTGTGGTAGGTTCGTTTCTGGGAGGAGAAGAACAGAGGCTCTGTTGCTGGGGTTCCTGGGTATTAATAGAATCAAGGGAGTTAGATGGTGTTAACTCTCAGGTTACCACCGGCGTACACTGGACCAATGTAGCAAAAACTCGGGAGCTGTGTGCTGCACCTGCACCATGGGATCACGGATGGCGTTTTCATTAGACTCCTGATGACAAGGAGCATTGCCCCCTGCTCCCCCCGTTGCAGAGCACCCAGAGGCATAGCAGGCACAGGGCACCCCTGGCTGTGTTACAGTCAAGCACCCCACCCTCCCCTGGAAGCAAACGTGAAGCTCAATGCATACTCAGCGCCTCGCAGTATCTTGCGGTGAGGTGCAGCGCCCTGGGTGGAGTGCCACTGCCAATCACTAACACCATCTCCGCCTGCCAGCAGCCAGCATAGAGTTACAGGCAGAATGCTCTCCGGGTTAAGGTCTCCCTGCAGGGTGACTGAAGCCTGGGGTTTCCCCAGAGGCTGTGGCAAGTGTCGTCCGTGCTGCGGGGCAGTCCGTAAAAGGAGCATGCCTCCTGTTTCCAGAGTCATCTGCAATGTACTTGATTGTCTGGAAATGCCCAGGGGCACTATTTTGTCTATTTTTTTTCTAAATTTTTATTGGAGTCTAGCTGATTAGCGATGCTGTGTTGGTTTCAAGTGTACAGCAAAGTGAATCAGTTATACATATATCCACTCATTTTTAGAATCTTTTTTTCGAATAGGTCATTACGGAATACTGAATAGAGTTTCTCAGATCTCCATCCCTCAAAGGAGCCTATTTTCTCTCCGAGGGTGGAAAACTGATATCTGAATAAGTAACAGTTTCCCACAGCCAGGGAAACATCACCTCTGTTTTCCTGGGTTGCAGGTAACCAGAATGCATATATCATGGAAACTGTCGGCTTGGAAAAGGGTTGGTGGAGAGGGAAAAAGAATAAGACCCATATTTCTGACTGACTGCAATAGTGATGGTGTTGCAGGGTACTCTCCAGTGGAAGCAAAGAACTTTTTTTCTGCCCAGAAAATAGACTTGGAGTCCAAAAGGTGTTTCACAAGGCCCCATATCTGGTACATTTCCACCTAATCTCGGAGGTTTCCACCACAATATTTAACTGAATTTGAGGAGGCAGCAGGGGCACTCGGTTTTTTGGAAGAAAAAACTTTGCAGACTCTGTGAGAATCCCTGCCAGAAAACCACAGGATGTGAAGTTCCCAGATAATTCTAGGGGAAGAATGACTGGAAAGTCTGAGAAAGGTGCTCTGGGTGAAAGAAGGCTAATCTCTGCAGACTTGGAGGGCTTAAGGAAAGATGACCAGTTGGGCTTTTGGTCACTGGGCTGTGGAGCTCCCAAGAAACCTGGGAAGGAAGGCTTGGAGACGCTCATGGGAAAGTCATCTCCATGAGGAGGACTGTGGGAAGGAAGTAAGTAAAGCTTGATTGACGGCCAACCTGTGCCAGACAATGAGCACTGGGAGGAACCTGAGCTGTGATTATTCTGCACAAGCTACAGGTACCATCTCACCTCATCCAAAGTGCAACGCTGGAAAGTAGGCATCCTTTCCCCACTTCAAAACTGATGCTCAAAGGAGTTTCCTTAATTCATTCACTTACCCTAATTTACTGAACAGCTTCTATGCGTCAGCACTCTGACAGTCCCTGGGGATACAAAGATGAATGAGACACAGTCCCTGGCTTTGAGGAACTCAAGGTCAAAGCAGTCCGATTCATGGCGTCAGACATGTCAGCAACAAAATTACAAGATACTGCTCTGCAAATGTTGCTTTAGCCTCATTCAATTTGAGTGGCTGTGCAGTGTTACGACAGAAATAAAACTAAAGAAAGGAACAACGGATTTGGACCGAACCAAATTTGTGGAAGACTTCTCATAGGGAGTGACCCTGAATCAGGCTCTGAAGGGCAAAGAAATTAACCAGGCAAAGAGAGGAAAAGTATTTTCCAGAGTTACTACATCTCAGAATGGAATTTGAGCCTGGCTCTGATTAGCAAGTCTTTGTCTTTCTGCTCCACCAGTTACTAGGGTCCCAGCCTCAGAGGCTCCTGAAGTCCCAGAACCTGTCTGTCTCTGAGGGAGTGGGAATGGTTCCAGTCTGGATGGAGGATCAGGCTTCTAGGAGGCAGGTGAAGCTCTGATGATCCTATTTCAACTATGCTCCTACATTGGCAGATGATTGTTACTCCTTAGCTTCTGAGACTTGTGGGGCAGATCCTAAGCATCCCTGAAACTAAGACAAAGAAATTCAATCATGTCCATCTTTCATGGGAGAGTCAAGAGTAATTTACTCCTCACATAAGCAAATGAGTGACTTCTTAACATCTGGTGGTTTTCTTAGTGGTTGATGACAGCTAGTATTTACTGAGTGCTGTGTGCATGCTAAGCTGCTTCAGTAGTGTCCAAGTCTTTGTGACTATAGCCCACCAGGCTCCTCTGTCCATGGGGTTCTCCAGGCAAGAATACTGGAGTGGAATCCCATGCCCTCCTCCAGGGGATCTTCCCAACCCAGGGACTGAACAAGCATCTTTTAGGTCTCCTGCATGGGCAGGTGGGTTCTTTACCACTAGTGCCACCTGGGAAGCTCACTAAGTGCTTACTAAGTATTGTTCTTAATTTTTACATATATAAACTCATTTTATATATTTGTTGTCTTCAGTTGCTAAGTCCTGTCTGACTCTTTGCGACCCCATGAACTGCAGCATGCCAGGCTTCCCTGTCCTTCACTATCTCCCAGAGTTTGCTCAAACTGATGTCCACTGAGTCAGTGATGCCATCCAACCATCTCATCCTCTATGTGTTTAGGTAATTAGATATCTTTCCCACTTGATAGATGAGGAGAATTAGGCACAGAGAAGTCCAATTGATCTTGTATGGACACAGCTACTTACTGAGATATAGTGACCCACTTTTCAAGACCCAGAACCAGATCTGTTGAGCTACAAGAAGCTCTAAAAATGATGAGGAACCTCTCAGCACATCATCTGAATCAAAGTTATGCATCAAGTTTGGGCAAAGACTCTCATTTTTCAAATCTTGTGCAGTCAAATGCTCTGCCACTGAGCTATGCCCCCTTCAAATCTTGTGACTATAGAACTCCCTAATTACAAGTATCAAGTAGTTTAGAGTGAGCAACCCAGAAAGACAGGTATTATATCTGACTTACACGTAGCTACACTTAGCTGCCCCTGACTCTCAAGAGAACGGGAGAAGATCTCTGGTAGTGTAACCCCACTCTCCTGCCACATATACCCTGCCAGGTGGATGGTCATCCTTTTGGAAACTTTCTGCCTTTTTCACACCTTCAGGGTTTCCCTTAATAGCCATTGAAATCAACAAAGGGCAATCTACTCCAAGTGCCACAAATTCCCCTGAGGAGGGCTTTGATATGACTGGCATTTCGCGCTCATTGGACATCCTTTCCTGGGTACACCATGTGTGTGTGCACTCAGTCGTGTCTGACTCTTTGTGATCCTATGGACTGTAGCCTGCCAGGCTCCTCTGTCCACGGGATTTCCCAGGCAAGAATACTGGAGTGGATTGCCATTTTCTACTCGGTCCTGGGCACACTACTTCTAGTGTAAGTAAAGGCTTCTTGACTCACTGACTCATTGACTTGCATCTGTAGGGAGCACTGAAGCTTCTGTAAGAGAGGGCAGTGTTCTGCTAGGTAAACAGTCACAGATCGAATTCTGACTGTTGGGATCCTTTTCAGGGTTTAAAACTCATGTACACTCAAGGGATTTTTCAACATCTCCCCTTCTCCAATAGAGACAGGAATATTAATTCCTTCTTAGTTGCCTCTGACTTGACTCCTGTTTTCCTTCTTTCCCCAGCCCCAGAAAGCTATTTTTAAAATGGTAAGTTTTATCATTATTTATTTATCATTATCAAGGCAAACAGACCAGAAAGTGATTGCCATTGAAAAGACAGTTTGTTATACTCAGAGACCACAAGAGAAGAGGGCATGCCACACTATGGTGGGGGCGAGGGCACTTGGAGAAGCACCAGGGGAAGTTAGGAGGCAGAGGGAATAGGGATCACAAGGGAGATAAGTATGCGAGGCAGGGAAAGCAGGTTTAGCGCGGACTAGTTTCAATAATTTCAGCAAGTTCTGGGGCATAAACCTATTTGCCTGGTACCTGGCTTTGGAGTGATGAGAGCCCATTGAGGAGGTGGTTGGAGGTCAGGGCTCCAGATTGGCTTATTTGCATATGTAAGCCATGCTTACAGGCAGTCTTTTACTGTTTCTTGGAATTGGCTAAACTGGAGCCATATGGGTTAAACAAATGTCCATATATTCAAAGCTATGGGTTTATATTCAATAGTCATGTACAGATATGAGAGTTGAACCATAAAGAAGGCTGAACGCTGAAGAACTGATGTTTTCTAACTGTGGTTCTAGAGAAGACTCTTGAGAGTCCCTTGGACAGCAAGATCAACCAGTCAATCCTAAAAGAAATCAACCCTGAATATTCATTGAAAGGACTGACGATGATGTTCCAATACTTCGGTATTGGAAAGAGCCAATGTAAAGAGCCAGTGATGTAAACAGCCAACTCATTGGAAAAGACCCTGATGCTGCAAAGATTGAGGGCAGGAAGAGAAGAGGGTGACACAGGATGAGATAGTTGGATGGCATCACTGACTCGATGGACATGAGTTTGAGCATGTGAGATAGTGAAGGACAGGGAAGTCTGGCGTGCTGCAGTCTGTGGGGTCAAAAAGAACTGGACACAACTGAGCAATTGAACAAAAACAAGCTGTGGCAGGACAGTCCCTCCTAGGGTCAGCCAGGCCCCAAGATGTCCAAGCACGAAATACAGAAACTGGAGAATGTGCTATATAGAGAAGGGAGCTGCTAGATTCGCCTCTGTCACCTCTCTCCAAGGTCCTGCCTTAGGTGGCTTTTAATACCCACATTGAGAGGTATTCTGACTCATCCTGGTAACACTCCATTTTCTCTAATTTGCATCTAAAAATTAAAATATCCAATTTCAGCAGTGGATTTGAAATTCACACATCTTCGTATGTGAGGCTGGTTTCCCTGGATCAAACACAGCTTCCTCTTTCGAAGAAAGATTGCTAAGTCTCCCTAAACTACTGAAAATGGAGTGGTGGATCCCAAGGTCAGCTATGAATAGCCAACTGGTTCAACCAATTGTGGGTCAATGACTGAGAAGTCAGTCAAACACAACAACAACCAGTCCACACCAGTCACCTGAATAGTTACAACAATGAGGGGAAGGGCAGGTATTCTTCATAGTAGCTCTCAGCCCAAGCTGCAAATTAGTATTACCAGGCGAGTTTTTAAAACCTACCAATATTTGGGCCCTGCAGCAGATTAATTAAATCAAAATCTTTGAAGGTATAGCCTGGGTAACCATATTCATCAGAAATTCTCAATGTCATTCTAATGTTCAGCTGGTGTTGAAAAACCAGTTGTTCTATAGCTACCTGAATTATTAAACAACTGGACAATGACTCATTAGAATAGTTTGTTAATGGATGCTATAAAATTAAAATTTTGGGTTAATTTGGAAGCATCTTGATTTTGTGACTTGGAGTTCTTGCTCTAAAAGAGATGGGTCTCAGGCACTCAGTATCTGCTTCTTCCTGCTTCTAGAAACTCTGTCTACCTTTCCCCTTGGGCTACCTCGTTGGACTAACCAGACTGGACTGAAAGAAATACTGGTCCTATTATCCCTTTACCCTATGAAAACAAAAGATTATTGGAGGCTCTAGTAGATTTTGAGAGGCACGTTTTTACTTCCCATTCCCATCCGGGTAGGAAACTGAAGACCTAACCTCCAGCCATGAGACACGTCTCAGCTACTGAAGGAGTCTGAATCCAACGCCAAGAAGGGATTGAAGCATCTGACTTCAGGCCAGGATGCCTTTGATGTCTGTTTTCCCACATCCCTGGCAAGGCTCTGTGCACTCCAGTTTTTGAGAGAAGCAGTAGCAGAGCAATTTACCCAAACGAGCTCAGTCCTGCAGCGGTTTGTGTTTCTTTAAGCACCAAGAAGAGAAGGTCCTTCAAGAATCCTTGTGGTTTCCATAAAATCCTGGGGAGGGGAGGATGATGTCCAAGGGCCTCTATACTTGGTTACCAAGGTGTCTTAGCCAACCTTTCTTTAAGAATCTTCTGTTTCAGAGATCCCATCATTAAAACAGTGTGAAACCTTATTTTGGCTGGATGTTTAGATGCCAACCTCCTTCTGAATACTGCAGCTTTCTCTTGCCTTGATTAAGAAACTGAAATACTCATTTTACTGGGGAAACAGAAAGTAGCCAGGCATGAACTAAATAGGTTTTCTCAGTGTCACTGAGAGGCCATCTTCAGATTCTCTTACATAAGGTGTCATATGTATATGGTCATAGTAGACACACCCTTCCAACAAGAGATGACTCTACCAATGGACATCACCAGATGGTCAATACCAAAATCAGATTGATTTTATTCTTTGCAGCCAAAGATGGAGAAGCTCTATACAGTCAGCAAAAATAAGACCAGGAGCTGACTGTGGCTCAGATCATGAACTCCTTATTGCAAAATTCAGGCTCAAATTGAAGAAAGCACGGAAAACCACTAGGCCATTCAGGTATGACCTAAATCAAATACTTTATGACTATACAGTGGAGGTGATGAATAGATTCAAGGGTTAAAATCTGATAGAGTTCGTGAAGAACTATGGACAGAGGTTTTTAACATTATACAAGAGGTGGTGACCAAAACCATCTCCAAGAAAAAGAAATTCAAGAAGGTAAAGTGGTTGTCTGAGAAGGCCTTACAAATAGCTGGGGAAAGAAGAGAAGTGAAAGGTAAAGGAGAAAGGGAAAGATATACCCAACTGAATGCAGAGTTCCAGAGAAGAGCAAGGAGAGATAAGAAAGGCTTAAGTGAGCAACACAAAGATATAGAGGAAAACAATAGAATGGGAATGACTAGAGATCTTAAAGACTAGAGATCTCTTTAAGAAAATTGGAGATACCAAGGGAACATATCATGCAAAGACGGGCATGATAAAGGAAAGAAATGGCAAGGACCTAATGGAAGCAGAAGAGATTAAGAAGAGGTGGTAAGAATACACAGAAGAACTATACAAAAAAGGTCTTAATGACCCAGATAACCATGATGGTGTGATCACTCACCTAGAGACAGACATCCTGGAGTGTGAAGTCAAGTGGACCTTAGGAAGCACTTCTACAAATATAGTTAGTGGAGGTGATGGAATTCCTGCTGAGCAATTTCAAATCCTAAAAGATGATGCTGTTAAAGTGCTGCACTCAGTATGCCAGCAAATTTGGAAAACTCAGCAGTGGTCACAGGACTGGAAAAGGTCAGCTTGCATTCCAATCCCGAAGAAAGGCAATGCCAAAGGATGTTCAAAATATCATACAATGCACTCATTTCACATGCTAGCAAGATTATACTCAAAATCCTTCAAGTGAGGTCTCAGCAGTACATGAACCAAGAACTTCCAAATGTATAAGCTGGATTTAGAAAAGCAAAGATCAAATTACCAACATCTGCTGGATTATAGAAAAAGCAATGGAATTAAAAAAAAAAATCCATTTCTGCTTCAGTGACTATGCTAAAGCCTTTGACTGTGTGGATCACAACAAACTGTGGAAAATTCTTCACAATATGGGAATACCAGACCACCTTACTAGTCTCCTGAGAAATCTGTGTGCAGGACAAGAAGCAAAAATTAGAACTGAACACAGAACAGCAGACTGGTTCCAAATTGGGAAAGGGGTAAGTCGAGGCTGTATACTGTCACCCTGTTTATTTAACTTCTGTGCAGAGTACATCATGCAAAATGTCAGGCTGAATGAATCACAAGCTGGAATCAAGATTGCTGGGAGAAATATCAACAACCTCAGATATGCAGATGACACCCATTTAATGACAAAAAGTGAAGGGGAACTAAAAACTCTCCTGATGAAAGTGAAAGAGGAGAGTGAAAAAGCAGGCTTAAAAGTCAACATTCAAAAAACTCAGATCATGGCATTTGGTACCATCACTTCATGACAAATAGAAGGAGAAAAAGTGGAAACAGTGACAGATTTTATTTTCTTGGGATCCAAAACCACTTCGGATGGTGATGGAAGCCATGAAATTAAAAGATACTTGCTCCTTAGAAGAAAAGCTATGGCAAACACAGACAGCATATTAAAAAGCAGAAACATCACTCAGCTGACAAAGTTCTGTCTAGTCAAAGCTATGGCTTTTCCAGTGGTCATGTATGGATGTGAGAGCTGGACCATAAAGAAGGCTTAGTGCCTAAGAATTGATGCTTTTGAACTGTGGTGCTGGAGAAGACTCTTGAGAATCCCTTGAACAGCAAGGAGATCAAACCAATCAATCCTAAAGGAAATCACCCTGAATATTCATTAGAAGGACTGATGCTGAAGCTGAAACTCCAATACTTTGACCATTTGGTGCAAACAGCCAACTCACTGGAAAAGACCTGATGCTGAGAGCGATTGAGAGCAAGAGGAGAATGGGGCAAAAGAGGATGAGATGGTTGAATGGTATCAATGACTCAACGGACATGAGTTTGAGCAACCTCTGGGAGATAGTGAAGGACAGGGAAGCCTAGCATGCTGCATTCATGGGGTCACAAAGAGTTGGATATGACTTAGTGACAGAACAACAAAATATGAGTGATGATCTCAATCTAGAACATATATATATATATATATATATATATATATGATCTTGAGAATCTATAAAATGTTGATAGTCCTAATAGTAATCCCTCAACATATCATGATTTATAAAACATCTTTTTCATAGCTGTTGATGACAGCTAAACTTTAATGAGAGCTTACTATGTGCTGGGTGTTGAGCCATTTATATGAATTTTCACAAAACCTTATGGAAGTAGATGCTACTATCCCTACTTTAAAAAGGGAGAGAGGACAGGACGGAGAATGAGAGGAAAAAACAGAAGGAAAGAAAGAGAGGGAGAGGGATGGAGGAAAGAAAGAAAAGACAGGAAAGAAAGGAAGCTAATTGAAGAGAGGTTAATAACCTGGCAAACTTTTCTCACTGATAAATGGTAAAGCTAGGATTTGGCCACCTGATGGAAAGAACTGACTCACTGGAAAATACCCTGATGCTGGGAAAGATTGAAGGCAGGAGGAGAAGGGGATGACAGAGGATAAGATGGCTGGATGGCATCCCCAACTCGATGGACATGAGTTTGAACAAGCTCCGGGAGCTGGTGATGGATAGGGAAGCCTGGCACGCTGCAGTCCATGGGTCGCAAAGAGTTGGACATGACTGAGTGACTGAACTGAACTGAGGACTTTAACTTGGGTGAGTCTGGCTCCACAGCTGGTAATATTAACCATCCAAATGCCTATAAAGGGCCTGGTAAGTGATATAAAAAAGGGGAAAGCCAGGTACAACATAAAACTCTGTTTTCCTGGACCCTCTGTCCTTCCAGATCTCTAAATGTAGAAGAGTTCTTGTCCTGGGATCTCCTCTACCTACCCTTACTTCATAAATTATATCACCCAGTCCCATTTATCTATCAAGGGCTCCCCAATTTTTATGTCAGTCCTTACCCTCTCTCACACACAGTCTCATATAGATAATGCCTATTGTTTCTTTACCCTTGGATGTCTAACAGGTAACTTACATGTAACACGCACAAAACCAAACTCTTGAGTTCTCTCCCTGCAGGCCACCTTCTCTACCCGTGTCTCTTGTCCCAATCAACAGGTCAACATTCACCCATAGGCTTAAGCCAAAACCCTTGGAGTCGGCCTCTCTTATTCTCAGGATCCATAATCAATCCTCTGACAAATCTCAACAGCCCTACCCTCCAAGAATATCCCAAGTATGACTCTCAATCCCAATTTCACTGCTAGCATCATAGTTCAAGCCATTTTTCCTCCTAACAGTTCTCCCTGTATCCTCTTCTGTAGGCTCTCCATTTTCCCTAGACAATTCATGCTGAGGGAAAACATCATTTGAATAACAAACTGTCAGCTGAATTGACTGTTCAAGCACTGTCAGTTTTACCTCTATCTGGTATGGCTTAGAAACTGTCATCCTAGGTGACAATACTCCCACCCTGACCACAACCTCTGGGCTTTTGCACTGGGTTTCAGATCACTCCTCTGGCAACCATGATGTGGAGTTAGTGCTCGCCACAGGGCCAGTGTGCTGTTCCTTCTGTACCAGTCCCCCATCTAAGGCTGGGGGTCTTGAGACCTACTGTATCCGTGTCCCAACCTATATACTGTAGGCCTCAGTTTGGATGACTGGGCTTATGCTTGTTCTGTATTCTTTTATGAGATTGTCAGGCAGAAGCAGTCACAAGAGGAAACACAGGAGAGGCTCAGATAAACAAAGTGTGTGTGATCCCCACGGGTCCTAGAGAGGAGGTTACCATTATGCCATGCAGGTGGATGGGGGAAGAGCCATATTTGGGTCATTGACAGTAGACAGGGCCAGGGGAGAGCTTAGACCAGACTCTTGACTCTTCAAGAACTGGAGTTCTTGCAGGAAAGGCAAGGGAGGGTAAACAGTTTAGGATGGGCTAGTATGAACCATTTTGGCAGGCTTGAGGCTATCGGGGTGGTCTTTAGTTGCCTGGTGCCTGGCCCTAGGATGATTGAGGTAGAGGAATATTGCCCCCTGGGGTGGACAGATCAGATAGAGCATGTGTGCTCTGGAGTAGTTAGCTTACGGTTAGCTTCAGCTCCTGGCTGAACCCTTTGCTGTCTCTTAAGAATTGATTAGCCTTGGGAGAAAGGTTCATAAGACATCAAAGCACCATAACATATGGAAAATATAAAACAGATATATAACACAGTGCTTCAACCCCAACCCAGATTCCTGTTCCAGGAAGCTGCCTGTGCTCTCAGAACCTCCTATGAGCAACAGGCCCTGCCTCCCCTTGCCAGCCCCTCTTGGGGAATCAAGACCTGCACCCAAGTCCACAGGGAAGCTCATATCCTGTTACTAAGAAACAGATGTCCCAGCTGACCTCCTTAGACTTCATCAGGCCTCCCCCTACTCATTAGGATACCTGCCCTAGGCTCCTGCCCTGTCTACCATCTGCCCCAAGAGCAACATTTCTAACATTTTCTAGGGCACTTATTAAATGTGCTTACTATATGGGATACTAAGCACATCATATTTATTGCATCATTTAATCCTTCAAAACAACAATATAAGTTGGGCACCATAGAGGTAGGATGCAGATCTTTGCAAGGGGTATGTCTTCCTTACTCATTTGAATGCAGATCCTCGGGTTTGCTCCTGATATACGCCCTCTCTCTGCTTCAGGGGGTGAATGGCCAAGGGACTCTACAAGCCCTACTGGAGGAGGGTAGTGACATAGCATCTCTCAACAGGACAATGCTGGAAGTGGTAGCTCTGCAAATGGTTCTCCCCAGCTTGACCCTCAAGGCCAGGCCCAGAGGTGGTGGGCAGGCTTTTGCAGGACATTGGGAGCCAACATAACACCTGTGCTGCTGGGCTTCCCTGGTGGCTCAGTGGTAAAGCATCCACCTGCCACTGCAGAAGACACAGGTTCAGTCCCTGGTCTGGGAAGATCCCACATGCATGCCAGGGAGCAGCTAACCTCATACACCACAACTATGGAGCCTGAGCCTGGGAGCTGAAACTACTGAAGCCCATGAGCTCTAGAACCTGTGCTCTGCAACAAGAAAAGCCACCACAATGAGAAGCTCGTGCACTGCAACTAGAGAGGAGCCCCTTCTCGCAGCTAGAGAAAAGCCTACCCAGCGACAAAGGTCCAGCACAGTCAAAAATAAATGGATAAAATTTAAAGAAAATACCTGTGCTGATTTATAGAGGGCCTGTCTGCTCTCTGAGCATGGGACGCTATGTGTAACAGTGAAAACTCAATCAGCCCAAGGGATGGAGGCAGCCAGGTTCCTTATCACCGCAGACCAAAGTGTTCACATGGGTACAGATGAGCATCTAGGCAAAAAATAAAAAATAGTGAAGAAATTCAACCTACATTCAAGGGTCAGAAATTGACTATGTAAGAAACACTCTCAATAAAAAAGAATGAAATGTGGCCATTTGTAGCAACATAATGCAGTTGCAGGGTATTAGACTAAGTTTATTAAGTCAGACAGAGAAAGACAAATACTGTATAAAATCACTTATATGTGGAATCTGAAAAATACAGCAACAATAAATAAATAAATACAGCAAACTAATAAATATAACAAAAAAGCAGCAGATTCACAGGTATAGAGAACAAAGAGGTGACTACCAGAGGGGAGAGGGAATAGAGGGGCAGAGGTCTAAGCGGTGTGGTTTTCCGTGGTGGCTAAAACAATAAAAAATCTGCCTACAATGCAGGAGACCCGGTTCAATCCTTGGATTGGGAAGATCCCCTGGAGGAGGGCATGGCAACTAACTCCAATATTCTTGCCTGAAGAATCCCCATGGATGGAGAAGCCTGGTGGGCTACAGTCTATGAGGTTGCAAAGAGTCGGACACGACTGAGCGACTAAGCACAGACTAAGAGGTGTAAACTTCTGTGTAAAATAAGCTACAAGGATATACTGTATGACATGGGGAATATAGCCAGTACCTCATAATAATTATAAATGGAACAAATCTTTAAAAATTGTGAATCACTATATTGCATACCTGTAATTCATATAGTCTCAGACATCAACTGTATTTCAATAAAAAAGACCTTTGTTTTAAAGAAACACTCTCAAGAAGTAACCTGATAGATCAGTCTGCAGACCTCTGTGTTCGTGGCACTTGGGGCCTGGGGCTTTTGAAGCGCTTTGAAGAGGATGAGTTACCTCTCGAGGCTGCACAGTGGCTCCTGCAGAGGAAGGTCCGCCTGGAGCTGAGAACAGGCTCCCTCAGGTGCGGGGAGTGAGCCGCCTGCCTGACAGTGCTGGCCGAGAAGCTCTGCCCCTTCATGCCTCAGCTCTGCAGCTTTTTACAGAGCTTCACAAAGCACCTCCTTTGACACTGTGCCATTTGACCTTCTCAGAACCCCAGGGGTCAGGCTGTATATTCATTTCTTAGGGCTTGCCATAATGAATGACCACAAACTGGGTGTCTTAATAGAAATTTATTCTCTCACAGTTCTGGAGGCCAGAAGTCTGAAATCAAGATACCGGCAGAGTTGATTCCTTCTGAACCGAGGGAGACTCTACTCCGTGCTTTCTCCAAGCTCCTGGTAGCTGCTGGCAAGTCCTTGCATTCCTCAGCTGATACATGTATCGTTGCAATCTCTACCTCTATCTTCGCATGGCCTTTCTCTCTGGGTTTCTCCTCTGTGTCTATGTCTCCTTTACGATCTCTTATAAGGCAGTCACCACTGGATTTAGGGCCCACCTAATCATCTTGAGATCCTTACCTTAATTACTAGATTTGCAAAGACGCTTGTCCAAATAAAGTCACATTCTGAGGTTCCAAGTAGACATGTATTTTAGAGGCCATTACTGTACTCATTATGAGCTGATATTATTCTCACTACATACAGGGAAAACTACAGAGACATCCCATGAGGTTAAATTATCCAAATCACAGAGCTAGTGGTAAAAGTGCCAGAACTGAGCAAGGACTTGGCAAGCCACATCTCTGGGGATTCTCTGAGGCATCAGGACTCTCAGCTACTTGCTCAGGCTAGAAGGGGTATCCCAACTTAGGTGCTGACTGTTAACTATAGATGAAGGAAACATCTTTGATGACAGGTAATGTCAACACCAAGGGGCTTCCCAGGTGACTCAGTGGTAAAGAATCCACCAGGTAATGCAAGAAACGCCAGAGACACAGGTTCGATCCCTGGGTCAGGAAGATCCCCTGGAGGAGGACATGGCAACCCAGTCTGGTATTCTTGCCTGGAGAAACCCCACGGAAAGAGGAGCCTGGCGGGCTACAGTCCATGTGGTCACAAACACTTAGACATGACTGAGCATGCACACCAACACCAAATCACCTCTACATACGTCTCTGTCTCATTGCTTTCAACAGAAATTCCTTCTCAATTTGTATGTGGTTTCTTTGAACCTGCTGTCTCTGAGAATGCACCTACTTTCAGCTTATTTACTTATATTCATCTGACCAATGTTTACCAAGTGCCTATTACGTCTCACATACTGCTCTAGGCAGCACAGATACAAAGATATGTAAGACACAGCCCCTGTCTGCAGGATGTTTTCTGTCTGGTGTTAAGTGTCTACCCACTGCAGTCCAGAGCAGAGGTGAGGGTAATGGGATATTCCAAGCACCAAAAAAAAGGCCAAGGATGGGAACAGTAATTGTACCCAAGGCCCAGAAGGCAGGGCCCAGGAAGTAAGCTTTTACAGAGTCTGGAGAGAAATGTGATGCTTCTTCAGGGAGACACATGGGGAAAGGATTCTAGAGCAAGAGAATAACATGTGCAAAGCTAATCATGTTAGTAAACAGGACTGTTTAGGGGAAGGGAAGGATCTGTTAAAGGGTTGAAAAGTTAAGCAGGGACCATATTGTTATGAGCCTTGTATGCCAGACCTGGAGTTCAGGTTTTATTTCAGCCCTAGGGAAACCACTGATGAGCTTTAAGTGGGGTCAAGTGTGTATGTAACTGATTTGCATTTTCAAAAGAGCCAGCAGCAGGAGAATGGAAAATACATGGGTGAAGGCCTAGTTTGGAGACAAGGAGACCATTAAGAGGCTTTGTAAGAGTCCAGTTATTAACACTTAGAGCTTGATGGAACATGTGCCATTGAGGATGGACAAGAGGCAGGAACTAGAAAGCTTGGTTAGTATCCACCCTGACAACCCTCCTCCCCCAGTCTGAGTTCCTGTCCTCTTTTTCACTCCCACAGCACTGCTGGCATAACATATTGTTCACGTATCACATTACACCATATATTTGGTTTACAAGGCTATCTCCATCATTAATCGTGGGTTTCTTGAGACTGCCTTATTCATCTTTGTTTCTCAGAACCTAACAGAGATGTCCAATAAATACATATTGATTGAATTTTTAATGAGGCAGAACCAACAAGAATTGGTGATCAATTCGATATGGGGAGTGTGGAGGAAAGGAGGAATTTAGAAGGACTCCAAAGACCTCGCTTCCGTGGCTGGGAAGATGGTGCCATTACTAGTAAAGTTTGAGGCATCTGGCTGAGCTTAATGTTACTGTTTTTTCAAAAAAAGATACCTCATTAGATGCAGCTTGATAGGGCAAGTCACAAATATAAACTTTGTTAGCTTGAATTATCTGATGGGGGAAAACCCACCATCCAATGGCTAAACATCACCAGGGTGAGATTCAGAACTGAGTTCTACCAATGGCTCTACTCTGACATTCACTAACTCTCTGAACTCAGAAATGGTCCAGCCTCTCTGCCTGAATAGCCTTGCTTGCAAACCTAAATGCTTCAAATGCCACCTCCTTCCTGAAGTCTTCCCTGACCCCTCCTTTAGATTAACCTCCACTTCTTCAGATATTCACAGTATCTCCCCTCTCATCACCCTCTTGTGGTACCTTCTCATGGTCTTTTCATCACTCTCCATTTTTTATTATATTTTAGGAGGTGCACATCCCTTCATAGAGTAAAACTACCCAGAGTGGGATTCATGGTAAACGCATTTACCAACAGTATGAAACAAGATACCATTTTAAATAATTTTGCTGAATGAGTGAAACTCATTAAGAAGTAGGAAAATGGATCTTGAAGACTTCTTGATTTTACATTTATTGGACAGTCACTGCCTGATCTAGGAGATGAACCTGGTGGCAGGGGAAGGAGCAGAGGGAAAACTTCTGGGATAAAGAACTCAGCCAAAGTTTCTTATAAGCCAGAGCATCCCACAAGAAATTGCAACCATCTCCCTGAAATTGCCCCAGTTTGGAGAATAACAGAGTGAGCGACTGGCCCATTGGATCTGGAAAAAAGAACACTCAGAATAGACAGGTTGCTGGTTCCCATAAAGCTCCGAGGATTTTTTTCTTCCACTCTGCCCCTTCTTGTAAATGAGGATGCTTCCATTTTACAGCCTACACCAGTCTTTAATTTGGCTTGTGTCCAGTTAACTGAACAGACTCTGACCAGGATTCCCTTGGAGGGTTAGGGTCACATACCCCCCTACCCACACAGACAGGCTTGCAGAGGCCTGGCTGGGGTCTGCCTGGTCAAGGAAAGATGCGCCTTAGCGCAGCTCCTGCATCAGCACCCATAAGGGCAGCGGATGGTGCCCCAGGCTCTTCCACGCTGGGAGGGCTCGCGCTTGTAATCGACTAAAATACTCAGGGCTGCTGTGACTCATGCCCGCCTGACATTTGTCTAATTAATTCTGGCTCTTAAATTCCTGCTCTCTCATCCATGAAGGTGGGGGTGTGGGAGCCTGGAGCTCCAGGTGAACATTCCAGGGCCGGCAAAGGGCCAGGCAGCCAGGAAGGAACTCCTCCAGGAGAGGGGTGGGCAGCTGGAGCCCTGCCGGCCCTAAAGGGAAGGTGCTGAGGTGGCTGACTTTTCTGCTGCCTTGCTGAGGAGGCCTGGGGAAGGTAAGGGCCTGGAGAGGCCTGTGGAAGGATGCCAGAGACTGAGGCTTGTCTTCTTGCTATTAATCATCACCAATACAGTTGCACTCCAGGCTGTTCTGCATTGCTAGGTGGGGCGGAGGGTCTGACACAACTTATCTACACTGTGGGTGGGAGACAGGCAAGGAGGCTTCCCCTTGGCAATATGATCTGGGTCCAGCCTCTTGCTCCATTTGGATGTATTCTGATGGGGCTAGAGATGTATCAGGGTGCTAGTGGCGATTTTAAGCCTCAGAAAGGAGAAGGTTTTAAACTTCTGTATAATTAAGATCATCCAGGAAGCTTGTGAAAATACAAAGCCCTAGACGCCGCCCATCAAAGGTTCACTGTAGATGTTATAAGCTCTACGGGGATGCTGACACAAGCAGACCTCACTCCAACACTTAGAGGGAAAGTGGGACCAAATGGCCATCCTATGCCAAGAGGGTTCCCCTCCAGCGGCACTGATAGCCTCCTTGGATAATGCTGCTAAACTCACTAAACTCTTCTCTCTAAACTCACGAGGCAGAACCCCAGATTTATCCAGTTCACTCCTCCCTGGACTCTGTAGTGCTACTGGATAAACACATACACACCTGGGCAGGCCAGTGGTCCTCAAAGGCAGGGCTTCTAACTCACCTGAGGACAGATTTTACATCCCCCTTTGCCAGTTTCCCCACTTCTGCCTTGACCACCTGGCCACCTCACTCTTTGCAAACAGCTGTTACTTCCACTTCACAGCAAAATAAAGGTCCTGCAGTTGAGCATCCTCTCTTTCCCAAACCCACCTAGAAACATATCTGCTTAAGCATCCACCCTTCCTTCTGGTCTCAGGGGAAGAGACCTCAGTCACTGAGAGCAGTTATCACCATGACTCTTCTCTCTCATCTTTTCCTCATTGGCTGTTTCCCATTAACACTTATTCAAGCCCAAGTCTCTCCATCTTAAAAAGTCTCCCTCAATCCTATGCCCTTTCACCATCTAGGACTTCTGTTCACCAACTTTTTGAATGAATGGGTTTACCTTACCCATCTCCGATTTTCACCTCCTGTTTGTTAGATTCCAGCTCCCCCATTCCCACCACTATCTTTCTGAAATTGCTCTTATCAAGATAGAAAAGTATTTTCTGTTGCCCAGTACCATTGACACATTTCTCTCCCTACCTCACTTGGTCTCTGGGCAGTTCTTAAACCTATTCAGATCACCTTCCTGATACTATCTTCTTCTCCAGTCACACCACCTACTGGTGTTCTTCCCATCTCTTTGACTCCTGCCTCTCATTTTCCTTCCCAAAGTCCTCTCTTTATCAGCCTTAAAAGAGCACTCTTTCCCTAGGTTCCACCCTTACTCCACACCCCCTCTCATGGCTTCAGCCACCATCCCGGTCCTGATGGCTCCCTAATCAGGTTTCTGAGCCCAGATCTGCTCCACAAACTCAATCTGGTATATTGGCTATCTCCACAGAGATTTTGCTGTTGTTTAGTCGCTAAGTCGCTGATTCTTTGCAACTCCATGGGCTATAATCCAACAGGCTCCTCTGTCCATGGGATTTTTCAGGCAAGAATACTGGAGTGGGTTGCCACTTCCTTCTCTAGGGGATCCTCCTGACCCGAGGATTGAACCCATGTCTCCTGCATTGCAGGTGGATTCTTTACCCCTGAGCCACTTGGGAAGCCAACAGAGACTAGGATGCAGGTCTAAGACAGAGTTCACCACTTCATCTCTACCATTTTTTCCTCACATTCTTTAACTTTCCCTGTATTTTGTAATTCAGTGTTTCTCTAAATTTAACAGTTATTTTTATATCCTGGCATATATGTCACCTTTTCAGAGAAGGTTCTCCAACTACTGTACCTAAAACAGCAATCCTCTCCCACCTTGCATGAAATGCCATCCCCTTACCTTAATTTTTTTCATAGACTGTATTGCTCTCATTGTTTATTATGTATGTTTGGCTTACCCTCACTCTAGCCCATCCACTTAAAGGCTCTACAAAGACAGGGAGTTGGTCTCATTCACTGAAGCATCTCCAGTGCCTAGAAAAACATCCAGCACATAGTAAATATGTGTTGAGGAAATGAATGAATGTCCCCTGGGGTGCCTTGAAAATGCAGATGCATGAGCCCAGCTTCACCTACTAAATCAGCATCTCTAGCTAGGTATGGTGTCTGGGCTTTTCAGATGGCAAAGTAGTAAAGAACCCACCTGCCAATGCAGGAGACGTAAGTCACAGGTTCAATCTCTGGGTCAGGAAGATCCCCTGGAGAAGGGCCTGGCAACTCACTCCAGTATTTCTGCCTCAAGAATCCCATGGACAAAGGAGCCTGGCAGGCTACAGTCTATAGGGTCGCGTAGAGTTGGACATGACTGAAGCAAATTAGCATGCACACACGGAGGCATGGTGTCCAGAAATTAGCATTTTACAAAGTTCTCCAAGTTAGTTCTTATAAGACCTATTTCCTAACAAGATAAACGTCACTACCACTGGCCCATGAATCTGCACAGCCTCCCTAATGCCCTAACCTTCCTCTTACCTTGCAGGTCTGCTGTAAGCATGCCCTTTCCCCTTCTCCTTGTCATCTTTTCCCATCTATTCTGTGTTTTTGACATCACTTAGATGCATATCTCCTGCTTTGTATTTGTCAATATCACTACCTTCACACTTTGTCAGTTACCTAGGAAGCAAATACCTAATTGATATCTCTACTTCCAGTCTTGACCTAATGCAATCCATTTTTCTATCCTTCTTGGAGATTGAACTTTTTGAAATGCAAACATCACAACAGCACTCCCCTCTTAACAACCTTTGATCCATTCCTCATTGCCTTTGAAATTAAGCTCAAATTCATTACTGTGTTCCAGCTACCACACTTCCCCAGTGCCAGCCTTCTTGAGCAAACCTTATCCTCTCTACTGCAATTAAGCCAGACAACCTGCCCAACTCCATGCTAACCATCTCCCCTCCTAGTCTTGCAGGTCTTTAGCTGCTGCTCCTTTGCCAGAATGTTCTTCTCTCTGGATTTCTCCCTAGACAAACCCCAAGTACTCTCATCCTCAAAAGTTTAGGTCCTCACTCAGAACCAAGCATACTTCTTTCTAGGTTACAGCTGAATCAGAGGCAGTCCTTCCACTAAACTCTAGGCATCCTCAGAACATACAAGCAGGGGTGTGCTGGAGCCAACTTGCTTCAGCTTGAGAGGGTCAGTTGGGTGCATCTCTTCCCACTTCCACATTTACATTGGTTGTTTGTAACTGGCCATGGGGAACACATGCTGTAAGCCAAGATTTTGGGTGGAGAGCTCATTATTATTAAACATTGGCCAGCATACCACTGTCTACAGGGAAACACATCTAACACCCAGTATACATTCAGCTGAATCAGTATTTTGTTGGATGAGAGAATGAATGTGTGAGTGAATAAAAGTGTCAAGAGTAAAAGTTTTCTTCTTGAAATTTCCAACTTTATGTTTCTTGTACAATACTTTTCCCACATATTCTCTCTTTCATAAAAAAAAAAAAAAAAAGGTCTTAAATAGCTATCATGCTTTACCTTAGTCTTTTATTTTTCACACCAAAGTTCCTCGATCTGAAGCCATGCTTCAGGGCAATCACCATGCTGGTGATGTCCCTAGAGATGTAATGTTGTATGAGGGTTCCTTTTCAAACCCTGTGGCTCCCAGATGTGACACAATGCTCTCGGGATGGTCTGACCAATGCTGGCCACAATGCCACCATCACTTCCAGTAACTGCCATGTGGTGTTTCACCACAGAAGCCCACAATGTAAGCTGTGCTCTCCCACACACACGTGCATACACCCAACTCCATCATTCGTGTGGGATAGTGAAACAAGTACCAGTTTTCACATATCCTTAATAATTTCTGTCCATTTTTTTCCAGTCTCAATACTCCAACATATTGAAATGTTATTTAATCTTGATTCTGTCATCTCTCAATTTTTTTTTCTTCTTTGACATCTGGGTTCTGAATTATGCATCAGAGATTCTTCAGGAACAATAGAAGAGGAATCACGGGAAGGAAAGAAGCCAATGTGCACTGGGGAATGCCTTCTATGCATAAGGTACTAAGCAAGATATTTTGATATATTTTGCCTCCTTTAATCCTAGTAACAACCTGCAAGGAAAATGTTGACAGTACCATTTTAACAGATGGGGACTTTCTGGTGCTTCAGGGAATTAAAGAATATCTCCAAAATCAAGTGGACCTGGAATTGTAACCCACATCTGTCTGAGTCTTAAGTCTACGTTCTTGTACATCTTTGCTTCCCATAAAATATTACTAATGACTAACATTAGCGTGCATAGAATTTTTTCATAGTTACTTTCTCTTGGGATGCTTACAACTTAATGAAGCAATTTCTATTTCCCTACTCTCTGTGGAGCATATTAAAAACCAGAGACATTACTTTGCCAACAAAAGTCTTTCTAGTCAAAGCTATGGTTTTTCCAGTAGTTATGTATGGATGTGAGAGTTGGACCATAAAGAAGGCTGAGCATAAGGAAATGATGCTTTTGAACTATGGTGTTGGAGAAGACCCTTGAGAGTCCCTTTGGCTGCAAGGAGATCAAATCACTCAGTTCTAAAGAAAATCAGTCCTGAGTATTCATTGGGAGGACTAATGCTGAAGCTGAAACTCCAATACTTTGGCCACCTGATGCAAAAAGCTGACTCATTAGAAAAGACTGACACTGGGAAAGATTGAAGGCAGGAGAAGGGGATGACAGAGGCTGAGATGGCTGGATGACATCACTGACTCAACAGACATGAGTTTGAGCAAAATCCGAGGGATAGTGAAGGACAGGGAAGCCTGGCATGCTGCAGTCCACAGGGTTGCAAAGAGTCGGACGTGACTGGGCAACTGAACAATAACATCAGCTCTCTTTGGAAGACTTATTTCTTCAGTTAAATTTAAATAATCTCCTTGGAGTGACCAAAGAATGGCCAACACTGTCTGACCACGAGGTTTAATGCCACCCAGGTGGACCACTGCTGCAGATAGCCATGAAAGTGCTAACAAAACCAACACTCTTTGGAGTATGTGTTGGACACTCATGTGCTAGGCTCTGTGAACCTTGCTGGTCAACTGATCCTGAGTAACATTCACAACCAGCCTATGAGGGAGAAATGCCTATTTTTCCTATTTTCTAAGTGTATTAACTAAAACTTCAAGAGGTCGATTCACCCACCCAGGTCAGAGCTAAGAACAGGCAGAACTGGGACTTGACTCTAGTGTGCCTGACTTCTGCACCCATGTTTTCCTCCAAGACCTTCAAGGATCTTCTTCACCCAAAGGAGAACAAAAGCTCAGGCCATTGCATAGGTCACTTGGAAAATTCCTGGCCTTTTCTATAAGATCTTTGGATGTTCTTATGTATTTGCAGTTTGGTAACATTCAGATCCATGCCCAAATTTCACTTATTATTTAAATCTATTATAAGAAGCAAAATAAGCAAAGGCCGAAGAGAAAAGGGGAAAGGATTTGTGCCTGCTCATTCCAGAGCTGCAGTTTTTTTCCCTCTCAATGTTGCCATTCTGGGGCTATGAGAGTCTAGTTCCCTCTAGCATGTGCATATCTGATGATGTCAAAACGGTCAATCACCCAGGCTCACAAGGCTGTCTGGCTTCTGTGTCAGCATTCCATATCATGTCAGTGCTTGAATAGGCCAACAGGTTCCTGACAGGTCTGTTTGCCTCAGACAGTTGTAAATCCCCATCCACTCCTAAGAAAATGGTATCATTTTTCCTTCACTTGTTCTCTCTTACGTTCTCTCTCTTGCCCTGGACGGGTCCTGCCCAAACATTGTCACCGCATAGCATCATGAGCTGTCATGCACAGTGAAGTGTCATGCTGCCGGAAGCTCTAGCTGCTAACAAGAGCCCGAGATGTTAAGAAGCAACCCTTCTGAAGCCAGAATAGCCAAGCAGAGAGAAATACTGCTAAGCCTAGGTGTTTGGTCCAGACAAGCCCCTTTAACTCCAAATCATTCCATCCTCAACTCACATAATTAGTCCCAGGTGTGATTTTGGTACCTGTTCTTTCTGACTCTACTGCAGAACCTGTGACCTGTTTACACTTGCTGAACTCATGTCCCTCCCACCTTCCCTTGCTTCCAAAGACCCTTCCAATTAGTGGACCTTCCAGTGGGTTAGCCTGCTGTCCAAGCTGACCTTCCACAATCCAGCTGCTCCAACTAAAAGATCACAGTTCCCATGTATCAAGGTAGCGACTGGTTGGCTTCTTTGGTCACTTGTATGAGTTGTGCTTCTTGATTTCCAGTATCGTGGGGAAGAGGCTGATTTACTGACCAACTCAGTAACAAGGAGGGTGTCCTACCCAATCACTATTCGCTAGATTCCCAGCCAGGACATCTGAATCAAAACTCGATATCCCTGAAGACACTACAAGCGCTGCTGGAGGATCCATAGTCCAGTCCAGCTTTGGGTGACTCTGCTTCTACTAGAACAAGCGAGGTAAACGTGTTCTGCTGCTGCTGCTGCTGCTAAGTCTCTTAAGTCATATCTGACTCTGTGCGACCCCATAGATGGCAGCCCACCAGGCTCCTCCATCCCTGGGATTCTCCAGGCAAGAACACTGGAGTGGGTTGCCATTTCCTTCTCCAATGCATGAAAGTGTGAAAGTGAAGTCGCTCAATCGTGTCCAACTCTTAGCGACCCCATGGACTGCAGCCTACCAGGTTCCTCCGTCCATGGGATTTTTCAGGCAAGAGAACTGAAGTGGGTTGCCATTGCCTTCAAAATGGAAGAGCCAAGGAAAGAGGTTTGAGAGGATAAAACACTCATTCTTGATCACATCTCTTCCCCCAAAAAAGAGATGGTAGTCATAAACACCCATCCTTCCAGAACCATGACACCATGCTTACCTTGACTCACTGACAAAAACAATCCAATTTATTCCCCATCCCAAGGCCACCCTTAGTTCCAGACTCTGAAGCTCTGTTCTTGAGGGAGGAAACCAAACCCACGGCATGTCTCAGGTTTGAAGGCAGTTCCTTAAGAAAGACTAATCTGCATTTCCATTGCTCACCATCCCCAGGAATGATGAAATAGCATTTAGAAAAATATCCTCAATTTCGGGACTTTCAGTTGCCAGGACAATTGGGCCATTCATCTCTCCGCAGTTGAGTTCATTTATAAAAAATGCAATCCAATTTCTACTCAATTCAGCAAAATTCATTGAGCATCTAGGTACCTGGTTCTGTGCTAGATCTTGAGGATGTAAAAATAGGTAACAGGACTCATTCACTCCAGCAGTTTATAGTAGGAAGATCCAATCTTTTTACATAATCATATTATCTATGCAAGAAGTGTGTATAAGGTTGAGACACAGAAGTGTTATAAAGAAGGAAGCATTGGTTCTGTAAGTGTGGGGGCTGTCAGGGAAGATCTTAAAAGGAGGTCCTACACCACAAGGATTGGGAACCTATTTGTGTGCTGCCTATTACAACTGGTGGAGTAAACACAGATTATCTCTACTACCTCCTGAAACTGTACTAAAAATGGACATACAGGGATTTTTTTTAAAGGAATAAATCTTTAGGGACAAAGAGAATAAGAACACCAAACATATAATTTTGAAGTGGAAAGCAGATGGGCATTTGATAACAGACTCAATAGAGCTGAGAAGGCTGAAATCTAAGCTGGCAGTGTAAGTATCTGTACTGTAGAACCCACGGAAGCTATGTCTCTAACAATGAAGGTGATGGCAGAGGTGACAGCAGAAAGGTTGAAGGCTGCTTTAAGAAGCAGTAAGACCCCCATATACCTTCCACCACCACCCTTTCCCACTGGCAGGAGACTGGAGAGGGTGGGCTGGAGGGATGCTGGATTAGAGACACGAGGTGTAGCTAAAGGTAGAAGGGCTGTCCTGAAGGCAGCGGCATTCGAGGGAAGTATGCACACAGAACTGGGAGAGCCTTCTACTTAATACAACCAGGACATCAGCACCAGGCTCCTCCCCTCCAGGAAAAGAATGAAAGGGTGTACTGTTTATTCTGAAAAAATAAATAAAATAAAACAACTGACTAGTCTGAGAGACAAGACTAAAAATGTTCCACAGTGGAACAACTCAGCCAGGTCACCCAACAGTGAAGCTTTTTCTGGTCAATAAACCCCACTTAAAAGCTGGCTTAAAATTCAACATTCAAAAAACTAAGATCAGGGCATCTGGTCCCATCACTTCATGGCAAATAGATGGGGAAACAAAGGAGACAGCAACAGACTTCTATTTTCTTGGGCTCCAAAATCACTGTGGATGGTGACTTCAGCCATAAAATTAAAAGATGCTTGCTCTTTGGGAGAAAAGCTGTGACAAACCTAGACAGCATATTAAAAAGCAGAGACATTACTTTGCTGGCAAAGGTCCATCTACTCAAAGCTATGGTTTTTCCAGTAGTCATTGGACTATGGGATATGAGAGTTGGACTATAAGCAAGGCTGAGCACCAAAGAATTGATGCTTTCCAACTGTAGTGTTGGAAGACTCTTGAGAGTCCCTTGGACTGCAAGGAAATCAAACCTGTCAATCCTAAAGGAAATCAACCCTGAATATTCACTGGAAGAACTGCTGCTGAAGCCCCAATACTTTGGCCACCTGATGGGAAGAACTGACTCATTAGAAAAGACCCTGATGCTGGGAAATATTGAAGGCAGGAGGAGAAGGGGAGGACAGAGGATAAGATGGTTGGATGGCATCACCGATTCAGTGGATATGAGTTTGAGCAAGCTCTGGTGAAGAACAGGGAAGTCGGGCATGCTGCAGTCCATGGGATCGCAAAGAGTTGGACATAACTGAGCAACTGAACAACAAGAAGAAAAAAAGCATGAAGACTCAAAAACATTGGGAAGATAAGTTGAAGAAATCTCTATGAGAACAGAACAAAAATGTAAAAAGATACAAGATAAAAAGAATTAAATTAGAGAAATAGCCCAGATATACTAAGGAATTCCAAAAAGAGAAGATGGCAAAAACAGAAGTTATCAAATATATTCAAGAAAATTTCTCAGACCTGAAGGACATAAATGTCTGTATTATAAAAGTACCCCACTGTCCAGCACAAAAGAAGAACACAGACTCCCACCCAAAAGCACATCATTGTAAAATGTCAGAATACCAGGGATAGAAGACCGCAAATGTTTTTAGGAAGCCATATACAAAGGATCTAGAATTGGAATGGCATAAGACTTGCCTCATTTTCTTGTGTTTACCAATAATCCACTGGCAACAGCACTGGAAGCTAGAAAACATGAAGCAATGACTTCAAAACACTAAAGGAAAATCATTTCCAGCCCAAAATTCTACACACGGCCAAACTGTAGATCAAATGAGAGAAGAACAAACACATTTCCAGACAGGTATGTTTTTCAAAATACTAACCTCCCATAAGCTACTTCAGGAAATGTTCTGGCAAAGAGGAGTAACTAAAAACAAGATGGAGACTTTCCTGGTGGTCCAGCGGTTGAGAGGTCACCTTCCGACACAGGTGATGCAGGTCCACACCTCGCGGGGAACTAAGAGCCACAAGCCGCAGGGCAACGAGGCTCGCGAACGTGAACTAGACGGGCCCACGCGCTGGGCTCTGGAACAAGGGAAACCCGTGTGGCAAGGGAGACCCAGCGCAGCCAATAAATACAGTCACAGCTTTAAAAATAAAAATTGAAGACAGGACGACATGAGATCCATGAAACAAGGAACTCAGCACAGGAGAGAGGGAAAAAAATGTTTCTAGGATGAAGAGGAATCAGGAAGACAGCCGCTCATCAGTCCTCAAGTATAGGTAGTACAAGGGGGAGAAGAAACAGATCCAAGATGAACTTGATGAAATACTTGATTGTGTGAATATATTGAGGAGAAATTTACATCTATGGAAGAACATCTAGCTAGGAGTTAGTGGTAGGTGAGCAGAAAACTAGGTGAATGAAGGAACAAGACAATTATTAACTCCAGGGAAAATTAAAAGTTGTACAAGAAAGGAAATGCAATCATGCTTTCCTACACGGGCATGCTGTGAATACAGTCATAATTATGTAAACACTGACTACTGATCTAACTAAAAACGATGATATAAGTCTATTGGGAGACTGAGGAGAGGAAAACTGTGGAGGTGGGTGAGGGAGGTGCTAAAGGGAGCTAAATCTTCATCTTTCAGAGTTAGAATTCAATAGGTAATTCCTAAAATTGAAAATCAAGAGGTTGGGAGCAGAAATGTGTTATTTAGCAATGTGAAAGTAAATACCTAAAGAGCAACCACTAACAGTTACCTCGGAGAAGCAGGAATGAAGGATGGAGAAGGGGAAGGTCAGAAAACTGCTGTTTCTTATAATCATGTTTATAACTATTTGACTTTAGAATAGGGATAACTTAGATGAATTTTTTTTTTTAAAAAAAGTATAAGTGAGTATATCAGGGGCCAACACAATATTGTAAAGCAATTATCCTCCAATTAAAAAAAAGTGTCAGTGAGAGTTCTCTGGGTGGAGAAGAGGAAGCCATATTCAAGGTTGAGGAAATACTACATAAAATACACAGATTCGTGATACAGTGTGATGTACTGAGAATTGCTCTGAAATGCAGAAGGGACTTAGGAGGTGGGACCAGGAAGCAGAATCCAGGCCATGAAGGGCCTTATCTGCCATGAACCCAGACAGAATGCTTCCCAGGGGGCTGGAGGAAATCTGACATTAGACTGATGAACCGTGGATAATGGAAGAGCTGCCAGGGTCATAGAACAAACAAATGTGAGTCTGATTTCCAGAAAGGGGAAAGAGCCTGATGCCACAATAATGCCACAGAATAATAGCTCATTGGTTAAATTCAAGAATGGACTTTCAAATAGACGGTTTTCAAAAAGAAAAGAGTAACAATAAGAAATCAACATGAGTTCATGAGGAAGTCATGCTAGAATAATCTCTCACCTTTATCCAGCCTGGTTATAAGATTGAGAGACCAACAAAAAGCCATGCACACAGGGACTCTCTTAAATTCAATTAAATATTAATATTGACCTTGCTTCTGTCCCTGTGGAGAAGGCCTGGGGGCTGGGTGACAGTACAGTGGGTCACTATTTAACTACCTGATTAATTACACACAAGAGTGTATATCATTTGCTTAAGAATTCAGAATAATCAAGGTCAGTCTGCAAAGACACAGAGGAGACCTGAGTCAAAACTGTGAGTAGTTATATTTGTCCTAAACATTTCTTGTCTCAAATCAATATTTTCAACCATGAATTGGATGGGGGCTTTTTTTTTTTTTTAATCAAGTTCTTACATGTTATAACCTGAGAAGGTAGATTAATAGTTGGGGGTGGAAGGGGCAGTCTCCTAAATGATCTTGAGATGTTTGAAAAATGGACTGAATTTACAATCTAGGCTTAATAGGAACAAGGTGTATTTATTCACATTACCTGCCCAGTTTGACTTGTAGCCACAAGTTTCTTAGACTCTGGGCAAAGATAACAACTTCCCGTTTTGACATGGGTCCCCTCTGTATCTTTGCAAACTGGCCTTGCTTCTGCTGTTTGAAATGTCCTCCCCCTCTCCCTTCCCACTTTTATGCTTGTTCAACACAAACTCAACAGTCAGATTTGGCTGGAGTCCTCTATACATTTCCTTCTTACTACAACTAATTTTTATTTTATTTTATGGGTCACCCCACACAACATGCAGGATCTTAGTCCCCCAACCAGGAATCAAACCTGCACCCCCAGCAGTGGAAGTGAGGAGTCTCAACCGCTGGCCTCCCAGGGAAGTCCCTACAGTTTCTCTTTCTCAGTCCCAGTGGAGTTTAGCATCCCCTCTTTGGGTCCCACTGGACCCAGTCGCTGTTTGTCAGTAGCGGTAGCACGTTAGGACCATTTGTTCCCTTTCATGAGTGAGGAAGTATGATGAGGTCGTTCAACAGCGGCTGGAGGCTGGCTCCACTACTCATGGGCTGTGTGTTGCTGACTAAATCCTGCAACTTCTGTGGGCCTCTCTTTTCCCTCTGGCAAGAAACGGTGGTAATAGCTCCTACTTTATAGGATAGTTACGAGTATTAAGTGAGTTACTATTAATGACTAGCACAGTGAATATCAGCTATACTTATATATATCTGTCAATTATGCCATTGACCACCCTTGTCGTCTTCATCTCTGCATTGCAGCTCTCGAGCACGACGGGGCACACAGCCGGACACCTACTGCAAACCCCTTCTTAGCTCTCCACGGCACTCAGGAAAATACCCCAATTCCCAACCTGCCTACTCCCTCACCAGCCTCTACCCACCCCTCCACACCCCTCAGATCCTACACGCCAGTCTGCAAAAGGAACTTCTGCTGGTCAAAAGATCTTCTCCAGATCTTTGCTCTGGGCCGTTCTGTTGCCTCTGAAAGGCAGCGGAGCCACAGGCAGTGCGAGGCAGCTCGGAGGAGAGCGGAGGCGGGTGGAGTCAGGCTCGCTCTCTCTGTGGGTTCATCACTGTGGCCCAGGATGTATGCAACCCCTCAAGTGCCATCAGGACCTTCCTTCACTTCAGTGGCTTCCCAAGGAGGAAGGGGCCCCTCACCCCACGGAGTGCTCGGCCCTCCGGGACAGCTTTTGCAGCATGCCCCTACCCCTTCTCAGCGGAGACACACCCAATTAGTCCAGTTAATTTTGGACTACTGTAAAGCTAAATCAACACTGACTAGACCTGGGGATATCGGCCAAGAATGTTCTGATTTCTTTTACATTCTAAATGAGCTCTCTGAGGTCAGAGACTCTGTCATCTCCACCCTCAGATTCTTCACTCACAGTCATGAACTTGGGAGTAACTTCCCAAACCTCACTGCTGATTTTGATAAGCTCGAAGACCCCAGTCTGGGGTGAAATGAAAGATGTACTTCGCACTGAGAAGAAATGAGATTATTTGACCCTCTATGGCAACTTTTCACCACTACTTTATTTTTTAAATTTTTAAGAGAGAAAAGTGAAAATTGCTCAGTCGTGTCTGACTCTTTGACCCCATGGACTGAATTCTCTAGGCCAGAATAGTGGAGTGGGTAGCCTTTCCCAGGGGATCTTCCCAACCCAGGGATGGAACCCAGGTCTCCCACATTGCAGGCGGATTCTTTACCAGCTGAGCCACAAGTTAAAACAGAAAGCACTGTGTAAATCTCAGCTTTCCAGGGATTTTAGACTTCCAAAAGCTAGAGGCCATTTCCGAATGCAGATGCTAATCTTCTGAGTGGGACAGCAGTGCCACCTAGTGGCCATCTTGTGGAATGTAGCAGTTCCTGCCTGTTCTGCTGTTTTATTACAGAAACATGTCTTCCCCAAATCATTTGGATATGCTGACATTTATCTCCCTTGGTTTAACATCTGTTGACCTTTTGAAGGATTAATATTTTATAGAATTTCTTGGAGAAAAAAATTAACTCGAAGTGTGGTCCAGGAACCACTGTAGATTCTCAAGAGCCTTTTAGGAGTTCTGCAAGGTCAAGATTATTTTTGTACTACTAAGACATTGGCCTTTTTATTCTTATTCTTTCATGAGTGTACAGTGTATTTTTCCAGGGGCTATATGACCTGCGACAAGCAGAGGCAGATATGAGTATCAAGCCAGAACTGAGCTATTAAGGCAGATGTTAAAGAGACTTGCAATATTACACAAAAGCAATTTCACTTTTTTGTTTTGGAAGTTATTGTTCTTAAAAAAAAAAAAAAAGCTATTTATATGAACATATAATAGGTTTATTGTTGTTATTTTAAATTATTTTTTAAAGTTTCTGTTTTAATTGTGAAAATGGTTTAAGTATTGAGAGATCTTACCTACCTACAGGAACAAAAGCTTTTGGATGCATGTGCTAAGTTGTATCAGTCGTGTCCAACTCTTTGTGACCCCTACAGACTTAGACCTCCAGGCTCCTCTGTCCATGGGATTCTCCAGGCAAGAATACTGGAGTGGGTTTCCATGCTCTTCTCCAGGGGATCTTCCTGACCCAGGGATCAAACCTGTGTCTCCTAACTCTCCTGCAGTGGCAAATGGAAGGTTCTTTATGGCTAGTGCCACCTGGAAGCCCAAAGTTTTTGGGGTCCTCTATAATTTTAAGAATGTGGAGGGGCACTAACTAAAAAGTTTTAAGAACCACTGATTTAGAGCCTCATTGAAATGTCAAGCTGTGTTACCGTCACCAATGCTGGGCTGAATGGCACGCGGGGAGATCCATGACTTCACTGATGGTAGGGCACAACGTATGTGGGTGTATTTTTCTGGGGAGGAGGTATTTCTCTTTCATTGGGTTTCAAAGATATCTGACACAGTCTGCCTCCACAAAGGGCAGGAACCATTTGAAAGTGGACGTTAAGCCTAGGCTTGGAGTTCTTATCCTAATCTGTTTGTGATTTCAAGAAGGAAGAGGTGGATACAAGGTCATTCAGAGCCATGTAGGAACTAGGGAGAAATCAGATAAATCTTCCTTTTCTTTCCAGTAAAAGAAGCAATCTTTCATGATGTTCTAAAGTGTGGTTTACACCTTGCCTTGTCCATAAAAGGACTTAATAAGAAAAACATAATGTACATCCTGGGGTAACAATAGGATACAAGCCTGAAATTAAAATGCTTTTCCAAACATTGCTCTATGCTATTGACCTTTCAACCAAAGTTCAGATTATTGGATTATTGACTATTGAATATTCAGATTATTGAATATTGATCAATATTATTGCCTTTTATTTTCCTGTTTTCTCATTCACTGTTTTCCTTGGTTGACTGTTTTAAACATTTTATTAGTTTTTAAGAATAAATCATTTAACACTATTTTTCCCTTTAAGCATAGCTTTGGCTATATCCTATTTTTATATAAGATGATTTAATTTTAGGAAAACTCTAAATCATCTATGATTGGAGTTTTCTTTCATCTAAAAGTTGCTTGAGAGCCTCTTTAATTTCCTATTTTCTTTAAAATAAACACTTCATTATTAATGTCTAGTTCCTTATAATAGCTTTGAAAGTGAAAGTGTTAGTTGCCCAGTCATGTCTGACTCCTTGCAGCACCATGGACCGTAGCCTGCCAGGCTCCTCTGTCCATGGAAATCTCCAGGCAAGAACACTGGGGTGGGTAGCCATTCTCCAGGGGATCTTCCTGACCCAGGAATCAAACCCAGGGCAGATTCTTGACCATCTGGACGACCAGGGAAGCCCTTATAAATAGCTTTACTGAGATAAAATTCACATACCATAAAATTCACCCTTTTAAAGTGTACAGTTCAGTGGGTTTTAGTATATTCATAGTTGGATAATAATCACAACAATCTAATTGTAGAACATTTTTATCACCCAGAAAAGAATCACTATATCATTTCACCACCCCAAACCACAACATTCCCACCCAGCCCAGCTCCAGCAGCCCTTAACCTACTTTCTAACCCTATAGAGCCTCTCGTTGAGGACACTTCATATAAATGGAATACGTATTGGTCATACATACATGTCCAATTGGTCTTATATATATTGGACATGTATGTGACCAGTCATACACTTGGTGGCCTTTTGTGTCAGGTTTCTTTCACTTAGCATAATGTTTAAGGTTTATCCATGTTGCAGTACAGATCAGTATTTTATTCCTGCTTATGGCTGAATAACATTCCATTGTATGCCTACATTACATTTATCTATTATTTGGTGGACATGTGGGTTGTTTCCACTTTGAGGTTATTATTAATAAATCTGCTATGAATCTTTGTGTATAAGTTTTTGTGTAGATTTTTTAAAAAAATTTTTGTTCGATATATACTTATGAGTAGAGTTGCTGTGATATACTGCAATTCTATTTTTAACATCTTAAGACATTGCCAAAGTCTGTTCTAAAGTAGCTGCATAATTTTACCATCCCACCAACATTTCTTCCTATCTTTATCAACATTTATCATCTTTTTTTTTTTAATTTTAGTCATCCTAGTGGGTATGAAGGGAATCACCATGGTTTTGGTTAGCATTTCATTAGTGAGTAATGATGCTGAGGCCATTGCACTTTGGTCAGAGCAACTGTGACCAGATTTTACAATGTAATTTTTCTTTGTATTTTAATATGTGATCAACAAAATGTTCCTTGAATTACATGAGGCAAAAAAAAAAAAATCTATGTTCTTTTATAAGACATACTGGTTTGTTTTCTCTGGAGAACACTATATATTTTTATATACAAATTTAATTTTGTCCTTACTTATTATTTACTTGTTGTTTAGTTTGTTAAAGTCTCAAAATGTATCAAAATCTTTTACTGCTATTGTATTTCTGCTTCTTCTCCTATCACCTTTCCTTTAAATACACTGAGGTAATGTTGTCACTTAAAGGCTTATGAGACAGTTCCAGCTTTTATAATAAAATTGTTCTAAAGTTTTGTGTAAAAATATTTGCAAAAAAATAAGTTTTGACTAATATTGATAATGTTCATCATCAATATACTGTCATGGGCTTTTATGCTTTTCAAATAAGACTATATTTTAGAACACTTTTGATTCACAGCAAAATTGAGCAGAAAATATGAGTAGTTTGCACACAGCCTGCACCTCCATCATGCACCGCTTCCCCCACTGTCCACACAGTATGCAAGTATCACTGGTACTGATATTGTTTCCTGTTAGTTGCATTTGCATAAAATATCTGTCATGCGTTATTATAAATTTTAATGCCACTTAGCTTCAAATCAGTCTGATTTAAAACAAAACTTGGTGCTTTCAAACTGTGGTGTTAGAGAAGACTCTTGAGAGTCCCTTGGACTGCAAGCAGATCCAACCAGTCCATCCTAAAGGAGATCAGTCCTGGGTGTTCATTGGAAGGACTGATGCTGAAGCTGAAACTCCAATTCTTTGTCTACCTGATGAGCTGACTCACTGGAAAAGACCCTGATGCTGGGAAAGATTGAGGGCAGGAGGAGAAGGGGACGACAGAGATGGTTGGATGGCATCCCCAACTCAATGGACATGAGTTTCGGTAAACTCCGGGAGTTGGTGATGGACAGGGAGGCCTGGCGTGCTGCGGTTCATGGGGTCGCAAAGAGTCAGACATGACTGAGCGACTGAACTGAACTGAACATTTAGAAAATGTTTTCTTGCTATTTGTTTTCAGCCCTTTGATAAAATACATTTTCTTTGCATTTATGATAGTTTTTAAACCAGTTCCTAATTATATAAACAGTTCCAAACTATATCTTTGGTGTTCAAGAAATTTTTTGACAGCATCTGTTCACTTATATTTCTTTAAAATTAGAGAGAATTCAATAGCATTTTTGAAGTCCTCTCATTTGACTCTATTTTTCTCCATTCTATCCTTCAACCAGCACCAACTTCTAAATCTTTGTTACAATAACTGCGGCATTTTTTTGTATAGTACTGTTATGCTATTTTATATTTTTATGTTTTTAAAAAATAATCATTTTACATTTTCGTAAAAGTTTATGATCAGAAGTAGAACAGACATGTAAACAGCTCTATGTTATGTGGACTAAGCCATTGCTGCTCCATTCCTGTCCTGATTTCCCTAACTGAAACCTTAGTTTTGCTCCATCATTCATTTGAGGCAAACCCAAATTGCTATTAAAAGAAAAATACATGTGTAGGACCTTTTCTAAATGCCTAAATATCTGAGACTATTCTTATTTTGCTGACATTAATACCAGAACGCTTGGCTGTGTACAAAATTCTAGGTTACAGAATTTTCTATATGTGTTCCATCATTTTCTAGAATTTATGGTTATAAAGGAAAAACACAATGATTAATCTGTTTTACAAGGCAAAGTGAAATAACACAAAAATACTACCCAGTAATAAACATGCCTAATGCTTTGATATTACCATTTTCTGATTATTTTATGTTTATGATATTTTTATGTCTCAGGTGACATTGATTGGTAATATATACCATTAATTTAATGACAGTTTTTTTGGGAAAAGACATGAAAGGATATGAAAGTTGCCTTATATCCTAAATATTATATAATACTTTAATGTTGATATTAAAATCAGAGCTTTCATCTAAGTCCTCTCACCTAAGGTTTAAAAATTATTATAAAACATTTTAGCTATTAGCAACCATAAAATTATGGTGACTTTATACTTTTTAAACCTATACTCATAACGTTGATTTTTTTTGGCACCATTAAGATTGATAGCATAATTTAAAAGCACATCAAGGAATGCCAGGATTCTGTTTACATTTCCCACTTGGAAATTTTTATCATTTTAAAAATTATATTATTTGACAGGACCTAAGTGACACTAGTTCTTCCAAACACATGAATTGCCCATACCTTACTCTTCTGGTTTTGAAAATTTTATTTAGTAGGAGGGATTCCATAGTATTATTTTTATTGTATTGCCTAGTATATGATACCCAGTCTTCCATTTATATGATAGCTTTTAATTTCAGTGCTGTCATCATTTAGATATCTTTTTAAGACATTTTATACAACTATAGAAAAGGAAAAAAATCTTTTTCCTCAACCCGTCTAAACTCTTGGCCTGTAACAAAAGTGAGATTAACAAGAGAAAAGCACACACATTTATTTAATATGTTTTATGTGAAAACACAAACCTTCATAAGGAAATGAGGTCCCAAAGAAGTGGTTAATCCTGAGTGTTTTTATGCTAGGTTTGATGAAGACTAGAAAGTCATGGCAGAGAAGGCAATGGCACCCCACTCCAGGACTCTTGCCTGGAAAATCCCATGGATGGAGGAGCCTGGTGGGCTGCGGTCCATGGGGTCGCTAAGAGTCGGACACGACTGAGCGACTTCACTTTCCCTTTTCACTTTCATGCATTGGAGAAGGAAATGGCAACCCACTCCAGTGTTCTTGCCTGGAGAATCCCAGGGACGGGGCAGCCTGCTGGGCTGCCGTCTATGGGGTCGCACAGAGTTGGACATGACTGAAGTGACTTAGCAGCAGCAGCAGAAAGTCATGGGAAAATGTGATAAGAAAAAAACAAGGTATGAACTAAGTATAGTAAACTGAGGGAAATAGGATGACCTGCCTGTTAATTCATATTCCTCTCTGTATTCCTGTCTAAGGAAATATGGAAGGTCCTTTCTTCCAGGTGTGGGGAGGCCACTTCTTACATGGAGAATCTTATGAACTGCTTCAGAGAAAGATGAGAAAATCCTTCCTACATCTGCACTAATTCCTTCAGCTTGAAATACTGAACATGGCATATTCTGGGGTTCTGTGCCCTGAAACCTGTCACCATAAACAGGCATCTCAAACAAGATAAAAGGTCAAGGGACTTGAGATGGATAGTGTTATACTGATGCAAATACCTACCTGGAATTGTCCTTTCAGTTGTAAATTACAGTTTGCAGTTCAGCTCGCACTGGGAAAAACACTGACAACCACACCATAATTTACTGTTCTACCTGACAACTGTAGACTGTCGTTTAATATCAACTGCACATGCATTTGATTTCAAAAGATAAAAATGTCATTACATTCAGGAAAAAGATTATAAACAACCAGTTGACTTTTGGCCATTTTTTTTTTTTCCAGTTGTTCAAGCTGGATTTTTTTTTTTTTCCATTTATTTTTATTAGTTGGAGGCTAATTACTTTACATCATTACAGTAGTTTTTGTCATACATTGAAATGAATTAGCCATGGATTTACATGTATTCCCCATCCCGGTCCCCCCTCCCACCTCCCTCTCCACCGATCCCTCTGGGTCTTCCCAGTGCACCAGGCCCGATCACTTGTCTCATGCACCCAACCTGGGCTGGTGATCTGTTTCACCCTAGATAATATACATGTTTCAATGCTGTTCTCTTGAAACATCCCACCCTCTCCTTCTCCCAGAGTCCACAAGTCTGTTGGCCATTTTTTTTTAAACCTTGCAATTGGGATTTTGTATATACCCTTATATACTTGTCTAAACATCTCCTTCAAATAAAAGTCCTAAAAGATCATTAAGCAATGAGTGAAAGGAACATTGAAAGCTTTCAATATGCACTGTCAAATTGCTGTCTAGAAAATTTGTCTGAATTTACCTTCCTGACCAGAAATGAGAGTGTATATTCCCCTATGTTCTTACCAAAATTGGTTTTATCATTTTTATATGGTAGATCTGCTGGGCAAAAATGAAATCTTATTGTTTTAATATGCATTTTTGATGTCTAGCAAGTTTGAACATTTTCATAAGTTCTTTATTTTCTATGGAGTTGAAATATTACTGTACATGTGAAGTACCAATGTGTAAAGTATGATGCTGATACTATATCATCTCTGTTAAAAAATAGATTCCCAATTTTCCATTGACATTCTGATATACTCTGATTATAATATAGTTTTCAATTTTAATGTAATAAAATCTATTGCTTTCTTAAATTTTTTTTTTTGCTATGATCCAGTCTGATTTTCCCCCACACTGGTTGAAGATTTTCTTATTGTAGACTTTTGGCAAAAGTTAAAGATCCTGGGTGTAATTTTCCCCGTATTTAGCTTGCTTGAAGTTCATAGTATTCCCTCAATGTGTGGCTCAAGATCTTTTCAGTTTAAGAAAATTATCAGCCATTATCTCTTCAAATGCTGTGTGCACTCTCTTTCTCCCTATCTTCTCCTTGAGTTTAAAATCACAAGTATTTTAGATCTTTTCACCATAACATGTGTTTCAAAGTTTTTTCTCTGATTTAATCATCTTCCCTTATGGATTCGTACCTTTTCTTCTTTATGTTATCTTCCACTTCAGCTATATCTAAGCTTATCCAGGGTGGGATGAATTGGGAGATTGGGGTTGACAAATATATACTATTTATTGATACTAAGTATAAAATAGATAACCAGTGAGAACCTGCTCTACCACACAGGGAGCTCTCCCCAGCACTCAGTGGTGATCTAAATGGGAAGGAAATCCAAGAGAGGGGATGTATGTATATGTACAGCTGATTCACTTTGCTGTACAGTAAAAATTAACACAACATTGTAAAGCAACTATACTCCAATAAAACTGTAAAAACAAACCTATTGTTTTAATTACAGTTGTCTCTCTCAATTTTAGAATTTCCATTTGATTTTTCACATTTCTAGCTTTTCTGCCCCAATTTTTCTGCTAGCTTAATTCCTTCAACGTAGTAATCCTAAGTATTTTAAAGTCCATAATGACTTTCCTTTTAACTCTTCTCTGAATTTCCCATGAATCTGTTTCTATTGTCTGTTTTAACTCTTTCTTGGTTTGCAATTAAATCTTACATTTTTTTATGACTGAGGATGTTTGACAGAGGGCTGGATGTGGTTAATGAAAAACTGTACAGATAGTTGAGGCACTAGATTATGTTCTCTTCCCACAGAGAGAGTTTGTTTATCTCTCCTGGGCCACTGGGCTAGGAGCATTAGTGATACCAGATGGCTTAACGCCATTAGAAATTCAGATGATTTGAAGGTAGCTTTCTGTCCCTGGGGAGCAGATCTACTCTTGATTCACGCTTATTCCTAGGGTATAAGCTTTCCAGAGTCACAGCTGAAAACCTGGGCCACTCCTAACTCCCTGCTTCTTCCCGCATCCCTCTGTCTATAGCTCTGCTCAGCATTTTCTTCTCTCAGTAGTTGCTTTTGAACTTGGCAGGGCCTTGGCAGGTACATGAAATGCTGGGCTTTTCTCCTTTGCTTTCTTTTTTTTCTTAAGATCTTAGCCCCACAGATTCTCACTGCTTTGAAAGCTCTCCAATGCTTTCAAACAGATGAATTTTCTAGATTTTCTACCTCTCATCAAGAGAGAAAGTAACCCAGACTACCATGGCTGAAAATGTAAGCCCAGCCTGATTTAAAAAAATATCTTATGGTGGGAGGGGGGACCGGGATAGGGAATACATGTAAATCCATGGCTAATTCATTTCAATGTATGACAAAAACCACTGCAATGATGTAAAGTAATTAGCCTCCAACTAATAAAAATAAATGTAAAAAATATATATATCTTTTCTTTGCTGTTAATTCTGGGTTTTTTTGACATCCGTAGGATGATTTTTAATTTAAAAAAATTTGATAGGCTATCTAGCTATGGGTTTCCTCTTAAAGTTATTAATTTTATCTAAAGCCTGAATGCAAACACAAGGTTTTTTCTTTTTTTTTCAGATAATGGAAATCCTTTTATCATATTTCTTGGACAATTATGTTGGTTCCATTTACTCTGAACTTTCATCCAAGAATATCTATTATATTCATGTACTGGGTTCTCCATATTCTATCATCCATCTACATCATCTTCCTGGTCAGCATTTTCCTCTATTTATCCTTTCAGTCTGAATTCTGAATATCTTCCCATTTTTTCCCCCCACTGTTTTAATTCCTACAATCTTTAGCCTGATCTTTATGTCTGTTACAGTAAATTTTCAATATTCAATTTTGTAATATTTATATTGCAATTTCCCTGCAAGTTTTCTTCTATCCATTTTTAATCTCATTTAATGATTTCCATCTCAGCTTAGTCTCCCTTTGTGATTTTTTTCCTCTTAACTCATAGAGTTTACATCTTTTAACTTTTTGAGGCTGGTGCATAATCTTGAAATAATCTAAATCCTGCAATAGATCATTCTCGAATATATGTTCATCCTTTGAGTCTTCCAGATGCTATTAGATAACTTTTCTTTAGAGAGATTCATAGTTTGCATACCTGTAGCTTCTACTGGAGGAATCATTTTAAATGTATATAAATAGGGAATACCTTGAGTCCTAAAATTTATAAATAACTCTCACCATTAGAAAACCCAGATCTAATCAAACAAGAATGAAATTGGGTGATTACATTATATTCTGAAATCTTCAATAGTTGAAGATTGACCCCAAAGCTTCAATGGACCCCAAAGCTGCATTTCTATTTCTTTAAATTTTTGTAACTCAAAACCACCTTAATGCCAGCAGCACATTTTAGTTTCTATTACTTGTTCACCATTTATTAATTTCCTGCAGAATAAAGGAACACAATACAAAAGGACATGTATCTTAATTTCATATAATGTTAGTGAGGAAAAGGGGGAAAAAGTATTAATGGACAAATTAATACTCCATTAATACTTTAAAAAGTTACTGAAAGAGGTTTGAGGAGGGAATTGGGAATTATTCGACCTATTTCATTCAGAGAAACTATGTATACTGTAAAGACAGACAACTGATTTATTTGAATCTAATCCTAACTGTAGAAACACTAATTGTTTCAGCTAAATTGCCTAAATTTTATGTGAGCACTAACATGAAGATATAAAGGGATGCCTTGCATTTAACATAAAGAAGTCCTTGTTTCACTTCAAGGGGGATTATCAATGCTATAATTATTCACTATAATTATTATTCTCTTCTGTGCTTCTCTAGGTCAATAGTCTACTAACTTCAGAGGACCGATGAGAAAAAGTCACAGAGAAGAATCTATATGGACTAATGCAGAACATAACCTGTATACCTGAACATAAAATAGATACATTTTTCCCTATATTTCTTGGTGTTCCCTTGAATGAGAAAAAAAGAAAACAGCTGATATTGGATACTTAAATGATTTTCTTATGAATAAAATTTCTAAATTAAAGAGATTTGTTATTTCTTTATGTTTACATTTCGTGCCTCACTGTTTCTAATCATACAGAAGTTTTTTTCTGCATTTGATTCTCTGCTGGTCCCATCATTAGATATTATTCTGTATTTTGGCAAACAGCAATGCCCAAGACTGCCTGTGAGAACATATGATGTAATTAGAACTCATGTTTTGGGGGTATCCACTGGTTGCATGCAAGGTCAGAATTGTTGAGACGACTTCTTCCCTTAAAAAATCTTAGACGAAAAAAAAAAAAATCTTAGACGTTTCTTCTTAGGTTCTATATGGTCAACCCATGAATATGTGATAATGAAAAAAATCACTGTGACAACTCTTTTGTAGCTTTTCCTTGCTTAGATGATATGCCTTTGACAGGATAGTAAAAGATCATGTGTCTCACATTTTGCATATTCAATTTTAGAGTAGTGGAGATCAGGTGGAAATTTTTCTTTTTCATTTCAAACCCTGACCCTTCTACCCTCTTGAAAAGATGCACAAAGAGCTCTCCCCATGAGCTACTGGCTCTGAGTTTTATGGTTCATTTTCTGAAGCAAACTGTCTCTCATAATTGCATGTTTGGGATATTTTAACATAGAAAACAGTCTTTAGTTCAGAGACTTGAAATAATTTACCTTCTAATCTATGACCTAGTGTTTACTAAGTTGCATGTCTACTGATAAAATAAAACTGCTAAAACAGAAATACAATATTGCAGCAACTCAAAAATGTGTGAGAGAAGAAGAGGCTTACTCATTTGCCCACATCCTCAGCTCTTACTTCTCTCAAAAATCTGGAATAGAAATTTAGTTATCTTTTGAATTTCACCCACTGGTCCCTAAATTTCTACTGAGCCATGGTGACCTTTGCTCAAGGAATTATTTTGAGAAAGCATGATAAGTGCTTACAAAATTCACCCTCGTGGATAGACCATTATTTCAGCAATCACCTTTTGCATAAACTACTTGTCAAACATCATGCCAGACAATGCAGGATGAAAGGAATGAGAAAGACATGAGTCTTGCACCAACAGTTTTCCTCAGGACACCAAATTTCAGTCAGAAGGGGAAATTTAAAGCCTAGAAGACAACCCTCCAAGCTGAGATGTTAAGGACCCTGGGTTCACAGAGGAGCAAGGCTCCGAATAATTACATGCTAGCATGGGGTCCATGGGCTTCTCTTGTGGCTCAGCTGGTAGAGAATCTGCCTGCAATGCGGGAGACCTGGGTTCGATCCCTGGGTTGGGAAGATCCCCTGGAGAAGGGACAGGCTACCCACTCCAGTATTCTGGCCTGGAGAACTCCATGACAGCCTGACTGGGACAGGAACCGGGGCTCTTGGACTCCCTGCAGTGTAACAACTCTGTAACCTAGCTGCCACTGAGTTAACAAAAGAACACGACTTGGGGCTTCCCTGATAGCTCAGTTGGTAAAGAATCCACCTGCAATGCAGGAGACCTGATTCGATTCCTGGGTCAGGAAATCTGCTGGAGAAGGGATAGGCTACCCACTCGAGTATTCTTGGGCTTCGCTTGTGGCTCTGCAGGTAAAGAATCTGCCTGCAATGAGGGAGACCTGGGTTGGGAAGATCGCCTGGAGAAGGGAAAGGCTGCCCACTCCAGTATTGTGGCCGGGAGAATTCCATGGACTCCACAGTCCATGGAGTCGCAAAGAGTAGGACATGACTGAGCGACTCTCACTCACTATGGGGCCCATGTGCTCAAAAGAATGCAGCCATAATCATAGCTGGCATTGGAGCGGCACTTTACAACTGATAAATATCTTGTCCCTGCATAATTTTATCTTATCCACACAGTCATTCCCCCAGCTACATGACCCTGGGAAAGACATTAACGCCCATGAGCCTTAGTTTTCTTTTCTGCAAGAATAGGTATGATAGTGTCTGTCTCTTGGGGATGTTCAGAGGATTAAGTATAGCACTTTAAATATTGGCACTGAAAAATGTAAAACATTGCTGAGAAAAACCAAAGAATACCTAAATAGAGGAGTATACCATATTCACAAATTAGAATGGTCAACATTGTTGAGGTGTCAATTTGCTTCCAGGTGATCTATGTGTTGAGCATTTCAGGTGGCTTAGTTGGTAAAGAAGCTGCCAAAGCAAGTGCCAAGCAGTATATTTTAAAAACACTGAAAGAAAGGACTTTCTGAGAACTCCTTGTTTTCTGCTTTCAGAGCCCTGCAATTAAAAGGTGTCAGGGAGGGAGAAGAACTGGGGCTGGATGTCTGCATACCCCTGGGGTGTGCCACTGTCTAAAACAAAGCACCATGCTGGGAAAGACTCAGGAGCTCTGAACTAAGGAATAGATTTTTTTAAAAAATTCAATTCCACTCCACTATCCTGACCAAGATCCCTGGGCCTCAGAGCACCACTGCTGGTTAGTCAAGCTTTTATTTTCACTTAGCTTCAGCCAGAATGCATTCTCTCTTACCAAATTCTTGCTCTCACTCTCTCTCTCATATTCTCTCTCCCCACTCCCCCATCTCTTCCCTCCCTCCCCAAATCAGGCAGAGAAGGTACAGAATTTATTTCTGCACTCTGATAGGCAAGGCTGAGTTATTTTTATCTTTATAAATTATTTCCCATTCTTTAAAAAAATATCTCATTTAATGAGATGTATTTCTAAGTGACTAAGGTTATACATATTTCAGCAGGCACCCTCAGGGCCATCTGAGAGCCTGGCTTGGCAGGAAGGTTTCCCAGTTCTCTTTGTTCCTGTTCTGAGTGTGGCCCTGGGAAGCCGGGTGGAGCTGAGTGCCACGAGAGAATGAAGCGGTAAGATTTATATGGGCAGGTGAGGAGTCAGCGGGGCAGAGACACTCCGCCTTCCTACTGCCATTCTGGATTGCCACTGTCAGCTAATACCTTTGCAATAACTGGAGTCAACTGTATAACTGAAGTCATCAGGATACTTCCATGGAGTCAGGGAAAGAAGAGGGCTAGAAGATGCCTCTCAGTCCTTAAGCCACAGTCTTCTCACTGGAAGCTACTGTGTATAGATCTCATACTAGGATAAGTTGAAAAGGAAATCCCAGGTCTTGCCAGCCAGAGTAAACATGACAGGCATATCTTCATCACAGATATTTCCAATGATGGGTTGAAAACACTGTAATGCATAAGCAAACCTCTGGATTTTTTAAAAGGAGCTCCTTACATAGGAAATCTGAGAAAATCCAGACATGGCTTTCTCATGTAGGAGAAAACAAACAGGGAGAATAGGAAACATGAATGAAAAGTGAGAACAAGAGCAGCAATGGCTAAAGAGAACAGCGAGCAATAGTGATGTTCTCATTACAGTCTGGATACTGAGCTACAGTCCTTACCTATAGTATCTCATTTAACCTTGCATTAACTGTGAAATAACCATATTATCCCCATTTTTCAGGAGAGAAAACTGAGTTTTAGAGAAGTTAAGTAACAAGTCCAATTCTAAACATCTCAGGGGCATTAGAGAAGGTCTGTCTGCTCTAAGTCTTCAGAGAAAAGGGAAATAGACTATAAAGAAATGGGAAAGACATCAGGAGAAGCAGAGAGAAGTTTACAAGTAGGAAGACAGGAAGCAAGTTTTGTATGGGTGGTAGAAGGAAAATACACTGGCTTACAAAATGAATGTCATATCAGGATACTCCATAAGATGTATTTTCATATAGAAATGTTTTATTAAAACTAGCTGATAGGTGTCATATTGCTCAGTTTTTTAAGGCAGTGAAAGATAGAAACTGTTCCTGGGGGACATGTGATTCATCCGGTCAGAGGGATTAATAGCTCGGAAAGCCAGCTGCTATTTATTATCACACTTATCATCCGCTCTCAGAGTAGTATAATAAGCACACTACCTATTATCACACTGGCAGAACAGAACAAGGTTCCAGTGCCCTGAAAATTCTTGAGAACTGTTAGGTCCACTCAGCTCCTCAACACTGAGGGTTGTGATTCTAAGTGACCTCTAAGTTTCCTTCCTGCCTCAAGGTCTCATCATTCCTCTTCTCCCGTGTTTCATTTGTTCTCTTGGATCCATCTACCTATTCTATCATTTATAATTATCTCTGGAGATGGTTCCCACACCACAATCACTGCAGAACTGGACATTTGTGAAGCTTTAAAAAGCTAAGAACAGGTAGAACTTTAGAGCATTGTACTTATACATATTAATACTGACAGAGCATATAACAATTTCTGGATTGAGTGCACAAACAGGCAGGTCTCTTCCTTGGTCTGCCCCAAGCCTAGTTTAATATAGGTCCACAGGCTGCAAAAATGGTATCTCTAGGGATTACTTTTCCAGAGTTGATCATAGGCTGGTGGCTCTTCCTGGGGATATGACTGGTAGGAGGAGGTACATTGGTGTTACAGCTCCAAGATATCCTCTTCCAGCTTTGACCTTTCTGTTTTTTGACTAGTTTGGGAGGCATATTGAGGGGTAAGAATTCACTGGAAGGATTGATGCTAAAGTTGAAGTTACAATATTTTGGCCACATGATGCAAAGAGCCAACCCACTGGAAAAGACCCTGATGCTGGGAAAGATTGAGGGCAGGAAGAGAAAAGGGTGACAGAAGATGAGATGGTTGGATGGCATCACTGACTCCATGCACATAAGTTTGAGCAAACTCTGGGATATAGTGAAGGACAAGGAAGCCTGACATGTTGCAGTCCATGGGCTTGCAAAGAGTCAGACATGACTTAGTGGCTAAACAACAAGTATTCTTATTAGCATCTTTCAAAGATGTTCCTGATATTCTAACTTGGGTTGAAACTCTCAAGAATCAGAGGGCTAAGTCCCAGATTTGTCTATTATTGAAGGGGAGAAATAAAAGCTATTTGCATTGAAATGCTGTAAAGATGTCTATGGAAAAATGAGTTATCTCTCATTTCCCCTTTCTATTACCCCTTTTTGCCACTTCTTCATCCTCTTCTATCCCTTCTCCAAGTAGGGTACTGAAACTCTTGAGGGCAAGATGTAATTTATCTTTGTTTCAGCAAAGCACCTAATTCTGTGCCTGTGACATGCAGGTGCCCAGTATTTGCTGGCAGGACAGATGGATGGACACACTGAGGTTGGACAGAGAGACAAGATTGAAAATCTCCTAACTGCGCCACCTACTACTAGCTATGTGAATTAGGCAGTTTGTCACCTTTCAGCCAGAACTTCATACCATCCAAAAGTAGAAACTACACATCATACTTGTTATGAGGAGTCAATGAGATAATCTTCAAAAAGTAATTGAAACAGTACCCAGTGTTACTAATTGGCTCAATAAATGTTACCTCCTTTAAAAAAAAAAAAGTTAAAATTGGGAGAAAGGGAATTCAGAAAACTCATGGTAGATGACAGTAAAATACAACATCTTGGTTATTCAAATTGATGTTTAGGAAAATCTGAGAATAAGTTAGGGTCAGTAAGAATCACAAATCTGGTACCTAGTAAAGATAGGGTGAGTAAGGAGTAAGCTGGGGACTGAGATCTGATCATGTGTCAGAGGGTTTGGGCAAGCACTTAATTCTGAACAAAACAAGTTCAAGACCAAGGAGTAAAGCTCCTTCTCTCACAATACAGCTGAAAACATGCCTTATATCTTTAGGGGGATGGTCCCTCCTTTTTAGTTCTTTTAAACTCTGACCCAGCAACTATTTAAACATTTGCTATTTTTCTAGGTATCACATCTTTATAACGGACTTCAAAGATGAATAAGAAGTCCACAGTTGCCAGTCGAACATAGGAAGATCTTGGAAGTGGTGGCTCCTATCCTCATAAGAAAAAATAGAAAAAAAAAAACTGAGTATCAAACACTCTTCTTAGAACAATCAGACACTAGAGGTCACAGGGCACACTGCCAACCTTTTCACCTGAAAAGACATGTAAATACAAAGAATCACAGCTTGCTTGGAACAGAAACTGCTGTAGGAACCAGTTAGGAACATTTAAGAGTAAATCACTAATTGCTAGAAACTGAACTAAGACTAACTTGAAAGATAAAACTCCTGGGAGCATAGCTTTAAGGGGAGAGGGTCCCCATACTTTCATGAGTTTTACCTCCAGGAGCCCCACCAGGTTTGGGGGTGAATATTCAAGAAAAATTCTCCCATGCTTCTGGCATGAAGAGATAAGTGAAAGTGAAAGTGTTAGTCACTCAGTCCTGTCCAACTCTTTAGCCCAAGTCCTGTAGCCCACCAGGCTCCTCTGTCCATGGAATTCTCCAGGCAAGAATACTGGAGTGGGTTGCCATTCCCTTCTCCAGGGAATCTTCCCAACCCGGGGATCGAACCAAGGTCTCCTGCATTGAAGGCAGATTCTTTAGCATCTAAGCCACCAGGGAACCATCAAAACCAAACTCAGATATAGCAGAGATTTTGGAATTATTAAACTGGAAATTTAAAATAACCATGATTAGTGTTAAAAATCGAAAAACCTGACCTCATGCAACAGCAGATTGGTAATATAAGCAGAGAGATAAAAACTCTGCAAAATAATTTTAAAATGCTAGGAATAAAAAGCACTATATGAGAAATAAAAAACACCTTGTTGATCATCAGTAAACTAGACATGCCAAGGAAAGAATGAGTGAGTTTAAAATTATGTCAATAAAAATTTTTCAGTGGACTTCCATGGCAGTACAGTGGTTAGGACTCTGTGCTTCCACTGAAGGGGTTATGGGTTTGATTCCTGGTCAGGGAACTAAAATCCTGCGTGTCATGCAGCCGGTGAGGGAAAATTTAAAAAGTAAAAACTTTTCAAAATGAAAAGCAAAGAGAAAAAAATTAAAGACTGGACAGTATTTCTAAGAACTGTGGAACAATTATAAAAGGTATAATATATGAATACCAGAAAGAGTAGCAAGAAATAAAATATCTGAAGTAATAATGGCTGAGACTTTTCAAAATTAATGATAGATACCAAATCACAGATTGAAGCAGCTTAGAGAACACCAAATAGGAAAAACTTAAGAAACCTGTACCTATGTATACTATATTCAAACTAGAGAAAATCAAAGACAAAGACAGTCTTGTAAGAAGTGAGGAGGGAGAACATTTTACTTATTTAGGAAGAAGGATAAGAATTATATTTGAGTTCTCTATAGAAGCCATGAGATAAGAGTGGAGTGAAATATTTTTAGTGTTGAAAGAAGCCCATTATCTAGAAATAGAGGAGACATGAAAACAAAGGATTATAATGTGTGTTCAGTAATGGGACAAAGGAAGAAATATTTAGCTGTTACTTGAAGTTAGGAACATGAGAGGATGACTACAACAATTAGAGAAAAAAAAAGAAATATGAGCAAAAGATATAAGAGTTTGAGGAACCCATTTTTATTTCCTCAAGTCTTATTTTTTTCCTCCATTGGAACCACTTCCATGAAACACTAAAGAAAGCCTTCTACAAAGGCATGGATACTTCTGGAGGAGTCTGTGACCAGCTAAGTGGGACCCAGTGTTAACCAGAGAAGGCCACCCAGTTGACCCTTTCGCAATCAATGCCCAGTTTTCAGGGGTCTGTATTCTGGTAATGTTAAAGAATTCAGGGAATTACGATGATTGAGAACTGATAAGGTAGAAGGTCAGGGTCACAAGGGATCCTGGTGAACGCATGGTATACAGTGAGAAGGGGAATAAGTGAGGCTGGGGATAGGAAAGATGGGCTGATAGAACTAGGGTGGTCAGAGAACTGAGGTCATGAGGAGGCACAGATCAAAGGTAAATGTAGAAGAAGTTAAAAAAATTTTAAGGTTAAAGGGGATTTGAAGTATAGAGTTGGAATAAATGTGAATGATGTAGAGTTTAATCAGCTTGTATATATTCAGCTAGGTCTCAAAGGATACAGGAAAATGAAGATGGGTATATCCCAGTGCATCTGCACTATTGAATGTATGAGACAGATAGCACACCCTGAGATGGAGGTTGAGTTCTGCCATTTTTACACATTTGTCATTTATTGTAGTACAGTGATTTCTGACCCCCTGATGCAAAATACCTCCAGTCTCCATGTCTTATCTATTACATCAACTATAGCTACTACTTTTTCATTCTATAAGACAATGGTCCCCAAACTTTTTGGCACCAAGGACTGGTTTTGTGTAAAACAATTTTTCCATGGACTTGGGGTGGTGAGAGGGATGATTCAAGCACATTACATTTATTGCTCACTTTATTTCTATTATTACATCAGTTCCACCTCAGATCATTAGGCATTAGATTCGATAGGCTGGGGACCCCTGCCTTAAGAAATTTCTCTTAGAGTATGGAAAAGAGGAAAGGAAACAATACAAATTTCTACCTCAATAAGTCATTGTAGTAGATTGTCTTGCCACTTGGCATGAGATCTAGATGAGCTGACTGTTTCAGAATGCTAGAACATTCTGAAACACCACCAGTTCTGAGCTGGGCAGATTGCTTCAGGAAGGAATTGACCACCCAAGTGGCAAAGGAGGAGGTCTTGAGACCCAGTGTGTCTGGGACATTTGCATGGTTGGCAGCACAGAACACAGACACCAATGCTTGATTATTTAGGATTCTCAGGGGGAGTGTATAACTTCCTCGGTTCTGTCTTACCATAGCAAAAATTTGAAATGGTGGACCAGTATTACATCTCTGTTACAGCTGTTTTATTCCGCAAGCAAAAGAAAGTACACCCTAAAGGCATGAGGGCGGGTTGACCCCAAAGGAGGGGCCCCAGTCCATCTTGGCTTCCTCCTTTTATATGTTTGTCTCCTCCCCTCCTTGAGCCTGCCCTATGCAAATTGGACTGGCCAAGAAGGGGCGTGTTTGTTTCACCTGAAGTTCTTACTCCCTGTCCATGGATTTTTCTTTTGTTCCGTTTTTGCGGGCTTTTTCCTTTCTCTGTCTTTTAGTCACCATCATGTTGGACCCCTTTTTCCTATTCTAACTACCTAACAGGATGAAGTTTGACATTTGTGGGACTGGGGGAGGCTTCCTTGGTTGCTCAGATGGTAAAGAATCTGCCTGCAATGAAGGAGATCTGGGTTCGTTCAGTCCCTGGGTTGGGAAGATGCCCTGGAGAAGGGAATGGCAACCCATTCCAGTATTCTCACCTGGAGGAGCCCATGGACGGAGGAGCCTGGCAGGCTATAGTCCATGGGGTCAAAAAGGGTCGGATATGACTGAGAAACTAACACTTTCAATTTTGATGTGTGGCAAATGTGAAATAACAGGCCAAACTAGTTATTATGACCTAGAGTAGTATTGCCTTTCCTGTAGTTAAAACAGATAATTAGGTGGTATGGATTGAGGGCCATCATAGGGAAATGCCATGAAACCTCAAGATAACACAACTAGAGGAAAAGTCAAGATCATCGAGCCTAGAAATTCCCCGTGTGTTGTGAGTGTGCCTCAGTCCTTGGGACAGCCTGGAAAGGCCTTATTTCTAGGGGTACTGCACAGCTATCATTGTCTATGTGTGTTTTGATGTGAAAAGCATTAGGAACATTCATTGGCCCAACCTCATCTTCTCTTATTGAAACGCCTGAAACAAAGAGGTGCAGTAGCTTGGTCCATCGTTTTGGGCAGAATTAGAACTGCAACCGATGCCTCCTGAATCCACTTCTCAACCCACCATATTTTAGTTCTTCCTCCACTGGCTTGAAAGTTCTCTACAAATACAGAGATTCTATTAAGTGTGGGGCTGGTCTATTAAGATTTACATTAGATGATTATCAATTCTCTTCTTAAAACCCTCCAGAGGCATCCCATTGCAATTTCATGAATTCCAAACTTCCTATGGGTTTCAAAGTTCTCCATGTGTGCTTGTGAGTGCTCAGTCATGTTCAACTCTTTGCAGCCCCATGGACTGTAGCCTTCCAGGATCCTGTCCATGGGATTTTCCAGGCAAGAATTCTGGAGTGGGGTGCCATTTACCATTCCAGGGGGTCTTTCCCACCCAAGTGCTCCATCACCTGCCCCAGCTCACCCCTTCAGAGCTATCCCCTCCTTTCTGCCCCTACTCACTACACATACACACTCTCCTTCTCTCTGTTCCCATCCAGGTTGCTCCTATATCAGGAACTCTACACTGCCTTTTCCCTCGCCTGGAACATCCTGCCTGGGATCTTTCTCTGCTTGTCTTCATTCAGGTGAAGACTCAAATGTTAATTCCTCAATGAAGACCTCCCTGTTCACTCCAACTCCCCATTACCTTGCTTTATTTTCCTCATAGAACTTACTGCTACCCACCCCCATCCCCCAGATCATCTTATTGGTTTGTTTACTTACTTATTGTCTGTCTCTCCCGCTTGAGTATAAGCAGTAATCTTGCTTGAATTCATCCCTAGGTTTTGTTCTAGGCATTCCAATAACTTTATGAATTCACAAGCATACTTCTGTTAAAATGTAAAGTATCTTCGGCAAATAATATGTGAACTAATAGATGATTGTGAATTTGTTTATCAGCCTCTTTGCAGAGCCCTAGCTAACAGGGATTCATGACTATCTCTTACAGCTCAGCGGGGAAACAAAAGAGGATTAAATTGGATTGGAGATTGGTGAAAAGGCTTTGTTAGGGAAGGTAGAGAAAGAAGTCTCAGGACAAGGAGGCATGGCTGAAAGAGGGTCCAGGTAAGTAAAGCGTTTGATGAAAAAATGAAGGGGCTTCTGGAGAAGAGATGAGTCTGCCATCATAACCTCTTTGACTCTCTTCACTGGCATCCCACTGCAATTACATAAATTTCAAACTTCTTATGGGTTTCAAAGTGCTCCCTGTGAGTATGTGTGCTCAGTCGTCACCAACTCTTTGCGGCCCCATGAACTGGAGCCTGCCAGCTCAAAGCTGACCCCAAACGTGACATTTACAAAGGCAGGCAGACAGGAACTGGAAAACATGCAGGGCACTTGTTTCCACTTAAATGTGACTTTCAGTGACATCATCTGTGAAGCACACAATCCTGCCTTCAGCATTCTCTTCAAATGTACCACTTGTGAAGAGGAGATTCAGAGAAACTGCATATGAACCAACTAGATGTTAGCTCGAAGAGGAACCTAAAAAATGAACTCCTAAGAGCTCTGGAGGCCTGTCTTTCTGGATCCACTCATGGGGGAGACTCGAGAAAGGAAAGCAGGTGAGCAGAGTGATGTGATGAGACAGTGAGGGCGTGTGGCAGAGATGTTCCTTTAGGGATTAAATAAGAACAATAACAAAGGCTTTTGGAAATGATGAATGACAACAACGACAGCTCTGTTCTGGAGGGGAGATGAATGCATCTTTGAATCACCCCACAACATCTAGGTGGGAAGTACTTAACAGACATCACTTCCTTTAGATGGCACCACTCACAGCTGCATGGCTAGAGAAGGCAAAGGGTGGATTCTCCTGAGTTTCTTATCCTCTCAAATTCCCTTGGATTTCTCTTGTTGGTTCTTGCAAAATAGGGCTGTGCCCTTCCCATCGCATTATTCTGCAAGCCTGTGGCACAGGCTTACGTAAGACATGTGCAAAGAAATAACAGGATTTCTGGGAAGCAGATCTTAAAGGCTTATTTTTTTTAACTGCATTGCTAAATTTAGGGAAGTGATTCAGAAGACACCCCCACTCCATCACATGCACACCCCTCTGTCTAGTGTTCCATGCACGTTTAGCTGTTCTTCTTGGCATTTTATTTTTTTATCTAGTTTCAGCAAAGGGCCTTGTTGCATTTGTCCATAAGATTCTTCTTTTAAGGATCATTTTGTCCTTTTTTATGGTGAAGTGATGATTTGGACCAACATGAATAAAATATAAAGCAGGGCATGACATCTCTTCACACGGATCAGAAATTTGGGGACTGTGCAGTTCATGAGGGAAAATGCATTCCTCCTCTAAGGGACTGGGGAGGTCTGGGGGAATTCTTGACAGTCAAAGGGCATCAAGCTTTGAAACATCAAGCTGAAAATAAGCACTTGACATGAGATTCCTATGACTGGCTCATTCGTTTCTTTCCCTTCACCTGGGTGCAGAAGGCTGTGTGGTGACCCCCCTTCCCACTCCCACACTGTGGAAAATGCACACTAAAGAGAGGTCTAGATCTTAATTCCAGATGTGTGACTACTAAGTCAAATGTTTCTGAGCATGTCATTGCCTCTTTCAGCATCACTTTCTTTTCTATACAGTGAGACAGTTGAGCTGGATATTCCTTTCCCAAACTGATACACAGCACTGTAGTGGGAAAGACACAATCCCATTATTATCCCATTTTTGGTCTTTCACAAGGTTCAGAAGCACTTTGAAGACTAGGTATGTCCTGTAATAAACACACACCACCTCCACAAACAACAAAAACTCTGTCAATCACAGTTTTCAAACTAACTTGGCCATGAAACAGTCCTGGTAGCCTTCTCTTATCCTACCCCTTCTCCCCCTGCCAACCTTTTAACCTCCATCCCATTGAGCCTTAATGTTCTAAGGAAACTATCTTTGGAAATCCTGAACTAGATGATCTTGTGGATAACCTTGTAGGATCCACATTCAGCTCATTTCTGCCACGAGGACCTACTTCTTGCCTAACATGTTCTAGGTGCAGTGACGAGAGACTTGGGCCCTGCCTGTGGAGCCACTTACAGTCATGGTCTATTTTGGTCCATATGATTGAAAAGCAAGTTTCTTTTGGTGAAAAGCTGAAGATATCACTTTGAAGGGTGAGCATGTTGCATCAAAAGTCAAGTTGTTGTTTAATTACTCAGTCATGTCTGACTCTTTGCAACCCCATGGACCATAGCCCACCAGGCTCTTCTGTTTGTGGGATTTTCCAGACAAGAATACTGGAATGGGTTGTCATTTCCTTCCCCACCAAAAGTCGAAGATTACTTGTAATTCATTGGCTGATAAAGAGCTTGCCCTAAGTCCACTGTTGTTTACTTGTAGCTTCACGGTGAAATATTGATGGAAACTGTCACCAACTTCCCAACTAATCCCCTGAACACCAGGCTAAGAGCACTCCATCCTGGCTACTGGGAGAACCATGATTGTGTGCTCATCTAGTCGTGTCTGACTCTTTATGACCCCATGGACTGTAGTCCACCAGGCTCCTCTCTCCATGGGATTCTCCAGGCAAGAATACTGGAGTGGGTTGCCATGCCCTTCTCCAGGGGATCTTCCTGACCTAGGGATTGAATCTGCGTCTTTTTAAGTGTGGCCATTATAGGATAACAAAATGGTTATTGAGGATGATGCAAAGGGTGTCAGGAATTTCTGCCCATTCCTGTTGCGTCTGAAATTATTTGGGGGAAATACAATTGGATTAACAGGAAGACTTTTGTTTGATGGTAGGGCAGCTTAAAATCTATCCCAGTACATTTTATTAAAACATATCTTGGACTTAGGATTCTCTTCTGGACAAGGCAACTCCAAATCTGCCTCAAGCTTTACAGCTAATGGTACCACCCACTGAGTCTCCATATGGCCCCATGACTAAGGACATTTGTTATGACATTAAAATGGCCCCTAATTGTGCCTTAGGCACAATAGTACAGAATACCAAGTTATTAGTGATACGACTTGGGGCAGAAGTACAGAGAGAAGACACTGGCAGGAAAGAGACTGTTTCAGGGTACACAGGGGACAGATGGCTCGTCTGTGGCATGTGGAACACCTCCTAAACAACAGCTCACCTTTAAGGATTGCTCAAAGCCAGGCCATCTCTGCTCGTCTTCTGATACAGCGTTAACAGAAACGCCATGGGATTGGAAGAAAAGTAAATGAAAATGCAAAAACTGAAATGAAGATGTGGGAGACTGTGGAGGGGGGAAGAAGAGGAAGACAACTTATGAACAACAGGACCACAGGATGATGAAAGGGAGCAGATGTAAACTGCAGAGAATTTCAGGAGTAGAGATGTGCTCAATTTCAACTCTAGGGAAACCAAATGCCCATTTCCTCCACCCCTCTATATGAGAAGCAGCAGACAAAAGAGAACAATGTTCCCTACAAAGAGAGTGGGATGTCAGGGAGAGGAGTGGGAGAGAGAAACAGAAGCTATTGTGCCACTGCGCTTTTTTCTAGACTACACGACTGCTTGGAGACACTTGGAGGGAGCTGGGGTAAAGGGGTTCCTGATTTCCTACTTAGCCCTTCTCATTTCATGTCTGGGGCCAGTGGGGTGAGCTGCTTTATGCCACTGCAGCCTTGCCTCTCAGGGAGAAGATGAGAGAGCCAGGAGGCAGTGATCTGCTGCTCAGAGCCATCCCCAGCACACTGGGGGATCCCCGAGTGCCAGGAGGACCAACCAGGTGTAAAGATGTAACTTCAGAACCCCTTCTGACCCCTGCCTTCCCCCCTTTTGCCCTTCCTCTCACAACCCCTGTTTGCCTATCTCATTGAACTCTTTTTTTCCCTCTTCTCTCTTCTTCCCCTCTTGATCCTACTTCTACACTACCCTCCCCCCACCAGAGTCACAGCCTATCTCATCAGTGACTGTCTCGCCATCACTTTATACAACTTTGTGCTTTGTCTTTATCCTGTGATCACTCTGCAGACTTCTAGCCCTGAGAAATGACAACCATCTTTCACCATTTTTTTTTCTGCTTGGATGGCTGTTTACTAGAGAAAAGTCCAAAAGATTTCTACTCAGCTGAGTCATCTGTCATCCCTGGCACTTTTTTGCCCGCGGTGGCTACCTGACATTTCACTCCCTTTTCAAACCCTTTCTTGCTCCTGCTCTTCCCCGACCAGCCCCCCACCACAGCAGATGGCCTCGCTTCTCTCTGCACACAGGACAATATAAAAAGCAAAAACAGGCAGCTGGATCTTGTTCCATGGGAACCCTTTTAATCAGAGGAATACCTTGATGAGCTTGGATTCGCATGGGAAGACCAGCAGAGGGGAGTGGGGATTAGGGACAGTTGCTAAGAATAATAGAAAGAGAAAATTTTAGCTTTCTCAAGGCTATCATAGGAGAGAAGGGGCAAAGGAGAGAGAGAAAAGAAGAGGGAAAAGAAGGCTGACACAGGAATGGCTGAAGCAGACAGACACCCTTTGGTGAAGAAGCCAGTGAAAAACCCCAGTGGGGAAAACCAAGATTTGAAGGACAAGAGTTGAGCTATGGTCAATTGGAAACTGTTTGTGTTGCTAGGATAAATATCCCTCTTTTGACACTGCTATATTTAAAATGAATAACCAACAAGGACCTACTGTACAGCACAGGGAACTCTGCTCAATGTAATGTGGCAGCCTGGATGGGAGGGGAGTTTGGGGGAGAATGGATACTTGTATATGTATGGCTGAGTCCCTTTGCTGTCGACCTGAAACTATCACAACATTGCTAATCAGCTATACTTCAATATAAAATAAAAGGTTTAAAAAGATTAAAAAGCCTCTGTAAAGTCTACCACAAATAAAAGTGCTTTGTGAGAACGCCACATCGTGGAATTGGAGGCAGAGACCTCAGAGTGCCCAGAAAATCTCAGCCAATTCAGAGGAAGCCATGATTGAGATCAGAGGAACCTGGGGCGATGCCAGCCCCTGTGGAAGGCTGGGAGACTTTTACAGGATTTGGAATGATATTTAGGCAATGTCAGTTTAGAGGGACAGAGAGGATCCCATGAATGAATATTTGGATTAAACAACAACAAATGCATCTTCACAAGTGTCTTCAACTTGGCCCCCATTCTACAAACATGTCTCCAACTCTACCTAATGTCAGCTTCATTCATCTCAAGGAAGAGGCAGCAGTGTGATGTGGTAGAGAAAGAAGGAATCTCAGTGTCAACATAGACTTAGGTTTTGAATATCGATTCTAACCTTACTAGCTGTGTGACTTTGAGCAAATTGCTCAACCTCTCTGAGTCACGGTCAGCTTTCTTATCTGCAGCAGAAGGAATGTAACACTTCTGGGGTTGTTATACTTAAATGGTATGATATACAGAAAGGGACTTGAGCACTTGTGGATTTTGGCATCTGTGGGGCAGAGGTCCTGGAGCCAATCCCCCACAGATACTGAGAAACAGTTGTTGTTCAGTCGCTAAGTCATGTAGAAATGACTGTATGTGAAAGTAACTCCAGAGTCCTTGGCACACGGAAAGCACTCAGTAAATATCAGTTCTTCCTCCTGACTTCCACCTTGATCTTATCCCTTCATCTTCTCTTTGAGGTTGCTCCATCAATCATTCATTATTTTTGTATTTTCTTATTCTCTTTGTATCTTCACATACATATGTTTAAAACTTACTCTTGGGACTTCCCTGTGCTCCCACTGCAGGGGACACAGGTTTGATCCCTGGTTAGGAAACTAAGATCCCACATACCTTGTGCGGCACAGCCAGAAAAAAAAAAAAAGAAAAACAACCTGCTCTTATAAGACTTGTGTTTTCTATTTCCCTGCTTCTCTTCAAGGTAAAAACTCTTGATACAGTCATCTCAGTCACATCTACTTCCTCAGTGCCTCCATCCCCAATGCACTGCCCTCTGACTCTGCCCCACCAATTCATGAAAGTTCCCTTAGTTTGACCTTCAAAATGGTCAGATGCAGAGAATTCCATTCAGCCTCTTTTTACTCGACTTCAGTGCCATTTGCCACTGAGATCACTCCCCCTTCCTTTTGAGACATGGACCACCCCTTCCTTCAGCTACTAGGCCACTATTTCATTCCTTCTCAGTCTTTTTAAAATTGATTTATAGTTCATTTACAGTGTTACATTGGTTTCGGGTGTACAGCACAATGATTCAGTATTTTTACAGCTTATACTCCATTAACAATTACAAGATAATGGCTGTAATTCGCTGAGCTATGTATTACTGTTGCTTATATGTTTTGTGCATAGTAGTTTGTGTCTCTTAATCTCATACCCCTAATTTTCCTCTCCCCTCTTCTCTGTTCTCTTTGGTAACCACTAGTTTGTTCTCTGTATCCATGAGTCAGTTTATGTGTATATTCATCCATATTCTTATGTTCCACATGTAAACAATATCATACAGAGTCTTTTACTATTTGACATTTCACTAAGCCTAATATTCACTAAATCCACCATGTTGCTGCAAATGGCAGAATTTCATTCTTCTTTATGGCTGAGTAATCTTCCATTGTGTATCTATACCACATTATCTTTAGTCATTCCTCTGTTGACGGGCACTTGGGTTGCTTTCATATCTTGGCTATTGTAAGTAGTGCTGCTGTGAACATTTGGGTGCCTGTATTTTTCTGGATTAGTGTTTTCATCTTTTCTGGGTATATACCCAAGAGTGGAATTGTTGGATCATGTGGTAGTTCTATTTTTAGTTTTTGAGTGACTTCTATACTGTTTTCCATAGTGGCTACGCCAATTTACATTCACGCCAACAGTGTACAAGGGTTCCCTTTTCTCAACATCCTTGCCAACATTTGTTATTTCTTTTTGATGACAGCCATTCAAACAGGTGTGAGGTGATGTCTCATTTTTGTTTTCTTGACGAGTAGTGAAGTTGAACATCTTTTCATGTGTCTGTTAACCATTTGTATAACTTCTTGGGAAAAATGTCTCTTCAGGTCTTCTGCCCATTTCGATTGGGTTGTTTTTCTGACAATGAGTTGTATAAGCTGTTTGTGTGCAAATCCATTTTCAGTCATATCATTTGCAAACATGTTCTCCCATTTCGTAGGTTTTCTTTTTGTTTTACCAACAGCTCCAGGCTCTTAAGTTTAATTAGATCCCATTCATTTATTTTTGCTTTCATTTTTTCTGCCTTAGGAGACAAATCCAAAAAAAAAAAAAAAGGATTGCTATGATTTATATCAAAGTTTTCTGCCTATGATCTCTTCTAGGAGTTTTATGGTTTCATGTCTTACATTCATATGTGTAATCATTTTGAATTTATTCTTGTATATGGTGTGAAGGAATGTTCTGATTGTTTTACATATAATTGCCCAGTTTTCCCAGCATCATTTGAAGAGACTGTCTTTGGTCCATTACATATTCTTGCCCCCTTTACCGTGGATTGACCGTATGCATGTGGGTTTATTTCTGGGCTCCCTATTCTGTTCCACTGATATACATGAAGGTTTCTATTACAGTACCACCCTTTTGATTACTGCTGCTTTGTAGCCTGAAGTCTGGGAGGGTACTACCTCCAGCTTTGTCTTTTGTGTTTCCATATGAATTTTAGGATTATTTCTTCTAGTACCATGAAAAAATGTCATGGACATTTTGATGGGTATTGCAGTAAATCTGTAGTTTTCTTTGGGGAGTATGGCCATTTTAACAATGTTAATTCTTCTGATCTGAGAGCATGGGATATCTTTCCATTTCTTTGTATTATCTTCAGTTTTATCAATTCTTTATAGTTTTCAGTATATAGGTATCTTACCTCTTTGGTTAAGTCCTAGGTATTTTATTCACTTTGATACAATCTTAAAAAAAAACTATCAGAGAAAAAATTCTGTTTATTAGTGTACAAGTTTTTTTATTAGTGTACAAGTATAGAAAAGCAACAGATTTCTCTATGTTAATCTTGTATCCTACAAATTTGCTGAGTTTATTTATTAGTTCTAATGGTTTTGGGGTGGAGACTATATAGAATATCATTGTCAGTTTCTTTTCACGGCCTTTTAAAGGTTGTAACCCCCTCTCCCACCCAGGGTTCCATTGTGCCCTTTAAAAATTCACACTCTATATTATCATACTGGGAATTCTTATTCACCACTAACCCTTTAGCCACCACCCATGTAATGACTTTAAAATAATTATTTCTCTGAGCAAGAGCTCTCTCCTAAGCACTATATTCACGTTTTTTTTGTTTTTCAAATTCTACCTGTTTAGGTTAATAAGCACTTACTGGAGTGCTTACTATGTGCCAGGACTTTCACCAGCGATATGAACAGGAATGGAACACATTTCCCTGGGATGTCAAGAGGGTCCTGAAGGCTTGAATTAAGTCCAAACTTCCCCAGAAACTCCCAACTCTGTTAGAAGGGTAAGAAAGGGACCCCCACGATTTCAAAGCAGGGTCATCCTTCCCTAAGAGAGAGATTAAGTTCTGTACCTGCACTAAGACCTCCTAACTGCCAACAACAGGTGCCAAGAGAGTCCCAGACACCCACACATCCATACCCTCAAATGCTTATGGCCTGGCACTCGAAGCCTCCTATCAATATCTGTCTTGAATGATTAATATCCAAAATAGGGAGAATGTATACAATTCATAGGAGAAAACCAAGTAACCTAATATTTTTAGAAAAAGGCAAAGGATCTGAATAAACATTCCTCAAAAAAAGACAAATGGCCAACAGTACATGAAAAGGTACTCCACCTCACTAATCATCAGGGAAATGTGAATCAACACCACTGAGATCAGCACACATCTGCTAGGATGTCTATTATCAAAGAGAAAATATAACAAGTGTTGGAGACAATGTGGAGAAAAATGTATACTTGTGCCTTGTTCCTGGGAATGTAAATTGATAAAAATCACTATGAAAAGTTTAGAGACTTCTCAAATTAAAAACAGAACTACTGTATGATCCAGAAAGCTCATTTTTTGGTATATAACCAAAGGAAATGAAATTTGGATCTCCAAGAGATATGTACACTCCCATGTTTACTGCAGTATTATTCATAATAGCCAGATAAGGAAATAACCTAAATGTCCATTGACAGATGGATGGATTAAAAAGTGTGGTACATATGTACAGTGGATATTATCCAGCCACAGGAAAGAGGGAAATGTTGCCATTTGCAACAACATGGATGGAAAAGTATGCTAAGTGAAAAAAAAGCAGACACAGAAATACCGAATTCTCTAACTTGTATGCAGACTCTAAAAAATTTGAGCTTACAAGCAGCAGAGAGTAGAAAAGTGGTTGCCAGAGGTCTGGGGTGAGGAGAGAAGACAGAACAAGGATAAGTCAGTCAAACAAGTATAAAGTTTCAGTTACACAAGATGAATGAGTTCTGGAGGTCACCCATGTACAGCTTGGTGATTAAAAACTAACAAAACTGTACTATATACTTGACATTTGTGAAAAGGATTGCTCGGGCCTGGTGCACTGGGAAGACCCAGAGGGATTGGGTGGAGAGGGAGGTGGGAGGGGGGACCGGGATGGGGAATACATGTAAATCCATGGCTAATTCATTTCAATGTATGACAAAAACCACTGCAATGATGTAAAGTAATTAGCCTCCAACTAATAAAAATAAGTGGAAAAAAAAAATCATCTCAGCACACAAGCACATCCTAACTGTGTAGAGGTGATAGGTAAGTTATTGAGCTTGACTGCAGTGATCTTCTCACAATGCTTTTTCTTTAAATATACACACATCAAACCATCAAGGGTGGGGAAGTGAGGAGATGTGGGTTAAAGGGTACAAATGTCCAGTAATAGGCAAATAGGTTCTGGGAGTGTAATGTACAGCTCGGTGACTATAGTTAACAATACTGTATCACATACTCGAAAGTTGCTGAGGGGGTAGATCTTAAATGTTCTCACCAAAAGAATATGGCAATTATGTGACATGACAGGTGTTAGCTAACACTGTGGTGGCAATCATTTTGCAGTATATAAGCATATCAGATAGACACATCAGTTCAGTTCAGTCGCTCAGTCATGACCAACTCTTTGTGACCCCATGGACCGCAGGACACCAGGCTTCCCTGTCCATCACCAACTCCCGGAGCCTACTCAAACTCATGTCCATGGTGTTGGTGATGCCATCCAACCATCTCATCCTCTGTCATCCCATTCTCCTCCCGTCTTCAATCTTTCCAGCATCAGGGTCTTTTCTGAGTCAGTTCTTCTTATCAGGTGGCCAAAGTACTAGAGTTTCAGCTTCAGCATCAGTCCTTCCAATCAACACCCAGGACTGATTTCCTTTAGGACTGACTGGTTAGATCTCCTTGCAGTCCAAGGGACTCTCGAAAGTCTTCTCCAATACCACAGTTCAATAGCATCAGTTCTTCGGTGCTCAGCTTTCTTTATAGTCCAACTCTCACATCCATACATGTCTACTGGAAAAACCATAGCTTTGACTAGATGGACCTGTTGGTAAAGTAATGCCTCTGCTTTTTAATATGCTTTCCAGGTTTGTCATAGCTTTTCTTCCAAGGAGCAAGCATCTTTTAATTTCATGGCTGCAGTCACCATCTGTAGTGATTTTGGAGCCCCCAAAAAATAAATCCTGTCACTGTTTCCATTGCTTCCCCATCTACTTGCCATGAAGTGATGGGACCAGATTCCATGACCTTAGTTTTCTGAATGTTGAGTTTTAAGCCAACTTTTTCACTCTCCTCTTTCACTCTCATCAAGAGGCTCTTTAGTTCTTTGCTTTCTGCCTTAAGGGTGGTGTCACCTGAATATCTGAGGTTATTGATATTTCTCCCAGCAATCTTGATCCCAGCTTGTGCTTCATCCAGCCCAGCATTTCACATGATATACTCTGCATAAAAGTTAAATAAGCAGGGGGACAATATACAGCATTGACATACTCCTTTCCTGTTATTCCATGTCCAGTTCTAACTGTTGCTTCTTGACCTGCATACAGATTTCTCAGGAGGCAGGTTAGGTGGTCTGGTAGTCCCATCTTTTTAAGAATTTTCCACAATTTGTTGTATTTCACACAGTCAAAGGCTTTGGCATAGTCAATAAAGCAAAAGTAAATGCTTTTTCTGAAACTGGCTTGCTTTTTTGATGATCCAGAGGATGTTGGCAATTTGATCTTGAGAACCAGAGATCGAATCAGCACATAGTACATCTTAAACTTGGATAATATTATAGGTCAATTGTATCTCAATAAAACTGGAAAAGGCATCAAATTTCACTTACTAATATTATAAATTTAACATGTACAGGGCTTCCCTGATGGTACAGTGGATGAGAGTCCATCTGCCAATGCAGAGGACGAAGGTTTGATCTGGGAAGATCCCTCATGACTCGGGGCAACTAAGCCCATGTGCCTAGAGCCTATGCTCTCCAACAAGAGAAGCCAGTGAAATTAGAAGCTGCGCAACACAGCCAAGAGTAGCCCCCAGCCCCTGCAATTAGAGAAAGCGTGAGCACAGCAACAACGACCTAGTACAACCAAAAATAAAGATTTAAAATGTACCAGCTTTCAAAAACAGTTGTTAAAAAAATTAAAGCTCTGCCTTCAGTCCACTGAAGGCGGACTTTTGGATAAAAGTCCATTATGGCTTGTATCCTGGTTTCTATCGGTCACCACAAAAGCCTCAGACTCACAGGTAACCCCCATGTCTATCTCTTCTCATTCCTCATGGCTCTATGCACGTGCTAGTCACTCAGTCGAGTCTGACTCTTTGCGACCCCATGGACTGTAGCCTGCCAGGCTCCTCTGTCCATGGGATTCTCCAGGCAAGAACACTGGAGTGGGTTGCCATGCTCACCTCCAGGAAATCTTCCCCATTCAGGGATCAAACCCAGGTCTCCTGTATTGCAGGCAGATTCTTTACTGTCTGACCCACCAGGGGAGCCCCTTTATGGCTCTATATAACCCCAATTCTGTTCAATACCCCATTCCTTCCAAGCTCCCCAAACCACCCGCTGTGCTCTCTGGAATCCATACCTGTCATTAGCAAACATCCCCTAGGTCCCCAATTTCTTCTCTAAACAGTCCTTTCACTTTCTTGGTCTAAGGAGGCTCTCCCCAGAGGTTACTGCCTCCAGGAGAGTAGGGGCTGTGTTTCCTCCCACAGCCCTGACTGGGCTTGAAAGAGGATGAGGTCCTCCTTGCTCTTCTTTGCCACTTTCAGACCCTGCTCTTTCTCTCTCCTCCCAAAACAACCCAGCATTGAGTCATATGTCATCAGACTAGCCCACTCACTACCCTTCACTGTAGCTATAACTTACTGACATTTGCTTTACTTCTGTCTTAATTTTCGGTGATTTTGAAAAGTGAAAGTGAAGTCGTTAAGTTGTGTCCGACTCTTTGCGACCCCATCGACTGCAGCCCACCAGGCTCCTCTGTCCATGGGATTCTCCAGGCAAGAGTACTGGAGGGGGTTGCCATTTCCTTCTCCAGGGCATCTTCCTGACCCAGGGATCGAACCCAGGTCTCTTGCATTGTAGGCAGATGCTCTACCCTCTGAGCCACCATACAAGAAAGTGAAACATCATGCATCCTAGGCACTCACCTCAGCAAATGTGCCTGCCTTGATGATCTTGCCCTCCACCCTGTCTCTACACCCATGGTGACATCCTAGACTTTGTCATAACAAACTTTGCAACTTTCTAGGATACAAGTCCCATGTAGGCTCTCCTTGAGCCTTCTCCCCTAAACTTCAGCTATCTCCCCCTAGCACCCCAGATCCAAAAAATTATGACCTTACCTGAATTTATATTCCAGTGAGTCTGTCTTTTTACTGTCCCTGCCCCCTTCCCCTCCTTCGTCAGCTTGTATTCCATAGTCATTCCTTAGCAACTTCTATGTGCATATCATTTTCCATATTCCTTAATTCATTGTATTCACTTGGCTAAACTCCAGACTTGAGCATTTCTGCCAGCCACGTCAGCCTACCAACTCAACGCAGCTCCAAGTGACTAGAAACACACATACACACATACTCTCTGCTGACTTATGTGCTTTAAATTCCTGCCCTGAACTTCAAGGGGGCCCTTGATGCCACCCAGTGGCCACATCAGATTCCCCTAGAGTGTTTGTCTTCCCACTCTGAGATGATTAGTTCACAACTTCTTTCTCCTCCAAGTCCAACACCTCTGCCCCCATGACCACTCTTAGCTGACAATCTTGCCTCTTACTTTCCTCACAAAACTGAAGCAAAAGAGAATTCCACAAACTCCCACTACCTCATTTACCACCTCCAATCATCTGCACCCATATACGCTGCCTTCTTCCTGTTATAAAAGATGGGCTTTTTAACACACCTCTCTAAAGCCAGCCAGCTTCCCCCGTGAGCAGTTAATGCCCCATTAGGTGAGTAAATTGTGAGTTTGAGGGATGGGTCGTAGGTTTTTTCCCCCTCGTTTCTTGTTATTGTGAATAAGAGATCATGAATATCTTAATGCCTTTAGTTTTGGGTTTTTTCTTAGAGTGGATTCCCAAAATGTATAATGACAGGGACCAACTTTATTTAAACTTCTCCAGTGAGGTATAATGGATGGTTATAGGGAATGGATGGTTCCCTATAACCTTATAATGGATGGAGGATGGTTCAAGGGAACAAACAGCTCTGACTCACTATCGGATAAGAGGAAAGAAAAATAATGTTATGAAGCATTAATAGAAATTTAGTTATGAACTTTAATAGAACTAAGGTACAATAAAATAAATCAATATCATTTGGGAAATATGTCTGAAGTTATATGTTACAATATAGTCCATTCAGATGATAACATTTGTATCCATTCCCTTCTCCAAAAAAGTCATTTTCTTTTATGTTTACAGTTTTGCTTGGAGAAGTAAACAAAGAACAAAGCAGTAAAAAGCTAAAATATTAATTCCTGCTTGCCTCATTCATGTCAACTTGCAAGAAAACAATTCTGGAAAAGAAGTTCCAATGATCTGATTTTCTCATCAATAAATATTTGTGAAACTGAATCACTAAACTTTAACATTCCAAAACTGCACAAGGACCTATGCAACTCTGTGAAACCTTTGCTGATGTTAGATGCAAGAAAGTAGAGAAAGGCCAAATAAATCATGTATGCCGGTCACCTTCCTGCTGTACTTCCCCAGGCTTCTGTTATTAGCAGTGCTGGCATTTTCTTTCTTTTTTTTTTCCAGATTTTTCCATTACAAAAGCAATGTATCTCCAGGCAAATGTGGTGGTTTACTACTTACTTCAAGAGAATTTCTTCTTTGTCCATAAATGCAATAAAGGCACAATGAAAGAATAACAACATGTAAGTGCACAAGAGACCACAGAAGGAAACTGTAGATAAGAAGATTGAGCAGTTTGGGAAGATCTCATTTCTACTGAGTTTAAAATACTGGATGGAGACAGGCACAGCAGAGTAAGCTCCCGTTCACGTGCCTGCAGAGACCAAGGGAACTTGCCTAAGAGGCAGTACCAGGGATGAAAGTGAAGTGGAAGACTGGAAACAAAGGGCTTGTTTAGAATCTATATAACGAAGAACTGAATCCTCCCAGATCCCCCTTCTAAAATTACAGCCACATGACAGGGCCCTGAAAAAGGTCAGAAGTTGATTCTCCAGTGAAACTGAATAAAAGGATTGCAGATGTGAAAACACCAGGCACTGAAAATGGAAAGTTAGTGAAAATCTGCACTTTAAAAACAAGAAAGCCTTTCATTTTCTTTCCCGGCCTTGCTCCCAGAACATACTCAAGCATATGTGCCATCCAATTTCCCAGACATGATATTGAAGCATTCTTCTACTATAATAGATAACCCCAGAGAAAGACATTCACATACTGACATACGTGGGTACCCCAATGAAGAGCTAACAACCCTTGACTCTACTTCACTGGCCAAAAAGTTTGTTTGGGTTTTTCTATAACATTTTACAAAATATCTGAACAAATTTTTTGGCCAACCCAATGCCATGGTGAAATCCCATGACTTATAAGGCCTGTGCATGCATACAAGGTTTCACATCAGATTTTAGTACATTATTTTAAAAGTAAATACTCAAAAGCCCTAAGACTTTTTGGGAAAGCTTCAAACATTAAAGACAGACAACAAATGGGAAAAATGAATAAGAGGAGAAGCAAAGATTATACAAAGAACAGAAGAATAATTACAGTATCCTGAGAGGAAAATATTGCACTCATGAAACAAGACAGAGTACTATGGAAAAAGAACTGTGTTAAAATATAACAGACTCTGCTATAGTAACAGACACTCAATTTTCAATGACTTAGAACAACAAAAGTTTATTTCTTATTTATGCCAAGTCCAAATCAATTAAAAGTTGTTCTTTTTTATCTGGGACTCTGAGATCCAGGTTCCCACTATTTCATGATGTCACCGTCTTTGCACGTAGCTTACAAGGATATCACAGCAGGAAGAAAGACCAATGGACCGAGGCACAGATTTTAACTTTAACAGCTTCAGCCCAGGAGTGATATTTGTCACTCCTGCTCACAGACCATTGGCCAGAACTAGTCCAAATCTAACTGAGGTTGGGAAATGGAAGCATGTGGAATGTTTGTTGAGTCTAATATCCCTGCAGTGAGAACTACCAGCGTAAGAAACAGCTCTTGAAAATTAATATGGTAACTAAAATTTACATCTCCATAGAGAATCTGTAGGATAAAGTGGAGGAAATCAGGAAATAATTTTGTAAAAGACAGAGAAGTTAAATCTATAATCCACCCGATTGTTAGGAACTCCACCAAGAGTACAGAGAAAAAAGAAAGGAAGGAATTTTTCTATGAAGTAATACCAGAAGTTACCCATAGACTATAACCTGCAACTCCACAGATTAAAAAAGCCCACTGACACAGGCCTGCATCTTGGTTGTGCTAAAAGACTATGATCAGGAGTCTTATAATATAAGGCCCAACAAACTGTGGGTAAAATAAAACCCCTCAGACGCAAGGCCACCACTCAGTTTGACAAGAGGGAGCAGTATAACTGGCGAGCATCTCAGAGTCTGCTCCTTTCAACAACAGTTTTTGTGTTTTGTGTTTATCACTTAACATTATGCAATAATTGTATTTTCATGGCACTGCATTATTTTCATGGCTGTTACATTTAGTGATTATAAATATCCTATGGAACAGATATACCATATTTTACTTAACCCTTCCACTATACTTAGACTTACATTTTCAATCAGCCTTATTTTTCCAGTCTTCTATTGTTATAAATAAGATAGTCATGGATATCTGTCTAAATTTTAACTTAAATTTGGATTATTTCCCTAGGATGGATATTTCTTTAGGATTATCTCCAAAATTGTAAAGGCAAGAGCAAATCTTATTTATATTTTCATGATTGTTGGTAGATTAAAAAAAAAATCAATTTCTAGGCTTCCCTAGTGGCTCAGTGGTAAAGAATCTGCCTGCCAATGCTGGAGACACAGGATCGATCTTTGATCCGGGAAGATCCCACATGCCGAGGAGTAACTTAGTCTATGAGCTACAACTATTGAGCCTGTGCTCTAGATTCTGGGAGCCATGATACTGAAGCCCATGAGCCCTGGAGGCTGTACTCTGCAACGAGAGAAGCCAGTGCAATGAGAAGCCTGAGCATCACAACTAGAGAATAGTCCACACATTAGTGAAGACCCAGCACAGCCAAATAGCCAAAACAATAAAATTAAAACAAACTGTCTTCCACAATTACACCAGTACATGATGCATCCAGGCACGCCTGCATGTATATGTTTATCCACACACTCACCAGCACTGTACATTTTTATTGAAAATTTTTTTGCTTAACTTAGGAGGAGGAAATGGCCTTGAAGGTATTTTTCTGTATAATTATTTATAATAATTTCATTTTAATAAGTCAACTGTCCATAAACTTTGTTAATCTATTTAGTGCTTTGCTTATTACTTTACAGGACTTCTATTAACCTTTTGTCAGTTACTTGTGTTTAGCTTAATAATATACTGAAAATTTAAAAATCTTTATGTAAACAAATCTGTTAATTCTTTCCTTGATGATCTATTACTTATAAGCACATATTTCTGCAGAAAGTTGATAGCCACTTAATTTCTTATTGTTTTACTATGATTAATTTTTTATAAGTCCATAGTAAAATAAATTTAATATTTATTTAATGTGTGCTTATGTTCTACACACTGTAGGTTCAAGATAAACAGAAGTCCCTGCCTTCCACCAGTTTACAGAACTGATGTTTCCTACAAATTCTTAGATGGTCCCAGCACCACTACTACACAGAACGCTTTCTTTTCCCATTGATGTTTCATGTGCTACAAATTCTTATAAATATATTCTGTCAAAAATCCCAATGGCATTTTTCACAAAACTAGAACAAGCAGTCCTAAAAGACCCTGAATAATCAAAGCAATCTTGAGAAAAAGGAACACAACTGGAAGCATCACAGCCCCAGATTTCAAATTATATTACATCGATAGTAATCAAAACAGTATGATACTGCCATAAAAACAGACACATAGCTCAATGGAACAGACTAGAGCATCCATATAACAAACATATTCATATATGTTCAATTAATTTATGACAAGCCGAGAATATATATACAATGGAGGAAAGGGGAGTTTCTTCAGTAAATGGTGCTGGGAAAACTGGACAGTCACATGCATAAAAATGAAACTGGCCCACTATCTTATACCATATCCCAAAATTAGCTCAAGATAGATTAAAGACTTGAATGTAAGAACTATAAAACTACCAGTAGAGCTAATTCATTTCAATGTATGACAAAAACCACTGCAATGTTGTAAAGTAATTAGCCTCCAACTAATAAAAATAAATGAAAAAAAAAAAACTACCAGTAGAAAATAGAGGTGATAAGCTCCTTGATTTTGGTCTTAGTAATGATCTTTTGGGTCTGGCAATGAAAGCAAGAATAAACAAGTGAAACTAAAACCAAAAAACCTTCTACAGAGCAAAAGAAAATTAAAAGGCAATCTATACAGTGGGAGAAAATATCTACAACTCATACCTGATAAGGGATTAATATCTAAAACACACAAGGAACTCATGTAACTCAATAGCAAAGAAGCAAAAAATCCAATTTAAAAAATGGTCACAAGATCCAAACAGACATTTTTCCAAAGAAGGTATACAGGTGGGCAACAGGTATATGAAAAGATGCTCAATATCTTAAATCATTAAAGCAATCAAAACCACAATGACACATCACCTCACACCTGTCAGAATGTCTATTATCAAAAAAAAAAAAACCAAGAAATACGTTGGTGAGGATGTGGAGAAAAGGGAACCTTTGTACAGTCTTGTTTGTCTTGCTAAATGGAGTGACCTTGGGTTCCTCCTGAAAATTTTGTCAGCTGGTGGATTTTCTGGTCTTATACAGCACATCCGATTCAGTAAACTCACTTCTCTGAGCTCCCCGATTCTTTCCTCCACCATTTTCAACAGCTATTTTGCATTTTTACTTTATTCTGTGTAGGTCATTGTTTTTTCCCACCTTCTGGGAGGTACACCAGCAAAAACAGGATCATCCGCTAGGCCTTTGCTAGGGTGTTATCTTATGGCTTTGAAGGAAGGCTCCCATGTCCACAAACTTAAACTTTATACTCTCTTCTTCCTTGGTCAAGCACTCTCAGGGGCCTCTCTTAGACACTCTCTCCCAGGTTCAGCCAATAAACTCTCTCTAGATCCCGAGGCTCCTTCAGTATATAATAGAAACGCTCTGTGCCTGGTCCAGCACTTTCTGATTGAACTATGCTTAGATCTGATGCTAGTTATGAATCTAGTGGCTAGGAGGAGAAATGGAAACATATCTTGAAGAGGACTCTGCACTGTTTCACAAGGCCTTATTTGAAATCTCCTTATAATTTCAGGAAAGATGAGGGTAGGAGGCCCTATCCTCAATAGAGAAATAGGCGGCTTCTTCGGAATCAGAGTTCACGGGAAGCAAAGTTCAATGTACATCTACACAGAGATGTCTTAGTCTCAAAGCCGCACTCTTTGCCCATTAAGGCCCCAACTTTGACTTAAACGGCTTGTGGAGGCGGAGAACTCAGCCTTCTTAGAGCTCCCACCATTGCAATTAAGTCCTGTGCCCTGATCTTCAGCTGTTTCTGCCCCACTCCCACCCCAGCTGTAGGAGGTAAGGCTTTCTGACTCTCATATTTTGATATAAAATTTTGACCAATAAGTCCTAGTCTGTAATTTTCTCCCTTCAACTACTCATCCAATTGTAGAGACCTTATAGCCATTAATTTCCCACAAATAAGTCTCAAATGCTAACTCACTGCACCAATTAGCACATCGCCTTTCACCTGAGTTCCATTCCAGCTCATTCCACATGGAAATCTTAGCAGTCACACTGTGCAGCATAGCAGGAATTATCAATTTACTCACCTCACGGCCATCCATAGGGCAAGCAAGCCAGCTCCAGAATCCCAGCCTCACAGGGCGTTTCTAAAGTTCACCTCTGAAGCCAGTGCTCTTAAGTGGGGTTCCTGAGTTCAGTTCACTTCAGTCGCTCAGTCGTGTCCGACTCTTTGTGACCCCATGAACTGCAGCACGCCAGGCCTCCGTGTCCATCACCAACTCCCGGAGTCCACCCAAACCCATGTCCATTGAGTCGGTGATGCCTTCCAACCATCTCATCCTCTGTCATCCCCTTCTCCTCCTGCCCTCAATCTCTCCCAGCATCAGTCTTTTCCAGTGAGTCAGCTCTTCACATCAGATTCCTGAGTAGCGGGGGCCGAAATGAAGATTTGTAAAAGTGATTGAGAAAGTGCTCTCAGGATAAGAGGAGTGGTAAAAAGCAGAGTGGGATGGGAGCAGAAAGCTTAAACAGGAGGGCGGTACTTGCTGAAGACTAGTTTCAGTGCACTCCACGGAGAGACAGGTTACACCACAGAAAGGTGAAGGAGGGATGGGGTGAGGTGGTGTGGGAGGCAACCTTTTGTACCACCAAGCCGGCTTCCATTGGGGGTGGTAGTGGCCGTTGCCTCCTGGGCAAGGAGACGTCTGTTTGGCTGAGGACTATTTTCAAGGGGAAGAGGCAGCTGTGAATTGTTATCAGTCATGTGGACCAGCAGCCCGAGGGTGGGCGTGCTGCCTGTCAACAGGATTCAGGTGGGGCACTAGGAGAAAAAGAGAACATCTCTAAAGGGTATATACCTGCGTGCGACCTCAGTCACCTGGTCCAGTCTGACTCCTCGCGACCCCATGGGCTATAGCCCCCCAGGCTCGTCTCTCCGTGGGATTTCCCAGCAAGAATACTGGAATAGGTTGCCATTTCCTTCTTCAGGGGATCTTCCTGACTGGGGAATTGAAACCATGTCTCCTGCATTGGCAGACGGATCCTTTACCACTGAGCCACCTTACTTTAAATTCTTTTTTACTGACTGTCTTATTTAAATTTCACAACAATTCCAAAAGGGAGGTGTTAATACTGTCTCCATACATTTTCTCAAGGAAAATAAACCTTCAGAGTTTAAATGACTTTCCGATGATTACAAAATGAGGCATCATGTTTTCAAGGGTAATAAATTTGTGGATAAAAAGAAAATGCCTCAGCTTATGTACTTGTAGAATGAATGTACACAGAACTCATTTAGAATCATATCTTTGGAAGAGGAAAGTGGAGATTCTGGAGAGAGCCAAATGTACTCAAATCCTAAGCGTTAGTGCTTTCAGTAATACTGCCTCTTGAATAAAATTGTGATTCTTATTCCCTAAATATTCTTGATCTCATACTTTACTTTTGTTTGTATGTGTGTGTATATATATCAACTTAGTAACTCATAGTAAATTAGTTGAAATACTACATTTCCCAGCCCCTTAGGATAATAAGTGTTAAAAATTACTAAGAATTTCTCCATTAAGTGGTGGAAAAGCCAGAAAATAGTCTAGATATGCAATTAATAATTTATTTGGCTTCTGACTGTGGGTTAAGTACTTTATGTCCATTTTCTCATCATAAAACAGGTACTAGCATCCTATATAATAATATAGATAAGAAAATGGAAACTGTGGGAGGTTTATTAACTTTTCCCAAATCACAAAACTAGGAAGGGATAGGTCTGGGAATTGAACCAAAACCACCATCTGACATCAAAATTACTATTGGACATTAAGGAGAAAATGGCACATCATAGATTCACCTATATAGAGACAACCAGTGATGCAGATTTTCAGTATAGATAAAGGAAATTTTCCACCCTTTCAACTCTTTTTCACATGAGCCAAATCTGAAAGCTACAAAGGAGATGGAAAATTTCAGAAAACACTCATTCACTCAGCATATCACTGAAGCAGGAGAACATTTCCAAGACAAGGAAGAAGAATCATTAATAATGACCTGCTAAAATAAAAAGTAGTTTTCTAGAGCCAGTGCCCTGAGCTGACACAGGATGAATGGCTCTGATTCCACAGCTGGGGTGAAATTATCAGACCAGGTTCTGTGACCCAGAGGAGGATGAGGTTTTGACAGGAGGGGCTACCTCCATCACCATGGAAACTATACCAGGCAAACTTGTCCTGGAAGGTGACCTCTGCGGAAGGTGGCCTCTGCAGAAGGTTACTGAAGTTTTCTTTGCTTCTTCTCCCTCCTCACCACCCCCAACCCTCAATGAATAAACCCCCTGTTATATCCCTCTAGGCTCTGTTACCTCAGGTCACTTTCCAAAGGAAGCAAAATTCTAGTACTGGCAGAAGGCGTCTTCTGTTTTCCTTAGACAACTTAGCCTTTCTAGGTATCACTTTCCTTTGGATTGTTGTGGGGGAGATATTTATTTTATGCATAAGGACATTGTGTGTCTGTGCGAGCCTAGGACAAAATATTTCTGAATACATTCAGATACCTTCCCTATGGTTGTTGTTGTCTAGTCACTAAGTCATGTCCAACCTGCAACTCCATGGACTGTAGCCAGCCAGGTTCCTCTGTCCACAGAATTTCCCAGGCAAGAATACTGGAGTGTGGTTACCATTTCCCTCTCCAGGGGATCTTCCTGACCCAGGAAATGAACCCTTGTCTCCTGCATTGGCAGGTGGATTCTTTACCACTGAGCCACCAGGGAAACCTGCCTTCTCTCCACCTCACTCCATTAAAAGTAGGAAGAATTAGGGGAAAGAATTTTTGCGGTTCAAAACTCTTATTGGCTGTCTATGGCCTATGAGATGAAGAAAAAACCCTGTCTTGTATTCAAAATCTTCCACAGTATGGTCCCCAATTCCCTTCCCATTCACCTTTCCCATGATATCCCCCTTCTCACTAGTCACTGAACATCATTTGCATTTGTCTACCTTTATGCTGTCTACTTGTACTAGCCTATCCCAATTTTTTTTTTTTCTTTTTTTACTTTTTGGCCACATCCCAACCAGGGATCGACCCTGCACCCACTATATTGGAAAGTGGAATCTTAACCACTGGACAGCCAGGGAAATCCCTTGCCTCTCTCAGTTTTGCCAAAATTTATCCATAACTTTAGTCTCAAAATGTATGGAAATTCTATGCAAATCAAATTTCAGTAAATTATGGAAATTGTGAGAATTCCATCCCTTCAGTGTATCTTATCATTTATTGTGGCTAAAACTTGAATTTTAAAAATGTTCCTTGATGTTATCAAGCCATGTATTTTAAGTGTACAACTTGATGGATTTTCATGAAGCATACACACCCATGTAAATACCTTCTGGATCAAAGAAAAAAGTATTATAAATATCCAGGTAGCCTCTCTCAAGCTGTTACCTGAAAACTGGGTTTGCCTCTTGGTGGGTGTCTAGCCAAGATACAACTGAGCCAGAGAGCAGGAGAAGAAAGGATTTTTTTTTTTTAATTTACTTATTTTTGATTGAGGGATAATCGATTTACAATTTTGTATTGGTTTCTGCCATACATCAACATGAATCAGTCATAGGTACATTTGCCCCCTCCTTCTTGAAACTCCCTAGCTCCTCTCACCCCATTCCACCCATCTAGGTTTTCCAGAGAGCACTGGTTTGAACGCCCTGAGTCATACAAAAAGTAGCAGAAGACTGAAACAGAAATTTCTCCAAAGAAGACATACAGATGGCTAATAAATACACGATAAGATGCTCAACATGGCTCATTATTAGACAACTGCAACTCACAACTACAATGAGGTAGCATCTCACACCAGGCAGAGTGGCCATCATCAAAAAGTCTACAAACAATAAATGCTGGAGAGGGTGTGGCGAAAAGGACACCTTCTTGCACTGTTGGTGAGAAAACAAATCGATAACCACCACTATGGAGAACAGTATGGAGATTCCTTAAAAATTAGGAATAAAACTACCATATGACCCAGAAACGCCACTATGGGGGCATATACCTTGAGGTATATGCCCCGTATACTTGCAAAGAATTGGACATGACTGAGCGACTGAACTGAACTGAACTGACGACCCAGCAACCCCACTATGGGGCATATACCCTGAGGAAACTGTAATTGAAGAAGAAGGAAGGATTTATTACTCTCAGCAAGTTAGCAGAACACTAAGGAAATTTTCTGAAGTAGTATCTTTTCAAATAGCAAAATTGGGGAAGTTTAGCTCAGGGTACACATAGAAGGGACTTGGGTATGGTCTATGCATATTAATAAAGGGGCTTGAGCCAAGAGGAATTTAGCATAGAATTGGACAAAGGTTGACAGAGTCTTGGCTCTGCTTGATTGAAGTCATGAGGGTCAGTCAGTCTCATCATTCCTTAGGTTCTGGTTAATCTGGTGGTTGAGAGGGTTTAAATCTTGCAAAATAGTTTAGGAATGTGCTTCAGGCTAATCTTTACCTTTGAAACAGAGCTGGGAGTCTTTACAAATGATACATTTCCCTGCCCTGGTCAGGAGCAAGCACTGTGGTCAGCTTGAGGTCACAAATTGGCTTAGGCCTAAAATGGCTCCTCTTATGTCAAGAAAGTTATGTCTAGAGAAAGCTAAATAATCTATGATATCACTTACACGTGGAATCTTAAAAATACAATGAGCTAGTTAATATAACAAAAAATAGACTCACTGGTATAGAAAACTAGTGGGTACCACTGAGGAGAAGCGGGGAAGAGCAACATAGGGGTGGGGAATGGGAGGTACAGACTCTTGGATGCAAGACAGGCTACAAGAATGTATTGGACAACACAGGGATTATAGCCAATATTTGTAATAACTGCAAAGGGAGTGTAGCCTTTAAAGACTGTATTTAAAATGTTACATCTGATTCTCTTCCTCTAGGAACTTCCTCCTTTATCTACCCACAATGCCCCTTCATAATTTTCATCTTTTTCTGCAAAGGTAGCTGCTATCATGATATCTAAATCATGTATTAGCTTTTCCTTTTTTTTAAACTTTATATAAGTGGACTCATCCTAAAGGAAATCAGTCCTGAATATTCATTGGAAGGACTGATGCTGAAGCTGAAATTCCAATACTTTGGCCACCTGATGCAAAGAACTGACTCACTGGAAAAGACCCTGAGGCTGGGAAAGATTGAAGGCAGGAGGAGAAGGCGACGACAGAGGATGATATGTTGGATGGCATCACCGACTCAATGGACATGAGTTTGAGTAAGCTCCGGGAGTTGGTGATGGACAGGGAGGCCTGGCAAGCTGCAGTCCATGGGGTTGCAAAGAGTCGGCCATCACTGAGTGACTGAACTGAACTGATAATTGGACTCACATGGTTTGTGTTTGTGATGTCTTTTGATCACTCTCATGTTTGTGATATTTATTCATCTTGTTGCATACGGCAGTATTTCATTCCTTGTCATTTCTCTATAGAACTCAGTCATGAATATTCCATTATTTTTTATCTGTTTTCCTGTTGATAGGCATTTGTGTTGTTTCTAATGGCCAAGCAGGAAATGTGCTGAGAAGATCTTCATCTGAGTCATGTGCATCTCTTCAGTCTTAGACAATGTACAATGTAGCTGTAGGGTTTTGTACCATGTACTGACATGTGGACATAGACAAATTTTCTCCCTCAGCCACCCTCTCTCCAAGGTTAGCACAGTTCAGTGTGAAAACACTCTTGAACTTGGAGTTCAAGAGTTCTATAACTGGCTTTTCTATAACAGTTCTATAACTGTGGAGTTATAACAAGAGTCAGTTATCAAAATGTCTCAGGAAGCTTTGTTAATGGGGCCTTGAAATAGCCAAAAGGCCTGTTAGGTTTTTTCCATCCAATATTTAATAAAGTGTTCAGGAATTATGAGTGTGTGTCCCCATAAAGTAGAGATCTATTTCCTTATGTTTTTTCTAAACCATGGTGATTCACAAATTACATAATTTTAGAATGTTAGACCTGGAAGGGACTCTGAAGCTCATGCATTTTAATGCCCAATTTTAAAGTGATAAAAGAAAAAGGTATAGATACATCAGTGATTTTTTCCAAGGTAAAATATAATTTCCGGGTTTTAGAATGAGGTCTAAAACCTGACCAGAAGGGTCCTTTCTTCCACAAGATGGCATTACAAGCCACTCAGAAGATTTTATACATGTGACAGGCCTCCTTTCCCTAGAAACATGCAGCTTTCTCCACTGATAAGGAGACAAACGTTCACTTTCCTTCTGGGGTGAGGGGAGAAGTTCCACTTTGGGTCTCTTTACGCATCACTTCACCAAACACCAGTGTCTTTCTTTACAGAAAAGCCACCAATAGGGCTTTCCTGGTGGTCCAGTGATTAAGAAATCACCTTCCAATGCAGGGGACACAGGTTCAATCCCAGGTCTGGGAAGATGCCATATGCCACAGGGCAAATAAGCCCATGTGCCACAACTACTGAGCCTGTGTTCTAGAGGCTGGGGGGTCACAACTACTGAACCCATGTACTACACCTACTGGAGCCTGCAGGCCTAGAGCCTGTGCTCCACGACAAGAGGAGCCCCTGCAATGAGAAGCCCGCACAGCAATGAAGAGTAAGCCATGCTCGCCACAAATAGAGAAAGCCCATATGCAGCAATGAAGACAAGCACAGCCGAAAATAAATAAATGTTTTTAAAAAAAGAAAAGCCAGCAATAGAAAATCCAAATGTACCACGCTCTAAGACCACTGGAGGAAACTACTTAGGGATACAGGAGCAGAAACTGACTGTCCACCATCATCCCCTTGAGAAGTGTTAACAGGTGAAAGGCCTTTACTGTTTATTCCTGAAGGAGCAGAGCCACAGCAGCAGCTAACCTAGACTGAGTGGTGTGGTTATTACGTGCCAGCTGCCTTCTGAGTTCTTTATACACGTTCACTCATTTAATTTTCACAGTTCTCAAGTAGACACTGTTATTGTCTCCATATTACTGAAGAAGACACTATGGCACAGGGAGGCTTGGTCACTTATATATGGTCCCACTAACTCTTACGATGAAGATGCCTTCCCCCACCCACCCCACCCCCGCCACCCAGGGGAAAGCTGAGGGTCAAGTGAACTTTCTGGAAGTTCATTTGATAGCACTGTGAAGGGCAACAGCCACACCTCACAAAGTAAATGTGTGTTGTGGTTGGGGACAAAGGCTCTTGTCATGAAGTCTGTAGCTCTGCTGTATACATCTATAATTTCCTTCTGGTCTTGTGGTGAGTGTTGTCTTGCCCAGACAAAAAACACTTCCCGCAGAGCAGCATACTTACTTAGAACACCCGAGAGAAAGTGACAGGCTGAGTAAAAGTCCATAAGGCTTGTAGGCAGTGATCACATTCCTTCATCACTTCTGGTAATTGAGCCAATGATGTGGGCAGTTGCTTCTGGAATACTCTGTTTTCCCATACATCCCATTTCCCATAAACTGAAAGTGGAACATGCCAATGGGTAAATTAATTTTTGCTGGAGGAGTATGCAGAGTCCTTCACAATGTTTAGACAAAATGTTGGCCTTCACACCCTAGCTCCTGATGGCTAGTGCAGTCCGCTGAATGGCTGTGGCCAGATTAGATTCCTTAGGACTGAGCCTGGGGTTGCCAGTGCCTTGGGAAGCCAAAGGAATGAACTAGAGGAAATCCAAAGAATCAAGCTAGGACCCAATTATCTGGTAGGATGTGTACAGACAGGTCTCCAGAGAAAAGGTCAGGCCACTAAGGTGGGAGCTGGCGCAGGATTAGAGTGCCAGAAGGTCAGGAAAAGCAAAGGCTGAGAATTCTCAGGCAATTTCCTTGAATTCAGGCTGGAATCAGTAGCTTATCCTTATGAAAAAAGGTGCTTGCATACATAGGGTAAGGGCACAGCTGACTCAAAGGTCCAGAGAATAGAATTTAACATCTCATCACAAGGCAAGACATATGAGGATGGAAATAGCAACCCACTGCAGTTTTCTTGCCTGGGAAATCCTATGGACAGAGGAGCCTGGTGGGCTACAGTCCATGGGGTTGTAAAGAGTGGGACTCAACTGGAGCGACTTAGCACAGCACTGCACACACTGGCCAAAGAGATATTCCACAGGCATTCAGGAGCCTCTTTGCATACAGTGGTCTCTCCAATGGCATTTGACTCATGGCCTTCTAAGTGCTGGCATTCATTGCCCCACACTGCAGCTGAGCATGCTTCACACATTGCTCTAATCTTGAAAGAGCCACAGAAACCCATCCTACTTCACTTTCTGTCAAAAATGTGGGACCAGTTAGAGGAACGAGTGTATCACTGGGAATTCTTTTCCATTCCCTGTTCTTTCTTGAGTACCATGATGGTGCGAGGCATCTCTGGAGCACCTCCTTCCATCGAGCAGAATCAAAAGAACTTAACAGGTCATAAAGATGGTCATATGTCAAGCTCACTCAAAACAAACAAAAATGTTTTTCTGGGTGCCTTCCAGATCCAGGTCTTCAGAAGTACATATAACTACTGCTTTGGACTATTGATTTGAACTAATCATTCCACATCCACCCTGGTGGCTCAGATGGTGAAGAATCTGCTGCAATGCAGATTCAGGTTCGATCCCTGAGTGAGGAAGATTCAGGTTTGATCCCTGAGTGAGGGAGATCCCTGGAGAAGGGAATGGCAACCCACTCTAGCATTCTTGCCTAGAAAATTCCATGGACAGAGAAGCCTGGCAGGCTACAGTCCATGGGGTCACAAAGAGTTGGACACGACTGAGCAACCAGCACACACAGTCATTCCACATCTTAGCCTCCAAATCTCAATTTCTTGTTCACTGATTGAAACAATGTCTGACACTTGGCTCTTTGTATTTGCCTTGTTCTGTCAAGGTCCTTCTCCTCAAGGTACTTACTTGGGATTTATAACTAGACTCTCAATCCCATTTCTCGCTTCATAAACTAGATTTTTTTCAAAGATCTCCCCCATTTCTGTTTTTAAGATCTCTCTTCTCTTCCCACTTTCTTTCCTCTCTTTTCCCTCAGGGTTTTTTCTTGATATGTTAGCTTTGCAAGTCTATCTTGGTGATGACAGAAGTAATGAGTATAGAAAGAGCAAAATTATCTGGTATCCTCAAGTAATTGGCACTGGGGTGAATTCAGAAGCAAATAAAAATGCTTCAAAGAACTGGTACATAAGGGAAGAGAGAAAAATATGAAATATGCTAGATCCCTCTGGTTGAAAAAATAAAACCCAAATTTAATAGTCATTGCTAGTAATGTTCTAAAAATCCATAAGGTGAGAATAGTTTCTCATAACAAAATGTAGTGTCTTGTTCCAAATGAAATTAAATTTAGCAAACGTTTATTTGATTATCCACTATATGAAAGTACAGCATTACATGAAGATAATGTACAGCAAGCAAGTGATCAGCAAGCTGCAGTATCCATCCTCAAAGAACTATCAGTCCATGGGAGAAACAGACATCCATACACCTGACATTCCAGCCCAGCACTGCCCAACAGAAATTTAATGCAATCCACTTATGTAACTTTAAACTTTCTAGCTGTCAAACTAAATAAGTAAAATAAACATATATAAATTAACTTTAATAATATTTTATTTAGCCAATATATTTCAAATAACCATGTCAACACATAATTAATATTTTAAAATATTGAAATATCTTTCATTCTTCTTATTATATGAAGTCTTTGAAATCTGATGTGTATTTTACATTTATAGCACATCTCAATGCACATACTAAATTTTCATCACAAATCCTTGGTTTATAGTTAGACTTCATAAAATTTATGGTTGAGAAACTACATTTATATACCCAAAATGTTTGGAACATATTTTAAAGTTTTCTAATAACTGAATCAGGTATCAAAACATCATATCCCTTTCAAACCTTCATTCATATTTTTAAAAATTTTTCATCCTCTTGTGAAGAATTGCTTTGACTTTGAAACAAATGTATTTCAGGTTCAAAACTATGTTTGTCCAAGTTAAGCAAACTCACTAATTCTTGTATTATTAGTTTCAGATTCAAAGAAATTTTAAACAAATTGAAAAGCAGCATAAATGCATAAATATTAACAAATCGTTATTTAAATTTTCCCAGTAATTTTTGTAGCTAACATATAACACTGCCAATCATGACTAAAACTTGTGACTTTTGGCTTATATTAGAGAAACTGTAAGAGTCATTATTATTCATTTGTGCTATGAAAATTTTAAATTTCAACCCAATACCTGACTGTCTAGGACTTATATGTGTTTTTCTTTTCCTTAGAGCTTCAAATTTAGATGTTTCTATGTGAAGTATAATTGTGAGAAATTGTAAGTAATCCATTGCCATGTTTACCTTTGATTATTGAATATTTGTCAAGCATTCCTTTGGTTTCCAGAAAAATTGGAGGTAATGGTAGTGTGTGTGTGTGTGTGTGTGTGTGCATGCGTGCATGCACGTGTGTGCACACATTCATTGCTCAGTTTTGTCTGACTTTTTGGGACCCCACCAGGCTCCTCTGTCCATGGAAATTTCCAGGAATACTGCAGTGGGTTGCCGTTTCCTATTCTAGAGGGTCTTCCTGACCCAGGCATTGAAACCAAGTCTCTTGCATATCCTGAATCGGCAGGCAACTTCTTTACCACTGCGCCACCTGAGAATCCCAGTGGTACAGTAAATTTTTATAAAACTCTTCTGTTACTCAACAAATATGCAAAAAACATAAAAATCATTACCTTTATTGTCTTCTATTTCTTTCAACATTCCATAAATTAGCAATAAATCATAAGCATTTGCTCATATACATTGAAAAACATTAATTTTATCATGATACTTTTCATAGTTTGCTTCTGAAAACTAACTACAAATATTTTCAATATATATCACACAGAGGAACAGAGCAATTAATTGTTTTTCTCTGGCAATTTTCCCAACTTTGAATCAGTTCATCTTTGATATTGTTAAAAGGTTTTGTATTTTATGGAAAATTGTTGATGGCTTAACTGTAGATATTTTACTTTTTGTAAAATACTTTTTATTCTTTTATTAATAATTTTCTCACAAAATTTCCATAACAAATAATAACTTCTTTTACCTACCATCTCTCCATCTAGGTGTGTGTGGCGGGGGGAGTGCAGGAAGCCAAGTTGTTCTATAGCTGACCAACACTACAAGCTCAAGTCCTATTAAAAATCATTAAAAACATTTTCATAGGTCATTTAATTTTGATTTTAAGCAAGTAAGTTCATAGAGTCTCTTTTGATTATTGATCAAATTTATTATATGCTTAATGAAAATATCCATTTTATTATCTTAATTTTTTTACATAACAGATATTTTTTTAAAACTTTGCTCAGCAAATTGCAATTCACTGTAAACTTTACAGCACACCTTCTTTCAGCATTTTTTCTTACTGTCCTGGATGCAATCTTAGCTTCTACATTTCCATTTGCCTCTACATTACTATTCTGCCTTCATTTTTAACTTAAAAATCTGGCCATGCTTAATTTTTAACTTGTAAAAACAACTTGGTCACATTATAATGAAAATAATATGTATTTCTATTTAGTTAACAATTATAATTTACATATATACTACCAGAACTCAAGGTGCATAAAATATTAAAATAAATGCATTATAATGTTATACTCTTATACTGCTATATAAACAAAAATCATTCAAACTGAATCAACAGTTCAGCACCAACTAGATCAGTGATGTGCTTATGTATATTAAATGATGCACATGCCTGATACACTCTAATACAATAACAATACACGAGACAACACAGTGTTTAAAGTGAAATATGATCCTATCAAAACAATAAAACTGTATTTCATGGAAAAGTACTATAGCTTTAAAATTTAAATTAATTAAAATTAAATAAATTTAAAAATTCAGTTTCTTAGATGTCCTAGCCATATTACAAATGCTCAACAGCGCATGCGATTAGGGAAAAGGCAACTTCTGGCTGATTGTCTACCCTCCTAGTCTCTCTTCTACCACTTTTTTTTTGCTCTTTACCCTTGCCCAAGAGAGAAGGTACTATTAATTCAAGTTGGGTTCGAAGTCATTAGTTGAAACACTTCTTAGTGGTTTTTTCCTTCTGCCTCTCTGTGCCATGTGCATGCTAAGTCTCATCAGTCATGTCCGACTCTTTGCAACCTATGGACTATAGCCAGCCAGGCTCCTCTGTCCGTGGGATTCTCCAGGCAAGAATACTGGAGTGCATTGCTGTGTCCTCCTCCAGGGGATCTTCCTGACCCAGGTATCAAACCCGTGTCTCTTAAGTCTCCTGCATTGGCAAATCGGTTATTTACCTCTAGCTCCACCTGGGGAGCCCATGTCAGTGGGTGGCAATTTAAACCCCCTTCCCTGGATCTCTTCTACTTCCTGGTGACAAAATAGCTGTCCACAACTCCAGACTTACATCCTATCCTCTTAGCAATTCACAATCGAAGGAACCTGCATCTTTTTCAAAAGGTTTAAAAAAAAAAACCTTCTAGAATTTGATCTATTTGCCTCTGATGATCTTGACTTGGGCTATATTCCTGTGGAGGTTGTGTTAACCTCACTGAAACCACACGAACTCAGAGAAGGAACGAGTGATTCCCTAAGAAGATTCAGGGTGCATGTAACCAGAAAAACGGCAAGTGGTTACTAGGAAAGCAAAAATGATCAATCTCTGATACACAGATAAATTGGAAAATAGAAATAATAATCCCTAGTTTCCTCATTCAAATATAACTATTGTTAGTATTTTGGCAAATTTACTCCCATTATTTTTTCTGGGTATTTTTTTACATAATTATAATTATAGTTTATTTAAAATTTTTCTCCTGATTTTTTTTCCTCTTACCATTCTATTATATGCATTTTGAATGTCTATCATGTTTCTAAGCATAATTTTAATGGTCACATGTAAATAAACACTAATTTACTCCCAAGGACACCACTGTTGCTTCTTTTTCTTTAAAAATTATAAATAAAGCTGTGACAAATGTATATAGCTTTTTTCTATTGCTTGGACTATTACCTTATAATTTTCCAAATGTTGAATTACTGGGTCAAGAGATTTGCATGTATTTAAGCTCTTCCTAAATTTTTCCCATTTCCCAAAAGGATTGTACTTATTCATAAGATTGTCATCAATATAAATGTAGTCATCATATATAAAACGTTCTTGTAAAGTCAAAAGACAACACTAAAGTATGGTGAAGACTGCAATTTCTTTGAGAGTGATAAAAGTGCTTATGAAGAGGATGTTTTAACCTTTGATTCTGTATCAGTTTCACAGAAATCAGTCCTACATGGCTCAATTATGCAATTGCATGTGTTGTTTCTTGGAAAATTATGTTAAACATACAAGAAAGCAAATTGACAGTGTATTCTTAAGTAATATGAATAACATGGCATAGGATTATGGTACATTTCAACTAATTCTCATTTCACTAATATCTTTCCTACTGTATAGCTAATTAGGCATGCATGCTCAGTTGCTCATTCATGTCTGACTCTTTGTGACCCTTTGGACTGTAGCTCACCAGGCTGCTCTGTCCATGGGCTTTTTCAGGCAAGAATACTGGAGTGGGTTGACATTTCCTTCTCCAGGGGATCTTTCTAACCCAGGGATTGAACCTGCATCTCCTGTGTTTCCTGCATTGCAGGTGGATTCTTTACCCACTGAGCTATTGGGAAAGCTAATTAGGCATCGGGACAAAAACCTAACCACAAGAACCTATGTCACAACACTGTTAATAATAGCAACACATTGGAGATCTGCCTCCTGAGTTTTAGATGTCTTTCCCTCTGTTTCCTAGACACTTCAAACCGGAATGTTTCAAAGTATCTCAAAAATATTCAAAATGGAAATCATTCTAGAGCTTCGCACAGTGCCTAGCACGGGGAAAATATAAATCTGTTTGGTACAGGAGTGCTGTCCAATAAATCTACTTTACTTCTTATAATCCATCATGATAAATATTTTCTCATCTAAACTAGAAACTTCACTGTCCTATAGTCTACCTTCTAAGTACCCTTTTAATTGATTAATCACTAAATTCTCTTGATTTTCACTTTAGAAAAGACCATTGTCCCTACTCTTCCAAAAGATTCCTATGGCCCTCGTTCACTCCATTATCATCTCTTATCGGATTATTAGCACAGCTTCTTTGGTCTCCTGACTCTAGTTTCATCCTGTTTCCACTCTCCTAACAAAATCAGCGTTTTAGAATTCAGAATAAATCATGAAAAACTTCTGCTCCAAACACAACAGTTCACCATCCACAGGAGCAAAATCTGAAACAATGTGCATGGCATAGAGGATCCTTCCCTTCATTTGGCCTCTGCCTACCCGCCTGGCCTCCTCACTTTCCTCCCCACCCTGCCCCCAGCCGTTCCCTGCATACTGCATGTGACCGAGCTGATGATGGTCCTCTCAATCTGTACAAATGTTTCCCTTCCTTATTTCTGCATATCATTTTGCAGCTGCCTCCCTGGAATACTCTCTCTCCACTTTGTGAGCCTGACAGCAAATTTCTACTTTTTCTTCCAAACTCATCTTAAGAGAAAATAAGTCCTTTGAAAATATTGAAGAGGAGGTCAGATGAGGACAGGCTCAGCTATAGAGTTCTGGCGCATAGCTCTGCATTAGAGCGTTGGTTGAAATTTTCAGAGAGGAAGAATTCTCAGGACAGCATGAAATGAGAGGCAAGCAGTGGGCCATGTTAGAAGACAGAATAAGGGGGGAGAAAGGAGTGTAAATGAATGCAATATTTCAGAAACCGAGGGAGGGGAGGGTTTTTAGCATGATGGTATGACAAAAACTGTCCAAGCAGCAGAGAAATGGAGGAGGATAATGACCTCATAGTGTGCATTAGCTCTGATATTGAAGAGGCTTTTGTAATCTTAGAGCAGTTTCAGTGGAAGGTGGGGGCAAAGTCTGACTGCAGTGTTTTCAGGAAATGGAGTGGACAACTGTAAACTACACTTTCCTGTCCATGGCTGGGAATAAAAAGATGGAAAGATGGCCTTCGGGTGGTGACTTGAGGGGTAGGTAGGAGGATAAGGGATAGATGTTTTAAAAGAGAGAATGTTAGTGAGCAGAGAGGATACAGCGAAGGAGGAGGGAATGATAAAAGCTAGAGATCTGAGACAGAGGAATATCCCTGAAGAGACTGAAAATAGTGTAATCAAGAGCCCAAATGGAGGCCTAGGTCTCACGTAGGAAAAGGGACATCCCAGTTTTAAAGAATGTAGGAAAAGAGAAACGTTGCACAAGGTCTTGTTAAAGTTTGCCAAATGATCAAAAGATAAAAGGATCCTTGACAGGATTTCTGCATACTTCACAATAATACATCTGGCCAATTTTGAAAATGAGAGGCAAGGATTTAGTGATACACATGAATATGGAAATGCAATGAGGGTAAACTGAAGATGCAAGGCATAGTCTTTGGAGTCAGATGGACCTGGGGGGGAAATACTGGCTCTACCACATACTAGCTTTGATCTTTTTTCTTAAAAGTTATTACCACTACCTTTTACTATGTAAACTTAGGTCAAGACACAGTGTCCACACATTTGAAACTGTACAATGCTTGGTACCCAGGCTATGGCCTCCAACTCTTACCCACAATCATGTCACTAATACTTGTCTTTCCATCCTCTCTACTTAAAGAAAAAATCCTTACCTCTCTATTCTCTCTGTCACATCTAACACTACGGGACTTGGATCTTGTAACCATGCACAGATCTTCAGAGATTCACTTCTGGAGCTTCTGTCAATGCCTCATCCTACAGCTCTAGCCACACCAGTCCCTGGGCGTTGAGACCCTGTGTCTTCCCACTGCTAGCTTGGATCTTAAGTAATTTTTTTAACCTTCTCTGAACTTGAGTTTCTCCTTCAGAAAATAGGGTGGGTTTCCCTGGTTGTTCAGTGGTAAAGAATCTGCCTGCCAGTGTAGGAGACATGGGTTCAATCTCTGATCTGGGAAGATCCCACATGCCACAGAGCATCTAAGCCCATGCATCACAACCACTGAGTCTGTGCTCTAGAGCCGGGAGCCACAACTACGCAGGCCACGTGCCCTCAAGCCTGTGCTCTAGAGCAAGAGAAGCCAATGCAATGAGAAGCCTCCAGGAAATATCTCCTGGAGACATTTATTGATTAAATTTAAGAGATCTCCTTTAAGGTGTGTGCTGGAAAAGTTTTTAAAAGAAACATGCCATGTGTAGATAAAGATGGTTCACTAAAAAAAAAAAAAAAAAAAACAAAAAAAAAACAGTAAAAATATGAACAGCATGAGGCCAGAATAGGATGAAAGGTAGAACTTGTACAGTGCTTTAGCTTGTAACTATAAAAGATAGTATAAGAAATACTACTTCTAAAGATAATATTGGTAGAGAAAGAAAGAAAGGAGGGAAAATATTATTCATAGGGAATACTGTAGAGTGAGAATAGGAGAGAGGAAATCGCTTTTCTAGTATGAGTCAGTGTTTGATTTTACATCATTTCATCGCAGAAAAGTAAAATAAAGATGCATTCACCTCAGTGTAATCAAAAGAGCATGTATCTGGGAGCCAGACAACCATGAGTTTTAATATTGACTTTGTTTCACACTAGCTGGGTGATCTTAGACAAGTGACAAATTCCTTGAGTCTCAGTGTATTAGTTTCCTAGGCTGCCATAACAAAGTACCCAAAACTGGATGGCTTAAAACAACAGAAACTTATTGTCTCATAATCCTGGAGGCGGGAACTGCAAGGAGACTGTAACAATCAAGTTGTAAGCGAGATGATGCACCCTTAAGGACCAGGGGAGGATCTGTTTCATGTCTTCTTCTAACTTCTGGTATTAGAAGCCTCAGGTGTTTCTTGGCTTGTAGATACATCACTCCAATCCTCTCTCTTCATAAGCCATTCTCCCTGTGTTTCTGGGTCTTCACATCACTGTCTTCTTTCAAGGCCTACAATCACTTGCTTAGGAATCCACTCTACTCCAGTAAAGAATCCTCAGCTGGTTAAGAATTCACCTCCCATGTGGGAGACCTGGGTTCAGCCCCTGGGTTGGGAAGATCCCTGGAGAAGGGAAAGGCTACCCACTCCAGTATTCTGGCCTGGAGAATTCCATGGGCTCCAGTATGCTCCAATATGCACGCGTGCTCAGTAGTTCAGTCGTGTCTGACTTTGTGTGATCCCATGAACTGCAGCCCACCAGTCTCTCCTGTTCATGGAATTTTCTAGGCCAGAATACTGGAGTGGGTTGCCGTTTCATACTCTGCTACTCCAGAATAAACTCACCTTAAATAATTATAACTACAAAGACTGTTAAGTAATTATAACTTCAGTGACCCTATTTCCAAATATATGGTCACATATCTGAGGTACTGAGGGCTAAAACTTCAACATATTTGGAGGAAACATAATTCAACCAGTAAGACTCAGGATGTTCATTCTTTAGGTAAGAATAAAAGTGCATTCCTTGTGAAACCCTCCTACACCATTGGTGGGAATGTAAATTGGTGTAGTCACTGTGGAAAACAGTATAGAGTTTTCTCAAAAAACTAAAAATAGAACTACCATGCCGCTGCTGCTGCTAAGTCTCTTCAGTCATTTCCGACTCTGCAACCACATAGACAGCAGCCCAACAGGCTCCGCCATCCCTGGGATTCTCCAGGCAAGAACACTGGAGTGGGCTGCCATTTCCTTCTCCAATGCATGAAAGTAAAAAGTGAAAGTGAAGTCGCTCAGTTGTGTCTGACTCTTCTTGACTCCATGGACTGTAGCCTACCAGGCTCCTCTGCCCATGGGATTTTCCTGGCAAGCATACTGGAGTGGATTGCCATTGCCTTCTCTGAGAACTACCATATGACCCAGCAATTCCATTCCTGCATATACATCTGAAAGAAACAAACACTAATCTGAAAAGATAAACTCACCCCAATGTTCATAGCAGCATTATTTACCATTGGAAAACTATGGAAGTAACCTGAGTGTCCATCAACAGATGAATCAAGATGGTGTAGTACAGATATACAATGGAATAATACTTAGCCATAAAAAAGAACAAAATACCATTTGTAGCAACATGAATGGATTTGGAGGGCATTATGCTATCTGAGGAGAAGGCAATGGCAACCTACTCCAGTACTCTTGCCTGGAAAATCCCATGGACAGAGGAGCCTGGTAGGCTGCAGTCCATGGGGTCGCTGAGAGTCAGACACGACTGAGCAACTTCACTTTCACTTTTCACTTTCATGCCTTGGAGAAGGAAATGGCAACCCACTCCAGTGTTCTTGCCTGGAGAATCCCAGGGATGGGGAAGCCTGGTGGGCTGCCGTCTATGGGGTTGCACAGAGTCGGACATGACTGAAGAGACTTAGCAGCAGCAGCAGCATGCTAACTGAAACAAGTAAGGCAGAAAAAGACAAATACTGTATGGTATCACTTACATGGGGAATCTAAAAAATACAACAAATTAGTGAATAAAACAAAAAAGAAGCAGACTCACAGATAAAGAGAACAATCTAATGGTTACCAGTTGGGAGAGGGAAGAGGGAAGGAGCATTATTTGGGTAAGGGGAAAGGACTATTAGGAGATCATATGAAACCATGCATGTGAAAATTCAAAAATTGTAAAGCCACTCTAGAATTCAAAGAACCTTTCTTTCTTTCTTTCTTTCAATAAATAAATATTTAATTAAGTGTGAAAAAGGTAACTTCCTTGCAATGTTGTCATGAGAATCCTGTATGAACTTGCGAAAAAATACCTAGCATAATATCTAAAGCATAGTAATTGAGAAAAGTGAAGACAAGTCAAAGCCAGTCATCATAACTGTATTTTGGTTGTCACTGTCTGATTCCCTCTGAGCTATTTGTCAAGAAATCTTGGTGGATAGGTCTTACTAGGTTCCGTGACCCTTTCATATTGCATTCACAGGTGACCTTGATCCCATATTTACTAAGCACTTACTGTATGTTTGACATTATACCAGGCAGAGAGGTACAGAGGAGACCTGAGGTCACCTCTATGATTTTCTGTTGAGGTTTGTACTCTAGGATAAACCCATCATCCCAGGAAGCACGCAAATCTAGAAGCCATGTTCTAGAAAAGGGATCAGAAAACTATGACCCAGGAGCTAAATCCAGGCTACTAACTGTGTTTCTACGTAATTTTATTGAAAGGTAGCCATATCCATTTGTTTATGTATTGTCTGTGGCAACTTTTGTGTTACCAACAACAGAGTTGAGGAATTGTGACAGAGGTAGGCCTACAAAGCCTAAAATACTTACTTCTTGTTTTTAACAGAAATGTTACCTTTTTCATTGATCAGATCTTGACTTATAGTCTTTTTTTCCCCCACTGTAGGAGACTTAGATTCTTCTTAGACTACAAGCCTAATGATTTTTAGAGCATCAGGTTTATTTACTGCATGGGCCTTGACCTCTCTAACTTTGATTTGTTTGGTTTTGAGGTTCAGGACCTTGGGGTTGTTCATTCATCATAATGTAGCAATATTGGTTCATCACTTATGGGAAATGTACCACACCAGTGTAAGAAGGTACCATTAGGGCACGTATTCCCCATAGTCCACTTCAGGCCTTGCTGTATTTTACTTATCTGCACTCTTTTCCTGGATCCCGTTGAATAATTTGTGATTACTTTTTAAATTTGAGAAGGTATAATATGGGAAAACTCATTCTTCAGCAAACATTTGTTGACTACCTATTAATACTAATTATTTTAGTATTAATATAAAAATACTGAAGAACTGAAACATAATAAATATACTTATGATGAAATTCAAAACATTATTAGTTTGTAATAGATGGCATTTTCACTCTAAATATTCACTGCCTCTTCCATAGGCCCCTGCCTATGAGAGGATGACATGTCTCTGCTCATGGCAGTCATGGTCGTGTGACTTGCTTTGATCATTGGAATATGACTGGAACTGACAGTCTCACCTCTGAACAGAACTTTAGGAGAATTTTAGGAGAAGTTCTGAGAAGTTCTGTGGTCCATAACCACCAGCTCTTTTTCCTTCTGACATGAAACTATTATGTTTTCGATAGGGGCTGCTTTTTATCCTGGGTTTTGGAATGAGAAAGGCATGTAACTGACTCAAACCTGACCCCAGAGTAGATATGAGAACTAACCTCTGTTGTGAGCCCTTGAGATTTTGAATTCTTTGTTTCCACATAGCCCAGACTGATGGAAAGATTACTGGTTGTATTTTCTTCACCTTTTTTTGTATCAAATAACATTTAGGAGTTTTTTTCTGACTTTAATATTATGGATGACAATTTACAACTTCAAGATAATCAAAATAAGGCCTAGAAATAAATATCACTTGGGAATTAAATAGAAGTATCCAATTCTAGCTGGCAACTTAGAATACCATGCACATGGTGTCCAGTTACACAAATCCCATTTAACTTAAACCGATGCATACTATTTATTTTAACATTTTACAGGACTTGTTTATTCACATATCTGTGTATCCATCCAACAATCCATCTTATTTCCTGCTACTGCTGCTGCTAAGTCACTTCAGTCGTGTCCAACTCTGCTCAACCCCATAGACGGCAGCCCACCAGGCTCCGTCGTCCCTGGGATTCTCCAGGCAAGAACACTGGAGTGGGTTGCATTGCCTTCTCTGTCTTATTTCCTAAAGTATTGTAAGTAAGTGTCAGGCATCAGTACACTTCACCCCTAAACACTTCAACTTGTACATCTTTAACTACATTTCAATATCTGCTTATGAATTTTTTCTTCTGAGGTAAAATGTATATGTAATGTACAAATCTTACATATATCATTTGATACATTTTTTTTTTTTGCTAAACAGACACTCCCATGTAAGATATAGAACATGACTATCACCCCACAAAGTTTTCACTGTTCATTTCAATCCATATATTTGCTGTTTATATGAGCTTCTCAATGCTGCATGTATTTTTATTCTGAGCTTTGTATGTTTATAGAGAGATTTAAATATATTCATAGAATTCACACTAATATGTCATGTCTCTAGACTTGATGAATGATACACTTTACCAGAAATTTGTTTCTCAAAAAGAACTTTTAGCATCTGGTAATCAATATATATTGTTTCTGGGCCATTATTTTTCTTTTTCTACCTTTGCTTTTTGAATAATAGTTTTGTTTCTGTAATAACCATCCATCAGGAATGTCCCTACCACATTGTGCAATATAATCATTTCTACATAATTAAAGCTTTCCCAATCCCATGATCTACAAGAGGCATTAGAGGGGCTGATGCTAATCACAACATAATTATATTGGCTTAGACTGGCTAGGGCTGAGACTGGTTAGTAAAAGTGAGTGAAAGTGAATGTGTCAGTCGCTCAGTCATGTCTGACTCTTTGTGACCCCTTGGACTGTAGCCCACTAGGCTACCTGGTCCATGGGATTCTCCAGATAAGAATACTGGAGTGGGTAGCCATTCCCTTCTTCAGGGGATCTTCTTGACCCAGGGATTGAACCCAGGTCTCCTGCATTTCAGGCAGATTCTTTACCATCTGAGCCACCAGGGAAGCCCTAGTAAGAAGTAGGATAACTGCTAACGAGAGAGAAAAAAAAAAAACAGGAAAGATTTATACTACATGTTTGTGTCTGTACACAGGAGACAGGCTGGAGGAATGAACAGTAACAGCATCAGTAGAGAAGCTGGACCAGCATGAAAAAGGCAAGGCAAGAACAAGGACAAACATGGATTGGTTTTTACGACACTTGGAATGTGGCCTTAATTTACTTCTACTGATTCCCTGCTATCATCTCTCTTTGGCCTCTAAGATAACTTGTACCCACATCATACACACAAAAAAATATCATAGAAGTCTATTTATATATTACTGGACTTCCCTCGTGGCTCAGACAGCTAAGAGTCCACCTGCAATGTAAGAGACCTGGGTTCAATCCATAGGTCAGGAAGATCCCCTGAAGAAGGAAATGGCAACCCACTCCAGTATTCTCTCCTGGAGAACTCCACGGACAAAGGAGCCTGGTGGGCTACATACAGCCCATGGGGTTGCAAAGAGTCAGACACGACTGGGCAACTTTCACTTCACTATATATTTTATACAATATGGATGTAGAATGCTCAGACCTAAAATCTGTAGGTTCGAGAGATTGTTTCATATTGCATTCACACAGGGAGAGGTAGCTATTACTAGAAGTCAGAACAATGAAAGATGATTTTTATTTATTAAATTCACTGTTAAGTACCATTCTAGATATCTTTTCTCAAGACGTTTGTCTTTCAAATTTTAGGCACCCAGATTTAAAGGATTAAAATCATATTTTTCAGAAACTGCAAATTAATGGAAGCTAATATGCATCCTTTTTTCCAAGGAGTCTTCAAAGGAACCAAATTTGGGAAGAATAGATTTGCTGGACAATGTATAAATCCTGTTTATCATAAAGTAAAGGAATTTGTGGCTAAATTGAGGTATCTCACCACATTTTTGTCTTAATAACATTTTCATAATGATCTTTCTTGCCTATAATTTACAAGGCCAGAAATAGAAGAATGAGGAAAGAGATAACAGACAACATGAAGAATCTATAAGATCATCTAATATCTTTCTTTCTGTATGTCCTCTGAAGTTTCCCTTATCCCAGATCACTATTTCTTTCTCTCCAAGTAACCTCCTGGCTTCCTGTTGAGGTATTCCTTGGACTCCCTGAATGAGAAACTTAGCTCAAACACAAATTAGTAGGGAAGTTACTACAAGCTTGAAGGCAGTGTCAAAAATTCTTTTAAAGAAGCAGTTCTATCATTAAATCATTCTCCCCAGCCCCCACTAATCACAAGCCCCATTACTGAAAATTAACTGTATCCTCTGTGTTTACTGAAATACAGAAATGTGTTTATTTTGTAAATAGAAATAGACTTGGTGGAGACATGATTGTTCTCTAGATATCTGAAGAGCTATCATTTCTAAGATAAACTCCTTTTTATATCTCCCCAGGGCAAAATTAAGCTTTGTGAATAGATTTAACTACAGGCCAATTTGAGGCCACTCTAGGGAAAGCATTTCTAATAACTAGAGCAGTTAGATGGTAGGATGGAATACCTAGTGAATAGGCGAGATTTGTACCATTCAAGTCACTCAAAGTGTCAAGGAAGAGGCTAGTTGAGCGTCTGTATGAGTTTCCAGCATACAGTGGCCCTTTATCAAAATTTTGACTCGGTGATACTTAAACCCAAGGACTTTAAATCATACTTTCATTGATCCAGCCAAAATTGTCTACATATCTATCATATCAGATTGGATGTCAGAGTCAAGGGCTTGCAATTGATAGGTATATTTCTTACTGTCAGTAAGCTTGTTCTGGGTTTATGAGCTCTAATAAAGATGGAGCTATATCAAACTGTTTGTCTCGTATAATTCATCAGTTGACAATCTATCAAATGCATATTGTAGGCATTTGTCCAAACATAAGAGCAAGAGCCTCAAAATACTCACAATATCAGAACAGGATATGATGTGGTGGCCAAAGAATCTGTTCAGTGTATAGCACAGAGATCTCAGCTCCGTGCTCAATGATGACCTATAGGGGTGGCATGATGGCAGAGGGTAGAATCAGGTAGAAGTGGATATATATATATTGCAGATGCAATCACCATCTGCAGTGATTTTGGAGCCCCCCAAAATAAAGCCTGTCACTGTTTCCACTGTTTCCCCATCTATTTACCATGAAATGATGGGACCAGATGCCATATATATAATATATATATATATATATATATATATATATATTTATACATACAGCTGATTCACTTTGTTGTATAGCATAAACTAATACAACATTGTAAAGCAATATTACAGTCCAATAATAACATTTTAAAAAAAACTTAAAAAAAGTCAAAAAACAAAAAAGTTCATTTAACATCTTATCGAAATACCCAAACAAACTTTTGGCCAACCCAATTCAGTTCAGTTTAGTTCAGTCACTCAGTCGTGTCTGACTCTTTGTTACCCTATGGACTGCAGCATGCCAGGCCTTCCTGTTCATCACTAACTACCAGAGTTTACTCAAACTCATATCCATTGAGTCAATGATGCCATCCAGCCATCTCATATTCTGTCTTCCCATTCTCCTCCTGCCTTCAATCCCTCCCAGCATCAGGGTCTTTTCAAATGAGTCAGTTCCTCGAATCAGGTGGACAAAATATTGGAGTTTCAGCTTCAGCATCAGTCCTTCCAAAGAATATTCAAGACTGATTTCCTCTAGAATGGACTGGTTGGATCTCCTTGCAGTCCAAGGGACTCTCAAGAGTCTTCTCCAATACCACAGTTCAAAAGCATCAGTTTTTCAGTGCTCAGCTTTCTTTATAGTCCAACTCTCACATCCATACATGACTACTGGAAAAGCCATAGCTTTGACTAGATGGACCTTTGTTGGCAAAGGAATGTCTCTGCTTTTTAATATGCTGTCTAGGTTGGTCACAACTTTTCTTCCAAGGGGCAAGCGTCTTTTAATTTCCTGGCTGCAATCACCATCTGCAGTGATTTTGGAGCCCCCCAAAATAAAGTCTGACACTGTTTCCACTGTTTCCCCATCTATTTCCCATGAAATGATGGGACCAGATGCCATGATCTTAGTTTACTGAATGTTGAGTTTTAAGGCCAACCCAATACTTTAGGGAATTTGAGGGACCAGCATGTTACTAATAAGACAACCTCTGTATGTGATTGTGAAATTCTATTGGTAGTCTTAAAGAAGTTATCACTTGATCCATATTCATATCCAGTGCTTATTGAAGCTGCATATTTTCTCTTTAGCAAGCTTTTACGAAGGGTTTGAGAAGGACACTGTTATTATTGTTGACATTGTCTTAGAACAGCTTAGGCTATACATTGACATACCCCTCTTTTTCCAACAAGAAATGACCTCAAAAATGGCATGGCCCAAGATCTATGCTAAGAAAATTAGCTTCTTTAAAGTTTGACTTCCAGAAAAGTTTAATGTATGTGTAGTATATTTGTAATTCATGCTTCTTTGAAGTTGAATTTGTGGTTATTCCACTGAGTTTATACGAACATAATTCCCTGGTTGTATTTACTATGCTCATGAGATTTAATGATTTATTATTAAACTTCTCAGAGCTAATTATGCTTATTGCACCATTCCTCTCTGAAGGAAACTTGGAAATTGTCTTTCTCATCCTTAATCAGGAAATCATAAAATGCAGTTCTGAGAACATGGGGACTGTTTTCCTTCACTCAATAAGACTGACCCACCAAATTTATTAAACAAAAATGTCTCCTGATACTAGATAAACAGTTTTAACTTTACTATTAAAATATAAAAGGATATTCTATAAAATAGCAAATCAGCTTTTCTCAACTCTTGGTTCCTCATTTTACATTATCAAGGGCAGAAAGGGTTTTATTTTTTTTCCACTCTGCTAAAAAACATACTTTTCTTTTTAAACAACAAAATTGTGTTGTAATGTTACAAACATCCTATTAGTGTGCCGGGGCTACTATAAGAAAATCCCACAAATCGGGTGGCTTAAACAACAGAAATTTGTTGTCTCACAGTTCCAAAGTTTCAAAGTCAAGATCAAAGTGAGAGCAAGGTTGGTTCTTCTGAGGCATGTGGAAGGAAATCTGTTACAGGCCTCTCTCCCTGGCTTGCAGAAGGCCAGCTTCTCCCCGTATTTGTCTAACTCTGTGTTCATTTCCCCCTTTTTATAGAGCCATCAGTCATATTGGATTAGGACCCACTCTAATGACTTCATTTGAACTTTAACTGTGTAAAGACCCTATTTCCAAATAAAGTCACATTCTGAGGTACTGGGGGGTTAAGACTCCAACATCACCTCTTTTGAGTGACACATTACAACCCAGAACAAATGTCATCATTGAAAATGTCTTACAATGTGAGTTACTTGTCCAGCAATGTTTTTAGCAGTATTTTTGATTTATTAAAAGAAGGAGGAATTACCTTTGTAACCTATTTTTCTTCTTTATTTTCCCCTACATTTTAAGCAGAGAAGATAACATGGTCTCGTAATAAATAAAATAAAAGTGCTCAAAGCCAGAGAGAAACAGGCAAGTCCATAATCATAGTGAGAAATTTCTATACATACTTCTTTTAGTAATTTATAGAGCAAACAGACAAAACTTAAGGATATAACACTAGGAAAGAGTAAGCAAGAAACTGTACTTAATGAACAAATATAGAACATTCTACGCAAGACATCAGAATATACTTTATTTTCAAGCACACACAAAGCATCTACAGAAATTAACTATAAACTGGCCCATGAAGCAAATCTCATCAAAGCTCAAATGAATGAAATCATAAAGACCAGAGAGAGTATATTATTGACCCTAATACACATAATCTAGAAAGGAATAATGAAAGGTAACCAGAAAATTCTCATGTATTTGGAAATCTAGCACATGTTCTAATAACTCATGGTCAAAAAGGAAAGAAATCATAACAGAATTAGAAAATATTTTGAATTGAACAATATCAAAATGTATAATCAAATTTTGTACAATTTAGCTTTAAAAAATCCTTAGAAGGAAATTTACAGCCTTAAAGTCATACAGTAGAAAATAAGACTGAAAATTGACCAGCAAGCATTCTATCTCTAGAGAGGTTATAAAAGGATTAAAAAATAAGTACCCAACAGTAGAAAAAATGAAATAGTAAAGAACAGAAATTAATGAGATAGAAACATATGTGATAGACAATCAACAAAAGAAAACAAAAAGTTTAAAGACTAATAAAATTTAAAAGCCTCTGGTGAGACTTCAAAAAAAAGGACAAAACAAATATCCAATATAAGGAATGAGAAAAGAGACCACACTACAAATCCTGTACACACATGCTAAGACAAAAAGCTCCGAAAGTTATTCAGATAGAAATTCTTAATGTTTTATTCTCCCCACTTCCCAGCTTTGAGGAACTGCCCAAATCACCACTTAAAATAGGTTTATTATTGAATAAACCCAGGAAACATTTATCCTATAGATTTATTGGCAGCAATAATATGGGAGCCATCTCCTAATTATTAATGCAAGTGAGGGCCACAGGAAGTTCCTACAATTAAATTTTGGGAGTATTCCTCAAGATTCCTTTAAAGCAATGGTGTCTTTTTTCCCCTCACTAAAATGTAATTAATTATCCCAACACATAGTAAAATAGACCAATCTTTTAAGTTTAACTCTCTTTCTAGTGGAAGTGGAGTCAGTACAAGGTGAAAACAAAAATGCCATTAGGAAGCCAAATGTTAAAGAAATATAAATTAATTTGTCTCTGAGTAATTAAAATTCTTTTATTATATGAGCATAACTTGAAATACTGAACTGAGGGAGACACGAGCAAGAAGCTGGTAATTTTATATAGAAGGGATAATGAACTTTAACATGTTACCCAGGAATACATAACTTTTGTATTATTAAATTGCTTTATAAGCTTTGAATTTCCAGTTTTATCTTTGCATAGATCAAGATAATAGCCAGCGTTACTTAACACTTCAGAATATTTGGGTTCCACAAGGCATCACTTGGGTCTCTACATGCTCCTTACTAAAGTGATATTTCTGTAAGATTAGGAACACCTATTATGAAAATAGGGCTTCCAAGGTGGCACTAGGGGTAAAGAATCCACCTGCCAATATAGGAAATGCAAGAGACGCGGGTTTGATCCCTGAGTCAGAAAGATCCCTTGGAGTAGGAAATGACAACTCACTCCAGTATTCTTGCCTGGAAACTTTTATGGGCAGAGGAGTCTGGTGGGCTACAAAGAGTTGGATACAGATTGAGTGGCTGAGCACAGCACAGCATTTTGAAAATAAGAAAAATTGTTTTTCTGTTGATAAGTATTTTTTTTTAGAAGCTCTGATTTAAAGTTGCTTTGGTGTGTTCAGAAGTGGAGAAATATGCAGAGTTGTAGACACAGATCTGACTTGTCAGGTGCTTCCTGGAACTTGGAATTCATCAGAGAAATGAAAAACTTCATGTTTTGCTCTTGGACAAAGCAAAAGGTACAAGAATACATCGAGAGTAATAAAGTAAACATCCACCTATCCGATAGCCAGGACTAACCAAAATTAACATTTGGTAATGTTTTCTTCAGATCTCTTGATCTATGTTTGGATCTATGTTTAAGCTCTGTATAATCGCTTTTCTACTGCTTGTCTTCTTCATCCCTCCCAGAGGCAAGCACCAAGAACTTACTGTCTAGGCAGTGCTTTTGTTTTTAGGACAGATTAAATATCTATACATAGTAGTACTGTGTCTTTATTGTTTTGCAACTTCCTTTTTTCACTCAACATTTTCTAAACCTGCCCATGTAGATACTTATAGCTCTGTTTCATTTATTTTAACTGGTATATAGTATCCCATCTTATGACTAGAACACAACTTCTCTTTTCTCTTACTGAGGAACCATTCAGGATGTTTCCATTTTGCCATTTTTGCCATTACCAAACAATTTGCAGCTAATATTCATATATGTGTGTATGTATAGATTCAATATACGCATGTATATATATATATGCATGAGGATAGATATATTTGAATTTCTTAAGAGTAGTGGTCTACTACTTTGTTCATCGGGCTGCCCTACCAAGAAAACATTTAACTGCCTATCCACAGTATTTCTATATTCATTTATAAATTAATTAAATGCACTATCATACCGGTATACAATGTCCACTCTGAAATGTAAATTTTTTTCTTAAAAGATGAAATAAGTAAATACAAAGTTCTATTATTTTCACCCCACATTCCATTTGAATTGCTGGGACACAGGATATAAACATGTTTAACTTTACTTATATTATTATCATGTTATTATCATATTATATTATATCATTATTATATCATATATTATTATGTATCTACCATTTATTATGATGATGTTATTCTCCAAAGAACTGTACTAATTTGCATCCTTTCTAGCAGAGTATGAAAATTTCCATTTTCCTACAACATTACTAGTCAGTTCAGTTGCTCAGTTGTGTCCAACTCTTTGCAACCCCATGGACTGCAGTACACTAGGCTTCCCCGTTCATCACCAACTCCTGGAGCTTCTCAAACTCATGTCCATTGAGTCAGTGATGCCATCCAACCTTCTCATCCTCTGTCATCCCCTTCTCCTCCTGCCTTCGGTCTCTCCCAGCATCAGGGTCTTTTCTAATGAGTCAGTTCTTCACATCAGGTGGCCAAAGTATTGGAGTTTCAGCTTCAGCATCAGTCCTTCCAATGAACATTCAGGACTGATTTCCTTTAGGATTGACTCATTTGATCTCCTTGCAGTCCAAGGGACTCTCAAGAGTCTTCTCCAACACAGCAATTCAAAAGCATTAATTCTTCAGCGCTCACATCCATACATGACTACTGGAAAACCCATAGCTTTGACTAGATGGACCTTTGTCGGCAAAGTAATGTCTCTGCTTTTTAATATGCTATCTACATTAGTCATAGCTTTTCCAAGGCAAGCATCTTTTAATTTCATGGCTGCAGTCACCATCTGCAGTGATTTTGGAGAACAAGAAGATAAAGTCTGTCACTGTTTCCATTGTGTCCCCATCTGTTTGCCATGAAATGATGCGACCAGATGCCATGATTTCAGTTCTTTGAATGTTGAGTTTTAGCATGAGCTTTTTGAATTTTTAGTTGAGTTTTTTAATTTAGTTGATTTTTTTGAATGTTGAGTACCTTACTAGTACTTGATATGAACAGATGGTTCTAACATTTTATTTTGAAAAAAATTTCAAACCAGTAGAAAAGTTGATAGAATGTCACAATGACCTCCTGTATAAGCTTCACCTAGATTCAACAATTACTAATACTTTGTTACATTTACTTTCTCTCTCTCTCTCTTCTTTCCTCCCTCCTCTTCTTCCCTTCATATGCCCTTACAATTTTTATTTCTATAATGTTTTTCCTGAGCCATTTAAAAATAAGTTGCAGAAAGTATGACCTGTTAGTCCCAAGTACTTCCACATGAAACTCCTAAGAACAAAGACATTGTCTTATATAACCGTGGCACAATGATCAAATTCAGGAAACTTAACACTGAAAAAGAGTATGCCATTTCACTAATTTTCCCAATGAAGAATGAAGTCCTAATTAAGAAATAGATAAATAATAGAACTTTGTATTTACTTATTTTAGCTTTTACTGGAGCTCGGTAACAACCTAGAGGGATGGGATGGGGAGGGAGGTGGGATAGATGTTCAAATGGGAGGGGACATGGATAAACCTGTAGCTAATTCATGTTGATGTTTGGTAGAAATCAACACAATACTGTAAAGCAATTATCCTCCAATTAAAAATAAATAAATTTTAAAAAGAATTAAGTCCTTTTTTAAGAAGCATAATCTCTTAATAACCAAACTTATTATTTATTTATTTTAGGCTTCGCTGGGTCTTCACTGTTTCACGTGGGCTTTCTCTAGTTGTGGCAAGTGGGACCTACTCTTTGTGCAAAGCACAGGCTCTAGGCAGACAGACTCGGCAGTTGTGGCCCATGAGCTTAGTTGCTCTGTGGCATGTGGAATCTTCCCAGACCAGGTGAATTCTTAACCACTGGACCACCAAGGAAGTCCCCAATTAAGTCCTTTTTAGTAATTTTTTTATAAAAATCACTTTAGTTGTTGCCTTTAATTGTTTTTTCTGTTTAGTCTCCTTTAATCTAGAACAGCTTCTTGGATAGTCTTTCTTTTTCATGACACTGATAAATTTGAAGAATACAGGCCAGTTATTTTGTTTCCTGTTCCTAAATTTGGATTTGCCTGATGGTTTACACAAGATTAGATCAGGTTATGTATTTTTGGCAGGAATACTATATAAGTGATGTTGTGTTCTCAATGAATCACATCAGGAGGTTGTCAGATTATCTTAAATTTTGCCAATCTAACGGACAAGAAATGAAAATGCGTTTTATTTTGCATTTCCTTGATTACTCACAAGGTTGAGCATCTTTTCCTTGGCAATTCAAGTTTCTTCCTTTAGAGTTTTTTTTTTTTTTATCATCTTTGCTTATTTTTCTTTTGAAAAATCCTTTATAATCCTTTTTTAAATGATTCATCTGAGTTATTTGGCAGTCATATGTCATAAATATTCTTCCAAACAGTCACTTGTCTTTTATATTTACTTATACTACCCTTTTTTTTTTAAACAGATCTTTAAAGTTTCCATGTAGTCTAATTCTACCAAGAATCCTACCAATTCTACCAAGATTCCTTTTGGTCTCTTCTTAAAAAAAATGAAAACTCTTCTTATGCTGTAAATATATCTTACTTTTACTCTTTATAATTTTAATATTTGTTTTTCCCATTTGGGTATTTAATCATTTATGATACAAGGAAGAAATTTTTAGATCTATTTTTTATAATAAATGTCTTTGATCTATTATATTTTTATTATAAAAATATATATTTATAATATGTATATCTTGTTATCCCAACACTATTATTGACCACCTTGTTTCTTTGCCACTGATTTGTGATACCTGCTCTATCATACACCAGGAGCCTATATAAACATTGATCTTTCTGTGGGCTCTCTATTTTGTTGTATTAATCTATTTGTCAATCCTTACATCAATACAAAACTGACTTAAGTACTCTAAAATGACCTGCTGTGTAGGTGTCTTACTAACGACTCAGGCTACTCCTCTTCCTTTTGCTTCCTTTTATCCAGTTCCCTCCCCCAAATTATTGTCGCTATTCATGGGTCTTAACTCTTCCATATAAGTTTTCAAAGCAGTTTTCAAGACCCTTAAAACATTCATACTGAGGTTTTTATTGGAAGTGCATGAACTTTATGAATTAAGTTACATGTAATTTAATCTTCATGATCTTGAGTCCTTCTATACATAAGCATGAATTTGATCTATCTTGTATTTAGTCAGGTCCCATACCAGAAAAACATCTATTTCTACTTTTTTGACTATGCCAAAGCCTTTGACTTGTGTGGATCACAATAAACTGTGGAAAATTCTGAAAGAGATGGGAATACCAGACCACCTGACCTGCCTCTTGAAAAACCTGTATGCAGGTCAGGAGGCAACAGTTAGAAGTGAACATGGAACTGTTGGACTGGTTCCAAATAGGGAAAGGAGTACATCAAGGCTTTATATTGTCACCCTGCTTATTTAACTTATATGCAGAGTACATCATGAGAAACGCTGGGCTGGAAGAAGCACAAGCTGGAATCAAGATTGCCGGGAGAAATATCAATAGCCTCAGATATGCAGATGATACCACCCTTATGGCAGAAAGTGAAGAGGAACTAAAAATCCTCTTGATGAAAGTGAAAGAGGAGAGTGAAGAAGTTGGCTTAAAGCTCAACATTCAGAAAACTAAGATCATGGCATCTGGTCTCATCACTTCATGGGAAATAGATGGGGAAACAGTGGAAACAGTGTCAGACTTTATTTTGGGGGGCTCCAAAATCACTGCAGATGGTGATTGCAGCCAAGAAATTAAAAGACACTTACTGCTTGGAAGGAAAGTTATGACCAACCTAGATAGCATATTAAAAAGCAGAGACATTCCTTTGCCAACAAAGGTCCATCTAGTCAAGGCTATGGTTTTTCCAGTAGTCATGTATGGATGTGAGAGTTGGACTGTGAAGAAAGTTGAGCACCAAAGAATTGATGCTTTTGAACTGTGGTGTTGGAGAAGACTCTTGAGAGTCCCTTGGACTGCAAGGAGATCAAATGAGTCCATCCTAAAGGAGATCTGTCCTGAGTGTTCATTGGAATGACTGATGCTGAAGCTGAAACTCCAATACTTTGGCCACCTCATGCGAAGAGCTGACTCATTGGAAAAGACCCTGATGCTGGGAGGGATTGGGGGCAGGAGGAGAAGGGGATGACAGAGGATGAGATGGCTGGATGGCATCACCGACTCTATGGACATGAGTTTGAGTAAACTCCGGGAGTTGGTGATGGACAGTGAGGCCTGGTGTGCTGCGATTCATGGGGTTGCAAAGAGTCGGACACGACTGAGCGACTGAACTGAACTGAACTGATGCTATGCTCTTCAATAACATTTTATAATTGTCTCCATGAGTTCTGCTTACATTTTATTGAACTTTATTCCTAGAGATCACAGAGGTTTTATTGCTAATGTTAATGTTATATGCTTTTGTTACATTTTAAAAATTATTGCTAGTGTATAGAAATCTATTAATTTTTATAGGCTAATCTTGCATTGAGTTCCAATGACATGTCTGTCTATTTTTTAGATTTTTTTGTAGACAGATTTATCACCTACAAATAAAGATAGTTTGTCTCTTTCTTTCAAATTTTTTACTTTTTTCTTAACTGATAGCATCACATCCTCAAATAGTATTGAATAGTAACAATGAGAGGCATCTTTGCCTTATTGCTGACTTTAAAGAGCTTTACCACCACCATTATGATGTTGGCTGTATCTTCTGATCAGGTAACTATAGCAGACATTTTTGTACCCAGTAAAGCTCACTATAGTTCAGCTGCATCTATAATGAACATTGTTGACTCATGCTAACAGTATCTCACCTCAAGCATGTGCCACGTATCTCTGGATTTCTGTTTTGTTTTTTCTTGCCTTAGTTTTCCTCAATAGCCTTTTCTACAATAGTAGGCCTTTTCAAAAACCAGAGGAGCCTATCAGGTCCTTGTGTGGGAATATTACAAAGTGCTGGGTTAGAGGTCACCCATGAATTGATGGTGAATGGGAGCTCAGAGATGGATACCCTGGCCTCTAGTCTTTCCTTCCTCTGGTGGATAATTCCTCCTGTGTTCCTAGGGGTCTCAGCAGTACTGATAACTTATTGCTCAAAACAGTGATATTGATAACACACATTTATATTGATTTACCTTCCTTTCTGGTTTCATTCTGTCTGTGATCTCACTGCTGTTGCCTGGAATCACCTCCCAAATAAAGTACTCAATACTTTAGTCCTTGTCTGAAGCTCTGTTTTCAAGGGACTCTAAAAGAATATTTCTCTATTTTGTAGCTTTTATCATGAATTTCTAGTGAATTTTATTGAATATACTTTCTATCATATCCTATACTTCTTTTTGTTTAAGTAATGTGGTCAGTTACTTCAATAAAATTTCTTATGTGGAAACACCATTTGGGGGGATAAAAACCTTTGCAGTCAAAATGTGTTTGTTTCATTGTTGGTTTCTTGCTGTTTAGATTTTCTTTTTTCATGCTGGATTTGATTTTCTGATATTTATTTAGAATTTTTGAATTTGTTTTTGTGAGATTTAGCCATACTTCTCTTTCTTTGTATTATCCTAATCCAGCCTTGAATAAAAGTCACCTTCTTTCTTTTATTCTCTCAGATTACTTATAATAGAAAATAATTATATATTCTTTGAATATTTAGTCAATTTAATGTAAAACCACATAAGCCCAAGGTCTTTTCTTTAGTTTGAGGGAAAGAAAGACTTGAAATAATATATTAAATTTAAGTGGTTATTATTTAAAGTTTTCATTTTCTTGAGGCCATTTTAATGACTTACATTCTTCTAGAAAATTTTCCATTTCACTTAAGTTTTTAAATATATGGGCATCAAGTAAATTTTCTGAAATACTTATTGTAGTCTAGTTTTTTATGTTCATATATAACAGTTGGTTTTAATTTTGCTACACAGTTGAAAACCTAAGTCATAATGACAATAGGACCAAATGGAAAAGAAAAAGCTATATCATTGAATTTTCAACATTATGAATTTTTAATCCCAACCACCAATTATGCACAGACTTTTGTTGAAATTAGGTTCATAAATTCCTATGTTCTCTGATATCAGATGGCTCTTATAAAACTAACCAAACCCACTGACTTTCTTTTCTGGAATTTATTTGCAACTGAAGTATAGTTGGTTTATAACGTTATACTAGTTTCAGATGTGCAGAGTTATTGTAGTCTAGTTTTTAAACTTCCCACTGAATGTCATCTTGCCTTCTCTTTCCTTTCTAAAATTTGTGTGCTCCCCTTCCTTTTCCCTTTGTCTGTCTTGCTAGTCTGTCTCTTTTCCCTTGTGTTTTCAAAGAAGCAGTGCCTAGTGTTTCTCATCATGATTTTTTTTCTGTTCTCTAAATTATTAATTTTCTCCTATCTGGATCATATCCTGGTTTAGTGACTGTATCTGCTTCTACTATTCTAGGTACACAGTTTTACATAAGCCATCTCACAGGCTGTGATCTCATGTTCTCCCAACTCAACTCCATTTTTACTTCACTTACACTTTGAGAATCATACACCCGGCCACTTCTGCTGATTCTCTGACCCAGAACCTGACAAGGGTATACCTTTAGCCCCAGCTGCTGCGTTTTATTTTTATTCCATTATGGGCCATGAGGATTTTTATTTTGCTTTTGAGTATACTTTGATTTTTTTTTTCTCTTGCTATATTAATGGTTTCTCTATCTCTGTGTTGCCGTCTATTTTGGAAGTGGTAGTTAAAGGAAACTCCTGGTACCCTCTTGACTAAAAGTCAGGCAATTACTGCACTAAGCCTTTTTAGAATTAAAGACTATATAACTGTTTAGAAAAAGAAAAATCTTTGTAATTCCTTGAGTAAATTTAACTAATTCTATGGATAAAAACTTAGCTCTTTTTTCCCCCTTAGAAAGTTTAAAAACTAAAATGAAGCTATATCTGTTTAAAAAATCTGCTTAGGGAATATGTAAGACCAAAGAACCAGAACCTCAAGTTGGGTATAGAGATAGCATGGCAGTCAGAAGATGTTCCCGGTGTCCACACGCCACAGAGCCTGTGCCCCGCAACTGCTGAGCCCGCGCCTCTGGGGTCCGTGCCCTGCAACGAAAGCAGCAGCCACGATGAAAAGCCCGAGCACCACCGCTAGAGAAAGCCTGTGCACAGCAGCAAAGAGCCAGAGCAGCCAAAAATAAAAAATAAATCATAAATTGTTTAAAAGAGCTAGTGTAGCAAGTTTTCTACTATAATCATTAACTTAGTCCAGGTTGTTTTTTTTTTCTCAGACCCTGCATCCTCACAATGGCTTAAAATAAATCTAAGAATGTGGGTGGGTTGTTTTTTTTTTCTTACCCCACTTAGAAATGCTATGGTCATTTCTAGCAGGAGTAAAGAAGTAGGTATTTACAGGTGCAGATAGCACTGCTTTTAATGAGAGAACTAAATGAAATTTCTGGTTGGCAGACTCCTTATCAAGAAGCCTCTGGCTCTTTTCAAAATTTGGTGCCCCGTGTTGTCCTTGAAGGACTAGTCCTCAGTGGGATTTTCCATAGTTGTAACCCCCCAGGTGGGTTTCCACGCAGTTCGGGATGCAAAGATACACTCTCGCCTAGAGTACACTAATAATTTGGTTTAGCTTTGTCAGTAATTGCATTTTTTTTTTTTTACAAAAAAATTGTTTTTTCTTAAAAGCTATAACAATACTTTAGCTTGGTGAGCTAGTACCTTTTTCAAACTACATATACCATTTTACACATTACAAGAATAACTGTTACCTTTATGAGAGAACATGACTAATTTATCATATTAGTAATAAATTCATTTCAGTATTTGAAAAAATCCCTTTGGAGTATGACTTACCTTAGCCATCTTCTGTTTGATTTTCCTTTTTTAAAATCTGCTAAAAGATTGTTTTTGATAAGGCTTACTTTGTAAGTCTGTCGTAGGCCTTTGCTATTGTAACTGACTCAAGTCCCTGGGTTTTGGTGCTGGGCACACATTTGGAAGAGGAATTTAACCAAAATTCTTAATTCTGGGTGAACTGATGGGCTTTACAAAGTCTGTGACTCTCTGAAATCTTAACACAAAACATTAGTAATGTGGGTTTTTTTATTTAGATAGGATCCATAGCTTTCTTTATTCTCCAAGAGTCTGATTCAAGAAAAGGTTCAGAACTTCTTTAAAAGATTGTGAAATAGATGACCAGCCCAAGTTCGATGCATGAAACAGGGCACTCAAAGCTGGTGCACTGGCACAACCCAGAGGGATGGGATGGGGAGAAGGTTACGAGGGGGGTTTGTGATGGGGGTGGGGGGACACATGTACACCCATGGCTGATTCACGTCAATTTATGGCAAAAACCACCACAATATTGTAAGGTAATTAGCCTCCAATTAAAATTTTAAAAAAAGAAAGATTTAGGGACTGACTTTCAGACTCATTACTCTGGTTTCATCTTTAGTTCTTTCCCACTTTTCTTCAGGGCTGGTGTATCATTACAAAAGCATCATTCTTAAAATGTCTCTAATAAATGCTTTCTTTTGTATTTGTGATTATATTGGCAGTAATCTCTTTCATACGGTGTGTGTTTTAAGATATTTTAAGTTTTGATGGAGAATTCATACAATTGCATGTTAAAATTGAAAACATTTTTTGCCTAGATATTAAGCAATGATGGTAGAAAACATGTTAAAATAAGGAATAATAGTGATGGAATAACTTGAAAGTTTAGGTAGATCATTTCATTGCGATGGAAATGGAAATTGTGAATGGCACTTAGAAGGCAGAAAAAGCTATAGATTGACAATTGAAGCAATTCTAAAATTAAAGCAATGTTAGTAGTATAAAAAGAAAATGTAAAAATGTTCTGATATCTATTTCATTTATTTTATTTAAATCTACCATAACTGCTGAAATTAACAGAGCTAAAGTTACGACTATTAGTGGATTTAAAGATTAGAAATCAAACTTGACACAAAAACAAAAAAAAGAGGATCTGGTAAAACGAAAAGAGCTCTGGACTGCCAGTGAAAGCTGAGCAATTTGCAGGTTTTGAACTTGCAAAATAAGTGATCTCTAAGCTTCTCTGTGGGGCTTCCTTGGTGACTCAGGGGAAAGAATCTGCCTACAATGCAAGAGACCTGGGTTCTATCCCTGGGTGGGGAAGATCCCCTGGAGGAGGGCATGGCAACCCACTCCAGTATTTTTGCCTAGACAATCCCCAGGGACGGAGGAACCTGGTGGGCTACAGTCCGTGGGGTCACAGAGTCTGACATGACCGAGAAACTAAGAGCAGCACAAGGCTCTCTGCAGTTACAAAATTCCTTTGAATGACAGGAAAAGTATACATCCACTGACCTTTCAGCTATCTTAAATGCAAAAAGTGTTTATCACTTAATATTTATAGTTGTGGAAACTTGAGGTTAAGAATCTGCCTTCCAATAGCAGGAGATGCAGGGTTGACTCCTGGTCTGGACACTACGCCTGCACCCCACAACTAGTGAGTCTGTTCACTGCCACGAAGAGCCCACAGGCCGCAAAGAAAACCCAGCATGGCCAAAAGAAAAAACTATGTAAGTTCATAGCTGTAAGACCTCTGACCTCTGATACCTTAGAGGTTTGTTTTACGTTAGTGTAGTAAGCTGAATAATGGCCATCTAAAGATACCACCGGGCTTCCCAAGTAGCTCAGTGGTAAAGAATCCACCTGATAATGCAGGAGATGTGGGTTCGATCCCTGGATCAGGAAGATTCCCTGGAGAAGGAAATGGCAACCTGCTCCAGTATTCTTGCCTGGGAGATACCATGGACAAAGGAGCCTGGTGGGCTACAGTCTATGGGGGCGCGAAGAGTCAGACACAACTTAGCTACTAAGCAACAAAAATAGGTATCACATGGCGCTTGTAAATGTTAGCTTCTGAGGGAAAAGGGTCTTTGCATGTGTGATTAAGGATTTTGAGATGGGGAGATTTCCTGGATTATCCATGTGGGCCCTAAATACCATCATAGCGTCCTTATAAAGAGAGGAAAAATGAAGGTGTCGAAAAAGGAGGCGGCATTGTGACTCTAAAGACAGACGGAGATGATGCAGCCACATGCCGGAAAAGCTTTAGGTATCTTCAAGTTTCAGGATACTTTCCTCCCCGAAACATGAGCTGAGGATGTCCCAACAGGAGCTTCAGTTGCTCCCAAATGTGCCCACATCATCATCTTATTAAACTCCCCTTCCGTATTGACCCCCTTATTCCTTGGAGATAGGGGTTTGAAAGTGAGGAGTGAGAAAGAGAAATGGGAAAGGGCTCACTGCAGAACTGGGAAGTGGGAGAGTTTCCATTTAGGAAAGTGAAAAAATTGAGAGATGGATGATGATGAGAGTTGCACAAAAATGTGAATGCACTCAGTGCCACTGAAATGTACAGTTAAAAATGGTTAAAATAGTATGTTTTATATTATGTGACTTTTACCACAATAAAAAACATTTTAAAAATAAAGAAAGGAATAAAGAAATAAAGACAGTAGGAGTAAGATCCAGTGGTTATAGTGGAAGGAGCGCTGAGTACCAGTAAGCCCAGAGAGAAACCTGGGTGAAGCCTTGGTTCCCACACCCTTCCCCACGGCAAGGCGGAGGCAGACAGCTCCACAGATCCGACTTGGTGCTCTGCTTCTGTGCTTACTAACTTTGGGACTTTGAATGTGTGGCCTAGTCTTCCCACTCCTTTGTTTCCTTATTTGCAAAATGGGGCCAATAATATTTCCTTTATAGGGTTGTATTCTACACTCTAGAGAATTCGAGATTCCGCCCCCCCGCCCCACCCCCACCATTCTGAGGAAGACCAGGCACTGATCCATTTATCTCCATGGATTAGGAATTGCAGGATTCCAGAAACGAGGGCAAGCAAAAAGGTTTTATTCTTAGCATTCTCCATCAGACACAGTGCTAGCGTCCATATATCAGGCACAATATTCTGCCCCCTTCCCAGAGGGTCTCTCTTGCCCGGCCCTAGAATTAGGACAGCGCACTTAGCCATGGAGTTTGTGGCAGAGATGGACACCAGCTGAATTTCTGCCAACTTTAATGGTGACCACTGTGGGGAGGTATGCTGGGAAATAGAGATGCTTTCCAACCCCTCTGTCCATTTCCTTAGGGCAGAAATCAGGGCTCATGGTGACATCTAGTGACAGCCCTCTTACTCACTAGGGGCAAGTTGTTTTCTATTGTTTGTGACTTATTGCTGTGATCTATTGTTTGTGACAAATTGCCCAAGAAAACTTAGCATCTTAAAACAGCACAAGCACTGATTATTTCACACAGTTTCCAAGAACCAGAAATTTGGGAGCTGCTTAGCTAGACAGTTCTGACTTCAGATTTCTCATGAGGTTTCAGTCAAGCAGTGGGCAGGTCTGCAGTCATCTGAACTATCTCAGCTGGGCTAGAGGATCCCCTACTAACTCATCGACGTAGCTACCAGCAGAAGAGTTCTGTTCCTGGACACACGGGCTCCTCTAGAGAGAGAGAAAGATGGAGAGACAGAGAGAGAAGAGAGAGGGCTATAGAAGCCAGAGTGCCTTTTGTGAAGCAGCCTCAGAAACTGCACTAACATTTCTGCTTTATTATATTCACTAGAACTGAGTCACCGAGTCTCACCCATACAAAGGAGGAAACACTAGCCTCTACTTCAATGTTGAAGCTGAAACCCCAATACTTTGGCCACCTGATGCGAAGAGCTGACTCATTTGAAAAGACCCTGATGCTGGGAAAGATTGAAGGCAGGAGGAGACGGGGACGACAGAGGATGAGATGGTTGGATGGCATCACCGACTCAATGGATATGAGTTTGGGTAAACTCCGGGAGCTGGTGACGGACAAGGAGGCCTGGCGTGCTGCAGTCCACGGGGTCCTGAAGAGTCAGGCACGACTGAGCGACTGAACTGAACTTCTTGAAGAGAGGAAAGGCCAAGACTTGGGGGCAAATTCTTTAGTAAAATATTCTACATTCATTTCTTAAATTTTAGCTTTATCAAGGTATAACTGACATATAAAATTATAAGATACTTACAGTGTACATTGTGGTGATTTAATATATTCATACATTGTAAAAGGATTCCCCTCATCTGGTTAATTAACATAGACATCACCTCACATGGGCTTCCCTGGTGGTTCAGCTGGTAAAGAATCTGCCTGCAACGCAGGAAACCTGGGTTCAATCCCTGGGTTGTGAAGATCCCCTGGAGAAGGGAACAGCTATCCACTCCAGTATTCTAGCCTGGAGAATTCCATGTGTAGACCGTGGGGTTGCAAAGAGTCAGACATGACTAAGTAACTTTCACTACACTTCACCTCATATATTCATTTTTCTTTTGGGTGAAAACATTCAATTTCTACTCTCAGCACATTCCAGTTACACAACATAGCATTATCAACTACAGTCATCATGTTTTCCATTAGCTCCTCAGACCTCATTCATCTTACAGCCGAAAGTCTGTACATTTGACCAACAACTCTCCAATTCTCCCCAGTCCCCTGTAATCACTGCTATACTCTGTACTCCTTTGAGCTCAACTTTTGTAGATTCCACATATAAGGATATCATTCAGTGTTTGTCTTTCTCTGTCTGACTTACCTCACTTAGCATAAGGTTCTCCACATGTCCATCTATGCTGTTGAAAAAAGCAGGATTTCCTTCACTGTCATAGTTGAAATAATATTCCGCTATATGGATATACCACAAGTTCTTTACCAATTCACCCGTGGAGGATCACTTATGTGAGTGTATATCTTAAACTGCCACAACTATGGAAAATTAAAATGAAAGCAAGCATTATTTCTAAACCCAAAGGCACATATTCTGTACAATCTCCTTGTCACGGGTGTATCACCTATTTCTTGGAAGGGGTACACAGACAACAGTGATTTAGTGACTCTGCTTAACAATAACAGACAATAACTAAGCTCTATTAATCTCACCTGCTTTCCTGGACAGGAAAACTGTTGCAGATCTCACATGGGGATATTTCTCCAGGGTCCCCCATAACAGATTATTGTAAGGATTAATTGGGATAATGAATGTAGTGTCTGACTCCTAAAAACCGTTCACTAAGTGATAGCTATTATTATCCTGTCAACAAACCTAATTGACTCCACCTCTGAAATCTCAGACTTCTCCTCATTTAACCTATTATCCCCACTTGTCCTTGATATAATCTGAACTATCAGATAATATCCTTGCTTTCCTCCTGTTTCTCTTTAAATTCTAATCACAGCTTATGTTTTATAGATACTCCCTTCATTCACTGAACCAATCTACCGAGTGCCTGACACTCCTGAGACAGTGAAACTCAGAGCCAATTTGACTGAGAAGGAGAAAATGAGGAGAAAGATTTAAAATTACCATCCAGCCATACTGGAAAAATATTCATTGTACTGGCATGGTTTATGCAGAATGGAAAGAGGGCAATTCATATCAAAAATGAGCTTCCCTCTCAACTTTAAAAAGATGCCCTTTCCTGGTTTGATGAAACATTGAGTCATTCTCTCTTTGGCAATATTTTCATGGGTCATTGAGTTTGCAGTTCAGAGTCTAGTTTTGAGGCTCGCGATGACATCTGCTTGAGTATTCTAGCAATTAATTGATGCTTTACATAACATTTCCTTCCAAGTAAGATTTTTTAAGGCCTAGTAGGAAATCCTGGGTGGTCTATTGTGTTTGGATCAGGGGTAATATAGCTGTTCAACGTGAATGCATTTGGTTTATTAAATGTTGTGTAAATGTTGAGTGCCAAGATTCATTGCTGGTGTATTTTTCTGTGTCCATTAAGGGCACAGAATGTTTCTTTCCTCAGTGAGATAAAGTAATGGTAGGCCTTCAAGGAACCATCATTCCTTTAGACCCAATTCCTTCCCTCTGGCCAGCTTACTAACAGCTTTTCCAAGAATTTAATGATTAACAGCTGCCAATCCAGGCTCTTCCCAGACCCATTCTTAAGTAATTCACAGGTCTTCCTCATTCCTCATTTGAGTCACACCATGGTCTCTGCTATGCTGTGTTTCAACCTTTATCTTCTCTTGAATTTATAATCATAAATTTTGAAAATCATGTCATCAAGAATTTCAGTACATTCCTCTATACCAAACAAGCAGTTAGCTCTGTGGTTAAGAACACAGTCTCTGGAGCCAGAATGTCAAATCATTATTATGCTACTTTCTAGCTATAATATCTCGGGCAGTATAACTTTTTTGTCTCTTGATTTCTTCATCTTGAAAATACAACGGGGAAATAGGTTTAGTTTAAAAATGAAATAGTTAACACAAGAGAAACATTTAAAAGAGTTCTTGGCATACTCAGTACCAGGTCAGTGCTAACTCTTATCATTATTATCCAAAGGATGTGGATCACGATGGCTGTAGACTCTGGTGAATACAGGAGGAGAAATTTTTATTAATTGAAAACTTATAAATGAACGTTTTTACTAGGCATATCCAAGCTAACTTTCACAAACTAAATGGTGGCAGCAGGGCTATTCTAGAGAGAAACTTTAAATTTCTTCCATCACAAAGAGGGCCCTGCTCCAGTTTTAAATTAAATATTAGGGAAATAAGATATGAGGTGCAGGGTATAGAAAGCGAGAAAATAGCTCACCATCACTTGAGGGCAGCAATCTGAGCAGGTTTGCCACTGATTCTTCTGCAAATAGAGGATTCAACTCCCTCTAATTTGGAAGGACAGGCTATTATATTGGGCAGGATGTGTGCCAAGCCAACTTGCAGCTGGTTGATTTTTCTGTCATCCACTCCACATATTGCTGTCTTCTCCTGTGCACCATGGAATGGTCCTGTAACTATGGCAACAGGATTGCTTCCCCCTACAATACCTACTCAGCATGACCCCTGCAGCTGATGTGAGAAAAGACTGGGACAACTTTCCTTTAAAAAAAAAGAAAAGTGACTTCTTTGTTCTTCCTGACCCAGGGATCAAACCCGGGTCGCCTGCATTGTAGGCAGATTCTTTACCGTCTGACCCACGAGGGTAGCCCAGGTAATAGGCACTGAAGATTAATGAAGTTCTCTTCAGTATATAACATAATATTCAGTACATTGTATACTCCTATAGAAACAAGGTATAGAGCTCCAAAAGTACAAAGAAGAAGCTAATCTAGTTGGCCTATTAACTCACTCTCTCCCCCAAAGTGTAACCATCTGGAAGCCATACCTAGTTGTTGCATCATCTGATCTCAGAAATGAAATTATGGAAGACTTCAAAACCTGCTTGCTAGTTTGAGTCCACCATGGCCAAGTCAGGAGATGTCCTAGTAATTTGTGCCTGTTTTTAGTCTAGTTCTGCTATGCTCTCATCCATATCGCCCACTTCTTATGCCTCTATTATCTGTTTTACTAAATAAAACTTGAGCATCACCAATATATTAATTATGCCAGTAGTGGTTCCAACTTAGCTGTGTACCATAACACAAGGGAAACTTTATAAATCAGATTATAAGATGCATTACAGACCTGTGTCAATATTCAAGGCTAGGATTCAGCAAGTGTGTGCATTTAACAAACATCCCAGGTGATTTCTATACAGCCATTCTAAGAACTGGTTTGGGGAACAACCACCTTAAGAAACTATAGGCCAAACCAAAATTTTTAATTAGGAGAAAATAACTCTACTACCAACCATCTTAAAAAGAATACAAAGAAAAGAAATAGTAACTTCAGTTTTCAAATAGTTCACTGATTACCCAGAAAAAAAAAAGCAAATACTAGACTCTATTCTGTTCATAGTCACCAGGTTATGGCTGGCTTTTATGACTTCTCTACCAGTCTAACGCTTTTGCATTAGAAAGATGAAGTTCACTTTTGTTACCCCATTGTTATCATTTCTATTTTGCCATTTCAGACGCAGAGGCTGAATTTAAGATCATATCACTGGTAAATATGAAGACGGACTAGGAACCAAATCACTGGCTCTCGTACCAGACCCAGAACCAACTCTGTCGTTTGGACATGCAGATGTACCTAAGGGAATCCACGCACAAAACCTCCAGGCCTACAGTCAGAGCTCTAAGATACCTTTGTCAAACAAGGTCTGACGACATATGTCACTTCTAGTTGGCCCCCATGTATCAAGCATGAGAAGACTATTTAGCAGTCACTCTTGGGTCCAAATCAAGTGAAGGACAAGAGAAATTCAGATTTGGCAGACTTTGGGGGCGATTTTAGGAATATACCAAAAATGTCCTCAAAAGGGGAGTACAGTACCTTTTCTGTGGAATATCTTTAACTTTGGCAAGATCAGAAGTGTTATCGGCCCCCGTGTATCAACGAACTCTGTGACGTCATGGATTCCTCCCAGTTGAGGTCCAGAGCTAATTACTATGCCAAAATCAACGGATCAGTAATCTTTAAGACTGGCTGTTAGTCATGCAAATTTCAATTAACTTTGTTAGAGAACAGCTGTGAGTCAGGTAGCTTTTCAAATCTGGTTTTAGTGATGGTGAAACACAAGCTGATTGGCATTTGGGCAAGGGATGCTTTATTTTATTTACTTCAAATTGGAACTCATGATCCCAGTAAGTTTAAATGAACCTTAAAGTTTCCCTGAACCATGGGCAGGCTCATATGGAGAAATTTTGTATACATCTCTGTAAATGGGCAGATTCCTCTGTAAATGTGACTGAAGCTCCCAGGGTGGAAACAAGAAGAGAGGTGTCCAGAGAGGAGGCACGTGTGAATTTTGTGGGTGAGACTTGGGGTTAGTTCCAGGTACTAAGCTCCACTGTGGGAGCGCAGACTTCTTTTCTAGATGCTAAGGCTGTTGTGAATTTCTAGAATAACTGGTCCCTAAACATAGGGCATTGAAGGCAAAAGGAGAAGAGGGCAGCGGAGGATAAGACTGTTGGAGAGCATCACCGATTCAATGGACATGAACTTGGGCAAACTCCCAACTTTGCCCAGGGTAAAGTCATCTGTTAGGAAGCTGAAAGCCTGAGCCATCTGGCGGGGTTTCCGTTAACCCTCCCATCCCCACAGGTAGGCTTTTTGCTTTGGAAGATTCCCTCAAGGAGACCAAGCCTCTGGGGATTTCTTTTATTCACGGAAAAACGGAAAAGGACCCTTCTCTAGAGAGGGTCAGCCCCGATGCTTTCTCAGTATCTGCAGATGGTTGTGAGGGCAGGAGGCGGCTAATCGTTTTGGTCATCGCATCCGAGGTCGGCCGTGTCTTCCTCACCTTCCCTGCCGGCTGCGTCTTCTTCACCTTCCCTGCCGGCCGCCGAGGGCGCCCTCACTCGTCATCGGAGGACGGGGTGGTGGGTTCCTTCTTGCAGCTGTGGTGCCTGGCTCGGTGCCGGCGGAGGTGGTTGGACCTGGTGAAGGCCTGGCCGCAGTCGGCGCACTGGTAGGGCCTCTCGCCGTTGTGCACCCGAATGTGCTGGGCCAGCTCCGAGGCCACGCGGAAGGCCCGGCCGCACTCGGCGCAGAGGAAGCCCTTCTCCCGGGAGTGGATCTGTTGGTGCCGCTTCAGGGTGGAGGAGCGCGCGAAGGCCTGGCCACACTGTGCGCAAGGGAAGGGCCGCTCGCCGGTGTGGATTCGCTGGTGGCGCGCCAGGCGCGAGGGCTGCGCGAAGGCCACGCCGCAGTCGGCGCACTTGAAGGGCCTCTGGCCGCTGTGCAGCGTCTGGTGCTCCAGCAGGTTGGAGGATTTGGTGAAGCACTTGCCGCAGGTGGGGCAGGGGAAGGGCCGCTCGCCCGAGTGCACGCGCTGGTGCTCCATCATCCGGCTGGCCACGGCGAACTCCCGGTCGCAGGTGGGGCAGCGGAAGGGCTTCTCGCCCAGGTGCGTGCGCTGGTGGCGCAGCAGCGACAGCGGCTTGTTGAAGGTCAGGCCGCACTCGGCGCACGGGAAGGGCTTGTCGTTGCTGTGCATGTTGCGCTGGTGTTTGCGCAGGTCCGAGGAGCGCACGAAGGCCTTCCCGCAGTCCGGGCACGGGTAGGGTTTCTCGCCCGTGTGCGTGCGGATGTGCTTGCGGTGATCGGAGGACCAGGTGTAGGTCTTGTCGCAGAAGGGGCACCGGTAGGGCCGCTCGCCCGTGTGCAGGCGCTGGTGCTGCAGGAGCGTGGCCCGGTGGGAGTACGCCTTCCCGCACAGCTCGCACGCGTGAGGCTTGGCGCCCGGCGACTTCTGGACCGCCCGCCCGCCCCGCAGGCACTTGAAGGGACGGGCCTCCCCCTGCCTGCCCTCCCCGGAGGTCCCCGGATTCGGGTCCTTAGAGCCCTTCCGCCCTTTGGCCAGATCCTCTTCTGCTGCCAGGCGGGCCTGGGTAGCCGATTCCCGAGCTGGTGTGTGTGTCTCTTGCGTGGAGAGGTCCCAGCTGCCCCCTGATTGGGGGACACACCTCCCCGGAGAGGAGCTGTCTGGGGACTTGTCTCTATCCTTCTGTGCACGGAAGTACCTTGCAGAATAGGGGAAGTCGGATGGGATGCCCGGGGTGGCTTCTGGGTTTGCCCTTGAGTCTCCATCACCAGCAGACAATGAGGCCCTAGGAGATCGGGTCTCACCGAACCACCTGCGAGAGGAGCCCCTGGGGAGGGCACTGGGAATCATGCTTGCTCTGGAGGAGGCCTGGGTCGGGGTGATCTTTGACGCCTCCCTTTCCCAGCTGGTCTTCTTCCCTGGCAGTGCCATGGGTTTCTTCCCGACACATGCGGCACTAAAGGAGTCAGAGAATTTCTCTTCCTTCCTGCGGGCTGGATGCTGCCAGAGCAAGTCAGGACTGTCCTCGGTCACTTGGGAACTGCCCCTTGGTTGGGCCTGCTGGCCAGGGTCACCAGCGGCCCGTTGGTCTCCTGCCTTTCCAGGGGCCTCATCCTCACTCTCCAAGCTGATGCTCAGCGTCCCGGGGTCATAAGCCTCCCCAGTCAAGCTGCAGAGGGGAGATGCATCTCCCCACCCATCCTGAGGGTCCCCCTGCGCCATTATGTGCAGGCCCTTCTACACCTGCTTCTCCAAGACAGACCTTCACTTTGCTCAGGAGACCTGCAAAAAGGAAGATCGAAAAGAACAGACTTAGTCACCTTCACGGCCACAGGGATTGAGTTCTCACTACGGGTCTGTGTGCCACTGGTAGCTGCACCAGCCACATTGGTGGTCCCTCATAGGTGAAGGAGGACCTGGGCCTTGGTGAAAACTCCCCAGTCACGCTTAATCCTTTGGAGGTCCCCCTTGCCGGAAACCCCAGGAGACAGTGCCGTCGGGATGGCCAGTGTGAGCATTTGCTCAGTAGCATCTGTGCTCTGTCCCACCCCAGGACTCAAACACCAACTGCTAGCCAGGTGGGTTCTCTGTGAGCTGAGGAAGAATAGATGAGAGGGCAGAAAGCAAGGTCTGGTTGTCCTTGGACCTCTTAAACTGTCGGCCCAGCCGGGAAGCTGAAAGTCAAGCTGGCTCTTGCCATTCCTGCCAGGAGAGCAAGCCTGCTATGTTTTGATGGTGACAGCGAGGCTGCCTCCCAGGCACTGGGCTGTGTGGGCCACCTCTTCCAAGGACATGGACCAGCTCCTGGGAGCTTGGGGGTGAGTCAGGAAGACACTACGGTGTTCCCAAGAAGAAACCCAGCTGCCCCTCCCTGCTTAAGTGGGGCTTCTCAGGCCTCTGTAGCAAAGCACCCCTTGCTGGTTGGGCAGGGTAAAATACATGCAACCAGGGAGAGAAGGATGCCCACTGAAAGCTTGAACTACCCCTGAGATATTGCTTCATCTTAAACATTCATGGGAATGTACATTCCATGTCCTGTTTGTTTTAACATGAAAAGAGTGTTTTAAGTTACCTTCGGTTTAAATGTTTTAACTTTTCCCCAGCGTGTTATATTTAGCCTGTGGCCTCATGGATTCCTGGCATGCCCCCATATACTCACAGGGGTGCCTATACCCCAACTTGAAAAGTGTGGACTTAGGGTTTTGACAGCAAGGCACGACAAGGGAGCCTTTGAGTTGCATTTTCTGATTGATTTTATTTTAGCTTGAAGACAGAGAGACCTGCTGGGGTTGGCTAATAAGGATTGTTTGTGTAAGTTTTACAGGGGTTGCCTGCATGAGAGGCAGGCTACTGAGGGTCTCTGTGGGGCTGGGGGATAGGGAGGGAGTGGGAGGAGCAATTTCTAACCCAAAGGCTGAGTTTGGTCTGGAGGGAAACTTCTGAGAATCCCAGAGATCAGTAGTACTAGCAGTTCCATTTTCTGGGCAAATGTTACGAGCCAGACAATGTGCTGAGTACTTCACAAGCATGACTTTCTTTATTCCTCCCAGCAACCTTTAAGGCAGACTCTATTACTGTTAGAGCAACCTTTTCATTTTACAGACCAGAAAACTGAGGCTTCAAGAGATTACTCACTTGCCCAAGGTCACACAACTCATAGGCAGCAGCCCTGGGGTTTCTGCCTTCAAGGAGCTGTCCTGGCTCCCAGATGTGGCCTCCTCACGGAGGCCCTGCCCAGAGGCTGAGCCCTGCCCAAGAATGGCCACAGCATCCTAGGGGGAGAGCCACTGCTTTCTGAGGCATCAAAGCCCCTTATGTTTGCTGGGCCAAGGCACCTTGGCTACGGGCTACAGGGCCTCGGTGCTGGGCTCCTCCCTGCCCCTGTTGACCCAAATTGCCCTCAGCGGAGAGAGAGGCCAGATTGCATGCTGCAGAGACTGTTGCCCGGGGCGGTCAGGAGTATGAGTCATGGAGTGTTTACTTTCTGAAAGCTGCTGCGCTTCTCCTCCGCCCACCTTCCACCACCTCTCAGAGGGCTCCCAGGAGCGCTTCTGCACTCCTTTTCAGGGCAGAGGTGTTCCATCCTTCCTCAGCAAGACACATTCATTCATTCGACAAATGTGGAGCAAATGGTTAAAATCGTATGCCTGTGTCAACAAACATCTCTGAGCCTGGTCCGCTTCATCTGCAGGATGGAGATACTGCCCCTACTGTATAGTCTGTGGGATGCTCCTGCACACACACGGCTGGCACTCACTGACTGGGGCATTGTTACTCGAGCAGCTCGCTCCTCTGGGAGGTGTCCAGGTGGACGATCCTCGCAGTGTGGTGCTCGAGGTTCAGACAGTAAGGTCACGTCCTGATTTATTAGCCCCTGTGCTATCAAGCTGCCCTTCTCCCAGCTCTTGCCTGATCGTAAGCCCAGGTACTGTGAATGTGTGTGGAGGTGCAGCGAAGGGGAGGAATCCTCACTCTCTCCTTGGACACAGAAGCCATAAATGAAGGGCGGACACAGTGCAGTGATGACAGGGGTCCAGCCTCTCCTGTCCCTTTGTGCCTGAAGCCCAGAGGTCACTCCCTGCCTCTGACCATCCTGCTCTGTCCCTGTAATGTGTTAGAGTTGAGCTGACATACCTCTTGGTGGGAAACCAGGTTGGATGTATTTTCAGTGGTTCTTAGAGAGTGGCTGTGCCTCTGTGTGTGTGTGTATAGAGGGACACAGCCCTGGCCAGCGTGCTTTGGCTTCCTGAGGCCAGCATGCCTTCAGGACTGCGATCCATCAGTCAGACGGCAGGGGGTTGCTGGATTTGAGTGAAGCAGATTCTTACTTTCTCTGGGACAGTGTGCCATGCAGCTTCATGGGGAGCGTTTCACAGACCACTTATCCCACCCACTCCCTACCCCACCTCTGGCACATGTTGTCCCTTCTACACAACACACGTCTCATCCCCGTCCTCCGGAACAGAGATGAGCCTCCTCAGCCTCCCAGCCCTCTGCTAGCTCACCGCTGACGGGGGGGGGGGGGCTGCCTTCCAGATGGGAAAGCCCTCCCCTATCTGCAGCCACATCCCCTGCTCGCTTCTTCCTGCAGCGACCAAAGGCGCTCTCCTGACCACCAAGAAGACCAAGAGGAAGGCAGGGGCTCAGGCGGGGGTTTTCTGGCCAAGTTGATACGAATATTCCCAGTCTGGAAGAGGAACACTGATGCCACAGTGCGGCTAGCCCCTCTGCTTTCCAGATGTGCTGACCCCAGAGGAGGGCAGTGCGCCATCCCTTCCTGGACCTTCCCCCACATTTGCTGTCCAGGTGCAGCTCCGGCACACCCAATTCACCTGTGGATGGGATGCGTTGCAGAAACCTGGCCTCACGGCTTGTTCCAGCTCCTGGCCCTGGCCCCCTCTTTCCTTGCATAGATGGTACCCAGTCCACTCCAGGGCAGCCACCTCCCGTCTTCTCCCCTGCCCACCAGCTTCAGACCTGGCTCAATTCTGGCTGACACATGAACACTCACTTACCTGGGCAATGCAGACAGCCAAGGAGGCCCCCAACCCAGCTTCTCTGCCCCGTGTGGCTTCTTGGCAACAGGGAGCAGAGCTGGGTACAAATCAGCAGAGACGGTGTCTCTGTCCCTCACACTTTTGTGTCCAGTCCAGCAGCTGCGGAGAGAGCTTCAGGAGGTGGGGCTGGTGTAAGACACTCAGCCTTCCTGCCTGCAGCCCAGAGGGCAGCCTGGGAAGTCCAGGGGGGCTGCCCCGTCTCACAGCCTGAACCAATTCCCGCTGCTCCCTCTGAGCCCGCCTCCCCTCCAGTCTTCCTCCCTCTCTCCTTTCCTCCCGCCCTCAGGAAGGTTACTCAGTCCTCTTGCAGGTGGCCCTGTCCCTCCTGCTCACTTTCACCCCTTCTTCCAGTAGAGCAAGCACTCCATTCTTCCATCCTGCCCCGATATGTCCTTGAGCCTCTGGTTGCACTGTGAGCTTCATGAGGAAGCATGTTTTTTCTTCCTGGGAGACAGGACCGGGTATTTGGTCTGTACCCCTGCCTCCCCCATTCTAGTACCCACCTTTTGCAGCATGGTGGTTTGAGCAGGGGTATTTCCAGAATGTTTTGCAGTTATCATTGGCTCAGAGATGCCCGTGACCATTTAGCTAGGGGTGGGGTACAGGAAGATAATTTTCTTTCATAATTCATGCACAAACCAGGCCTGTCTCACCATCTTTCAGCATTGCTGCCCAGGCAGGTTCATTTTGAAGAGAAAATTGGCTCAGGATTTAGATTCAGTATGTCTAGAATTTGTACCCACTCAAGTCTAGGGTGCCTTTATTAGGGTGAATGCTCAGGACACTAAAATAGAGGATAGAATGTGATGTCCCCAGGTGGCCAAAAATATACTTAGGATTCTGGTGCATTGGAACCTTAACTCACAACCTGTGTGACCTTGGACAAGTTACTTGACCTCCGTGTGCCTTAGCTTCATATCTGTAAAATGGGGGGTCCCCTCATCACAGGGGTCTTGGGAAGGTTAAATGAGATCATGCATATAAAGAGCTTAGCTCCGTATCTGGAACATAGGTTAAGTGCCCAGAAAAGTCAGCTGCCCTCCTTGTTATTACTGATATTCTTGTTTCTAGGGAACAGGTAGCTCATGGGACTCCTTTTATATGTCTAGGGCCTTGAGAGTGATGGTGACACCTGACACATTTTTCTGAACAGTAAACTTCAGAATGTGATGGAGAGAAGCAGGTCCCTCTGCCCCTTGGAGTATTGCAGGTGTAGCCTCAGAAGGGGAAGTCAGGCAGCAGGGAAGCCTCTAAGTCTTTGAGCCTGCAAGTCTGGAACAAAGCTTCCAATCTGCACATCCCTGAAGTAAAGTGCAGAATGCTACAGATATGTGGCTATACACTGTTTGGGCAAAAGGACCCATTTCTCAAAGGGGTTGTGGTCCAAAAAAGGATGAGAACCATTGGTGTTGAGGGGAGAAGGGATGGGATAGGAAGAGTTGATGCTTAAAATATCTCCCATAGCAACTTGTCGGATGGCGTTGCCACCAACCCACACCCCAACACTGTTGTTCAAAATTTCCCAAGCAACCCTATCATACGGGTTGCTCTTCAGGTCCCTTGGGCAGAAAAGTGACTAGATTCCTCGAGGGGCCGGCGGAGGTCAAAGCCAGAGCTGGGGAGGGGGTGCGTGTGTTCCTCCCTCCCAGTGCCGCAGCGCTGGTGCACACGCACGGAGCTCTTCCTCGGGACGACACTACGTTGCCACCGCGTGCAGTGCCTCCATCCATCCTCGCCACAGGGGAGTGCCTGCTGTGGTCAGTGTTACGCTCTGGTCCACAGACTGAGTGTGCAGAGACACAGACAGCCTAGTGCCTTTTCTAGCTGCCTAGCCCCATGATCACTACTGAGCGCAGCTCTGGTTCCAAGGTACCAGGGTCTCGGACTTTAACCACAAACTGCCCAAACACAGTCGCCCCAGAGCCTGTATGTTTGGCCTTGGTCTAGCTCCACCCTCCCCTCCTCTTGGAAACCCTCAGTCCATCCACCCAAGGCTGCCCGACTCTGTGTGTGTGTGGTCCTGCAGTGCACTGCCCGCCCACCCCTGCAGAGGAAGGAGACTTTCTTTGCCCTCCGCACAGCTCCCCAAGGAGACAGGGGGTCCCCTAAAGCCCAGCTCATTATTGTCCAGCTGACAATAGAAACCCTAGCAGCTGACTGTAGAACAAAAGCCCACGGGCCATGGGACTTTCATGTTAACTCGCCCACATTGCCTCCGCCTCAGTTTTCAAAACACCCTGATGTGGCCACTGCACTGTGGGCCAGGCCACTCCATGAGTGAGAAATGGAATAAAAAGTGGCCCGGATACTCACAACAGCAAGACATAACAGGAGCCCCTTTTCCCGAGTCATCTCCCTGAGAGGGAGAGCTCCAGGGGGAGCCCCCTCTGACACCCCGTTTTGCACCTTTACTGTGTGTGGAACTTCTCCATCCTCAGGAGCTGCAAGCAGGGAGCTGAGCCAGCCTCAGAACAGACCCCCAGGTCTCGCTCAGCCCTGGTCAGCCTGCTCGGACCCGAGGGCACAAGGACATTTTAGACAGCACAAACACAATCACTCCTATTGAATCTCCCCGACAGTCGCTCTGAGTACCGCTAGGCGTGAGGGCTGACGGGAAGGCCCCATCTTTTTCCTTCTTTTTAGAGCTTTTGGAATCTCTATCATTCTGCCCAGTCCCTTAGGTGCGGAGACAAGGGAGGTGTTGTTTTTGTTTGTTATTATTTGCAAGTCTGCCTTCAAAATCGGGCATTCCCTTTGAGAAGTCCTGACTGGCAGTGGTGAAAACAGGGGTCCCCTTGCCTGTCTGGGAAGGGGAGAAAAGAGAGATTGAGGGAGGCCTGTATGGAAGGGCACCTGGCCCCTGCCAGGCAAGATGTCAGAGCTCAGTGGTGCCCGTGAACCACACAGACTGGACCAGCTGGGCTGAGTGAGATAAGTGGACAATGGAACAGACTGGCGCTCCATCCTGGAGAACACGTGGGCACCTCGCTGAGTTCATGAACCATGGCTGAGCCTGGACATTGGGTCTGACTGTGATTCTGAGAGACCCTGAGAAACTGCCCAGTTCCACTGATGAGGCTCCGGGACCCCCACCCTTGCAGGTTTGCCCCCCCACCCCACCCCAACCCTGCCTTGCTCTGCTTTTAGCTGTCACCATGGTAATCTAGTTGAGCTGCTGTGCAACAGGGGGAACCCTGGGTGAGAAATCAGCCATCCAGTCTGCTTTCTTGTGCCAGGCCTGTGTCATCCTTGAGGAAGATTAATGGAGCCACTTAAGTGGCCAAGCATGGAAGAGACTTCAAATATTTGTTGTTCTCCTCTCAGGCATCAAACTTTATGGGCTAATAGAATACATGTGGCAAGCAGAATTGTGAGTGGATCAGGAACTTGGTACACAATCTCAGGTTAGACAGACCTGGCTTTGAATCCCAGGTCTATTTGTTGGATGACCTTGATGAATTTCCTTAACTTCCCTGTGCCTCAGGCCCTCTGTCTATAGAATGGGAATAAGAATTAATTACAACTTTTGTTATAAGGCTGTTGTGAAAGTTTCCTGAAACAATACTTTTGAAGTTTTTAGCCCAATGTAGTGGTTTGTCAGTAAATTATTATTTTTAGCCTAGAGCTGATGGGACCTTGCTGATGTCTTTCCCCCCTGCCTGTCCTTCCGGAACGCTTATCCTTTGTTACTCTGCCACCAGAAGAGAACCAGCTTCTCTTTCCTACTCTGGTCTCCTTGCCCCAAAGTGTTCCCACTCAGAGGCCAGCCAAGCAGTCCTTTTCAAGGCCAGTGACATTCCCAGAGCAGTGATATCAGGGCTTTTCATTGTGTGTTGCACTTGACACATGTGGCAATCGATGCCAGGAATGGGAGGTTTGTGTCCTAGACAGGATGTCAGAACATGGCGATAACTCCAACCATTCTATTTCTACTCTGTGACTGTGGGCAAGTTACTTAACCTTTCTGGGCCTCAGTTTCTTGATCTGTAAATTATGGTTAATGATAGTGTCTGCCTTCCAGAGTTGTTATGGGGTTTAAGTGAGGTGACGTACTTTGCACAGTGCAAGTGATAGGCAAGCACTCAATCCATAATAGCCAATGTGTGTGTGTGTGTTAGTTGCTCAGTCATGTCTGAGTCTTTGCAACCCTGTGGACTATAGCTCACCAGGTTCCTGTGTCCATGGGATTTTTCAGGCAAGAATACTGGAGTGGGTAGCCTTTCCCTTCTCCAGGGGATCTTCCCAACCCAGGGACTGAACCCAGGTCTTCATTGCAGGCAGATTCTTTACTGTCTGAATCACCAGGGAAGCCCTAATGATCAGTCGTAATATATGAATGATTTCAGGAGAGTGGGACTCTCCTCTACTGCAGTCCAAACAACAGAGAACCCCACGTCTAGTCTCCATCAGATCCCTCTCCTGAGCAGGCCTGAGGCCCCCCCTATGTATGAGCTAGAGCGGTCACCAGAGCCCCTTGGGTGAGCTCCAAGCAGACCACCCCCCTCTTATCTCCTCAAGGCCCACATTGTGCTATAGTTACCCTCCCAGATGACCACTGAAGCCCCTGGTCCCCACCTCCAGAGGATAAGCTACAGGCAACAGGATGGGAATCTCTGAGGTTCATGGTGAAGGTCAAACACTCACTCACTCTCCTGACACAACAGAAGATTTCCTTGGCCCTCAGAATGGCGCCCCCTTCCAGGCTGCAGATTCTTCCTCATTTACTCGGCCTTGGGACCTCATAGAGGACAAAGAAAGAACACCACAAACACAATTGCTGGGGTGTCTCCTGTTCCGTACACTTTCCTGCTGCCTCTGCTGGTCCTTCTGGCTGGTCTGGGCAGGTTAGAAGACACTGCGTATCTGTAGTTAATAAACAAACTGAAACAGAACCCTCTAAACTCTTCCATCACTGGGGATCCTTTTAACCAAAGATTCCTAGAGCCCTGGGCATGATGAAGCTGTTGAAAACCGAAAAAAAAAAAAAGTCATCAGGACTCAGAATTTTAAATGAAGAGGTGTTAGAAATGATCTCATGGAGCCCGCTGCTTTCCAGCTATTGAGATACAAGGATGCATTTAAGTATTCCATCTTTCACTTATTCATTCATCAAACGTGTGTTGGGCACAACTCTGGCTGGAGTTATCAAACTGAAGGACACAACTGGTGAATAGGACAGGAAATCACTTTCATGAACCATAACTGACACTGTTGTTTGAACAGAGTAGAATGGATCAGAGTTTCTTACACATAAGAAAATTTTAATTGCAGGTACTATTTTTTTTTACTTTTATATACAGACATATGTATGGAGTTGTAATGAAAACTGTATTTGTTAGTCGGGTTTGCTTTGATTCCTGGTCAGAACATTTGAAAAACATTATGCTTGTCATCAGTCTTGCTCTGCGTATGAAAAAAGGATCTGGTTAAATATGGTGACTCCAGGGCCACACCCGAGAGGTTCTTCAGGTGTCGGAGGACCCTAGAATCCGCATTTCAACAAGCCCCCACGTGACTCTGAGGCATGCTGTGAGTAGTCAGAAAAGGAGGCATCGGCCTTGCCTGGCCTTCAGAGAGGTCTTTCCAAACGAGATGCCTTTTTTTTCCCCCAAGATGCCTTGAAAGATAAACTTGGGTTTGCCAAGCAAAGAAGGGGAGGGACCGGGCCACACTACCCTCAGGCATTTCACATCACGTTCCTTGGCTTTGCTCTGCCCTTTCTCTGCATAAGGATCGGCTTCTCAGCTCTCTGGCTCCCCCTCTGGCTCACTTGAGCATTGCCACCAGGATTCTGACTTCTGCCTGCAGCTAGAGAGCTCCTGCCTGGGGCCTTTATGGGCCCCACCACCTACAGTGCTGGCCAGGGTAAAAGGGGCCTTTTCTTTCCAAAGCCCCCACTGATCACACACGCCTTTCAACTCACAGCTGTCTAGCTCGGCTGCCTGAACACAGAGGTCATTCACAGGAGATGAAGAGAGGCGTTTGAGGTTTCCATAAAAACACACCTTCCCTTCCCATTTTCAGCGGCTGCCCTGAGCATAACTGGAGAGGACCTGTCTTCAGAATGCTCTGGCCCAGACTGTGAAGCCAAGATTCTTGAAAGGAGTTCCCTTTAGGGCTCCTGGGATGCGAAACTCCTCTACGTGTGGATTCTCCTAGCCAGGGTGAGCTGAGGACTGGTCCTCCCTCCTAACCCAGCAGTGTGCGTGCCTGTTCTCTGGAAAGACTGTGAAAACCTGGGACAAATCTAGGTAGAGGATGTGGGCAGAGGCTGGAGATCAAAACACAAGCAAAATTGAAAGTGGTTATAAACATATACAGGCATACTTTGCAGTTTCATGTCATTACATTTGAAAATAACAATGAGACAAGTTATATCCTTGCACAGATGAAAATAAAATTAAACTTGCATTTGGAATAGAAGGTCTTACCTGATAAGTCTGACTAGAGGATTATCAATTTTATTGAGCCTCTCGAAGAATCAGCTTTAGGTTTCATTGGATTTTTTTCCCCTATTGTATTTCTTTCCTATTTTATTTATTTCTGTTCTGATCTTTATCATTTCCTGTATTCTACCAATGTTGGGTTTAGTTTGATCTTTTTTTGATTTCTGAGGGAATTGACATCATTACTTGAGATCTTTCTTCATGTATAGCAAAGACTTTTAGTGTTATAAATTTGTTGTGGCTGGAATTCATGTCTGTTCTGTTCACTGATAAAACCCTAAAGTCTAAAACAGTAATTGGCACATAGTGGGTACTAAATATTTTTCAAACGAATAAATTGATAGCTCCTATTTTCCCACAGCCCTCAGAAGAGTTCCCATTTTACTCCAAATGAAGCCAGTTCCTCACATGATATTTAAGGCCTGTACACAGCTGGCCCCTTGCTACTCCCCTGACCTCCTTTCCTTCTGCCCTTCCCTTAGCTACTTTGGCTCCTTTTGCTGCTGTTGTTTAGTCGCTAGGTAGTGTCCAACTCTCTGCAACCCCACAGATTGTAACCCTCCAGGCTTCTCTGTTATATGGCTGTATCAAGGTCTAAGCTACCAGGTCTTTGTTATAAAAGGAGACCACTGAAACCTAAAGCTGATTCTTTGAGAGGCTCAATAAAATTGACAATCCTCTAGTCAGACTTACCAGGCCAAAAAAGAAAAAAGAGAGAGAGAAAATATCAATGAGTAATATCAAGAATGAGAAATATAACACATTTACAGATTCTACAGATATGAAAGAATCAGAAGGGGATGTTATGGACGTCATCCCAATAGATTTGACAACTTAGAAAAATTCCTTGAAAGAAACATACTGCCAAAGCTTACCCAAGAATAAATATGTAATGTTGATGGTGATGTACCTTCGAAAGAAATTGAATTTATAGTTAAAAACCAGCACATAAACAAAGCTCCAGGTCCAGAGGCTGAGTGTTTGTACCTTCTCCTCACTTGGTCTTCAGATGCAGGAAGCTGACGCGAGCAATGGTAGACTCAGGAAGATAAGTTAAGAGGCTTGGCAGTCATCTGGGTGAGACTTGATGGTCATGTGGACTGGAATGGCCACAAATGGTGAGAAATGGTCAACTTTGGGGTGTATTTTGAAGTTAGAGCTAACATGATTTGATTACAGACTGGATATGGAAGTGAAGGACAGACAAGAGTCAGGGGCAACTCTTAAGATTTTTGGTCCAAGCAACTGGAAGAAGAGAGCTGCCCTTAACTGAGTTAAGAAAGAATGTGGGAAACAGGTTTTAGAGGAGAAGATTGAGTTTCGGTTTGTTTCCAGGTGGAAACATTGAAGAGATCATTGAATATTGGCATTAGATTGGGTATAGGCTGCTGGATGTCAAGATGGAGGTCTTGGTAGAATGTACAGTTTAAGAGTTACCAATGTAAGAACTGCATTTAAAGCCACGTCATTTTATGAGTCACCAAGGGAGTGTACATAGTAAATAGAAGAGGAACCTTGAACAGACTTAGTGTTAATCAGTTTGGGAGATGAGAGAGAAAAGAAGATACCTTTAGCAAAAGAGTTGAAAAGAAGAGAACAAATATTTGAAGGGAAATCAGAAGGATGTGATATTCTGGAGATCAAGGGAAGAAATGATTCCAAGAATAGGAAGTGATGTTATACCAAATGGTGCTGAGAGCTCAAGTTAAAATGATCACTAAGAAATGACCATTGGAAGGACCTATGCTGAAGCTCCAATACTTTGGTCACCTGATGTGAAGAGCCAACTCTTTGGAAAAGACCCTGATACTGAGAAAATTGAGGGCAGGAGGAGAAGGAGGAGACAGAGGATGAGATGGTTGGATGGCATTGCCGACTCGATGCACATGAATTTGAGCAAACGCAGGGAGATAGTAAAGGACAGGGAAGTATGTCACGGTGCCCTCCATGGGGTCGCAAAGACTTGGACATATCTTAGAGACTAAGCAATGAGAAAAGACCATTTGATTTAGCCACATGCACATTAGAAGCTGATTGGAGTAGATTTAAGAGAGGAAAGGAATTGTAGTCAGTGAGCATAGACAGCTCCTTCAAGGAATTTTCCTGTAAGAGGGAGCTGGACATGGGAAGAGTATGTTTGCATGCTGAAGGAAGTGACCCACTAGAGAAGGAGAAAATGATGGGGTAGGAGTGGAGGAACTTCCTCGGGAGATGTCCTTGAGAAAGAAAGGGGATTGGATGCAGGACACGTGCGGATGTTGGCCTCTGCACAGTTCATCCCCAAGAACAGGAGAAAAGCTTAAGGACAAGAACTCAGATGCAGGGGTGTGGGGAGAGACGGAGCTTGAGAAAGTGCTCTTTCTACGGCTGCTTTTCTCGCTGTAACAGGAAGCAGGTTATTGGCTGAGACGGAAGGTGGGGAAGGAGGTGTGGGAGGCCTGAAGACAGAGAGGTAGGCAATGTTCAACTAGGAGAGCAGGAAAGTGAATGGGTCCATGATTGCCAGGCAGCATTTAAAGCCCACTTGAGGTTGGCGGTCAAGAACTAAAGTTAGACTGGTTGGGACGGTCATGTACTTTCTTTCAGCCATGGTCAGCTGTGTGGGCACAAGAATGGAATAGGCTCAGATGTGGAGTTTCCACCCTTGTGGCAGAAAGCAAAGAAGAACTGAAGAGCCTCTTGATGAAAGTGAAAGAGGAGAGTGAAAAAGTAGGCTTAAAACTCAACATTCAGAAAACTAAGATCATGGCATCCAGTCCCATCACTTCATGGCAAACAGATGGGGAAACAATTGAAACAGAGGCTTTATTTTTTTGGAATCACTGCAGATGGTGACTGTAGCCATGAGGTTAAAAGATGCTTGCTCTTTGGAAAAAAAGCTATGACCAACCTAGACAGCATATTGAAAAGCAGAGATACTACTTTGTCGACAAAGGTCCATCTCTTCAGAGCTATGATTTTTCCAGTAGTCATGTATGGATGTGAGAGTTGGGCCATAAAGAAAACTGAGCTCTGAAGAATTGATGCTTTTGAACTGTGGTGTTGGAGAAGACTCTTGAGAGTCTCTTGGACAGCAAGGAGATCCAACCTGTCAATCCTAAAGGAAATCAGTCCTGAATTTTCATTGGAAGGACTGATGCTGAAGCTGAAACTCCAATACTTTGGCCACATGATGTGAAGAACTGACTCATTGGAAAAGACCCTGATGCTGGGAAAGATTGAAGGTGGGAGGAGAAGGGGACAACAGAGGGTAAGATGGTTGGATGGCATCCCCTACTCAATGGACATGAGTTTGAGCAAGCTCTGGGAATTGGTGATGGACAGGGAAGCCAGGCGTGCTGCAGTCCATGGGGTCACAGAGTTGGACACAACTGAGCGACTGAACTGAACTGAATAGGATGGAGGACAAGATGATTGGAGGGAAGGAGATCAGGGAACCCAGAGGCCAGATACATGGGGCTGGAGTCCCAAGAATTAGGACATGATGCTGTTGGTGAGAGTGACACTGAGCCAAGTGCTAAGGTCTACACACATAATGAAAGAGGATTTCCCTGGTAGTCCAGTGGTTAGGAATCCAATCCAAGCCAAGCCAATGCAAGGGACATGGGTTTGATCCCTGGCTGGGAAACTAAGATCCCACATTTCACAGGGCAACTACACTTGTGTGCTGCAACTACTGAGCCCATGGTGCTCTAGAGTCTATGCTCCGCAGCAAGAGAAGCCTGCGTGCTGCAGTGCAGATCTAGGGCAGCCACCTCCCACCCCTGCCCAAAAGTGAGGGAAAGAAAGTGGCCTGGGGTTTGTGGGAGACTATGCCAAGGAGAGGTGGTGGGTGCTGCAGGCTGCTGATGATCTGATCTTCCAAGCCAAGAATTTCTTACAAGAATGGCCTGAAATGGCAAGAAGAGATGAAGAAGACACCTGCCCTACCCACTGGTGGGACGGTTGTAGAAAAGAAAAATAACTCACCCCTTGAGTAGGCTCCATGGAACTGCTCCAGAAGAGAGCAAAGAGGGAAAGAGAGGTAAAGACAGAGAATAATGTTTCTATCGGTGATGGTTAGAACCTTTCAGACCAAATCCTGCACCACCTGCTCACTCCCTCTCTGCCAGTCTTTGGAATGTTTCTCAAACATGCCAAGCTCTTTGCAACCTCAGGGCCTTGGCATATGCTTGAAATCACACCTTTGCCCCTACCCCAATCCTTTAGATCTCATGTTGAGTATTATTTCCTCTAAGAAACCTTGCTGAACACCTTTCTTAAATCAGGGTGTGAGTGCTGGTGCCAGTATTCCACAAACACACTTTCTGCAGTCAAGGAGTCCAGCCTCCTGACACACATCAGGAAGTGAGCAGGTGGTGTGAGTTTGCTAAGAGCCACGATGGAGCAAATCCAGAGCACATGGGGGCATACAACTCAGCCATGGTGGTGGTGGGGGGGTTCAGAAAATGACTTAACAGAGGTCTAAAGGCTGAGCAGCAGTTAGCTGAGAGAGGGGGGGGGGGGTATTGAGAGAACGTAGGGAGCTGGGAGCCCTTCTGATGGCTGAATAAGAGAAGGTGAGAGGGGGCTGATGCTGCAGGGACAAAGATGTCCCACAGGGCCTGTGGGACATGCTAAGGATGATTATTTTGTCTTTAGAAGGTATATGATTCTTTTGCTCAAGGATTATGAGCAGAAGCAGAACACAATCGAACGTGGCCCACACTGTGTTTTGCCCCAGGACAAGTTAAGATGTGGTACGCAGGAGCCAGATGACCCAACCCTCTGGGGCACAAACAAGGCCAAGTGCTCTCCTGGAGAAAAACACTTGGCTGGGATCCTGCAACCACGGAGCCACAGCACGTCCTGGACAGCTGGCCTCACACCCACCACCCAGATGGCTTTGTTAACAAGCTCTTCAAGAGGTCCACCTTCTCCATTTGATTCCGGTGTCGCATCTTGAGCCTCATTGTATCTATTATCAGTAGCATCTGCTATAGACCCTGGTGTGCAGGAACACTGAGTTCCTTTGTTTTCTCACTGTGGTTTGAATGGATATCTCTCTACTTTTGATCTATGTCAAGGTCCGAGAGTCCTTCACAGGACCAATGGATCTGGTCCTTGGACATTTGTCTCTACAGGTCACCATGAAGACAGCTGGGGCTCACAGGTCTGCAGGTTCAGGGATGCTCCTCTGCCATTCTTGGGACCTGAAAGTTCTTTGCAAGGCTGGGAGGGCAGCACATCCTAGAGCTTCAGCCACTTCCCTCTGGGGCCTGACGAGTCCCTGGGGTGCTGCAGGGCCAGGTTGGGAGTGGTGGCTGGGAGCCCTTATCACATCGGACCAGGAGAACTCTGCAGAGAGGAGAAACTTTCTCTGCCTCCTGCTTTTCCTGGTTGTACAGCTTCTTCCCTCAAACCCAGGTCTTCCTCCTGTCCTACCACACCAAACCTGGAGGCCCCTAAAACTCCAAATCTAATCTTAGCAACTGAAAAATTTGCTTCCCTGTCTCATAATCTTTAAATCTGCCAAGAAATTGAGGAGAAATGCTAGCATTCCATCCTTTTGGGGGCAGCCAACAAGTGGATTAAAAATAAGACAATTCAGTTTCTATATTCAAATAGCCTAGCTTGCTAGTCCTGTTGCCTGGAATCTCCTCTCCCGTTTCCCACCTGCCTGTCTCCCTCTTACCCTCAGCTCAGATGTCACCTCAGAGAGAAATGACACATGTTCAAGAATTGTCCTCACTTCTCAAACCTCCTGCATTATTTGCCCCTGTCGGGCCAGCCCACAACTGGCTCATATCAAGTAGGTACTAAACTGAAGTCCAGGCAAAAAGGTGGGTCCGCAGGATCTGCCTGTTGACTGGTGGTTGCCCAGGGAAGATGGGCTTAGGTGAGAGGCAGCAGAAGAGGTGCAAGGTTGGGGGACACCAGTTCTCTGAACAAGACATTCAAAGGCAGAATAGGAAAGGGAGGGCATGCCCGAGTCCCCTGGCTTCCACCAGGAATCTGAGACTGGGAGACATTTCTAGAATGGACCAGCAGGTGGCAGCCTTGCCCCTCCGATGAGGGACTTCTTTCCCCAGATTAAGCTACAGGACATCTTGTAGAGGGAGGCAGCCTCCAGGGGGCCTTCTCTGGGCCAGTCTCAGGGTGATTTGAGGCACAGGTCAGGATGCCAGCAGCTTTATATGCAGTAGGATCTGTAACCATCTGTGGATCCAATTTTATTCCACACCTTCTTAGATCTACAGGTCTTGCATGCTTGTTAAAAAAAAAAAAAAACGCACAGGGGCGTCACCCAAAACCACTAAATCAGAATTCATGGATGTTCCCGGGGAAACCCCAGGTGATTTTGCTGTCAGCAGACCACATTCTCATTTGCCTGGTTTGATTCCACAGGCCAACCCTTCAGTCACAAAATTGACTATCTGTTAGGAAAACCCTGCTCAGCTCAGCGCCCACCTCTCTGCCCGAGGCACGCGCTTCATCAGGGAAGACAGAGCGGATGTGTCCAGGAGCTGGCTGCTGGTGAAGGATGGCAGCGCCTTCGGCACAGCCTTGTACGCCCACTGTACGCCTCGGACCCCTCTCCCCGCCGCCCGCCTTGTTCTTCCACCTGCCTTGGCTCAGGCTCCAGCCAGAACCCAGCCCTCGCACCACCAGCTTAAACGTTAACCCCACTGCAGGGCTTGTTGACGAGTCTGCAGAATCAAACGGTTTAGCGGCCAGCTCCATCGCCTCTCAGGTAGGCGGTTATTTCCAGCACACCCCGGGAAGCTGAGGCCCATGGAGGGCGTCTTGGTGTTGATCAAGGGCCCACGTTGCATGGAAATTCTGGGCTGGGGCGGGGGGGGCGGGGGGGTGCTGACTTTGGTGTTGACAGCCGGAGACCACACTGTTGCCTCCACTTCTTCCTGTAGCTATTCCCGGCACCCCACACCGCTGCAAGTCTCTGCTCCCAGGTGGCGCTGGGCACAAAGCTGCCGGTATGGGGAAACTCTCGAGGAGGGGAGCTCAGGTGTCAATCAGCCAACCTGAAAGAGCTGGCCTGGTGGGGGCCAGCCCTGATGGCGCCCCCGCACTGCCATCCACCACTTCCTGCCTCCATGCCTTCCTGCCTCTCCCTCTGTCTCCTCCTAGACTGGCCCCTGCCACCCAAATCCTATGTGTTTCAAGGTCATCCCTGGTGGTCCAGTGGTTAAGATTCCACACTGCCAATACAGGGGACCTGGGTTCCATCCCTGATTGGGAACTAAGATCCCTCATGCCCTGCGGTGTGTGCAAAAAATTAAAAAAAAGAAAGAAAGAAAACAAATGCTATGTGTTTCTGAAAGTCACTCTCAGATGCCGCTTGTGAGGCGTCTGTCTTCCTCCTCCATCCCATGGAGCGCATTCTCTGACTGTCCCTCATGGCGCCAAGTGAAATGGCCATTTCTGTACATCTTCCTGATTGCGGTGGAAGCCAGGAATAGGCATACCATGTGACATCGGCTCCCAACCCCCAGTGCAGGGTCTGAGGAGGACCTGATGAGAAGAGGTGCACAGGAAGTGATGAAGAAAGCCCGAAAAGAGACATGGTGGCGGACTCTTGCAAATGTGGAAGGGGCGGGAGAAGATGGTGGCAAGTTGCCGTTGACAAGGAAGGCTTCATGATGGAGGTGGGGATGGATCTGAGCCCTGAAGGAGGGATTAGGTAAAAAGTCACCAGCATGCTATCAGAACTTTCTTCAAGTCAATCCTGGGATATTCTGGGTGGGAAGAAAGGGTCCATGCTGGTCATGTGCCAATCAACAATCAACAGGAGATCTTGTTGATGCTCCTGGTTCATCCCCAGGACAACTTGAGTGAGGATGCATGGAGTTGAGGGCCCTGGCTTCCTCCCTGGACCCAGTTCACACCTAGAGAGGAGCATCAAACCCCAGACCAGAGAGAGGGCTGGAGGCTGACCTGCTGTCAGCAGGCACAGCACCCCCAAACCCAGTCCTTGGGCTTATGGTGTGGCCATGCTTGACACCAGCCTGGCACAGCCACATCCCGAGATCAAAGGAGGACCAGCCTGAGAGGTGGAAGGCCCATCTTTGGGGACTTCCGCACCCTCAAGGACCTCCTCACCTTTTCCTCTCCTGCCCCCGAGGTACATGCTGTGAGACTTCGAGGCCTTCTCCTCTTCAGTGACTAGCTTATCTTTGCTTAATGGGGGTTGGGGTGTTTGGAGGGGACAGCAGGCAGGGTGGAGAAGGGGACCCGTGGGATGGGTAAAACCTTGTACTCCACCTTTGTGGCTCCACCCTGAATGTATTACCCACGCTCACCATTCTTCCTTCCAAGTTTGCCTAAGACAAAGGAAGGGAGTCCAACAGGGACTTGGCTACCCCACGGGCTCCTGAGAGCGGGTGTGGGTGTCGTGGACTGGGTGGGGTGCTGGAGGCCCGTGTCATGGCCGGCACCCCACCCTCCATGGTTCACCCAGCATCAACCCTGTAGCTTGGGAAAACAGCACGCAAGGACAGAGCATGCCTTGCGTTCCCCTGGGAGAATGGGCTCTTTCTCTCCTATCTGATGGAGCTCTGGCCAAAAAATGTGTATCTCCCTGACTTCCTTTCTTCCCCCTTGCAGGCCTCACTGTATCCTTTATCAGGTCATGGCTGAGCTTAGAAAAACAGACAAGTTATGTCCATGTGGGAGCAGGCTTCTCCCTTGTGATCTTCTCCTGAAGATCTGGGTGCACCCCACCTCTGAGCCCCAGGCTGGCCTGCCACCTCGATGAGTCACCCAGGTAAGGAGGAGGGCAACCACAAGAGGAAAACAATCACCTTCGTTGCCCTAGGGGACAGTCCCCGCCCAGGGCAGAGTAAAGCTGGGGCATTACTTGCAGTCCACAGGGGTCAGGCAGGTCCCTGGGGCAGCAGAAAGAGGCTGCACAGAGACACTGGGATGGGGAGAGGCGGGAAAAGCATCATGGAACCCAGCCTGGGGCGTCCTGACTTGCCGCTTCTGACGTCAGCATCTTCCAATGCCCTTTCATGGGGTAGGAACAGGAAGGGCAGAGGTAATGATCAGAATGGCTCCGGGTGAATCTGATGGAAGCTGAGTATTCAGTCCATCATGCTGACCTGTGTCTGTTGGTAAACAAGCTGCAGCTCTTCCCTCTGGCTCCTCCCAAGGACATCTCCCTTCTCTGTAACGTATCTCTGATTTGTTTCTTCATTTTAAGACATGGGGTTTGTTTATGGGTCTGTCCTCCCCACTGGGGAGCCCTGGGTTCCCCGACTCTGGACAGTGAGTGCAGTGCTCACCCCTGGTGACCACTCAGTGGACATGTCTCGAGGTAATGAATGAACGCTTCAGTTCCATGGAGCCCCCATGGTGCTGAAGTGTCTCTGATGACGGAGCCCCTGAACTGCTGAGATCAGGGTGCTGATTTGGGTGCTGCTCTGAAAGTGAGGGGAGGGATGCTGTGGCTGGAGGTTGCATCCTCTGAGTCACTAACCTTGCAAGAGCAAGCCCACCCTCAGGTGGTACATCAGCCTGGTTCTGTCTGCGATCTCTGGGATGCTACTTCCCTGCCTTTGACTGTGCCTCCTGGGCAGTGTATCCAGGTCTCACTTTGTTTTGAATTCTAGCACAGAGTCTAGTCATACCAGGAGCCTAGCAAAAATGCCTGCTAGATTAAGTATATGCTTCCCCACACCTGTGCCTGGGGCTGTTGCCACCCATCATGGCATAAGGCAGCTGTTTGGGCAGTGTATTGACCCACCCTTTCCCCCCGCACATCCTGGGACAGGAGCCCTAGTGGCGGGTCCTCTTCACACTCTCCCCTCCCCCAGTATCTATCCCAGAGTCTACCTACTGCTCCCCTGGGCCGCTGCAGCCCCGGCAAGGCCCTTGCACACAGAGACAATATTTCTAAGATGCTCTGATGGGTGGAGGAGAGAGAACACATCCTGTGTGATAGAGGCTTGAGAAACTCTCGGGAAAAAAGTTGAATTGGCTTCTCATGTTTGACCCAAACTGCCCAGCAAACTGTTTCCTTTCCACCTCTCCCTCACTTTCCTTCTCCAAGTCGCAGAGGATGGAGTGTCAAATCCATCATGCTAACCAAGGCCTCTTGGTCATTTAAGGACCTGGGGCATGTACAAAAGAAATATATCACCCCACTCCTGCCAGGAGCCCAGATCTCCTCAGAGAAGCCCACTGGCTCCGTAGATGCTAGATTCTGAACCTGCATCTTGCATGTGGTATCTTGAGCCCTGCTGAAGGCAAGGTCCACCTCTGCCTCAGGAATGGACCCATGAAAGGAACAGGAAACCACCCAGGCCAGTCATAGCAGACACATACGGTTTCTTGCTCTATCTAGTCCCGAACATTTGCTTAAATGAGCCCTCGGTGACGGGTCTGAAACCTCCTACGTCTGTCATACACACACACCTCCTCTCTCAGCCCTGTGGTCCTGGCTGCACACACAGCACCTGTGGAGCAAATACACCTAATGATTGGGCCTTTTAGGCTCAGAGAGTAGAACATGGGTGTGTTTTGCATGAATCATATCAATAGAGTGGGGACTCTGAGAACTATGACAGTCCATGAGACAGATGGTGGCCTGACTGGGGACAAAGCCACCCCTAGGATCAGAGCCCAGCTGACTTGGGAGCATGGATTCCATGAAAATTCCATGAAGAGCCTCAAAGCCCACCTAGAGCTCCATCTTATCTGTCTAGCCCAGAAGCCCATTGTCTAATCCCTTATCCCAGCAGCAAGCGTAACAATAATTACCCAAACCCAACCCAACCTTGTCGGTTTCCATGCTGGTTTGAATAGGGAGTGCTCAGAGATGCAGGGGTGGGTAGGAGATGAGAATAGCTTTCTGGGGAGATCAGTCTTGCAGCCACGGTTACTCACTCACCCAGGACCATGCGTTTGCAGCAGCCCAGCTTGCTCCAATTCACCTGCTGAGAGATGGGCTTCTAGGCTGGCTCTGTACCTTTTAGTCTGAGTAGGTGAGAGCCGGCTCTGCCCAGAAAGATGTATCCGCCTGCCCATCTGCTCTGTCCTCATGCTGCAGCCTGCTCAGGGATAATGAGATTTTTGTTCTTGGAGATTGAAGCATGCAATATCCCAAGTGTGATGACTTCTGTGGACACCTGTCCTTGAGGTAACATTAGTTCAGCAGGACTTCTCCTGCTCATAGCCCCCTGCCTGCCCCATCTTCTTGGAACTGAATCCTGGATTTGATCTCAGCTAACTCATCCAGGTGTCACTAAATGCTGGGCATGGTAATAGGCCTTTTCATGTTGGAACTCATAACATCCCTGCAATGGGCACATTTTCCTTCTATAAATCAGAAAATGATGGTTTCAATGTCTTGCCTCAGATCACAAAACTAAGTGGTCTTCTGATTCCTAATTCAGTGTTTTGCCCCTACACAAAAACTGCCGCCTTTGCTTTCTTCATTTGTTTGTTTTGTTTTTAATATCAAATATTTGTATTTTGGGATAGTTTAAAGGGATATAGAATTGTGGTTTGATATTTTCTCTCAGCGCTTAGAAAATATTTTCTTATTTTCTAGAGTCTCGTATTGCTGAGAAATCTGTCTGAAAGTCCAATTACCTTTCCTTTGTAGGTAATCTTTCCTTTCTCTCTGGTCAATTTCAATTTTTCCTCTATATTTGCTGTTCATCAGCTTCCCTAACAGAGTGTCTATGTATGGATTTTTGAAAATTTGTCTTTTTTGGGAGTTAGTGTGATTCTTTGATCTAAGGATTCGTTTCTTTCATTAAGCCTGAAAAATTCTCACTTTGTCTCTCCAGTGCTGCCTCTCCTTTATTTTCTCATTCTGCTTCTTCTTGAACTTATTGGATGTGTATTGGATCTCATTTTTTTTCTTCCATCTTAACTTGTTTCATTTGAACCTGGAGTGGTGCCACTTATCCTCTCCCTTCAGCATGGAGACAAGGCAGGAAGAGAGGGAGCAAGATATAATCAGTGCTTTGGCGTGGACCCTTTCCCCCACGTGTCCTCATCCTCTCATGGACGGGGACCAGCAGTGTTCCCAGGAGGCCTGACATGGTGGTCAGGAACACAGACTCACGAGCCAAACTGCCTGTGTTTAAATCCCATGCACGGCTACGACTGCCCATGCGACGTCAGACTAGGTGTATCTTCTCTCTAGAAGACAATACCAGGCTATAGTAGCACAGCCTCCTAGCATTTTTGGTGGGATGAACTGAGTTACTTTGTGTGCTTGGGATAGTGGTTAATAGTAAATGTTCCCTAAGTGTCTATTACTGTTGTTCATAGTGGTGATTTTCAATACTTCATATTTCTTCCAAATGGGGCAAATCAGTTGCCTTATTCCCGTTTCACATAGAAAACAAAGCACAAACAATCGAGCCAAACAGCCAAGAGGTTCTGAGAACTTGGGGTCTTGGGTGGCACCTCTTGCAGAGTTGGGTGCTCTGAAGCTCCCCCTGGGGGGGCCTCCTTATGCCCAGGAGGGACCAGGGCACCTGGACCAGGCCTTCTTGGGAACTCGTTTCTCTGCCCAAGGAGTCCAGCCTGGTTGGGTGTTCGCCCTAGGCCTGCTTCACTCCCACTCACCCATCTGTGCTGGGGACCCTTGCTTGTCGCTGCAGCATGAAGGCTCCAGGAAGAACACATCAAGCCCCTCGGGGGCCACGCCTGCCACCCACGGAGGGTGGACCAGTGCCTGCTTGTTGCCCTTGGCTTGGCTCTGCGGGCTGAGGGTGAAGTTTCTTACACGGCCTGAAGCATATTCCAGTCTTCCTGACCGGAAGAACCAAATACCGCCTTCTCCCTGAACCCTCGAATACTTCTTATGCTCCTGTCTTTAATAGGATCCGGGTGGCCCCTTACCCAAACCAACTGTTTAGAGAGCTGCCTCCAGTGCTTTCTGCCAGATGGTGGACAACCTGATGAGGAAAATGTGGCACGGACTTCACCGCGATGGAGAAGAATAGCCTGTGAAGTGGCAGCAATGGGATCATGGGGGAGAATGCACCCACTTCCCTGTAAAGCTCGTGATGCCTGAGGAGAGAAACCCATGCTACAGGCTCAGTGCACTTTTCCAGATTGTATAGAGAGACGATCTCAAAGGCTCATGGAGAAACACAGGTAGGGTTTTAGTTAATGATTCTAGCTATTGTACTATACTAATACAAATTCTCAAACCTCAGTGGTTTAACATGATTAGTTTGCACTGTCACAGAATCTGATGGGGAAAGGGATCCCTCAGCACCCTGGCTGGCAGAGGCACTGCTCGTTTTACGCGTGGCTTCCGAAGTCAGCTGGACTGGAGACATCCAGCGTCAGTAGGGAAGAAGGTCTTGAACAGCCAGGGAGGAGCCTTTCTGGGTCAGCCCTGCCAGTGGTGTTTATCGTGTCTGCCTTCAGGCCACTGGCCGGAGCTCAACCGCTGGGTTCCCTGTCTGAAGTGGGGTTTGGAAAGGTAGCCCCTGCTGGAGAGTCCCTCCCAGCACCAACTCCACACTGTGGATAGAGAACATGACTCCAGTGGAATCAGGATGGGAGTTCTGCCATGAGACTCTACCAATGAGATCTCAATTACTCCTGAAATGGAAGGAGAACAGGAGGGCTCAAAAGGGTCATCTTAATAAACATGGGCCAGGAAATAGAAAGGCAGACGTGGCTACCTAGGAAACGCCCAGATGAGCCTAGTCTTTAAAAAGAACATGAATAAGGTGGAAGGGTGGCTGTTGACCAAAAACAACGTTAAGTATAAAAGACTTTATGGAGCTGTGGGAGTCATGCCAGGAATGTGGGCTATCTGAAAAATGTTAGCAAAACTTTTTAAGGCATTGTTTGAGCAGACAAACAGAGGAGACTTAGGTCTGTCCCTAGGGGACAGTGATGGGGTGTTACTGAATGACAGAAAAACACTCCTACCCATCTGTTTTGCTTCCAACATCTTTGTCAAAGTGAATGATTTCAAGACCAAAAAGAGCAGAAGACACTGACATCCTCAAAGAATGAAGCGTGTGCATCCTCAGGGTAACTGACATATCCTGGCCTGAGCCAATTACATCCCCTGGCCTGAGCCAATTACATCCCCAAATTCTGAGAACGTTTCAAGAAGAGATTGTTGTAGCTCCAGAAAAATAATGACGAGCACAGACCTTGGAGCTGGACTGCCTGGGTTTGAATCTTGGCTCTGTCACTGGCTAGCTGTACGACCCTGAGGAAATTACCTAATCAATCTCTGTCTTAGTTTTTCCACTTTTAAAAGGGGTGACCAATAATACCTGCTTCATAGAACTGTTGAAGGATTAAAGGATAAGATTCTGTTTATTCTCAGCACTCAGCCCGGCACCCATTCAATGCTCAAAAACTGAACTGCTCTTGCCGCTTGCTCTATAGCTGATCTGCTGTGAAACATCTGCTAGGAAACAGCCCACAGCAAACAGAGAAAAGTCTAGAAGACAGAGATGAGCAAATATGTTCCAGTTTTGAAAATGAAAGAAGTGAATTTTCTCAGTACTGTCAGAACCAGGCAAAATTTCTGGCCATATAGTTATTCAACAAATATTACATTCCTACTACGTGTTGGGCTCTGGGAGTAGAGCCGTGAACAAAACAAACAGAAATCCATGCCTTCTTTGGAGTGGTAAATCTAGCAGGAGAGACTTGCAATTTTTAAAAATAAGTAAGCAGGGCCTTCCCTGATCATCCGGTGGGTAAGACTCCATGCTCCCAATGCAGGGGGCCTGGGTTCAATTCCTGGTCAGGGAACTAAGATCCCACATGCTGCAACTAAAGATCTCACATGCCACAACTTAGACCCAAATAAATAAACAGTAAGAAATAATAAAAGGGCTTCCCAGGTAGCTCAGCTGATAAAGAATCTGCCTGCAATGCAGGAGATCCCAGTTCAATTCCTGAGTCAGGAAGATCCGCTGGAGAAGGGATAGGCTACCCACTCCAATACTCTGGCCTGGAGAATTCCATGGACTGTATAGTCCATGGGGTCGTGAAGAGTCAGACAAGACTGAGTGCCTTTCACTTCACTTTCAAAAAATAATGATAAGTGAATATATAACATGTTGGTTGCTGATAGGTGTTGTGGAGAGAAAGTGGTGCAAGAAGATACAGGATGTTAGAGGGAGAAGATTTCAATATTAAAGAGGAGAGTCAGGCAAGATCTTGGACACAAGAACTTTGAGTAAAACCCAGAGGCATCTCACTCTCTAGAGATGGAACAGCAAGTGCAAAGAGCCTGGCAGGGCATCCAGTGTGGCTGCAGTGAAGGGACTTTGGGGGAGAATGATAGAGGGTGGGGCCAGAAAAACAGCAGGAGGCCGGGTGGGGCAGGACTCTGCAGGTCCTCGTAAGGACCAGGGATGGTAATTACACAGCCACTGACCTGGGGAGTGACGTGCTCTGATTTACAAAGCTCCCTTTATGGAGTCATAGAACTGAAGGGAGGCTTCGTTGGAAACAAGGAGACAAGTTACCAGGTTCTTGTAATAAACTGTGCAGTCATGATGGCTGAATCAGGCTGGCAGTCAAAGGAGGCACTGAGATGTGGTCTAAGAGGTAGTCAAATTCTAGACAGAAACAACTGAATTTTGTTAATATGTTGCATGAGGATGAGAGGGAAAAGAGAGGTCAATGTCAAGGCTTTGGGCCCAATCAGCCCAAAAGATGCTGTAAAGCTAGGCAAGATAAAAATATATTGATGGAACACGTAGGATCCCAAATAAATCTGTTGGACTAGGTGAATGGACAGAGTTTACAAAATAACATCTAACTAAGATGAATGGGAATTCCTGCATTTTGGTAGCAGGAGTTGAATATCTCCATATCAAATGAGGAACCAGTGTTGGGTCATAGTAAATAAGAAAGTGACCCAAAATTTAGTGTTGGTAATAAGCTCCACATGAAGCAGAAGAGCAATGTTACCAAAACTTATTGCCGTCCCAGACAGCAATTAACAGAAGGGTAGTATTTACAATAATTACTTATCTCATGATGTCTCCGCTGGCCAGTCACCTACATACACCTACAGTATTTTGTTCCATTTTGGCATCAAGCTTTGAGAGGGTAATTGACACAGTAGGTTGCATAGAGAGGAGAAAATTAGGACCCGGGAAAACCCTTCCACCTTCCCTGCTGGCTCTCCACGCCTCTCCCAGAGTGGGTTCCCTTGAATGTACATAGGATCACATCACTCACTCGTTTAATATCCTCAGAGCTCTTTGCCCCATCATCTACAGAACAAAACCTAGGACCTTCCGCATTCTCACCCTGTCTCCGCAGCTACATTTCCCTCTATTATTTCAGTGGGCTTGCCACTCAGGCCACCTGTTCCCTGAGCTTACCAAGCTGGTTCTCTCTTCCTGCTCTCTCTCGTTTCATGCCCTCCCATGGGCTCTCAAATCACTTATTTCCCCCTGTGTTCTTGCCTTAACTCACTATGTCATTGTTGTCTTTTTTCTTACCTGTAGCCCACACTAGGCTATAAGCTACCTGAGGGCAATGTTTCTTTTATCACCCTTCTTACTTAGAGCTTACTTGCCACCAAGCAGGTGCTCAGTAGATACGAGCTGAATGAATGAAACAGGAAATAAATGAGTCAGTGCTGGCTCTTCTGCCTCAAATGCCCCCTCCCTTCCTATTTGTCCATCTGGTAAACCCTATTTGTTCTCTGAAGCCGCCGGCTCAGGCATCAGGCATCTCAAGAACCCTTCCTGCAGCACTTGGCACGTGGCCACACAGAGCACTCAGGACCTTGTACTTACGTGCCTACCTGGTTACTCTTTTGTTTTTCTTTTTTAATGGGTGGAAAATTGCTTTACAATGTTGTGGTGGTTTCTGCCGCGTAACAACGTGAGTCAGCCCTAAGTACACATATCTCCCCTTCCTCTTGAGCCTCCCTCCCCTCCCCACATCCTAGCCCTCTTGGTCATCACAGGGCACCAGGCTGGGCTCCCTGTGTTGTATGCTACTGTTTCTTAATCACCTTTGTATGCCCAGGACAGTGGTGGTCACATGCCAGTATCTGATACCATGTCTTATGAGGACTGACTATAGCAACTGAGATTGTACAGCACTAAGAAAGGAGAAATAGGACTTTTTTAAGTGGGAAATTAAAAAAAAAAATAGATGGCTCTTGGGTCTTGATGTTGCAGTGGTAACTCACCCCTATGTGGGGTAAGTGTGGATAGCTCTCCAGTCTCTTCCAACTCTGGGACTTTGTGACTCTGAGCTCTGGCTCAGAGCTGCCGTGTCACTGAAGGGACATTCTTGCATCTGGCTAAGTGGCCCCAGGAAAGTGCTTGGAACAAGTGTGGCCACCACCGTAGCAGGTAGATTGTGGATGAGAATAAGTGAGATGGTCACCCTCTGGGGCTGCAGAGAGGTCAAGGGAGAAATTTCTAATCTACCCCCTGGCCTTATGGGGAGAAAGGGGGAGTGGCTCCCTATAGCCCAGCCCTGCAGGCTCTCTCCAAAGCCAGTCTGGTCCAGGGAGCCCTGACCATCGCATGGCAGAGCTCTGTCTCCTTGCATTTGGGGTGGAGAGAATGGATCGTGTGCCAATGCCACAATCCATGCAGGCTTAGGGCGGGTCTGAATTCTCATGGGGTCTAGCAGGAGGTCATCAGTGTGGAGGAGAGAAGGGTCATGGCAAAGACCGGATGTCCCTGTGACTCTCAGCTACAGGACCACTTTGGTCCTGGGACCTGGGCGGAGTGGGGAGTTGGGGGGTGGGGGGGATAGGTCCACAGAACCTCTCTGCCAGCCTTGTTCAGGCAGGAGATGAGGTTTCCAGGAAGTCTGTGGCTCAGCATAGCAAGAGCTTGGGGTAGCCTCAGCTTTCAGGACATTGAGAAAGGTTCGGAGGACACAGTCCCTTGTCCCTGAAGGCCTGCCTTCCTCGAACGGCTTGCAGAAGACTGTTCTCTCTGTGCTGAGCCTGCTTGGTTCTGCCAGGTGTCTGCCGGTCTGGGTTCTCAGTGTGGGCTAAGCACCAGGCTGGCCAACGGAGCATTTCTAGGTTTGTTTCCTAAGAAGGCATGATAAGATAACAGCACTCAGGTTTTCTATTCCATTCATCTGATCAAAGGGGAAAAGTTTGTAAGTGCCACTGTCCCCTTTACAACCAGCTAAGATGACATTTGCCGATTCCGTATCACTCTGAAATGCTCCCCGATTGTTTGACTCTCCCCACCTGCTTTCCTAACACCCTGTCCCTCCCACCACACCACTGCCCTCCCCCATCCCATTCCAGGAACCTCAGAAAACAATCCGACTCACAATAAACTAGTAAAACTCAGGCTGAGTCCTCTCCCTCACCTTTGGAGTGAATTTGGGAGCCTTAGCAACTATTAAAACTTGCATCAGTGACTTGCTTCTGACCTGTCACACTCAGGGACAGGTCTCGGCTCACTCGGACAAGGACTGGCCCAAACCCGCTGTGGACCCTGGGGTGGAACTGGCCTGTGTGAAGGCGGAGAATGGAGCCCCCCCCCCCAAAGCTGGGAGGCTGCTATTCTAGGGAGAAATGAAAATATGATGGGTTATTTTTGAAAACAATATATTGTAACTGTAAGCACTTTACAAAAACAGCATCTCTTTATTGTAGCTCAGTGCCTGTCATAGGATCCATTCAATAAACACTTGGTAGATGTCCGTTGAATTTGTTCTATTGACAAGAATTTTAAAAACACCGAGCATTAGTTCTGGTACTGAGGGAGAGAGAAAGAAAAGTGACAAGTCCCAGTCCTCCACGGTCCTCCAAATCTGGAGGAAAGACTTCCATATTTGAAGAGTAAAATCTCACCCCATGGCAGTCTATGACTAGGGCACATCTGTTCATTATGGTCTTTCTGGCTCTGAAGGCTGAGGGATGCTCTGCTCTGCTCAGCTCTCCAAGTTGGCGGGGTCCATTGTGGCCCAGGGCCAACTGCAGTAATATGCAGGGGCCGTGACTTCATCCTGTGGAAGGAGATGGCTACATCCCCCTCTCTCTGGAAGTTAAGGTCCAATCCTCCCTGCTCTAATTTGGCTGGAAACACTTTGTAAGCATCAGAGATGGTGTCATAGGGAAGGATTACAGAGGATATGTTGGTATTACACTACTCAATTTTGGCAGTGAGCATGATGAAGGTAATGGATTGGAATTGCTGTAATGAGTGTTTTTGATGCTTTGCAAACAAGGAAATTGTTAAGGAAGGAAGCTTGCCAAGGGTCCTGCAGAGGAATCCAGAGCAAAATCAAGACTAGAAAGTTCTCCAAAAAATAGGTTATATACATATACATGGGCTTCCCAGGTGGCTCAGTGGGTAAAGAATCCACCTGCCAATGCAGGAGACTCAAGATTGACTTGAGTGTGATCCCTGGGTCAGGACAATCTCGTGGAGAAGGAAATGGCAACCGACTCCAATATTCTTGCCTGGAGTATTCCATGGACAGAGGAGCCTGGTGGGCTATAGTCCATAGGGTCACACAAAGAGTCAGATAAGACTGAAGCAACGGAGCATGCACTCATGCGTGTGTATACATATGGCTGATTTACTTTGCTGTACAGTAGAAACGAACACAATATTGTAAAGCAACTATACGCCAATAAAAATTAATTTTAAAAAAAAGACTAGAAAGTTCTCCCCTGTCAGATCTTTCTGCTGCCTCCATACCAGTTCACTCTGGAAATTTAAGCACGACCAAACCACCTTTGGGTGAATCTCATACTTTCCCCAGAAAGATGGGACATCGTACCTCCAGCTTCCCACCCATGAGCAGACTGGCAGTGTGTGTCCTTCTTAGCTGACCTCTGGGTGGTCAGTCTGCCATCTGTCAATCCTGTTTTCTCCTCCCTCTAGTTCTGTGCTCCCTGGAAGAAGATGCTCAGAGAAGTAGCGGTGGTGTTCCTCTGACAGTTTTTGCTGTTTTGCAAGACAGCACTGTTCTGGCCTCCAGTTAATTTCTCCGGTTCTTGACACTATTTATGTAGATGATCAATCTCCCCAACTACATCCCTGAGTTCCCCTTTCTCCAGGCCCATCTTGACCATCCATGTTCAGGTGGGGTCTTTGTGTTTGCAAGTCGTCTATGACAGCCGCACATGCCACCCTCTTCCTTGCACCTTGCCTCCTGTGAGACCTGCAGATGTGAAATGAAGGAGTTGGTGGTTATTCTGGCCTGCAAATTCTCCAGCTGTTTTTCCTTTCTTTTTTAAGGCCAGTCGTCCTGCAAGGCCCATGTGTTATAGGTGTCTACCCCACCTGGAACCTGGTTTGGAACCACATTGCCCCTCCGTCCTCATACTCCATGGGGGGAGGGGCACAGTCTCTCTGGCTGGCCCGAGTGACTCCTGCACCAGCGCAGCATGGGACACTCTAAGTCCTCAATAACTATTTGCTGAGTTAATCACTCACTAATCTAGTCTTCAGCGGTGCTCACTTCTGCCAGAAGAATGCCTCTTGCCAAATTCCGCAGAAACGAAGTCCAAATGTCCTCTCCTGAACCCTTTCCCCTGACCCCCACCACCTTCCTGGTCCGCAAAGAATTCCAATCTGATCCTCCTTGCAGAACAAATCTCTGCTAAAGGCAGAATTTTCTTTGAGGTCACTAGAAAGAATTTCAACATCAGCTAAAAACAAGCCACCCTTTGTGATTTCAGTGTTTGGCCCTTTGAACTTGTCACTCACCTTCAGGCCTGGAAATCTCTCTTTTTTTAAAAATCTCTTCCTAAGACTTGTACTTTTCAAGTGAGTTGGTTGGGGGTAGGGGTTTGGATACGGGGGTAGGGGTGGTGGGATGAGGCTTGAAGGAAAGTAAGGTGTCATTTAAAGTGGTCCATGGCACCTCTTTGATTTTCAGATGTCTGATTTTTCATCTGATAGAGTTTCATTGTTCTTCCGAAGTATCATTAGCCTTTTCTTGTGTCGTAAACATGTCAAATGGCTGTTCCTAACAAGCTGAGGCATGAAAGCGGGTGGATACAAGCACCCAGACCAGCGGGTGCAGGCTGAGACAGGCCGGCCGAGTGGGAGCAGGTGAACAGACAAGCAGCTAGTTGCTCTCTGCAGCCCACAGCCAGCTGCGCCCGCACCCCAACTCCAGCCTCCCCAGGCATCACAATCTCCCTGCAGAAATGCCTCCACTACAGGCCTCTTGCTTCTCTGACGCACAAAGAATGTCTGGCTTGATAGCCATTCATTCAGTGATTATAGGATTAACTGCAACCTGCAGCAAAGGTAAGCCTTTAAACAAAGGTTTTGCTTTGGTGCTTTGGAAGGGAAAAGAAAATATAGAACAAGCAACCATATTATCCGTTAATGGGCACTTTCAGCTTAGGACCCCAGCAATTTAGTCATTAGCGAGGATGTCCTCTCATGCAAGGAGGTAATCAAGTTCAGGCTGCCTGCCCACATCCCTCCTTTTCTTCACAGACCCAACCTCTGATTGCCGTTGCCATGGGGATGAAGTTGTTGTAAGAGAATGAAAGAGAATGATGGTGCCTGTACTTGGGAAGTGAGATGTTTGGGAACATTCACATTTTCCTCTTTTTCTCTTTTCTCTGCTAGAAAGAAAAAAAGGAATGGGGGGCAGGAAGCAATCTCATTTCTCTAGTATGTGCCAGGCATGAGGCTAGGTGCTTAGCATATATCTTGTGTGAAATAAGTAGGTATGTGTATAAAGCCCTTTTATTGTGAACTACAACTCACTACCAAAGAGTATACAAAACAAAGATGTTCAGCTAATTGTGTGTACAAAACTATTAGCAGACATGTGTTCTTTCTTGAAAGAGGATTTACATTCGCTTCTGCCAGGCAACTGGGATAATTCCAATGTGAAGCACCTGGGAGGGCTTGTCTACGAATTCTTCCTTCCTTCTTCAGCATCTCAACTGAAAGGAACAAGATTTGTCATGGAGACTTTTCACCCCTAGACAGCAATCTGTTCTGTTAATTCAGCCACTTAGCTTCTTTCCAACCCCTCAGGAACTACCAAATGCTCTTAACTTAAAGGAGACCTGGGCCTGCTCTGGGCCTCCAAACTGGCCCAGTAATTTTTCACTCTCTTGTTAGCTCTCAATTTTTTTTTAGGCTTTTCTGGTTATCCTCAATAGGAAAATTGGTCCGAAATGTCTAGTTTGCCATTTTCAGACTTGGATAGGCTAACATATTCACCAGTGACATTAGACTATCCTTTACCCTAACTGAAAAAGAAAAAAGGAAAACACCAGAGTATTTCAATTGAACCAGAGTTTTACACTGTCAGCTACAGGGTCAAAATAATCTCTGAACACTTAATTGTGAGTCTTGCAAGTATGTTCTCTATACCTTGTTCATCTTTGTAGTCTTATCCTCTAGGAGAGTAAGTATTCAGACAATGCTCATTTAGTTAAAAAAGGAATGGGGTTACCCTGTTGGTGGGAATGCAAACTAGTACAGCCACTATGGAGAACAGTGTGAGGATTTCTTAAAAAAACTGGAAATAGAACTGCCATATGACCCAGCAATCCCACTTCTGGGCATACATACCGAGGAAACCAGATCTGAAAGAGACACATGCACCCCAGTGTTCATCGCAGCACTGTTTATAATAGCCAGGACATGGAAGCAACCTAGATGTCCATTAGCAGACGAATGGATAAGGAAGCTGTGGTACATATACACCATGGAATATTACTCAGCCATTAAAAAGAATTCATTTGAATCAGTTCTAATGAGATGGATGAAACTGGAGCCCATTATACAGAGTGAAGTAAGCCAGAAAGATAAAGAACATTACAGCATACTAATGCATATATATGGAATTTAGAAAGATGGTAACGATAACCCTATATGCAAAACAGAAAAAGAGACACAGATGTACAGAACAGACTTTTGGACTCTGGGAGAAGGGGAGGGTGGGATGTTTTGAGAGAACAGCATCGAAACATGTATATTATCAAGGGTGAAACAGATCACCAGCCCAGGTTGGATGCATGAGACAAGTGCTCAGGCCGGGTGCACTGGGAAGACCCAGAGGGATTGGGTGGAGAGGGAGGTGGGAGGGGGGACCGGGATGGGGAATACATGTAAATCCATGGCTGATTCATGTCAATGTATGGCAAAAACCACTGCAATATTGTAAAGTAATTAGCCTCCAACTAATAAAAATAAATGAAAAAAAAAAAGGAATGGGGTGACTTCCCTGGTGGTCCAACGGTTAAGACTTCTCCTTTCAGTGTGAGGTGTATGGGTTCGATCCCTGGTCAGGGAACCAAGATCGCACATGCCCTGTGGCCAAAACAACGAAATAGAGAACAGAAGCCATATTGTAACAAATTCAGTAAAGACTTTAAAAATGGTCCATGTTAAAAAAAAAAAAATAAGAAATAGGTAATGTGGTGAAATATACAATTGCTAATGAAGGTACTCTCTATATGGACCACTAGACTCCTCAATTTACAGAACCCCCATCCAGTATATGACAGATTATCTTCTCTGTCCAAGTTTCCTCTTCAGGGTAAAGTTTTTAAATGATATGAGGAGAAAAGACCTATACATTCAGGATCTCCAATCTCAGCTCCTTCACATCTCATGAGGGATCTTCAAGTTCAGACCTGGTCTAGCCGCTTTCCAGGAGGCTCCAGGGCTGCCAAATGGATCCACCCACTGTCAAGCCAGCTTCTTGGTGCCCTAAAGAAAACTCAGCCTCTCTCCTCTCCCTTTTAATTGCTTCTCCTTCATTTTGTTTACTGCCCCAATTGGTGCCACTGCTTCTTCCAAGTTGGCTGTAGCAGTATCCTAGCAGTCATTCCTTATTTCACCCTACCCAAAATTACCAACCTTAATGAGTTTATAACTTAAACATTCCTCATATTTGTCTTTCTCCTGGACATCTCCACTCTGATTGCTTTAACATGGGCTCTCTTTGCTACCCGCCTGGACCTTCTTCCACAGAGTGATCAAACACTGTACTGCATTCTTTTTTTTAACTGTTAAACTGGAAATATATTTATTTTAAAACATTAAAATCCATTGTTTGTAAGACTGGTTGTGACTAAACATGTGCCATAGAATACTGATGTTCATAAATAACTTGGTAATACAAATCAAGCACTGTAACATATCCACACTACTATGTATAAGATAGATAGTCAAGAAAGACCCACTATATGGCACAAGGAACTATACTCAATATTATGTAGCACCTATAAGGGGAAAGAATTTTTCAGATTGAAAAGGCATTACATTTATCACTTTCACTAATCTATAATAAACTAGAAGGAGCTCCAGCTTAGTAGTGGCATTTAATAAGCCATTAATAACCTCCAAGTCTTCATTCTCCAGTTTCAAGAATTTAATGGAAAAGCAATCTTTAAGATGAATTGAAATTAGAATGCATATTATCCAAGTATCTTGGTCATTTCAAGAGGTGATTGGTCATGTTGTTTTTTTCATTTTTTCTTCTTAATTTGTATTACTATTAACAAACATTAATATTATATTTGGTCTTCCCAGGTAGCTCAGCTGGTAAAGGATCCACCTGCAATGCAGGAGATCCCGGTTTGATTCCTGGGTCAGGAAGTTCGCCTGGAGGATGGATAGGCTGCCCACTCCAGTATGCTTGGGTTTCCCTGGTGGCTCAGATGGCAAAGAGTCTGCTGGCAATGCAGGAGACCTGGGTTCAGTCCCTAGGTTGGGTAGATCCCCTGGAGGAGGAAATGGCTACTCACTCCAGTGTTCTTGCCGGGGGAATTTCATCGACAGAGGAGCCTGGTGGGCTACAGTCTATGGGGTCACAAAGAGTCAGACACGACTGAGTGACTAAGAATAGCACATAGCACAATATTATATTTAAAGGTATGTTATATTCACTACCTTATTAATCTTTATTTCATTATCTGAAGAGTTGGTTTTATTTTTACATAGCTGGATGGGCATACTGAGAGAGAAATCTCATTTTCTCTTTTCAGAGTTCTCACATTTTTTTGGATTTTTTTTTCACCCTTCTTTTTCATGAAAAGAGACTCTTTTTAAAAAATTTTTTATTGGAGTAGAGTTGATTTACAATGTGTTAGTTTCAGAGACTCTTCTTTTTTATTTATTTTTTTTTTACTCCACAGCATGGAGCTTTATGTCTTACTGCTGCTGTGGCTGCGCCTGTTCCGTCACTCAGTCGTCTGGAATGGTTGTCATTTCCTTCTCCAGGGGATCTTCCTGACCCAGGGATCGAACCGGAGTCTTTGGCTTGGCAACTGGATTCTTTATACCACTGTGCCACCTAAGAAGCCCCTTATATCTTAATACATTACCTTTATTGATCTATTCCCTTACTTCTAGTAGGATTGGGACCTACTTTGTTTTACGTCTTCATTCATTCCACATGCTAACCAATTCCTTATATCTATGTCCTGGAAACCCCTAATTCCTCAGAGTAAAATTGTTCCTTCAGCAAAAATGAGGGGCTCCCTTTTGGTTATTCTAATTACAGGAGCAACATTTAATTTTATTCTCCTCATCCTGCTGTCAAGCCTGGGCTCATTCTCGACCTTCTTGCCTGTGATGTCAAAAATCCTAGCTTTCTTTGATTTTCTGACTGACAGTGATGGTGGTGCCTGCTTCAGTACCTACCACCAGTGGTTTGAAGAGGTAAAAAGGACATGAAGGGAACAGATGCTTTCTACAACAGACTTGGCCTGTATGTGGCTTTATTGCTTTATTATTTTTGAAGTTTCTTTGAAAGGCAGTTGAAAAGTATATTATCAGTGTCTGACAGTTCAGAAACTCGTAACCCTTCAGACCAGTGTTCTCTTCATTGACTGATTCAGTGTGGTGGGTTAAACTTTCCAAAAATGGCTGCAGCTATGTTTCTCAACTTAAATGCTAGTCCAGGACATTGTCATCCCCCCATCAAGAAGTGAGGCTTATCTCCTCTCCTCTCAAACCTGGAAGGGTCCTGTGACACCCTCGATAAGTATAATGTAACAGACAATAAGTAACTTCTGAGATTAGGTTATAGAAGGCAGTCTACACTTTGGGAACATTGATTCAATCTGTGAATCCACTCACCCTGAAACTGCATGCTATAAAGGCCATGTGGAGCTATCACACCAAGACAGAAAGAGATGCCCAAGAAACCCCAGCTCTTTCAGCCTCTAGTTTTGCAACTTCTCACCCAAGTAACAGAGATTTGAGAAAGTGAGCCTTCCAAGGATTCCAGCTCCCATCCTACGAGGGGGCACCAAAAGTTACCTTCGTGTCTTTCCCAAATTGCAGATTTTATGAGCAAAATAAATGCTGTTGTTCTCAGTCACTAGGTTTTAGAGTGGTTTGTCAGGCAGAAATATAAGTGTGGAACACCCCTCATCACCAGAGTTCAGACAGAGACTCTGATTTGATGCCTTTTCTGTAAAGGTGGAAATTTGAGATTCTAGATGTGCCCTTAGATGGTAGAGTGGAATGATAAGTCAGAGGGTTTTAAACTCTTTGTGTTGAGACTTCTGTGTGAAAATAACACTGGGGGTACTTTTTCAGGGCCCTTTGGAGGCTGGGAGGAAGGCAGAGGAATTAAAGTGGACCACAAGAAGAAGCAAGTGATAGACAGGTTATTTATTCCTGGTACCTCCAGTCAGGGGCTGCAAGACTACCATTTCTTTCTCCGTGTCATATGTTAAAATCTCAATTCCCCAATAGTGTTTGCTGCCCTAGAGAAGAACACAGAGCCTTACTTTTCCTAGTGCATGCTTCTTCCTACAGAAAAAGCAGTCCCGTCTCTTCCTTCTTAATTCCCACTTACATTTTTAGGGCATCTGGCCTCAGGAATCAGGAGAAATGTGGGTGACTGTCCATGGTGCTGGCAGAGGATGCCCATGCCTTTTGAATGCCTCCTGTTCCTGCCATGTTTTGTTCCTTCACAGGACCTTGACTTACAGTGACAAAGGCATTCTAGATCCCAAGATGATCAAGGATTTGTCACTAGGTTTCAGATATTTAGTTTTAGGATGTGATATAAAGACCAACCTAAAAAGGAAGACCACCATTTGTTCATTTCTTTACTTTAGCACCATGAAGATGCCTCTGTGTTCGGCTGGAGGGAGTGGGAGTGTAGTATACATACTCAGCAGAGCAAGGACTAAACAAGCTCTCTTAGAAGATGTGAAGCATTTTATTCATTGACAATGTAATAATATTCCTCATACTGGAATCTCAAGTAGGTTGATCAGAATTTTCTTTTGCATGTTTCACTGAACATCTTTGTTTGCTGTTACTGGACGTGGACATAGGCATTCCATGCACCACTGCCCAGGAAAGGGGTGGCTGAGAAATCTTGGGTCCCAGAATCTGGGGCATGCAACTGGTGGATCCAAAAATGTTAATGATGAGCTCCTGTGGGGTCTGGGGGGATAGGCTTCTGCCCCCCACCCCCATTGTGCTTCATAGTTCCCCAGGTGGCAGCTGAGTGAGGTAGGGAGGGAGAGCTCTCCATCTGAAGGCAGACCAGTGTTCAGATCCAGCCTCTGATGTTTGATTGCCATGAAACCACAAATCAGTCACTGAGTCACTTTTTTTCTCATCTGTAGAAAGATAACTCAGCCTGAAGAATGTGGTCATTGAAGACTAAGTGAGATGATGTATTAGACTTTCGTGAACTATGAAACACTCTACTAATAAATGACTATGTCTGCTAGTGAAGACATGAGAAGTGAGGAAAGGGTGAATCTAAGGGGCTATTGAAGGCAGCAGCAATGAGGGGACAGAGGGGAAGAGAGGAGAGATGTCCCCACAGACAGAGGATATCTGGACCAGAGTTCCTGCCAGCTGGGTCTAAACCAGTAGAGGGAAAGTAGAGGCTCACTTGGAGGCATGCATGTGCCCAAACTGAGGCAGCAGGTAAGAGGGGAGAGCAATTGAATAGAGGCAGCCATGTGCCTGGCACTGGCTAAATACCAGGACTATGCTGAAGCCTTATACATGCATTTACTTCTCAGGACAACTCTATACAACGGATGCTATTATCCTCACTTATAGAGGAGAATAGGTTCTGATAGATACAAGAAATTTCTAAAAACCTCACATCCAGTAAATGGCAGAAGATGGATTCAAATCTAGATTTTTCAGACTTCAAAGCCCCAGATAGGAAGATAGAGAAAAGGTTTTATTTTGTTTTAATGAATTTTTATAACAAGGAGGAGAGTTAGAAAAACCTATCAAGAGGCAGTTACCAAAGCCAAAGTTTCACAGAACCAGGGTGAATGAAACAGGGTGGCAGGACAAGTCAGAGTGGACCAGGTGATCTGCAAAGACAGGGGCATACATCATCCTCCCTCTAGAATGGCTTGTGGGTGAGCCAGATGCATTTAAAGGTCTGTGGACTGAGCAGCCTCCTGCAGCCTATTCTTTAGTGAGGACCACAAAGTCTTGATCTTGGGTCTAACTGTGCTCTTTTTCTCCTCTTTTCATTGTAATTAATGGAATCAGTGAATGGCATAGACCAGCATTCACCACAGCGCATTCCAGGGCGTGTTAGAGTTCTGTTAGATATGACTTGGAAAAAAGGGTCAAGTAATTTTCTACAATTTAAGACATTTATTGAAGACCCACAGCAGGGCTGTGAACTACAAATTCAGCCATGAAAAATACAAGAAAAGTCCCTGTCCTCCTGAGCTTGTAGACTAGCAGTCAAGTAAATTTGGGAAATGTTATACCAAACATTTCTAGGTTTGTAGGTAGGTTTCTTTACTGCAAAGATTTCAGTGTTTTAAGATGCATGCACTTCATCTGTCCAAGAGGAGGACAGAGTATGCAGGGTAAATTCTATGCAAAAAAGAGTACAGAGTCTGTAGAATATCCTAGCCATGTAGTCCTATTTTATTTACCAGAAAGTCTCTCCCTGTGGCTCCAGGGCTGGTGTTCTGTAGAACAAGCTTGAGAGGAATGCTGGGGGAGGTAGAGAAAGAAGGACCCACCCCATTCCACCTTCCTTCATATCACCACCATGTTGGTAATGTGACCCAAAGAGACAATGGATAACATTTAGGCCCAGGACTTGGCATCCAGGTGATGGAAATGGGGGGAATAGTGGAATAGGGGTCCCTGCTGTGACCATTAAATGATGGTACCTGTCCACACAGAACTCTGACAGACAGTCAAGGCCACCTGGAAGTTGTCAGAGGAGAGTCTGAAGCGGCGTCTTAAGCAGGACTGAGAGGCTGATGTGGCAACGATGTAGTAAGAGAAGGAGGTGTAGAAAGTGGTGAGTAAGAACGGGGTAGGTCCTTTCCTTCCGCCATGAGAGAGAGGGGGCAGGGTTTCATGTCAGTCTCACAGGAGGTCCTGGGTGGCAGCTGCCCTGGCATGGGTCTGAGGGTGCAGCCAATTCCGTCTTAATGTATAAGATAATCAGAAGCGCTCACTTGGGTCAGCCACAGGGCTTTGTATGTCAGCAACCAAAGTTTATCACTCAGGCAAAGAAACCTAGGAAAACAGCTGACAAATAGTCTTTTCTTTTTTTTTCTTCCTTCTCAGGAAGACATTTGGGTCTCGGTTAGCCTCTGGGTTTTTCCTCTCTCTCTCCAATCCTCTCGCTCTCACGCGATGTTCCCTGCGCAGACGTTACATAACAGCCGGCCTGCAGGGGACACCTAGACAAGAGGGCATGACAGTCAAACAATGGGCGGGCAGAGCTGCCCTGAGAAAATGGAGTCATTCACGAGGCCTGTGAGAGGCGGCTCTGTTCCCGGCTTGGCTCGCTGGTAAATGAAGTGCGCTCAGGACAAAGAGGAAACTTTACACTCTCGCAGTGTTCCCACAGTGGCCGGCTCACAAAAAAAACAAGGCGCTAGCTGGCTTCGCGAGAAAAGGCCGCCATATCCATAGTCTCTGCTTTCTCTCCCAGGTCGTTGTCTTGTGCCAAAGCCACAGAATAATCTCCCAGCGAGGAAATGGCAAAGCTGACTTGAAAGTGAAAAGTGAAAGTCGCTCAGTTGTGTCCGACTCTTTGTGACCTCGTGGACTGTATAAGTCCATGGAATTCTCCAGGCCAGAATACTGGAGTGGGTAACCTTTCCCTTCAGGAGATCTTCCCAACCCACGGATTGAACCCAGGTCGCCTACATTGCAGGCAGATTCTTTACCAGCTGAGCTACAAGGGAAGCCCAACAATAATGGAGTGGGTAGCCTATCCATTCTCCAGCAGATCTTCCCATCTAAGGAATCGAATTGTGTCTCCTACATTGCAGATAGATTCTTTACCAACTGAGCTATCAGGGAAGCCCCAAAAAGGTAGAAGGCAAAAGCCAAAAAGGTGGTCCAAAAAGGCAGAAGCCAGCAGGTATGTATGGGTCTGCCTTCTGCTTCTGTCTGTTTCGTCATCACTCTATGGGTTGTCATTTTCAAATCACGCATATTTTACCTCTGCATCAGCTCCCTTTTCAGGAAAAAAATGTTGAAAGTGAAGATGATTACTCTGACACAGAAATAACAATATCTTCTCTAAGTACAAAATAGGCTGCATCTTCCTCCACACAGCCAGCCAGCTCACCTGTTCTCAGACACTCTCTAGCCCGAGGACAGGATGGCCATTGCTCCAGGCCTTCATCCAGCATCACATCCAGAAAATATTTAGCAGCTGGGCCCAGGGCCCCTTTGCATGAGACTCTGTACTGTAGGCATTTTGCTGCTTTGACTTATAAACAACAAAAATGCCAAAAATTTAGCTTAAAAGTTATGTGTATCCTCTAGTGTTTCACATAGGGCTAAACTTCATGCCAGGAAGGTACCAAAATTATAACAAATAATCTTATATATTAAAGAAAAGTCCCAAACCCCACCAAAGACCTAGTTATCTTGGTACAAAGCTCTTGTCCAAGTTAACTGTTTAAAGGGATTTTTGGAATCTATTGTAGAATGATTGGACCCATAGCACTCTCCCTACAACTAGGAATTCCACTGTAATTCCATAGTAGAGTGGATCCTGCTATGGGGTAAGTAAATATAATAATATGAGGTGTGAAGCTCCTTTTTTATCTACCCTGGAAGGTTGTCTTCATACCCAGTATCAGAAGACTCACAGGATAAAGAAGAGGAAAAGAGAGTTAGGAGGTGTACAATACTTCCAGAATGATACAAGGGCACTTGTGCAGTCTGGTCTGGGATACAAGTATAGTGACATAGACTTGAGTTTGTCAGCTCAGCCTTATATGAGAAGGCTCTATTTTTCTGGGCACCGAGCCTATGACATGAGCTGGTACCAGCTAAAGAAGATAGCAGTTAAATGCTCTGGAATCAGACAGATGGACCTGGTTCCTAATTTTAAAACTTGGTAACTATGAGACCTTTAAGAAATTACTTTGCTTTTCTTTCTTCAACTAATTTGTACAAATCAGAATGGTCACCATTTATAGGAAGATGAGAAGGGGTAGACCAGACATTCGTCCAGGGAGAGCTGGTGGATGTAGACTGTAAGTTACCCCCTTGTCTCGGGCCATACACAGGACCGAGCAGCCTCACGGTGGCAATTTTTTGAGAAGAATCCTCACTGACTTGGGAAAACTTCACAGAGACCAATATTTTGTCGTGCACTTGGGCTTGGAAACCATTGCATAAATGATCTGCTATGATTTAATCCTACAGTGACTTTAATATTCTTTAAAGAGTAACTTTCAAGTTTTCTCGTTTATGCTTCAGATATGAAAATACAGCTTCTGCCAAATCCATGGGCCTCCCCTACCTACTTCCACTTTAGAATTTGAGAGAAGAATCATAGCCCATAGGCTTGCAGATTACCAGAGAAGAGGCTGTAGCCAGCGTGTTTGGAGCACTGACGTCTCAGGTGCCATGCTACACTGGAGTTACTTATGGTACTTACAGCAAGAGTGGGCGACAAAGACGAGGAAGTGGGTTAAATGCTGCAAGACTGGAAGCCTCTGGTAACCACAATAGCAGTGGTGGGGAAAGATTTTCCAGAGGAGGCAATACCTGAGCTGAGTTTTGGAGAATATGTCAGCCAAGTGAAGGGGTGGGGAGGTGTAGCCAGGCAAAAGGAGCCAAGCGTGCAAGAGCAGGGAAGGCAGGAGAGCATGCATGTTTGATCCATCGCAGTCGTTTCCACACGGCTGGAGAACCGGAATGTGGTGAGATGGGATGTGGCCAATAGGAGCCAGAGATGTATTATGGCCAGATCTCCATAATATTCCCAATTAGCCCTGAGACATCATTTCTCCCCAGGTAATACCTTCGACAGGGATGTTGGCTGCCCTAAGTATTTACTGATAGTTTAATCCTTCGAGTGGAATGGTAAAGCAGAGAAGGTCACTTGGTAATGTCTCACATGTTTTCACATCAGCAGTCCCTTTAATGACCTTTTTCTTTCCAATTTGAAAAGAATTCTTCAGGCAATTTAGTTTACTCTTCTATAACTATTTATCTTCTCTCTACTGATCTTTGAAATAGGTCTTTGTTGAAAAGCTATTTTTGACCAAACTGATCTAGATTACACATTGACTAGTCTATTGACCACAGTTGCCTTTCCAAAGGGCCTCACCTTTTAAACTTAATGATCGTTACGATTACCGGGCTATTATCGTGTGCCTGGCACTGTACTAAGTGCTTTGAAATATTTGTATTCAATTCTCAGAGCAAATCAGTGTGGAATATATTATTTTTTTTTATGTCTCAGTTACACATATTATATTTTTTAATTTATTTTATGTCTCATTCATTTTTTTGAAATGTAGTTGATTTGTACAATTATATGTTTCAGGTGTACAAAATAGTGATTCACAATTTTAAAGATTATATTCCATCTGTGTTATAAAATATTGGCTGTGTTCCCTGTGCTATACAGTATATCCTTATAGCTTATTTACTTTATACATAGTAGCTTGTACCTCTTAATATCCTATCCCTACCTTTCCCCTCCCACTTCCTTCTCCCCACTAGTAACAAATCACTAATATGTTCTCTGTATTTGTGATACTGTTATTATTTCCATTTTTCAGATGATAAAAAATGAGGCTTGAAAAATAATAGCTTACAAGTGGCAGAACTGGGATTCCATCTGTTTGATTCCAAAATCTCTACTCTTTACCAATTCACTCCACTGCTATCTTAAAATACTCTTGAGAGAACAGCATCGAAACATGTATATTATCTAGGGTGAAACAGATCACCAGCCCAGGTTGGGTGCATGAGACAAGTGCTCGGGCCTTGGTGCACTGGGAAGACAGAGGGATCGGGTAGAGAGGGAGGTGGGAGGGGGGACCGGGATGAGGAATACATGTAAATCCATGGCTAATTTATTTCAATGTATGACAAAAACCACTGCAATGATGTAAAGTAATTAGCCTCCAACTAATAAAAATAAATGGAAAAATAAATAAATAAAAATAAAAAATAAATAAAATGAAATACTCTTGAGGAGAACAACTTAAAACAAGGTGTGTGAGAGTTCCTTCCTAGTGGATAGCCAAGTTCTTAAACCAGAAAACATTTTTTTTCCTTTGCAGATAAAAGGTAGCTGTTGGGCTGCCCTCCACAGGCCTACAAACCCTGTGCTTGCCCAGCTTCAAGACTGAAGAAAGAGCCCAGAGTCACCAACAGAGACATCAACAGTTTAATGGATGAGGGCTCTTACACATCTGAAGCAAAGTCCTGGAGCAATGAGGGGCAGGACAAGATGATAGTCTTCACTCCTGGAAAGGAGAGCAAGAAAGGGAGATTACCAGTTAGAGGGGAACTGACATCAGGTGTGCTCGTGAGTTACCAGGGAAACTGGTAGAGGGGTATTCCCCTCTGCTGCTGCTGCTGCTAAGTCGCTTCAGTTGCCTCTGACTCTGTGCCACCCCATAGACAGCAGCCACCAGGCTCCCCCGTCCCTGGGATTCTCCAGGCAAGAACACTGGAGTGGGTTGCCATTTCCTTCTCCAATGCATGAAAGTGAAAAGTGAAAGTGAAGTCGCTCAGTTGTGTCCGACTCTTATCGACCCCATGGACTGTAGCCTACCAGGCTCCTCCGCCCATGGGATTTTCCAGGCAAGAGTACTGGAGTGGGGTGCCATTGCCTTCTCCAGCATGGCCCTCACCACCCCTTAAATAAGAACAATCACTAGCTTGGGTTTGGGACAAGTATATAGAAGGTCAGTCACATGCATAGGGTATAGGTAAAGCAGGCACTGATAAGACAGGGAACGCAGAGAACAAGAGAACAACCATCTTGAGTGGCCGAACCACACATCAGCAAAGCAGCAAACAATCAGTGAACATTCTAAGAAGTGATGGGGGAGATTCTTTACCACTGGGTCACCAGGGAAGCCCACAATGTGGGGAGATAGGAGGTCAGAAAAGAACTCTCTGTGATGTGAAAACCCAAGTTAAGATACCTCTGAAGAATTTCAATGGCAATTTTCTGTAAAACTCTCATTCTTTAAAGTATGGACTTTAGTTAATAACAATGTATCATGTCAACTCATTAATTGTAATAAATGTACCATGCTCATGTAAGATGTTATTCATAGGGCAAACTAGGTGAGAGGTACATGAGAACACTGTACTATCTTTGCAATTTTTCTGCAAGTCTAAAACTATTATAAAAAAATACAATTTGTTTTAAAAAACCTCATTCTCCAAAGCCACATACATATTCCAGAAGATCTTCTATTCTTAGACACATCCAGAAACAATTGATTTGCTAAGATCTTGGCCCAGATTAGAATTGTGCTTAGTCGCTCAGTCGTGTCCAACTCTTCGTGACCACACAGACTGTGGCCCGCCAGCTCCGCTGTTCCTGGGGATTCTGCAGGCAAAAAAATTGGAGTGGGTTGCCATTTCCTTCCCCAGGGGAACTTCCCAACTCAGGGATAGAACCTAGTTCTTCTGCATTGCAGGCAGATTCTTTACCATCTGAGCCACCAGGAGTGCGCAGTGATTATTAATGTTTTAAGTTTATAGCAGAAGCTCCAAAATTGTACACTGGAGTGTTTATGGATCTCTAAATCTATGTGTGTGTGTGTGTATTTAGAGAGAGGGAGAGAGCTTCCCTGGTGGCTCAGATGGTAAAGAATCTGTTGGCAATGCAGGAGACCTGGGTTTAATCCCTGGATTGGGAAAATCCCCCGGAGAAGGGAATGGAAACCCACTCCAGTGTTCTTGACTGGAGAATTCCATGGGCAAAGGAGCCTGGCAGGCTAGAATTCCATGGATAGAGGAGCCTGGGAGACTGCAGTCCATGGACTCGCAAAGAGTTGGACATGACTGAGCAACTAACACTTATTTACATATATATATATGTATATATATATATATATATATATCAGTGATTCCCATTGCTCTTTATTTTGTAGACAAAACATGATTGAGAAGAAAAAAAATATGTTACATGCTCTTTTACTTCATTATCTGTATCTTTGGGAACTGGGGTCATTTGAACTGAATGTTGCTACCCAGGCCCCTCTATCCATCTCTTAAGAGCTGTTGCATTAGTCAAACTGCCTGGGGTTGAAGAGAAGTCTTCCAAAGAACTGATCTTGTGAATTCAAACTGGCAGGCACATGAAGTGTTCCCTGGTGCTAAACACCCCATTCTAGTTGAGCCCATTTAGGGGGCATGATTGATTCAGGCTCAATACTTTCACTGGGCTGCTCTTCCCTGTCATCTACCCTGCCCCAGCCAGATTAAGGAGAACATGTTTTATGAAGAAACCAACTCCCTCTGTCAAGATTACTCAACTTCTTATAACCCTTATCCCCTTTCTCCAGGTGGAGATCTGAAGGGTCCGAGGAGGCAGGCTTCCTGATGATGTTTATACAGCCAGGCAGGAAGCCAGAGTCTGGACAGAGGGAGAAAGATGCTCAAAAAAGCTTGCTTCCCACGGCCCCATCCAAACCACACCACTTTTCTCTTTTTTTAAGATAACAACGTAAGGAGTTGGTCAACATGAGTTTAATTATTATCCAGAAAACCATCAGAGGCTGGATGAACTCAATCAAAGAGGCTACTGGATTCCGGAAATAAGGATTTTTATTTTCTCTGAACTGGGAGAGTTGAGTCAAACAAAAGAACCCAAGCTTTACTTAATTCAGACCCACATTTTGTTTTCTAGCCAAAGGTTATCTTGAAGCAGAGTGGGAAGCAAAGCGTCCCTGTACGAAGGTTAGGATCTGAATTTGGTTCCCCTATTTACATTCAGACAATGGGAGGGCAGTTGATTGCTTACATTCTGTGCAAAATAGTTTCCCTTAATAAAGTTAGTTCTCAATATATTAAGTTGGCTCTTTCTCCCTGCCATAATATTTATGTGGTAACTATCCCCCCCCCCCCCCCCCAACCTAGAAATCCTTTCTCTTATTAGGATTCAGGGGCTTACTGACTAGCCCTCCTATGAATTGAGATCTAGAAAGGGCAATTTCTTCTTTGGTGTGAGCTTTTTTTTTTTAAATGCCTGTGCAAGGAATAAGAATTTGCTGGCCATCTTCCTGGGAGGAGTTATCTGTATCAGCTATAAGATCTGGCACCTAAGTCACCAAGAGTTAGAAAGAGTTGACCAACCACCCCAGACTCTTGGCTTGTGAGGAGCTCCCTCCAAGGTTAACAGGAAAAAAGATGAGGGCCAGGAGTGGGGACTGAGCCTAAGGTTTCAGTCCAGCTCCTCATTCCTAGGGCAGTCTCATCAACTGATGAAGGGGTCACCGTGCTGGACCTGCTCACCTGCCATGATGGGACAGGTGAGAGGTGGACATGGTCAGTCATTCTCCAAAGCCAGGATTGACCCTTGGAAGCCTGCATCTTTCTAAAGTGATGTAGGAAAATTAAAGGGAACTAGCAGATCCAGAGACTTAGCAAGGTTGAGGCTATAGCACAAGGTCACAGAGACTCTGAATGACTAAGCGTTGTCTCCAACACAGGTTTTATCTGACTCCAGTGTTCAGATCCTTCTACTTGATATGTAAACCTCTCATGTGGGGTAAGGTCAGTGAAGGCTGAAAAAGGGAGAAGAATGGAATCCCAGTGTTGAATAGATAGATATGGGAGGAGGTATCTGTATCAGCTATAAGATTGGGCTATATATATCCTGAATATATATTGTCAACTGTAAATAGATGGGAGCCCACTTCAGACATAATTATAACCTGGCCAGAAAGTTGTAATAAAACCCTTAGTGCACTTGCTATAGGAGACATTAATGATGTAGAAGAAAAAAAAAGAAAAGCCTGAGAATTTAGCTCATTTACTCAAATCATTGACACATCAAAGGAAAAGCTCTTCTAAGTCCATTTAGGTGGTTTAGGACTGGGAAACATGCCCAGAATCCCTAAATAGAAATAAGTATTGGTCATCAGAGCAGTGTGGTCTGGCCTAGAGGCCACCCCGGGCTCCAGGAGTTACTTGTTCAACTCTGGTCTCTAAACATCCAAAATGACTTATGTACTTCAGAGGGTGAAAAACACTCAACTCCTCTGGATTGTCAGATGGAGTTTGCCAGTATAAAATGTGTTAGTCATTGGGAAGCCAGCCAAAGTAAACTCCTAGTCCTGACCCACCCATACCTCTGAACTGGCTGGGAAGGGAGAGAGGGAAATCCCAAAACAAATGTAAAAACAAGCAGCCTGTCAGTTTGTACTGTGGCCCTCCCCTCCCCAGGGCAGGTTCCCGCCAGGTGAGCCAGGATCTGCGGAAAGCTATGGGTGATGAGCAGGTCATGGACGGGCTGTCAATGGCAACTAAGCTTGGTTCCAGTCCTGATGGCTTACATAACAGCTTGGCAGGGGGATGTGGCCAGGCGGAAGCACGCGGGTTTCCAGCAGCATATAATCATCTCTGATTTCTCTGTGTGTTCAGCAGTTTTTAACGTGGTGGGGGAGGCAGCGGCGCAGGAGGAGGAGCAGAACTCTGACACACTGCAGTCTTCTGTTTCCTTCTGCAAAACAAACAGCCCCAAACAGATCCCCGTGGCCAGAAAATTAGCAAGGGCTACACAGGTCCTCTCTGGGGGAGGAGCTGCACTGCAGCCCGTGGGTCCTGGGTAAGAAGGCCGGAGATTGACCTGAAGTCAGGCGCTCACCACGTGCCCGTGAGCCCGGGGGTCCCTGGGAGTGCCTGACGCTGCTCGCCCTCTTGGCTCTGAGGGCTGTGGTCTCCCACTCTGATGATGCAGGTCTCTGTGTCCCGTGACATGTTTCTCCGGAAAGGCAGGTATCCAAGCCTCGTATCTTGGTAACCTGTGTCTGTCTCTCTATGCCATCACCTCCATGTAGGTACCAGGCTGATTATGCTGGAACCCTGAGCATGTGGGAGCAAACAATTTGCACAGTAATGTTTTACTGGATTAAAAAAAACACAAATTTCCAGCTTCTTTTGATTCTAATTTACCTGGAGTTGAGTAGCATCTATCCCCTTGTGAATGAGCACACACTCTACTGGCCATCATCCCCATGAGTCCATATTGTCCTTCGCCTGGAGGTCTCTTCATTTACGTATTTTACTTCTCTGGACTCTTGCAGACATTTTCAGGATGAATGTCCTGCTCTCTCTTAATCATAATCCTTTGATATCATACTTGTCCACTCACTTCTCTGATTAACCCAACAGAATGTGAGCTCCTTGGGCAGGGACCCAAATCAATCATTGATTTATTGGACAACTATCCATGGAGTCCTCACCTTGGGCAGAATGACAGGTGCTGGTCATTTTGTCAGGAATATACTACTCATCGTGGACTTCTAGTACCTGGTACTTAGCCCTTGCTCTCTATATGTGTCTAGATTAAATGGATAAATGACTACTTCTTCCCTGTGAGACCTGTTGATCTTGGCATTAGAGTTCTGTTTCCAAATATTCCCAGGCTCTCAACCTTACAAGCAGGCTTCCTGATAGGGTGCACCTGGTTATGCAAGTAATTTGCAAGAACTTGTATAATGTTTTGCTCAGATATTTCTAGTTCTCAGGTTGCATCTCTAGCCTCATTTTATGCCACTCCCTATCCTATCCAGACAGGCAGTACTGCTTATATGATGTCCTTGAATTCACTTCACTCCTGGGACCTCTATGCCCTTGCTCACACTGTCCCCTCAAATCCAGAAGGCCCTTAATGCTCTCCTTTACTTTGCCTCCTTACCAAACCTCCTGGCCAGCTCCCAGTCAGCTCATAAGACTGAGTTCACGTGTCACCTCCCCCGGGAACCTCTCCTGATCTCTCCAGGCTGGGTTAGAGGCTTCTACTTCTTCTCAATTTCTGTGCAGATCTTTCATCGGTCTGTTCCCACCTCCATGCTGACAGCTCCTGTGGTCAGAGACTGTGTCTTTTCCCTGCTGGATTCTCAGCGCCAAGCACATAATAGGAACTTCATTTATATATTGAGAGAGCAGTTCAGCTGTGTTGGTAGGTGAGACCATAGCTTGGCCCAGAGCCAGTGTGAGCACCACATCAGTATACTCACATCCTCAGCCCCGACACTGTGCGCAGAGGCCACATTACCGGCCAAGGAACCAACTGGATTCTTGCTTTGTGGAGTCCCAACTGTCTGTTGACATATCATGTTCTTCCCCCATTGTAATCGCTACCCAGCCTCTGTGTATTTTTTCAAGCTCCCAGTGTTTGAGTACATGAGATTCTTTTGCTCTTTGTATGAAAACAATGCCATCTGTTCACTGGATGGAAATTCCAGAATGCCTCAGAAAAGCAACCAGGTTTTTGCCGCAGAACAACCCCAAAATACCTCAGAGGGATTCCCGGTGGGAGGCCAGTAAGGTTACGACAGGAACACCTGAGGATTCTTAGTTCTTGTGTGATTTTCCTTCCCTTCCTTCCATGTCAGAATTCAGAACTTTCCTCTCAGGTCCATTTCAATGGGATTTATGCCCCAAGGAAAATGAATATCCTCCTTAAACCTCAGTCTAGCAGCCCCCAAGGGTGTGGGTAGCCTCTAGGAATTCATGGCTCAAGCCCATTGATCAAACACCTACAAAGCACTTGTGCCTACTCTATGTGTGTGCTTAGTCACTCAGTTGTGTCCAACTCTTTGCGTCTCCATGGACTGCAGGCCACCAGGCTCCTCTGTGCATGGGATTCTCTGGGCAAGAATACTGGAGTTTGTTGTCATTCCTGTCTCCAGGGATCAAATCCATGTCTTCTGCATTGCAGGCAGACTCTTTACCATCTGAACCACCAGGGATGTGTCAGCTGAGAAGTGCTTTGGAGTCATGGAGATCCCAAAGACATTCACAAGGATTACCTTGCAGGCCTGATGAAGAGGAAACACATGGACAAATCACAACAGCAAGAGACAAATCGAAACAAGTAGTGGAATAAAAGTTAAATCAGTTTCTACGGAATAGTAGGAGATGCCATTAATCCTATAATGTCATCCCTGCTTAAGACCATTCAGTGGTTCCCCACTGAGTTGCCGGTAAAGTCTAGATGCCTTCACAGGATGCCCAAGGTCTTCTGTGTCCAGGTCTTGGCTGTTCCCCAGCCAGCTTCATCTCCTTGGTGCCTCCCCAACCCACATTCAAGCCCAGTGCTCTAGCTATGAGGACCCATCTACCCTCAAATAAAGCATGCTCCCCTTCTCTATATATATATATCTGCAGTTTTCTTTGCTTAGAATGCTCTTTTCTTTTTTATTCAAACTATTGGACTCAGTTGAGGCTTCCAGTCCCAGAAAGACCTCTCAGACTGAGTTATGTGTTTGCTCTGCTTAGCCCCTTAGCACCGTGTGTATGCCTCACTGTCCCCATCACAGCTGTCTGTCTTCTTGACTAGACTGTGAGCTTCCTGGGGCCTAGGAGTGATTTCCATCTCTGGAGTCTCAGAAAACAATAAAATACAAGGAAACTAGTGTATATTATACAATAAATATCTACTAATTTTAATCTTGGGTTAGCATTAAACTTGGACTTCCCTGGTGGCTCAGTGGTAAAGAATCCACCCACCAATGCAGGAGACACAGGAGACAAGCGTTTGATCCCTGAATCGGGAAGATCCCCTGGAGTAGGAAATGGCAACCCGCTCTCGTATTCTTGCCTGGGAAATCCCACGGACAGAGGAGCTTGGCAGGCTACAGTCCATGGGGTCGCAGAGTCAGACATGACTTAGCGACTAAACGACAACAAAACATTAACCTTGCTGAAGACATATTGCAATAATCAGAGAAGTCTTTATGCAGCAAAACCTTGAAAAAGTAATTTTTATGATAATTGATTGAGAAAGGGAAAGGATATTTCAAATTGGAAAGACAACTTAACTGGATATGTTTCAAAGGACTTAATAAATATTTACTACTATCTTGGCACAATAGTATTAAGTTAACCCTACCTTGTAATTCTGCATTTTCATCCCTGAATATTTACCCAAGAGAAATAACAATATACATCCACAAGAAGACATACAAGAATGTTTATGGAAGCTTTAGTCACAGCAGCCCCAAACTGGAAACAACCAAATATCCATCAACAAGAGAATGGATAAATATATTGTGGAATATTTATGCATGGAATACTACACAGCCATAAAAAGGAACAAACTACTAATATATGCAAACATGGATAAATCTCTAAAGATGTTGAATTTAAAACTCTGACACATGTAAAAGAGCTCATACTAAGCGACTGCATTTATATGAAGATCAAGAACAGATTTTTCACTGTAAGGAAACTTTAACATAATTTTTTATTTTTTATTTTTTTTTCATTTATTTTTACTAGTTGGAGGCTAATTACTTTACAATATTGTAGTGGTTTTTGTCATACATTGACATGAATCAGCCATGGATTTACATGTGTTCCCCATCCCGATCCCCCCTCCCACCTCCCTCTCCACCTGATCCCTAACGTAATTTTTTAAAAGTCATTTATTAAGCACCAACTATGTCCCGGGCACTATTTCAGGGTACTGTTCTGGTAGCATTCCAGGTGTATTAGGGGATATATTGGAGGACAAAACAAACCGAAATTGCAGCCCTTGGGGTGCTTACTTCCTTGTAGGTCAGCTTGACATGTTCAGTGTGAAAGGGCAAGCTGATATTTATTCCCATTGACATTGTTGATCTCCTATAAGGACTTGTCAATGCCAAGACTAGTGAGTCCTCAAAACACTTAATCAAGTGATTGGGATTGCATTGTAGTTTGGTTAATAGCACACTGAAACATTCCAATGATATTTGCCTTGCCTAGTGATAAGCAGAAGCTTGGCAGAGGGGATGGAGCACAGGCTTACTTTGTCTCAGAACAAAGGCATCAGGAACTATGGGAAACAGTGCTTTGCAAAGGGCTCCCGTCCTTGGAGCCAGCCCTGTGCTGGGAATGGAATGCAGGCACCATATCCAAGAAGGTCACTGAGTGGAGGAGGGCCGCTGTCCAGACCTGCAGGTAGGAGAGAGAGATGTTGAGTCCATCACTTGGTACTTCTCAGCAGCAGCCAAAATCAGGCATCTAAAACAGGGTCATTTAGCAAGGCATCTTAAGAAGGAAAGAAGTTATAGTAGAAAACCAAAATTGCTCCAAAGTAGCCCAAGCTAGCTAATGTGGAAGTAGCCATTTTTCATAAATGTATACATTTAAATTGGGATGAGAAATTGATGAGCTAGGTTTGGGGGGTTAGTATAAAAATTTGAGGACATTTTTTATAAACCTTGTGACCATACATGATTTACATTACTAGTAGTAAATTATCATTGCCTAACATGCTAAAGAAAGCTTTGTGGTACTTGGGCTATGATGTATGTCACTTGAGGAAGTTATTATGCTCATGATTTTGAAACTGATGAATGGCACAGAAACCAACAGCGTTAATCTGGTCTCAGGTAACAAAGGGAATGCGTCTCTGCTGACGTATGTGCAGGACAGCCCACACCAGTCTTCCAGGGATTATGCTGAAATCTTCTCTCTCATGTCTTCACCAGCCCTCCTCTCTCTATTTATTAACAATGCACTGGGACCAGCCATGATGAATGAGGGCAGGGTGGAAGATGTGGGTCACAGAACCCAGGACAAATTATGTGCAACTCCTCACCTCTCTCTAATTTTTATTCTCTAGTGAAGGTCAATATAGAAGGTAAAAATAAATGCAAGAAGAGCCCCTTGGGGAGTTAAGGGGATATGATGGTGCTGATTGTGTGTGATGTGGCACCAATCCTAGAAGAGCAATTTTCTTCTTGCAATACCACATTGCCTCCTCCCTCACCCCTAAGAGCTTGGGATGAAAATATACACACTTCTATGTATAAAACAGATAACCAACAAGGACATACTATGTAACCCAGGGAACTCTACTCAATATCTTGTAATAACCTATAAGGAAGAGAATGTAAAAAAAGAATAGGACAGAATATATATATATATATATATATATATATATATACATATATATATATGAAAGTGAAAGTCACTTAGTCATTTCTGACTCTTTACGACCCCATGGACTATACAGTTCATGGAATTCTTCAGGCCAGAATACTGTAGTGGGTAGCCCATTCCCCTCTCCAGGGGATTTTTTCAACCCAGGGATAGAACCCAGGTCTTCCCCATTGCAGGCAGATTCTTTACCACTTGAGACACCAGGGAAGCCCGTATCTTTATATATATGAATCACCTTAGTGTACACATGAAACTAACACAGCACTGTGAATCAACCATATTTCAATAAAAAAATTTTTTAAAGAATTGTGTAAAAAAAAACACCTGAAGAGATACTGCTGGGAATTCCCTGGCAGTCCAATGGTTAGGACTCCAAGCTTTCAGCTGCTGAGGACTCAGGTTTAATCCCTGGCTGGGGAACTAAGATTCCATAAATCACAGGGTGTGGCCAAAAAGAAAAAAAGAAAGAAGAGAAACTATTTTGTGGATCGTGTTCCCATTTGTGATTTAAGTTGAATTTCTAGCAATCTGACTTATTATAACCTTTAAATTATTCTGAGCATGATGATTTGCAAACTTTAGCAATTTTTATACTTTCTCTACTACTGAACATGGATGTGTTAGGAGTAAAATATTTTAGGAAAACATTGCTTCATAATTTGAGAGACCTCTAGAGTGATTGATTCATTCCAAAGATATTTACTGTAGCTTTAAAACAGCCAAGCAATGGATGGTATCACCAATTCAATGGACATGAGTTTGAATGAACTCTGGGAGATAGTGTAGGACAGGGAAGCCTGGTGTGCTGCAGTCCATGGTGTTGCAAAGAGTCAGACATGACTGAGTGACTGAACGACATACAAAGGGATAGAAATCAGTCATGGAAATAATGTTGTAGGTGAATATTTATTGTAATATTAAATGGGAAAAATTATAGGCTGTTTGTACAGTGTAATCCAGTGATGTGTGTGTGTGTACACATGTGTGCATGTGCTTACATAGTATGTGTGTAGGTCTAGAATAAAGTAACACTGATTATCTTTAAGAAGTAAGATTATAAATTTAAAAATTTTATGGTTTTTGCCTATCTGCATTTTCTAAATATTCTACAAAAAACATTTACTGAGTTTATAATACAAAAGAGTTTCTTTAAAAAGAAAGTAATCATGGGATTTCCCTGGTAGTCCAGTGGTTATGACTTTGCCTTCCAATGCAACTGGTGTAGGTTTGATCCCTGGTCGTGGAGGTAAGATTCCACAAGCCTTGAGAACAAAAAACCAACAACATGAAACAGAAGCAATATTGTAACCAATTCAATACAGACTTTTGGTCCACATGGAAGAATTAAATATTTAAAATAAAATAAAAGTAAAAAGTAAAAAATGTAACCAAATATATCTAAAAATGTTAATAAACTTAATAACATTTTTAAAAAACTCCCCATGAAAAACATTAATGGGAACAGTCTTCATTTCATGTATTTTTGTTCTTTTTCATATCTATGTTTAGCTAAGTACACTGATTAAATGCACTTTGTTTTTTACACCTTTATAATATTTTTTGTATAAGATAACTCACAATACAAAGCAAGACTCTGCTAGACTTGGAATCTCAGGTTTGAAATCAGAAAATAAGGTCACTGTCAGGGAAAACAAAAGCAGACAAGTCCTTTAAGCTACAGATATGAACAAAGACACAGGGATTCACAGTAAGCTTTTCTTTATAGAGAAGTGCTTTATGAAAGCAGCTTATGAAGCCTGGTGTGTTGCAGTCCATGGGGTTGCAAAGAGTCAGACATGACTGAATGACTGAATGACAACATGTTTTGTAATCTAGGATTCAAATTTAAGATTGTAAAAAAGCTCCCACCTGAGGCATCTCACATGGAAAAACCCTGTTTTCAATTCTTTGTTCCAGGTGAGCTACTGCCTACGCATTGAGGATAATATAATCACATTTCCAACTTCCTACTTTTACCTTAAAGGAGTGGATGGAAAGTCCAAGAGTCTAAAAGAGGACAGGCTGATCTCTTTTTTAAGATCCTTCCCTCAGGACCTCCCTGGTAGTCCAGTGGCTAAGACTTCAAGTTCCTAATGCAGGGGGCCTGGGTTCAAACCCTGGTCAGGGAACTAGGTCCCAAGTGCTACAACTAAGACCCATCACTGGCAAAAAATAAAAAATCACTCCCTCAGTTCTTACCTCTTGGCAAGATCTTTTTATCTCACCCTTAGAACCTTCAGAAAAACCATGAGAAAGCATTGTAGACTCGTATGAGTTATTTTCTCTTCTAAAAAGGTGATGGAGATTCCTTCCAATCCTTCAGTCCTACAAATTACAGGGAGAGGGGGGCAGAGAGAATCACACAGGTACACATGAACCTTTATTTTGCCACTGACTAGTTGTGTCATTTTGGGGAAATCATCTCTCACTTGTATAATGAGACAATCTCTTTCCAACCCCTCTGTTCCCTAAGCAGAACTCTGGAAGGCTGACCTCACTCTAGAGCACGTGACGGATGTGTGCACTCCAGACACATAATCTGTGACGCTTCAGATGTCCTGATGAGTGTTTGCAGCTTGTTGTCCCACATGTTTGCAGTTTCACTGAAGGGCTTTCTCTATTTTCTTTCCTCCAACGGACACAAGTTTTCTAGTCTCTGACAACAGGCATCCTCAAATAGCACAGTGAAGAAGGCAGCAAACAGGGCAATAAACCCAAGGACAGAAAAGAAAAAGGTCAGCAGTCACAGAAGGAAGAGCAAGTGCTTGAGAAGAGGAATGTGAAACCCAGAAGCCAGCCAGAAAGCAGAACGTGAAGTTAACTACAGGAAGTTAACTTCGTAAACTGAAGGGCACAATAGATCTCTCTTGATGATATTAATGTTAGGCTGCTCCTTGAAATAAGAGTCAGCTCAGGCCTCTTAAAGAGAGTCTGGCAATTGGTAGATCTTCAGGAAGTCCATGTCATGAGACTTGTCTTCAAACTAAGAATGATTCACAGTCCCAAATCTGATGACTCTTCCCAATCCTCATTTCACAGGTGAGCTTGAGATCTTTCTAGAAAGTAGATTCCTGGAAAAGGTACTGAAAATACTGAAGTTGCTGAGAAGGTCTGGGTTTGAGTCTTCATTCTGCAGATCACAAACAGATCATCTGCACACAGAGATTCCATTTCCTCATTGTGTTTGAGCAAGCTTCAGGAGATGGTGAAGGACAGGGAAGACTGGTGTGCTGTAGTCCATGGGGTTGCGAAGAGTCTGACAAGACTGAGCGAATGAGCAACAAAAATGGGCAGATAAACACTACCTTGCATGCCTCCCTGAGTGCCTATGAAGATGGGCTGAGAATCCAGTAACCAAAGTTTCGGGTTGGGCCACTGGAATCAAGACTGGTGTCTCTCCCATTCGCAGTGGTGTGCTCAAGGCGGCATTCTTAGAGGTTAAGTAAGAAGCAGAGTGATTACAACAAAGGCGGTGCTGCTCTCTACATCTGTCAGCAAGAGATCAGGCTGCAAAACATAGATCTTATGTTAGTACCTGTTTCCTTAAGTTTCAAGGAAGGGGATCCACTGTTTCCTTTCCCCACATGAACCCTGACCCCCACCAGGCCTGAGCCTCAGATCCAGCACACGAAGCCCTCAGAGGAATCTTAGAAGCCACTGCCAATGTCATGACCGCTGCCCTGCTCCGTATGGTCGGCACAGCAACCAAAGCGCCTTCTGCTTGATGAGGCCTTTTCCCAGCACCCAACGCTGGGGCGTACGTGCACCACGAAGGGCGGTTTGGGGTCTTGGGTACTTATTAGTTTAATAATTGGAACATCCATGGTGTTTCCTGCCAAGTGCCCAAAGATGTGACGTTAAAGTCTCTCCATTTGGCACTGGTGGCTCAGAAGGGGAGTCCCGCTGGCGCTTGGGGCGGCAGCGGAGGAGCTGGAGGGTCCCGGGACCCCCACTCCTGTGCCATCACGGCCCTGTCCGCCATCAGCGGACTTGCATTTCCATGTGAATGAGCCCAGGGGAAAAGAGTGCTTCTGAGTTTTATGGGTCTCTCGTTCTCTTCTTTTCTTTAAAAATTGGGCCAGAAACTCTAGTCCTTTCAGCCTTCTTCCTCTCCCTGGATCCCCGCTGGTGCATATTACCGCTAATGGGGCTTCAGGCGTTGCCAACTCTGAAATGAAGAGCAGGTCCTCCGCGCCGCGTCTGTGGCTTTAATGAGGAGCCCTGAATGCGGACGAGGATCAAACATGCATTGAAAGTTCCCCGTTCTCAGCCCGTGCTCCCTCCCCCAGCCTCACCCCCTCCAGATCCTGGAGCCCAGTGCCAGCAGAAGGTGACCTGCCAAACTGATACCCCGGGTAAATTGGGGAAGGGCACCCCTAGGGGACCCAGAAGCACTCTCTGAACTTGTTTTCTCTCTGCTCAGCAGCTGCCAAAGCAGGGGCTGGAGCGCGGAGGGCAAGTGGAAAGGGGAAGAGGGCCCACGTGACTGGGCACTTCGAAAAGGGCGGTGGGGGGCGGGAGCAGGAAGTCAGACATCAGGTGCAGAGTGGGGGCCTGAAAACCCATCATTAGTAACTTCATTCTACCCCCAAGGGCAGGGATTGGGAATGCTTATGAGCTTTTTTAATAGGAAAAAGAGCAGGAGATGGTGAGTGGCAGAGAAAACATGGGCCCTCAAGTCAGCCTCCATGTTCCCTGACCTGGCACCGGGGTAGGGGCCCTGCAGAAATTTGCTGGAGTTTTCTGTTAGCCTCTTCTCCTCCCTCCTGGGCAAAGCCACACTTTACCTTCTGCCTAAGCAGGTGAGGACTCTGGGAGACACTGCCTATGGAACGGCTCTGTCAACTCGGGCTCATCAAATGTGAGGTGGTGTGGATAATGAGAGGTCTTTTAGGCAAAAGAATTAGTTAAAAATCTGGAGATGGTAAAGCTCCCAAATAGCTAGGGAATGGGCTAGTAGGTGATGAAAGTGAGGAACACCCCCTAAACTTAGAGGGGTCCACTAACAAAATCAATCCTCTGTATTTAAAAGGCAGGTTGTCTGGGATGAATTGAATGGAACAACTTGACAGTAGTTGAAGCCGTCGACATTGTTAAAGGGCATGTTGACAAAGGCTCAACCACAGCATGAAAACCAGCAAAGAGTGGCACATGGCAGCACTTATCCAGACTGTCCTGGGAAGTGGTGGTGAGACATCCCCAGAAAGAGGTGGGCCACCATGAGTTCATTCCCTTTAGACCCCACAGCTAGTGCCCTACCTTGCTCTCATGTTCACCAAACCCCCTTCTGATCATGTCCTGACTTGCATGGAGATTTCTCACCAGGAACAAATGTGCAGATCATAGAACTTTACAATTTTCTGTAAGGCCAATACATTTTTTTCCCCCTGTAATTGCTTATCTATCAGTCTCCTATGACTGATTCATATAAACCATTTCCCTCTGGGTCCAATTTGGGGCCCTGACACAATTGAGTTTTTAGACCTATAAGGCTAAGGGAAAACTAGATCTCAGATTCCCAAGGGTCTGTCAATGTGGGCACTTTCTGGGCACCTAATTGGTATCTCCAGAACTATATCACTCTTCTCTAAAAGACAACAGCTTTGAAAGCCTTCAGAGCCAACTGGACCAAGGTTATGTCTGGAGGAATGAAAAGGGAGAGAGAAATTTCAGGAAGGCCTTGTTGATAACAAGCATTGGAGTGGAAGTGAAGAAGCGAAAAAAAATCAGGCATCAGTGAAATCACCAAGTTTCAGGAGCAGCAAACTGGGATGTGGGAAAAGAACTGGCACATTATTGAAAATGATGTGAAGGTGTGATGATGGTATAATGTTGGTAAATATCATGCCTATGTTCCTTTTCCTCCCTTCTGTACTCATTGTCACTAATCAGTGTTGGCTTTCTTTCCTTTTGAAAAAAGATCAAAACCTAGAATCCTTCTCAACCGAGAATATTCCAGGAACCACTCTAATAGGTAGTACATGAGATGAAATCATGATATGTCATCTCAGAACAAAGTAGGTACTCACCAGACAGTCACTGGCTAATCATTGATAATAACCTGGGGCAAAGTAGTTTAGACAATTTCTGGACTCCAGGGGAAAAACGGCAACCAACCTTCTCTGATATCTCATTTCCAATAAAAGACACAATAAAATATGGAAAATTCTCACATTCTCTGATATGCTGTGTCTGACTGAATTTCCTGTCTCATCAGTGAAAAAGGAGAGAAATTTTTGATATAAACAGAAGTTAGTGATTATTTGAAATATATACAAACTCTTTCCATTTGAAAGTTGTCTTTCTAAGTTCAGAAATTCAGAAGGCTATTATATGACTCTCTGATAAAGACAGAATTCCTCCTTTTGACTCCAAACACAAATCTGTACCATTGTCTACCCCATCTAAACAGATGGGGAGCTTTGAGTGTCTGTTATGGACCCCCGCGGAGGAAAGTGACCCCAGGCTTTTCTTCCTGCCTGAATGGCTATGGGTTTATGTCATTTGTGATGAGAGATAGCTACCCTATTCTAGCTGATTACAGCAGGAATGGAGCCCCAGTCAAGGGCCATCAAGTGTGGGACAACTCTGATGCAAAACACTCTTCTATATGCTGCCTTGGGGAGAAACTATCCAGGGGTGGGCCTCCACATTTGGATAGTAACAGTGGTTGACATGATGCTCTTCGGAAGCATAAGAGATGCTCACAGAGAAGGCAAGTCACAAGAGCCACTAAAATATCCTGAATCATGCCAAACTGATTTATTGCTTCCCTCGATTCAATCTAGACCTGCTGTGCATCCAACTGTGAAAATCTTGGACCCCTTATGTGGGAGCCACAATGATTATGGAACTGCTGAGCACTTGGCCCACTTCCTTACTTCCCTGGAAATGCCAACCCAAAACCTTCATCATTTACAATTTAGATATGACTTTCTTATAATCTGAGTCTGGATAACATACCATCTGTCATGAAATTCAAAGCATTGAAAGATTTCAAAGGTTTTTTGAGATTGTTATTTGAAAACTGTAAACTATTCTGATAATTCCACCTTACCAAGTGCATCCAATGTTTTAACCCTTATCTGAAGCGATTAAATATTTGGAAAATTAAGTAAATCATGAGAAACCTATAAATATTGATTTATAGACATTTATATGACACAATATTTCATAAGCAGAGGTATTTTTTTTCCATTTACTTTTATTAGTTGGATGCTAATTACTTTACATCATTGCAGTGGTTTTTGTCATACATTGAAATGAATTAGCCATGGATTTACTTGTATTCCCCATCCCAGTCCCCCCTCCCACCTCCCTCTCCACCCAATCCCTCTGGGTCTTCCCAGTGCACCAGGCCCGAGCACTTGTCTCATGCACCCAACCTGGGATGGTGATCTGTTTCACCCTAGATAATATACATGTTTCGATGCTGTTCTCTTGAAACATCCCACCCTCGCCTTCTCCCAAAGTCCACAATTCTGTACATCTGTGTCTCTTTTTCTGTTTTGCATATAGGGTTATTGTTACCATCTTTCTAAATTCCATATATATGTGTTAGTATACTGTAATGGTCTTTATCTTTCTGGCTTACTTCACTCTGTATAATGGGCTCCAGTTTCATCCATCTCATTAGAACTGATTCAAATGAATTCTTTTTAATGGCTGAGTAATATTTCATGGTGTATATGTACCACAGCTTCCTCATCCATTCATCAAGCAGAGGTATTTGATGTTTTATCTCTTTGAGGAATGAACAAGGCCAATATGAGCAGGTGGCATGTGGTCAATATTTTCCTTTCAAATGTTTACCATGCTTGTAGCTTCCTTTCCATTTGAACTGGCACCCCCTGGTTCTTGACATTTCATACTCATATCTTACACTATAGTTGTAATGGCTAGTTTTCCTGATTGTAGTCTAAGCGTCCTCCACCTTGTCTTGCAATGCCAGGCAAGCCAGTCATCTTTCAGAACTTCATGCATGTCACTTCTTTGCTCAGACTCTCTATGGCTGCCCATTTCTCTGCTGGCACATTTACAATCCTCTTGTTGGGTTACCAGGAACTATATTATCCAGCCTTATTTCCTGCCACCCCGTATCCTCTTCCATCCAAGTCCAGTTGACTCTTCGTGAAGATGTTCTACTTATTCCTTTGTCTCTGCCCCTACTCTTGGCATTTCCTTCCCCTGGCATAGAGGCCCCCATTCATAAATCTGTCCCATTCCATCCCAAGACTAACACATGTCCCATCTTCCACACAAAGTCTTTCCTCACTGGCTCCTCCTCCAGGAACTTCACAGAGTGTATGCTTTAAAAAAAAAAAGTCATTAAGTTTTTGTTTATTTGTTTACTACTTATTGAGCTGCATTGGGTCTTAGTTGCATCATATGAAATCTTTCATGAAATCTCTCTAGTTGTGGTACATGGGATCATGGGCTTAGTTGCCCCACAGCACATGTGGGATCTTAGTTCCCCGTCCAGGGATCAAACCTGTGTTCCCTGCACTGCAAAGCATATTCTTAACCACTGGACCACCAAGGAAGTCCCCAGAGTATATCCTTTTAGCTTATAAATCTACTCTGCCTTACAGAATCGCTTTCTCCATATGGGCCAGTTTCAGCTCCTGAGCTCTTCAGGAAACCCCTTGATTTTGAGTATGAGAAAACCACTTTCTTGTTGTCATTGTATAAATACCCTGAGTGCTGCCCACCACTCCCCAGTGGAAGCTTCAGGAAACAAGATTGCATTAGGAATCTCCTTTAATAAAAAGAGAAAGTGAAAAACCCATTTTAATCTCCTATAGTCAGTGTCCAACCTGCAAAATAAAATCGAGTGAGGCAATTCTTACCACCAAAAGAGTTTCTTATACTGCTGCTATTAGCTATAAATACAGTTTATAACAAAAGCACACATTAAACATGGTGCCGTTGCACAGTAAGAACCCTCAGAGGCCAGACATCAGGAATCAGATTGGGTACTAGTAAAAGCACTGAACCAGGCCTGGGGTTCAGGCCTGGCTGGGCTGGGCTCTCCTGAATCCGCTGCTCACAGATGTATGGCCTTGGTTAACTCTCTCAGCTTCTCTAGCTTACACTGTCCAAAAGTAGAGAAAGTCACAGTTAGGACCTCTGAGGTTTGCTCTAATACTGCAATCCTGATGTTTGTTGCCATACCTAGGTGTAATTTCACATGAAGTTGGAAGAAAACAGGGAGATATTTTATAAAATAATTTGGATTATGAAGCAAATTGCACAGTTGCCATCACCCTTCAGCTCTTGGTCTCCTATCAAGCCAGAGAAGTGGCCTCCCCAGTAACCCACCAGGGTGCCTGACTTTAGCCCCACCCTTGGCCTTGGTATAATGTTTCCCAACCACTACCTAGTTCCTGTAAAACTTGCCAGTTGACTTAAAAGATTGTCTTATGTATGTGATTTCTTTTCACTTGGTTAACCTTGAAGTTTAACCCAATTTTGTTTTGCTACTTTTGTTCTCAGCTGACCGTTGGACAGTTTAAGACTCTTGGAGACTTTTATTTAGCTGGACATGGATTGTTCTGTCCTAGGAGCTGTCCCCCGCCCCCACCCCATGTGCTCCTTCTCATATGGGCCACAATCTCTCTTCCTTTCTCTGGTGACACTGCAGAACACCTCCGTGAGCTACAGTGCAATAGCACAGATCTTGTTCCATGGAGTTTAAATTCTACAAGAAGATTATCAGAGAACAGAGTAGCTGAATGACTAGATTCTAAATCAGTGGAGATATGAGATTTGGCACTTTTTTCCTTTTGGTTAGTAGCCCCAAAAGCCATTCTAACTGCAGTAACATGAATGACACGCCTACTTCTCAAGCTTATGAGGTCTTCCTTGAAAGCCACCACCAGGCCAGCATCGTGTGTGGACCTGCAGGCTCCTGGGGGATTGACCTGATGATGCCTTAGAGAGCACCGGACATCAGGATGCATCTTAATTTCAGGCATCTCTGGTTCACTGCCAACATTGATTTGGTGACCCAAAGACCAGCTGGAGTGAGAATGGGTGCTCTTGAGAAATGCCGCTCTGAGCCAAGCATTCCTGCAATAGTCAACCTGGCTTGGGGAAAAGGCTGGAAGGGCATTTAGGCCTCAAGAAGTCAGTGTCAGGGACTTCCTTGGTGGTCCAGCGGTTAAGAATCCGCCTCCAACATAGAATGTGAATTTGATTCCTGGTCAGGGAATTAAGGTCCCACATGCTATGGGGCAAAGCTGTTATGGATAGATCAGAGTTGGCACATGATATGACTAATTGCTGTCTTTGGCATATGTGCTAGTGATATCATCTCAGATTCAGTGCTGTAAGCCTGAACAACATCAAAACCTGAGCTGTCACCAGAGATTGTGTTCTGACACCTTTACTTGGAGTTTTTACATTAGAAGTTCCCCTATACCGCTTTTTCAGGCTGATCCCTATTGGTCAATGTGTTAGTATGCAAAAGTGACAGAAGGAATTCAAGCCATCCAGAAGCTATCAGTATGAGTTTGCTGCCCATAAGAATGCCTTTGATGAAGCAATTGCAGAAGTGATTCCAGAAAGAGACTATGACTTTATGTGACAGTTCTATATACCTGGATTGTTTGAATTAACATATTGATAGAAACGAGAAGCATTGTTGAAGACTCAGAGTTGATTTGGGTTTTAGAAAAGGGTAGTGTATTTCTAAATATCTTCTATAACACATTAAAGGTACCTCTACCTTCCATGTGCTGTGCTTAGTTGTGTCTCTTTGTCATCCTATGGACTGCAGCATGCCAGGCTCCTCTGTCCGTGGGGATTCTCCAGGCAAGAATACTGGAGTGGGTTGCCATACCCTCCTCCAGGGAGTCTTCCTGACCCAGAGATTGAACCCACGTCTCCTGCATTGACAGGTGGATTTTTTACTATGAGCACCTCCTGGGAAGCCCTTAGAAATGTTCAGTTCAGTTCAGTTGCTCAGTCATGTCTGATTCTCTGCAAACCCATGGACTGCAGCACACCTGGCTCCCCTGTCCATCACCAACTCCCAGAGCTTGCTCAAACTCATGTCCACCGAGTCGATGATGCCATCCAACCATCTCATCCTCTGTCATCCCCTTCTCCTCCTGTCTTCAGTCATTCCCAGCGTCAGGGTCTTTTCCAATGAGTCAGTTATTCGCATCAGGTGGCCAAAGTATTGGAGCTTCAGCTTCAGCATCAGTCAGGACTGATTTCCTTTAGGATTGATTGGTTTGATCTCCTTGCAGTCCAAGGGACTCTCAAGAGTCTTCTCCAACACCACAGTTCGAAAGCATCAATTCTTTGGTGCTCAGCTTTCTTTATGGTCCAACTCTCACATCGATACATGACTACTGGAAAAACCATAGCTTTGACTAAATGCACCTTTGTCAGCAAATTAATGTCTCTGCCCTTTAATATGCTGTCTTCTTCCAAGGAGCAAGCATCTTTTAATTTCATGGCTGCAGTCACCATCTGCAGTGATTTCAGAGCCAAAAAAAAATGAAGCCTGTCACTGTTTCCATTGTTTCCCCATCTATTTACCATGAAGTGATGGGACCAGATACCATGATCTTTGTTTTTTGAATGTTGAGTTTAAAGCCAACTTTTTCACTCTCCTCTTTCACTTTCACCAAGAGGCTATTTAGTTCCTTTTCACTTTCTGCCATAAGGGTGGTGTCATCTGCATGTCTGAGGTTATTGATATTTCTCCCGGCAATCTTGATTCCAGCTTGTGCTTCATCCAGCCTGGCATTTGGCATGATGTACTCTGCATATAAGTTAAACAAGCAGGGTGACAATATACACCCTTGACATATCCTTTTCCCAATTTGGAACCAGTCCATTGTTCCATGTCCAGTTCTAACTGTTGCCTCTTGACTGGCATACAGATTTCTCAGAAGGCAGGTAAGGTGGTCTGGTATTCCCATCTCTTGAAGAATTTTCCACAGTTTGTTGTGTTCCACACAGTCAAAGGCTTTGGCATAGTCAATAAAGCAGAAGTAGATGTTTTTCTGGAATTCTCTTGCTTTTTCAATGATCCAACAGATGTTAGCAATTTGATCTCTGGTTCCTCTGCCTCTAAACCAACTTTAGAAATGTGAACACCTGCCAAAGATCACAACTAGTTGATGATCTGCACAAGATCTGAGTTCATGCATTTCTCAAAAGCCCTGGCTCTCTCTCTGTCCCATCCAGCTGCTTCTGGGAGGACCTGCCCATGCACTGCTGGGAAAGACAGAGGAGAGAAACACTGAAGACCAGGCAAAGGAATCTGAGTCTGTCATCATCTAAGGAATTTTTAACCCTGGCTACACATCAAACCCTTCTGGGAAGGTTTAAAACACACACACACAAACACACACATGTGAGCACACACATGTCAGGACTATCCCCAGAGATTCTGTAATTGCTCTGTGATAGGGCCTAGACATTGGTGTTTTTCTTTAGACGCTCTCTGAGTGATTCTAAGGTGCAACCAGGGCTGAGAACCATCTATTTTCCTTGTTCCTGGACCTTTAAGTTAGTCCAAAGCACACAGACCTGCTAGCCCAGGGAGGCAATCTGGCTCAGTTCCTTCCTTGCCTGTTTCTCAGTTGTTTTTTTTTTTTGTTGTTCTTATTCCTCTTGGACCTCAGGGCCTGTGCTGCCTGGGATAGAAACACCCAGTTTCCCCTCAGGCTTTGGAAACCAATCCTTGTCCTCTGCTCCAGACAAGGAGGAACTGTAGGAATGGGACTCGGGCAGGGGTGCTATGTCCTGAAAGCCAGTGGTGCTGGGGCTCATGGAATCTCACAGAGAGACACAGGATATGAGGAGAGAAGAGGGGCTCAAAGGGAAAGCAGAATTCAATCCAAGGAGAACCTTTCAGAGAATTACCATCAAAACAGAGGATCTAGGCAAGGAGAATTCAAGAAGGAGATCCAGGGAAAACAGCACAGAGTGGGGAAGATTTATAGCTGAGGTCAGGAAGCGGAGCCTGGAGAATCCTCTGAGATGGGGATACCACCCGCAGCTGTTGCTTACTTATCAAGAAACTGTGACCCAGAGGGGGTGAGGTCATCTCAGGGGCTGGCCTGGGCCTACATGTTTACCTGCCCAACCTCAGGGAACCTGTGTGCTATTATCCTTGCACTGCCTCACAGTTGGACAAAAGATCTGGCTGAAAGGACAAGGCAAGCGAATAAGGGATCCTGAAGCAGAATGTCAGAAATGAGCCAATCTGGAGATGTCTGGTCTCTCGATGTGTCCGGATATGGTTGATCTTGCTGACTTGCTAACGACAGTTACCCACATCAGCTCTGCCCAGACCTAGCAGAGAACTTAGAAGACAAATATAAACCTACTTTTTGGCTTATTCTATCATGAGAACTGGTCTTTTGCTGGCAGTTGTGAGCAGGCCAAGGAGGGCTCCACCATCAGAGGGCTCAGACTGGCCATGCCCTTCCCAGGGCCAGAATTCAAGTCATTTCTCTGAGTTCATGGCTTCCTGCTGAATTTCATCCTCTGTGGTTCAGTTGCCTTTAATTAGCCATGTTTTAATCTAATTAGACCCTTCCTTTCTGGGAGCAGCCAAGCCCAGGAAAACAGAGACCCCTGAGGGGTAGCTAGTCCAGTCCTTCCCAAACCTGCTCATCATCAGAGTCTTAAAGACACAGATTTCTTGAAAGGGATTTACTGAATGAGAACCTCTGGGGGGGGGGGGGTGTCCCCACTTATCTGCCAAATTTCTCATCAAAACTGACACCCACCTCAATTAGCCTGGACCGAGGAGAATCCTCCTTCTGTAGGCTGAATTCACAGCTGACTTTCATCCCTGTAAATGAATGCTTCATGTGACCTTTGATTCAGGTGCAAGTCCAGTACACAGGAAGAGTCATAGCTGTGATTAATACTCAGATAGCCAACATCCATTTGCCTCTCTTCCTCCTAAATCATAGATTTTTGCTATCAACTCTACAGTAGAAAAGTGATCCAAAGCATTTAACTACCCAGCTACTGCATCTGTCTCTAAGATAGCATCTTACCAGGTAGTACAGAGTAATGGAAGTACATTGAATTTTGAATCAGAAGATCCAGGTATTAAGTCTACACCTCCTTCATCATTAGTGGATCACCCTTCTGATCTCCAAATTTACCACAACCATCATCAAGCTAACATTTATGAAGCAATTGGGGCTCCCCTGGTGGCTCATATAGTAAAGAATCTGCCTGCAATGCAGGAGACCCAGGTTTGAACCCTGGATCGAGAAGATCCCCTGGAGAAGGGAATGGCAACCCACTCCAGTATTCTTGCCTGGAGAATCCCATGGGCAGAGGAGCCTGGTGGGCTACAGTCTATGGGGTCACAAAGAGTCGGACACACTATGCAACTAACACTTCCCTTTTCGTGAGGCAATTGGGCTTCCCAGGTGGTGCTAGTGGTAAAGAACCTGCCTGCCAATGCAGGAGACACAAGAAACATTACTATATGCCAGGCATGATGCTAAGGACTTGACCGATGTCATTGGTTCTAATGTTCCCAAAATACCATTGCACAGAAAACTGAGTCTCGAAAAGTCAGCCACTTCTGCTAAGTGATCATAGCGATGCCAGCCCTGGGTACTTCACAGGGTTATTGTGAAACTATCGGGAGATGATGATGCTATGATGGCCCTATGTATATATTTCTCTCCTCAATCTGTAAGATACTACAGTCAAGACTGTACCTGATTTGTTTCTGCCCCGTCACCCAGCACTGTACCTAGGACATCAGTAGACAGCTGAATGAAAAGGAATAAATGATTCTTTAAAAAAAAAATCAACATTTGAATGAAGCTTTATATAAATGAAGGCCCAATTGATCCATCTACTACATCAGTGTGACATAGGCCCCAGAGATACCTGTGTTCTATATCCAGGGTGGGCATTGTATCACCAGGGTGGCTACGAGGGGTTCTGTTTACATATGATCTCCTTGAAGAAATGTTAACCAGACATCTGGAGGGTGTGCTCAGCCCTGGGGATCTGGGACAGTGCTGCAAACTTCCATTTTGCTCCCCTGAAACCCATCCCCCCACCATACAGCAGGCCTCTGATAAGAGCCTCTGCAAGGCTCCTTGACAATCTCCTCCCACTTCTCATCTGGCCTCCTCTCCCCTACATCCTTGACCTGACCCTGCCCCTCTGGTTCCGGCCTTGGCAGTCTTCCTGTTTTGCAATGGGCATTAACCCTGCAGACTGCACCTGTGGTTGCCGCTCTGGACGAACTCCCTTCTAACTCAAGCTTAGCCTCCATGTCAATTGCCCACAAGGCTGATTTTCCCACTGCGCTTGGTCAGGCTTCATGGATCAGATTCAGACACCAGACTGAGCCTTCTGGTCAAAACCAGAGCAAAGTCTTTCATCTGCATTCTCAGAGAGGGCTTCCAGATGGGCAGGGAGCCACCCTGGGACTGGACAGAGCTCCTGTCCCCATTCTCAGCTGATTGAGTATGGTGGTAGGGACAATTCAGGTGGGATACAGCATTATACCACCCACATAGAGTGAAACCAAACACTCAGAGATATGTCCATGTCCCAAACCCGTGGAAGGAGAGGGAGAGAAGGATTCCCTAGAAAACTGAAAAATCTTCAAATGAAACTTTGGTCCATTAGCAAAATTCTAAGAATAGAAGCAAGATATCCCTGATTTGGGGTCCCATGAAAATAACACTGGAGATGCCTTAGTGAGATGAAGTGGCAGAGAACCTGAAGATTATGGAAACGAGGAAAGAGTGATAATAACATTGATCTAAATGGCAGAGCGCAAGGGCAGGTGGGCCTCGAAGCTGAGCCAGGTGACATTCATTTGTTGTTGTTCAGTCGCTAAGTCGTGTCGGTCTCTTTGCGACCCCAGGGACTGCAGCAGGACATTCATTTAGTTGCTGTAAACCAGGAATTTCCAGCCAAGCCCGCCAAGGATTAGCCGTCAGGGCCACCAGGTGGCGCCGGAGTAGAGAACTTCGGCGAGGGCTGAGCTGGGCGGACCCTGCCGAGGAAGACTTGCGGATTTGAGAGGCTGAGGGTCCAGCAGTCCCACGGGTGGCGCCCACAGGGGACGACGTGAAGACACACCTTGGTCTTCACACTCTGGACTGTTCTCGCCTAAGCTGGAAGCTAAAAGGGGGCCCATGCTCTACTGATTTCCTAGTGACAAAATCCCTAGCATGGCCTGTAGGTACTATTTCAAATAACTGCACTGGTGTGATCCTGGACAACTCTAGGATGCTGGTCACCTGGTGGGCAGGGGGGGGGGGGGGGGGATGCCATTTCCCTCCCATTTTCCAATTCAGTGTTCCTGGTAAGTGCCCAAGAAACACCAGCTCTCCTCCTAAGTAAGCCCCGTCCGTCCAGCAACTTGCCTCCAGCCTCACGCCCAGGTTGCTCAGTGCCCCCTAAGAACTGAAAAATGGTCGCATAAAGCCTGTGGTCCCTCTGGCCAGAGACCCTTTTTGTCCCAGCGTCTTCCTTGTTCCAGATTTCTCACTGTGAGGCCTGGGCAGCTGCCAGGGGCCACCCCGGGAGCTGGAATCTCAGCTCACAAACACAGCGCTCCACGCAGGCCTTCTGCCCCCTCCACGCCCGCCCTGCTGGCCCTGGCCCCACACCCAGCTTCCAGGCCCCTTGCCCTGCACACTCCGGGTCGCCTGGCCCCGCTTCTCCAACAATGTGTTTCTAATCTGCCCAGGAACAGTCCACCACGCTGGTTTTCCTGCCCGGTGTAATCAGCTTCGCCTCTGGGCCTCAGCGTCCCGGGGTGTGTAACCCGGAGGCTCCCTCGGAGGTGCTCAGATTGCAGGGAACAGTATGTTTTCCTCCCTGCCTCCGCTTGCTTCCTTCAGGCGCCAGGGCCAGCCAGCTGAGCGGTCTTTTTCTTCCTCCACTGTCCAGCCCCGCCTCACACGTGGTCTGCTTCCTGCGGGGGCGAGAGAGGGCCGTGGTGAAATGCACGGGGCGCGTGCACGGGGCTCCGGGAGTGCGGGAGAGGTGCCCGCAGGTTTTCTAGGGGAGATAGGATTGCTGTGGCTGCGGGGAGAGTGGAAGAGGAGGGAGGGACAGGAATTTGCGCCGACCAGATCTGGCCAGATCTCTTAACATGTTTTGTTCTTGCTTTGCTGCTGCTGTCGGGTTTTATTTTGTTTTGTTTCTTTTTTTTTTTTCTCTTCCCTATGCTGAGCTGTCATTTCTTCTTGCAGGCAGGCCCCTGTGAACTTCTGGTTCCTCTAGGCAGTAAACAGCCTAGTTTCTCAGGCCACGCTATTGCTCCCTTCTCTTGTTTTCTTCCAACATGCAGTTTCTCGAAAAATGAGAGAAGTGGCAACCTCAATGATAAGGGCAAGGTTCAAATCAAAGAACGATTGAATACAATGTTTATTGACTCTGATACCTTCTTCAATTGTATTCTCTCCTTTCTTGTTCTTGGCAGCATTGAGATCAGAAATCAGCAGTGGGGCAATACCTTTAAAAATATTCACCCTTTTAGATCAGTATTAAAATAAATATTTTCAATAAAAATATTAAACAGTTAATAACTAAAGCATGAGTATGCTTATCCCTAGAAGGGGTCAGAGTTCCTTCTGGCCGCGTTAAATTTTCCGAGGTGATTAAGAATGTGAGATGTAAGGCTAGCCTCTCAAAGAATCATGAGGTTAGCGGAGGGTGAGTTCCCTCCCGGGTCATCTGCTGTTTGGACTTGTCCAGGCAAACGTTGGCTTGCTGACCAGAGATGGCTGGGGCTTGCGTGGTGCCCAGCAAGCCCCAGGTCTGCCAGCCCCTTGTGACCATGCCATGCACACTGGTGACACTGAATGCTTCATCACTTTGCTGAACATGGATTTTTTCTTTTTACTGAAAACAGTTTGCTTAAGGAAAAAACTTCATCATTTGTTTCACTGTAAGCGCAAAATCAAGATCACTTCTGTAAATAAAAAGGAAGCATAAAAATAGAGAAATGACAGCATGCAGTCATGAGAACAGAACAGTGATGTTTCAGATACCTTGCAAGTAGCAGTAAATTTCATCAATGTATACAAATAAGTTCCTCTGCAAGAAAAAAAAAAAACACACTTTCTAATCTTCCTGTAAAAAAAAAGGGGGGAATATCTGACTCCATGTGTTAAGTTTTCAAGGATGATGAAACATGACGTCTGTTAAGCACAGTTACGCAGGCCCAGCAGTCAGACCTCCTGGATCTGAGCTCCGGCTCGCCATTTAGGAGAGGCGCTGGAAGACCGCTGAGGGCCAGTTTCTCCACAGCCCTGTGCCTTAGTTCCTTGTTTGTCAGGGAGGACTAATAATAGCACTGATCTCAGCTGTTTCTGACGACTGCATGAGTTAATATTATACATGCAAAACAATTCTGACATGGCCAGGCCTGGCACTTAGTAAGCGCTCAGTGAATGTTAGCTATCATAATAATTAGTAGTCACAGTATTAGCATTAGCAAGATTTATGGATTTAAAATTCCTGCTTACTAGAGTATTGAGTCAGAAAGATGGAAAAGAAATTTTTTAACTGTCTTCTTCGGTGAGACTGGTTACTAAAAGTCAGTTTCTAAGCAAAATGATGAGAGTGACTGTGGCCCCCAAAATTTCTCCTTTTTAGAAGGAGTCCAAAGCAATCTCTACAATCTTAGTCTTAGAATGTATTGAGTTACCTGGTAATGTTTAGAAAACAAAGGAAAATGGGTTCCTCATCTACTCCCTTCTGCATCCCCCTCTAGAAAAATAAAGATATTATATTCCTTTTCCAAAGATCGCTATATAATATTTAAAACAATTTTCAGCTAGTTATTCTGACAAGTTCATAACTATATGGTTCAGATAATAAAAACATTTTCTGATATTTAAAATGAATTGAATGCTTCAGTCAGCTTAGCAGACACATCCCTGAGTCGTTGGTTTACAATCTGATGCCAACTACCACTTACTGAGGATTAACAATGTGCTACGCAAGATTAAATTATTTAATTCTCATAATACTCCCAATGACATATGCATTGTCTCCATTTTACAGTTGAAAGAAACGAGGCTCAGAGAAGTCAAGCGACTTAGGAGCAAATGACTAATGGTGGTTTCAGGACTGGGATTCAGGTCTGTTCACCATCATTTAGGGCTTGCATCCCATGCTTTCCTGCTTTAGTGGGAGCTATAATGTCATTCGAGGTTATAGCTCTGCCTTAGCCTTACCCATGAACCTGGGCCTCAGAGCAGAGCACCAGGGTGGGATGTTCTGCTCCCTGTAAATTCCTGCTGGCCCGTCCTACCTGGAAACCCAGATAGTGAGAAAAGAAGCCTTGGGCACTTGCGCATGAGTGTGCATGACAGTGTGAGCAGGGCTAACCGGTGGCCTCAGAGCCCGCAGAGAAAGCACAGTGCCTTTTCCTTTGCCTGGGACTGCTCCCTACCCCAGTCCCTTCTTTCTTCCTTCTACCCCCTCCTCTATTACTGGTAAAACCTATCCTTCTGCTACATTTTACCACCTTTTCTACCTCCTTTTGTGCACCAGCATAATCATGTCTGTTGGCCTATAGGTCATGTTGGGGAAGCACTGAATTAACACATAGTAGGTCTCTAAGACATGCATGTATAAATGATGAATATAATTGGAAATTTCTTTTATTGTAGGTTCCTTTCTTTAGGGCAAGAACTTTGATTTATCCTACTACAACCTGGAATAGTGCCTGGCCTAGAGTAGGTCTCAAAGAGTCTCAGTTATTGAATGTTTGGCACAAAGGAGCAGTCTTTTACATCTTGACTATTCCTGAGGGCTGGTGTTTCTTATTAAAACAACTGAGATATGTAAAGTCAGGGGAGACTTGGAGAAAGTTTCTGAGGAGGACCAGATTCAGTTTGAGAGGAAGGCAGGAGGGGAAGGGAGCTGTCTTTGCTGGGAGCACCTGGGGAGGGGAGGAGGTGTTTATGGAGGTGCTCCCCAAGTGACAGAGGTCCTTATGGGGCAACACATCCAGGGAGGGTGGATACTGCTTTAAGAAATGAGCTCATGACAGCCCCCAGAGAGTCCTGAGGAGCCCCAACTTCACGTTGCCATGGAGAGTCTCATTGCTACATGACAACAGATTTCCTCAGCCGTCATCTAACTTAGGACAACAGAGCTCTGAGAAGGGGAAGGAAGGGTTGGCTCCAGCCCTACTGAGTCACTGCGGTTCACTTTTTTGCTATCTGTCCATTACATTTCTTTAGAGAGTCTCAGGACTGTTCCTCACATTCCCTCTCTGAGAATATTTTCAGTTATGGGATTCAACGTTGAATACAGTGTCTCCCCATAGGATCATGTGGCCTCCAGTTCTGACCATCTCTCCCACCGACTCACTGCTCTCTTTGTTTTTCTTGACGCCTGAGAGCTGTGTACTTTGGTGCTATTCCGCACGAGCAATTTTAACTTTGTCTTTCTGCCCTGGCCAGCCGTGGCTCCCTCTTATGTCCATCTCAGCTCAATATCACATTCACTCAAGCCATGTTTTTGTAACCTGGCCCTGACACTCTCATAACTAATTTATTCATCTCTCACCTTGAAGTCTCAGTCCAGTCCTGGGCACAAGACAGGATGAGTCTTGTATGGAGTTTTGAGTTTGACAGTTGAAGACTTGAGATTTCTAAAACCAAATTCACATGTGATCCAGGGCTCTCAACACTACAAGGACATGTAGTGACAGCCCCCGGGTGTATTGCTGAACAAGTTACATGCAAAACACACAACTGTTAGGTGCCCTTTGAAGGCGAGCTCTGACATATTTACTTACTCCTTTGAATCCTTAAATTCAGACCATAGGAAAGGTCACCCCCAATTGGGCCCATGGTGCATTCAAGTCAGGTCGTAACTATAACAGCCAGTATCTAAAGTACCGGCATTCTGTTAAGCACTTCTCAAGTGTTTTCTTATTTAATATGGTTGTTCTTGTAACAATCAACAATTATCTTTTTATAGATAAATCTAGAACTTGGGGGGACAAACTTAATTTGCCCAAAGCCATCTATCTTGCATGCTACAGGAAAGGACTTGAAACCAGGGAAGCCCAGACCCAAGCTTTTAACCAATTGCACTCTGGAACTGAGGCTTTTTAAGGGAGAATTGTATTATATGAAGGGAACTAACCGCATAAGATTGGGATTGGGCTCCCCAAAACACTGTTTAGTTCTCAGAACAACCATGACAATGTTATTATCTCTAAGTTAATTAAGTTTCCCTTAAACCTTAGCCTTCTGCTTGCACAATGTCTTGAGTAAACTGGTTTTAATTATATTGGTATCCAAGTTCTTCCTCTTACTTGAAGTATCACCAGTCTTTAAAGAACAGTGCTTAATTCTGATCTCCAAGATTTGTAAATTCTTATTTCCCCTCACAGAAACTTCTGCTTTTCTTTAGATTTATTATATCATGCTTTAAGGCCTCATCTTTCCAGGCCAAAAGTCATGTTTTCAGTGTTTTTGTAAGGGACCTTCCTGACCCCTTGCTCCAGGCAAATCAGCAGTTCTAGACTGTTCCTTGTCTATGCCTTCAGTTTCCCATGACCTTTGAAACTGAAACAGCCTTCCCCTTTCCCACCTATTCCTTATTTCCTCAAAGCCAAAATCTACACTTGAGGACTGGCTCAAGGATGACCCCCCTCCTTATAGCCTTTTTTAAGCTCCCAGATGGAAGTGGTTTCACTCTCGTGTGAAATAACCACAGGATTCTATACCCTTCGATCCTTTGTAGGGTTCATTTCACTTTCCCTACTGGATTTTAGTTAGGCAAAATCTTTCATATTTTTCCTTTTAGATTATTGCTACTTGAGGGCAGAGTCTGTATCTACTTTCTAGGGACTTGTATTAAATTAGGTACTCATGTATTGGTTCAATGCATGAATGAATATATAAATTATGGTCTTGCTTGATTTTTTTTCTGGAACATTTCTCTTGCTTTATCAGAATTAGATAGTTCTAACTGCTAGGCAGGGCTTCCCAGGTGGTGCAATGATATAGAATCCGCCTGCCAGTGCAGAAGATGTGGGTTCAATCCATGCGTCAAGAAGATCTCCTGGACAAGGAAATGGTAACCCACTCCAATATTCTTGCCTGGGAAATCCCACGGAGAGAGGAGTTTGGCAGGCTACAGTCCATGGGGTCTCAAGGAATTGGACACAACTGAATGACTAAGCATACATGTACAACTGCTGGGAGCATTCCCTGAGATAGATTAGTGAGGATTTACACTAGGCTAAGATAACATTTTATAGTTTGTATCTGACAATTTCGAACATTTTATTAGTCATTTAAAACTGCAGGAGCATATTGATGGGCGAAGTAAGACAGAGAAAGACAAATACTGTATGATATCACTTATATATATATATAGAATTGTAAGAAATACAACAAACTGGTGAATACAACAACAAAAAAGAAGACTCGCAGATACAGAGAACACACTAGTGGTTATTAGTGTGGGGGTTGAAGGAGCCATATAGAGATGAGGACCAGGGGTGTATGAACTGCTGGGTGTAAGACAGACTCAGGATGTACTGTACACACAGGAGAATATAACCAATATTTTCTAGTAACTAAATGAAGTGTAACCTTTAAAAATTGTGTAAAGTTTTCTTAAATTAAATAACTAAAAATTCAGTAGTACCTTGAATTGAAGTGTTCTTGAAAAGACTGAGACCTTTCCTGGATCAGAACAAGGAGCTCTGTACTTGTCTTTGCAGAATGGAGTGTGGCTATTTCCCTCATAAATACATTACTTTGCTTAAGTTTAATCTGAAAATATCTTACATGCTAGTTGAATATTGCACTGGGCACTCTTTCAAATCATATGCCTTACACAGATGTTATCATTTGCTCCTTGTGCCCGTAAAATCTCAAAATGATAGACACCTTTGTGGCCAAAGGAAATGAGCATCTTAATTCGTTTCTCCTAAAATGTAAAGTCTGCAATGAGTTGGCCTGAATTTCTGGCCAGCACTGACAGGCAGAACGCTGCTGAGTAACTGGCTAAACTCTCATTCCCTGCACATGTACCATGAGTATTTTGACAAATAGCATTCAAAATATATTGTTTACCCATGTGCAACTGATGTACAGAAAATTGAAAGGCACAGTTTGCAAGAGTTTTAGGGCAGTAAGAGCTGCCTTTCAGATCAAAAGTTGTTCCTTTTAGCGAGATCTGAGGGTATGCCCAGAAGAAAAAGAAATCATGATTATCTAATCATGTTACTAGTAATCTAATAGTTACTGCTGCTGCAACCATATTATGTTACCTATGTGAATACCTTCTTTTGAGGCGATCATGCATGCCTAGTCACTTCAGTTATCATAGCATTTGCAAAATGAAGGCTTTCAACCTATTTTAATTTCTAATCTATTTTGCCACCATATAAAAAAAGTTTTCCCTCTGTCATATAGATCAGGATTCCAAAGCCACTCCAGGAGCAGCAGAATTTAAAGGTTAATGTGCCTGGGTAACTGCCTAGGGGGCTTCTTGGCATATTACAGACTCGCAGGCCCCACCTCAAACCCACTAATTCAGCATCCCTGGGGGTGTGGACCACAATGTATTTTTTAAATGCCCTTTTATGATTCCCATCAGCTGTCCTGGGTCCACAGACTTTGAGAAAAAAATCGGAAATGGCAAAGGGAGAAAAATTGTGGGGGAGTTGTCCCAATATCCGGGGCCAACAGAATAGAAAGGCACTTACTTCCTGTGAGTTATGGGGTCATCTGCACCCTGCTTAACAACTGATCTCCTTGCCTGGGTCAAAATGTGTAATGGAAATGCCACGGGCACAAAAAGACCAGGGTCCCTGTCCAGCCAGCTGTGAGATTTTAGGGAAGTTCTTTACCTTACAATCACCATTCATGAAATGAGAGGTGGGCCTGATTATCTCCATGGTGCTGGACGACTCACCCACAATCTTTCTCCCTTTTCCATTTCATTCCTTTCATATGCACCTCAGCTCTCTGGGGCCAAATTCTGTTTCCTTGTTCACCTTAAGGAGTGGCAGGTGGATACTTCCTGCCTTCCCCTCCTCAGCAAACACCGTGGCAGGTGGCAGCCTTTGTTGGATCACAGTTTGGGGAGCCCGCATTCACATTTGTAGGCCAGAAATCACTGATGACTATGACATTTCTTGTTTATTGATATGACAGGAGATATTTCATTTCCCATCAGCCACATCCTGATTACTTAGTAGCCAGCCATGAACGTGAAGCTATAAAGCAGTGGCTTGCAAGCTAGGTCCCTAGACCAAATCTGGTCTTCTGCCTGTTTTTTAAAAATTTATTAATATTTTATTGAAGTACAGTTGATTCACAATGTTGTGTTAATTTCTACTGCGCAACAAAGTGATTCAGTGTTATATATATATATATATATATGTATATACACATCCATTTTCATATTCTTTTCCATTATGTTTTATCACAGGATATTGAATATAGTTCCTTGTGCTATACAGTAGGTTCTTGTTGCTTATCCATTCTCTATATAATAGTTTGCATCTGCTAACCCCAAACTCCAATTCCACTCCTCTCTCACGCCCCCTCCCACTTAGCAATCACAAATCTGTTCTCAATGTCTGTGAGTCTGTTTCTGTTTCATAGATAACATCATTTGTGTCATATTTTAGAATCCACATATAAGTGATATCATATGGTGTTCATCTTTTCTGACTTAATTCTATGTATGATTATCTCTAGGTCCATTCATGTTGCTGCAAATCTCTCTGTGTTTTGTATGACTCATTAACTAAGAATGATTTTTATATGTCTAATTACTGAAAAAAATTAAAAGGAACAAATTTTATGACACATGAAAACTATATGAAATTTAAGTTTTAGATCCACAAATAAAGGTTTATTGGAACATAGTCCTGCCCATTCGTTTACATGCTGTCTAAGGCTATTTTTGTACAACAGCAGAGTTGACTGGTTGTGACAAACACTTTGTTTGGCCTGCAAAGCTTGAATATTTACTCTCTGGTTCATTATAGGAAAAGTTTACAGGCCCCAAAGAGGAAGCGTGAGAGCTGGCCCTGGAGGACTGGCTGCCTCTGGCTCTGTGCCATTTGCATATCAGTAGGGCTTAGCTGAGGTTTGGCTGAGTTGATTTAGCAAGCTTCAATCCAAAGAGATTCCGGCAGGGGACTTCCCTGGTGGTCCAGTGGCTAAGATTCTGAGCTAAGCTCCCAATGCAGGGGACCTGGGTTTGATCCCAGGTCAGAGAACTAGATTGCATGCCATAACTAAACGAACCTGTGTGCCACAATGAAGACAAAGATCCCACAAGCCTCAGCTAAGACCTGCTGCAGCCAAATAAATAAACAACGAAACAAAGAGAGAAGGGCTGGACAGTCGAGGTACAAGGAGGCGCCAACACAACAGAGTACGGATGGAGACGATGGAACAGAAAGGAAAGTCAGGCAGGCCTACAGGGCTTGGACCAAAGTGAGACAGTCTAGAGGTAGGATACTAGACAGGACCAGGATTGGAAGGGGTACCCCATTCAAGAAGGGGTTCTAAAATGGGCTTGGCCAACTTTAGAAGACTGATCCATTTTGCTATGGAAGAGATTGCTTTCTTCTACTTTTTGGCTGTGTTGCGTGGCATACAATATCTTAGTTCCCTGACCAGGGATCAAACTCCTGCTGCTTACAATGGAGGCATGGTGTCTTAAACACTGGACCACCAGGGAAGTCCCTACTGTGGAAAGAATTGGATTTGGGCCTTAACTGAAATGAGGACATAAAAAAAAACAGTGATTATCTGCTCCTATTTGCTGCTTCCTCACCCTTAAAGGCCTGCTCTTATCTGGAAGTGAGCTTATTTAGCCTCTTTCTAAGTCCATTACTTAACCTGCATCCTCGCTTGACTGTCATCTCAGGCTCTGGATTTGGATTTTTTGGTTGGTTAATTGGTTTTCCTCTTGCCCTGGCTGGGTGTGTGGATGATTGAGGGGCAGTCTAGCCCAGGGTCTTGAGTTTAGGGGACCTTTCCAGAACTGTAATTACCTGGGATGTAGCTCCATCAAAGGCTTGTTTTGATCCATCAACCCCTCATCCTGGCCCAACCCTATCAGTTCCTGTAAGTCACCTTTGGGCAAAATAAAGATAACATTTATTAATTTTTTTCTTTTAAACAATTGGAAAAATATGACCAAGCCTTTGAGGGGGAAAAAACCTTTCCCTGACCTCTTTGATCCATTTCCTTGTGAGTTACAAATTCCTGGTAGTATTTCTTTAATGTGGTAGCATTTTTTGCTGTATTATTCCATAATTGCTCTCTTAGCCCTTTTGATCCAATCATTTCTGCTTTCATTCATTTTTTAAGAAATTCTTTTAAGTGCTTTCTTTTCCATCAGCTTATTTTAGTTCAAGAAATAGTACTGTGTTGTGGGGAGGGTGCTATTGTATTTGTTCCATTTTTGCAGATGCAGAAACTGAGGCCCAGAGATGTCATGCAAATCTTGTTACACAGCTAGTTGGTGGCCAACCTGAGCTAGATATAAAGTCTTTTGAATGCTGGGTTCATGATCTTCCTGCAGCATTTTACTGGCTGCCTGTTATTCTTACACTCTTCTTTCCTTGTCTCAATAATCTTTCCTCTCAACTCATTCTGACTTCAGTCTGTATCTTCTCCACCTCCAGCCTCTTCCTCCCTCCCAGCCACATTTACATCACATGTTCTCTGAAGCAGCCACACTCATCTCTGGCCCCCTCAGCATCGCTCTTTGCTGGATCAATGGGACCACATTATTGAGAGTCCCTCTCTGCCCTTTATGCCCTTGGTCTTACTTTATACTCTGATCCCACAAGCTTTTGAGCCACAACACACTAGATGGTATAGGAAAGAAGATGACTTTGTCTGCCCTGAGAGAGAACATCAAACCTGAGATGCCCAGAGCTGAGGTTTCTAGCCAGGGTTCTCTTCAGCCCTAAAGCACCCCCAAGATGCTGGAAATTTTTCAATGCATTCAAAGGTCAATGTTAGTTACCTTGATTTTTTAAAATCATAAATGATAGAGTGGGAAGATACTTCAGACATTCTGTCATCCACCCTTTTCTTCATAGGTGAGAACACCGAGGCCGAAAGAGATGTGTGAAATTCACCCCTCCACTCTGTGTTTTAACATTCGGAAATGAGCATCATAAAATCTTGTAATGATAGGGACATTTCAGTGGTAAGAATTTGGACTCCCATGTCTAAGACCTTACCAGATGGTTGCTTGCCTAGACTACTGGAATATTATCAGACCAGGAAGGACAAGGAAACATGAGAATCAAACTATACAAAATTTTTCTTCTGCAATTTATCTCTGTATATTGTTGAAGTAGATAGTAGCTTCACTCTTTAAGTTTTCTGTACATCTCTGAAATGTTAGCTAGTCATTTGTTCATTGATTTACTCATTTAACTAACATTGGTTAGGCCATCTCTATGTGTCAGATATTTTTCTAGAAATGAAAGTTATAATCCTCCCCATTAATCCTCCCCTTACAAAGCTAACCATCTGCTTGAAGGGAAGGACACACCAGCAGGCACTGTTATGTAGCATGAGAGGTAAGCCCGGGGTGCAGGGGACACTCAGAGCAGACACCCCAAGACCTGGGAGGTAAGCCCATGGCGGGGTAGTCAGGAATGATTTACACAAGGAGGTAATTGAGTTCTAGGTGGAATTTGGAAGGACAGATAGAAATGAGCTACTCTTTCATTTATTCAATAAATACTGCACCAGGCAGTGTGATAAGGCAGTGAGAAACAAATATTACAAACATGCTGGGAAGAAATAAGAAGAGGGCTGATATAGAGGGCAAGGAGGGGGCACATTAGAATGATCGGCCTCTGAGAAGCCTATGTTAGGTAAGACCGGAAAGATAAGAAGGAATTAACCATGGCAAGATAGGGAAGAGCCTGGAAAGTGAGGGGTGGGGTGGGGGTAGAAGGTGCAAAGGCCCTGGGGCAGAAAACTGCCAAGACTGTATAGTAACTGCAAAAAGGCCTTTGTGTCTGATGCAAGGTGACTATGAAAAGCAAAGATGCATGATACACTCTGGGGAGGAAAGCAGGGGCTAGTGCATTCAGGACTTGGTAGGCTAAAGTAAAAATGGGCAGCAGGGACTCTCCAAGCAGGAGTAGCCCATGTAGAAGCCTACAAATGTGAAAACAGTTGACAGTTGGAGGAACTGGTATGTGAGCATGATAGCCTAGAGCACAGCAGCGTACACTCCATGCACAGCATGAGCTAGGTACCTAGAAGCCTTGGTCATTCCTAATCTGGGTCTTACAAACCTTTTGAACAGACTAAAGCCATTGATCATCTCCCTGAATCATTTGGATGGCTGTGGTCCAACCTTTCTCATCAGCTGCTGGAGGCACAATTTCAGAGAGCAAACTAGAGAGAGCAGCTCACCCAGTGTACCAAGAGGGATGAAAACAAACTCTGCAGTCCCTGGGAGATGAACAGAAATTCAGAAACGGAGAATGGCAAGGACAGCTGGCCAGCAGGGAGACAGGCAAATGGCCAATGGTTCGTGTTTGGATGACGAGGAAAGGAAGAATAAAATGCAAGAGAAAACAAGGACCCTCTCTTCAAAGAGCTGGGAAACACCCTCTGCTTCCCTTCACTTCCCAGCTGGGGAGGGTAGCAGCAGCAGGACAAGAGGTCAGGAGGAAGCTTTTAGTCCCGGACACCCTGCCTGCTCCCAGGAGACCTGTTGGGGTGGATGTCACTGGGCCGGATGCCGGAAACGGGACACACAGGATGCGGTGCCCAGGCCCCTGCCGATGCCAGGGCCTGCCCTAAAGAACTGGACATCGGCAAACAGAAAACCATTCAGGCCCTGTGGCAGGCGGGGTTTCCATGGCAACCAACTGGTTTCCCCCAGCTGCTACCCATTCCTTCCCTTCCTGGATTAAACTTTGCATTGGATCACTTTAAGTAAAGTATAGGTTGGATAAGAGGTGCAGTGGGTATGGAAGGTGGTGTTGAGTATGGGAAGAAGAAATCGGGTTTTCCTATTAAGTCTGAGAATTAAAAGCAAGTGGAAGTCTAGGCAGAGATGTAATCAGGCTGTGTTTGGGGGTTTTTTTTTGAGCCTGACTTTGCTTCCAGCACTGGCACTTGCCCGATGCTTTTTTATAGCCAAAGGCCACTGGTCTCTGCTTCCTCTTGGCCCTTCCCTAGCCATCAGTCTTGCCTGCTGGAAGGGCCACTCTGCTGCCAATATTGTTCCCAAGCCCAAGCTGGCTAAGGTCCCTCTGCCCCTTTTCAGTGGCTGACAGATTAAGGGAAAGGGACCCTGAGAATATTAAAGAAAGTCGACTCCTGGATTCCACCTCCAAGTTCAGGAGCCATTAAGCCTTGGGTGGAATTTTAGAATCTGCTCTTTTCACAAGAACCCTCATCTATGCAGATTTTGATGTAGGCTGAATAGGTAGTAAAACAAAAACAAAAACAAAAACACTGCTCTCAGGGATCACCTAGATTGGAATATAGCCCAAGCCAGGGGATAAACAGACTTCCAAGCACATAGCTGGATTCAGGCTATAGGGTGTATATTCCCCAGGCCATTCAGAGCTGCTGAGTATCCTTCAGCATCTTTAAGCTGACATTATAACTTTTCAAAACAAGGAGGTTCTAGGTCATCACCTGGTGAAATGTATGTTCCATTCCTTCTTTCAAAATGATTCCAGAGTCTCTAAGAATAGCAGAGTTCATGCCATGCTTGACTTAGATTTAAGTGGGTTCACTGGCTGTCATTTCTGATTCAAATGACCCAAATAAGACCCAGAGGAAGTCACATGAAGTGAACCAGAAAATGAACAGAAATGAGCATGACCAAAACGCTGGGAGGAATTCCTCTCATGTTGGAAACAGAGGAAATGTTTGTGTTGACCTTGCTTTCCTCTCCAGTGCTGATTAGTTTTAAGTGGAGTTGTTTTTATTTTTGTGTGCAGTGAATATATTTTGCTTTGAATCTCTCCTAGCCCTTAGTTTCTCTGCCATTTAAGGCAAAGAAATTAAGGAAATTCTTAAAGAAACTGACAGACAAGAAACACAGAGTAAGGAAGAAGTGGGAGGTGATTGAATCTCTGTTCTAGAGACAAGATGAGTGGTGGCTTGCGGAGGAAATGTGCCAGCTTCATATAGTAAAAGTTAGCATATAGAGATTTCCCAGAATGGACCATCCACTGCTCAATACTCATGTGTCAGAGAACTAAAATTACCCTGGATGTGTTCTGGATGTGTTTTTAAAAAGGGTAATATCATGCCACATTTTTTTTGTATCCATTATAGTATTCAGCATGATGTTGGCTAACTAGTAGGTATTCAAAAAGTCAATGTTAATTTGTGGACTTTAAGAGGTAATATGGAGCAATATGCATTCTGCAATGCATATAGTAAAGTGTTTAACAAGACTTATAAGTAAATGTTTTTTGGAAGCTAATTTCTAGCTGCATTCTCTACAGTGTTCTTGCTGTGAATGCAGGAGATACTTATTCTATGATATGCCTATACACTGTTAGTAGGACATGTGATGAAATGTTTCTTTCCATCTAAAAAAAATAAAAAAAAGAAGTAATTTTGATGGTTCTAATGCCTGATCAGGCTATCTTCAGGTCACGTCTGCTGGATAATGCCCTGGGGTCGAGACGACAAAGGAAGAGAACCGCAGTGTTTCTTCTGAGTGTTTCTGTGTCCTCGCAGTATTGATAACTCTCCAGAGAGACTGGCCCAATACGAGCCTTCAGAGGCATCTGTAAGACTGTGTTTGATCACAAGTTAGGCTTCTGAGTTGAAGAATTAAATAAGAGAGGTACAGAAGAGTGCTAAAGACCAAAGAAGTTTCTGGCCCCCACTCCCTCAGCTGGAATTCCAGCACTACCATTTATTAACTGCATTACATCATACACACTACTTAACCAGTCCTCATCTGTAAAATGGGAATTGTAATAGAATATCATAGGGTTACTGTTGAGGATTAAATGAGAGAACACACTTAAAAAGCATTTAGAAAATAGCCTGATGCATAGTAAGAATTCAATAACATTAGCTATTATTAGTATTATCGAACAGTGATCAGAACTGGATTGGCTCATAAACAAAGGCTCAGGACTATGACCACAGCTCAGACCCCTCAGAGACACTCAGGTGAGATTCTGCCTGGTCTGTGTCTCCTATCAGGCTACTTTCTTTCTTTCTTTTTTCTCAGGCTACTTTCTACACCTGAATTTGTCACTGAATCACAGAACATAATGATATCAGATACCCAAACATGAGGATTCTTTGCCCTTGTTTCTGTTTCAGTCTCATTTCTAACAGTTCCATTCTGTACAAATGTCCTGTCCACATTCTTACTGAGCCTCTAGATCATCTAGAACCTGAATAAGGAAGGAAAAGAGGGGAGTGGCACATAGCAAAACGTCTGCTCTAGAAATCACAGTTAAGTTACGTGAATGCAAATGGGGGTGTTTGAATGAGGGAAACAAGGGAGTCAGAGCAAATCTCTTCTGTTTTCCACTAACAGATGCTAAAATGTAGCCCTCGGAGAGAGGAGTCAGCTAGTTTCTAAGGGAAGCTGGGTCCTGCTCCTAGGAGTAAGGATCCAGGGAAACATCTCAACAGGTTTTGAAGTCTGGCAGTCTTAGAACATTATTCTAACCTTTGAAAACTTTCAGAGTCAGCAAAAGAGAGCCAGAGAAGTCAGCCACCGCACAGTTTTGGCCATAGGATTTTTGAACCATTGTCTCCAGGTCTTTTATGGACAACAGTAGCTTCATAGCTTTCTTCCCTCTGCTGCTGGTCCAACGTGAACATGACACAGTAAATGCCAGGGGAGAAGCATAAGTGTGTACCTATATTTAAAATAACATCAGGACTTCCCTGGGGTCCAGTGATAAGCCTTTTCAACGTAGGGGATGCTGGTTCAATTCCAGGTCGAGGAGCTAAATCCCACATGCCTCTCAGCCAAAAAACCAAAACATAAAACAGAAGCAATATTGTAATAAACTCAAGACTTTAAAAATTGTCCATATAAAAATCTTAAAATAAAATAAAACAGCGTCTGAATATATGCTCTGTTGCTTCAGTCATATCAGATTCTCTGCAACCCCAGGGACGATAGCCCACCAGGATCCTCTGTCCATGGAATTCTCTGGGCAAGAATACTGGAGTAAGCTGTCATTTCCTTCTCCAAGGGATCTTCCCGACCTGCATCGCAGGGAGATTCTTTATCATCTGAGCCACCAGGAAAGCCCCATCTGAATATATACAGACAATGAAATATTATGAAGCCTTAAAAAGGAAGGGAATTCTGACATGGGCTACAAGATGGATGAACCTTGAAAACATGCTAAGTGGAATAAGCCAGTCTCAAAAGAACAAAAGTACACTTGCATGAAATAGTTAAACTCACAGAGACAAAAAAGTAGAATGGTGGTTTCCAGGGGCTGGAGGGAGAGATGAATTAGAAGCTGTTGTTTGAGTACAGAGTTTCTCTTTGAGATGATGAAAAGGTTCTGGCGATGGATGGTGGTGATGGTTGCCCATCAATGCAAATCTACTTAATGCCACTGAACTGCACAATTCAAAATGGTTAAAATGGTAAATTTGATGTTGCGTACATTTCACTGCAATAAGAAACCACACGAAGCAGGAAGAAAAATGAGGTCCAAGTGGTGGCTGAAGTTTCTGCTCCAAACCCTGTTATGTGAACGCTGCCAGTTTCCAGCCTTGTAGGCAGATGTCACCCAGATGTATTTCAGTGGATGCCATCATCGGAGGGATGCAGAATCTGCTCTCACCTTCTGGTTTGCCTCACTAGTTCTGATGCCTCCTTCTCCTGAGAGTTCTACTAAGACGGTGGAAGGAACAGAAGGAGGAAAACACGACTGAAGCCCAGGCATATTCTTGCATAGCATAGTGAACTTCCTAAGAGAAATGTAGGTTCTTGGAGTCATGGGGTTTATGCAGTGGGTAACTAGAAGCATTTCTCTTCAGTCCCCTAAATAAACAATAGATTTGTCACTTCCCAACAGCGAGTCTTGAAGATAGTGTAACCAAACTTCAATTTTACATTTCAGTAGCTTTCAAATTATTTTGATTGCCACCCCACAGGAAGAAATGCATTTTACATCAAGACACAATGTGTGCTTTCATACTGTAGAATTTATATAACTGAAACAACAGTTTTGCCAAATAATTCTTGCCCTTGTTTCATGTAGAGGACTGGAATGTTGAGCCTTCTCTCCTCTGTTCTTTTCTATTGTGTTGCACTTTTTGATGTTGTTGTTGTGACATTGTTAACTATTTACTGAATGATGCAGTGATAACAATGGAAAACAACACAGAATCCATGCTCTGCTACTGGGGGTTTGCTTTTTTCTTTTTCTTCTTGGCAATTTCTCAAACTATTAGGAGGCTATTTCACCACAAAGGAACACGGTCTTTAAAGCCCCTGGACAGTTTCACAATGATGATAAAAAATTATAATTAAAAACAATGAATTGTAGAACTAGGATTGTTTTATGCAAATTTCCCTTTAAAGTGCTAATTGTACTGCATTAAATTTGTTTGGAACCCTCTAATGCATCTTGATCTACAGCTCAGAAAATACTGTAGTATATCTGCCTCTCTGGGTTTCCCAGGTGGTGCTAGTGGTGAAGTACCTGCCTGCCAAGGCAGGAGACAACAGACGTGGGTTCAATCCCTGGGTCTGGAAGATCCCCTGGAGGAGGGCATGGCAATCCACTCCAGTATTCTTGCCTGGAGAATCCCATGGGCTTAGGAGCCTGGTGGGTTAGTCAATGGGGTTGCAAAGAGTCAGACACAAATGAAACAACTTACCATGCATGCACACATATCTACCTCTCTAGCCATTGGGTTAATATGAAATGGCTTGTTCCAGGGAGCTGACTATAGGTAAGAATCTCAGATAGCAAGAGGAGTCTTCAGGTCAGTTTCTTTTCAGTTTCAGAGGGGAAAAGCCTGATGTAATGCAGGAACTGATTGCAAAATAAGTGTGTAGGAGCCACAGGCAAGGCTCAGCAGGAGAGGTTTGGATCATGTGTCTGCCCTTCAGCAGAAACAGTGAATATGGGCATCAGCAAAGTTGCCCCTTCTCGGACATCATCGCAAACAATTATCAAATCAAACCTAATTTGGGTGATTAGGGAAAAGGCAAGAACAGGTAACCCTGGAGTCTTGCTAAGCTTTGTAGTCAGGAGTCCACAGACTATGTGCCATTTTTTCAGAGGGAAATTAAAAGTCAGGTAAAGTTTGAGGGCACATGTGGTGTCACTTGGATTTTTTAAAGCTTCCAAGACTCAATTACTATCTCATTTCTGGGCCCATCTTTCTTGCCATGCTGTATAGGGACCTGGGAAAGAGAATCTTGAAAACTTATGCCTGTTTTCTGTTTTGGTGGATTTTTCTGTGCATGTGAGAGAGTTCTGAATGAAGGTAGCCCCACTATGGGAGTGTGTACTTACTGGCTTACTGACTACTTATAGTCCAATCTGAGATGAGCGGAATTAACATCTATTGAGACCATATGGGAAAGCACATGTTGTGATAATAAGGTACTGCACACACCATAAAAACACCTATTATTTTTGCCAGATATGTTGAGATGATTCATTTTCGAGGGCTCAGAGACTAAGCTAAGAATTTATTTCCCCCTCAAAAAAGAAAAACAAAACCAAAACAAAACAAAGCCTATCTAAACAGACTCCAGAATACTCTCTAATGTGGTATAGATGTTTAAGAAAGTCATCCAGAGCAGAAACCAACACAACAATGTAATGTAATTATCCTCCAATTGAAAAAAAAAAAAGTCATCCAGCATCCAACACACTTTGTTTAGGGCTTTCTCAAGCTTCTAAAGTCAGCTTCTATATCCTTTCCTACTCGGGGTTTCCCTAGTAGCTCAGCTGGTAAAGAATCCACCTGCAATGCAGAAGACCCCAGTTCGATTCCTGGGTTGGGAAGATCTTCTGGAGAAGGGATAGGCTACCCACTCCAGTATTCTTGGGCTTCCCTTGTGGCTCAGCTGGTAAAGAATCCGCCTGCAACGCGGGAGACCTGGGTTTGATACCTGGTTTGGGAAGATTTCCTGGAGAAGGGAACAGCTATCCACTCCAGTATTCCAGCCTGGAGAATTCCATGGACTGTATAGTCCATGGGACCACAAAGAGTCAGACACGCCTGAGCAACTTTCAGTTCACTCACTTCTCAAAGATGTGCCTAATATGAAGGGAGGTGGCCCCTCTCTGCTCCCTCATGTATTGGTTCTCTTGGGCAATAACAAGACTGTGACCTCCACCGTGTAAAGAAAACTGCCACGATCAGAGTCCATAGGACACATTACCGATACCAAACAATTCAGGTTGTCATCTTCTTTAGTTTCAGTGATGGAATGTCCCATTGGAACAATGTTTAAAGATCATCTTTTTCCAGTTCCCTCAATATATCATCCCAAGTCACCTGGAATACATGGGAATGGACTTTACATCCAAGCTCACCTCCTCCAAATCAATTCAACTCATCCTTTCCATTTTCTAAATCCCAATACACAGGTGGTCCTCACCACAGAGTTCCACTCATCATTTCTCTCTGTTTTCTCCATGTGTACAGCATGCCATGTTTCCACTTACATTACAATTTCCCTCTCTGGCCTTCCCCCTCTTTCTTCCCCAGCGCATGGCACTGGGCTCTGTTTGTCGACTGACCCCACAAAGTCTCTACTTAGTACGTGTTCATTCAGACAGGAGAATAAGCTGTGGAAGGTGTGGCTGAATCTTCTCCTAAGACAAAGTTCAGCCAAATGTGTGAATTTCAGATTCCTATCTGACTATGTGAAAGAGACTTTGCTGAATATTCCAAGATATTGCCTGTAATTAGCAAAGTGTGTTGATTATGGCACCTTGAGCTGCCTGAAAGAAATTGCACGCTCAAGCAGGCTTAATGCATGTATTGCCTCACATAACTTAAAATCCAGAGATGGCTTGGTTTCCAGGAGAGATATGGTTCAGTGATGCTCAGTAATGTCATTAAGGACAAAGGTTGCTCCAGCCCTTCCATTCTGCTGTCTTTAGCCTCGGCTTCACTGCAAGGTTGGTTATTCTCAGCACAATGACTGCCCCTACATATCAGGCTATGTGCTCCTTGTTCATGCCCACCAGGAGAGAAATGAATGAAAGTAGCTTCTCCCCAAAGCCCACTCCTTTAGTCTTACTGGGCCACAGTAATTCATGTGTCCACCACTGGCTCAATGACAGTTGACAGAGGAATGCTATACGCTAGTTGGTGTAAATCAAGGCTTCTATGTAGCAGCAGTATTGATAGTTTGAATGGATTGTTCTTTGCTGTCAAGCCATTCTATACATTATAGGATATTTAGCATCACCCTTGGGCTTTATAATTCCCCATCACTACAAGTCATGAGAATTAAAAATATCTCCAGACACTGCCAAATGGGGAGGGGGGGTGATGGGGTAATCACTCCTGGTTGAGAATCACTGATATAAAACAATCAAGCTACTTATTGGCTCTGTGCCTCAGTTTTCTCATCTGTAAAATAGGAATCATAGCAGTAGCTGTCTCATATGATCATTATGAGAATTAAATTAGTTAATTTATTGGTTAATTTGTTAAGCCTGGTGGCTCAGTGGTAAAGAATCTGCCAGCCAAAGCGGGAGACACAGGTTCAATTTCCTGGTCTGGGAAGATCCCACATGTCTTGGAGCAACTAAGCCCGGGCTCCACAGCTATTGAGCCTATGTTATAGAGCCCGCGCTCCACAAGAGAACCTACCACAGTGAGAAGCCCACACACTGTAATGAAGAGTAGCTCCCACTCACTGCAACTAGAGAAAAGTCTGTGTGTGTAGCAGCAAAGACCCAGCAGAGCCAAGAATAAATAAGCAAAATTACTTTTTAAAATATTAGTTAATTTATTTAACAATATAGAGTATAATCAGCACTATTTAAATGTTAGCTATTACCTTTATCCACTACTTCTAGTGACTGGAAGGTAGGAAGTACTCAATAAATATTTTCTGAATGAAATAATAAATTCAGTTAAAGAGTCATTTGTATCTGTGAAACGCTGATGTAGTTCAGCAAAATAGTATTCTGTAATGCCATTCCTCCTAAAAATTTCTGAAATTGGGATTGTACTCTGAGTTTGTGGGGCATTTAATTTCTTCACTTGAAAAGAAACCTGTGATCCCAATGGAAAGTAATGTTACTCCTTGTTATATGTATAAAGGTAAAACCTGGTGCTGATCAGAATTAGCATGGTCATTACAGAATGAGAAGAGAGAGCTAATAGGAATCAGTGGCCTTAGATGGACTTGATAATTCGCTCATTTAACACATGGTGTGGGTCTTCTCTGCATTGTGTCCTGGAAACCAATGTTGAGAATATTTCCTTAGCTGAATGCTGTGGAGGGAAAGCAGTCTAAAGTCCAATGATTAAAAATGCTGAGAGTTGGGAGTTCCCTGTTGGTCCAGTGGCTAAGACTCCGTGCTCTCCATGCAGGGAGCCCAGGTTCGATCCCTAGTCAGGGAATTAGATCACTCATGCCATAAGAGTTCAGAGCTAAGACCTGGTGCAACCGAATAAATAAATATTTTATTTAAGTGCTGAGGGTAGTATCTGGGTGGCATAATTTAAAAGTTTATGCATTTTTCACTTTGTTTATGTTAATAATAATAATGCTTATATTTGAACAGTGCCCCCATACAGTTTTAAAAAGCACTTTCACATGCCTCTCTGAAATGATGTCTGGGAGTGAATCCATATCATAAGGATATTTTATCTACAGAAGCTGAGCCTACGGAGTCCTGAAGGAGAACTTAGGACACACAGATTGGCCAGAGTTCAAGGGCTGGAAATCACCGAGTTTGAGGAAGCCAGCAGTGGTCATAAAGGCTTGTATGTCAGGACAGTGGTGACACAAGTGCTTCTCCAGGAACATTTCTTGGCAAATCAGCAGAGGCGATGAGTGGAGAGTGGATTAGGGGCACATGTGGTGGTAAAAATAAATGACATAAGCTTCCGGTTAAGCGTGGTGGGTTGAAGACATGATCACCATCCTGAAATGCCACTACTATGTCAGGGAAAAGATTTAAGAACCACATTACACATAAACTATCAAAGACAAAGAGAATGGGGCAGAAGCCAACAGTAGGTAAGAAAGAGGAGAAGCTGGGAAGAAGACAAGGGTATGTGTGTATGTGTGAATATGGGCTGGGTGAGGGGTGTGTGTGTATGATCGCATGTGTGAGTATGTGAGGTATGTATGAGATGTGTGTGAAAAGTGGGTGAGCATGACTGTGAAGTGTGCCTGAATGTATGTGTACATAAGGGCTGTGTGTGTGTGAGGTGTATGTGAGGTGTGAGTGAATGCGTACAAGTATGTGCATTATTCATATATATGGGGTGTGTGTGTGTTTGTGCATGAGATGTTTTGCGTTTGTATGATGGGTGTGTGTGTGTACGGAGGGAAACTGTAGGAAGAAGCTAAGGTCTCTTCTTCACAGTAGGAGGTTCTTAGTCTGCTCAGGCGGCCATAACAAAATACCACAGACGGGCTGCCTTAAATGGCAGACATTTATTTCTCACAGGTCTGGAGACCGAGAAGTCCCAGATCAAGGTGTGGGCCAGTTTGGTTCCTGGTTGGCTTGAGGACAGCCACCTTGTCATTGTGATCTCCTGCGGCCTTTGCTCCATGAATACGCTTAGAAAGCACTCTAGTGTCTCTTCCTCATCTTAAAGAGCAGTAATCCTATCAGATCAGGCTCCACCCTTATGATGTCATTTAACCTTAATTACTGCATAAAGAGTCTATTTCCAAACATGGTCACATTAGGAGCTGGCACTTCAACACATAAATTTTATTTTATTTTTTTCAATATATAAATTCTAGAGGGAAACAAATCATTCTGCAGCAGAAGTCAACAGGAGATATGAAATGGTAAAATTAAGCAGCATATTATTTAGAGAAATGGTGGTAAACATAAGAAATAGCTAAGAGTTAGAAGAGATTGGCCCTGGGGCAAAAAGACAGGGTACAGAGGAATGAGGCATGGGATATATGAAGTTGCTGATAATTATTATTATCTGCCTTTAAAATTCAATTCTTCCATAAAGTTTCCTTTGACTGAACTTTGATTGATTAAGGCTGGGAGGAAGAGGAATAGATGAGGTGCCTTGTCATTTATCAACCAAGCTGGGACATGTCTGAGAATGAAAAGGAGCACTATTACATAGGGACGATAGGTGTAAATGGAACAACCCTGGATAAACTGGGATTTAGGGTCAGCCTACTTAGGCGGTAACTAAGGCTTGGCTTTATTAAAAAATGCGGAAGGATTATTTCAGTGCTTTAGGGGCAGAAGGATGGCTACCCTTCCAGCATTTGTGGAGTGGTGGATAAACAGGTCAGGTCAAGTGAAATCCCCTCAACTGAGTGGCATCATTTTGGGAAGTTGTCCCCGACCCTTCTACCAGGCATCCCAGGGCAGAATTCAGTGTTCTTCTCTGCTTCCTAAGGGAGAAAGAAATGGCAACCCACTCCAGTGTTCTTGCCTGGAAAATCCCACGGACAGAGGAGCCTGGCCGGCTACAGTCCATGGGGTTGCAGAGGCAGACACGACTAAGCGACTGAGCATGAGCATGCTTCCTAAATATCTTCTTTATATTTTCATTGAATATTTTACCACACCCCCACTGAGACCATGATTTTCTTATTCGTGTTCTGAGCTCCCCTTGTAGGACTCCCACCCCCAATATTGGACTGACAATTAAAAGTGAGGAGACCATGCAGTATTACATATGATATTACTGAAGAGCATTTAATTACATGGAAAAAGGTTTTTCAGGTATTACTTGAAAAGTTTGCAAGATATGTATATAATATAACCCCATTTTAATAAGCATATTTAGAGAGCTTTCCATATCAGCATATAGAGATCCACTCAATTTTTAGCAACTAAAAAGCGCTTCATTTCATGAAAGGATCATGAATATTTAACTAGTTCCTATTGACAATTAGGTTGAATATAGCCATTTGTTACAATAAACAACAGTGCAACCATCTTTATATACGTATATGTATACACACACATATATATCCACATACATATATATGCACACATAATATTTTTCTGTACTATGCAAAATCTCAGGTGAAATGACTGGTTAAAGGGTACTTGTATTTTTAAGGCTTTGTACCAGCTGTTCCTTTTGCTTGAAGTGTTTTTTCCTTAGGTCTTCACAAGGGTTCTTATTATGAATTTTATCATATCATTCTGTCTTATCTTTATAATAGAATTCATCACTACCTGAGGCTTTATTTCTTGTCTAGTTTCCCACTAGAAGGTAAGTTCCTTGAGAGAGGTCAATAAATAATTGTCGGAAATATGAGTGAATGGTGAATGCATTATATGTATGGACCGAAAACAAGGCAGGCAATTGTTTATGTTCACTATGGTTATTTATGTTTATAAGTAAGTTTATCTTTATGCTTATTTGAATTTCTCAAATTTTTTACCATAGAAATGTATGCTTTTGTAATGATATGGCTATTTAATGTTTTCAATAAACTGTACAAAAAATGACAGGACTAAATCTTAGAATTTATTATGGGTCAAGTGTACTTCATAATTCACAGCCAGTGTTTGTTATTTAAATTGCAGAGATTAGGACTTACCGGATGGTCCAGTGGTTAAGACTCTGTGCTTCCACTGCAGGGGTCCTGGGTTCAACCTCTGGTCTGGGAACTAAGATCCCACATGCTGTGTGGTGTGGCCAAAAACCAAGAAATAAAAAAAATAAATAAATTGCAGAGATTGCGACTTATTTTTAAAGCCCACCAAAACTATTGTTTTTTTTTTTTTTAAAGAAAAAGAGAGAAAAGAAGAAAGGAAGGAAGGAAGGGAAAGAGAGAAAATGAGAAAGAAAAAAGCCAACAGGATATATTAACATAACTGAAATAAAAATATTTATAAAATATTTATTTCACCCTTGCATACTTAACTTCCACATGTATCCACTTCATAATGACATTCTGTTGGAAATGCTGGTTGGCTGTTTTTACTTTGACACAGACTCAATTTTCCTGGGTCCTATAGGGCAGCTCCTCCTCTGAGGTGGCATGTCCCAACCAGGGAACAGAGACTCATGACTAATCGTTTCCCATCAGAACAAGGCAGCCAGCTTTCCCACAGATTTCATGTCCATACACCAGGCACAGGGGCATCCGATGCAATTCAGGATGCTCCAGGAGCAGGGATGGGAAGGACGCAGGACTCATAGGGATCCCTTGCAAAGTCAGAATTTGAACTCTGGGCCTGATAATCTCCCAGATTCAGATGGAGGAGAGTAAATAGGAATTTCTGGGGAAATTCAAGTAGCACAGATTTAACTGGGATAAACTTGACAGTCAAGACAGGTTAAAGAAGAAAATCAAAGTTGGTCAACAGTTGTACTAAAAGAGATCTTGCTTTTATCTGCTGATTAATTATTGCACCTTGATTGACGTCATGGGGCTGCACTGCATTTAAGCCCCTGGAACATTTTAAGAGCTGGATATTCCCCATTATTTAAAAAAAGCTATTGGGTATTGTGATGGACTGATTGTTTCTCCTCCAAATTTCATTTGTTGAAGCCCTACCCCCAACCAACAGTATGACTGTATTTGGAGAAAGGGCCTTCACAGAAATAATTAGGGTTAAATGAGGGCACAAAAGCAGTGGTATAATTAGTGTCCTTAAAAGAAGAAGATGCGAGACCAGAGCGCTGTCTCTCTCTGCATGCACACAGCGAACAAAGGTCACATGAGGACACAGTGAGAAAGTAGCTGTCTACAAACCAGGAAAAGAGCCTTCACCAGGAACCAACCATACCGGCACGCTGCTTTTGAACTTCCAGTCTCCAAAACTATGAGAAAATAAGTTTCTGTTGTTAAGTCACTCAGCCTGTGGAATTTTTGTTATGCAAACTAAGACATGCTGGGGACAGAAAAAATGTCCACTGGGCTTGTTGCAGTCCCCACAAGCACATGTTAAAAACAAAAGTACCCATGCTTAATAAAGAAAAGGTAAAGACATCACAGCCGGGGCCATCCTTCTGACACACAGGTCAGATTATAATGCTCCTCTGCTTAAAAACCTCCCCAGAATCCCTGAGTCCTACAGGACAAAATTGGAGTCCTTTGTATGGCTAAACTAGCCCTGCCCAGCCTGACAGAGTCCACAGTGGAGCCTATTCTCCAGCAACTGTCACCATACCCCGGCTGGAGCATGTCACCTTGGAGGAGGAGCGAGCCTCAGAGGATCCAAGAAATGAGTCTGTGTCAGAGTTAATAGCCACCAAGCAGTATTTCAACAAAAGGTTCACTCTAAGATGACTTCTCTCCTGTCCTAGAATTCGGCCACAGTCAATCCTAGATGTCTACTCAGGTGCTCTGGATTTTCAGTGTCTACTTGGCTCATGTTATTCCCTCTGAATTTCAGGAGATATGATTTGGTTACAGGTGGATAAGATAAAGGCTGAGATGTGGTTGCAAGAGAATATTAAAGGGGATTCCCATTTTCCACCATGGTGCACTAAATACCTATACTGGACGTATGAAGGAGGTGTCTGGAAATTTTTTTAGATCATTAGCTGATCACTTTATACAAGATGTTTAAAGAGGCTGAGAGGGAGATAGTTTTTTGAAGAGTCTTCTGTGTCCTGCAAGTCACAGGGAGGTGGAGAGAGAAAAGGAAGTCCTTTCCCCTTGTTTTATTCAAATCAAGTGAGAGGAACTTGCATGGAACCACCTGGAAAGCTCATTATGTGTTTTCTGCAGTTTGTAGGGCACAGAGGACTCTGTCACATGCCTGAGGCATCTGAAGGCAGAGAAGCTGTGGTTGCGAACATCCTGGTCTGTGGGAAGGGCCAGGAGAAGCAGCTGCGTTTGACTCTTTGCACTCCGAGGATTTGTCACAGCCAAGGATTGATCAGGGCTTCCCTGAACCACATGTGGGCCATCGGAGAGAGCCTGCTGGGTTTCTAAAACCCCACCTGGGACAGCCTGTTAGAGGGGAGAGGAGGTGGGGATCCTAAGTGACCAACCAAAGGATGTACCTATCCATTCAAGGGAATAGCAGGAGAGAGATTCCTACAATGAAGACTTCAAAGAATCCACCAAGTGCCCTGACACAGAAACCAAGTGCAATCCATCATGGTCAGCCAATCGAGATCTTTCCTGAGCCTGATCTTCCCTCTTTCCCCACTCCAATCTTCCAGAGATTACAGCCTGCAGCTTTCAAGTCTGGGAGTGAGGGGTGGAGAGGAAGAGGACAACCAAACATGGTCCCCTTACTCAAAGTGGCTTCTCACCTGGAGCTGCCCTGAACTCAGCGAGGGGACAAGATGTAACTTTAAATAAAAGCTGGACCCGGCATTTAAATATTGGAAATGGAGTTGTTTGTGAAACTCAGCGTGACAAGAGGGTTTCTTATTATTTAAGAGCGGTCAGAAAAGCCAGGGACCTATTCTAGATTCATCCAAAAGGTATTTAAAAAAAAAAAACACAAAACCAAAACCTAGCCCCAGAGAGCAGGATTGAAGGGCAGCCAGGTGTCAGAGGAAGAAGAGATTAGTTGCATCCTTGTGTGATTAACACCTAAAACAGTTTCAATGGAGTAATGGAGACAGAAGTCAAACTGCAATAGGCTGCCAGCAGTCCCCAACATTTTTGGCACCAGGGAGCAGTTTTGTGGAAGACAGTTTTTCCACTGGTAGGGTGAGAGGGTGGACTGGTTGGCTAGGGAGGTGCTGGTTCAGGCAATAATGTGAGTGAGCCATGGAGAGAATCACCTCCACTCACCTCCTGCTGTGCCGTGGGTAGGGTGGTGGTGGGGTTCCTAAGAGGCCACAGGCTTAGGGGTTAGGGGCCCGTGGCTGAGCTAGAAGGAGCTGAGAATGTAAATGCATGAATAGCAGGAGAGAGAAAAGGCAGCAGCTGGAGGATTATTCGGGGTAGACAGAGATTTTTTTTTTTTTTCCTTAATGGGAGAAATTTATAGAATATGTGTAAAAACCAGGGGATAGAAGCCAGCAGAGAGGAGGCTGATCAGTGCATGGTCCCTGAGCAGACCAGAGGGGGCGGGACCCAGGCACAGCTTCCGGCTCAGGCTGAGCGGGTACCTCTTCCATCAGAATAGGAAGGAAAGGGAAAGGGTAGGCACGAGGCAGGCAGGAAGCTGAAGGAGTTTTTACCTGACTACTTCAGGGTGCTTCTGGCAACCCACCCCAGTATTCTCACCTGGGAAATCCCATGGACAGAGGCCCCCGGTGGGCTACAGTCCACAGGGTCACGAAGAGTCGGACATGACTGAGCGACTAACACCACCACTACTTCAGTGCGCCTTCTGTCATGCAGGAGTGAAGGGGAAACTGAGGGATCAACCCCCTGAGGAGGGTGGAGAAGGTGTGAACGCGTCATCTCGAGAGAAAAGGAAAGACACTTAGCTTGTGGAACAAGGTTGGATGCACTTAGGGTCTGGCTGAGGCTGCAAAACATATTTAATTGAATATTCATCTGGACTCTCTTCTAGAACCACAGGAAAAGACCCAACTGTTGGCACCACGTCCATGGAGTTTGGGAACGTCTGAGTGAAAACAGAACAACATGGCGATCGCTCGAATTCACGGAACCCACTGGTCTGAGATGCTTGGAGAGCTTCTGTCCTGCATGAATCCACATCATTCTCTCTATTATTTTGGGATTTTTTTTCAAGTTTTTAAAATAAATGGAAGGCATTGTCTAAGAAAACGTACAACCTGAGCCTATTGAAAAAGACATGAGAGATGATACAGGCCATTAGATATTTTGACTGATGTTTCTGCAGTTTCCGCCACTGGGGACATGGCTGCCCTCAGTCTTGCCTCTGCAAAAGTCAATGACAAATGTAAGGAAATAGATAATGACGCACAGATCCCTGCTCTCTAATCTACTGACACTGATCTACCACAGTCAGATAAGGACTGCAATAGGGTGGAGATGAGGGCGTGTGAAATGTGAGAAACAGAGAGGAATAAATATGTCACACCATTTTCCAAACCCACAATTTCAGATAAAGCTCTCATAGACACAAATTAACTTTTTAACTTTCACAAAAAATGTTTTTAAATGGCATCGTCCAGAAAATAGATGAGTCATCTATTTTTTTCTCCATGGTTTCCACATCACCCAGCACAGTGCCTGGTACAGAGGTAAGTGCTTGATAAATAATTACGTAATGAATATAATGAGTTCCCGGCTGGCGGCTAACCTGCCCATCTCAGGGCACCTGCCTGTCTTCTGCCCTGTACACATGCACACACACGCACATTCTCTCATGGAAAGCTGCTTTTCTTCTCCAAGTATCTATGGGAATTTGCATGTTGGAGAAAAATTAGCATTGTTGCTGAAAAGGATGATGACGATGAAACCAGTAAGAGATGGATGTTGAGCTGAGGCAGGAGAGAATGGATTTTTGGCTCAAGGACTGTGATCACCGTGAGGCAGGCGGAAGAGCCGTGAACTTTGGGGTTCCAGGTCCTTCTGGATGTCTGTAAATCAGCTAAAAATAATTTTGCCCCATGGTTATTCTCATTTGTCCATAGTGATTTTGATGGTGAGCAGCTAATATAAAACTACTGGTGTGGTGACTACTACTAGCAAGCTGCAAATAGAAATTCTCCATGCACAAAAGTACAGCCCTTACTATCTGGAAAAGCCTTGACAAACACATTTGATGACTCATCCTGTGCTTTCAGGCTGTTTTGTCTTTGCTGGAATCCTTGGCATACAACTACTGAAGGATTTTTTTTCCAACTTTATTTCCTTTTCTTTTAAATGGAATCCAGACCCACCACTAATTGTCATCTATGTTCCAATGCTTGAAAAATTTATTACCTTGCATTTCTGTAAAGAGTTTCTTTTTTTTTTTAAATTAACTTGTTTACCCCTTTTTACTGTTTAAAAGTGAAGTCGCTCAGTCGTGTCCAGCTCTTTGCAACCCCATGGATTGTAGCCTACCAGGCTTCTCCATCCATGGGATTTTCCAGGCAAGAGTACTGGAGTGGGTTGCCATTTCCTTCTCCAGAGGATCTTCCCAGGGGTCAAAGCCGGGTATCCCACATTGTAGGCAGATGCTTTTACTGTCTGAAGTGAGTCGCTCTGTCGTGTCCAAATCTTTGCAACCTCATGGACTGTAGCCCACCAGTCCCCTCTGTCCACAGAATTCTCCAGGCAAGAATACTGGCCCTTCCTTTCTCCAGGGGATCTTTCTGACCCAGGGATCAGACACAGGTTCTCCTGCACTGCAGGCAGATTCTTTACTGTCTGAGCCATCAAGGAAGCCATACACTAAGTCTCAGAATTACAAAAACTGAAAGTAATGCAAAATTGAATTGCACAAGCAATTTCAGTGCCGGAAGACTCCTGAGTAATGTTCGAGCTCTCCCGTGGATGGTGCACCCTGCTGCTTTTGAGAGTAATACATGGAAAGAGGTTTCCAGGGTTTGCTACATGGGCTGCTTTGCATAACTCAACTTGGTTATCCCAGAAGTAAGTTCCCCAGAATTCCTTTCTCAGCTCCTTCTGTCACCCTCTCCCCAGTTTCCCAAGTTCATACAGCAAACCCCACAATCTCTCTGTTGAGAGGGGTCCTGATAGTGTCTTGCTCTGAGAAGATTGAGCAGCAGAGTGAATGTACATATAAACTAGGCCAACCTGGCTTAAAGGCTCAGCTCAACCACTGATGAGTGGGATGAACCACGTTTAAGACAGAGCAACAGAAGACATTAGCTCGTCCTCTGTAACTGCCATTCATGCTTTTACCTGTCTTCCATCTTTAAATGATTCTTATGATTACACTGGCCTACATAGAGGGTCCAGGACAACCTTCTTATCTCAAGATCCTTAACTTAGTCATCTTAGCTACAAAGTCCCTTTTACCATGGAAGGTGTCATAGTCACAGGTTTGGGGGATTAAGACATGGACACCTTTGGGAGGCCATTATTTTGTCTTCCACAAATTCCAATCACTGGTGAGGATATGGAGAAATTGAAACTCTCACACTCTGTTGGTGGGAATGTAAATTGGCACAGCCATCTTGGAAAACACACACAAAGACTTGTACACAAGTACAACTTTATCATGACCACAACCTGGAAACAATGCAAATGTTCATCTGCATGTGAACAGATAGATGAAAGAAGCTATCCATACAATAGAATATTTCTGAGTAACAAAAATGAACAAGTGGCAGGTATTACAAAAATATGGATGAAGAAAAGACACCAAACACGCAAGAGTACATACTGTGTGACTCCCTTCATGTGAAATCCCCAAACAGGCAAAATAGTGAAAGAAAATGGGCCAGTGATTGCTTGAGACTCAAAATGCAGGGAGGCTGGCCCTAAAAAAGAAATGAGGGAACTTTTTGGAGCAATGGAAATGTGTTATATCTTGATTGTGGCTAGTAACATGAATGCATTCATCTGTTAAAACTCATTGAGCTCCACTCAATAAATGAATGCATTTTATTGTATATACATTACACCGTAATAAAGTTCATTAATTTTTTTTCACAGACGGGTATCACTTGCCCTCCTTACGAAACTAAATTGCTTCCAGGAATTCCTTCCTGTCTAGCAGGGGTGTGCCAGCTGCCACTGAATTCCATCTCCTCTTACCTGGCCCTTAATGGAGAGGAATAATAGCTCATCAACACTCTTCAAATTCTTTAAGGCATTTAGCCAAGAATGAGCCAAGCCCTGAAAACTATCCCTTTACAGGGCATCCCTAAATCGTAACTTATTTCTGCAAATAGACCCATTTTCCTCATTGCAGAGTCCTGAATTGCTCACATTTGGAGAAGTAACCAAGGCAAGAGAAAAGTTTGAACTACAGATCTAGAAGGAATCCTGATGAGCTGTCTGATATTAATTTGTTCCACTTTCTCCAAGCTAGACCCCATTTCAGTCAGGCAATCAAAAAATGTCTGTGATGTTCTCATCCCTTATATATGAAATCTAAAAAGAAATGATACAAATGAACTTACAAAACAGAGACTCACAGACTTAGAGAACGAACTTATGGTTGCCACAGGGTAGGGACAGTTAGGGAGTTTGGGATGGACATGTACACACTGCTGCATTTAAAATGGATAAACAAGGACCTACTGTATAGCACATGGAACACTGCTCAGTATTATGTGGCAGCCTAGATGGGAAGGGATTCTGGGGGAGAATGGATACCTATGTGTTTGGCTGAGTGCCTTTGCTGTTCATCTGAAACAATCACAACATTATTATTCAGCTATACCCCAATATTAAGTTTTTAAAAAATGTCTGTGATGTTCTGTGTGCTGTGTTTTGAGCTAATTATGGTTCAGAGCTTACTCTGTCTCTGGGCTGGGCTGAGTATTTCATGTTAATAATACACAAATTAATCTTCATGGTTATCTCATGAGATAGGTACTATTATCACCCCCATATTATAGATGAGAAATTGAAGGCAGGGGGCTTAAATGACTTCCTTATTGTCAGTAGGGAATCAGGACTAGAACCCAGAGTTGTAGACTGCAGCGCATTTAGCTACTGTCATGTACTGTGGATCCTGGCCCTCATAAGAGCTTTCAACATGTTGGAAGGCTGGCTTAGAAGTGTGAAACTAACCATACAGGGAAGTGGGGCTCTAGACTATTTGAAAAGTCTCTAGGAAGAGCCTATCCTATTCTCTTTCCCTTGTGCTAAGTCACTTCAGTTGTGTCTGACTCTGTGTGACTCCATGGACTGCAGTCCGCCAGGCTTCTCTGTCCGTGGGATTCTCCAGGCAACAATACTGAAGTGAGTTGCTGTGGCTTCCTCCAGGGGATCTTCCCAAACTAGGGATTAAACCCATGTATCTTATATTTAACCTGCATTACCAGTGCTTTTTTTCTTACCCAAGACCCCGACGTCTTTGTGATTAAGCAAAATGATTCCAAAAGAATAAACGGCATACCTGATCAAATCCCTGATTTATAGAGAAGACATGAATGAGATGCCATAATTTTTATAGAGTGTTTGGAGAATGAAGCAAGAATATGGCACTCATTCATTCATTCAATCATTCATTGAACATCATTTAAATATTATGTGGCAGTTACTAAGCCAAGGCATTGTGTTGGTACACAGGATACAGAAGACAGACAAAGATCCTATCCTCTATGTCTAAATGTTCTAACAATCATCGTCTCCTATTAGGCTTTTCCTGTTGTTGGACAAATTCCACCTCCCAGTGTGCACCATTCATCACAACCGGACACAGCCAGCCTTGCCCCTGGGGTGACCCTCTGAATGCTACTTCCCTGATGGTGTAGCTTGGCCAAACAATTACTCGTGAAAGAATAGTCTCCCCTTTCCTATTCTCCTCCACCCTTCTCAGTGAGCTGTAAAGAAATGGAGAAATAATAGACCAGGATTAGCTCCAGGGCCTAAACAGCTCCTACATATCCCTCTTGCATTTTAAATAAAAAGATAATAGGAAGAGTAGATCTCTTGCACAATTTCAAAATGGAAATTGAGTTTAATTCTATACAATAGATTCTTAGTTACATCATAAATAATGGTATGGGAACACAGAGATCTGAGCCAGAGAGACAAACTGTTCCTAAAATTAAAAATTCCTGATGTGCAAACAAACAGGAGCAAAAGAACAGTTTGATCCCCAGATGTTGGGAGGCTAGATTTCCCTGAAAAGGAAGAAGTCTTGGAAAGAGAAGGATTGGCTGGGGGCTCAGGCTGATGTAGGTCAGCTGCACAGTCTGGCACGTAGTAGGTACCACTCTGTATGTGGTTTGCAGCTGTCCTAGCTGATGACATATGATAGTGACACAGAGTACACAGTGCCCTCGCCTGTACTCACAGTGCCTGGTTTAAAGTAAGCATTCAGATTATTTTTTGGTGGATGAACAAGGTACACCATGGAGGCTTTGCCTCATATAAATGGAGCAATCCTACAGGATAATTTAAAACACACCACATGACCTAGTCTGGTAAACAAACAAAATAAAACTGTCCCACCAGCCACAGATGGTTTTGCTAAAATTTATAAATGCACTGAACATTTACTGCATTTGGAGCACTGTTATGGTGAGGACAACAGGGAGTATGGGATGCTACCTGCCTTCTAGAAGTTACATTTTATTATGTGCATGTGTGTGTACGGAGGAAGAGAAGACAGGTACAAATGTAATAAGTATGATGAAACAATACAGGGAATTTTAGATGAAGAAAATTCATATTCCTTGGAGAATCTAGAAAGCCTTGCAAGAAAAAGGATTGAGCTGAGCTTGAAGGAGGGGGCGAGGTACATATTCTAAGAAAAAAAAAAAATCTCTGAACAAAAGTAGAAATTTATGGGAGTAGAGAGCATATTTTGGAAAGGGCGAGAAGAATCTGTAAGAGACCAGTGACCTGTCTGTCTGTACTGTGAGGTTGTGGGTGCCTCCATGGCCCAGAAAGCAGAACAGGTCTAAGACCTTCACAAGTCCTAGGTGTGGAAATTTTATTATAAGGCTCTCCAGGTGCTATGTGAAATTTTAAAAAGACTAAATTACTAAAAAAGCTTAAGGAAGCCCAACAAAGTTCTGACTGCCCATTTAGAAGAGTTTGATCTTAAAAAAACAAATAAACAAAAAACAACTCAAGTATCAAATTCTTTAAAAAAAAAATTTTTTTTCGGAATCTCTGACTTGGAGATTCTGGAGTTAGATTAGGAGAAGCTCTGCTGCAAGAAGAATGAACTCTGGGGACTCTAGGAACCAGCCCTCATGTGCTTGGTTGGTCAGCCCTCTTAGACAACACTCTTCCAAAGGGTAAATTCAGATTGAAAGTTCCTTGAAAACAGTGGCTCTGCACTCCACTGGAGCTTCCTTGGAACCCTAAAGATTTGACTCTCTGGATTTGGCTGTCCAACCAGCAGAAAGAGAGATTGTGGCATGTTGCCTAGTTAGGGTGCAAATCACACATCTACTCCTGTAGCCAGAACTACTCTCACAGCCCCACACTCTCTCTGCAGAGGCTGGAAAGTGTAGAGAAGTACATGGGCATTCGTTTCCTATGACAGCTGTAACAAGTTACCACAAACCTAGTGGCTTAAAACAACATAAATTTATTATCTTGCAGTTCCATAGGTTAGAAATCAGATATAGTCTCACTGGGCTAAGATCAAGTTGTCACAAGGCCTGCGATCCTTCCAGAAGTTTGAAGGGAGAATCTGTTTCCTTACCTTTTCTAGTGTCTAGATGCTACCCACTTTCCTTGGCTTGTGGCTGTCTTCTTCCATCTTGACAGCCAACAACAATGCATCTCTAATAAACGTTGACACCTAACTTGATGAATATTAATTTTTTAATAGTCAAAGTTATGTTTTTGTAGTTGTATTATGTCTTCATATTTTTACTTTTATCCCACAATTCCAAAGTTATACTACATTTGGCGCTTTTTTGAATTTTACTTAATATGATTGTCTAAAAATTGTTGAAAATTTCACCAAGATGTTACCTCCCATTTCAGCCTTGAAATGAAAAAGTTCCTAGTGTATAAGTTCAGGCAGACACCTTGAGAAGTGAATCAAAGTTTGTCAGAAGAGGAGTGAGCACTCTTGGACAGTTTTTATTAAATGAACAACCAAGTGTGCTTTAGACCCAAGTAGGGGTTCATTATGTTGGATAAACACACGCAGTGAAAGCAGAGACAACAAACACCCAGGTGGAATAATTTGGTGTAAATGACTGACCCTTCGGAAGGGCTCAGACACGGGTCTGACAAAATCTCCTGGTTGACTTTCGAGAGGAACTGTTTAACGATCCTCAACACATAATTTAATTAAGAAAACAAAATATCTGCTTAACCCAGTAAGAAATATAGACCAAATCCAGACACTCTTTAACGTATCTCAAGTTCAAGGTCAGTATTAAATCTGCAAAAGCAGTAAAGCTCTCCCAAAATAGCAGCTTCTCAATGCCATGCTCTGCATAACTGCCCATGGTCAAAATAAATAAAAAGGAACTTTAAGTACTGTATGTGCTCTAGTTAGTAAATAAAACAAATATGTTTAATGTTTCTATTTCTGTCCCCCCCAAAAGATTTTGTTGAGTCAATGAGGTGATTTAAGGAAGTATGGTATTTGTAGCAATTCATTTGTGACACCTCTGTCAGAATTGATAGCAATACACCATGAGCAAGAAATATTTATCCATAGACTTTGAGGTCCCTTTCATTACCCTTTGAGCCTGCAATCAGTGGTGTGCTGGAGCAACGTTGCACTGGTTCTTAAGCGTCATTGTACATATTTTTTCCCCAAAGCTGTGTTTAGTGATATATCATGTTAATTTGAAATGGTTATAGTTAGAGTATTTATACCACAAAAATAAAAAAATGGAAAATGCTACAAATGGGGACTTAATTGCTTTTATTATTTATTTCTGAGAGCTGATTGTTAAGCATTTACCAGCATATCACTGGCCCACATTGATTTTAAAACTGTCTCCAGGATCAATCTGGGGCAATTATCATTGTAACATATTGTTGGATTCTTTTATTTTGGTGAGACTTCGGGATTAAGAGCTATAATGTGTTACGGTTTGTAGTAGTTGATGGCAACAGAAAAACCAATTAGATTTCTCCCTGTTACTTAAGAGGAAGTGCTTTTGCACTATTCACAACAGCCAAGGAAACAACCCAAATGTTTATCGCCAGATGAGTAGATAAAGAGGGTGTGACACATATGGAATTCCATTTAGCCATAAAAAAGAATGAAATAATGTCATTGGCAGCAACATGGATGAAACTAGAGATGATCATACTAAGTGAGTAAGTCAGAAAAAGAACGACAAGTATCATATTGTATCACTTATATGTGGAATCCAAAATATGACACAAATGAACCTATCTATGAAATAGAAAAAGACTCAAAAGACTCACAGACATAGAGAATAGACTTGTGGTTGTCAGTGGGGAGGGGTTTGTAGAAGGGATGGAGTGGAGGTGGAAATCAGCAAATGCAAACTATTATGTATAGAATGGACAAACAAGAAGGTCCTATTGTATAGCACAAGTGACTATATTCCACATCCTGTGATAAAACATAATGGAAAAGAATATGAAATATACACACACACACACACACACACACATAATTGAATCACTTTACTGTATAGCAGAAATTAATACATTATAGATCAACTATTTTTTCAATTTAAAAATTTAATAAATAAATAAAAAGATTAAAAACAGGAAGTGCTTTTATTGATCATTGCCTGTTTTCTTTGCTAGAATATAAGGGTAGGGATATTCTTCTCTTTTGTTAATTGATGTAACCCAAAAATGAGAGGATGATCTCTGTTCATTACCAAGGCAAACCATTAAATATCACAGTAATCCAAGACAATGCCCTGACCAGTAATGCTGAAGAAGCTGAAGCTGAACAGTTCTATGAAGACCTATAAGACCTTCTAGAACTAACACCCCAAAAAGATGTCCTTTTCATTATAGGGGACTGGAATGCGAAAGTAGGAAGTCAAGAGCTACCTGGAGTAACAGACAAATTCGTCCATGGAGTACCAAATGAAGCAGGGCAAAGGCTAACAGAGTTTTGCCAAGAGAACACACTGGTCATAGCAAACACCCTCTTCCAACAACACAAGATAAGACTCTACACATGGACATCACGAGATGGTCAATACTGAAATCAGACTGATTATATTCTTTGCACCCAAAGATGGAGAAGCTCTATACAGTCAGCAAAAACAAGACTGGGAGCTGACTGTGGCTCAGATCATGAACTTCTTATTGCCAAATTCAGACTTAAATTGAAGAAAATAGGGAAAACCACTAGACCATTCAGGTATGACCTAAATCAAAACCCTTGAAGTGACAAGTAGATTCAAGGGATTAGATCTGATAGAGTGCCTGAAGAACTATGGATGGAGGTTCATGGCATTGTACAGGTGGCAGTGATCAAGACCATCCCCAAGAAAAAGAAATGCAAAAAGGCAAAATGGTTGTCTGAGGAGGCCTTGCAAATAGCTGTGAAAAGAAGAGAAGTGAAAGGCAAAGGAGAAAAGGAAAGATATATCCATTTGAAGGCAGAGTTCCAAAGAATAGCAAGGAGAGATAAGAAAGGCTTCCTTGGTGATCAATGCTAAAAAATAGAGGAAAAAATATAATGGGGAAAACTAGAGATCTCTTCAAGAAAATTAGAAATACCAAGGGGATATTTCATGCAAAGATGGGCTCAATAAAGGACAGAAATTGTATGGACCTAACAGAAGCAGATGGAGAAGGCAATGGCACCCCACTCCAGTACTCTTGCCTGGAAAATCCCATGGACGGAGGAGCCTGGTAGGCTGCAGTCCATGGGGTTGTGAAGAGTCAGACATGACTGAGCGACTTCACTTTCACTTTTCACTTTTATGCATTGGAGAAGGAAATGGCAACCCACTCCAGTGTTCTTGCCTGGAGAATCCCAGGGATGGGGTTGCACAGAGTCAGACACAACTGAAGTGACTTAGCAGCAGCAGCAGCAACAGAAGCAGAAGATATTAAGAAGAGGTGGCAAGAATACATAAAAGAATTGTACAAAAAAGATCTTAATGACCCAGATAACTGCAGTGGTGTGATCACTCACCTAGAACCAGACACCCTGGGAAGTGAAGTCAAGTGGGCCTTAGGAAGCATCACTACTAACAAAGCTAGTAGAGGTGATGGACTTACAGTTGAGCTATTTCAAATCCTAAAAAATGATGCTGTGAAAGTGCTTCACTCAATATGCCAGCAAATTTGGAAAACTCAGCAATGGCCACAGAACCGGCAAAGGTCAGTTTTCATTCCAATCCCAAAGAAAGGCAATGCAAAGAATGCTCAAAGTACTGCACAACTGCACTCATCTCACACGCTAGCAAAGTAATGCTCAAAATGCTCCAAGCCAGACTTCAATAGTACGTGAACGTGAACTTTCAGATGTCCAAGCTGGATTTAGAAAAGGCAGAGAAACCAGAGATCAAATTGCCAACATCCACTGGATCATCGAAAAAGCAAGAGAGTTCCAGAAAAACATCTACTTCTGCTTTATTGACTATGCCAAAGCCTTTGACTGTGTGGATCACAACAAACTGTGGGAAATTCTTAAAGAGATGGGAATACCAGACCACCTGACCTGCCTCTTGAGAAATCTGTATGCAGGTCAAGAAGCAACAGTTAGCAACTGGACATGGAACAAGAGACTGGTTCCAAATTGGGAAAGGAGTACATCAAGGCTGTATATTGTCACTATGCTTATTTAACTTATATGCAGAGTACACCATGAGAAATACTGAACTGGATGAAGCACAAGCTGGAATCAAGATTGCCGGGAGAAATATCAATAACCTCAGATATGCAGACGACACCACTCTTATGGCAGAAAGCGAAGAAGAACTAAAGAGCCTCTTGATGAAAGTGAAAGAGGACAGTCAAAAAGTTTGGCTTAAAATTCAGCATTCAGAAAACTAAGATCATGGCATCTGGTCCCATCACTTCATGGCAAATAGATGGGGAAACAATGGAAACAGTGTCAGACTTTATTTTGGGGGGCTCCAAAAATCACTGCAGATGGTGATTGCAGCCATGAAATTAAAAGATGCTTGCTCCTTGAAAGAAAAGTTATGACTAACCTAGAGAGCATATTAAAGAGCAGAGACATTACTTTGCCAACAAAGGTCCATCTAGTCCACATATGGTAAGTACTCTATAAATATTTGCTGAGTGAATGAATCAAGGCCATTGTCTTCCTGGTTGGTGATTCCACCAGGCTTTCTCTGTCTTTAGTGTTGCAAATTCTCTGCAGGAAGAGAGTTAAACTCTTGTCAAAACTCCTTCTTCTGCATTCTCATAGCAAATTAGAAAATACCTGTATTATATGGGTGGTAACTGTGTACATTATAATCATGTCTTTTATGATACACATTGTGACTCTTCCATTATAATAGTAGCTCCAAAAATCAGAGTCAAAGTTTCCATTTTGCTTATGTTTATTTCCTTTTTAAAAGTAATGTTTCACTTAGTTTTTATTATTTATTCTCATGAACATGTCACATGGTAAGGACTTGTCTTTGGCCATGACCCTTAGCCCAGTGCAAGCCCATTTGCAACAGGTGTAATGGCCAAATCCTCACTCCAGCTCTCATATTCCCTTGTGTCCTTGGCCCTGGCAAGAGTTCAGGCTCAATACATGTTTGTGAAAGGAACAGTGCTGACTTTGCCTTTGAAAATGCTAGAGAGCCTTCAGTAAAGCTCGAAGGAAGAAAAGCTGAATGTCTTCCTATATATAACTTTGCATGGTCTGTGCTGCCTACTCGTATGTAGTAGTTCATAACCTTGGTCTTCACACTAGTCACCTGTCAAAGCAAATCATCCTTAAAGAGGCTTAAACAGCAACAAAGATATATTTTTCAGGACAGGGATATGTAGCCATTAATTTCTAATAACTTTAAAGGGAGTATAAAATATTGAATCCCTTATACTGTACACCTGAAACTAATATAATATTGTGAATCCACTCTGTTTCAATTAAAATCATAAGTAAAATAAGGGAAATAAGATTGCTCCCTGAAAATAAAAAAGAAAAGAAGCTTAAGCAAGAGGCCAGCCCAAGACTTGACTTTGATGGAAGCTGCATGTCTGAGGGAGGCGGACCATGTCCTTGGTCTTGGCCATCCCATCTTATGACTCAGAAATAAGCTGGAATCCTCTGATGTCACAACACTTGAGAAGTTCTGCTGAACTGATTGACAAATCTTTTCCAGGACAGCCTGAGACACCCTGACACTGCTTAACTGGCACACCGACAATAATGATCAAATTAAACAGCTTCCCTTGAGTTTCAGCATCACCAAAGGCAGAAGCAATCTTGAAAACATGGGCCTTGAGAAAAATATGCTTGGAAAATGCTTTGGCTTCTTAATGTGGGCTTCCCTAGTGGCTCAGATGGCAAAGAATCTGCCTGCAATGCGGGATAGGGCATTATATGTCTAGTTTTCTAAAGGGTTTCAGGCTACTGGCATAAGCACAAGTGCCACTATATTGCAACCACTAAGAAATAAACAGAAAGCTACAACACACGGAGCAGCATGCCCCGAACTGATGTTCTGTGGAAATTCCCTAGGGGCCCAGGGTTGCATAAAACTCAACAGGAAAAGACCATCAACCCCATCTAAACTGTGTACTCAATATAGGATTCTGTAATGTTTGAGCTTGCCAACTGTGGCTTTCAGAATTAATCTACCATTCAGCTGCTTCACAGAAAGCAATTTCCATCTGGGCAGCTCCTTCAGGGCACATTGGAGGTCAAAGCATTGTATGAGCTTTGGGGCCAGTTGGCCAGAACATGAGCTAACATTTTCCCAGTCAATCAAGGTCAAAGCTTCAGGTGCCTGTTTGTGCTGGTGGAATACATATTTTTGTGTATATTATGTATTTATGACTGTAATATGTATGATGGGATGGATACAGAGAGAATCCCTGTCCCAGAGGCAAACGGAAATGATGCTGCCTTCTAGTGGCAGAGAGAGTGGAAAGTTGAGAGAAACAGCCATTTTGAATAGGCTGGAATAACTGGAGAGGATCTTAGACTCCAGATAAATATACAATCTCTACTCCCCCCTGCCTTTCAAGAATCTGACGCTATACAATGCAAGAGATCCCTTTCTAAAAGTCTATGCAACCATTCTTGGCAGCCCATACAAATCCACCAATCAGCATATTTTGTACTACTTTGTGCTTCAACATGTGTGTGGAATCATAGTGGACACCATGGAAATATTAGGCAGGACTGTGGGCTATACAGTTCATGGGGTCACAGAGTCAGATATGACTGAGCAACTAATACTTCTTTCACTTTTTTCCCCTCAGATAATGTATGTATCATTCAGTAGGATGGATCCGCTTGTACCCTAGAGCAATTAGGGATAATTGCTCAAAGGATAAGCAAGCTTTTATCTGTGTGGCAACAACAGCCTGATCTTCCTTTTATCCCTCTGTCTACTTTCAAAGATTTTCACAATCTGGTTTCCCACTCATATTCCATCTAGTTACATTTCATGCCACCTCTCTTACATTTTATATCCCAGTCACTCTTGGAGCTGTCTTAAGGGTGACTAGTACCCTTAGGGAGCTAAGCTGTAAGGCTTTCTAATACATCACTAGAAATCAAGCATAGTATAAAGGATAGAACTGTCCGAAGTCCTCAAGGAATGGACATTATGTGAGACCCTATGATAAACTGCTAAGAGGAGGGAGTAATATCCCCCCTTACACACACAGACACACCCATAGAGGGAGCTGTGTAAGTAACAGTAGATTTCTAAATTTCTGCACAACTTTTTTGAACTGAGTCAGGGGCCAAGAAATGGACTTGCTTGGGACAACTGAGATGAGGAATTGCATGTTGCCATCAAAGAGCTCTCCTGGTTTCCTCTGAAGAAAGTTGAAGGAAACCAGTTAAAAGTGAGCTGAAACCTAAATGCCCATTTACAGATGAATGAATAAAGATGTGGTACATATACACAATGCCATTTAAAAGCCATTAAAAAGAACGAACTGATGCCACCTGTAGCAACACGGATGAAGCTGGAGATTATCATACTAAATGAAGTAAGACAAAGACAAATAGCATATGACATAGCTTATTTGAGGAATCTAAAAAAAATGATACAATAAAACAGAAACACTTGCAGACTTAGAAAATGAATTAATGATTACTAGGGGAGAAGGGTGAGAGAGAGGGATAGTTTGGGAGTTTGGAATTGACATGTACACACTGCTATACTTAAAATAGATAACCAACAAAGACCTATTGTAAAAAATTTTTTTAAAAATTTAGGGAACTTCCCTGGTGGTCCAGTGGTTAAGAATCTGTCTTCCAATGCAGAGGTGGTAGGTTTGATCATTGGTAGGGGAACTAAGGTCCCATACGCCACAGAAAAACTAAGCATAGGCATCACGACTACTGAGCCTGCACACTTGAGAGCCTGAGCTCCAAAACTAAAGGAGCCTTTGTACTGCAAAAAAGACCTAGCACAGCCAAAAAAGAAATTTTAAAAAACTTTTTTGAAAAAGTGAGCTGAGAGGGGCTGTTTATGGGCTGTGAAACTATCTGAAGTTCTCTGGATTTCCCATGCCATCTCACAACTCTGTGATTTTGACAGATTTGCCTGAAACCACCCCATTGATAGTCTATACCAAGTTAATCTCAAAACTCAACAAAAGCTATTACCTCCTCCAGAAAATCTTCCATGACTCCATACCACACTCTGGCCTAGCCTAGTCTATACAGATGCCCAACCTTTGTGCTTCCATTGTTGTCCACGCACATCTTTCTAACAGCAATGTTATAATAAGCTATTGATGCATCTGAACTCCTTCACTAAGCTGGAAGCTCCCTGATAGGTATGAGCTGTGTCACATTTTTCTATATACACACAGCATCTCTCCAGCTCCTGGGTATTTCTGGTATTAGAGCTCTTTATTGAGTAGGAAAAAGAGAGATCACTAAGAATGCCTGAGTAGTTGGATTCACAGACACACACTTGAATTGGACTCTGGCCAACAGGTAAGTGGGATTTGAAGTCAGGGGATGTCCTTCCTGCCAAGAGAATGATCTGAGCAAGAGTATGTGAAACAAACAATAAAGAACACAAGCCCAACTGTGAGAAGCAAATGTTTTCCCATATATCTAATGAAGATCTGACAAAGTCCATTTCCTTTTGTTCAGTTCTTTCCAGAATATCAGAGAAATAAAAATATGGTGCATGCATGCTAAGACACTCCAACTGTGTCCAACTCTTTGAGACACTATGGAATGTGGCCCACCACACTCCTCTGTCCACGGGATTCTACAAGCAAGGATACTGGAGTGGGTTGTCGTGCCCTCCTCCAGGGGATCTTCCTGACCCAGGAATGGAACCTGCCTCTCTTACACTTGCATTGGCAGGTGGGTTATTTACCACTAGCGACACCAAAAATATGGTATAAATGTGCAACTGGCATTGTGGGCAGATGGAAACCTTAGTTGCCATTCTGGCCATGAAATCAAGTCTCCTCTGGAGCTGTATAAATTCAGAGGACAAGATCCTTCCCAGCACATCCCCTTCCCATGACTTCCCCCCACCCCCAACAAAGTCCCTAAACAGAGAGATCTTGTTCAGGTAGGAATCACAGCTCAAAGTCAAAATAGTTAGAGGCTGACCAGAATAGTGGGTCCTTGACCTCTCTGCCCTTCTCACCCATAGGCTTCAACTTCCTATTGGTGGCCCATCTGTTTCTTGAGCACTGGGTAGAAGATTATTTTTCAGACAAGGTAGGGTTTATTTTATTTTTACTTTTTATGCTACATATGTGTGTGTGTGTGTATGTGTGTGTTCAGTCATGTCTGACTCTTTGCAACCCTATGGACTGTAACTTGCCAGGCTCCATGGTCCATGGAATTCTCCAGGCAAGCATACTGGAGTGGGTTGCCATTTCCCTCTCCAGAGGAATCTTCCTAAACCAGGGATTGAACCTGCATCGCTTGTGTCTCCTGCACTGGCAGCCAGATTCTTTACTACAGTGCTACCCTGCAAAGGACAATATATAATACCATCAATTTGATTCCAGAATACATCATCTTAATGATAATAAAAAGCTTTTGTATGCACATAAGTGCCAATACATTTTTGAAGACCCAAATTTTAACAAATAGAATAGACAAATTCATAAGACAAGAAATCATAGAGTACTTCGGCCAAAAAAAGAAAATCTTTTCAAAAATCTGGCTCAACATTCTGTTTGCTGGTTTTATATATACTGTATAAACAGTGAGTACGGATGTGAGTGCTATAGCTTTTTTAAGGGAATGAAGTAATGTCTAGCTCACTTTTCCAAGGTTATGCAGGAACTACAATGCTCTTTGACAGCAAACAAGAAGTGCAAAGTCTGCATTTCCACCATCACAGTGCAAAGCACCAAGAACTTCCTGCAAAAGATAGCCAGCACGGAGAATTTGGTCAATGTCTGCAGCAGGAAAAATTAATGGTGCAAGAAAGGAGGGACGTGATGGATGGCTGGGAGGAGGTTCAAATTGCAGAAGTGGCTCTGCAGCTTCCGAACATTTTCTCTGGTCTCAGGCCTGTCTGCCACTGGATTCTGTGCCCTGATCTAATCTTTAACCAATATGAACCTGGATGACGATGACTCAGTTTGCTCAGAAGTTTGATTGAGGGCATCCTCCTCACTTGCCAAAAGTCTGGGTGAAATTTCTATACTGAAGGTGCAGTGTAGTTGATTAGATATTTTAGCTGAGGCTAGAGTGACAGAACTGCTCTCATTTATCGATTCCCTAGACTTGGGGACACCTTCCTTATCAGTTACCAGGTCATCACCTGGACCCCTGAAGTTAATATTTTCTACATCTTCTACTCCAGCTGAAGTGTCTGTTAATTCTTCTGTCTTCACAGATATGGCCTAAAGAAAGGAGACTTGTGAGACTGTGTTCACTCTGGGTAGCTATAAGATGCTCACTTGGGGACCATCTTTCAGAAAGGTTTTTAATACCTGTCTGGCCCTCAGTTACTGTCTCTGATTGACAGATAACATCTTCAGATGTACTTTCTGAAGCTGGTTTACTACAAAAGGCCAAAAATTCATGAACTTCCTTCAAGGCTTCTGTTATAGATAAGCAAGATTCCTCTGTTGACTCCACAGAGGGCTAACTGCCACAGAGACTTAAAGAGATTTATATTCATTTGTTCCAGACATTTCAACATTATTTTCCAGAAGCTGTACATCCTGGATGGAAATGGACTTACTCAAAATTTCAAAGGAAGGGTTACATTTCTACTTCCATCAAGGGACTATCTAAGGCGAGATCAGATACACCAATGTTCTTGACATTAGTATTCTGATTGCCTGCTGAATTAAGCACAGAAACTAGGGATTGTTCTACTGTATCTATTTACATAAAAGTTTTTGAATTTGAGGAGCCAAAGCATCCTGCTGCTCAAATTCTACCTGAAGGTAGAATATTTTTCTCTTATCCTGTCTCCTTTCACTGTAGTTTCCAATCAACCACTTCTTGTTGATTCTGTTACCTTTCTTCAAGAAGTTCAAGGTCTTCTGTGTTACAAAGATGTTCTCCATCATGTGAAGCATTTTGTCATATACCCTCATGCTGTTCATTCCCTGGATCTTCATGTTTTTGAAGGCTATTTACTTGACTCAGGTACTGATATTCTGGATGCCGATCGTTTTAATCTATAAGCCTCTGTAGTTCTTGCTTCCTAATAGTTATGACAGATAAACTAGCTTTCTGTCTTGTGTGGAGATGAGATTTGAGGCCCTGGGTGTTTCTTTCAGTTTCCCAGGTGGCTCTGGGTAAAGAATCTGCAGGAGATGCTGGTTCGATATCTAGGTCTGGAAGATCACCTGGAGGAGGAAATGGCAACCCCACTCCGGTATTCTGATGGGATAATCCGGTGGACAGAGGAGCATGGTGGGCTACAGTCCATGGGGTCGCAAAAAGTCGAACACAACTGAGTGAATGACCACACACATGCTTCTTTTGGCAGATTTCTCTAGGTCATCTGCACCAACAGCTTCTTTGAGTGAATTCTGCAAAGGAATAGCTGTACTCTGGTTTGCTGGAGCATTGTCTGCTGAAGAAGCACAATCAGAAAGGTCCTGTAGAGGAAGATGTTCTTTCATTTCTCAAAGTTATCTGGAATTCAGCTGAGGCCTTCAATGTCTTCACAACTTTAGGTTCAATGCTGTCTGGGTCACTGGGCTTGATGGGGGGAGCGGGGGCATACTGAAGCAGACAGAATCAGTAAGACTTAAGAATTACCAGTCACGAGTCTCTGTTGGGAAGGATGGGCTTGACGGTTAAATGCATTTGAAATTGGTGACGATGATATTCCCAGTGAGTTAGCTCCTTCACTGCTTTTTTCCTCTGGTCTGGGGTCCACTCCAGCTGCAGTACACACATACTATATATATGCATTATGGCTTCTGACACTCTGCATCTTATACAGATTTCTGAAGGGCTTCTTGGTCTGCAATCTCCTCTGGCCTCTTACCTGGCCCCATATGCCAACTGGGTACACTCTGGGAACTCTCCCTTGGGAAGGAAGATGGTCTGTGAGCCTGTGGTGATCATCATGAGTACATTTTTCTTGAGGTCAATGGAACATTGATGCCATTTCAGCATGCCAGTCCTGGAAGCACTTCTACAGGCTCTTCCTCAAGTACAGAGAAGGAACAAGCCAGGAAATCTGCTTCCTTTTGAACCTGAACTAGATGTACCCTTCCAAGAATCTTCTGGGAGCCCATTCCTTTGCCATCCCTGCCCACCAATAGTCCACCAGCCTCATTATATTACAGATTTCTGCACAAGCTTGGTTCATAATAATCATCTGGGCACCTGAGTCAACAAACACTTTCATAGGATGTCCATTCACTTTGCAGTTAATACAAAGCCTCATTACTCAGCCCAGACTTTCCAGAGCCTCTTCCATAGCTATTGCCAAGTTTTCCTAAATGTTCTATTACTTTGTATCTTCTATTTCTGCCTAAGTTTCAAGATTATAAGGGTCCACAGAAAAGAGACAAATCCTTTCTTGCTCTCTCCTCGCGGCTCCATCAGGATCCTAGAAAATTTCACGACCTCTGAGCAGAGAATCTGCCAGGGGTGGGTTGTGTTCCTTCAGCAAAGGCAGCTCAAAGGGGGCTGGCAAGCAATACGTCTCAGAGTAAGGCTGGATTGCCCAAGCCCTGAAGCTATTTCTCCAAGAGATGAGTGGGACTGCTGGGCTCCTTGTAGCTGGCGCTGTGGGAATTTGGGGGTTTGGGGTTTTTTGGTTTTTTTTCTTGAAGGTTGATTTTATATTAAGAGGTGAATCTTTCATACATCGAAGTAAAATAGGCTATAAAAAATAAGTACCTCAAAATAAAATGGCTGTTAGCATAACTCCCCATACCCACCTCTCTCTTCACACCTCTCACTTTAGGAAGTACTGTTGATTGAAAGTCTCCAGCTGTATTCCTTTGAGGAAAGCGTTCTGATAGACAATGGAGTCTGTTGGGGTAAGTTTGAGAACTGCACCAGAGGTCGAGGGTCTGCTTTCTCCTTCTGCCGTAAAATCCCAGCGCCGCCATCTTAAAGCCTTCAGCAGCCCATGACTCGCGGTGGTCTGGGAGGTCTCTCAGCGGAGACGGTCTGTCTCTCAGCAGCAGAGAAGGCGGATTCAAGCCCACACAGCGCAAGTCGGCGTCGACCTGGAGGGAAAGTGTCACCTCGAGGAAGACCCTCCGCACACTGTCCACGGTGAGCAGCCTGGCCCTGGCCGACCCGGCTCTGCTGGGCGCTGCCTCGGCTGGGCGTCGGGGCGCTGGCGGGGCCAGGCTGGGGCTGCAGACAGCGGCCCAGGCGCCTGCTCGCCCGGTAGTCGCTCGCCTCCTTTATGGCGGCTCGGTGACTCCCTGAGGTCGCTCGGTGACTAACTCCCTTGGCGAGCCGGGTCGCCACCCCCGCCTGCGAAGCCGCCTGAGACTGCTGCTCAGGGCTGTTATCTGGTTAACCAGATGAAGGGTGGAAAGTATTGACTCATACTTCCTTTTCTGGTTTTTGACGTTGTTCTTCTGAAACAGAGACAGAGTTTTATGTTTCTTGACTGTAGAAGAGAGGGGAGAGAGTTGGAAGAGAAGGAGGGGAGCACCCCTTCTTAGGGGAAAGACTGAAATGGTAACTATGACATTGCCATGAGAGATTATCCTGGAACAACCACCTTTAGACCATATTTTAGACTGGAAGTGTTATATCCATACTCCCCCACCCACCCCCGTTTTTAAGCAACCTTTTTTTTTTTTTTTAAAGTCTTTATTTTTGCAACAGTATTGCTTCTGCTTTAGGTTTTGGTTTTATGGCCAGGAGGCATGTGGAATCACAGCTACTCCACCAAAAATTCAACCCACACGCCCTGCGTTGGAAAGGGCTGCTAGTCTAAACCACTGCACCGCCATGAAAGTCTCCGTAACCATACTCTTATAAACTGTTTCACCTGCTTCTTCACTGCGGAGCAGCTGAAGATGCATTTAGAGAGCTGACCCTAACCTCTGCACAAATCTTCATAATAAAAAACAATGTCAATTAAATGGATCATAGACCTAAATGTAAAAGCTAATACTATAAAACTTCTATTATACTATACAACTTCTAGAAGAAAGCATAGAGAAATTTTGTGGCCAAAATTAGGTAAGGCCAAAATTTCTTCGATTTAGCACACAAAAAATAAACCATGAAAGGGAAATTCTCTGGCAGTTCAGAGGTTAGGGCTCAGTATTCTCATTGCTGAGTTTCCTGGTTCTATCCCTGGTGGGGGAACTAAGATCCCACAAGCTGTGAGACCAAAAACTAAATAAACAAATAAAACTTAAAAAAAAAAATTTAAAAATTCAACTGAAAAAAAAAAAGGAAAAATTGATAAATTGCATGTCATCAAAACTAAACATTTTAATTTCATCAAAATTAATTATTTGCTTTTGCACAAAAATGTCAACTGCATTGATTAATTCATTTTAAATTGTTATTAAATGTCTATCATGTGCCAACACCCTTTTAGGTGGTGAATTATGGCAATGAGCTGGATTCCCTCTATTACACTGGACTTGCAGAAAAATGAAAATCTATAAAAGGTTTTCAACAAACGAAAAACACAAAGCAAAGAAAAGTTTATTAACACAAGCATCCCTGCTATATGTTTTTAAGTTTTTTGTTCAAGTACATGGACAGGATGCAATACCAGGAAATAATGGAAAAATACTGAGAAATAAGTAGTATATTATTATTTGGTATTTGTTGAATCTTGTATCATTTGAGCAAGAATCCTAGGGATGTGGATGCAGGATAAAGAACATTAGAGCTTTGGAGGATGGTCTGAGGCCACATTTCGCTCCAGATTGTGTATTGTACTGTGGGACTTGAGAATTAGGCAACCACGGGTTAGATGATTAGTTCCTGCCATGAGCTGTGGGATCTCAGATTGTGATGAAAATGCCTAGCTTGTAGAGTTGTTGTAAGGATTAATGAGGTAATAAATGGGCAGTGCATAACTATATCTCAGTAAAAGGAAACTCACTGGATGATAACAATACGATCATAATAAAATCCAATCAATTTCCAAAAGCTGACCAGGACTGAAAAAGTCACCTGTTAATTTTGAGAAGTACGCCTGTTCCCCTAGGGCTTACGGGAGGATTGGGGCACTTTCTTTCCTCTCCCCATCCTGTGCTCATGACAGGTATCACTAACCAACCCATCACAGCACTCTTCAATTTACCTAGATCAGGCTTCAAAGTCCTCTCCAGGCAGAAAACTCTGATATGTTTACAGTTAGCACTGGAGATAAATGTATCTGCCATTCCTAACTTAAGGGTTCAGTAGACAACTGAAGAATGACTATAAATTAATTTTTCTTACAAAGGCCTAAGTAAAGCCTAACAAGGGATGACTAGGAGTTCTAGAAGGTGCTTGGTCACAATATACTACAAGTTTATATCCTAAATTATCAGTCACTGGTTGACTTTTTATTTAGTTAAACTGTGTTCTGTTCGTTCTAAATTCAAAAGTAAGTGATTGATCATTTACCCAACTCTTGGGATTTCTTGAAAGTAAGTCTTTGACTTTTCAAGCCTAGACCCACATACCTGCCATCTCATTTTATAATTAGAGGGGTTGTTCTAGGTTAGGAGGCCCTTGAGCTCTATTTGACGGGAAATAGCTCCATGAAGCAGAAAGAAAACCTGTCAGGTCAATGTTCTGGTAATCTGACTCAACTAAGGCAATGATGCTCAAAAGGGCAGAAGCTCCCTTACGGCATGGTTCTCAGCCTTGGCTACTGCATAAAATCAACTGAACAGTTTTTCAAACCCCTAATGACCAGGAATCAGTCCTGGCCAACTATTAACACATCAGAGGCTCTGCAGATGCTGCCCAAGTGTCAGTATTTAAGTTAAAGCTCTTACGGTAATTCTGTGTGCAGCCAAGGTTAAGAATTATTGTCCTAAAGTGTTTTGGAAATTTATAAGGTGTCTCTATTGTCCCAATAATTGGGACAGAGATTATTACTGGCATTTTTCTTAGCAGAGATAATGATGAGATGTTGTAATGTCTTGTAATGCCTAGGACAATTCCTTCCCAATAAAAAAATCACCCCACCTTTTGAATGTCTTACTGGATATCAATATGGTTGAAAAACTTATATGACCTGGAACTTAACTGTACCTTACAAATAAACACAATGTATTATTTGCATGTTTTTAATTCATACACACAGAATTTTCCTGGAACGTAATCAGCATTTAAATCAAGGTAAAATTTTACTTTATTTAGAAATTTACTAGGAGTTGCTTACCTTGTCAGATAATCATATTGTCAATATCAGCACTACTTGTGGTATTTGAGTTGTCAGCATTTTGTAGCTGTGGGTTTCCATGGTGATGCTATATATAGGTGACAGTATCTGATGATCTCTTTGTGCTTGAATGTTTAGATATTGCAATGTATACTACTTTCAGGGAAGACCAAGTTTTTTTTGTTGTTTGTTTTAATGGCTAAGAAACAGTTAACAGGTTTTATCACAGTGTCAGTGTTTGGGAATCTCAGAGATTTTGCACCTGGAGATATGCTAGTATGACTGGACACTCTTAGGGTCTTTCAAAGTAGAGCCAGGCAACACCTTTTTCTGTTTGTTTGTTTGTAATTTGTTTTTTCAACTGTCTTTTGCCCTACTATCTCATTCTTGCCTCTGTGTAAACTTGTGAGAGCTATAGCTTCTCTTTAGGAAAATCTTAACTAGGTGTTCTGTGCTTTTAGGAACAGAAGAACTAGAACTATTCTTTTGGGGCTCATCCATAAATCTTAAAAGCTAGACTCTTAACATTTCCTTTCCATTTTCCATCCAACCCTGACTTTGCTCACCTTGAGTACTGTATTTGATAGTGAAGAGATTGATTTCCCTCATTCAGGGGGACACCGTCTAATGTTGCTGTCAGAGTCCATCCAGTCTGTGCCACATAAACTGTCAGGTCTTGTAAACATAATATACTAGGGTCTTTGTCCAGGAGCAATCCCCTGTGTAACCCAGTTTTTCACTGCGAGGACCTTAAGTACCACAGTAGGAGGTTGTAGGGAGGGGTTCATAGCCAGCTGTGGATTTCCAGCTGAGGACGCACTGAAAAGGGAACTTAACCCCATATTACAAAACCTCATATTTTGAACAGGATAATACACAAACCATTCCAGATAGAGAAGAATCCATCTAAATGTTAAGGACCCTCCAGAATGAAGGTTTCACAGTGAGTATCCGATACCATCTAGTAATAGAATTTCTTCTTATTTAAGGAGAATTAATATTTCTTGAGTACTAATTAATAGCTGGGAATAGTATTCAGGCTTTTATAGTCATTGTCTTCACTAATTCTCCCCAAAGCACTTTGAGTTAAGAACCAGCAAGTCATTTTACAGATGCTGCTGCTGCTGCTGCTGAGTCGCTTCAGTCGTGTTTGACTTTGTGCGACCCCATAACGGCAGCCCACGAGGCTCCTCTGTCCCTGGGATTCTCCAGGCAAGGATACTGGAGTGGGTTGCCATGAAAACTGAAATTCAGAGAGGTTAAGTTACTTGACTGAGTAAGTGGCAGAATCTAGACAACTCTAGTATGTCTAGCTTCATGGTTCAGGAGATCAGCTGCCACGCTTGAGGCTCCATTGCCTTACCTAACACGTTGTAGTTTACACCTGCTTCCTTGTATTTGCTCCTGGTGTATCCTCTGCTGCTGCTGCTAAGTCGCTTCAGTCGTGTCCGACTCTGTGCGACCCCATAGACGGCAGCCCACCAGGCTCCCCCGTCCCTGGGATTCTCCAGGCAAGAACCCTGGAGTGGGTTGCCATTTCCTTCTCCAATGATGAAAATGAAAAGGGAAAGTGAAGTTACTCATTCATGTCGGTGTATCCTCTAGTCTTACTCAAAATCCTGGGTTTGACCAGAGCCCCCAGCTAACTGGACCAGTGAGTGCTGTCCCTTGGAAATAAAATGTGAGTCACAAATATGAGCCACATTTGTTCATTTTAATTTTCCAGTAGCCACATTTTAAAAGGTAAAAATAAGTAGTTGAAATTAATGTTAATATGTTTTATATAACCCAGTACATCCGAAGTGTTATAATTTGAACATATAATAAAAAAATCATTAATGAAATAATTTGCACTTTTTTGTACTATACCTTCACAAGATGTTGTATAATTACACTTTCAGCACCTCTCAGTTCAGACTGTACCCACATTTTAATTGCTCAGTGTGGCTAGAAGCTACCGAGTTGGACATCGCCAGTGTCGATACAGAGATCTCAATCCTCATAATAATCTTAGGTGCTCTTCAGAGAACAGGAAAGAAAGAAAGAGCAAGTTTCCAGTTATTTGCTTGATTTAGTACAAGAAAAGAATAAAAGGAATAAACTCTACAATTTCCATTTATAGCTATAGTCATATTTGCCTGAGAGCAGATGAGAAGCTGTGTGATGAGTCTACACCATTGCATGACATTCTCTTAGAGGGATGCTTGACACAGAAGATCAGGAAGTCCCAGACCCTGTCCAATGGGTGACCCATGAAGCCAGCTCACTGAGGGCATCCAGTTGGGTCCCCATCAGCTCTCAGTCCTGACGTTCACTCTCACACCGGCCCCAGCATGAGGGGCAAGGTGCATGAGCCAGCCCTCAGAAACATGGCACAGACTCTGTTCCTCATACACCGATTCTTGTATCTGAAGAGCAGAGGGAAATCTCAAGCCTTCCCTGCCCCCCCCAAACCTATGGAGAATCCTCTTCACAGACTTTTGTTCACATCACGGTCACCTGCAGGGCTTTTTAAAACTCAGATTGCTGGACTTTAGCCCAAGAATTACTGATTCAGGAAGTCTGGCCTAGGGCCTGTGAATGTGCATTTGCAATAAGTTCCCAGGTGATGCTGCTGCTGCAGGTCCAGGGACCACACTTTGAGAACCAGCACCCAATCCTAAAGAATCAATAAGTAATTTAAGAGCAAGAACAAATCTAAAAGGCACAGGTACCATTTTCACCCTTAATGAGACCAATATGATTTTTACATCATTGATGTGTTTGACTGTTTTTCCCCTGCCTCCCGTTATCTCCTCTAGTCCAGGAAGGGATAACGTGAACATGATGAGAAGAGACAACACTGAAGGGAAGAAATTAAGGGGGGTGGGAAAGCTGGAGGGAAATAGGAGAAGGACTGCGACAGATCACTGGGAGTTCAGGATGGTGGAGAATCACGTGAAACCAGTACTCAGGAGGAAAAAGCAGCAACACTCCCTACCCTGGCCCATTCCCCTCAGCTGGGACAGATGTACAGATTAGAGGCAAGTTTGCCAAGTCACAAAGCCATCTCAACAAAGATGATTTTCCTCTTTGCTTTTTAAGAGGGGACACTGTGTCTGAACTCTGTGTGACAGCAGGCAGTAGCAAATACATCAAAGAGTCTGGGACACCCTTTGGTGCGAGCTTCTTCATTTCTAACCTTTCAGGGCACCTGGATGTTAAAAGGAAGGGCTGTAAGACTTGCTGAGTTGCAAGCAGCTGGGGATTTGGAATGCATCTCTGGAGATACATGCTGAGCCTGGCTCAGAACTTCCAAGAAAACTCAGTGGGAGGGAGGAAAAACAGTGCAATGACATGACGCCTGTAGGGCTTGCTTCGGCCTTGCTGAATCGCCCAGAGATTGCGTTCCAGCTGTACTGCAGTGACCCAATGTTCCAGTAAACAAGGGGGGATGGACGGGACAGACCTCAGATCAGGCTATGCTGAGGCTTTTAAAATAGAACACAGGGGGCTAGCTGGGTGCGGTCGGGGTTGAGGGGGTTGCCTTTGTGCATTTCCTGGATCAGGGCGGTACACCCACACCACCCACCAGACACACATACACATCCTCACTTCCAGTGGAACTTGGACAAATTTCAAATTCTCAGTTGGTCTAATCTGCAATGGTCAGAAACTAGTGAACTCCTTTAGGACATCTTCCAGGAACCCCAGAACAGGAGTGTTCAAAGGGGCCACTGAGTCAGGCCAAGGCAGGCTACTGACTAATACTGTCCACTCCCTAAGCAATACTTCTGCCTTCCAGAAAGACAGACCTGCTGCAGACAAGCACAGTCAGTCAGTCCATTTCCCCATTTGATTTCATGGTACAAAACAACTGACTGATGATCCTATGATTCCTTGGGTTTTTTTCCTACCCTCCCTGCCTCACCCCTCCCTATCTCACGCCTATTTTCTTCATTTCACCAGCTAGTGAATGGGCTTAAGTAGAAATCAGAGGGACTTAGTAAAAATATGAGGAAGAGTACTCAGGCTTAGAGAGCAAGGTTCGGAAAGTTCCTTCTCTAAGTGTCCGTCTGCCTGGGGCTTTGTAGCCTTACTAGCATAGATAGGTTCCCCCTCCCAACATAAATGTGTGAGTGATATTTTGGATTCCACATGACTACTAGGTGACCAAATGATTTATTGTCCACACTGGGACATCTTTGAGAATTAGAGGGGGCACTGTTGAAACTTCTGGGACAAAACCCTTACCCAGGACATATGATCACCTGTATGACTGGTGGGTTCATTTCTCATCCTGCCTATTGCCATCCCACCTCACTTCACAAGTTGCGTTTTTATTGTGGCCAATTTATCCTTTCCCTTTCCTGTTTTTTGACCAACTATTCCTTTATTTTCTCAGATAAAAGTGGTCTTCAGGTGATCATTAGATCTCTGTGCTGAAGTGGGGAAAAGTCAGGTTTAAAAAATTCCCCATATGAAAAGCTGTATGACTCCTCCACTGAAGATCTGAGTGGTGTTTTCCAGCAATCTCCAGAAGCTGGTTTTCTATTCCAGAGACTTACTTCATTCTGGATTTTAGTGCCCAGTGAGTATTGTCAGCTTTTACTCACCAAATGGTCACGCCCCAATTTTCGGACAAGCAGAACAACATGAAAAACGGTAATGATGTCTTGAGTACTCATGGCAGGGAAAAAAGCCTTTCTCATACTGTTTCCTTCAGAATGAGCATAGTAGGCCCAGTCTCCTTTCTATTTCTCTAGTGTGTGTGGATTATTTCTAATGTTTATAGCCACTCTGTGAAGTTCTAGTTATCCTCATTTTATTGACTAGGGCTGTACATTGAAGCCAGAAAAGGGAAGTTGGCAAGTAGTGTGTGTGCCTGCTCAACTGTGTCTGACCCTTTGTGACCCCATGATCTATAGCCTGCCAAGCTCCTCTGTTCATGGAATTTTCCAGGCAAGAATACTGGAGTGGAGTTACATTTCCTTCTCCAGGACATCTTCCTGACCTAGGGATGGAACCTGAGTCTCTGGGGTCTCCTGTATTGGCAGGTGAATTCTTCACCACTAATGCCACTTGGGAAGCCCCAGCCAAGTAGTATCCAAATCCAGATTTACCTGGTCCCAGAGCCCATGGCTGTGCTCCGCCAGGCCATCTATGTACCTGCCTTTGCAAATTTGACTTGACTTCCTTCCCTAAGGACTGTGGGACCTATAGACTCTTTAGATGACAGCCTTCATAAAATGCCAAGGCTCTCTCTCATAATTGGCCAACTTAGACTAACCCCCTGATGGACACTTGCTTATTCTTCAGAGACCTGTTTTTCTTTCTTTTCCATTGTGTTTGGTGATGATTTCATACACCCGCAAGCCGTACTTACTGCACACCAAGACTTTGGCAGCCCCAGAAAACTACTGGGTGTGATAGAATGTGGGCTGGGGGTCTGGCAGTTGTGGCTGAAGTTCAGAGGTCAGAAAATCTCAGACCCGGTAATAAGGTTAGATTAAAAACAACAACAGCGAGATGAAAGGTGTAGTGACTTTGGGTCTAGGTCTCCTCTAGGAGCAAGACTCAGTAGCAAGCAACGGTCTCCCACGGCAAGCACCTGCCAGGGCCGCATTCTGTACATGGAAGCGGGGAACACATCTGCTTAGAACTGGAACCAAGGTGGTGGAGACTAGGACAGACTGATTACCTGAAGTCCTGAATGTCCTTCCTCATCCCAGCTGACTTACCTCTGATCATTCTGCCAGGTGTATACATTTCTCTAGCCCTAAAAGGCCATTTCTCATAATGCCTGACTTCCTTCACTTCCCTGGCCTCTTTCAAAATATAGCGTAGTGTGCCCATGAGCATGGGCTTGGAAATCAGATACCCCTGGGTTTGCTTCTATTGGCTGTGTGACTTTGGGCATGTTCTAACTTTTGTTTGTAATCCTCATCTATAAAATGAGGATGATAAGTAGAACCTACTAGAAGGATTAAAATAAGTAAAGTTATCATTCACCTGTTATAGGGTAAGCACTCAATAAATGATTAGTGTTTATATTACTGCTGTTGCTGTGGCTTGAGGTTGGCATAAGTTCTTCCTCCAGAATCAGCCAGCTTGAGTGCAATAGGAACAGAAAGAACATAAGAGACAAAAGGACTCTAGCATCCATCTAGTTCAACTTCTTCACTTGGGAAGGAAGCTCATGTTCAGAGGAGGTTAATTGGCTTGTCCAAGGTTATTTGCCTGAATAGTTCTAACCTTCATATAAGGGAGTTAATTAGTTAAAGTAGGAGAAAAAGCTTTGGCTTTGGAATCAGACACGTGAATTTGTTTTCCACTTGCCAGCTTGGAGGTCTTAGACAAGTGACTTGACCTGATTCTGCCTCATTTCCTCATGTTTGGCAATGAGTTAGTAGAGCCAGTCTCCCAGGACTATGGAGAGGACTTAGCAGGCTGGTATAGATCATGTACGCAGTGGGTACTAGTTGCTTGGTTCCTCACACATCATTAGAACATTCCAGGGCCAATTATTACAATACAGCCTAGTGGAAGGAACTGAGTGCAAAATGGAGCTTGGAAACACAATGAGCTTTGCCTGAAAGTTGAAATTGGGACACTGAGAAATAACTTTTGCTTATCAATCTGCAAATGCCCACTTTACAGAAAGTTTGATGCATTACTCAGACAGGAATTCCCTCTGATGAGGCTGAGAGCAAAGACTAAGAAGATGATCTGTGGTCTGACCTAGGACTCTAAATGAGGGAGAATGAAGAGAGCTGGGACTGGAGTGAGGAAAGTAGTCAGGGAAGATATTCTTGAGGACTTTAAACTGATCTTGTAGAATATCTTCCAAAACAATTTTGAAAGCACCCTGGTTTCTAGACACAAATTGTATTTTGAATTGGTAACACAAAGTAGGGGGTGGCTTTAAGATGGGCGGCAGTTTTTCAGATGCATTGGTTTTGGAATGGGGAGCACAAGGCAAGTTTTGGAATGAGAAGTGGGTTCTGGTGTGGGTTTGTTCCAAGATGAATATGGTGAAGGACATCGATACTCAGAAGCTCAACCCCCGAGTGATCCGATTACAAGTTTTGAAATGGACCCAGGGGCAGAATTTGGAAACTTAAAATGGAAAGGCCAAGGAGAAGCAATTTTGCAACTAGATAAATGACTGACTCTAAAAAGTCCTCTGGGGAGGAAAAGGTTTGGAAAATATTGTGTAAGCCACTTCTAAATGCCCCGGGGGAATTAGAATGTACTTTTCTAGGGATAATTAGGGTGAGATTGATTGAGTCTGAGAGAGAACTGTGGCCTTGTGCTTGTAATCCACCCAAATGCTGGGTAACCTGTGGAATGGAGAGTAGTGATGATTACCCTCAGTGGAAGGGAAGTATATGGCCCTGTTTAACAAACAGACAAGTGAACAAACACAGCAGAGAAATTTGTTCGTAAACTGTAAACTTCTTAAGTATTGGGCCTATGTCACCTGGCAGTCCTAGTGCCTGCCAGAGGGAACACATTCAATAAATATTTAAATGAAATAATGGCTTGGCTGCCTTAGAAGATAGTGAGTTCACCAGCATACAGAGTATTCAAGCAGTAGTCCCGCGGCAGGACCTGTAGAGATGGTTTCAAGGTCTTTTGGGTATAACTGATAATTATTAAGACTTTTAGCAATCCTGATTCTGGGCCTCCAGCATAGTGTAGTAATTCTCTATAACAGTTGGATCTGATTTGAACATTGGGGTCCCAAGTAATAATTATTAAAATGTTCAAGGAACTCCAGAGAAGAATGGATGAACATAGGAAAACACAACAATCCAAAATCTACAGGATGCAGTAAAAGCAGTTCTAAGAGGGAAGTTTATAGCAATATAAGCCTACCTCAAGAAACAAGAAAAATCTCAAACAATCTAACCTTACATCTAAAAGAACTAGAAGAAGAAGAAGAATACACAAAGTTATTAGAAGGAAAGAAACAATAGAATCAGAGCAGAAATAAATGAAATAGACACTAAAAAAATAGATCAATTAAACTAAGGGTTGGTTCTTTGAAAAGATTAAAAAAAAAAAAAACCCAGATAAACCTTTATCCATACTCATCAAGAAAAAAAAGAGGGCCCAAATAAATAAGATCAGAAATGAAAGAGAAGTTACAGCTGACACCACAGAAATACAAAGTATCATAAGAGGTTACTATGAACAATATACCAATAAAATGGACAGTGTAGAAGAAATGGATAAATTCCTCGAAACATGCAATCTCCCAAGACTGAATCAGAAAGAAAATATGAACAATCTAGTTACCAATAATGAAATTGAATTAGTAGTTTAAAAACTTCCTCCTCTAAAAAAAAATCTCCTCTCCCCAAAAATGTCCAGGGCCAGATGGCTTCATAGATGAATTCTCTCAAGCATATGTAGAACAGTTAATACCTATCATTCTCCAACTATCTGCAAAAATTGAAGAGAAAGGAATACTTCCAAAGTCATTCTATAAGACCAGCATCACCTTGTTAACAAAACCAGACAAAGAAACCACAGAAAAGAAAATATCTCTAATGATCATTGATGCAAAAATCCTTAACAAAATATTAGCAAATAAAATTCAACAATACAGTAAAAGAATCATATACCATGGTTATGTGAGATTTATCTCATGAATTCAAAAATGATTCAGATCAGTCAATTTGATGCACTACATTAACAAATTGAAGAGTTAAAATCATATGATTATCTTAATAGATGCAGAAAAAGCTTTTGACAAAATTAAATATCCGTTTATGATAAAAGCTCCAAACAAAGTGGGAATAGAAGGAATATACCTCAATATAATAAAGGCCACAAATGATAAGCCCACAACTAACATCATACTCAGTGGTGAAAAACTTAAAGCATTTACTCGGAGATCAGGAACAAGTCAAGGATGTCCTCTTTTACCACTTCTATTCAATCTGCCATTGGAAATCCTAGCCACCACAGTCAGACCAGAAATAGAAATAAAAGGAATCCAAACCAGAAGAGAAGAATTAAAATAGTCAGTTTACAGATGACACAATACTATATGCAGGAAATACTAAGGACACCAAAAAATCACTGAAAGTGAAAGTCACTCAATCGTGTCCGACTCTTTAGTCCATGGAATTCTCCAGGCCAGAATACTGGAGTGGGTAGCCTTTCCCTTCTCCAGGGGATCATCCCAACCCAGGGATCAAACCCAGGTCTCCCGCATTGCGGCCAGATTCTTTACCAGCTGAGCCACAAGGGAAGCCCACAAAGGAAGCCACAAGGGAAATACTAAAAAATCATTGTACTAATAAATTCAGTAAAGTAGCAGGATACAAACTTAATATGCAGAAATCTGTTTCTATATACAAATAGCAAACTACCAGAGAAATTAAGAAAACAATTTTGTTTACAATTGCATCAAAATGAATAACATACCTCAGAATATATCTAACCAACGAATTAAAAGACTTGTACTTAGAAAACTATAAGACATTGCTGGGAAAAATTGAAGATGGCACAGACAGATAGAAAGATATACCATGCTCATGGATTGGATGAACTAATATTGTTAGAATGACCATACTACCCCAAGAAATCTACATATTCAGTGCAATCCCTATTAAAATATCAATGGCATTTTTCACAGAAGTAGAACAAATAATTCTTAAATTTATGTGGAAACACAAAAACCCTGAATAGCCAAAACAATCTTGAGAAAGAAGAACAAAGCTGGAGGTAATATGCTCCCTAATTTGATACCGTACTGTAAGTCTTCATTAATCAAAACTGTATAGTACTGTCATTAAAACAGACACATAGGCCAGTGGAATAGAATAGAGACCTCAGAAATAAATTCACACTTTTATGATCAGTTAGTCTATGACCCAGGAAGAAAGAATATACAATGGGAAAGAAAGAGTTTATCAGTAAATTATGATGGGAAAACTGGAAAGTTGCATGCAAAAGAATCAAACTGGACTTCTTTCTCATACCGTGTATATTTGTGAAAATCACTCAGTTGTGTCCGACTCTGCGACCCCATGGCCTATACAGTTCATGGAATTCTCCAGGCCAGAATATGGAGTGGGTAGCCTTTCCCTTCTCCAGGGGAGTCTTCTCAACCCAGGGATCGAACCCAGGTCTCCTGCATTGCAGGCGGATTCTTTACCAGCTGAGTATTCTTTATATACCTGAAATAGGTTAAAGTCTTAAATGTAAGACCTGAAACCATAAAACTCCTAGAGGAGTACATAGGCAGTACACTCTTTGACATCAGTTTTAGCAGCATTTTTTTTTTTTTGAGGTTTCAGTCGAAACAAAAGCAAAAATAAATAAATGGTATTACATTAGACTATAATATTTTTGCACAGCAAAGGACACTATCAACAAAGGCAGCCTACTGAATGGGAGAAGATATTGGCAAGTAATATATCCGATGAAGGGTTAATAACCAAAATATTAAAAGAACTTGTACAACTCAACATTAGAAAATCAAACAACCAGATTTTAAAAATGGGCTCAGGACTTGGATAGACATTTTTCCATAGAAGACACAGATGGTCAGTAGGTACATGAAAAGATGCCCCAGATCGCTACTCATAAGGGAAATGCAAATGAAAACTTCAATGAGATATCATATCACATCTGTTAGAAAGGCTATCACCAAGAAGAAATAACAAGAAATAACAAGTGTTGGTGAGGATGTGGAGAAAAGGAAAACCTTGTGCACTGTTGATGGAAATGTAAATTGGTATAACTACTATGGAAGCCATTATGGAGGTTCCTCAAAAAATTAAAACTAGAACTGCCATTTAATCCAGCAGTTCCACTGCTGGGTCTTTAACCAAAGAGAACAAAAACACTAAGTTGAAAATGTGTATGCACCCCAATGTTCATTGTACCATTATTTGCAATAGCTAAGATATGGATGCAATCTAAGTGTTCATTGACAGAAAAATGTATGTCCATTGACATATATATGTGTGCATGTGTGTGTGTGTGTGTGTGTGTGCGTGCTCAGTCATGTCCAATTCATTGCCACCCCATGAACTGTAGCCCTCCAGGCTCCTCTGTCCATGGAATTTTCCAGGCAAGAATACTGGAGCAGGTTGCCATTTCCTACTCCAAGGGATCTTCCCCACCCAGGTATCGAATCTGTGTTTCTTGCATCTCCTGTATTGGCAGGATATTTCTTTACCACTAGTGCCACCTGGGAAGCCTATATATGTACAGTTTGTCCTTTGTTTTTGGTTCTCTTTCCTCCTAGTTGAATTTATACCAGTAATAAAAATAGCGTTTACTTTTTCTCAAATGCAGTCTTGGGAAACAGAGATCTTAGCTTAAAGTTTTTTCTTTTTCCTTTACTGTAAATATTGATTGCATTCTACATCACCAGGCTTATGTACCATTTGTTTGCTTCTTGCCCTCGGAGAACACATCTCCACAGGGTGGTCCCACCCAGGCTTAGAGGCTCTAGGCAGGATTTCTGTGTCGCCTAAGCAGTTTCTTAGCTGCCCTAAGCAGTTGGCTGCTGCTGACTCCTCCAGGTTTGCGTGGCACCTGGATGCGAAGGTCCCTGCCTGTTGTCTCCCAGCCTCCCCATCCCTGGCCTTCTGACATGCTCTAGCTCCTCTGCTGAGCTAACAAGTTGCTGCCCTGGTTCTCATACCTGGGCTTCCATCTGCCTGTTACCCACTGTCCACGGAAGAAGTTGGACTTCTCTGGTGGTTCAGCAGGTAAAGAATCTGCCTGCAACGCAGGAGACTTGGGTTCAATCCGTGGGTCGGAAGATCCCCTGGAGAAGGAAATGGCCACTCACTCCAGTATTCTTGCCTGAAAAATCCCATGGACAGAAAAACCTGGAGAGCTACAGTCCATGGGGTCGCAAAAGTGTCACGACTGACTTTAAGGACACAACTGAGCGACTAAGCACATGCACCATGGAAGAAGGTATTTTTTCTGCAGTTGAGCTGCGTGGCAGAGTAGAGAGAAGGATGGAAAGGAAGAAAAACGTTTGCTATAGCTTTTATCTTAAAATAATGATTAAGAATGCACTCTATAAAACAAACAAAAAAGTATTTTAAGTACAAGGCTTAATGGAGCAATCACAATAATGGGAGCTAATACCATGACGCTATAAGCCTTCACCCATTCTGTAAATATTTACTAAATTCCTGTCACCTGGGCATTCAGAACTGAGCAAAACAAACAGGCCTCTGACTGGGGAATTGCCATCCACTAATTATTTATCATTCCAATAAATGTCATCATGACAACCTGTGGTAAATGCAATAAAGGAAAAGTCCTGGACACTATGGGAGAGTGTAACTAGAAAGTCTATTTTGGAATGGGAGGTTAAGAGGGGCCACTGAACCTAAGACCTTCAAGGCAGGAAAGAATCAGTCAGATGCGGAACATTCTGGTCAGCAGGAACACCTGGGGTAAAAACCTACCCATATGAAAGAAGATGAGAGAGTGTGGTCTGCCAGGAATATGGTGAGCAGAGGCGGTGGCTGGTGAGGAAGCAGAGCCAGATCTCACATGCTGAAGGAGCCACATCGAGGACTCTAGATTTCAACTAAGAGTGATGGTTCAAAAAACTAAGATCATGGCATCTCGTCCCATCACTTCATGGCAAATAGAAAGGGGAAAAGTGGAAACAATGACAGATTTCTTTCTCTTGGGCTCCAAAATTACTCCAGATGGTGACTGTGGCCACAAAATGATAAAATGCCTGCTCCTTGGAAGAAAAGCTATGACAAACCTAGACAGCATATTAAAAAGCAGAGACATCACTTGGCAGACAAAGGTCCGTCTAGTCAAAGCTATGGTTTTCTAAACAACAGCTACTCCAGCATGGCCTCATGTAACCTAATTAATGACATTTGTTGTTTTGTCACTAAGTTATCTCCAACTCTTGTGAGCCCATGGACTATAGCCCATAGGCTCTTCTCTTCGTGAGATTTCCAGGCAAGAATACTTGAATGGGTTGCCATTTCCTTCTCAGGGCTGTTCAGGACCCAGGCATCGAACCTGTGTCTCCTGCACTGGCAGGCGGATTCTTTACCACTGAGCAGGGACCCTATTTGCAAATAAGGTCACATTCAGAACTACTGGGGATTAGAACATATCTTTTTAAAACACTAACTGCTAAGTCGCTTCAGTCATGTCTGACTCTTTGCAACCCCATGGACTGTAGTTCCCCAGGCTCCTCTGTCCATGGGATTCTCCAGGCAAGAATACTGGAGTGGATTGCCATGCCTTCCTCCAGGGGATCTTCCCAACCCAGGGATCGAACGCATGCCTCTTAGGTCTCCTGCCCTGGCAGGCAGCTTCTTTACCACTAGTGCCACCTGGGAAGCCAGTTCAATTCATGGCACTAGGTAGAAGTATATATTCTTTTTTAAAAAATTTCCTGAACCTAATTTCTTTTTGTGTAGTTCATGTATAATATTACATATGTTCCAGGTGTACAATATAGTGATTCACAGTTTTTAAAGGTTATACTCCATTTGTAGTTATTACAAAATTTTGGCTATATTCCCTATGTTGTACAGTATACCCTTGTAGTTTATTTTATACCTAATAGTTTGTTCCTCCTAATCCCCTTCCCCTTAACTGCCCCTTCCCCCTTGCCTCTCCCTTCTGGTAACTGCTAGTTTTTTCTCTGTAGCTCTAAATCTGTTTCTTTTTTTGTTATATTCACTAGTTTGTTATATTTTTTAGATTCTACATGTAAGTGCTATCATATAGTATTTGTCTCTGTCTGACATTTCACTTAGTGTAATACCCTCCAAGCCCACCCATGTCTCTGCAGATGGCAAAATTTCATTCTTTTTATTGCTGAGTAGTATTCCGTTCTGTGTGTGTGTGTGTATCATATTTTTTATCCATTCATCTGTTGTTAAACATTGAGGTTTCTTCCGTGTCTTGGCAACCGTATTTAATGCTGCTATGAACATTGGGGGTACATATGTCTTTTCAAATTAGTGTTTTCATTTTCTTCAGATGTATACCCAGGAGTGGAATTGCTGGATCATATGGTATTTCTATTTTTAGTTTTTTGAGGAAACTCCATAGTGTTTCCTACAATGGAATTTAACAGTGTTAAGGCTTCCTATTCATGATCACAAAACAGTTTAACTTTAGGTGTGCGTTTTATGTTTTATCATGTTGAGGTTCTATCAATTTCTATGTTATTTGAAGTTTTCATGAGGAATAGGTGTTGAAGTTTGTCAAAAGTCTTTTTAATAATCTCCAAAGATGCTAAAATAATATTTAACTTATAACAAATGCTGCTGCTTAGTCACTCAATCATGTTTGACTCTCTATAGCCCCATGGACTGTAGCCCTCCAAGATCCTCTGTCCATGGAATTTTCCAGGCAAGAATACTGGAGTGGGGTGCCATTTCCTGTTTCAGGGGGTCTTCCCAACCCAGGGATTGAACCCACGTCTCCTGGGTCTCTTGCATTGGCAGGCGAATTCTTTACCACTAGCTCCATCTGAGAACACCTGTAACAAATAGTATAATGAATTCTGTTAATAAATTTCATAATACTGAACCATCCTTCTTTTTAATATTCCTAAAAGAGATTCCATCTGATAAATGTGAATTATTTTCTTAATGTGCTAAAAGATTCTGCTCACTAATACTTTATTTCAGAATTTTTGCTTTAGTTTAGGAATAGGTCTGTAGAATTTGGACTTTTTTCCTTTTTTTTTCTGCATTTTGGAGTTTAGCACTGAGAATTCCTGATCTTTGTTTTTTTCTTTTATCTTTCCCCTCCTCAATTGTCTTTGGGTTTCATTAAGAACTTCTTAAATTAAGACTGTCTCTTACAGCTCTCTCAGTTGTAACCCACTGTTATCCTGGAGCCCTGATGGTGTGGTGGTGAGGTGTTGGAGAGGATGTGTTCTATAATCTTATGATTAATTTCGATTGTTAACAAGCCTAAGTCCCTGGGCTGTGACCTTCAGAAATGTGTCTCATCATTTTTTTTTTTTTTTCTTTTCCTTAGACAAAAAGAGTAGGGAGTGCTGGAGCTGACCCCTCTCCCAGTGAGATAAGGGGAAGTAGTTTCCCCTGGAGGGCAGGACTTTGTTGTGAAGAATGCTCTGTGGACATATTTCAAAAAGTTTTCTTTTACTCTGGGCACACTTGTAAATGGTTATTTTCCCCTTCCCCCTACTAGAAACGCCAAGAAATTTTTCTTTACCCTTCAATGTGAAAACCTGGAGGTATAAACCCCTCAAAAGTATGGATCCTCCCTAAACCTGGGAATTAGGCTTAGGAATGTTTTAACTCTCAAGCTAGTCTAAGCTCAACCCCCAGCAATTAATCAAAATCACCATGAAATGTTTCTCCCAGTTAATGGCTTGAGTGACGTTGATCTTGGATATGATATCTATACTTTTCATGTCTCTCCAAATTACAGGGTGGACATTTGCCCTATGACTTCTCTTCTCTGATGGAACTAGAAAATCCATTTTTAGTTAGTGCATTCAGCATTTTTCTTTTGTAAGGAGGGTGGAGAAGGGAATGGCAACCCACTCCAGTATTCTTGCCTGGAGAATCCCAGGGACAGAGAAGCCTGGTGGCCTATAGTACATGGGGTTGCAAAGAGATGGACACAACTGAGCAACTTACATGGATGGGTCACAGGAGAGTTTTGACAAAACATGGTCCACTGGAGAAGGGAATGGCAAACCACTTCATTATTCTTGCCTTGAGAACCCCATGAACAGTATGAAAAGGCAAAAAGATAACACACTGAAAGATGAATTCCCCAGGGTGGTAGGTGCCTAATATGCTACTGGAGAAGAGTGGAGAAAAATTTCCAGAAAGACTGAAGAGGCTGAGCTAAAGCGAAAACAATGCCCAATTGTGGATGTGACTAGTGATGGAAGTAAAGTCTGAAGCTATAAGAACAGTATTGCATAGGAACCTGGAATGTCAGGTCCATGAATCAAGGTACATTGGAAGTGGTCAAACAGGAGATGGCAAGAATGAAAATCAACATTTTAGAAATCAGTGAACTAATATGGACTGGAATGGGCAAATTTAATTCAGATGACTATTATATCCATTACCATGGGCAAGAATCCCTTAGAAGAAATTCAGTAGCCCTCATAGTCAACAAGAGTCTGAAATGCAATACTTGAGTGCCATCTCAAAAACGACAGAATGATCTCTGTTCATTTCCAAGGCAAATCATTCAGTATCACAGTAATGCAAATCTATGCCCCAACCACTAATGCCGAAGAAGCTGAACAGTTCTATAAAGACCTACAAGACCTTCTAGAACAAACACCAAAGGAAAAAGACATCCTTTTCATCATAGGGGACAGGAATGAAAAGTAGGAAGTCAAGAAATACCTGGAATAACAGGCAAGTTGGGCCTTGGAATGAAGCAGCGCAAAGGCTAACAGAGTTTTGCCAAGAGAACGCACTGGTCATAGAAAACACCCTCTCCAGCAACACAAGAGAGAACTCTACACATGGACATCACCAGATGGTCAATACAGAAATCAGATTGATTATATTCTTTGCAGCCAAAGATGGAGAAGCTCCATACAGTCAGCAAAACCAAGACCAGGAGCTGACTGTGGCCCAGATCATGAGTTCCTTATTGCCAAATTCAGACTTAAATTGAAGAAAGTAGGGAAAACCACTAGACCATTCAGGTATGACCTAAATCAAAACCCTTACAATTATACAATGGAAGTGACAAATAGATTCAAGGGATTAGATCTGATAGATAGAGTGCCTGAAGAACTATGGATGGAGGTTCATAACGTTGTACAGGAGGTGGTGATCAATACCATCCCCAAGAAAAAGAAATGCAAAAAAGGCAAAATGGTTGTCTGAGGAGGCCTTATGCATAGCTGAGACAAGAAGAGAAGCTAAAGGTAGAGAAAAAAAGGAAATATATATACCCATTTGAATGCAGAGTTCCAAAGATTAGGAAGGCAAGATAAGAAAGGCTTCCTCAGTGATCAGTGCAAAGAAATAGAGGAAAATAACAGAATGGGAAAGACTAGAGATCTCTTCAAGAAAATTAGAGATACCAAGGGAACATTTCAAAGATGGGCACAATAAAGGACAGAAATAGTGTGGGCCTAACAGAAGCAGAAGATATTAAGAAGAGGTGGCAAGAATACACAGAAGAAATGTACAAAAAAGGTCTTTATGACCCAGATAACCAATGGTTATCTAGATCACTCACCTGGAGCCAGACATCCTGAAATGCGAAGTCAAGTGGGCCTTAGGAAGCATCACTACAAACAAAGCTAGTGGATGTGATGGAATTCTGGTTGAACTATTTCAAATTCTAAAAGATGATGGTGTTAAAGTGCTGCAGTCAATATGCCAGCAAATCTGGAAAACTCAGCAATGGCCACAGGACTGGAAAACGTCAGTTTTTATTCCAGTCTCAAAGAAAGGCAATGCCAAAGAATGTTCAAACTACCACACAATTATACTCATCTCACACACTAGCAAAGTAATACTCAAAATTCACCAAGCTAGGCTTCAATAGAATGTGAACTGAGAGCTTCCAGATGTTCAAGCTGGATTTAGAAAAGGCACAGGAACCAGAGATCAAATTGCCAACATCCACTGGATCATAGAAAAAGTAAGAGAGTTCCAGAAAAACATCTACTTCTGCTTCATTGACTATGCTAAAGCTTCTGGTTGTGTGGATCACAACAAACTGTGGAAAATTCTTCAAAAAATGGGAATATCAGACCACCTTACCAGCCTCCTGAGAAATCTGTATGCAGGTCAGGAAGCAATAGTTAGATCTGGACATGGAACAATGGGCTGGTTCCACATTGGGAAAGGAGTCTGTCAAGGCTGTATATTATCACCCTGCTTATTTAACTTATATACAGAGTACATCATGAGAAATGCTGGACCTAATGAGGCACAAGCTGGAATCAAGATTGCAGAGAGAAATATCAATAAGCTCAGATATGCAGATGACACCACCCTTATGGCAGAAAGTGAAGAAGAACTAAAGAGCTTCTTGGTGAAAGTGAAAGAGGAAAGTGAAAAAGTTGGCTTAAAACTCAGCATTCAGAAAACTAAGATCATGGCATCCAGTCCCATCACTTCATGGCAAATAGATGGGGAAACAGTGGAAACAGTAACAGACTTTATTTTCTTAGACTCAAAGACACTGCAGATGGTGAATGCAGCCATGAAATTAAAAGACACTTTCTCCTTGGAAAAAAAGCTATGACAAAGCTAGACAGTATATTGAAAACAGAGACAGTCCTTTGCTGACAAAGGCCCATCTAGTCAAAGCTGTGGTTTTTCCAGCAGTCATCTATGGATGTAAGAGTTGGACCACAAAGAAAGTTGAGGGCTAAAGAATTGATGCTTTGAAGCGTGGTGTTGGAGAAGACTCTTGAAAGTCCCTTGGACAGCAAGGAGATCAAACCAGTCAATCCAAAAGGAAATCATACCTGAATATTCATTAGAAATTAGAATATTCATTAGATGCTGAAGCTCCAATACTTTGGCCACCTGATTCAAAGAACTGACTCATTGGAAAAGACCCTGATGCTGGGAAAGATTGAAGACAGGAGGAGAAGGGGACAACAGAGGTCGAGATGGTTGAATGGTATCACCAACTCAATGGACATGAGTTTGAGCAAGCTCTGGGAGTTGGTGACAGACAGGGAAGCCTGGCATGCTGCAGTGCATGGGGTCACAGAGTCACAAATGACTGAGCAACTGAACTTAACTGAACCAAATGGCTAACACTTTTCACTTTCAAGAGCTCTTTACATGTTGGAGCTAAGCTAGAAATAGAGTGTTGATAAAAGTTCTCCTGTGAAATAATCAGGATCTTATTCATTTTTTGTAGCGTAGTGTCTTGATAGCTTTATTTCTCCTATGGAAATGTGTCTGTTTGAGGTTTCTCTATTTATGGGGGTCAATTTTGGGCCAATTTCAAGTATTTTCCTAATAAATTATCTCTGTTATCTGGATTTCCAAATTTATTTGCTTAGACTTTTTCAAATTAATGCCTTTTTTAGAAAGCTTCATCTTTTATCTTGTTTTCCAGTTTTTTATTGGATCAGCTAGTGGTTTACCTATTTCACTTAGTTAAGAACCAGTATTATTAAATTATTAGTTCTTATTTTCTGTTTCTGACTCATTAATGTTTGCTCTATCTTCACTGCTTATTCCATCTGCTTACTTTCAGCTAATGTTGATTTTTTTTCTTGAGGTAAGCTTTATATATATATTAATTAAATCTTACATTAATCCCCATGTCCAAACCACAGAATGTACAATGTCAAGATAAATCCTAATGTAACCTGTTGACTTTGGGTGATTTTGATGTATTAGTGTAGGTTCATCAGTTGCACCAAGGGTACTATTCTGGGATGTTGTTAATGCAAAAGGCTACACATGAAGGAGTAGATGGAAAATCTCTATATCTTGACCTTATTTTTGCTGTGAACCTAAAACTTTTCTAAAAAAATTAAATCTTTAAATATGAAAAAAAGTGTGGGGAGAGGCATACTGTGTGTTAGTATCCGGCATTTGCTTTCTCTCTTTTTTTTTTCTTCATTTGCTTTCTCTTAAGCATCAAGTTTCTAAAATTCATATTATGGTGTGGAGTGGGAATTTTTTATTTTTCATGTTATATAGTAATCCAAAGTGTAAAGACACTACAGTGCATTTATTCATTTTCCTTTAGACATTTTGGCTATTACAAGCAATACTGAGATGTCTGTTCTTGTAATATGACCCCTGGTGCACAAGTGCATGAGGGTTTCTAGGGCATAAAGTTAGGAATGGATTGCTGAGTCATAGGGTGTGGGAAACTGTTCGCAAAATGGTTGTATCACTTACTTTTTAAAATCAATTTTATTTATTTACTCTTATCTTTGGCTGTTTTGGGTCTTTGGTGCTCTGCATGGGCTTTCTCTAGTTGGGGTGAGCAAGGGCTACTCTTTGCTGTGTTGCGAAGGCTTCTAATTGCATGGCTTTTTTTGTTTTGGAGCATAGGCTCTAGGTGCACGGGCTTCAGTAGTTGCAGCGTGTGGACCTAGGGCGTGTGGTTGAGGCACACAGGCTCAGTAGTTGGGCTCAGAGATTCTGGCACATGGGTTTAGTTGCTCCACAGCATATGTAATCGCCCCAAACCAAGGATCAAACCCATGTCCCCTGCATTGGCGGCGGATTCTTATCCACTGCACCACCAGGGAAGTTCAGTTATATCAATTTAAACTCCCAACAGCAATGTCTAAACTTTCCCTTTGTCCTGCATTCCCATCAACATTTCAAAAAAAGAAAATAAAGTTAGTTGCTCAGTCATGTCTGACTCCTTGAAACCTCATGGACTGTAGCCTGCCAGACTCCTCTATCCATAGACTTTTACGGGCGAGAATACTGGAGTGGGTTGCCTTTCCTTTCTCCAGGGAATCTTCCTGATCCAGGGATCAAACCCTGGGTCTCCTGCATTGCAGGCAGATTCTTTACCATTTGAACCACCAGGGAAGCCCATCAATACTTGGCATTAATATATATCTTAATTCTTTTCAAATATAACCATACCTGTCTCCTGAGAAACCTGTATGCAGGACAAGAAGAAACAGAACTTGACATGAAACAATGGACTGTTTAAAATTGGGAAAGGGGTACATCAAGGCTGTATGTTGTCATCCTGCTTATTTAACTTACATGTAGAGTACGTCTTGTGAAATGCAGGTTTGGATGACTCACAAGCTGGAATCAAGATTGCTGGGAGAAATATCAGTAATCACAGATATGCAGATAATGCCACTCTAATGATAGAAAGTGAAGAGAAACTAAAGAGACTCTCAATGAGAGTGGAAGAGGAGAGTGAAAAAGCTGCTTAAAACTCAAAATTCAGAAAACTAAGATCATGGCATCTGGTCCCATTACTTTATGGCAAATAGATGGGGGGAAAGTGCCAGATTTTATTTTCTTGGGCTCCAAAATCACTCTGGGTAGTTGACTCCAGTCACGAAATTAAAAGACGATTGCTTCTTGGAAGAAAAGCTATGACAAGCCCAGACAATGTACTAAAAAGCAGAGACATCACTTTGCCAACCAAGGTCTGTGTAGTCAAATCTGTGGTTTTTCCAGTAGTCATGTATCAATGTGAGAGTTGGACCATAAAAAAGGCTGAGCTCCAAAGAATTGATGCTTTCAAATTGTGGTGTTGGAGAAGACTCTTGAGAGCCCATTGGACAGCAGGGAGATCAAACCAGTCAATCCTAAAGGAAATTAACTGTGAATATTCATTGAAAGTACTGATGCTGGAGCTCCAATACTTTAGCCACTTAATGTGAAGAGCCAACTCATTGGAAAAGGCCCTAATGCTGGGAATGATTGAGGGCAGGAGGAGAAGGGGGCAACAGGGGATGAGATGGTTGGATGGCATCACTGACTCAATGGACATGAGTTGGAGCAAACTCTGGGAGACAGTGAAGAACAGGGAAGCCTGGTGTGCTATAGTCCATGGGGTTGCAACGAGTTGGACATGACTTAGTGACTGAACAACAATAGCAACATGTTCCCCCCAAGACTCAATGGTAAGATGTCTGGGAGCGCAGTTAAGGATTAGGATTAGGATTAAGTTAGGGTTAGGCCTTCTATACTGAAGGCAGAGAAATGGGGTGACTTTGTTCTGAGAGCATGCAGAGTGCCAAGAAAATGGAAAAACACTTTCACTCTTAATATCAGAATACCAAACTCTCTATACAGTATTACTTATATAGTAATCTATGTATAAATATATTACATATAAATACTGAAGGGAATGGCAACCCACTGCAGTACTCTTACCTGGAGAATCCCATGGACAGAGGAGCCTGGCAGTCCATGGGGTCACAAAGAGTCAGACACGACTGAGCAACTACACTACTACTACTGTGTGTATATAAATATTGTGTACAGTATTACTTGTATAACATATACAATAGCATGTTTTGATTATGTATAAATGCACATCCAATTTTAAAGAAGCTGGAAAATATTTTCAGTGTTAATGATCATTATTAACATTGACCTGTGGGTGGTTTAGTTTTATTTTTACTATTTATGATTTTCTTTTTCTTTTCTTAATTTTTGCTTCCAAATTTTGATATTATTTTTATATTTTAAATTATCTTATTTTAGGAAAAAAAACAAAGGAATGGAAAAAAGGCAGGTGGTGGATTTGAACTGTAATTTGCCATTAGATCTTGAGTGTATTTACACTCTGTAAATACAGCAGGTATTTACTGAACATCTGTGTGTATCAAGTGCTGCTGTAAGTTTTTAGGATGTATAAGTCTCTGTTCCATGGAGCTTACATTCCAATAGGAAGGGGAGACACAGGGGTTATCAGACAATCACAATAACTATGGCTCAGTGGATAAAGAATCCGCCTGCAATGCAGGTGGCAGAGGAAAAGCAGGTTCGATCCCTGGTCAGGAAGATCCCCTGGAGGAGGAAATGGCAACGCACTCCAGTATTCTCACTTGAATAATCCCGTGGACAGGGGAGCCTGGTGGGCTACAATCCACAGGGTCACAAAGAGTTGGACACGACTGAGCGACTAAGGATACAATGCACATAATAAATTAATACATTATCTAATATATTCAGAGGTGATATGTATTGTGGGGAAAAAAAGAGCTGCATAAAGAAGATAGGGAATGTGATAGTTTCAGGTGAACAGCAAAGGGACTGAGTCATGTATCCATTCTCCCCCAAACTCCCCTCCCATCCAGACTGCTGTGTAACATTGAGCAGAGTTCCCTGTGCTATACAGTAGGTCCTTGTTGGTTATCTACTTTAAGAATTTGTGATTTTATTTCATTTCATTTGTTGGCTGTGCTGCAAGGCATGTGGGATATTAATTCCCTGGCCAGAGATTGAACCCATGCCCCTCCACTGGAAGCTTGAAGTCTTAACCACTGGGCTGCCTGGGAAGCCCCTGTGACTTTAAATAGGGTAGTCAAGGTAGGCCTTACTAAAACAGGGGGCAGAGGGACAGAGAAGATGTGAGGCAGGAGCCTTGGGGATGTCTGGGAGATATCTGGTACAAAGACTCCAGGGCAGAACCACACCCAGTGTGTATTTAAGGACCAGCAAGGAGGCCCGTGTTGTTGAAATGGAATCAAACCAGGAGTTTCAATAGGAAACTCTGGAGGTTTGTTGTTGTTCGACACAGGCACCTGAAACATAAGAGAGCCTGCCAAGGATCACCAAGCCTGTTGACCACTACCTACTCCCACCAGTCTGCATAGAAAGAGAAAACAGCATAAAGACATTTGGTGGCACATCTCAGATGGCTGCAAAATCTTTAACAAGAAATAGGCATTTGGGAGCAATGAAGATCATTTAAGCCCATATTCCAGTTGAAATTAATGACCTTGAAAGAGAAAAAGAGATAGTGCAAGGGAACTTCTAGCTTCATAAACAAGTTGAAAAACAGGTTTGATTTTCCTAGAGCATGGCTTGTAAGAATAGCATGATGGACTCTTGGCAAGAGACAGACAGGAAGGGAGAGTTTGGCAGGTAGTTCATAAACTGACCAGGAGGGTTTTATATTAACATTTCATGAGGAGGGAGAAAAAGATTCAGATAAAACTGACAACTCAGGTGTTAAATGGAAAGAACAACAGTGGTGAAGATTCGCAGCTGATCTCAGGAGAAAACACGGGGAGGGGAAAGATGTGGCAGCCAAACATGTGATCTCAGATGTGAGCTGAGCATAGCAGTGTGATAATTCATATCAAAAGGGAATCACACTTTTATAAAGAAGAATGTGGCTTCTTACAAAGTGACTCCAGGCTGAAGTATATTCTCTGCCCTATTAGGGCGTGCATGATGTGCCAGCATCCACTGCCCGAAACAACGACGACTAATTGAAGGGTGGGAAAACTGCAACATATAATAGAATTATTTATGTTTAGGAACATTTATAAAGCAGAACAGATGCTTTTAGATGAGGGTTAAAGAATAGAGAAATGAAATGATCAAAACTGCAGATGCCTTTAAGGATGTGGAGGATATTTAGGAAATCAGATTAGGAAACTAACATAGGAAGAGGCTTAATAGCAGCAGAGAAGGAAATCTGTCCAAACACCAGGAAGATTTATACTCCAAAAACAAAGAATCTGGTAAATTTTTTCCTTCCTGCAGAAAGCAGAAGAAATAACATTTTGAGGAAATGACCCTCCAGATGCAATCTTTAATGTTCAAGGGTAATAAAAATAACAATACTTACATTTATTAAGCCCTTAACATCTTTTTTTGTGTGTGTGCTCACTATGTGTCAAGGATTACTTCCTTTAATCCTCTCACAACCTGTGAAACTATCCTCATGTTATAGAAGGCTAAAGAGGTTGACGGGTGCAAGATTACTTAGCTAACAATGAAGGACCTGAGAATCCAACCCAGATCTACCTGACTCCAAAGCCCATATTATTAACCAGGCCTCTTAAAATTGGTGAAAGGTAACCATGACATTTTAAAGACCATATAGTTAAGAAAGAGAAGTCTATGAAGAATCAGCCACATACATAAACCTTAGGAAAGTGGATATATAAAAAAAAAATGGAAAAGGGAAAATATCCTGTGGTTAATGATTCCAGAAGGCAGGCTATCTCAAGGAACTTGGAAGATTATTAAAAAATAACATTTTATTAATATAGTCAGTCCTAAGTCTTCCAGCCTTCTGTGCATATATGCATAAATATGTCACAAATGACACTTGGAAGTTAACAATTTGGCTGCTCAGGGCACTCAACTGTTACAAGTATGAGCAGAAAAGGTGAAACATAAGGCCTCCAAAGACCAATGTCAGAAGAAGCCAAGACTTTTGTCTCATTTGTGTTCCGAGCAGAAAGAACTAGAAAAGGGCTAGGCTAACTGTTTGGAACTAGTTAGTACAGAAGGTGAAGGGTTTGACTTTACAGAAGTTGCTTGAAAAGGACCTGGGAATGTTAATTCACATGGTGAAAGAACAAGGAATGGACAAGAACACAACTTTGCAAAAGCCTGCAGTCTTTGGCTGTATTCATAAAAATATGGTGTTGAAATTAAAGAGTATTTGCACTGCATCTGTAGTGCCCATTCCCTATCTGGAGAAATATTTTGTAATTCAAAAAACCAAATTATAAAATCATCTTTAACGAATAAAAGGGATTGTTGATAGCAGAAGTCAACTGTAGGATCTTGGAATCAGAAGACATACTACTGAAAAAATGGTAGAGAAATGGAAGTAATTAGCTTTGGGGAAAAAAGTAGAAATTCTAATACTGAAAAAGCTGAGTTCCATGGAGATTTACTTTATCATATTTCCCTGGCTGTAGACTTTGTAGTATTTCTCATCATCTGAAATCCCCCTGCCTCTTAATTGTTTATTGTATGCCTGTCCAGACTCTTTGCAACCCCATGGACTGTAGCCCGCCAGGCTCCTCTGTCCATGGAATTTTCCAGGCAAGAATACTGAAGTGAGTTGCCATTTCCCCCTCCAGGGGAACTGAAGCGGCGTCTCCTGGGACTCCTGCTTTGGCAGATAAATTCTTTTACCACTGAGCCCCCTGGGAAGCCCCTTATTATTTATTACCCCTTCTCATAATGTAGGGTTCACAAGAGGAGGGGCCTTGACTGATGGTTCACTATGTTATCTCCTATGCCTGCCACATAGTAGACACCAAGGGAAAGAATGGGATTGTCTATCCACAAGTCATAGATAGCCTCCCTTGGCTCCAGTGAGTGGGGACAAACTGGTCTCTGGGGCCCACCTTTCAGCAGGGGATGATACGGGATGGGGCCTTTAGAAGAGGCTCTGGGGATAAAACCCCCAAACATCTCACTATATGCAGAGGGACGTGTTGCTTGAGCCCAAGGCTTTTGCTGACCCTGCTGAGGATTCAGGCATGTCCGGACGCATGCAGAGAAATGGCAGGACATGCTGGGTAGAAGTCAGATTTTCACAGACAAAGAGCCCCTTGGAAAAAACCAACCAAACAAACGATCTCAAGCGGTACCCCCTGGATGACTTTCACTCTGTATGGGTGGGTCTGGTGAGTTGATGGGGTAGTCAGTTAAAGTACACTTTGTGGGGAAGATGTGGAGAAACTGGGTTCCTCCCCCATTGCTGGTGGTGGTAGACAGTAGTCCAGCCGTTCTAGAAAACCTTTTGGGAATTTCTTATGATGCTAAACTTGCACCTACCATACAACCTAGCAGTTTCACCTCTGGGCACTTATCTGATAGAAGTGAAGTTCTATATTCACATAAAAATCTATAAAGAACAGTTTTATTCATAATAATCAAAAATTGGAAACAACTCAGATATGCTTCAGTAGGTGACTAGGTAAACAAACTCTGGTACATCTATACCATGGAATACTGGTCAGTGATAAAAAGGAAAGGACTTTTTTTTTAAACAACTGTTTTTTTAAAACAACTTCAGTGAAACTCCAGATGATTAGGGACTTGTGCTGAATGGAAAAAAATTCAGTTCCAAAAAGGCACACATTGTATGATTCCATTTATCAAATAGTCTCGCAATGACAAAATAAGAATGAAGAACAGATTAGTGGTTGCCAGGGATCAGGAATGGGGGAATGAGGCTGGGATGGCTAGGACAGAGTGATATAAGGGAATCTAGTAGTGGTGGATGTGAAGATGTTCTGTTTGGTGTGTTGATGTCAGTTCTGACAGTGATATTACATCATCATTTTGCAAGATGGGAGAAACCGGGTAGATGGTACACAGGATCTCTTCACATTATTTATTACAGCTGCTAATGAGTCTACATTCATCTCAGAATAAAATCTTTAATAGTTTATTTATTTATTTTTAGTTGTGCTGGGTCTGTGCTATCATGCAGAGGCTTCCTCTGGTTGCGGCAGCAGGGGCGACTCTGCATTGTGGTGCACAGGCTTCTCGTTGCGGTGCCTTCTCGTTGCAGAGCACGGCTCTAGGTGCGTGGACTTGAGGAGTTGCAGCATGCAGGCTCAGTAGTTGTGGCACACAGGGTTAGTTGCTTCTCGGCATGTGGAATCTTCCTAGACAAGAGAGCGAACCCATGTTCGCTGCATTGGCAGGGGGATTCATATCCACTGTACCACCAGGGAAGTCCTAGAATAAAAATTTAATTAAAAAAAAATGTTGACTTGCAGATTGGGAAGGTGAGATGGTGGGGAGGGGTGTAGAAGGGAGTGAACAATCCAGATAACTCTCCCAGGAAAGAACTCATCCTAGATAAACAGAGAAGTTGGTGTGATGATGTTGACCTTACGGAACGTAAGATCCAACAGAGCAGGAATTGTGTCCGCCTTGTTTGTCCCTGGATCATTTGTGCCTGTGACAATACAACTGACATATCAGAGGGCTTATGGCAAGGGTTCCCCTCTCTCCAAACAAGAGCACTTAGGTATTGAAGAATGACAGGTGACCCAAATCGCTTGACTCATCAGTTCTGAACAAAAAAGTTTAACTGAAAAATACCCTTCACTCCACTTGGTTCCGAGGTTCGGACTGAGTGATAGACAGACCTGTGGTGGAGACACTCGGGAACCCAGCAGAGCTCCATGACTGTTAAACGAACCTGCCCCAGCGTCAGCCCAGACACACAAACCGACAGGGCTGCTCAGTTAACCCTGGCATCACTGAGTCGTGATAACACTGTTTCGGGAGCCTCTGACAAAACATCATCCTGTGAAGAGGGTGCCACTCTCCCCTACTCTGCCACGGACCAACAGATGTCCTTGACTGCCCGAGGACTGGAAATGGGTCCTAAGAGAAAGTGCTGGGGCTGGTAGAGTCTCAGGAAAGAGCACAGCCCTAGAGAGGCCACAGAAATGTTGGGCTTGGCCCTGATCACAGTAGCCCACGGTGCTGAAACTTTCATAGGGCCCAGCCAGAACGGGGACAGCCACCAGCCGTGAAACTTCTGTGAGGGGCCTTGTTCTTGAGCTCATGTGAGAAACCTGTTAGGGACTCCCAGAACTAACTAAGGGGTAATTTGCAGGAGATTGAAGTCCCCTATTACACTGGTGGGAATCAGTGTATACACTAGACTCAGTGTTTACACTGTATACAGAATTACACATATACAGTGTACACAATTACACAGTGTATACAGAATTATACACAGTGTATACAGGAATTCAGTGTATACACTAGTCATTCTATAGACTAGAATCAGATAACTTGGACTACAGGTCTGTTTTTTAAAAATTGGTATAACCTTATATCATATTCATCCTGATTTTCAGAAGGGAGCTGGATTTGGAATCAGAAAACCTCAATGCCAAGCTTCAGTTTCAGTTTCTTAAACTGGCATAATAATGTCTGCTCTGCCTACTTGATAAGACAGTTATTCTGAGAATTCTATGAAATGATATATATTAAAAAGCTTTTAACATTGTCAAGCATTGTATGCATGCAGTACTTGGTATCATTATGGTGCTTTGTCATCTCCACTGTAACTTCCTATCATCTCATCTTCTAGATGCTGCATAATTATGCTTTATTTCTATATTTGTAAAGATGGTTTATTGTCATTTATTTTCTTCTGTTTCAAAATTTTTTACTTTAAAGTATAATGTATGTGTAGAATATATATCTTTTTAAATGGAAGAGCTTGAGGATATCCAAAAATTGGTCTTGTGAATCGGGGTATATTATTTTATTTTTTAAACCCTGAAGTATTTGTAAACAGTGAAGTACTGAGAAAGAAAAAATATGCAAACAACAATAACAGCAACAAAAACACACCTTTGCTGTCATGACTTTGCAACTTAGTTTAACTTCCATTGCTGTGCACGAAAATACTCTTGAGTTCCACGCTCAGATCCAGGATAGGTGGTCTGTATGTCCCACTGCTGTTAGCTTAAGGGGGCCAAATGACCTGCTGCTGTGCCATCCCCACACAGGAAGCTATCTCCTCAGATCTGTTTTTTGTTTTCTTAATTGTCTGTTATTTTTTAATTTTTTTCAATTTTACAGGGATCTGATTGACACAGCTTTGTATAAGTTTAAGGTTTACCACATAATGAGCTCTCATACATATATTGCAAAATGATTGCTGCAGTAAGTTTAATTAAACTTAGATGTGGCCCAAACAAAGCTGCCGAAAATTATCTTTAGAACATGATCCGAAATGTGTCCAAAGAGCTTACACCTTCTGGAGAGCTACCATCTTCATGCGGACATGTTTCCCAGGTGTATAATTCATGCAGTGCTTGCTTACTGTCAAGCATGGTGAGAATGAAGATTCAAAGCTTATTTCCATTTAAAAATTGCTAACATCTTCACATTCATGGTTAGCAGGAATCTGAACTGAATAAGTGAGAGGAAGTCATGCAATTTTACTCATTCTCAGAGTGACCTGGGTCCCTGGAGATGGGTGTTCTCCACCCTCTGGCCTTAGGTCAACAAGAGTAAAACGGAGCCCTGGGCTCTGATGCTCTTGGCCAAAACACTACCCCATCTCTGACGCCATCAGGACTAACTCATACAATTTATTCATCCTTATGTCTTCACCTCTTTCACCCCAAGTGCCTGTGATTCATAGAGCATCTTTTACAGATGAAAGATGGCTCATAATGAAATAAAAATATTCCCAATTTTGCCCAGGCATTTCCTATATTTTTCCCACTTTTTTTTCTCTTTATTATTCAGTAACATCTAGCATAAGCTATATTTTATATATATATTTTTTTATCACTTGTCTTCCTGATCTGGATTGTAAGCAGCTCCAATAGATAAAGGAATTTTGTTTATTTTGTGTGCTTCTTTGTTCCCAATACCTTATAGGTCGCACTTGTTTGATGATCAAGTTATTGAATGGATGAATAATTGAATAAGTGGGATATCCCCAAATAGTATTGCTACTCCTTTCAGTTTTCTTTAGCATCTCAAGTACAGTATCGATGACCAAGTAGATCCTGTCTCATTCCATCAGACACGCTCATCATTCATACACACTCCATTATCTGCTTCAGTTTTCCAAATAATGGAGAGGAAGATTATACAGCAAGGAAATGAGAGATTATTCCTATCTCCAGCTCTTCTTCCATGTCATATATGACTAGTAAATTTCTAAAACTTTCTGAAAATGATGTAGAAGGTGCGTAATTTCTTAGACCCCTTTTTGTTGTCTCTATAAATTACTATGGTATTTTAGGCCCTTGTGACCCAAGATTATTTGAAGTGTGCATCTGTGGTGGTCTTTGTGTCTCATGCATCATTTGAAAGTTGTCCCGAGACCAGAATCTCCCACAGTTCCCTGCATTTCTGCCCAGGGCTTCTCTGAGGGTGTGGTCATGGGTGTTGGCTAAATGTGGAGACAGAGGAGCAAATTAACCATGGGCTAGAAGTTAGAAAATGTGTTCCAGAGTTAGGCTGCTGATCATCCAGTTTACAACATTTTATGAGACCCATAACCTGGAAATTAAGGGATAGTAGTGAATCCTGGAAACAAGGGAGGCAAAAGCCAGAAAGTCAGACTCCCTAGGTCTGGCGCCCATTCACTCAATGGAACTCAGCTTCCATTCCTTCCAAGGCTGACGCTGCAGGTTGGTCTTGTACCTCCTGCTGCTGTGTCCAGCTGGGCAAACAGGGACTCCTGGATCATGTCTGAGGTAAACAGGGAAAGAGCAGAAAGAGTATCCGTGCCCTGTGTCCCAGTAGCTCTGGGAAAGAGTTCCAAGAAACTGGAAAATGTACCAATGGAGAGTCATGGATTGTCTCAGCCACTTAAAGCTCTGGCTCTGTCTTCAAAAGCTACTCTTTTGAAACAAGGATAATGACCTGCTCTGCATATCTTGATCAGCAGGAGCTTTTTGTTTTTAATTGGAAAACAACAACACCAACAAACAAACCTATTGTGAAGCATGCAGATTCAAAGATTTGTATATCCCCAGGGTCTCCAGACCCTCAAAAAGGGAAGGTCAGCTATACCTGGCTACCAGAATGAAACTTCCACTTAGAGAGAGAAACTCTCACCAGTCCTTCAGCTGAAAAAAAGATCTTGTTTGTTTCTGGATCAAGAGACCTTTCAGACACACATTGGAAGTCCTAAGTTTTTGCATATAAACTGCTAACCTGGAGCGAAGGAAAATTATTGCAGCTTCTATCTAATGAAGATTGACATTAAGAGAGAAGCACCAAGTAAAGGCAAACACCAGCTTTTCAGATACTGGGAAGAGGATGAGAGTAGGGCAGTCCATACAAGGCCAGGCATGTGAGTGAACCATAGCAACCAGAAGCAGGAGTGGAGAAGAGCTGAGAAGAGAGTGCAAAGGCTCCAGGTCTCCAGGTAGCCCGGCTTAGCAGCAGGCTGGGGTTTCTTCCTTCCTTCCTTCCTTCTCTAAGTATCTGCAGTGTGCTCAGTGCCAGAGGTACAGACCTGAATAAGGCAATCCCAGCAAGAAGGTGTTGCTACAGAGAAATCTTGTGAGAAACAGGGAGAAAGATACCCTGAAGATGAGTGCACAAATCTGCCCCAGGGCACACATCTGCCCCGGCTGACCAAACCCTCTGCTCATGAGCTTCACCAGCTGCCAGCTGGAACCAGTCCCACAAAGGAATCTGAATGTCCCAGGGCCTTTGATGACTCACCTGGATGAAAAGTAGACAGTTGCCTTTGCAGACTTGCAGATTTGGAGTTCCTAAGTTATTATTACATGAGAAACAGGACACTGGATTTTTGAGGCTAGGTTCCCCGACATAATTAGGAATCCAGGGGTCATGATCCCTTGCTAGGGTGTAAAGCAGACACCATTTTGAACTTCTAAGGTCCAGAGAAAACTAGACCCTTTCTCTTCGGGCTCTCACAGTCCTGGGCCCACAGTTCTTCCCAGCATTTCTTACACTACATGGTGGCCATCCTCATTGTGCAAGACTCCTCCGGAGAAGGGAAGGAACAGTAGAGTGCAGTAGTTAGGCACATGATCTAGGTGGCCAAAAGATCTAGGTTCACACCTTGATTGGTTCCTTTAAAGACTGTAACTTTGCTGCAAGGATAGAGTTAGATAACATCTGTAAAAATTTGGCCGTACGGTATAACCTATATTTGGTATAATTGGTATGTGTGTGCTCAGTCATTCTGACTCTTTTTGACCCCATGGACTGTAGCCCTCTAGACTCCTCAGTCCATGGAATTTTCCAGGCAAGAATACTGGAGTGGGTTGCCATTTCCTCCTCCAGGGGATCTTCCCACCCAGGGGTGGAAGCAGTGTCTCTTGCATCTCCTGCACTGGCAGGTAGATTCTTTACCAGTGTTACCAGTGGGCCACCTGGGAAGCCTATATATTTGGTATAATAGCTGCTATTATTTTAATATCATTTAATATATACAAATTATATATTAATATATACAAAGAATATATATTAATGTATACAATATATAGTAATATGTCTATGACAATATTATAGTACATTGATTATTATCATATATTGATATTAATAACATAGGAATAATAGATGTATCCATCAGAATTCAGGGTAAGAAACAGAACTTGCTTTATTTATATTAAGTAGGATTTAATTTAATGATTGGAAATGAACTTTATAAGGAGTAATGTGCTGGCAAAGTTAGTAGAAGGATTGAAGGAACTGATCTAGGCTGGTGCTCCAGAAACAGCTTCCAAAACAACACAGAAATGACCAGCCAGGGGAGTTACCCCCACTGAGGCACCCTGGGAGCTGTGCTGAAACCCTGAAGCTGGGGCTACCTCTGCACCAGTCCTTGCTTCTCAGTGCCCAAGAAGCTGGAAAATGAACTTCAGAGCACCATTATGGAAAAGCCTCACATTTCCACAATTTTGGTTACCAGCAAAAATGGCTAAAAGAGGATCAGCCTAAATAAACCTAAGAGGCAATAATGAAGCAAAAAGCTTGATTATTTGGGACCAAAGAATTGCAGATTGAGCACATAGATTTGAGTAACAACCCAAACAGTGGCCCTAGGGGGGACACTGAGTAAATTTCAGAGGCTTATGTATTTATTTATTTTTAATTTGAGGGTAATTGCTTTACAATTTTGTGTGGTTTCTGCCATATATCATCATGAATCAGCCATAGGTATATGTATGTCCCCTCCCTCCTGAGCCTGTCTCCCACTACCCATCCCATCCTCTCCCTCTAGGTTATCACAGAGCATCAGATTTGAGCTCCCTGCATCCTACAGTAAACTTCCACTGCCTGTCTAATTTTAAATATGGTAATGTATATGTTTCAATGCTACTCTCTCAATTTGTCCCACTTCCCTGATAAAGAAGCTGTGGTACATATACACAGTGGAATATTACTCAGCCATAAAAAGGGATGCATTTAACTTCACTCTAATAAGGTGGATCATCCTTGGGCCTATTATACTGAGGGAAGTAGGTCAGAAAGAGAAAGACCAATGTCATATATTAATGCCTATATATGGAATCTAGAAAGATGGTACTGATAAACCTATCTGCAGGGCAGCAATGGAGATGAAGACTAGAGAACAGACTTGTGGACACGGGGCGGGGGAATGGGATACAGGGGCTTTTAAAGGCAGAGAAAGGCAGAAGACCTAAATAGACATTTCTCCAAAGAAGACATACAGATGGCCAAAAGGCACATGAAAAGATGCTCAACGTTGCTAATGATTAGAGAAATGCAAATCAAAACCACAATGAGTCACATCAAAATGGTCAGAATGGCCATCATCAAAAAGTCTACAAATAATAAATGCTGGAGAGGGTGTGGAGGAGCAGGAACCCTCCTATACTGTTGGTGGGAATCTAAATTGGTACAACCACTATGGTGAGCAGTATATAGAACAGAACAGAACAGAAGAGCCAAGACATGGAAGCAGCCTAAATGTCCATGGACAGTTGAATGGTGCAGAAGATGTGGTGTATCTAAACAATCCAGTATCACTTGGCCATAAAAAGAGTGAAATAATGCTGTTTGCAGCAACATGGGTGGACCTAGAGATGATCATACTAAGTAAAATAAGCCACAGAGACAAATATGTGATATTGCTTATATGCGGAATCTAAAAAGATACAAATTAACTTATATGCAAAACAAAGAAACCCATGGACATGGAAAACAAACCTGTGGTTCCCAGAGGGGGAAGGGAAGGAGTGATAAATTAGGAGTTTGGGATTAACATATGCACATTGAAATAGATAACCAGCAAAGACCTACTGTATAGCACAGGGAACTAGACTCAATATTTTGTAATAACCTATAAAGGAAGAGAATCTGAAAAAGAAAAATATTTATAACTGAATCACTGTGTTATACACTTGAAACTAACACAACATTGTAAATCAGGTATAGTTCAGTATAAAAAAAATTTTTTTGGAACAAGTTAAAAGCTGGATATTCAAAGGAAATAAATAAAAGCAAAGAAAGGAGGTTTGCATTACAAACCTTAATTAGAGTTGGAGACAAAGCTGCTGCTGCTGCTTAGTCACTTGATTCGTGTCCGACTCTGTGTGACCCTGTGGACTGCAGCCCGCCATGCTCCTCTGTCCATGGGATTCTCTAGGCAAGAGTACTGGAGTGGGTTGCCATGCCCTCCTCCAGGGGATCTTCCCGACCCAGGGATCGAACCCTCGTCTCCTGCGTTGCAGGCAGAGTCTTTACTGCTGAGCCACCAGGGGAACCCAAACAAAAGCTAGTCTTGGCTAAACATGATTACATGCGAAGTGTATCACTAGAGGAAGGTAGAAGTTTGTTACTGTAATAATTTTCAGGTGTTCTTACAGAGTCCAGTTCAACCTTCATGGTTCTACCCACTGAGGACGTTTGTCAAAAGCTCAGCTCCAGCTCCATTTTAAGACTCCTTGACATAAGTGATTGACATAAGTGACTTCACTTTATTTTACATTTTACAAAAGGGAGCATATTCTGCCTTGCACTTCTTATGCTGAGTACACCTACTTGATGAAAGACAGTATGCATCTAGAACTCCGACTGCAAAGGCGCCTGGAAAACATGGTGCTCAGCTTTCTAATGTCTCCCTCCACCTAGGAGGCTGGAATGAAGGCCTGTGAGCCAGTCCTCACAAGAGATAACATGTGTGAACTATTGCATTCCAGGCACTTTGCTAGGTACTTCATGCCAAGTTAACCTCACAGCCACGCAGCAAGGTATGCACTTATTTTGCAAATGAGGCAGCAGAACCTTAAGGAAGTTGTCTTGTCAGAGACCACAGAGTAAGTGGTGAGGATGGGAGGCGAACAGGTGCTGTCTTATTCTAGAGCCCTTGCTCTGAACCACCATATGATTCTACCCATCTCTGTGTCTTGCATACCTAACCCGGCATGTGGCCACACCTATTCAGTGAACGTTGGAGGAGTTCATTATCAGGGATTTAAACAGAAAATTAAACCTAGATACTGTGGATTAAGGCTTCTTCACCTTCTGGCTCTGACTCCAGGTCAGGCAGGCAGGAGACCAATGACGATGAGGGTACCACAGAGGTGCCCCACGTGGTGGAGGGAGGCTGATCTGTGTGTGTAAGTCCATCAGGGAACTGGGGCTGGAATATAGGGGACAGGCTGTATGATGGATTTGAATGCTTCTAGGATCAAAGGTTGTTGAGATGGAAGGGCTTAATAAGAATGACTGATGGAGTCACCCAAGATATTTTTCCTTTTAATGAAGAATGAAAGTATGGTCTTAGAGGAAAAACACTCTCCCATGAATTCAGGCACCCTGGTGCCTGTGATAATGACTTCCTGAGGCCCTGAGAGGCTGGTAACCACAGACACCTCTCCTCTGCTGAAGCAGTTGGCATATCACACACCCAGGTACATGACAACTGTGCAGACTTGTAAACACCTGCCACAGGAAGCGCTTCCCCACTCTCTCTAGACACAGACCGCAGTCCATGTGGGGGCCTACAGGAAGGCTCTGTATTCTGGCAGGGATGCTGATGTCTGAGAGGAGGGCCCTAGACCTAGACCTGTGGGGCTGCAGTCCCCATGCAGGAGTGAACACACACATAGAAACACAAACACACACACAGAGGGACATAGACGTACACACCCAACATCACACACACACAGAAACAGACGTGCACACCACAAATACACATACATATATACACATAGAGGTACACAGCACATACACAAGCCTACACACATATACCACACACCTCTCCACATGCAGAGGTTCACCATGTACACACACAAGCAACAGAAACACACACACACACCATACCCATCACACAACCCTCCACACACCTCACCACACAAAAACATAGACATCACATACACCACACATACACATACACACACCGTGTTCACCAGACACAGACACAGGTATACATACCACAAGTAGATACGCACAAATGCACCATATCACACACATGGACATACACCACGTGTGCACACTGTGACACATATGTACACAGTACACACTCACATATAATGCACACAACCCAAATACACACAAACATATACAGTGAACCCATGTACCACATATGTATGGAATACAGCTTCTCAAAAAGTGCCTCACAGTGGTTTAGCCACATTACAAAAGGTTTAAGGTAATAGTTATGTGGACTACGAATGTGGGAGGTATGTATACAAAACAGTATCAGAAATGAAAAAGGCAGCAAGAATGGTTGATAGACTAAGATGGAACCCAGTGATATGTGTTCCTAGGTCTAGAGACAGGAAGACAATGTAAGCAACACAAATAACTTACGTTTAGTAAACTTTGAATAGTTTACTGCGAATGGATTTAGTTGAACCATAAAATTTTTCCAGTGACTACTGTTTAGCCCGATATACTCACTATGTGGCCACTGATCTTTCCATGGGGTAGGGTCTCCTTGGCTTCTAGCCCACTCCCTCCCATTCTAAATGTACCTGTTGTTGGGGGGACAGCCACCCAGAGCCCCTGTAATGTCTGGTTGACGACAGAGCTGGCCACCCACTCCCTCTTTCCACTCACTCCCTCTTGTCCTTCCCAGCTCCCTCCCTGCCCTGCCTTTCTTGACACAGCAAACAAATAGGGAAGTTCAGGGATTTGGCATTGACCTTAGTAAAGATACCAGCTTCCCACAGTCCTGATTCTCCCAGAGCTACAGTTTATCTCTGTGTGCCTAGGGGGCGCTCAGGTCCAGGAATTGAAAATGTCAGAAGTTCCAAGTATTTCTAAGACCCAGTAGGGAAGGGCTGGAAGTCAAAGTTAAGGGCCTGCTGATGAGAATGATGGCTGAGAGTCGTTGAGGAGGGGAAATTGGGCTGGTTGTAAATATACCTCTGAGACCCATTGTTTCATTGAAGTTCAAATCTAAAAGGGATCATACATACCATCAGGTCTAATCCCTACATTTCTTAGAGGTACAATCCAAGGCCAGAAGGGTGAGTGATACGTTTATTAAGACTAATTAGAAGCAACTTTATAATAAGAGATGCTCCATCCTTTCTGATGGAGCAAATAGTTACCATTTTTATCTTCCTGTTCCCCTGTATTGTTTGATTATTCAGTGTGTGTGCCAAGATATTCTACATATGAGATATTATTAGAGAAACTAATCAATCAAATATACTTTAAGACTTTTCATTTTATTAGATGAATGTAGAAGAATATTATATAAAAGTCATAAATCAGTTTAATGCAAGCATATCCTGCTTTAATATAGTTCAAAATCCAAGAACTCAAAAGTGTGATTATTTCATCACAAGATATATCATTTAGTATTTAGAGAAAGGCATGTAACTCAAGAAAAATGATGATGAATTTATGTGTAGTTTTGGCTCAGGTCATCATTAATTATCATAATTAATTCTCAGCTCTGTGTTTTTACTATGTTTAGCTAAACAGTAAGAAATGGGGAAGATATATGGATTAGCAATGGGAACCAGAAGTCTAATCCTACACTGGCCTCTACTCCCATGGTCTCATGTGAGTGAACTTTTCTGAGCTCCAGCTTCCCCTACAAAACAACAGGCTGGGACCAGGCAAGCTCTGTGGTTTCCAGTTAGGTTGCAAAGAAGAATGAGCATGTGGTCAGACATAAGAGTCAGACCACCTGGAGTTGGTTCATCTCCATCTTTAACTCTTTGAGCAAGTGACTTACCTTTTCCAGACTGAAGTTCCTTTTCAAGTATAAAATGTGTGCTATCCACCACGAAGGGCTATTAATTTTACAAAGAATTCATGGCATCTCTCTGCCTTAGGGTAACATCTTAGGGATGTGGTGGTGAAGGACATGGCCTTGTGCTTCCACAAAAGGCCTTTTGCTGTCAGTGTGGAAAAGGTGGAAGCCACCCAGATGGAGGAAGCCCTGAACCCAGATGCCTGCCACCACTGCAGCTTTTTGGAGTAGATTTTTGCCCCACTGTGGTTTAGCTTTGTTTTGCCTTCTCTTCATTGAGTTTTGCTTTTTATAGATGACTTTATTTTTTTGAGATTCATTTTTCACCTGACTCTTCCTTCTTTCATGCTATTATTTCCTGATTAGTTCATTTCCCCAAACTCGCCTCTCTTTCCTCTGGCTAATCCTCCAGGGTTCAGCTTTCCTCATGGAAATTTTTCTGAACTGTTGCCACCCTTCTGTTTGCTTTCATAGTACCCAGCTCTTCTCCTTCCTAACACTTACCACAATTACAGTTACGTAATTTATTTGTGTCATGTTAGTCTGTCTCCCTTACCTGGCAAAAGCTGTAAGAAGGCAGCTGTCTCTTCTTTTTTATTCACTGATCTGCCCCTAACACTATAGTGCTTACCACACAGTGCAGGGTTCTGTAATATGTGTTGAGAGACTGGGTAGATGAATGAATGAATGCTGTAATATGTGTTGAGTGACCGAGTAAATGAATAAATAAATGATCCCCACAGCCCGCTGTCATGACTAGCTCATTAGGAGTATTTCTATCTCTTTTCTCCTTCCATAATTAGTTTCATCTTCACTCTTTGCAAGATTTCTTCACAGCTTCTCCTACCCTTTTAAGAAAGGAATTTTATTTACAGCTGCCACAAAAAAAATCCAACCAGAAGTCCCAACAGACCATAATTTTAGAGAAACTTCATCTTGCTTCTACTGAGGCTCACACATCCACACACCACACTGAGGACACATTCCCCGTGTCCTCTAGTTGGACATTTAAATCTACTTTGGGGTATCCATGTGATTATCAAGAGATGCAGAAGGGCTAAGGGATCTTACTGATGACAGAGCCCAGTTTAGATTCCACCTTGACAAATTTTCCAGCCCAACAATTTGCTGCTAAAGATTCTGGGTTCTCCACCTTGAGATTTTGTATCTGGGATTTTCTCCTCTCATCAGGCTCCCAGGTAATCAAGCAGGTGAACAGGCAGGAGCTCCATAAAGGGAAGATATGTAAGTCAAATCAGTGTTTTCTTCTCATGACTACAGAGCTAAGAGAACTTAGAGCTGAGAGAACACCTGGGTATTGGAAAGTGACTTTGAGGAAGGAGCAGAGCGGGAAGGCGGAACGGTGGGTTTCTCCTGAGAATGGCTCACACCACTCTTCCTACGTATGTGTGTACATTTCTCTCCTTGATGGAACAGCAACACACAGGAGTAGTTTCCCTCTCCCGGTGCAGTCTGCCTGAAGGTTGGGTCTCTCTGGAGGAAACGTGTTCCACAACAGTATTCTGGAGTGCTGCTGTGTTTGGGTCAGCCCTTAGGCTTCCTGACAATACAGCTTTGTTCTTGTTTCCTCCCCAATACCTGATCCAGCAGAGAGTGACCCATTCTCAACCTCCCAGAGGTAAATTGTCATTATGACGGGAACAATAGGCCGGGCTGTGCTGTGGAGGGTATATATTCAAGGATGCCATGTTTAATTTCCCTACTTCCTTGAATAGTCTTTAAGATGAATAGCTTTTCTTTTTCTTTCTTTTTTTTTGTTTGTTTGTCTCTTTATTGGTTTCTTTCTTTAAATAGCTTACAGGGTCCCCCACTGCAGCTGAAATAGTGCCTGTTTCAGGGTTTCAGACCTGCCTGGATGTCTGTCACAGACTGGTGGGCAAAAGTCAGTTTGGAAGGGATTTCTGAGGCAGGAGTGGGAATGGTTATCTCAGACATCTCGCCCTTGGCCCCAGGGAAAGAGAAGCTACAAGCTGAAGCTACAACAGGCAGTTTTCAAAGCTAGAAGAGACGTACAAAGCAGGATTCTGATGCTGTTGTGACTGAGGGTGGGAAGGAAGAGCTTTCTGTTTGCTCTTGTGCTGAAGCTGCGGCGTTTCAGACACGGTGAGGACTGAAGTCTTACGAGACTAACAGCTCCTTGGTCTACACAGCTTTGGGGGCAGGAGGACGGTGACAGCACCTCCACAGACATCAGCACTGTCGTGGAAAGCATTGGCACTGTGGTGTGGAGGGGTCCTCAAGTGGCTTCTCAGGCCTTGAAGCCCTGATGAGTCCGTGGGAGAGGAGGAAGCACATGGCAGCTAGGGCGTGGGAGCACGTACTCATGTGCAGAGGATCCCTGGGGAGTCCCAGAAACAAAACTAAGGGAAGAGGGAGTGGAGGGAGGAGCCAGTGAAATGCAGTCACTATTGTGAATGTAATGCTGTTTATTTTTTTTTTTCAGTTTTTATTTTTTTAATTATAGGTGATTTACAATATTAGTTTCAGGTGTACAATGTGTTGATTCAATGTTTATATAGATCATATTCCATTTAAAGTTATTATAAAATATCAGCTATATTTCATTTGTACAGTACATCTTTATATCTTGTTTATTTTATACATAGTAGTTTGTACCTTTTAATCCCCTGCCCTTAAATTGCTTCTTCCCACTTCCCTCTCCCCACTGGTAACCACTAGTTCGTTCTCTATAACTGAGTCTGTTTCTATTTTGTCATATTAATTTGTTTTATTTTTTTAGATTCCACATATAAGTGATAACAGAGTACTTGTTTTTTCTGTCTGACTTATTTCGCCAAGCATAGTACCCTCCAAGTCCATCTATGTTGTTGCAAATGGCAAAATTTCATTCTTTGTATCGTTGAGTGGTATTCTACTGTATGTGTGTGTGGAGATCCAACCAGTCCATCCTAAAGGAGATCAGTCCTGGGTGTTCATTGGAAGGACTGATGCTGAAGCTGAAACTCTAATACTTTGGCCACCTTATTCAAAGAGTTGACTCATTGGAAAAGACCCTGATGCTGGGAGGGATTGGGGGCAGGAGGAGAAGGGGACGACAGAGGATGAGATGACTGGATGGCATCACCGACTCGATGGACCTGAGTCTGAGTAATCTCCGGAAGTTGGTGATAGACAGGGAGGCCTGGCATGCTGCAATTCATGGGGTTGCAAAGAGTCGGACATGACTGAGCGACTGAACTGAACTGAACCACATCTTTCTTATCCATTCATCTGTTGATGGACACTTAGGTTGGTTCCATATTTTGTGTGTGTTAGTTGCTCAGTCGTGTCCGACTCTTTGCAACCCCATGGACTGTAGCCTGCCAGATGTTTCTGTCCATGGTATTCTCTAGGCAAGAATACTGGAGTGAATTGCCATTCCCTTCTCCAGAGGATCTTCCCAACTCAGGGATTGAACCCTGGTCTCCTGCATTGCAGGCAGATTCTTTACTATTTGAGCTACATGGAAGTCCATATCTTGGCTATTATAAATAATGCTGCTATGAACATTGGGGTGCATGTATCTTTTCAAATTAGTGTTTTCCATTTTCTTTGGCTATATACCCAGGAATGGAATTGGTAGATCATATGGTAGTTCTGTTTTTAGATTTTTAAGGAACCTCCATTACTGTTTTCCAATAGTGGCTGTACCAGTTTACATTCCTACCAATAGTGCACAAGGGTTTCCTTTTCTTCACATCCTCAACAACATTTGTTCTTTGTGATCTTTTTGACAGTAGTCATTCTGATAGGTGTGAAGTTATATTTCATTGTGGGTTTGATTTGCGTTTCCCTGATGGTTAGTGATGTTGAGCGTCTTTTAATGTGCCTGTTGGCCATCTGTATGTCTTTTCTGAAAAAGTAGATATGGCCCTGTTTGGACTCACAGTTGGGTATAGCATGAAGAAAACACAGTCAGGTTACAATAGCATTATAAATGTCAGGATAGGAAGGATCTTAGAGATTATCTAGCCAGATCTTCATGTCACAAATGGCAAGATTTCATTTTTATGGCTGAGTAGTATTCCAATTGTATATATACACGGAAGACCTTGAGGGTATTGCGCTAAGTAAAATAAGTCAGATGAAACAAATAAACTGTATGGTTTTACTTGTATGTGGAATATAGAAAACAGAAAGACATTAAATGAACAAACCAAGCAAAAATAAACATGTAGTTACTGAGAACAGAGAGCGCATGCCTGTGCACAAAGTGGCTTCAGTCATGTCCAATTCTGTGCAGCAATATGGCCATACCACATGGTAGTTCCTTAACAAGGGATCAAACCTGCAACCCTTGCATTGAAAGCTTGGAGTCTTAACCACTGAAACACCAGGGAAGTGCCCTGGTTGTGATATTTGGCTATAGTTTTACAGGATATCACTATGGTGAAAGCTGGGGGAAGGGTACAGGGGATTTCCTGTATCATTCCTTACAACTGCATGTAAATCTATAATTATCTCAAAATAAAAAGTGTAATTTACACAAAAAGTCCTCATGACACAGGTTATGAGAACGAGCCCCAGAAAGTTGAGAGATTTGCCCTTGTTTCACAACCAGTTAACAGCATAGCCAGGGTTGAACCTAGTTCTTCCAAGTCCCAGCCTTTGACACTCTGTGGACTCCTGACAATCCAGAAATGCATGTAGGGCATTGAGGGCTTCTGCTGTGTCTATGGGAAGGAAGTGTGATCTTGGTGCTCATGACTTTGAGGAAAGTCCAGGATGCCTGAAGTCAAATGGATGCTGTGGTGGGGGGATTCTGTGTAGGAGGACCCTGAGAGATGGAGTTCTGCTAGTCCTAACCACAAAAAGGCGATGCCCCAACTGTGGCTTGGTAAGGTCAGAAAGGAACAGGTGTAGCCTCATAAAAACAGAACAGTCCCTGGATCTCAGGATGTTCAGTCCATTTACCTAACTATACCCACATCCTCACAGACAGAAGCTTTTCCTATTCAACAGTAGGTCAACCAACAGGGTCTAGATTCACCTCCTAGGGCGATAAGACAATTTTTTTTTTTTTTTTTTTTTTTTGCATCAGTGAGGGTTTTTTTTTTTTTTTAATCCAAATTCTCTCTTCTACTGTTTCAGGTCATTTACTCTTGATTTGTCCTGAGCAGATCTGAAGCAGTGTTATTGTTGTTTGGTACTTATTCATGAAATCTGGCCAGGGCTTCCCAGGTGACTCAGTGGTAAAGAATCCACCTGCCAGTACAGGAGATGCAAGTTCGATCCTTGGGTGGAGAAGATACCCTGGAGCAGAAAGTGGCACCCTACTCCAGGATTCTTGCCTGAAAAATCCCATGGACAGAGGAGCCTGGCAGACTACATACAGTCCATGGGGCTGCAAAGAATCAGACACGACTGAGCACAGCACAGCGTGAAATCTGGCCACCCTTCAGTCTCCTAGGGTGAAATAGCCCAACTCCTTTATCCCCTGGCCCTTAGGAATCTGGGCCAAGTTAGTCTCTTGTTATGGAATGTTCCAGAAGCTATGGAGAAGACCCAACTTTCCATACCTCACAGCATTCATTTTTAGTGATTCACCTTTATTATAGTATTAATAGATCCCTGCTAAATTTAGTGCACCCTGGGGCACTCAGGATATGTGTTTTGACTTAGCAAAGATTCATGTCACTCTGCTAGGTAATTTAAAACTTAATTTTAAAAATGCATGCACAGGACTTTCCCAGTGATACAGTGGATAGGAATCCTCCAGTCAGTGCAGGGGACATGAATTCGATCCCTGGTCTGGGAAGATCCCATATGCCTCAGAGCAACTGAGCCTGAATGCGGCAACTATTGAAGTATGTGTGCCTCAAGACTGTGCTCCACAACAGGAGAAGCCCCTGCAATGAGAAGCCTAGGCACCTCAAGGAAGAGTAGCCCCCTCTCACCACAACCAGAGGAAAACCTGAATATAGCAACTAAGTTACATATCTTTAACTTAAAAATACACGTATACTTAAAAATACACACAGAATAAAAGTACAGCTCTTTCCCGTGAATGGCGAAATTTCAATGTAGAATAAACCAATGGCCAACTGAGCCCGTTTTAAGTCACGCAGACCCCCCATCTCTGCAGCTGACAGCATTCTTGTTAATGGGCCCTGATAAGTCTCAGATACCGTTTACTTCTCTTTCTTTCCCTCTCACTCTCTGACCTCATCAGGGTGCCCTTTATTCCCCCTCCTCTCTTGGTTTGCCTTCACAAGTGCCTGTGCCGTAATTGAATGAGATCTTGTTTTTGACTTATTTCTTGTGACTTTGTCACGGCCTCTTGCAAAGGCTGCATCTGCAAAGCCAGAGCAGTCTGCTGAGAGAGGCCATATTGACCGTGTGGGAGACAGACTCTTTGGAGCCATCATTTCATTGTGCATTGAGTCTGGGGTGCTTAGGGGGAGCTCTATCCCCACCCGTTGCAGCCCACAACACCCTGGGATCCACTCATACACAAAGCGTTCTCTTGGGCCTGTTTACATTCTTAGACTCCTGCCTAATCTCCCTAGAAAAACGGGTCAATCTGAAGAATGTCTCTTCTTCCCCGCAAAACTCTTATGAGACAGTTTGCTCTAAGAGAAGTGCTAGATACTAATGGCTAAAACACACAGGTTGAGATGAAGCCAGAAAGATGGGACTCAATAGATTTTGAGGAAGGCTGCAGAGATTTAAAAAAAAAAAATCTCTGATGAAGGCATCACTGCAGGATTGAGTGTTGTGTTGCGATGAAGGCAGATGGGGTGTTATCTCCTCTGTAGTCCCACGGCAAGTTGTAAGAGTTCTCCTAACCACCCCGTTGTCTTTCTGAAGAGAGGGATTGTTAGCAACAGGGCAGACTTTTGTCACTGATCAAGTTCCACAAGCCTGGGATGACCCAATGGACATGCCCCGACGGCCCTTCACTGCTCTGGGCTAATCCAAGGAGACAGCTCATGCTTAGGAGAGGGCAGATTCATCAATCTTTTTACCTCTGATTGCCTGCCCTGATCCTGGAGGACTGAGATCCTGTCCTATACTCAGTTTTTTAGGTCAAAAATACATCAACCAGTAGCATGCAGATGGAATGGCTCTCTGGGGGAAAAAGTCCCTGACTGTTAGAGAAAGAAGTTTTCAACTGGCAGAATGAGGGGCCCGAAAGATTTGGAAGAAGCACCTGGATAAGGATAGTGATCCTTTTCTTCTATTTGTGGGGGTAAGGGGAGGGGGAGTGAACCTTCTTGGAAGGTAAACCTCTCACATTTGTTTACTTTTCATTCTAGTTTTTTTTCAATTTGTCCCCACTCCTATTCCTCCACGAAGTCTTTCTTTTAATCTTCCAATTAAAATGGAATTGTAGGGCTTCCCCTGGTGGTCCAGTGGTAAAGAATCCACCTGCCAATGCAGGAGACGTGGGTTTGATTCCTGATCCAGGAAGATCCCACATGCCTCCAAGCAATAAGCCCCTGCGCCACAACTACTGAGCCTGTGCTCTCGAGCCCGGGAGCTGCAGCTACTGAAGCCTGCATGCCTCGAGCCTGTGCGCGGAAACAAGAGAAGCCATGGCAATGAGAAGCCGGCACACCACAACTAGAGAAAGCCCGTGTACAGCAATGAAGACCCAGCACAGTCATGAGTAAATAAATAAGATGGAATTGTAGCAGCCTGCTTTGAGCACCTGGGGTACTTATGTGTACTTTTATAATTCTTTTCCATGTTTGCCTTCTCCGCCAAAGTGGAAGGTTCTGTGTTGCTCCTGAAAGAGAATTTAGCCATTAGGAAGAGCAGTCAGTGGATTGTAAGGACAGGAAATTCATGAAACTTTCCTGGGGATGAATAGACAACCCTTCCTCACTGTCCTGCCCCTTCCTTTCTACCCTCTGCCCTTTAACAGTGTGACACCCATCCTACAGTCCAGAGAGTGGTACCCACTGAGACTGTGTAGGGGGAGGAACCTTGCTGAACAAGAGATGTGGATGATGGAGCCTCAAGTGAACTATCTAGATAGAAAGAAACACGCGGGGGAAGAAAACCTGATAGACTACTGGGGAATTGTCTGGAATTTCTCAGATTTGAAAGGGGCGGGCTGGAGTTTTAAAACTATAAGGCTTTTAAACAGCCCACCCCAGGTTTCACTCTGCATGACTTATCCTTTTTCCATAGGCTGCCTGGTCTCCCTTAGTGCATTTCCTACTCCAGTCGGGACCAGCAGTTCATGTCTTTTCCTGTTTTTTCAAGGTTAACAAGTTGGTCTGTATCACTGTCATAACATCATCATCTCTATAACTATCACTGACATCACCATCACCCACACATATCCAGTGCCTCACAGCTTACAAAGTGCCTTCATGTTCACTTTTACCCTATGTCTAAGGACATTCTACAGTTGGAGTTATGAATGCTGAAATCACTGGCTTTTCCTTAGGCCTTGAAATGGGTATTTTCATGGTATAAGAGTAGAGACAGGGTCATAAAGTCTACCATTTTATAACCTGGGAGAGAAGGACCTTTTAGATAATTGTGTCTTTGAGGCCATTTTGGTGGGGTCACCTATTTGTCACCTCTCCTGGGTTTTTTTGCTGCAGAAATAATGATACCAACCAAAATAAAAATACAGACGTTGGTCATGAAGATTATGATAAGAAGAGTAATTTCCCAAGCTGTCCCTTTTGTAAAACAAGACTAAGCCCCCCCTAGGTCAAAGTTACATGTGGAATGATAATAATGTAATAATAAAAATCATACTGAATAACGTTGGTTCTTATATATATAAATGTTCAGTTCTTTTCTTTAATTTTGCCTCACAACTACCTTTCAGGTTAGTAAAATAATCATTACTATTTCCATTTTACAGATGAAAAAGGATCTTAGTTAAATAGCTCACTAACTTGGTATCAGAAACAGACAAAGATCCAGGTCACCTAGCTCCTGGACTAACATGCATACCTGTACAGGGCTACTAAGGTATAGTTCCCCATTGGCAGCCTGGGCTTTCTCAGAAGCCCCCCCAGCAGGGAATGAATCAACAGAACGATAGACTGCTTTTTCTGATTGGCACACTCAGTAGGCATTTGCTTGCCCATTTACAGAACCCAAATCAAAGACATTATAAAACAATAATGTTGCTTTTTATTGTCTCTAATTATTAGCAAATAATTTGGTTTTAATACATGAAATGTGGATTCAATGTAATACCGTGTTTAATTGCAAAGCAGAAATAGAGACACAGACATAGGCAACAAACGTGATGGGGTTGATGGGATGAATTAGGAGCTTGAGATTGACAGATATACACTACTGGGCTTCCCAGGTGGCTCAGTGGTAAAGAATCTGCCTGCCAGTGCTGTAGATGCCAGAGACGCGGGTCCAGTCCCTGGGTCAGGAAGATCCCTTGGAGGAGGAAATGGCAGCCCGCACCAGTATTCTTGCCTGGAAAATTCCACAGACAGAGGAGCCTGGCAGGCTACAGTCCATGGGGTAGGCAAAGAGACATGACTGAGCAGGCATGCACCATACCACATATACACTACCATGTATAAAATAGACAACTAAGGAGAATCTAACTACTCTACAGCACAGGGAACTCACTCGGTGCTCTGTGGTGACCTAAGTGGGAAGGAAATCCCAAAAAGAGGGGATATATGTACTCGTGTGGCTGGTTCACTTTGCTAGACAGCGGAAGCTGACATAGCAGTGTAAAGCCACTATATTCCAATTAAAAAAATAAACATGAGAAAAGCATGTTTTAAAAGGGTCACAGGATCTTTGTGGAATACAATAGGTTCATGAGTTATCATTTTAAAATGCACTTTGGTTTACTGGTTTTTGTAGAGCTCTTTTCAATGAGCTCTTTTCTTTTATTAATAAGTCTCCTTCTCACCACCCCTACCCCTGCCAAACATATATTCTTCTGTGGGGATAGAAATCACCTGATGCTAGGTTAGAACAAGGTCTTGTTTGGTGTTTACTCACCCAAGCTGCACATTTGATCTCCAGGAAGCTTTTGACCTCTGACCCAGAACAACTGCATGTGAGCCTCAGGGAACAGACCCCACGTGTGTTTTAAAGACCTCCCTCTCAAGTGTTTCTCATCTAAAGTAAAGGTTGAAAATAACAGTTTTACTTTATTATTTTAAATATTATCACTATGTTCTCATCATTATTCTTGCACATTTACAAGCCAGCTTAATTTTATAAGAATGTGTGCAACAGGGGCATTCTCTTCTGGGTCCCTCAGTCCTTTTTGACTGTGTTTTCCAGGATTTGGGGGGATTTTATGGTAACTGCAGAACCAGAAGAGGATGAGGGCCAAAGCTTTTGTAGACCAGTCTTTCTTTCCATGATAATGGAATGGTATTTGCTGGTTAAATAAGTTTCTTGGAAAAATCTCTGCATAGTTTTTCATTTTCCCCTATTTGCTTGTGGACGAATCACAATCTGAAATACAAAAGTTAATCAGCAATCAAATGGCTGATTGAAAAAAATATCATCCTTCCCCCTCTGTCCTCCGGAAGGTTGACTGCGCTGCTATAAATGCAAATTTAAGTGTACTTTCCACATGTCCCTAGGTATGTTTACATTAGATCTGTGTTATTCTTAGCTAATCCTGGTACAGAAAATCACACAGCCCTGTTCAGGTCTCAGAAGTCTGTGCCAGGAGGGGCCCTAACCCAAAGCTGGGGATAGAGTTTCAGGAGCTGTTTGTTTTTGACGTGTTCTCTATGTGTGCTATGTACTCTCTGCCATGTGGGACCAGCACCATCTTAAAAGGAGAGAGTGGGCCTCCAAAACCTGTGAGGAATCCTCTGAATTTGGGGAAGGCCCCGAAAAGGAGCCAGGTCAGTCTTGGGACAAAGGAAGGCTCCCCCCAAAAGAAGGAAGCTGATCTTTGGAAAATAAAATTCCATCCTCTCACTTGATAGGCTGGGTGAGCCATCAGGGGTCATTCCCACTAGAATTACACTCCAGTACGTTAGTCCATGTATATTCTAGCCTCAGACCCCTTCTTCTGCCACAAAGTGAATGACCATAGGACTGTCCAGAGCTCTGTTCATTGGGAGGACCTTCTCTTGTCCCTGTCATTTTCGGGGCCAGGTCTGAGAGAGACTGTCCTGCAGCTGTCATCAACATTCAACCATTCAACTTTCACACAAATACCAAGTCAATCCATTCATATGCAAGCTTTTGATTTTTGATCCTCCTTCAGTTAGTTGTTAACAGTCCCCTGCACCTCCCTGGGTGTGAGCTGAGGGAGGGGCATGGATGCAGCAGTGATGGGTGTGTGTTATGGGGGAGGGGGGTTCTGTTATGCAGCCTGCTTGTGCTCAATCCCAGAGCACCACTTCTCTTTTGTAATGAATTATTTGGGGGCCCGTTTGGCCTATGACTGCATGGATATAGCAGAATTCAGCTCAAGATGAATAGTCCTGGACTCATGGTCACTTGGTCTCACATGGTCAAGCATTCTGTTTCTTTCAGGGCCCAGTACCGTAGCTGGAATTGTTTTTTCAAAAGGCATATTATTCATCTGCTTGCCAACTGCATGACCTTGATCCACGGGACTCTCCTTCTAGGACTTTCCACAGATTCCACATAGCACCTTTTCTTACCACTGATGTCTCTGACACCATTGGGTCTGTTGGATCTTATGGTCCAAGTAGCAGGAATACCTGTATTGCTGACTGGACCTGCCACAGGGCATTTGTCTGCTCTGAGCCTCACTCAGACCTTTCATGCCCTCCATTTCTAGGAGTAGCATATGCTGCCGCCAGACCCCCAAAGGCCCCTGGATGTTGTGCTTCTTTTTTTGTACTAGGAAATTTGTAATGGAATAATTGGACTTTCTTAGTAGCTTTACGGTAAAGAATCCGCCTGCCAATGCAGGAGGCACAGGAGACAACCTCTGGGCTGGGAAGATCCCTTGGAATAGGAAATGGCACCCCACTCCAGTATTCTTGCCTGGAAAATCCCATGGACAGAGGAGCCTGGTGGGCTACAGTCCATGGGGTCGAAAAGAGCTGGACGTGACTGAGCACGCATGCAAGCAAGCAGTATAATAATTTATGTTGTTTTTTTTTGAAAGGGATTTCCCAGCATGCTCATAACTAGTAGACCTCTAAAAATTGTACAGAAATGGCAGGCCCCTGAATCTACCTAGGGTTTATTTTTCCACTCTCTGGAGCGCCCATGGGCTAGCCATCAGTTGCTCATCCGGCCCGATTAACGTAATATCATCAATATCATATGATGGATTGGTGCTATAGAATGTCCAGACAGTCTAGCTCTCTGTGGACTCTGTTCAGACTCTCTCTCTGTCAGGAGTGTTAGCACAGCCCTGGAGCAACATGAAGACTGCTTCTGATCCTCTTTTTAAATTGGGTTTAAAAAGAAAGCATTCACCAGATTAATGATGATGTACCATGAACCTGAGGCCATATTAACCTATTCTTGCAGAACTACCTGATCTGGAACAGCAGCTGTAATCTGCCTACTCCTTATTTGAGCTTGTAATAACCTGCAGTCATCTAGTTTTTGCAGTGGCCAGATTGGTGACTCACGTGGAGATATTACAGGACCCACTACTCCTGAATCTTTTGGACACTGAAGGATGACACTAACCTCCACCATCCCCCCCTGGGGAGGAGGGAGAGGCAATTTCAGATGCTCCCATTTGGCCCTCTCACTATCATAACTCTTACCCCATAAGCTAAGGACCCAGTATGGGAGTTGAAGCAAATACGTCAATTCTGATTTTCCACACCAGGGTCAAGGAAGTCACACTCGTGGGTCTGCACACTTAGCATTTAACTGTAACTGTGCTTGAAGTTCAGTGACTCTTAAGTCATGAGCTTGGTCCTAGGCTTTCTCCATTCTTCCTCTGCAGAGCAACCACAAGAGGCCCTCTGGCATCCACACCTGGCTTCTAATTGCCTGTGACTTTCATCCAATCCTCATCTTCATGTGGAGCACCAGCAGCAGTTAGTAATAGCCATCTAACACCATCATCCTTCCCTCCACACACTGCAAACACCTGGAGTATCTACACAGGCTAATGCATCCCCTGCCACCAATACACCCTCCCAGATCACAGAAGTGAGAGTTCGAACAAACTAAATGACCACCTGGTGCCAAGGGCTGTCTGTGCTTCAGTCACCACCAGTGACGAGTACCTATTTGCCAGCCTAACGGCGTGGGGTCCAGCCAATGAAATCCCGTTCCACCCCCTTGCTTTTTTGGCATCCATCCATGCTGAAAGGCTGGGTTGTTTGGAAGATGTTAAGATGGGGTTTAGGGTGCAGATATTTTTTAGAGATCATTACCTGTGAAGGATGAGGGGCAAAGGAAGCAGTCAACTTGCGATGCAGACCTGACAGAACTGTGGGGAGATCTGGAGTGGTGCCCACTGTGATCATCGTGCCGTCAGCTGAAGCGCTGGGCCTTTCTACCCCTCCGAGTTAAGTCAGCCCTGAAAAGCGTGTGACTCAGGCGGGGTGGGCAGCCCTGAGGAGCGACGACAAGAGGCTGTCTGCCGACTGGCCACACGCCCCCTGGCTGGTGGGAGGAACCTGAGAGATGAGTCTTCAAGTCCACCACTCCTCCACAGTGTAAAGGGGGAATGGTAAACTGGCCAGTTTACTCGCGTGATCATAACGATCAGGTAAGATAAGGCAGGTGAAAGTATTATACAATGCCAACATTTTGGTAGGAATATTGTTACTTTGGATGTTACTTAGAAATATATTGACCTTTGCAACAGCGTGAATGGACCCCGAGGTCATTATGCTAAGTTAAATCAGACAGAGAAAGACAAAAGTACTATATGATACCACTTTACATATGGATGGTAAAAAAGCTGAACTTACAGAAACAAGAGTAGAGTGGTGGTTGCCAGGGGCTGGTGATTGGGGGAACTAGGAGATGTTGGTCAAAGGATATAAACTTGCAGCTGGAAGATGAATAAGCTCTGGAGATCAAAAGTGCAGAGTCATGATTATAGTTAACTGTATCATGTACTTCAGAATTTCTAGAAGACTAGGTCATAAATCTCACCACAGAAAGAAATGATAATTATGTGACATAATGAAAATGCTAGCTAAAGCTATACTGGAAATCGTATTGTAACATATACATATTGTATACCTTAAACTCACACGTACTATATGTCAGTTACATCTTTAAAAAATGATATGCATTCATTAAAGAAATACCATTAAAATTGAAAAAAAAAGAAATAGATTGGCTATCAGCAGGGAGTTGAAACTTTCAATTTTATTCTGACCTTTTAAAAACTATTTTTATTTTACAATGGTATATAGTTGATTAACAGTGTTGTGTTAGATCCGAGTGTACATCATAGTGATTCAGTCATACATATACATAGATCTATTACTTTTCAGATTCTTTTCCCATCTAAATTATAACATATTGAGCATCATTCCCTGTGCTATACAGTAGATCCTTGTTGGCTATCTACCTTAAGTATAGCAGTGTGTATATGTCAATCTCAAACTCCCAATCTATCCCTACCCTCTTGCTCTGATCTTTTATGATGATGATGTTACTTATAAGAGATTTTACTTTAAAATACAAAAAAAGAAGCAACTTATAATAAAATCCTCAGTTTAGTTCAGTCGCTCAGTTGTGTCTGACTCATAGAGACCCCATCGACTGCAGCACACCAGGCTTCCCTGTCCATCACCAACTCCTGAAGTTTGCCCAAACTCATGTCCATCAAGTTGGTGATGCCATCCAACCATCTCATCCTCTGTTGTCCCCTTTTCCTCCTTTCCCAGCATCAGGGTCTTTTCTAATGAGTCAGTTCTTCGCAACAGGTAGCCAAAGTATTGGAACTTCAGCTTCAGCATCAGTACTTCAGTGAATACTCAGGACCTGGTTGGATCTCCTTGCAGTCCAAGGGACTCTCAAGAGTCTTCTGCAACACCACATTTCAAAACCATCAATTCTTCATTGCTCAGCTTTCTTTATATCCAACTCTCACATCCATACATGACTGCTGGAAAAACTATAGCTTTGACTAGATGGACCCTTTGTTGGTAAAGTAATGTCTCTGCTTTTTAATATGCTAAGTTTGTCATAGGTTTTTTTTCCAAGGAGCAAGCGTCTTTTAATTTCATGGCTGCAGTCACCATATGCAGTGATTTTGGAGCCCCCCAAAATAAAGTCTGTCACTGTTTCCATTGTTTCCCCATCTATTTGCCACAAACTGATGGGACCAGACCCTATGATCTTCGTTTTTTGACTGTTGAGTTTTAAGCCAGCTTTTTCACTCTCCTCTTTCACGTTCATCAAGAGGCTCTTTAGTTCCTCTCTGCTTTCTGCCATAAGGATGGTGTCATCTACATATCTGAGCTTATTGGTATTTTTCCTGGCAATTTTGATTCCAGTTTGTGCTTTATCAAGCCCAGCATTTCACATGATGTACTCTGCATCTGAGTTAAATAAGCAAGGTGACAATATACAGCCTTGACGTACTCCTTTCCCAATTTGGAACCACTCCATTGTTCCATGTACAGTTCTAACTTTGCTTCTTGGCCTGCATACAGATTTCTCCAGAGGCAGTAAGGTGGTCTGGTATTCCCAAATCTTGAAGAATTTTCCACAATCTGTTGTGATCCACATAGTCAAAGGCTTTACCGTAGTCAATGAAGCAGAAGTAGATGTTTTTCTGGAATTCTCTTGTGTTTTCTGTGATCCTTAGGGATAATATAAATAGATGCTGATCAGACAATATCTGGTCATCCTGGAAGCAGTCTCTGTGGCCAGAGTTTCTTGTGTGTTTTTATGTTTTGGATGGTGGTGGTGGTGGCAGGGAGAGCTGATATTTAGTCTTTTCTCTGAGAGAGGTAGTGATAAAATCCCTGTATCCTCCATCCCTGCCCAGCAGGAGTTCACAGCCCCTCTCATCTCAAATAAATGAGACACTCCCAGGCTTTGGGAAAAGGTCATTTAAATACACCTTTAATTTTACTCTCAGCATTATACATCTATTAAAGAAATGTTCACCTTTAGAGCCTGATTGTATTATAGATTTAAAAATTGTGGCCAGAAGTTCAATCACCAAGTTACCTATGGGCAGTGGGGAACTGGGAGGAGAACATCCATTTTCAAATAAATAATCATATCTGAGCTTAGAAAGACAAATTAAGTGTTTGGATCATGTATATCATCAATTGCATTTTGTGAATGTTATTCAAAAGTGTTTGTGCTCGGTCCTTGCCCAACTCTTTGCAATCCCATGGACTGTAGCCCACCAGGCTCCTTGGAAATCCTCCCCCAGGATTTCCCAGACAAGAATACTGGAGCGGGTTGCCATTTCCTTCTCCACGGGATCTTCCCAACCCAAGGATTGAACCTGTCTCTCTTGCGTCTCCTGTATTGGCAGGCAGATTCTTTACCGCTGCACCACCTGAGAGGCCTTCCGTTTAAATTAGGACAAGCCACAACAGGTCAGGGGCCTTATCAGCATGGCCAGTGGACAAGTCAGATGATAGTCTTCACCTGATCACACTGGTGGGACCTCAGTCCCGGTCTCCTGACTGGCAGATCCTGTTTCAGGCTCTAATCCATCTTCTCAGACTCTGACAAAACCCAGCTCTGTTCTTCCTGTTTTCAGCCTAGAGAGGAGTTCCGCTTCAGGCAACAGAAGTAGCAGAGAGGGGGTTTTAGAATCCTAGATTGGTGATGGCTGGTCCAGGGTCCATCTCTGACCTCTGGCCATATTTTGACCTGCTTCTCTTTCTTCCTCCAAATTAGGTTGACTAACTTGCTTGAAGAAGTCATCCACTGGGTTCATTAGACGCTGTCTCTAAAGAAGCTGCTATGACTGGCCTGGTAGTTTTGGTATACATACGGTGGAAGCAAATCATCCCAGAATTTCCAGCTCTCAAGGTGTGCACTAGAGGATCAGAAGTGGTGGAAGACAAAAGATAGGGTGTGGAGGTTGGGCATGTGCTTGGGTGGATTGGGTTGGGTCAGAGCATTCAGCCTGGGGCCAGCCTTCCTTTCATCTAACCCTTGGCAGTGAAGCCCAGCCATTTCTAAGAATGCACCTTGCTGTATCAGGAAGCAACACTTGCCAAAGATGTGCCAGAGAAAGCTTTTCTTTTTGCTTTTCCTTTTTTCTCTCTCTGTCTTGTCTTGTTTCCTTTCTCACTCTTTCACTCTCTTTCTCCCTTTGTCTTAATAACAAGTGATGAAACTTTTAAAAGTTTGGGGGTTGGGGCCCGTGTCTTCATCCCGGAGCTCACATTTGTGTGTGATCAGTTAACTGAATTGGCCAAAAGTACAAGAGCGGTCACAGGGCCCCAGCCTGAGTCTTCCAAAGAAGTTGGCTCTGATCTATGACCCAGACTTGCCCTTGGAAGCCGCTATCTTGTTGCCTCATGAGAGCAGACCACCATGCCTCCCCTCTCGCATGACCACTCCAGGACTACCCTGGCAGCATCTTGCCATGAGCCAGCATATTCCAGTGCCTGCAGACACAGCAGCAGCCGTTCACTGCTGCTTCTAACTGCTGGGCTCCCTGGGTGCTTAGAACCCGTTAGAAACAGAAGTATCTCAACATGTAGCACCATGGCCGCAGGCCTGACTGGAGTCTAACAGTTGTGCCCTGCGGTTATTTTGCCAGTTGTGGGTGAACCTCAAACAGTTAAGAACTGGGCCTCTGCTCCCACCACCTCCCCTGTGTCTCAGACGTTTCTCTTTACCTTGTGAGTCTGCAGAAGAAGACAGGCAAGTGTTCAGGAACAGACTGTCTCATGAGATTTCCTGTACTTCCTGTTGCTGCCTCGGCCATGCTTCCCCAAGAAAAACCTTCTCATGATAGATCAGCACTTCTGCTGCCAGTTGTGGCAGAGGCCAGATTAAAAAGGAATGTGAAAAAGCAAAATCATGAAGAAGAAATGTACCCTCTACCTTTTTTTCATGGGCGGGAGAGTACAGGCTAAAGAGATGATGGCTTGAAAAAATTACATGTAAGCTCATGTAAGGTCTTCCCAAGTGGTTCAGTGGTAAAGAGAGTCCACCTGTCAATGAAAAAGCCGGAGGAGATGCTCTGGTTTAGTCCCTGAGTCAGGAAGATCCCCTGGAGAAGGAAATAGCCACCCACTCCAATATTCTTGCCTGGAGAATTCCATGGACAGAGGAACCTGACAAGCTACAGTCCATGGGATCACAAAAGAGTTGGATGGAGTGACGAACACACACACACAGTATTTTAAAGCAAAACAGATATGCTATTTCATTGCCTGTAGAATGATCTCAGGCCTTTGTCTTGTCCCTTATCCTAGAGAGAACCTGTGGGTGACTCTCCCCTGCCTCACCCCAATCACACACCCACTCTGAGTGCCTACCTTTTTTTCTATAGATGATAGATTGACAGGGAAGAACAGGGTAGTTACCACAGCATGACAAGACCCCTGGCCTACGTATCTTCTCAAAACCTCAAGTCTGTTTCAGCCAAGCGCCGGCGATGACCAGGGGTCAGTGGTCAACCCAGGGTGGCTCTGCTACACTTGGAATCACCCCTGAGCCAAGGGCCTCTGGAGGCCACAGCACCCTGAGATGTTCACAGAATTCTAGATAACTCTTGAGGGAAATACCTGACATTCCCAATCCTTTTTGTTCCTTCACTCCAGAAAGTTATGGGATTAACTTCCTTGGATCTTTGAATGGTCTGTGGTCTCTTAGGTATCCGGGATCTCGAGCACATTCCCCATTTTCATCTGGACCCACCTTATACCTCTTCATTTCAGTCACTCACTCATGTCCAACTCTTTGCGACTCCATGGACTGCAGCACACAATGCTTCCCTGTCCATCACCAACTCTTGGAGCCTACTCAAACTCATGTCCATCGCATTGGTGCTGCCATCCAAACATCTCATCCTCTGTCGTCCTCCCCTTCTCCTCCCACCTTCAATCTTTCCCAGTATCAGGGTTTTTTCCAATGAGTCAGTTCTTTGAATCAGGTAGCCAAAGATTGGAGTTTCAGGTTCAGCATCAGTCCTTCAGGACTGATTTCCTTTAGGATGGATTGGTTGGATCTCCTTGCAGTCCAAGGGACTGACTCTCAAGAGTCTTCTCCAACACCACATTTCAAAACCATCAATTCTTCAGCACTCAGCTTTCTTTATATCCAACTCTCACATCCATACATGACTACTGGAAAAACCATAGCTTTGACTAGATGGACCTTTGTTGGTAAAGGAATGTCTCTGCTTTTTAATATGCTGTCTAGGTTGGTCATAGGTTTTTTTCCAAGGAGCAAGCATCTTTTAATTTCATGGCTGCAGTCACCATATGCAGTGATTTTGGAGCCCCCCAAAATAAAGTCTGTCACTGTTTCCATTGTTTCCCCATATGCTTGCCACAAAGTTCTAGACCTGATGCCATGATCTTAGTTTTCTGAATATTGAGTTTTAAGCCAACTTTTTGACTCTCCTCTTTCACTTTCATCAGGAGGCTCTTTAGTTCTTTACTTTCTGCCATAAGGGTGTTGTTATCTGCATATCTGACGTTATTGATATTTCTCCCAGCAATCTTGATTCCAACTTGTGCTTCATCCAGCCTGTCAATTCGCATGATGTACTCTGTATGTAAGTTAAATAAGCAGGGTGACAATATACAGCCTTGATGTACTCCTTTCCCAATTTGGAACCAGACTGTTGTTCCATGTCCAGTTCTAACTGTTGCTTCCTCACCTGCTTACAGATTTCTCAGGAGCCAGGTCAGATGGTCTGGTATTCCCAGCTCCTTAAGAATTGTCCACAGTTTGTTGTGATACACACTGTCAAAGGTTTTGCATAGTCAATAAAGCAGAAGTAGATATTTTTCTGGAGCTCTCCTGCTTTTTTGATGATCCAACAGATGTCGGCAATTTGATCTCTGGTTCCTCTGCCTTTTCTAAATCCAGCCTGAACATCTGGAAGTTCACAATACATATATTATTGAAGACTGGCTTGGAGAATTTTGAGCATTACTTTGCTAGCGTGTGAGATGAGTGCAATTGTCTGGTAGTTTTAACATTCTTTGGCATTGCCTTTCTTTGGGATTTGAATGAAAACTGACCTTTGCCAGTCCTGTGGCCATTGCTGAGTTTTACAGGTTTGCTGGCATATTGAGTGCAGTACTTTCACAGCATCATCTTTTAGGATTTGAAATAGCTCATCTGGAATTCCATCACCTCCACTAGGTTTGTTTGTAGTGATGCTTCCTAAGGCCTACTTGACTTCACATTCCAGGATGTCTGGCTCTAGGAGAGTGATCACACCATTGTGGTTATCTGGGTCATTAAGATCTTTTTTGTACAGTTTTTCTGTGTATTCTTGCCACCACTTCTTAATATCCTCTGCTTCTGTTAGGTCCATACCATTTATATCCTTTCTTGTGCTCATCTTTGCATGAAATGTTTTTTTGGTATCTCTAATTTTCTTGAAGAGATCTCCAATCTTTCCCACTCTATTGTTTTCCTCTATTTCTTTGCATTGATTGCTGAGGAAGGCTTTCTTACCTCTCCTTGGTATTCTTTGGAACTCTGCATTCAAATGGGTATATCTTTCCTTTTCTCCTTTCCCTGTTGCTTCTCTTCTTTTCTCAGCTATTTGTAAGGCCTCGTCAGACAATCATTTTGCCTTTTTGCATTTCTTTTTCTTGGGGATGGTCTTGATCCCTGCCTCCTGTACAATGTCACAAACCTCCATCCATAGTTCTTCAAGCTGTCTATCAGATCTAACCCCTTGAATCTATTTGTCACTTCCACTGTATAATTGTAAGGGATTTGATTTAGGTCATACCTGAATGGTCTAGTGGTTTTCCCCACTTTCTTCAATTTCAGTCTGAATTTGGCAGTAAGGAGTTCATGATCTTAGCCACAGTCAGCTTCCCAGTCTTGTTTTTGCTGACTGTATAGAGCTTCTCCATCTTTGGGTGCAAAGAATATAATCAGTCTGATTTCGGTATTGACCATCTCGTGATGTCCATGTGTAGAGTCTTTTCTTGTGTTGTGGAAGAGGGTGTTTGCTATGACCAGTGTGTTCTCTTGGCAAAACTCTGTTAGCCTTTGCCCTGCTTCATTTTGTACTCCATGGACAAATTTGTCTGTTACTCCAGGTAGCTCTTGACTTCCTACTTTTGCATTCCAGTCCCCTATAATGAAGAGGACATCTTTTTTGGGTGTTAGTTCTAGAAGGTTTTGTATACCTTTTAGGGGGCTGCAAATGCAAACCCCTGGCCGTATACCTCCCTCTCTTTCTCCCTTTCTAGAGAAGTGGCTAATGAATAGTGCATGCGCGCGTGCTAAGTTGTTTCAGTCATGTCCGACTCTTGGCAGCCCTACGGACTGCAGCCTGCCAGGCTCCTCTGTCCATGGGATTCTCTAGGCAAGAATACCGGAGTGGATTCCCATGCCCTCCTCCAGGGGCGCTTCCCAACGCAGGGATCAAACCCACATCTCTTACGTCTCCTGCATTGGCAGGCAGATTCTTTACCACTAGTGCCACCTGGGAAACCCACTAATAGAGAGTTCAGTTCAGTTCAGTTCAGTCACTCAGTCGGGTCCAACTCTTTGTGACCCCATGGATTGTAGCACACTAGGCTTCCCTGTCCTTCACCAACTCCCGAAGCTTGCTCAAACTCATGTCCATCAAGTTAGTGATGCCATCTAACCATCTCATCCTTTGTCATCCCCTTCTCCTCCTGCCTTCAGTCTTTCCCAGCATCAAGGTCTTTTCCAATGAGTCAGTTCTTTGCATCAGGTCGCCAAAGTATTGGAGTTTCAGGTTCAGCATCAGTCCTTCCAATGAATATTCAGGACTGGTTTCTTTTAGGATTGACTGATTTGACCTCCTTGCAGTCCAAGGGACTCTCAAGGGTCTTCTCTAATACCACACTTGAAAAGCGTCAATTCTTCAGTGCTCAGCTTTCTTTATGGTCCAACTCTCACATCCATACATGACTACTGGAAAAACCATAGCCTTGACTAGACAGACCTTTGTTGGCAAAGTAATGTCTCTGCTTTTTAATATGCTGTCTAGGTTGGCCATAGCTTTTCTTCCAAGGAGCAAGCGTCTTTTAATTTCATGGCTGCAGTCACCATATGCAGTGATTTTGGAGCCCCCCAAAATAAAGTTTCTCACTAATAAAGAGTAGTCCCCTCCAAACCCATTTCCTCACGCTAGAACCCAAGGAGCAGAAAGGCAAAGACAGGGGAGCCAGCCTCTGAGTTTAGCCAGATAGATAGAAAGCCATGCCACCCCATCCCGAAGACTCCGTGACGGAGATGTCACTCTCCCCATTCCTCGGCCATTTCTTCTGTGTGTTCACCTTGTCCCTGAGTGTACGCATTGTCCACCTGCCTTCATCTGAAACAAAACAGGAGGTGACTTACTTACTTATAAACCAAAACTAGCTACGGTAAGAAGTATTAAAGAGAAAAAGGACGCACAGAGCTGGGCACGAGATGGTGCCAGGGATGGAGTTAATACACAATGCAGGCTCCCAGGCACTTACCAAAGGTCGTGAATCTGGCCCCGAACTGTTGAGCAGGAGATGAGAAAGGGGGAAGCAGGTGAAGATACCTGTTCATGGAGCCCAGAGATATGCCTGGCAGAGAGCCCAGGTGTGTTTCTCAACTCCAGCAGCTTCCCCTTCCCCTAGCATGCCTGGGGCACAGGTCCTTCTGGACCTTTGGTCTCAACAGCTTGCACCCCCACTGTTTCCTCACCATGTGTCAGCCACCCTGTCTCCTTTTTGTTCCTTGAAAAAAATCAAGGTTATTTCTGGCTTCAAGCCTTTGCACCTGTTTTTCCTCTTTCCTCCAATCTTCACACGTCTGACTTGTTCTTGTCATTTGGACCTCAGCTCAAAGTCCCATCCTTGGAGAAGTGGTTTCTGACTGCCTACTCAAAAGCGGTTCCTCTTCCCTATAAGCCTCTGGTGAGATTGCTTTATTCTGCTTGTTTTTTCTCATAGCACCTAATCACCACATGAAAACATTTAACTCATTTATTTGAGAACATGGTTATTGTGTGTCTCTCCCGTTACAGAAGGTCATGAGCGCAAGACCTAGCCTGTACCCCTTAAGAGAGAGACTAGCAGTTGAGAGGAGCCTTGGTGAATATTGGCTGAATAATTGAATGAAGGCTGATACTAAAACTAGGGAAAGCTTTTTCTGAAGGGTCCTCATGGACGGGACACAGAGCAGTGTAACGGGTGTATTCTGAGCAGCATCCTTACAACAGTCACTGCGAGGCATCTCCGCAGACTCTTTCCTTTTTTTAAGATTTTTTTTTTTAATTTCGTTTTACACTTGGCTGCACTGGCTCTTCATTGATACACACAGGCTGTCTCTAGCTATGGTAAGTGGGAGCTACTCTCTAGTTGTGGTGCATGGGCTTCCCATTGCAGGGGCTTCTCTTGTTGCAGAGCACAGGCTCTAGGCATCAGTATTTGTGGCCTGTGGGCTCAGTAGTTGTGGCTCATGGGCTCTAGAGCATAGGTTCAGTAGTCATGTCACACAGGCTAAGTTGCCCTGCAGCATCTTCCCGGGATCAGGGATCTTCCCGGAGCAGGGGTTGAACCCATGTCAGCTGAATTGGCAGGTGGATTCTTAACTACTGGACCACTAGAGAAGCCCCATCTCCACGGACTCTAAATTAGTATCAGGTCAGCTCAGAGCAAGGAACAAGGGGAGCCCACCAGGGGTAGTTTTACCTGTACCTCATCCAGTTCTCCTTTCTCTCTGACTGCAGTCTCACTTGCTGCAACCAAAGACCATAATGTCATCCTCAATAGATTCAGATAAGAGTTTGCTGCCATTTTCTGCCCCCAAAAATCATTTTTATAAATGCGAGAAATTCTCCAAATTTGCACAGAAGTGTTGAGCAGAGTAGTGCTAGGGACTCAGATTAGTTCTTTAAGGGATCTGTCTGTGCTTTCTGTGGAAAGTGGACTCCAGGGTGCAAGCATTGGACTGAGAAGTCAGTTAGGAAGCCAGAGTGGAGGCCAGAGTGATGGTGGCTTAGACCAGTGTGGCTACAGTGAGGGAAAAAAGAAAATAAATGCTTAACATAAAATTGATAGGATTTGCTAATGAATTGGATTCAGGGTATAAGCGAAGGGGGGAGCAACAATCTCTCTCAAGAATTTTAGTTTGACTAATTGAGTGAAAGGTGGTACCATTTTGTTGATGTAGGATGCTGAGAGAGGAGAGTTGGTTTTTTGGCTTTTTTAGTTGTTATTGCTTTGTTCTTTGGTTGGTTGGTTGTTTTTTTGTCAGAGGCGATGTTAAGAAATGTTAAAGAGGGAAGTGGATGAGAAGCTCTAAAAAAATCCAACTCTAACAATATAAGTTATTCCAATATAGAAGAAAGAGGATGGCATCTGAAGAAGCTCACGTAGTTACAGGGTTTGTTATTTAACAAACTCAGATTTTTTAAGTCAAAAAAATAGTTAGAATGACAAAGAACTATGCCCATGCAGTGCACAAATTTCATTTCTTGATTTTGATATTATATTATAGTTAAGTAAGAAGTACCATTGGGAGACACTGGAAGAGTGGCACTTGAGATCTCTTTGTATTATCTTTGCAATTTCCTGAAATCAATCATTATTTCAAAATAAAAAGTTACTCTTGTTCAAGAGAAAGAAATAATAACAGATACTTTAGAGGTTTGAGTTGACTACAGGTTATTGTGAATCAGTACTGTGATGTGGGTGACAAACTAATGTTGATGCAGTTAGGATGAAAAGAAGTAAAAAAAAATTCTGCAGAGGGACTGTAGAAATACTAGTAGAAATACTAGTCTCTTATGTTCAGGTCAGTCCACATCTGAAGTGGTAAATCCAGTTCTGGGTATCACACTTCCAAATTGACAACCATGCTGAGTGACAGCTAGACAAAAATACCCAGAATGGGGCAGCCCTGTCATATAAGAAATAGCTGAAGGAGGCTAGTATATCTACCCAAGAAAACTGCAGACCTCCATGAGATGTAACACCTGTCTTCAAATACTTGACAGACTGTCATTTGGCAATCAAATTTAGTTGAATCTTTGACATCCCTTAGCTGCAATAAACTTACACTTTCTCTTCACAAAATGCCAAAAGTATTTTTAAAGAACACTTAGAGAAGCCATTTTAGCCATGCTGATTTCTGGTTTTTTTAAAAAAATGGAAGCAGAATAAATCTGGAAGATCAAAATGGTCTCCTACCTGAGTCTTTTAACTGTTGATTTCATTTGATTTGAAACTGTCACTAATTTTAAGGACTCTACACTTAATTACCACCACTTTCAAGTATTTCTTCCTGCCACTGTCAAAAGAGCTTTTAAGACATGAGATCTATAACTCAGAGGTCTGTCAACCTTTTACATGGAACCAAGAAGTTTTATATTTGCCTTGGCTAGCAAAGATGGGAATATCAGCACTTTTCCTATTTCTCCTGACCTATGGATGGAAAAGAAGATGGATTTAATACTTTTAAGATTAACATTGATGCCTCTTAATATTAGGTTATACACTGAAATGAAGTTGAGATGGAAATTTAAGAGGAAAGAAATAATAAAAGGCTACAAAAAGAATGATGATAAAACCCAATGAAAAAAATCGCAGACACTGATTTTCATATCCTGATGGTGATGAAGGCATTAATTACACATTCTCACTATTGTGTGCCTGTTCAGTTTGCTGATCAATTTTTCTAATTCTGACCCCCCCCCCACACTGAAAAAAAGTCAAAACTAAAAATGTTTAACATTATCATGAACCAGAAACTAAATACAGAACATTATTCTTCTTTTCAACAAAACCAAAACCCTTGTTACACCTAGAATGGGGACTGCTTGTGGTTCTGGGTGGTAGCTGTCTTACAGTCTCGTGCCATTTGCATCATCATTGGAAACAGGCAACAAGCAAAATAAATAAGTAGAGGTATAACTTGTTAGATGAGACAAGTGTTATAGAGAAAAATAAACTAAGAAAGGAGATTAGGAGATGCTAAGATAGAGGCCTAAAAATGAGAGAGTAAGATAAGCAAAAATCAGAGAGACAAGCAGTTCAGGAAGAGTCCTGGAAGTGTGCCTGGTATGTTCCAGGCAGAGTTAACAGCATGAGAAGTCACAGAGAAGTTTGCAGGCTCTTGTAGGAACTTTGGCTTCTACCAGTGCAAAGAGGATCTGGTGGAATTTGAGAGGAAGAGTGACCCGATCTAAACTACAGTTTTATAGGAGTGCTCTGACTGCTGCATTGAGAGTAGATTGGATGAACTGGGAAGGGAACTCATAAGCAGAAGAGGAGCAATCAGGAGACTGTTGTCATGATCTGAATAAGAGCTAATGATGACTTGGAGCATAGGGACAGTGGTTGAAATGGGGAGAAGTGATTGGGTTCTGGGTTCCATTTTGAAGGTCAAGTTAACAGGTTTTTCTAATAGTTTTGTTGTGGGATATGAGAGGAAGAGGAGTGTCAAGGAAGGGTGAAGTTGCCATTCACTGAGAGAGGAAGGATGTGGGAGAGAAAGTTTGGGAGATAGAGGCTGTCAGAATCTCACTGGGGGATGCTTGGCTGGATATGCCTTAGGCCAGGGGTCCCCCACACCCAGGCCACAAACCTGTGGCATATTAGGAACTGACCACACAGCTGGAGGTGAGCGGCTGGCAAGTGAGATAAGTTTCATCTCTATTTACAACCGCTCCCCATCGCTCACATTACTGCCTGAGTTCTGCCTCCTATCAGATCAGGGGTGACATTAGGTTCTCATACGGGCACTTGAATCATCCCATAGATCATCCTCCAGCCCCCATGGAAAAACTGTCTTCCAGGAAACTGATCCCCGGTGCCAAAAAGATTGGGGGCCTCTGCCTTAGATATCCAACTGGAGGTGACAAGCAGGCAGTCCAGATATATGAGGCTGAAAGCATTTCAGTGCCAGAGGTATAAATTGGGAATGGGTCAGTATTTAGATGGTAAGTAATCTGCCTGCGATGTCGGAGACCTGGGTTTGATCCCTGGGTTGGGAAGAGCCTCTGGAGAAGGGAATGGCTACCCACTCCAGTATTCTTGACTGGAGAATCCCATGGACAGAGGAGCCTGGCGGACTACAATCCATGGGGTTGCGAAGAGGCAAGCATGACTGAGCGACTTTCACTTTGTACAAAGACCATAGTCACCAGACTGGATGAAAACTTTTAAGGGTGAGTGTGGAGAGAAGAGAGACATGGCCCACTGCCTGAGCAGCATTCAGCATCAGAGAACTAGAAGGAACAGGAGGAAGGGAGGGGAGAAGCCTGGGGACTGTGGGTCCTTCGTTTCCCCTTCTCTCCCTCCAAATCTCATTCTCCTTCTTCATTTTCCCCCTCTCTCAGCCTCACTTCCTTTAGCCTCACCTCCTTCAGCCTACTCTTAGATGCTAACAAAGACGTTTTCTATCAGAGTGCACAAGCCAAAACAGATATTTACCAGCTAAACACTATCCTTTTAATTGGGTGATTCTTTTTAAAAGGCACACAGGTCGCTCTTAGGTGCATTAGTTACACTGTGTGAATCAGCCAGAACAAGTTACTCAGCTCTGTGTGTTCCACCGACCTGCCTGCCAAGTAGTATTGAAGATGTTCTCATTAGTGTTGCCGTTGTATTGTTCAGGGAGGCTTCAGCCCTCAGTCACCCCTCCCTCCTGCCTTCTCCCACTCCACCCCCTGATCCAGAGGCCAACAAATGCTCACATCGTTTCACTTTGGTCCAGCTGCCAGGCTGGGGAACAGATGTTGTATTGTTAACACCAAGAAGAGAACAAACAGCCCTGCTCCTCTGTGTTCTCCCACCTCCCCCTCCATCCCCATTTTAGTTCCCTGGTGAAAATGGGCACACAGTGTTGGGGGGAGGCAAGGATGGGGTTCCAAGTGAGTAATGCCATCCTCCCCAGCCAAGGCTGAGCCCGGCCGGAGGTGCACGGAGCGTTCTGCTCGGCCCTGTTTACAGCAGACACGAGTTCAATCAGCTGAGAGGCTGGCTCGTGGCTGGTGACGTGAAGATACTCACACTGAGCTGGGCATTGAGAGAAAGAAGACAATGACCCTTTTCTGCATGTAGCCCCAATAACCCATCTACCTACATTTGATGAGCAAAAGCTGTGCCCTTAAAAGACAATCCCAAGGAAATGATTTCCTAGCTGAGGTCTATCTCTGTGTCTGCTCATTTCTCCTTTAGAAACTTTTAAGAGGTGGAGGGACCTGGGCCATTTCTTTTCTGGACACTAGAGGTTTAAATTCTGATTTCTTTTCTTTTTTTTCATTCTTCCACAGACCATTTCCTCAGGTTCAGGGACATGGTGGGGTGCAGGGGTGGAGTAAGCATGGACAATTGAGGGCCACGGCTAGAGATGAAGCAGGACATGGAATTGAGGAGGCCAAGTGCGGGGCAAAAAGGTGTGCAGGGCCATGACGACCAGGCTAAGTAGTTGGAACTTCCTTGAAGTTACTAAATGGCAATGAACAGATTTTTGACACAAGAGAGTGATGTACAGGAAGCAGATATTTCCTCTGTGAAGAAAGAATAGAAAGGAAGAGCTAGTTAAGAGGCTGCTATAAGAATCTGGGTAGTAGACAGCAAAGATTCCATTAGAGTTGGCTCAGTTGTTATCAATGAGGCAAGATCAACAGGGCTTAGGAACCAATTGGACGTGGAGAAGGGATGGCTGAGGAGAGGGGATGGCTGAGGATGACTATGGTTATAGTGAGAATGTACTGGTTCTCAGCCCTGAAAAAGTTATGCCCATTCAGCCTCCTGTATACATCATTCAAAATAAAGTAGGTGTAAGGAAGTGGGATGGAGAAGGAATGACAACCCACTCCACTATTCTTGCCTGGGAAATCCCATGCACAGAGCCTGGCAGGCTATAGTCCATAGGGTAGCAAAGAGTTGAACACAACTTAGTGACTAAACAACAACAAGGAAGAGGAAAAGGAGAGTTGGGATAAATTGGGAGATTGGGATTGACATATAGACACTATTGATATTGTGTATAAAGTAGTTGGGTTTCCCAGGCAGCTCAGTGGTAAAGAATCCAACTGCCAGTGCAGGAGACATGGGTTTGATCCCTAGGTCAGGAAGATACCCCGGAGAAGGTAATAGCAACCCACTCTAGTATTCTTGCCTGAGAAATCTCATGAATGGAGGAGATTGGGAGGCTGTGGTCCATGGGAGTCCAACATGACTTAACAACAGCAACAAAAAATAAATAACTAATGAGAACTGATATAGCTCAGGGAACCCTATTCAGTGCTCTGTGGTGACCTAAATGGAAAGGAAATTCAAAAAAGAAGGGGATATATGTATACATATAGCTGATTCACTTTGTGGTACAGCAGAAACTAATACAGAACTGTAAAGCAACACAACATTGTAAAGCAACTGTTCTATTGTTATTTAGTGGCGAAGTCATGTCCAATTCTTTGTGACCCATGGACTGTAGCCCACCAGGCTCCTCTGTCCATGGGATTCTCCAGGCAAGAATACTGGAGTGGGTTGCCATTCCTTTTCCAGGGGAGCTTCCTGACTCAGGGATAGAACCCACATCTGTCTCCTGCATTGGAGAATCCTCCTCGGTGGATTCTTTACCACTGAGCCACCGGAAAAGCAACTATACTTCAATAAAAATTAATTTTAAAATGTTTTTAAAGTAAGTGTAAGGAATTTCAAAAAGTTTGTTTTATTCTAGAATGGCTTACTTGACACTTTTTAAAAATCACTGAACACTTTCCAAATAAATCTTTGGCACCCTGTTTTCTTGGCATTTCAAGCGCGTACCTTTTCGTGCTTGTTGGACAAGCCAACACGGGAGAGAGTTGCGAAATTCATGTTTGGGCCACTAGGTGGATGGCACGCCTCTCACAAAGAACAGTGAAGCAGAAAGAGAAGAAGCAGGGGCAGAGTGGGGCTGATGAGCTCAGCCTTGGACTTGTGAGTGTGAAGTATCAATGGAGACAGACACTGCCAGAAGGCAGCTGATTAGATGGGTCTGGAGCGGAGATGGTAGAGCTGGGCGTCATCAGCACTCATGGGGCAGAGGTTGGGGCCGAGTCACGGGAGAGGGTAGGGTCATTCGGGGTGAATGTATGGAGGGCTTGGAATAAAACCTGCAAGAAACTGGCATTTTTAGGAATTGCACAAGAAAAGGAGTGTGATGAGGAATATCTAGGAAGATGAAAGAAAATTAAGGAGGCAGTAGAGCCTCAAAAGGCTAAGGACCAAAAGAGATTCAAAAAGCAGGAAATAATCAATAGCATCAAATGCTGTAGGCTGATGCAAGTCAGATAGGAGGATGAAAGCACTAATTACCATCACTGCATGTAACATCAAAGAGGTCCCTGTTTAATTAGGTCCCATTTGTTTATTTTCATTACTCTGGGAGGTGGGTCAAAAAAGATCTTGTTATAATTTATGTCAGAGTGTTTTTCGAATATTTTCATCTCTGAGTTTTATAGTGTGTGGTCTTACATTTAGGTCTTTAATCCATTTAAAGTTTGATTTTGTGTATAGTGTCAGATAGTATTCTAATTTCATTCTTTTATGTGTAGCTATCCAGTTATCCCAGCACTGCTTATTGAAGAGATGATCTTTTCTTCATGTATATTCTTTCCTTCTTTGTCATAAATTAGTGACCATAGGTGTGTGGATTTATCTCTGGGCTTTCTCAGCTGTATCATTATGTGCGATACATACATACAATGGGATATTACTCAGCCATAAAAAGGAAATTGAAAAGGAAAAAGGAAAGTGAAATTGGGTCATTTGCAGAGATGTGGATGGACCTGGAGTCTGTCATGCAGAGTGAAGTAAGTCAGAAAGAGAAGAAAAAATATCATATATTAACACATTTATGTGGAATCTAGCAAAATGGTACTGATGAACCTATTAGCAGGACAGGAATAGCAATGCAGACATAGAGAACAGACATGTGGACATGGCAGAGGGGATGGTGGGAAATTAGGATTGACATATACACACTACCATGTGTAAAATAGATAGCTAGTGGGGACCTGCTATATAGCACAGGGAACTCAACTCGGTGCTCTGTGATGACCTAGAGGGGTGGGATGGCTGGGGGGTGGTGGAAGGGAGTCCAAGAGGGAAAGGATATATGTAGACATATAGCTGATTCACTTTGTTGTACATCAGAAAGTAACACAACATTGTAAAGCAATTAAACTCCAATAAAAATAAAAAGAGGTCACTGTTGGCCTTATTATTGAGGGTGATTCCTAAGGAATGGTATATGTGGAAGGATGTGTGAGAAGCGAATGAAATGATAGAAAAGAGGTAGTGAGTTTACCTTATTAGTGGTAGCTACAGAAAAATGGAAGACTGAGGTTGAGAGGGAATTTTATGAAAAGATGGCAGAGAACACATTTAAGCCATATTTATACCTGCCAGACAAATACATCAAGACCCACCAGATTCAGGGGCAGAGTGGGAAGCTTTAATACATAAATGAATTTTAGGGGAAGACTTTTTATCACCTATAGGCTACGGAGCATTAGCTGAGGCAATGATTTTGCTTGGCTTGAATGTGGTATTCTGCAAAGTTGGATGGTCGTTTGTCAAGCATTTATTACTCATGTTAGTTACTGCATGAGCTGCTGTGGGGGATTCAGAAACAATGAGCACAAGAAGCTCATTGCCTTTTGGAGAGGGAAAACTTATGTCAGAGGCTACAAACCTATAGTGTGAAGCACCTGTTCTGTTTGTCCTACATAGTGTTTTTGTAAAATTGTCATTTTAAAAGATCACATACAAAGCTGGATATCTGGCTTCTCTCAGAAGACTAGAAGATATATGACCCTTAACCTGCATTACTGCCAGGCAGTGGTTGACTGGAGTAAAGGTGTGACTGCCCATTACTGAGAACATCCATTCTCTAGTTCCCTCCCTTGCTTAGAACTCTTTATTAGCTGACTCATGGAGAAGACTTCATTTACATGATCTGCCTAGCCCTTGGGAGTCATTTGTGTTTGTGACTGCCCCTGAGGACAACCCATGTCATGCATGAATCACTACGTGCTAGAATGCATGAGACCAATAGCTATGTTACAGGTATTCAGGAAAGGAAGAAATAAGTAGAATTAAATAATTAAGCAAAGCATCTCAGATTTGGTCTTGACAAGTATGTAGGATAAAAATAGATGGTTGGATGAATAAATGATTGGTTAGATGAACAAGAGCAAAGCATTTCCCTTGGGTTCCAGGATGGACTCGATGCATGTGCATGGCATACCATAGCTGGAATTGAGGGGGCACAGATCTGGCAGTTTTCCTTTAGAATATGAAAACTTATTTTCAGAGCAGGAAGAAGAAATTTTAATTGAAGACAGTGGTATCTGTAATTTCTCCTTTCTCATTTGACTGTCCTCTTGTAGACAGCTTCCTGGTCCACAGCAATGATCCTATAGTGATATTGCAGTGTGCTGCTCACTTGAAAGTCAAACAGAAAGGTCATGTAACATTAGGATTTTATATCTGTATAGTCCACTCTTGCTTGGCACAGTTGCTTCAATTTCAGTTCCCTGGGTAGTCGTAACATCCAAATCATCTTTCTTTTAATCTTTTCCACTGTCTGTGCCCAGCCCCAGAGAGGATGCTCTTCAGGCTCAGTGAGCTGCAGTTCCAACCTTGCATCCAGTTTCAAGTTTTGGACAGCATTTGAAACGACCTCAAAAGGATAATCACTTATTAATCCCTTTGATGATTTCTAAGGTTTAAGAATGAAAGAAAGAAAAGTCACCCTAAATAAAAGGGAAAAGCACTGAACTTACACCATGCTACTTCAGTGACTCTTCTTTCAAGGATCTGGCCTTTGCACTGAATTTTCTGTGTTCTGAATATGACCAGCTGTGTGTGAAAAAGCCCGCTTGTCACTTGCCTACCAGTTGACAAACCTCACTCTTAAATAAGAGCAGACAATCAGATGCTTAAGGAAGCCTTCCGACATGAAAGATGAGGATAACAACAGTAATAAAGCAACTTGGAGAAGCAGAGGCAGTGCAGAAAGCAGAAAATTACCATGAATATATAATCAGTGCCTTCAGAGAGGTGAGGGAAAGTTTATATCCATGAAACAAGATTAAGATGCAAAAACAACAGCAAAAGAAATCATGAAAATAAGAAAAAGTGATTGAGAACTAAAGATACAGAAAACTCATAAAAAAAGAAAAAAGAAAACCAACTTCCAAAAGGTAAGAGAAAAAGTGTAAAATGTGTACAGTGGTGGATAAAAAGATTTTTTTTTTAAGTTAGGGAATCAATCCAGACAGTTATTTTTCTGAAAAATTTTAGTTCCAGGAAAAAAAAAAAATGGAAAAATAATAGATAAGAAATTATCAAAGATGTATTACAAGAAATGGAAGAATAAACAAAAGCTTCTATATAAAAAAGTTACAAGCAAAGAAATGGGAAATAAGAATAGCAATAAACTTCTCAACATCAGCACTAGACTAAGCTAGTAGACCAAAAAAAAAAAATTTGAAGGAAAATTATTTTCAACTATTCCCAACTAAAGGTCTTAATTAAATGTGAGCATAGAATAGATATTTTCATATGAGCATGATTTCAAAGCACTGCCTATGTATGCGTTCTCAGGAATTCTTGGTGAATGTGCCCCCACCAAAAGGAGGGTGTAAACCAAGAAGGGTAAAGGCATGGGATCCAGGAAACAGGAGATACAACAGAAGCGAAAGATGAAGGGAATTTTTGGAATGACTATGAAGGGAATTCCCTTGTGGTCAATTTTGCAGTGAGCCTGGAAAGCAAGCCCAAAGAGGAGCTGGAGGACAGAGACTCCTGGAGGAAGAGCAACAGAAGAAAATGAAGTTAGACACATGGCGGGCTTCAAGACGAATGCGGAATTATCTCCATCCTCCACTGACACCTGGTTTGACCATGTGGATATTTGTGTACAGTGAATGTTGAATGGTGTAGGGAAATCTAGCCATAGATACAAATATAACTGGAGAAGGAGGAGAGGAAGAGGAAGTGGAGAAGGAGAAAAGAGGAGGAAGAGGAGGAAGTAGGCTTATAATGAGTTACCTGGAAAAGCAAAAGGTTAAAATCATAGTCCTTCGGCTTGGTGTGCACAATCTTTCAGTGATGATAATAACTTAAATCCTGCATATTGTTTTTAATTCTCTGTTGGAAGAATTGGACGCACTAGAGAAAGAAAAGAGGGTATGAGAGATCTAGTACCTCATTTACAGTAAAATTTTAAAAATAAATGATTAATCAAGTGACAGCAGAATGAGCGTATTATTTTAAAATTAAGAAGTACATATCATAAGAAAGAGCAGACTTGAATGCAATTGCCTTCAGGGAGCCGGATGTGGGGGAGGTAGTCAGGAGGCCACTGGATTGCTGAGTTGATAAGTATCTAGCACGTTTGACTTGTTCAACTCAGGGTCTGCCTGTGTTGCTTTGATTAAATTTTAAATCACTATCAGAAATAAATAGCAGCCCCAAGACAGTTTTAGAATAACTGCACCTACCAAGATGAGTGCTTGGAAAGATAATGACTCACTGAGACGCATCAGTTGTGCATCTGGTATCTTATCAAACAGTTACCAGCCTGGAGTTACAGCTTCATGGACAGTCCCCTATGCAAACACTTGCCCAGTGTGCTCAGGCAACAGCTGCTTCTGCCAGTCCTTGTTTTGGGAAGAAGGAAAGTGTATGAGTTAGACAAAAATAGCTGTCTGTGTGGGAAGAGATATTTTTACCTTCATCTTTAAGCCTGCTCCGTGTACAGCTACTATGACAGAAGACTGAATGTTGAACAGTATTGAAGCCAACAACTAGTTCTCAGCCTCTTTCAGAGATATCCAGGCAAAGGTAGAGAAAAACAGAATGAAATATGCCAAGTTGCTGAAACTTATAGTATCCTTTTCGAGTAAAAACTGTCAGGTTGCCAGTCAGAAAAAAACACTCTACCCGAGGTGTTAGAATGCTTCACGCTGAAAAGTTACGTGTTAGAAAGGAACTTAGAAATCATCCAACTCAGCTATCCCTGGAGACTCAGAGAGGCAGAGATTGTCCAAAGCTACCCAGCTTACTTGTTTGAGAACAAGATCCAGATCCCTGGATGCGACCTCATACTGCCTACCTCAGAGTTTGACTTGTAGCTATCAGATAAATAGATACAAATTGTAGAGCAAGGTTGGGGATCCAAAACAATTGTGATTCTAAAACTTGTGATCTTTCTGCCATTCCAAACTGCCTCACAGAGCAACAGCAATAAAAGGAGAGCTCTAAAAACCCAACAAATCAGAAGCTTATCTCTCTGCCTGAACTGGCAGCTTTCAGGGTTTAAGCGGTCCATTCATTCAACAATGACTTATTGAGCACCCACTGAGTGGTTTCCAGATAGAGGTGGCTAGTGGACAGGGGGATGCTGGCATTTGAGGTGCGAGATTTAAGAGTCATCGACAAGTTAGGTGGCGTTCACTGTCACACTGAAGAATGAGATTGCCTGGGGAGAACGAGTATACTGAAGAGAGAAGATGCCCAAGACAGGATCCTAAGGAACGACCAGCCTGAGGACAGAAAAAGTAAAGGAGTGCCTGGAACCTACATCTGTCTCTAAGTGTAGGTTCTTACGTGTCTTACATGCCTTAACTTGTTGCTTGTTTTTGTACTGAGTGTTAATAAGTGTTCTCCTGGGTGTTTGTATCATAAGTATGTGTGGCCAAGGCTTGGAGTGATAGAAGGAAGCAAGTGGGAGGATTTAAGAGTGAACAAAGATATTCAGACTTCTCCAGATTTATCCTGGAGAAGTTAGTGGAACCAGTTCTGGACTTCCTGTGGAGGAGTAAGCTTCAGCCCACTCTGCCCCCATCCTAGCACTGTTGCCACTAGCATGGACCCCGGGGAAGCCTTGGGAGGAGAGGTGTTTCCTGGAAGGGTCAGGGGAAGGCCGTCACCCCTCGGCCAGATGGGCCTGGTCCAGATCAGAGCATGTGCTGCTCAGAGCCATGTGGTATAAAGGTTGGGTAAACAGATGCTTGCTCTGTGATGAGGACAAGGACCAAGGAGACCGGACATGACCAGAAAGGTTATCATATGCTGAAAGCAAAGGGGAGAAGGCCTGGACATGCACCTTTCACCTAGTTAAGTGTATTTCTCAGAGAAATGTCATCTTAGAAAAAAATAGGGATTCTAAGTAGGAGAGTGTTGAGCTGGCCTAGAAGGGGTATTGATTGTTAGTTTTTGATTAGGCCAAGATAGGAGATTTTATGAGCAAGAAGTTCCAGGTCTCCTCTCCCATGTCCTAATTACATAGGCCCTCCCTGGAGGCTCTCCCTGGCTGGGCCTTCATACCCAAAGGGAATTGAGAGAGCTGGAAAACACTGCAGTGGAGAAGAAAGAGCCCAGGTTTTGGAGATTTGCAGCCTAAGTTTTAACCCCGACTTTAATAATTGATCAGTGTGACCTTGTGAGATTTATGTAAACTCCATGGGTCTTGGTTTTTTCATCTGAAAATGGGAATGGCACTTACCTCAAAGGATCAAGTGAGATAGTATTTACAGAAAGACTGAACTGAACTGAACTGAACCAGCGGGTACTCAACCAGTGCTTCTTTACCTCCTGCCTCCTTCTGTTTATTTCCCCTTGAAAGCTACCCTTGATTGGGCAAGATAACACCTAATAATCTTGGCTTCCCTCCAACGCCTTGCAATTTAGACACATTTTCCAGATAGACAACAATCTCAGGATTTTTTCATGTGGTGGGATGTTACCATCATGTCACCAATCTATTGCATCCTGAGCATTGCATGCGTCAGTCATTGGATGTGAGCCAACATGCTTTGGTAATTCACAGCTGTTCACTCTGTTCTTTGAGAAAACATTGCATTTCTGTCTATCGTTAGTGGTAGTGGAAGCTTGATAAGATTCCTCATTTTCCATCATCTTTAAATTCCCAGGATGGCTCAAGTGTCTCAATTAAAGAGAATCTCTCCCATCCCCACCCCCCACACACTGTAATTCACACAGCTAAGCAGCTGCTACTGGTCAGCATTGATGAGATTTCCCTCTTTTGCTGCTGTGATTCACCAGCCATGGGTACCATCTTTTCTTGTCTCTCTTCCTGGCATACAAGTAGTTCCTCATTTGTATTTCTTTCCCTGAAGTTCATGCCCACAAGCACCTCCAGCAACCTGGATAAATTTAGCTCTTCTCAGGAACTTCTGCTGACTTGGTTCCATGACTGCTGAAGGTTTGATTGCTCCCCGGAAAGAGTTTGGGGCTGACTCCCCTCACTTGGAGATCTCATCTGGTTCTGTTGATTGCTGTGTCACCTGCATAATTAATTGGTCATCTGAGTCACCTCAGGCCATCCAGTTTGAGAACCAACCAGTTTGTGCTCTTGGAAGCTGAAGTCCTTCATTGCTGCTTCTGACCCCTTGGAACTCCTTCCCTGTTTTTTTTCTTGCTCTGAACAGCCTGTGGCTACTGCTCTTAGCTCTCATGGTCACTTCCCATTTGGACTGAGAAAGCAACTAGGCTTCTTGGCTCTCTTCTCCAGAAGCAAAACCCTCAGGTTCCATTACCAGGATCCAGCAGAGAGAAGTGTACTGAGCAGACACTCATTTAATGCTTACTAATTTGACTTCTAACTAAACACCAAAGAGGCTAGACTCAGACTTCATTGTGAGTGAGTGAAGTTGCTCAGTCGTGTCTGACTCTTTGGGACCCCATGGACTGCAGCCTACCAGGCTCCTCTGTCCTTGGGATTTTCCGGGCAAGAGTACTGGAGTGGGTTGCTATTTCCTTCTCCAGGGGATTTCCCAACCCAGGGATCGAATCCAGGTCTCCCACATCGCAGGCAGATTTGTTTAGAGCCGCCAGGAAAGCCCAAGAATACTGGAGTGGGTAGCCTGTCCCTTCTCCAGCAGATCTTCCCGACCCAGGAATTGAACCGGGGTCTCCTGCACTGCAGGCAGATTCTTTACCAACTGAGCTGTCAGGGAAGTTCCCATACTCCCTTGGTCAGCCACTAAATGGAAGAGAAATGCATCCCAAGGCTGTAATGTTAGTTTAGACACGCTCATTTTCAAGGGTCCAAAATAAAGCTCATGGATCACATTGAGTAGGTTTGTGTAGGATCTTAAAGGATGGGAAAGATTTGAACAGATATAGTGGAGAGGAAAGGACTTGATAGGGGAAAAATACAGTGCAAACATAGAAAGCATAGACCAGAGTCGAGAACTGGCACAGGGTACCTGTGTATGTGACTCGGTGGTGTTCATAAAGAGCTAGTTCTCCTCCAGTGAAAATACGTGTAAGGAAAGGAAGAAAGAACAAATGGGCTGAAGTTAGTCACTATTTGTTGGGCCTTGGGTGCTAGGCTCTGACCCACTCAACCAACCAGCTGCAGACCCGCCCCCACCACTGCCCACCCTGACTTCCCAATGGCATGAACAGGCTCCATTTGGGAAGGGGAGATTTTGTCATTGCTCCTTACAGGAACAACTAGAATGGCCTCTTTCCGGTCCCATATCCACCCACACCCCAGTTTAGCTGCCCTTGTTTCATGGAAAACCAAGTTTAAGAAGTGTCTGTAGAACCAAAGTAATCTACTCCAGAGAAATTCATGAGCATGCATCATGGTAAGGGTCTCTAGCAGTGTCTGGGGCACTCATCTGAGGACTCTACCACTTGGTGATGATCAGGGCTATGGAAGGCTATGGCTTCAAGAGGCGGTGAGATGAAGGAACAGCTGTGCCCTGCATAGATGAGGAACCCATGCACTCCTGATTGGCCATTGTTCTGGCAGGAGAATGGGACCAGTGACCATAGTGTCACTGTTGCCATCTTGGCTGATCCACAGATAAGTGAGTCAGTTCTATTTTAAGACTTAAAAACAGCTATTTACCAGGAAAGTAAAGCTCCTGCCAAACAAAAGGTTAGTATACTATCCCCACTAACTCTTTAAACCAGAGCAAACAGCAGGGCAGTCCATGTTTGCTCTGTAATTCTGCTTTCCGCCCTGGGTTATCTGATTCCCAAGGTTCCTGGTTGATCTCCTCCTCGGGAATAAGCTGAGACAAGGGCAGCTGGGAATATCAAAGGACAAGGGTTTCTAGAGGGTAAGAGAGCTAAGGACACTTGGCAGTTCTCTTGTTAAATGATTGGTTTGTTTTTTTCTAGGAAAGTCAAGGAGCTCAACCAGGCAAAAACACAAAAGAACCTGGAAGGCCTGAGACCCTTTATCAGGAAAGTGTCCCCTTGTATTTGAGGATTCTGTATTAATTGATGGGAAATACATCAGATATGGTCCACGGAAACACTGCTCAAACTGGAGGACCAAACCATCAAGGCAGGAGCAAGAACATTAAGATTAACATTGAAGAGACAACAGATGTGCTGATTATGATGCCTTTGCAGTGACTGGCATTTCCTCCAGACCGTCACAACAGTATGACCTCAGCTTCTCCATGGGTATCCCCTTAGACTCAGCTTACGCTGTACTGAGTCATACCAAGTTAGGCCTGAACTATGAACAAGTTATGGCATGAACAGGCTCCAGTTGGGAAGGGGAGATTTTGTCATTGCTCCTTACAGGAACAACTAGAATGGCCTCTTTCTGGTCCCATATCCACCCACACCCCAGTTTAGCTGCCCTTGTTTCATGGAAAACCAAGTTTAAGAAGTGTCTGTAGAACCAAAGTAATCTACTCCTTATGTGACCTGTCCTGTGAAACTGACAGTCTTGCTTAGGGTACAGTGTGACACATGTATCCAACAGAGAAAATAAGATAAAGCAATATATAAATACCAGAGGAAAAGTGGCATAAAAAATTCAAAGTGTGGCTGGGGACACATCAGTACGCATCTGGCGGGCAGATCAGATAGTGTGGCCTCAAGCACACAGTGAAAAGACATTGTCTGTAATGGATATTGAAGTCCCTAGCCTGACCTCCAGAGCTTTACAATCTGGCCTCCACCTGCCTGTCAGCCTTACCTTCCGGGACCTCTCTTTTACCGTCCAGCTAGACTGCACCATGGGTGGTTTTTCACCCCTTAGCACAAGCCTTCCTTTCCTCTGTTTCTCCAAATATTGTGTTTGAGGTCTGGCTCACATTTCTTCTGCTCCTTGGCATCACTGCAGCCCCCCAGCCCCCCAGGCCTCAGTGAGCTCACCCTGCCCTTTGTCCTCCTGTATTTCTCTCTCAGTGTTCACTGTCTGGATGCTTGTGCAGCTGTCTGGACAGCTTAGGATGACTCTGAGTTAGTTAACTCAGACTGTTACCTAACCTTTGACTTTTGTGGGGGCGGCGGCTGCTGTGTATCTTTGTTACTGTACATGGGCTTTCTCTAGTTGCGGTGAGTGGGGTCTACTCTCTAGGTGCAGTGCATGGGCTTCTCATTGGGATAGCTTCTCTTGTTTCAGAGCATGGGCTCTAGAGCATGGGGCTTCAGTAGTTATGGCCCAAGGCTTAGTTGCCCCACCACTTCCTGGACCAGGGATCGAATCTGTGTCCTCTGTGTTGGTAGGCGCAATCTTAACCACTGGGCAGCCTAGGAAGTCCCTAACCTTTGACTCTTTCTGTGTCATCTCCCCTAGATGTATTATTCTCCCTTTGAGAGCTTGCATCTCAGATACCCTGCATCACCCAGCACAGGACCTAACACATAATAGGTGGTTGATAATCTGTAAAATGAATGACGTTATAGCTTTTTGATGCACAGCTTATATTTCCTAATTTATTCCACCTGAGGAAATAAACGAAGGGAATACATTTACTGAGGGGCTATCATCTGCACCTGTTTGGCACTTTCTGAACATATTTAAACTTCCCATCAGTCTGAGAGGAAAGAATGTCATCTTCAGTTTATACATTAGGAAAATGATCAGAGTTTTGAGATAATTTGTTTAGTGTCAGTCAGGATTAAAATAGCTACAGTTGAGAGCAAACTGTGGTGTGCCTGACTTAGAATACCATACTCTTCCAGTGGTCCTGCCCTGCGTCCCCCCTGAACATCCAAGGGAAGGTTGCTGATATTCTTCCTGTGGGTCTTGGGTGCTCTGCCCGTGATTTTTCATTTCATGGCTCCACGCATTTCACCCTTCCTGCAAGCTACCTCCCCAAGTTGCTTTTCCTGGGACCCTTTGAAGGCTTGCATATTTCCTTGTAACTCCCTTGACCTAGAAAACATCCTCCCATCTTTTCTACTTGTCAAATCTTGCTTATCCTGAAGGTCCACCTGAAATGAATATTGTCTCTGTGAAGCTTTCTGTAATCATGCATGACAATAAAATTAAATGCCTTTACATCTGAACCCCCACAACCCACTGCCTCTTCCACAGTTTGTAACTCACTTTATTCTGCTTCAAATTCCAATCAGTTGTTTACCTTCCTGCATCTTCTCCTAGGCTCTAACCCAAGGACACAGAATGCGTCCTCTTCTTCTCTGTATCAACTTGGGCCTTGCATGAAAGCAGCCTGGTCTCCTAAGAGTCTTTGATGGTAAAGGCAATTGTTGGTTCAGAGCATGGATTCAGTGGCATCACCTATACCTTCAATGATTCTGCCTGGATAATGAGCCATTGGATACCAATCAGAGCCGAAAATAAGAAGGTCCAAGCGGGGACTTCCCTTGTGGTCCAGTTGCTAAGACTCCAAGCTCCCAATGCAGAGAGCCAGGGTTCGATCCCTGGTCAGGGAGCTAGATCCCACATGCTGCAACTAAAGATCTTGTGTGCCACAACTAAGACCTGGTGCGGCCAAATAAAAAATAATATTATTTTTTTTAAAAAAGAAGTTCTAAGCAGACTTCCCAGCCTGTCCGCAACTCTCAACCTTGAGGGCCCTCACTTTGAGGCTCTACAGTCCCCAGTGTTCAGCAATTCAAGGATGGTCATACCTCCCTTTTTAATCTGCTCTAAGGTCCAGCTTGTTTCCAAGATAGTTAATGCCACTGGGAGAGGCTGTCATGACAGTTTTCTCAGTGTTTTAAAAGTACTGTGGAAAAGAAATGGCTCTATATATTCTTTTTAACCTCACCTTTAGGAATAAGGTGTAACCTTTAGGTTTGAAAAATGAACAAATGAACGAATGAATGGTGAACATATCAGACCCCATTTAAATGAAGACATATGACATTTGTTTGATCTTCCTTACAGAGTTGCAGCCCTTCCCCAAGGTTCTAGAACATATTCCACCTAAGGATGGAAATTGGGTTTCCTCCTGAAGTGCAGGTGCCATAAAGGGATACTGATTAGGGAGACAACCCAGTCAATATGACCAGCATGGTATCTGCAGCCCAGAAATCTGTATACAACCTCTGACTCCATATAACCCACCTGGGTAAACCAAACATCAAAGGTCTTTGGAAGCAATCACTCGGCAGAGGTTTAGGAACACATTTTCTGTGGTGTGCTGTTCAAAAGTTTTACAGCTTGAAACTTTTCATTACATGTTCCTAGTTTCTAGCAAAAAGTCTGCACTATGGCTGACACTTTATACATATTTGTAGATGGAAACCATTCTTACTTTCTCTTCTTTTACCCTCCGACTTTCTCTTTCTCCTCCTTTCCCATCTCCTTTGTGTCCATTAGGACCCGTTGAGGCCCTCATAACTGGAGAGTATTGAGGCCTTAATCACCTTTCACTTGTCCACCTTCCCTCCAGGCAATACATGAATATTCCTTATGACACATTAAATATTGGCTTCCCTTGTTTTTTGGATGCCCAAGTATGATAGTTGGCTTCTTGGTGATCAAGCCCTGTTGCTATTCCTTCACCTTTGCTCTTGTTTCTCCTCTCACTTCTTTTCAGCCGTTAGTAGCATCGAATCCTGCTGACCCTCCACACTGACCCTAGAGCAGCTGCGGACCCTCCGCGTTGAGAAACTTGGCCCTCAGAACCCTTCCTTGGGAACTCTCGCTGGCTGATTGGGTCAGGTTTTCTGCAGATAGGTTCATAGCTACCATTGGCCATAATTCCCACTTATACCCCGATTCTCCTACTCTATGCTCATTCCCCACCAAATCCAAAATATTACCGAGAACTATGCGCTAGGGGCGGAGAAGGCAATGGCACCCCACTCCAGTACTCTTGCCTGGAAAATCCCATGGACGGAGGAGCCTGGTGGGCTGCAGTCCATGGGGTTGCGAAGAGTCAGACACGACTGAGCGACTTCACTTTCACTTTTCATTTTCATGCATTGGAGAAGGAAATGGCAACCCACTCCAGTGTTCTTGCCTGGAGAATCCCAGGGACGGGAGAGCCTGGTGGGCTGCCATCTATGGGGTCGCACAGAGTCGGACACGACTGAAGCGACTTAGCAGCAGCAGCAGCAGCATGCACTAGGGGATTGGACACATAGGCTGTGCCGGTAGACTTTGGGCTGTGCTGGCCCCAATCACCAGGTTAAAGGCAGGCCACAGAAGCAGGAAAATAAACCACAATGTGGAGAATGTCAACACTCCCAGGAAGACAGATAAAACTCCCTTGTCTGATCTGGTTTTATTTTGGCAGAGTTCATGTCACTTTTCTTGCCTGAGCCTCACAACATACACCCACATAGTTTTGAGCCCTGGTCCCAGCACACTCCAGCCCAGATGTTCTCTGGTCAAGGGGTAGAGCTTTCAAGATAAGGAATTCGCATCTGTAAACAATCCCCCTGCATTTCAAGCTTACCTTCCAAACCCACCTCCCCACCCCCTCCACCCCCAGCTTCCACCCCACCCCAGGCCCACAGATCCCATTCAGAGAGCCTGCCCCCCATAGTGAGGAGTATTTGGTCCTCCTGACTTCCTGATAAACTCTCAGACAGATGTGTGTGTGTGTGTGTGTGTGTGTGTGTGTGTGTGTGGTGTGTGTGTGTGTGTAGTATTGAGTGGGGATGGTAATGTCCTCAAAAATAATTCAAAACGACTTCCTACATATGAACATTGTCTAGTATTGGAAGACAAATATGTATTCACTACATGTCAGTCATTGCTTGAGAAGAATTTTAAGTGGGGAAATACTCAAAAAAGAATGCCAATAGAAAAAAAAAGCAGACTTTCAAGTGGTCGATATTATATGTTATAGGTAGAGATAGAGACAGAGATACGCACTGAGCCAAGGAGTAGACAGAAAAAGATCCAATGCTAGAAGTTTTCCCAGGGTTGTGACTTATGGGTGATTTTGCTTCCTTTTTTTTCCTGTAGGTTTCTGTGCTGTCCGAGTTTTTTGTTTTGTTTTGTTTTTTACCATAAACAAATATGACTCTGTAATGGGGGGTGGGATGAATACATTTTAAAATTTGCTTTTGAAATGTAGATCGCCTTGCCTTGATGCAGGTTCATCACAAAGCCTCACTGAAAGCTGAGTGATCTGAGTCCAAAGACTTCAGATCTCCTACCTCACGACTCAGCCCACCTTCCTATTGTCCAGCACAGCATTCCGCAAAGGCCGTCACCCTTATCTGAGGGCAGAGGGTGAGTGAAAACCACACGAGAGGGGTAATTTGGCACACAGGTCTGTGGGAACCGAGTTCAGAGGTAGGCCAAGAGGCCACCCAGTGCTCCAGAGCTGTGCCCTAACCCCCAGAGCACCCAGCCCCCCACCCCCTCCCCCTTCTCCTCCCACTCCCAGCTTGCTCCAAAAAGATTCATTAGCAAAATGGAAAAGGGAGGAGATCAGATGTAGGAGGGGAATGAGACAAAGGAACCAAGAAGGGGATTTCTAACAAAGAATTGAAACTGCCCTGTTCAGGAGCAGGCAAGTTTCTGAGGATTTCTATGGGTGGTTGGGAAGAGAAGGCCTGGAAGAAAACCAGAGTCAGGAGCAATGTTCATCTGAGCTCCAGGACACCCCACCTCCTCCTCTGGCTCCAACCCCCTCCACTCACTGTCACCACTCTTAAATCCCCTTTTATGCTTCACTTATCTCCATTACCCAAGCTCTAGCTCCCACCCCCACTCCCAACTTCATTTCGTCCATGCCTGACCCTGTGACCTTGTCTCTCCAGGGCCTGCAATTCCTGCTGTGGGGATGCCAGTCACACCCAGTGCTTGCAGAGGGAAGTAGCTTGTGAGGTCAGGGAGGAAGTGGCCGGTGGGGCTGGGTGCAGAGGAGAGAAGCTCCAAGTGGACTTTCCAGAAGTGTGGGGAGGGCAGCTGAGGGCACCCAGCTCCACGCCACCCCCGCCCCATCATGCTGTTACTGTGGCCCACCCTTGAGCCGCCCTCCATGTTGGCATCCCAGTGGGTGGGTGTCCAAGAAAGAGAAACGACAGGAGCAGAAGGCAGGAAAGAGCAGGCACTGCTGGGCGATGCCCACCTTTGCACTCACCTGCCAAGGCCCACTGGGAGCAGCGGCCGCAGGTTGACATCTGTTCTTTACATCCCAATGCCAAATAGATTGGTTGACAGTAGTTTAACATGCACACCTAAGATACGTGTGTGTGTGTATGTGTGTGTTTTGGGGGGTTATTAGGGGCTCATGGGAGGCAAGGATGAGAGGGTCCCTCTGGAGAGTGAAATGACTTCTGCATTCCTCCAGACTTTTGGGGGAAGAACTGGATAACAAGTTCAGAAAAATCACTTAAGTCTTGGAGGACTTGGAGCCAATCTTCCCACAGTCAGATATGCCCATATCTGTTCTTCAGGGTTCATTGCTCCCAGTTTTTTTCTTTTGGAAACCTGACTTCTTTTTTGTATATATATTTAAAAAAATCTGTGTTCTTGAAAAACATAAGCCATCACTCACTTATGATTTCCATGACACTGAGAGCTCGCCACAGGAGGCAGTCTGACACGGTGGTCAGGACAGACCATGAAAAGCCTAATTCTGACCGTGGCGAGCCGGGTGACCAGTTTGAGCATCTGTAAAGCAGGGATGATCCTAGTTCCTCCCTCACGGGGTTGTTGTAAGAAATAAACGAGAGCATACGTGCTACACTGAAGCACAGAACCCAGCACTCGGTAAGACTACTATGGTCCTGTCATCCGTTCAGCGCTCTCCATGTGGCTTTGCCCCCCAGTAAAGCTATTCCGGGTAGTTAGTAATAGCCTCGGCACCAGAAAAAGGGTAGCAAACTGTGGCCTGTGGGCCACATCCTACCTGACACCTACTTTTGTTTGACCTGAGAGCTAAGAATGTTTTTCCTTTTTTTTAATTTTTAATTTTGACTCTGTTGGGTCTTCTTTGCAACACACGGGCATCGCTAGTTGAGACACAGGAGCTTCCTGTTTGCATGCAATGGCTTCTCTTGTTGCAGAGCAGCTCTCTAGAGTGCGTGGGTTTCAATACTTAGCCAACTTAGTTGCCCATGGCAGGTAGGATCTTAGTTCCGCAATCAGGGATTGAACCCTCGTCCCCTGCATTGGATGGCGAATTCTTAACTACTGGATAGTGTTGTTTTTTGTTTTTTTTTTTTAATGATCGGGAAAAAATCAAAAGAAGAATAATATTTTACAACAGGTGAAAAGTATATGAAACTCACATTACAGTGCCCATGAGTAAAGCTTTTTCCGGAACACAAAGCCTGTTCTGGAACACAACCACAGTCATTTGCTCTATAGCTTCTAAAGCTGCTTTTGCAAAGGACCCACGGAGACTATAATACTCTCTGACCCTTTGCAAAAAAACTGGTCAACCCTGAATTAAAGGATCAGTAGCCCAGTTCCAGCCATGCTTCCCACCTATTACCAGAAATAATACTTTCCCCTTTGTCACCACAAACATGCCCACCAGCAGAGTCCACGCACACCATTTGGCTCATTCACCATGTTGTTGTTGACACCAGCTGGCCTACACATTGAAAAGTATAAGACAGGACTTGGCAATAAAGCATTACTGTTATATTCTGAGCAAGCACTTGGGGGTGGTGCAGTCCCAGTCACCCCTACTGAAAAGATTGAATGTGTCCTTTGTTCGCCCAGCCCTTGATCTTTCACTCTTATTACTATTTCTCAGGCCTGCTGTGTCCATGAGCACTAGCTCAGCTGGGAAAATATGAGTTGGGCTTTGTCTATACCTTTAATCAGTTTACTGGAAAGAGGTCAGAAACCAAAAATAAAAGAGAAAAAGCCTTAAACTTATACATTATTGAGTGCTTGCTATATGCCAGGCACTTTGAGGATTAGAGTGTGAATAAAGAAAGTTCCCTGAGAGAGGAAGAGAGAAACAATAAGGCAAATAGTTCTAAAACAATGCAAAAGCTGCTATAATTGAGGTATGTACAAAGTACTGAGGGGGCAAAGAAAATGACTTAGTTTATTGGGATATTTACAAGGAGCATGAGGATAAGTCACAGGGAGGTGACAGCTTAGAAGAGTGAAGAGTTTGTTAGATGTAAGAGAGGGTGAAGTTGTGAAAGTACAGGAGAACAGTAAGGGCAAAAGCAGAGATAAGGGTGCCCAGGGCATGTTCAAGCAGAGAGGGTGGCCCAGGGGAAATAAGCTGGCACAAGTGTGTGGGTGAGCCTATGTACTCTAATCAGGGAGTAACACTTTTCTTCTAGATGGGTAGCCTTCAGAGACTTCATAGACTTAAAAGAGGGGCATGAGATTATAGATTTGTACGTTAAAAGTGATTATTGATAGCAACAGAGAGGGATGCGCTAGCATAGAGTAAATCTTGGGTTAAAAGCAATTCCTGGGTGATAGAGAAGTGTGTCAGGAAGAGAGATCTTGGATATAAAGGTAACAGGACTTCATGACATGTTCAGTTCTTAGGTGAAGGAGAGAACAGAGTTAAAGAATGAATCCAGGGATTCTGAAGTGGTACCTAGATAGATACTAGTGCCATTAACTGAAGCAGAAAATGCTGGCGAGGTAGCAGTTCTACTTGGGCTGAAGGTGATCCTTGGGCGTGATTAACTTGTAGAAGATGGCACAGTTTTAGGTCATCAAGGTGAAGAAATCCAGTAGGCAATCACTGACACTGTAAGCTGAGAGCCTGGAAGATGTAGGGGCTTAGAAGTCGGTGTTTAAGAATCATCAGTCAGTGGGACTTCCCTGGCGGTCCAGTGATTAAGACTTCACACTTCCAATGCAGGGGTTGTGGATTTGATCCCTGATTTAGAGAACTAGATCCCACATGTTTTTCAATGTGGCCAAAGGAAAAAAATCATCAGTCTATGATACATGGGAGTAGAGGACATTATTCAGCAAATATGAAAGGGAAAGAAAAAATTACAGTTAGAACCCTGGAGAGTACTAGTGTTTCAGTTCAGTTCAGTTCAGTTGCTCAGTTGTGTCCAACTCTTTGGGACCCCATGGACTGCAGCACGCCAGGCCTCCCTGTCCATCACCAACTCCCAGAATTTACTCAAACTCATGTTCATTGAGTCAGTGATGCCATCCAACCATCTCATCCTCTGTCGTCCCTTTCTCCTTCCACCTTCAATCTTTCCCAGCATCAGGGTCTTTTCAAATGAGTCAGTTCTTCACATCAGGTGGCCAAAATATTGGAGTTTCAGCTTCAGCATCAGTCCTTCCAGTGAATATTCAGGACTGATTTCCTGAATCCATTAGGATGGATTGGTTGGATCTCCTTGCAGTCCAAGGGACTTTCAAGAGTCTTCTCCAACACCACAGTTCAAAAGCATCAATTCTTCGGTGCTCAGCTTTCTTTATAGTCCAACTCTCACATCCATACATGACTACTGGAAAAGCCATAGCCTTGACTAGATGGACCTTTGTTGGCAAAGTAATGTCTCTGCTCTTTAATATGCTGTCTAGGTTGGTCATAACTTTCATTCCAAGGAGCGTCTTTTAATTTCATGGATGCAATCACCATCTGCAGTGATTTTGGAGCCCAAAAAATAAAGTCTGTCACTGTTTCCACTGTTTCCCCATCTATTTGCCATGAAGTGATGGGACCAGATTCCATGACCTTAGTTTTCTGAATGTTGAGTTTTAAGCCAACTTTTTCACTCTCTTCTTTCACTTTGATCCAGAGGCTCTTTAGTTCTTCTTCACTTTCTGCCATAAGAGTGGTGTCATCTGCATATCTGAGGTTATTGATAGTTCTCCTGGCAATCTTGATTCCAGTTTGTGTTTCATTCAGCCCAGCATTTCTCATGATGTATTCTATATATAAGTTAAATAAGAAGGATGACAATATATAGCCTTGACGTACTCCTTTCCCTATTTGGAACTAGTCTGTTGTTCCGTGTCCAGTTCTAACTGTTGCTTCCTGACCTGCATACAGATTTCTCAAGAGGCAGGTCAGGTGATCTGGTATTCCCATCTCTTTAAGAATTTTTCAGTGTTTAATGGGATGCAAAGCAAGGGAAGCCAATTAGACATGGGAAAATGCAGAACATCACCAAAGCCGTAGAGAAAACTCTGAAAGTTTCTCTTGTGCAGGAGAGGAAGGTCAATAGAACAAAAATGAAAAGAGCAAACTATCCTTATATAATGGGTTCCCACAAGACCCGCTTGGAATTCTATGAAACACTAAGTGTCACCACAGAAAGTTATGAAAATCAGTTTGTCTGTTTCCATAGCTCAGTGCCCAGGATTGGTAATTTAAAAAGCAGAGGTATTTTTTTAGGACAGATCATTGGTTTTTGATGAGCACCAAAAGGAAGCTGCTGGGTTTGCAAAAAAAAAAAAAGTCATTGATGAGCTGGACAGGGGCAGTTTCCATAGAGTAGTAGGTACAGAAGGCAAATTCCTGTGGGCTCAGAGTCAGTGAATCTGGAGAAATGAGGGCAAGGAGCATACAGTGGACTTTCAAGAAGTGATATTTCTAGAACTCTTCTTTTTTTTCCCCTCTCAAAAAACAATTGTCTCTCCTGGAAAACCCCTCTGCTTTCCAATTTACTAATCCTGGGCACTGTGTTCTGGAAATAGACCAACTGACTTTTATAACTCCCCTAGGTGACATTTATCCTTGCACAGAATTCCTGGTGGGCCTTGTGGAAACCCATTATTTGAGGGATTTTGTCTCTTGCCTCACAAATACATCTAGGTAAAATCAATGAAAAGGGTTAAAAAGTCTTGTTCTGAGGGCACCCCTTAGAAACATAGGTTCTTGTAAAGTACTCAGCCACGAGTCCACGCAGGCAGTCAGCCCTCCTTTTTGTCCAGCTTCTGGCGTGGTTCCAGGAAAGGAGGAAAGCGGGGTAGCTCTTCTCTTAAATTTCACTTCTAACCCAAGGCCCCTTTTTCACTTTAGTCTGAGACCAAAAAGAGCATCGAATGTAGGGTAGTAAGAGGCTAGGCCCCTGGAGAACTGCTATCTAGTTCCAGCTCTACTTCTTATCCACAGGTCCTACCAAAAGGAGACAGTTTTCCCTTTTCTATTTTGACTCTCTTTGCTTTATTTTTAATTTTTAAAATATATTTTGGCTGCACTGAGTCTTTGTTGCTGCATGGGGGGCTTTCTCTAGTTGCAGCAAGCTGGCTTCTCTTGTGGTGAATGTGCTCTAGAGTGCACAGGCTCCATAGTTACACCAGGCACCAGCTTCTGCAGAGTCTGAAGGTGCTTCATGAAGCTCTTTGCAATCCCCAAGACGAGGTTAGACTTCCTACTTTAGACAGTACGTCCCTTTCCTAGCATCTCCATCCCAAAGCTTGCTTAAGGTCAGTCTCTCCTCCTAGAATATTAGGTGTCCATCAGGGCAAAGAACTGTATTTCCCTGGTGAATAGTGATGTCAAGCATCTTTTCACATGCTTATAGCCATATGGACACTCTTATTTATATACAACTTCTAGAATAAGACATATAATTTGTTATGACCTTGGGACAGGCAAAGACTTCTCAAACAGGAAACATAGAAGACTATCCCTAAAGGAAAAGAATGATAATGCAGACTCCCTTAAAATTTAAATATTCTGTTCATCAAAAGACATCATTAAAAGAATGGAAAAGCAAATCACTGAATGAGAAAGTATATTTGCAACCATAGCCAAAATTCTTAAAGAACTCTTGGCAATAACTAAGAAAAAAAAAATATGCCTCAATGCAAAAGTGAGCAGAAGACATGAATTAAACCTTTATTGTGAAATATCCAGAGTCATGTGTGGATGTGAGGGTTGGACAATAAAAAAGGCTGAGCACTGAAGAATTGATGCCTTCAAACTATGGTGCTGGAGAAGACTCTTGAGAGTCCCTTGGACTGCAAGGAGATCCAACCAGTCCATCCTACAGGAAATCAACCCTGAATATTCATTGGAAGGACTGATGCTGAAGCTCTAATACTTTGACCACCTGATGTAAAGAGCCAACTCATTGGAAAAGACCCTGATGCTGGGAAAGACTGAAGGCAGGAAGAGAAGGGGACAACAGAGGATGAGATGGTTGGATGGCGTCACCAACTCAATGGACAAGAATTTGAGCAAATTCCAGGAAATAGTGAAGGACAGGGAAGCCTGGCATGCTGCAGCCCTTGAGGTCGCAAAGAGTCAGACATGACTGAGCAACTGAACAACAACAATTATGAAATGTTACAAACATTAAAATATTTTTTACTGTAATTTTTTCTTTTGTGTAATTATGGTCTTTAATAAAGGCTGTTCATTCAATGCAATCTCATTATTTTATATCTTTTCATGCTCTTTTACATTAAAAAATCTCATCAGAATGTAAACAATTTTTTGTGCCATAGTTTATACTATTATATTGGTTTTAAAAATTTGATCACAATGATTACTTCATCTGGTCCAGTTGCCTACCTGCCCTGAGCCCTTATCTGGTGAATGATCTCCTTATTTTCAGGACTTAAAGATGGCTCAACAAAAACATGGAAAAGAATGATTGCCCCTCTGCCTTACAGGATCAGGTTCAGAAGAAGCTCAGGTTCAGATAAAGCACTCCAAGCCTTCAGGCCTTTAAGGAATGTGTATAGCCTCACCATTTTTCATCTTTGCTGGTACTGTTTTCCCCAAACTACACACAAACTCCCTTTTTCCCCATACCACCACCACTATCACCACATTCTTTGAAAATCTTCAGAGTGCCAGGAATGGGCAGAGAAGTCAGTAAAAGCAGGAAGGCATTTCTGCAAGGAGGGAGGTGGATGGGGAGAAAGACTCGGGTAAGCGCCAAAGTTCTCTTATCTACAGAAACAACATCTCTGCAGTCCCTTGGGGGCTGGACTATAGCCAGGGTTAGGAAATCTCTATAAATAAATGCAAATATCTTTTTCCCCCTTTTTCTTCTCATCTTACGCAATTAAAAAAAATATTGAATTGAGAACTTAAAGTGACAGACGTAACACTGAAAACAGAAGAAAGACACAAAACCCAAATATCCACTGAACACCTACCAAATGCCAAGCAGTATACTAGATATTAAACAAATCTTTGCCCTCAAGTCACTTAGAGTCTAGTATGGATGAACAATAATAACAGCTAGAATAATAGTGACATTTATTTAGCGCTTACACTATACAAAGAATTTTAATATATGTTTTGATATATATAATCATATAATTGGTGGTGGTGGTTTAGTCACTAAGTCATGTCCGACTCTTGCGACCCCATGGGCTGTAGCGTGCCAGGCTCTTCTGTCCATGAGATTCTCCAGGGAAGTGGGTTGCCATTTCCTTCTCCAAATCACAGATTTAACATAAAACAAATACTCTGATACATAATACATTTAACATATAATACATTTTCATGTTTTAAATATCTTTTTTTTTTACTGAGTTTGCACATTTTATTTTTTTCATTTATTTTTATTGGTTGGAGGCTAATTACTTTACAGTATCATAGTGGTTTTTGCCATACATTGACATGAATCAGCCATGGATTTACATGTATTCCCCATCCCGATCCCCCCTCCCACCTCCCTCCCCACCCCATCCCTTTGGGTCTTCCCAGTGCACCAGCCCCGAGCACTTGTCTCTTAAATCTTCAGAGCACATTTATGAGAAATGTCATTTTTCATTCCCTTTTATAGATGAGTAAACTAAGGTATCAAAGCATTAAATAACTTGCATAAGGTCAAGTAAGTGGTTAGGAAGAAGCCAGGCTAGGAGTTGAACCTAACACAAAGTAAAAGTAAAGTAAAGTCGCTCAGTTGTGTCTGACTCTTTGCGACCCCATGGACTGTAGCCTACAGGCTCCTCTGTGCATGGGATTTTCCAGGCAAGAGCACTGGAGTGGGTTGCCATTGCCTTCTCCAGGGGATCTTCCCGACCCAGGGATCGAACCCAGGTCTCCAGAATTGCAGACAGATACTTTACCGTCTGAGCCGCCAGGGAAGCCTAACACAATTAGGAGGCGGTAGTAACAAATGTATGCATTGTAAAGTACACAGAAGAGGAGCAGTTAAACCAGCTGGGGGAAGTCAGGCAAGGCTTCAAAGAAGAAGTGATATGTGCACCATCCTGAAGTTAGGTGTAGGGTTAGGAAGGTAGGTGAGGGGAAATCATTCAGAACAATTTTAGCACCTGGGAAGATACAGAAGTATGGGACAGCAGACTTGGGGTATGACTGAGTCACAAGTGGAAACAGAGCTAAAGGGGGTGAGTTTGTGTGTCAGCAAAAGCAGTGAGAATCCATAAGAGGATTTTAACTAAGGAACATACAACGTTAAATTTGGATGGTATTGAAGATGATTTGCTGAGAATGAGAGAATTGTAGCCCTTACCAGGACCACAGGTTAGGAGGGCATGGGAAGCCAAGGGAAAGAACTATTATAGAGGGAAGATTTTTGTTTTAAACTTATTTGTTTTTGCTTCCCTGGGTTGTCGTGACAGGCAGGACCTTTGATCTTTAGTTTCATCATGTGGGATCTAGTACCCTGACCAGGGCTCGAACCTGGGTCCTCTGCATTGGGACGATGGAGTCTTAGCCACTGGACCACCAGTGAAGACCCTGACCACAAAGAATCTACTGACTTTGTTCAGAACTGTACACCCAGGGGTATGGACTTCCTAGAGCAAATAAGACCCAGCCCACCACCAGTTGTGGCTAAGGTAGCTTTGTCCTAGTTCCTGATCCTGAAAACAGCCATCTCCCATCCTTGCCTCAACCCATCATTTCCAGCCTTCTTCACCCTGCACTGCATCATAAGCTCCATGAGGTAAGGGCATTTTAGCATCATACATATGCAGGAGGATATATGATTAAGAGCCTAGGCTTTGGAGTCAAAGAATCCTGGGTGTGAATTTCACCTGAACTGTATCAGAGATGTAGCCTCTTGGCTTCATTGCTGTAGTGTGTGAATAATAACATAGGGCAGATTAAGCACTAGTGGCCTTGTAGGTAAAGTGTGCCTTGTTAATTGTAGCTTTTATTATTCTTATTATTATTCAGATCCCTTAGCATCTGGCCCCTACCTACTACTACAAGTTAACCTCCTGCCAAATATCCCCTTGCTCTGTATTTTACGCTCCCATCAATATCACACTGCTTGACGTACTGTTTGATTTTACATGCTGTGTGCTGTGCTAAGTTGCTTCAGTTGTGTGGCCCCGTGAACTCTACCCACCAGGTTCCTCTGTCCATGGGATTCTCCAGGCAAGAATCCTGGAGTGGGTTGCCATGCCCTCCTCCAGGGGATCTTCCCAACCCAGGGATCGAAACCAGGACTCCTGCATTGCAGGCAGATTCTTTACCATCTGAGCCACCATGGAAGCCCAAGGTTTCACATACTCATGCCTTTTACATACTGTTTTCAGTACCTAAAATACCATATCTCTCTTGTCTGTCTTGGGAATTCCATTTCCATCTGTCTTTCAACATCCATCTCATGTGTCATCTCCTCATATTCCACCTCCAAGTCAGTCCATTACTGTGCTTTCTCTGTGTCTTACATCTTAGAAGTGCTTCTATTCTTGCATTTCTCTCTCTGATGATGTCTTACAGCATACTTCTCTGATTGCTTACCTGTCTGCAAGTGCTTAGTTGTGTCTTATTTATCTCTGTACCCTTCAGGTAAAGTGCCCAGTGTCTAGGATCTAGTAAGGAAGAGACTTATCCACTGAGTGAATGATATGTCAGGGAGCATAAGTCTAGATAGTCCATGGTTTTTTGGTAATGCCAGTCCCCGGGATAAGGGTAAGAGTAGAATAACTGGCTTAAGGGTTAAGTTTATCCAGTAAAGTTCTGCTGCTGCTGCTAAGTCACTTCAGTCGTGTCTGACTCTGTGCGACCCCATAGATGGCAGCCCACCAGGCTCCGCTGTCCCTGGGATTCTCTAGGCAAGAACACCGGAGTGGGTTGCCATTTCCTTCTCCAATGCATGAAGGTGAAAAGTGAAAGTGAAGTCGCTCAGTCGTGTCCAACTCTTTGCAAATCCATGGACTGCAGCCTACCAGGCTCCTCCATCCATGGGATTTTCCAGGCAAGAGTACTGGAGCGGGGTGCCATTGCCAGCAGGGAATTAATGACATGAGACTATATGTGAGATGAGTGATAAGGGCCTGATACAGTTTTGAGAGCCCAATCCATGTCTATATGATAGCTGAAGCTATAGTTTGGGTTAACGATGCCCAAGAACTATGAATAAAGTGAGAAAAGGAGAAAGCCAAGGACTCTTGAGAACTCCTTTTCATTTCAGAAGTCAGCCACGGGATTTTCTTGATGTTCCAGTGTCTAAGACTCTGTACTCTCAATGCAGGGGCCCAGGTTCAATCCCTGATCAGGAAAGCTAGATTCCACATGGCACAACTGAAGATCCCACATGCCATGACTTAGATTGAAGATCCTCTGTGCCTAAACTAAGACCCAGTGCAACCAAATAAATAAGTGAATATATTTTTTCAGTCAACCAAATTAGGTAAAAAAGATTAAAAGATGAGCAAGTGGAAATGGAGAAGGAGAACCAATGAGAAGATGTGTCCCAGAAAAACTAAAGGAAGACAGAATCTCAGGAGATGTCAATACTCCACAGATGCGAGTAGATATGGATTTGGCAAAATGGAGGTCTTTGGGAAATTTAGTGGAAACAACTTCAGCAAATATCAGAGGGATGGAGTGGTTTGGATTGCAGATTACTAGGGAAAAGGGAAAAACCTAGACAGCATATTAAAAAGCAAAGAAAGACGTTACTTTGCTGACAGGTTCATCTAGTCAAAGCTTTGGTTTTTCCAGTACTCACATGTACAGATGTGAGTGTTGGACCATAAAGAAGGGTGAGCCATGAAGAATTGATGCTTTTGAATTGTGTTGCTGGCGAGGACTCTTGAGAGTCCCTTGGACTGCATGGAAATCAAACCAGTCAATCCTAAAGGAAATCAACCCTGAATATTCATTGGAAGGATTGATGCTGAAGCTGAAGCTCTAATACTTTGGCCACCTGGTGCAAAGAGCCAACTCATTGGAAAAGACCCTGATGCTGGGAAGGGTTGAAGGTGAAAGGAGAAGAGGGCAGCAGAGGATGAGATGGTTAGATAGAATCACCAACTCACTGGACCTGAGTTTGACCAAACTCTGGGATATAGTGTAGGACAGGGAAGCCTGACAGGCTGCAGTCCATGAGGTTGCAAAGAGTCGGACACAACGAAGCGACTGAACAACAGCAACAGGGAGAAGGGATGAAAGGAGGATGTGGAGGATCCACCTACCTGATCATTCAGATGAAGCGTTTTATTACCTGCTTAAAGGTCTTAAGGTAGTATTTGTGATTTCTTCACAAACTCCAGAAGTCTTATCATAGTGCTGGCAAAGGCCTAACACAGTAGGCATTTACTTGTGGAGTGAATGAATAACTGGAATTGAAAGAAAGTAAAGACAAAGTTGTTTTAGTCCAACTCCACCTTGCCTGGGGCCTTTTTCAGCTTTTTTCTTCCCAGAACAAGGCAGTTCCTGGCCCTATCTCATTCTTTCCCACCTTCTCCCACCCTTCCCTTGGCTGCTGACTTCAAAGCTTTTTTAACTTTCCATACTTCAGTAAATGTTGTTGCATTGAATTATGACACAGAGCCCCAGGATTAATCAGATAAACCCAACCAATCAGTTAGCTAAGAGTTTTTACTCCTCCCTAACTAGAAATTTTAATCCCCTTTTGTCTCCAGAAGCCCTTGAAAGGAGGGCTAGAAAAAAATCACTAGGGCTTTTGCTATCCCTAAAGTTATTTCCCTTCCCCCACGCCACTGTGACTCTCCAAATTCTGTAACTCCTGCCACCATACAAGCAGAAGGATGTATTTTTGAGGTGGGCAAATGAACTTTTATGCAGAGTACATCATGCAAAATGCTGGGCTGGATGAAGCACAAGCTGGAATCAAGATCACAGGGAGAAATATCAATAACCTCAGGTACACAGATGGCACCACCCTCATGGCAGAAAGTGAAGAAGAACTAAAGAGCCTCTGGATCAAAGTGAAAGAGGAGAGTGAAAAAGTTGGCTTAAAACTCAGCATTCAGAATACTAAGATCATGGCATCTGGTCCCTTCACTTCATGGCAAATAGATGGGGAAACAATGGAAACAGTGACAGACTTTGTTTTCTTGGGCTCCAAAATCACTGCAGATGGTGACTATAACCATGAAATTAAAAGACACTTGCTTCTTGGAAAAAAAGCTATGGCCAACCTAGACAGCATATTAAAAGGCAGAGACATTACTTTGCAACAAAGGTCCATCTAGTCAAGGCTATGATTTTTTCAATAGTCATGTATGGATGTGAGAGTTGGACTGTAAAGAAAGCTGAGCACCAAAGAATTGATGCTTTTGAACTGTGGTATTGGAGAAGACTCTTGAGAGTCCCTTGGACTGCAAGGAGGCCAAACCAGTCCATCCTAAAGGAAATCAGTCCTGAATATTCATTGGAAGGACTGATGCTGAAGCTGAAGCTCCAATACTTCAGCCATCTGATGTGAAGAACTGACTCACTGGGAAAGATCTAATGCTGGGAAAGACAGAAGGCAGGAGGAAAAGGAGATGACAGAGGATGAGATGGTTGGATGGCATCACCAACTCGATGGACATGAGTCTGAGCAAACTGGTAGATGGTGAAGGACAAGAAAGCCTGGTGTGCTACAGTCCGTGAGGTTGCAAAGAGTTGGACATGACTGAGCAACTGAACTGAACTGCATGAATGAGGAGACTTCTCTGCCAGCCCCTTGGCTTACATGATAGGAGAGAGTGCCCCAGGACTGACTGAGACCAGGTTTCAGTGACCTTCCACCCTGTTACCTTGATTTATTGCTTCATCAAGGTAATCCTGGGAGGATTTCTTATTACCTCCCAGGCCTAAGGGAAGATCTCTGGCTGTTGAAGCCACTCACCCCATCTAGCCACAATCCTGGGTTACCCTCTTGCTCCCAAATCCCAGTTAGCCTTCCTTGGCTTGCTGCTGGGGCCTACCTGGCTCAGGAGATTTCTTCTGTTGATGGTGGTGGTGTTGGTGTTGAGCTTTGTTTTGGCTTTCTCCTAATCTGGAACAGATGGAAGGAGGAAATGAAAAACATTTGACTTCTCTTTGGTAAACTTCAAAGACAGATTAGAAGCAAATAAACAACCATTCAGTAAACAAGAATTGAATGCACGTTGAGGAGTGTTTTGGTGATCCAAGTTAGTCCTGGCCAATAAGAAATATAATGTGAGTCATTGAATGCTATGAAAAATTTTTTAGTAGCCACATTAAAAAGATTTTAAAAAATTGCGATGTTAATGTTTATAAAATGTTATTTTTATAACATGTTATTTAACCTAGTATAGGTGGCGCTAGTGGTAAAGAACCTGTCTGCCAATACAGGAGATGTAAGAGACACAGGTTCAGTCCCTGGGTGGGAAAGATCCCCTGGAGGAGGGCACTCCAGTATTCTTGCCTGAAGAATCCCATGGACAGAGAAGCCTGACAGGCTACAGTCCAGGGCCACACAGAGTCAGACACGACTGAAGCGACTTAGCACGACTGAAGTGGCTCATCACACATGCACCGTATACCCCAAATATTATCATTTCAACATGTAATCAGTCTAAATTTATCAGTATGATGTTCTCATACTAAATCTTCAAAATCTGACATATATTTTATACTTCAGGCACATCTCAATTCAGACTAACCACATCTCAAGTTCTCAGGACCGCACGTGGGTCCAGTAGCTCCTATGCTGGACAACACAGGTCTAGATGGAAATCTCTCTGGCCATCATACAACTTTAGAAAGTAGGTGAAGAAGATGATTTTAGATTATGAGAAAGAGAAATGCTAGACGTGAAACAATGCCACTGAGAGGTCAGAAGGAGAGTGTTGCTACTTTAGATGAGGAAGTCACCGTGGGCCTCTCAAGGTAAGCATTTGACTGGGTGCCTGCAAGCTTAAAAACCGACCGGCCCGGAAGAAGTGGGGAGGAGCATTCCAGGCAGAGAGCGCAGAGCAAAGGCCCCGAGGCATCAAATGCTTGGCCGGTCGTGTTCTCAGTGTGGCTAAAGAACACTGGGAGAGTGGAGGGAGAGGACCACAAGCCAACCCCAGAGCTCATGGGGTTTGTAGAAGGCCTTGGAGAACTGGAGGCAATTCTAGCTGAGAGAGGGTTTAAGCAGAGAAGTAATGTGATCTAATTTGCACTTATAAATGATTTCTCTATCATTTGCATGGGCTTCCATGGTGGCTTGGTCAGTAAAAAAAAAATCCACCTGCAATGCACATAGAGAATTAATTAGAAATTAGCGAGAGTGGACTTCCCAGGCTCTCCAGTGGTTAAGACTCTGCGCTTCCAATGCAGGGGGCACAGATTCAGTTTCTGGTCAGGAAACTAAGATCCCACGTGCTACCAAAAAATTAAAAAATATTCTTTAAAAATTGAGAAATTAGCAAGAGAGCTGCATAAAAACTAGTTGGAGGAGGAATCTGGTTGACTTGGTGAGAGCAGAGCCTCAGTTAGGGTGATGGCAGTGAGGATTAACAGAGAAGTGACTTCAGGACAAACCTTGAAGGTGGGACAGCCTGAGTTGCTAATAGACTGGTTATGAGCGGTGAGTAGGAAAGAGAAATGTCTCCTTTGACTGTCTCGAGTACATGACTTCCTTCCCCTTCACATCCCTAGCTCCACCCTCTGTAACCCACATCCCCAGAATTTCCCAACTCTATAAGACTTTAGCCAGAAAACCACCTTCCCTGGGTGTTGAACAGGAACTTGTCTCCAGCATTTTAAGCCAGCATATGCATCCTCCTTCTCTGTCGAACTGCGCTCATCACTCCCAAAATCTTCCAGGAAGTCCCGAGCTCCCATGTCAAGACTGCCTTCCTGAGTGGAGTGTGTCTATGCATTGGGACCAGTGAGGTGCTAAGAAGGCAGCCCCATTCAGGCCACTGAGTACTGAACAGGTGAACCAGCCTAAACTGGCATGTGAACTTATCCTACCGACTGGAGAAAAGGTAGAGGTTTCTTCTAGGGGTGAATATCAACCAACAATGCATTCAAAATAAGGGGTCAGAAAGGCAAGCCTGTGGGCACCGCTGTGAGGAACAGCTGTAATAACAAAAGGTGCTGGTCTTGCTTAAGACATAAATAAGATCCTAAGGAAAGAATTTCCTAACAGCACTTCCTTATTTACTCCAGGCAAATGTTGAGCCTTAGTACACTTGATATGGAATTCAGAGAAGCACAGAAGCATTTAAATCGTGTCGTGGCTTGAAAACTAAGAGAGGGTGTTGCTGTGTGGGGTCAAGGGGATGAGGGGTGTTTACAGCAAGCTGGGAAAATAGGCAGAACATACCAAAAGAGGGTGAACTGGATGATGGCAAATGCCTGAGCCCTACCCTTGTTCCCTGCCACCTGGGACAAGACTAGCAGGAGGCATGCCAAGTAGCAACTACACCAAAAGCAAACTAGTAGTATTTATGCTGCCCAGAAATAAGTACCCCCAACAGATGGCATTTCCCAGGAAAAATGAATTGGAGGCATAATGGATAATGAGCCTGACCTTAAATCCTGGAAGTGGCCGAGTCACAGTAGCAATGAAAAAGAGAGTCCCTGTTCAGTTTATCTTTCAGGCTCCCCCACCCCCACCACCCCATAGTCCACACACACACAAACCTTTCAGGCTCCCCCCACCACCCCACCCCACCCCACCACACACACACACACACACACACACACACACACACACCCCAGTCCAAGAACCAATGCTGCATGAATTTAAGAGGTGGGAGGACACGGTACGTAATTATTTCAGTCTGCTCCATGACACCTTCTTAACAATAGGCATAAATCCTGGGCCTGGTTCTCCAGAAATAGCCAGTAGCTCCTTGGGCAGGAAGCCTGACTTTCTCTCTAGTTCAGGTGTATTTTCTTTTCTGACACACTCTCATGCTTTCTCTAGAGGATTAAGGAGGGTGATTTCCAAGGGTAGTAATACCATGACTTGAAGCCCATCCCCAGAGAGACTCTCAGGAAGAGGGACTGTCACTTCCCCACCAGATCCAAGATATGAATGGATGGCAGGGAGACGTGGAGTAGAGGGTGGAGGTGAGAAGAAAGGTAAAGGAAGAGAGAAGCCATCAATGGATCAAACCAATTCTCACCCCTTTTGGACAACCAGCAGGATTTCCCATCCTGACCTGGTAACTTGAATCGTACATCAATCTTTTCTTACTCACCCTCCAAGTGATGGATATCCATGACCTTCCCCAACCTCTTTTTTTAAATTTTCATTTACTTGTGTTTTCAAACTGTAACAACCATGCACTTCAGTTTCATTGACAGAGTCTGTTTTTCTTTAAACCAGAACTGGCCTTTCAGTTGGTGGTGTGACGCTGTCCCTAGAATTAGTAAGGACTAAACGTTCTAATCAACGGAGCCGCACAGCATTCCGATAATAATTGTGTGCGCATGCATCTGTAATCTCAGCAAGGCCTTTGGATCTAATCTAGTGCCTGGAGAGCAGGGACCCAGAAATCAGGTGTCCTAGAGTCAGACTGCAGCTTTGCCATTGAGTTATGTCACTTTCAACAGGTCATTCCTTCTTTCTAATGCCAACCCCCAAAGCTGAATTTAGGGAAACACCAAATCAAAAATAGCAACAATTCTATGAGTTTGTCCAGGATTGGAAGTGAAGGAGGGGCAGGAGGTAGGGGTGGGGTGGGAATTGATACACTTGCATGTATTTTTTTTTTCTTTTTAGCTGCACTGCACAGCAGGAGGGATTTCCCCAACCGGGATAGCACCTGTGCCATGTGCAGCAGAAGCCCAAAGTGTTAACCACTGGACCACCAGGGAAGTCCAGCTCAGTTGCATTATTAAACCGTACAGGTGCACATATGAAAAACCCACTCAGCAGTTGCACAGAAAACTTATCTGAGATAAAAATTCTGAACAATATCCTTATTATGAGAATCCACAAATTTTAAACATTCACCTATGCTTCTTGGTGGTTTGTCTTTCCGGGGCTTTCAGATCATTTGGTCTTGCACAAGCAGCAGTTGTAATCAGCAGGGAGATTCTGCAAGGGGAAAGTGCATTGCTGATCCTGGCCAAACAGACTTGCCTTTCATTTCTAGAGATCTGGAATTATGCTGCCTGCCTGGGGGGCAGAGAGGAAAGAAGGGTTAATCTAATCGGCCTGACTGCACAAAACAACCCTGTTTACATGACCCTGTGGAGACACAGGGTCAGGAGACTTAGGGACTTTACTACATACTTTCAAATCGCAACTGAGAAGTTAAACTGAGTCAGTTTCCAGTGGGGTTTGGCTTTCTTGGCAGAGAAAAAACTGCATATTTGAGTCCAGAGAGGAAGGCAAAGTCTAGCTGGACCAGTAGTTCTGAACCTATCTGATGGTATTTCATGTTATTATTTGCTTATTATTTATCATTTGCCCCTCTTACTAGAATGCAAGTGCCGTGAGGTGGGGCTCACATCTATTGTATTTCTACTGTATTCTCTGGGCTTAGTAAGTACCTCACACACAGAAGGCACTTGAAGAACATTTGCTGAATGAGTGATAAACGAATGCATCACTTGGCCTTTTTTAAGGTCCTGGACTCCTTTTTTAAAGTTGGACGAAAGTTACAATAAATCTCTCCATTTAAAAAATTGTGTGTGTGTATGTGTGTGTATATGTGCGTGTGCGTGTGTGTATGTATGTGTGTGTATGTATCTGTGTGTATGTGTGTATATGTGTATGTGTGTGTATATGTGCATGTGTGTGTATGTGTGCATATGTGCATGTGTGTGTATGTGTGTATATGTGTGTGTATATGTGCATGTGTATGTGTGTGTATATGTGTGTGCGTGTGTGTGTGCGCGCGCGTGTGTGTGTGTGTGTATGTGTGTATGTGTGTATATGTGTGTGTGTATATGTGCGTGTGCATGCGTGAGTGTGTGTATGTATGTGTGTGTGTGCGTGCGTGTGTGTATATGTGTGTATGTGTGTGTGCGCGTGTGCATGCGTGCGTGTGTGTATGTGTATATGTGTGTATGTGTGTGTATGTGTGTATATGTGTGTGTATGTTTGTGTGTATATGTGTATGTGTGTGTGTGCGCGTGTGCATGCGTGTGTGTGTGTATATGTGCGTGTGTGTATGTGTGTGTGTGCGTGTGCACGCGCACGTGTGTGTGTGTGTGTGCGTGTGCGTGTGTGTGTGTGTGTGTGTGTGTGTGCGTGTGTGGGCTCCCCAGGTGGCTCTCATGATGAGGAGCCCCCCTGCCAGGGCAGGAGATGTGAGAGACCAGGCTTTGACCCCCGAGTCGGATCACAGCCCATGAAGGATGGCATGGCAGTCCACTCCAGTGTCTTGCTTGGAGAATCTCATGGACAGAGGAGCCTGGTGGGCTACAGCCCATGTGGTCGCAAAGAGTCGGGCATGAATGGAGTGACTTGGTGTGGCCTGTGTATATATATATGTATCTTGCAGTGCAGAATTCTAGCCTCCAAAGGATCACAGAAACAAAAGCTCTTTTGTCACTACATTCTCCAGAGAAGCAGTTCTGAAGAAGACCAGGATTGGGACTGGGGTCTCCTGACTTCTGGACTACAGTGTCTGAACTTGGTCCTCAGATGGCCAAAGGATTCTGGGTCACCTTTGGACACACACCCAATAAAAACAGACCCTCGGCAATGGGGAACAAAATAATCCTGAATTTGTGACTCCGAAAACTGGGGTTGAAACCCAGCTCTTGCCCCTTACTAGCTGTAGTATCATAGCCAAGTAACAGACCTCTCTGGGCCTTGGTTTTCTCATGTGAATTAAGTGGTGCAGCCTAGGCCCAACATTCCATAATGTGGGTGTGTGCAGAGTCACTCAGTCATGTCTGACTCTTTGCCACACTGTAGCCCACCAGGCTACTCTGTCCATGGGATTTCCCACGCAGAATACTGCCTGGAATACTGGAGTGGGTTGCCATTTCCTTCTCCAGAGGATCTTCTTGACCCAGGGATCGAACCTGTGTCTCCCTCGTTGGCAGGCAGGTTCTTTACCACTAAGCCACCAGAGAAGCCCATTCCATCATAGTAACTTGTGAATAAGGCCAGTGAAGCAGCTAGCAGACTTGCTTTGTAGTTCAAACCACCTGTCTCAAGGCAGGGCTCCCTCACTCTGAGAAGAGAGAACGATTTATACTGAAGCAGGAGAGATTTTAAGTAAGACTTTGGGAAGAACTCTGAACAATAGAGACTGAGACATTGAGTTGGGCATCTGGGTGGAATCTCCCTCTGAAGATGCCTCAGAATGATGGCCAACACTCAGCTCTCCATTGATTTACTCCCAGTAATGCCTGGAAAGGAGTCATCAGGTCAGATTGCCTCCAAAATCTACTCAATCTCTTGATTCTAAGAAGAACCCTAGGCTTACCCTTGCCACAAATAAGATCTTAAGTGCAAAATTCCTGGCAATCTGTTCTAATTCTTTGGAACAGGATATTGGTTGTTTTGAGATATTTTTCTTCTGGTTGGTTCTTAAAGAAACCTGGTAGAAGGCATCATGGGTTGAGGCCCTACATGGCAGTCCTTTCCACTTCCTGTCTTGTTTATCCCTGGAGTAACCCTGCAAGGCATGTTTTTATAGATAAGAAAACTGAGACTCAGAGGAAGAAAGCAACTTGCTGTCACATAGCTAGGAAACAGAGTTTAAATCCAGGGCTGTGTGGCTTGGAAATACTTTCTCCAACACTGGGCTGCCAGGGGGGAGCTGCTAAGTGCTGGTGGAGCACCAGCAGTGTTTCCAGGCCTTTAGGCACTGCTGTGTGCAAAGCACAGTCTCCTCATTCTGCTCACAGAGGATCAATGTGCACTCCGTATCTGGAGTCTTCTCTGTTTGATCTTCCCCTGAGTTACTATCTCCAAGTCTCTTCCGTAAAACAACGGACTTTTAGACCCCAGCACATAGTTGGAGTGCAAAACTCTGAAAAGAAGAAGAGGAAGAGACAATGAATTTGTGAAAAGATGCTTAACCTTGTTAGAAATCAGAGAAATGGAAATTGAAATCACAGTGAAAGGGCACTTCATACCCACTACAAAGGCAAAAGTTAAAAAGTCTGACAATATCCCATGTGCAGTGAGGATACTAAACACAGGGGACTAGCGTACCAGTGCGGAAGAATAGTTTTTATACCACCATGTTGGAAAACAAGTGGCCATATCTTAACAATACTGAACAGGCCTATAACCTTTGAATCAGTGCCTGTTAACTAGAATGGTTACATATATTCTTCTGTAACTATTTAATAATAAAAACATTTAAAAATTAATAAATCAGTCTATGATGTACATAGACAGGGCTTCCCTGGTGGCTCAGTGGTAAAGAATCTGTCTCCCAATGTAGGAGACACAGGTTCCATCCCTGGGTTAGGAAGATCCCCTGGAGGAGGGCATGGCAACCCACTCCAGGATTCTTGCCTGGAGAATCCCATGGACAGAGGAGGCTGGTGGGCTGCAGTCCATGGGGTCACAAAAGAGTCGGACCCTACTTGGCAATTAAACAACAACAAAAACATAGATACCAAGGGACTATGAGACTGAACGGCTTTACAGAAGCCTTGGATGAAGAGGTTCCCAGTAGATAGGGGTCAGCCATGGGAGAGAGCAGCACGAAGTGGCCCGCAAAGGACTAAACTCACCAACTTGGTCTCATTCATTATGGATACGGAGGCCAGATAAGACAGGATGTCCAGTAAATTTGAATTTCAGATAAACAGAGAATAGTCTTTTAGTGTGAAGTTTGTTCCATTGTAATATTTGGGACACACTTATACTAAAAATATTTAAACTAAAAAATTCTCTATCAGAAATTCAAATTTATCAGATATTCTATGTTTTTATTTGCTAAATCTGGCAACCCTAATAATGCACCTCTTATAATTTGTAAGGGAAGTGTCTTTTGACCCATCAATCAAAACCAGTTTTTTAGCATATAAAGAGAATCATTTCATAGCAGTGAGACTTCCTTGCCAGTGGGGAGTCGAATAGGACTGTTAAGAGTTTGAAGGGTAAAATCAGGCAAACTTGGTTCTGGGCTCTAGCTCGGCCACTTGCTAGATCTAGAGTAAGTTATTGACTCTTTCTATGTTTTGACCTCTTGATCTGTATAACAAAGTACCTGCCGCCTTAGGGCTGGTGTGAGTACTGAATGGGGTAGGATGCATTGCATATCCTCAACATGGTGCCAGATACAACGTTATGTGCCTTCAATAATATGAGTCACTCTAATTCATGCACTATGTTCCGTTAAAACTAAATACTAGAACAGATTGATAGCATCTTGGTGGGCAAGACATCATCCTCATTTCTGAGATATTTAGGACAAAATCAGAGACAGTAGTTTCCACACTCTTCCCTGCCTTCCACCAGCTGACTCATTGTCTTGAGAACTGTAAGGCAGGAGAAAGGACTAGATGACCTCCAGAGTCCTCCCAGCCCTAGCATTTGGTGGCCTGTATGTCCTTAGCAATCCTAGGTTCCTTTCCTGATGGGCCCCTTCTTTGTGACTGTAACTGAGGAGCTTGTCAAGTTGTGTTGTATCCAGTGTGAGTCAGTTCCATCACCGGAATTCATTTTGAGGCTGTAAACCTCATACTAATACCCCTGCTCTTTGAAATGCACTTTTCCCGTGCTTTTTAACTCTTGTTCATACATCACATTATTACTTCAGATTCAGAGAAAACAACATTCATGGTTAGATTAGGTCCTGGCCAAGATTTTAGAGACCCCACCACTGCCACCCTCTGTCACCTGCAAAACTCTGTCTCCTCCGCTTCCCTTGCTCTTACCGTCCCTGCCTCTTCATCGCTTAATCTCTATATTCTGCCTTAAAAATGATTTTTATGACCGTAGTCACAGGTATAATTAACAATTTCTGTCATTGCATATTAACTTGAGGAATGTGGTTAACAAATCACTGATACTTGATAATATTGCCAGCCATAGAAAAGTTCACATAACAGAATATCCGTCTGTCACAAGAATAAGGAATAAAGTATCTAGAACAAACGCTGCCATGTTCTGTACCAGTGGTTTCATAGCATTGACTGGCATGAAACTATGAACAGGAAGAGTCCCCCTTGAAGAAGGAGTCAGCTAGGGAGGGTTTGTTTAAACTACAGAACTCGAATTACATGGTGGTCATCCTTTGTAGGAGACTAGTTTTCACAACATGGCTGAGAGGTCCAGCGTTTAAACTCAGCCATCACCTCATGAAAAATGGGGTTACACAGGGGTTTCAGATGATGTAAGAGTTCTGGTGGGTTTCCCTGAGCCAGGGGTATTCCACACCTTGCTCTGTGTCCCTCTTACTCCATTACAGAAGCCTTAAACATTGTGATTTTGGCAAACTTACTTTGGCTGAGTGCTTAGAAATGCATCAAGCATATTTTCAATATCTTTGGTTTTTAGGATAAGGAGCCTTTCTTTGCAGGCTGGTTTTCTTATCCTTGGCTTCCCTTGTGGCTCAGTGGTAAAGAATCTACCTGCCAGTGCAGGAGACATGAATTTGATCCCTGGGTTGGGAAGATCCCTTGGAGAAGGAAATGGCAACTCACTCCAGTATTCTTGCCTGGAAAATCCCATGGACAGAGGAGCCTGTTGGGCTACAGACTGTGGGGTCACGAGAGTCGGACACGATTGAGCAACTAAACAGCATCAGCAACAACAACACACCTCATCCTTACTTCAGCCACCCTGTCCGCCCAAGCCTACCAAATCTCAGCACGATCCAGAGGATGCTCTAGTTCAGAGGTTCCAAAAGTGTCACGTTACCCCTGCTTCAGAGAGAGCTGTAGCAGAACTCTTGACATTGCCTAACAAACTCTGCCCCACCCTGCTTCCAGCCTGGAGCAGAGAAAGCGACAGTGCTCTGATGAAGAGTCCTGTGCAAGAGATCAACCTTTGGGTCCATCTTTGAGAAGATGAGTCAGGACAATCCCTGAGGTCCCTTCTCATTTTGACATTCTAGGCTTCCACTCTGTCGTGGAAGAGGAAGCTCTCCCCTTACTCCCAGATGCAGGTTCTTCTTTCTTTTAATTATTTATTTGTTTATTTGGCTGTGTCTGATCTTAGTTGCAGCACTCGAGATACTCATTGCTGCACACAGACTCTAGTTGTGGCATGCAGTCTCAGTAGTTGTGGCGCGCAGGTTCAGGTGCTCTGTGGCCTGTGGGATCTTAGGTCCCTAACCAGGGATCGAACCCACATCCCCTGCATTGCAAGGCAGACCCAGATGCAGTTTTTGCTGGCTTTCTATTGTTACCTTTCCCAAATGAGCAATATTTTGTTATCCTTTCTTCTTTTCATTGAAAGGAAACAAGGAAGGAAGAAAGAGGAGAGAGAAGGAGAGAGATGGGGAGGAAAGAGAAAAGCTTTTGTAAACAAACTTCTGAAAATCACAAAACAGAGCCATGCGTTTTAGAGTTGGTTGGTTGCTGGGGGGAGGCAGTACAGTGCTCCCTGCCTTGCAGGCACTGTGTAAGTGCCATTTCATCTCATCCTAAAGCCGTGACCCTGTGATCCCACTTAGTTGTTACATCCCACTGTTTATTCAAAGTGAAATGTGGGACCTGGACAACTTGCTGGGTGGCATCAGAGATCTCCATCAAAATAGGAGACAAGAGACCACATTCTTCCCTGCTCCTGCCCTTAAAAGATCTGGGCTTGGCAGTCCATACTTCCTAATCTAAAAGCACCATCTCCTTGTGAAGTTTTACTGGGATGACTCATGAAAACATCATCCAAGAGCCCCAGATGGGTGCTTTGTTAGAAAGAACATGAGACACTGAGAAGTATTTAAGATTTCAGAAGTATTTGATTCTGACAGTCCTTCCAAACACAGGAACGTTTTAGCGTCCTTCTTCTTCCCACCATCAGTGAGAAGTGTAAAGTAGATTTTGCCGAGGGGTGTGAGGAAAGGCTTTCTCCTTGTTTCCATCACCGCAGTTGAATAAACTGTCCCCAAACTGCAGCAGTGTTAATCATTACTGGAAAATGAAGACAAAATCACTTAACCATGGGATCTAGGCAACCAGGGGTGCAGCAGTCAAATCCACTTAGTTCAAAAGGATTTCCAGAGGAAAATTCCACTTGGTGTTCACTAGGCCAGCGCTTTCCAGGCTGCCTATCATCTGTTCCCAGAGCTTCCTCCTCCTCCACCCATCCTAACTGCCTCACTAGAGAGCAGCAGTCCCCCTTCCCTGTGTCCCACCCAGGGAGCAATTACTGTCATACCTCAGGCCAGCTTCACATCTGGAGGGGAAGAGAACCAAAACGTGTCATTTCAGATACTTCCTCTTCTGCTTATCTGGGAATTGAGGCTGGAGGCATCCTAGGGTGTTTGTGTGTGTGTCTGTGGTTTATCAGCTTGTTCTTGCATGCCTACATGAAGTTTCCATCACAAACAAAACAAAATTCCTCTCTTTGAAGAAAGAAGGTATTCAAAAGCAGTGCTTCTCTAAATATGTGCCACAGCACTCGTGTTATAAGAAAAATGTTCTTTGGTCCTATTTCCAAACACTGAGCTTAACCATCTTAAATTAATGGGGAGGTGGGGTGGGAGGAAGGCTCAGGAGGAAGGGGATGTATGTGTGTATGTACATAGCTGATTGATTTTGTCATACCCGCAGAAACTAATACAATATTGTAAAGCAGTTATGTGTGACTTTCTTAGTCTTGTCTGGCTCTTTGCAACCCCATCAACTGTAGCCCACCAGGCTCTCCTCTGTCCATGGGATTCTCCAGGCAAGAATACTGGAGTGGGTAGCCATTCCTTTCTCCAGAAAGCAATTATACTGCAATTAAAAAAAAAATCTAAACTTTATTTCTTGGCCATAAGACTGCTCAGACATGTTCCTGTGGATCTCTGAGAAGAGGATATGACTTTCAGCAAGCTGTTGTTTCATTTAAATATGAAATGCTTTTGTCACGGCGTGACTTGATCAAACAAATATTCTTCAGAATACACTTTGGGAAAAGCTGATTTTGGAGGAAAATGAGATTTCCCCTCCCCGCTGCCCCCCCCACCACCACCACCTTTAACCTCTGGTTTAGCTCTTTGGGAATTTTCAACATTGAAGGTAGACTGATTTAGAACACAAATCACTACTGCAAGTCACAGGTATGATGGATGTTTAGTTTGGGAGACTACGAACTATTATCTAGCTGTGCTTGTTCTGGCAGCTAAGGAAAGAGATCTGTTTATCCACCGTGGCTTCCTTGTTGGAAAAGCAGCCTTTTATCTCTGAAGCCCAGGCTCTCTGAGTAGAAAGAGACCCGACCATTGTCCTGGAGCCCCTTACCTTTTCCATGGTACCTTTGAGGTCAACTTGTCTTGACTTCTCCTCTCCCTTGACATGAACTCTCCTCTCCCAGGCTCCTCCTGTAACTGGTCAAAAGATGCATTTTAACAGGGTCCAGATGGCGGTGTGCAGTCTCAGAATATGGCCCAGCAGCATCAGCAGCACTAGGAAACCCGTGCAAGAATGGAGTATCTCTTTACGTGTTACCTTCCCCTCTGTTCTTTCCTCATCTTCCCATGAAAGTTAAGTTACCACTGCTCTGTACTAAGTCCCTTTTTATTATATGGAATCAAAGTCTTGGATAATGGTGACAGGCAATGCATTCACCTTTCAACAGCCTTTCAAAAGACATGGGCTGCACATTTATAACAGTAAAAAAAGAAGCAATACCATACATAATGTCTGATGAACACAATATGCAACAACCGATGTTGCTGATGGATTGAGATTTCAGGGTTCATTCTCTTCTGCATCTATTTGGATGCGGACCAAGCCCCTGCCCACATACCTTAACTAAGTACACTAACTTGAATATAGATTAAGGAGTTCTCACCAGGAAATAAAAGTAGAACTGAGATTCTGACCATAAGTGATGATCACAACTATAAGTGCATATCCAATAGTCAGGGCAGGACTCCTCCCAAGCATAGCATATCTTAAAGGACAGCTCAGGCTTCCCAAGTGGCACTAGTGGTAAAGGACCTACCTGACAATGCAGGAGACGCAAGGGACGTGGGTTCAATCTCTGCATCAGGAAGATCCTTTGGAGGAGGACATGGCACCCCACTCCAGGATTCTTGCCTGGAGATTCCCATGGATGGAGCAGCCTGGCAGGCTACAGACCACAGGGTCACAAAGAGTCAACACAACTGAGCACGCGAAGGACAGCTCACAGGAACAGTCACGAGCAAAGGGAAGTCTAGCCTGATTGTGATGCAACCCATGCTCTACCGATTTCAGGGGAGTGGGTGATTGCATGTACGACACAAACTGAGGGCAGAGGTGAGTCCACCGTCCTTGCCGCGTCAAACTGAGTGTTCGGTGAAGTGTAGATGTGAACGCCTTTTACTTATTTATTTATTAACATTTTGGAATTAGGAAACCTGGCTCCAGGTTTCTCTTTTAGTGAGTATAAATAGAGGAAGAAACTGTTTTTCTCCTCAGTTAAAAAGTGATTTCTAGATTGCACAGTGACGAAAGAGATAAAGAGAAATTTGGGGGGAGAAAAGAATTGAGTAACTCCCTAGAAGTGGGAATGCTGAGTCATGAAACACGCAGGCACATTTGCAACTTTGCTTGAGGTTGTCCAATTCTTTCTCTTAAGTGCTTGACCACTTGCAGCCAACTAGAGTTTTTATTCTACTGTTGGCCACATCCTGGCCAATACTCACTATTGTCAGACTGTGTATTTACCCACATGGTGGGTCGAAAATGGTTTTCCAGTATGAGTTTAATTTGCTTTATCTTTGCTTATAATGAAGTTTGTTATTTAGTAACTTTTCCTGATGGGTTAACTGCTCTGGCCCAGATATTTAAGGGGAAGACAGGGAAATCAATTATTCCACCCTTCTCATTACAATAGAAATTGCATGACTTACTTTGCTACACCCAGTTGATGTGTTTGCCTGTCACTGGGTATCAAAAAATACCTTGATGTCCTAACCTGAGTTTATTTTTTAACCACACAACGTTGACCCTGTTTGAGTCCACTTAAATCAGATATTTGAGGAATTAGGGAATTTTGTCAGACACAGTAGGTCTATTTCACTGGGCTTTCAGACATTCTGTCTTTCCCAAGGGAGAGAGAAGTGGGTGGTGTCATTAATTCATTTAGCATTTTATGGATCAGGCCCTGGGAATAATTAAGAATAAGCCCCTACTTTTCTAAAACTTGCATTCTGGCAGCACAAATGTAATTAACAGCCCACCCCCAACTGCCCTTTCCATCTCTCCAAGTCTCAAGTCTTCATCCATACAGTCAGCATTACTGAGCACACACCCTGGGCCCCACGCTCTGGGAAGCATCGGGCCACCTTGGAGGAGGCATTGTTTCTCATGGTGCCTCCAGGACCCCTGCATGGCAGCCTGGCTCCAGGGTTCCCTGAGGAACCGTTAGTCCTTTAAGGGAGGTTTGAACTGAATCATGACTTTAAAACAATCACATTTCCCCAGCTGTGGTTTACGTGCAGTCAGAATCACTCTGCAATGCCTATTAAAAACAAAAATTCCTGCACCCCTAACTCAAAGAGCTACTGATTCAGCAGGTTCAAGGAGCTGTGCTTCCACAAGCTCTCAGAGATTTCTGATGCCTGTCGAAGTTTGAAAACTACCATCTTCCTAAAGTCACACAGCTAGAGAATGTTAGCACCAAAGGAAGGAACAGCCAGGGACTTAACAGCCAGGGACTCCGGCATTGTGGCTCTCTGTCCACGTCCCTGGTTCTGAGGGGACGTGAAGCAGTGGCCCTTCTATGTCCTTTGATCTGAGGCTGCTCACTCGGTCAACTGGAGAGCTTTGCTGCTCGCGTTTCCTAAGGTAGATACACTGCATGACCGCTCCACAGGCCCCTGGAAGTTTGTCCAAGAAGACACGTGGAAACATTCCGGCCGCTGAGTGGCCTGTCTGGGTGGTAAATGGCCTCAGTTCACAGTCGAGGCATGCTTGGAGCCCCACCGGCTCCCCAAAGGGATCTAGCCAGACAGCAAAATAACAAACAAATGGATAGCAGCCAACATGGACCCACATGGACAGGCTGGGAGAGGGGGCCTTCCCGAGGCCTGAGTTCCTGCTCAGAGGAGGGGGGAGTCCTTGTCTCTCAACAGGTGCTCCATAAATGCCAGCTGCATGTTGCAAGCATGGTGACAAAGACCCGAAACACTAGGAGGAAATGGGTCTGCCTAGAGAGGCTGGATCATCTCATCCTCAGAGAGAGCAGAACTCATCAACCCTTCTTCCCACCACACCCTGGGACTTTCACTGTCCTTACACTGCCTTCCAGACACTGGCCAGTGACGCCAGCTCCAGGCTCTGATCAAGGAATGCACAGCAAAGCCACAGAGGCTGAAGATGATTTAACTCCTATTAAACTTGATGACTGCGTTGCACTATATAGTTTGTAGAGCATTTTTACAATCTGGATCTGCCTGGATTGCTCTTCCCAGGTTGCAGCACTGGCCCCTTCTCAGTTTGCAGGTGGAGGCTTTGGAATAAATATCACTTCCTCCCAGGGGCTGTTTCCTCATCCTCTGAATCTCCCTCAGAGCAGCTGTCACAATCAGTAATCCTCTTATTTACCTATTTCTTCTGTCACCTCCTCGCTCTGGAATGCAGGCTCTAGGAGGGCAGCCATCGAAGCTCTCTGGTTACGCACCATACTGCAACCCTGGAGGAGCCAGCACACAGTTTTGATTAATGCCCGAGTAACAGTTCTAAGGCAGGTGTTGCTCGGATGCATGCCTGGGGCACAGAGGGAAAAAGCAAGCTGCTTAACTGTGAGCACCTGATTAGTGACAAGACCTATACTAGAATCTGAGGTCTCTGGCTCCTAGTCCAGCAATCAACAGGATGCCAGCCCCTGTCCCTGTCCTGTGAAGGAAAGGAAACTTAATAATATGCCTACAGAAGAGGGAAATGAGGGAGAACCAGACCCAAGAACAGAACTGTTGCAGGAAGGGGGACCCCCTCCAGGGCCCGAAACTGGGCTCTTGTCTAACACTTGGAAATGAATTGTCCGAGGAGACACATGTGCTGACAAAGCAAGAGATTTTATTGGGAAAGGGCACCTGGGTGGAGAGCAGGAGGGTAAGGGAACCCAGGAGAACTTTCTGCCACATGGCTTGCAGCATGGTTTTATGCTGATGGGATTAGTTTCCGGTTGCCTTTAGCCAATCTTTCTGACTCAGAGCCCTTCCTGGTGGTGCACGCCTTGTTCAGCCAAGATGGATGCCAGAGAGAAGGATTCTGGGAGGTGGTCGGACAGGTGGTGTCTCCTTGTGACCTTTCCCTAACTCTTCCAGTGGGTGGTGGCTTATTCGTTCTGTGTTCCTTACCAGGACCTCCTGTTGTAAAACACTCATACAAATGGTTCTATGGTGCCTGGCCAGGGTGGGCAGTTTCAGTCAGTGTGATTCCCCTAACAGAACCAGCCAAAGTCTGTCCTCTCTATGACCAGTGTTCTTAGTATATTTGCTTTGTGCTTGGGCCCTGGGGACAGAGGAGAGAGTGAGTCTGGGTCCCAGCAAGCCATATCAAGGGTGTATCCTCCTGCACTAATTTGCGGCCTGCCTGAGCTTTGGTAGAACCCGGACATGAGGGCTCACTCGGGCCCGTGGGACTGACGGCTCGGGCTGCTGGGCTGCTGTAACCAAATACCACAGACACTCTGTGGGTGAAACAGAAATTAATCTCACAGTTCTGGAGGCTAGAAGTCCAAGATCAGGGTGCCAGCCTGGTGGAGTCCTGGTTAGGACCCTCTTCCTGGTTCTCAGATGGCTATCTGCTTACTGCATCCTCACACGGCAGAGAGAGGCGGACTCTCAACCTTCAATACCTCATCTAACCTAACCACCTCTCAGGACTTTCCCTGGAATCCACCTTCCCATGCAGGGAATATGGGTTCCATCCCTGCTCGGGAGCAAAGATTCCACATCTGCAGGCAGATTCTTTACCAACTGAGCTACCAGGGGATTTCAAGATCCCACATGCCATGACGCAACAAAGCCCATGCGCCGCAAGTAGAGAAGCCCGCACATTGCAGCTACTGAGTCTGCGTGCTCCAGAGCCGGTGTTCCACAGACAAGCATGCCTGCCACAACTAGGCAAGCCCCTGTGCCCCACAGTTAGAGAAAGCCTGCCCGCCTGCCCCAAGAGCCCACACAAGGAAGACCCAGTGCAGCCAGTAAGTAAGTAAGCAAACCAATCACCTCTCAAAGGCACACCTCCTAACACCATCCCACTAAGGGTGGGGGAGGTTAGGGTTTCACCATACGAATTTTGGAGGGACGCAAACATTCAGCTCTTAGCTGGGACCCAAAAAGTGGCAGCCTCAGGGCAAAGGAGAACCAAACGTAAAGCTCCCGTGACCCTCTGCCAAAGGTAAGAGAGGAAGAAGCAGGATGTGGGCAGGGAGATGAATTCCACCCCCACGGGTCGGTGCACTAGGCCCTCAAGTGGTTCCCACGGATTTCACAGGCTCAGCAGGCACACTGGGGAGGAAGGCTGCTGGGTGTTCCATGACAGCTTGCTAGCGTGCTGCCCCGGGCTGGGAGAGAGCAAGGCACCACCCTGTGCTGAGTCACCCAGCTCAGGGACCAGGAAACTTACATAACGAGACCGATTGTGTGTTTGCACATCAGGCTCAAGCTCCAGGGGCGGGAAAGAAAGAAAGGCAAGGCGGAGGGCAGCGGGAGGGCAGGGGAGGTGGTACTCCTGGGGACCCCGAGACTATCCGTGCCAGGAAGTCGCTGAGGACCCAGGAAACCGTGAGAGGGCACACGCCACAGCCGGATTCCTGGGGATTACAGACACAGATTCAAGAGAACAACAAGAACAAGGACCTCGAGCTTCCAGTCAGTCCGGCTCGATTCCCTTGCAGCCTGTTCTCCGGGGCTGGGGAATGTTAAGCCAGTCCAAAAAGAACACAGGTGGCAAAAGAGGAACTTCATAAAAATGTGAACTCCTGAACCGTCTTGTCTTCAGGATATTGTTAGCGCCACAGATAGGCCTGCAGCAACATGGGATGGTATTTGTTGGGCAGGGAAACAGCCTGTGGGCTAGAAAAATGTGAGTGGGTGGCTGTTTGAACTTCACTGCAAAGCTCCTTTCAGTCAGGAGCCTTTGTAGATGAAAATAGACTGGCTAGGGCAGGAGGCATTCCTGAGAACTGGTAGAAAGGACATATTTTCCTTTGTAAGAATATTTTTTCCACCCTAGCCCTTCAGATTGCTTTTGTTTATGCCGTTCCTGTTCTTCATCTGTTAATGGTTATACTAAATTTACATTGTCAGAGCATACTGCTGTTAGCATGTATGCTATGCCCTACTGCTAACTCTCATTTAATGTAATTCTACAAGGAGCCATGTATTTAATGCTCACCAACAGTCCTTATGGACTTCCCTGGTGCTTCAGCTGGTAAAGAATCCACCTGCAATGCAGGAGACCTGGGTTTGATCCCTGGGTTGGGAAGATCCCCTGGAGAAGGGAATGGCTATCCACTCCAGTATTCTGGCCTGGAGAATTCCATGGACTATAGTCCATGCAGTCGCAGAGTCAGACATGACTGAGCGACTTTCACAAATTTAGTCTTTATACTAATTATTCCTAAGTTGTTCAGCTTGTCCAAAGCACATTTTTTACAACATTCTTTACAAAGGGCTCATGGAACAATACTCCTTGAGCTCTTGCTTGGTGATAAGTTTGTCAAGGCCATTTCTACTTTAAAGGTAAATTTTGCTGGATTTAAAATCCTCAGTTCAGGACTTCCCTGGCAGTCCAGTAGTTAAGAAACCATGCTCTCAAAGCAGTGGGCTGGGGTTCTATGCCGCAACTAAGAGTTCACATTGCTGCAACTAAAAAAAAAAGTAAAAAAAGATCCTGGATGCTCCCAGTAAAGATCCCATGTGCTACAACTAAGACCCAAAGCATCCAAATAAATTTTTTTTTTAAAGAAGTCCCAACCTTAAATAAATAAAATCCTCAGTTCATCTTTACTTTCCTTGAGTAACTTTTGATCCTGGCATAAAGCATCGCTGTGACAAAGTCTGGTGATAAATGAATTTTCTTTCTAAGTAACATGCTCATCTCACTTTCTTTACAATATGAAAGTTTTACTAATAATGTTTGTTCTCCAGCACTTTACATGCTCTTCCAATATATAGTTTAAAATCTCTTTTTCTTTTTGAAATTTAGGCAAATTTTCTTAAGTTACAGTGTTTAGTTTTTGTTTCCTTGCTTTGGTTTTCTTCCTCAGGAGTCCCATTAATTAATATATAATTATTATTATTATATAATTTTATATATTAAATATTAATTATATTATATATAATATATTGATATATTAAATATTAATATATATTAAATATTATATAAGATATACTTTATATCTTTTTGCCAGTCTGAAATATTTGTCACATTCTCTCAAATCCTTGTCGTCGTCGTTACTTTTTCTACTCTTTCTGCATCTCTTTTGTCCTATTTTGTTGTATTTCGAATCTACCCCCAGAAATTTCTCCTCTGGGAAGACAGCCTGCAATGAGCAGTTTCAAAAATTCAGACGGACCGGTGTGCTCCAGCCCCGGGACCTGACCTCAGGCCCCACGGTCACCTGCTGCAGAATGATCTTCTCAAATTTGCCTGTCTGATACCATGACACAGAGAAGCTGATACCATGCAGGTCTTACAGCTTTTGCTGATGTGTTTCTGTCCACTTCTTTTTGTGAAGATACTTGGTTACCTAATTTTGAGCTAAATGTTGTCCCAGGGTTTTCAGTTTTCATTCTAGTTTCTCTGTTGTTACGGGGAGATTCAGAAACGTCCCAAAAGTATGCCTCCACTGCTGCTGCCATCTTTCCAGAGTGATCCTGTTGAATGTTGATCATGTCACTTCTCAAAAATCCTGAAAGTGACTTCCAATTTCATTTAAAGTGGAAGCCAAGGTCTTCAGAGTGATACAAGGCCCTGTTGTTTCAATGCCTCCCCGATACTTCTTACTTTCCTGAAGCCTTCTTTTAGCTCTTTCCCCTCCAGCTACTTGGCTTCCTTGCAGCTCCTTGAACAGGCCAGGCATCTTCCCATCTTTGCACCTTTCCTCTAGAAGTTACCTCTGCCTTGATCACTCTTCCCTCAGAAAAGAGCTGAGTTAACCACTTCCTTCAAGTCTTTGAGATCTCTTCCTCAATGACATCTAGAATGACCTCCCTGTCTAACACTGTATCCTCCCCGCTGGCACTCCTGGTCTCCTTTGCTCTGCTCTTTTCTTTTTTCATAGCATGTAACATCTTCTAACATTAAACACTTTATATAATATGCGTATTATTTATTATCTGTATCCCCCTTGCTAGAATATACAATCCATGAAAGCAGGAATGTTAAGTCTGATTTGTTCTCTTATGTGCATGAAGTTCCCAGGTGCAGCTGTTAAGTGAATTCACAGGACTTCCCCAGTGACCCAGTGGTTAAGAATCTGCGCTTCCAGCTGCTCTCACCTTCTGAGATGGCCCACGGTCTGTGAAGTGTGTTTCTCTCTAAATAACTCCACTTCCTATCTATCACTTTGTCTCGCTGAATCCTTTCTGCAATGAGACATCAAGAATGTGAGCTTCATTAAGTCCTGAGACCAGGAACTAAGGCCCTCACCAGGTGGAGGATGGAATGATGATGTTGACCCTCCCGACTTTGTCAACTAAAGCTTGGACTCTGTCAACCTTTGCCCCAATTCTCTGCTGAATTCTTCTCTGCTCAAGCCTCCCTCATGAATATGCATATACCCTTAGCTTAAAACTTGCCCAGTTTTGCTGTTAAGGAGACTGCTTCAGAAACGTGTTTTCCTTACTTGCTGCTAGTAATAATAAATCATTCCTTCTGCTTAAAAAAAAAAAATCTGTGTTTCCACTGCAGAGTGTGTGGGTTCAATTCCTGGTTGGGGAACTAAGAACCCACATGCCACATGGCATGGCCAAAAAAGAAAAAGTAAAAAATAAATGCACAAATGACTAAATAAATAAATGAAGTGGCCAAGGGTGCAGTTTGCTCTGAGCCAGCCACTAGAGAGCTGCTTTGGTGTCACCACTTCCATCACCCTTCCACCCTGGCCCCTGTGGATGCAGTGGTCCACAAGCCTATTGTCTGAATGAGTATCAGGAACAGCCAGGCAGAGCATTATGAATTCTAAGAAGATAAGTAGTGTCACAAACATTCTTTCTAGGACTTCTGAGTTCAGACCAAGCCAGAAATAGCACCCTAGCCTTGTGCCTTCTAGTAGTTGAGCACGTCTGCCGCTCATTGCCCTGAAAGAGCAGAGGAACCTGGAGGGCTCCTGAAAACAGAGAGACAGCCTCAGGCCTCGAGAAGGAGCTCCAAGGTAGGGAAGATGAGAACGCATGCTAGCCCAGGCCCAACTGTGTTCAGAAGCCCAGTAACTAGAGTCAGTTGTGTCCTTGTCTCTCTGGATGGAATTCGTGACCATTATTTACAGGGTGTTCTCAGCGTAGTCTCAGGGTATAGACATCACTGGCCCATCTTATAGCTGTTCCAGCACAACTAATGAAGTCAGTACCGACCAAGCAAGCATCAGCTCAACAGTCTTACCTTCTAATCAAACCTAGGTCTCAGGCAAGCAGGTACCGACCTCCTCTCAGGGCAAGGAAGCCTAAGGCAGAGGCCATCTTAACAGGAGAAGTCTCTCCTAAATGCTAATTAGTCTTGGGAAATGCTCACTGAGCTTGGATGCCTGAGGGATCATTGTCCAGTCGGGAGATTGCAAGCCTATTGCCAGGGCCAAGAAAATAGGTAAAAGGCCAAAATTGAGGTTGTTTCCAGCCTTAAGCTTAAAATCTCAGCTCTTGCCTTCACTTCATATTTGTTCAGTTCCTATTTACATGGAACCTGTGAACACAGCAACCAAGACAACCTCTCATCCTCTCTTCACATTGTCATGGGTAGGCTCATGTCAGATCCTCCCCCAAGCCCTTCTCTGCCCCATTTCCAGGGCAGTACAGGAAGTATGTTTTGAAGTGCTTTTTTCTCTCTTCTTTTTTTCCCTTCTTATTCCCACCTGGTAGATGGATATTCTTTAACCAGTAAAAATGAATGGGCCCCACTTTCATTAACTTATAGTGGGCCAAGAATCCTTAGATCACAGGAACCTGAAACTCAGATCATCTCTCAGGGTTTCTAGAGATCCTCTGACCTTGGAACCAAATATTTAGTGGTTCCCACCATCACCCCAACAGCCACAAGGGTCCCCAGCCCAGCTGAGAAAGAGATTAGTATGCAAACTTAGTACCTATGATATTTTTACTTATTCCATATAAGCTGCCCTGAGATGAATACCATTTGCTGTTATGTACATGAGGAAACTGAGTTCAGTGAGGCTGAGTGGCTTATCCAAGGTCATACAGATTGGAAAAGGCCCCATAATGTTTTCTTCCTTATGATATGTCCTATCTTACCTGTACACATGTGTTTCCTGTGTTCAAGGATGTCAAGGCCATTGACCTCTGAAAGGTTTCTGAAATGTTACAGAAATAAGACTTCTAAAGCAGAGAGACCAGGGGGACTTCCCTGGTGGTCCAGTGGTTGAGAATCTGCCTTCCAATGCAAGGGACACAGGTTGGTCCCTGGTCCGGGAAACTAAGATCCCACGAGTCAGGTGGCATGGCCAAAAAAGAGAGAGACCCTGCATACTGGTTTCCCCAGGAGATTCTGTTATCCTAGAGTTATTATTAATATTGTTCTCCTTTCAAAATTGTCTTGGTTTGGACAGTGTTACATAGTCACCCTATGCAAGATAGACCAGGAGCAAAGAAGTAGGAAAAAACTACAAAAAGAATTGCTCAAGAAGTCACTGAGCAGTAGGCGTGGAAAGGCCTCATTAGGGCTTTGATGTTCTCAAGGTCTTCCCCACCCCAGTTCTTTCCATGGGCTTTGTCTCAGAGGCGCTCTTCCCAAACCGCTTGTGCCCTCCCTGTGCAGTGCCAGGGAGGAAATGAGGCTGGAACATGCCAGAGGGTTCTCACCACCCCAGATGACCCTTCCAATGCATCCCTGTCTTACTATGAACAAACTACTTCTCTAGGCACGAGCCACATGTCCTTCCAACCCTAACAGAAAGGACTCTCTCCTGTGAAGGAGAAATCTAAGACACTACCAAGGTTTTGAATGTCCTGTTAGAGAAAAAAATAAGAATGCTTTGACTAAAGCTTTTACTCCACATGGGTGCTTCCCCAGAGATCCTCCTCCATCACATAGTGAAATGACACATGGAAAGAACAAATATGTAGAAATAAGACCTCTGAGTTTGTATTCTAGCATGCCCGCTTCTGAGTTGGGTGACCTTGAGTAAGTTTCTCAACCTCTTTGAGCTTCAGCTTTCTAATTCATCTGAAAAATGGGTATAAGAATACCTACTTTGCAAAGTAAATATCAGATAAGATTATGTGTAAAATATTTGGCATATAAAAGACTCGTTAGACACTCCTCAGGTGGCACCATGGTAAAGAATCTCCCTGCCAACGCAGGAAATGCAAGAGACGTGAGTTCGGTCCCTGGGTTGGAAAGATCTCCTGGAGTAGGAACTGGCAACCTGCTGTAGTATTCTTGCTTGGGAAAAATGGACAGAGAAGCCTGGCAGGATCCCGTGCCATGTAAGATAATGGATACTGGAGATTTCAGGGATATAAATGAATGAGTTCATGCCGTTAAGCTGCTCACAGTCAAATGGAGGAGGGGCCATGTGCCATATTGTTATATCTGGCCTCCTACAGTTGTTAATTGCTTTCATCTGTAAGATCCATTCCCACTCATATTCTTCAGGTGTGTGTTCATACTTGAATTCATAAACTCTTAAAAATAAATAAATAAAAGAGGGGCCATGTGGAGAGTTCCCTGGTGATCTAGTAATTAGGATTCAGTGCTTTCACTGCTGTGACCCAGGTTCAGTCTCTGATTGGGGGACTGAGATACCACTAATCTTGAAGCACTGCCAAACACTAAATAAGTAAATAAATAAAGTCACACAGTTTCACCTTAAAAAAAAAGAGGGCACATGTGTCCACACCTCACCGCGTTGACAGGCAGGGTTCTGTGTTTTTTTGGCTGCACTGGGTCTTTGTTGCTGTGCACCGGCTTTCTCTAGTTGCAATGAGCAGGCTTCCCATTGCGGCGGCTTCTCTTGTTTCAGAGTGCAGATTCGAGGCACTCGGGCTTCAGTAGTTGTGGCTCTCAGGCTTGGTTGCTCTGTGGCATGTGGGGTCTTTCCAGACTAGGGATTGAACCCATGTCCCCTGGTTTGGCAGATGGATTCCTATCCACTGTACCACCATTAAAGTCCTAGGCAGAGTTTTAAAACACTGTCAGAGCAAAGAGAATGAGATAGCCCATTCTGACTTAGCAGGTGCAGAATCTCATAGATGAGTAGGAAAGCTAGGATAGCTAGTAGGAAACCCTGGATAGCTAGGTTCCTAAGCACCTGATAGCATGTTTATAGTCTAGGTTGGGAAAGTTTGGTTCCATTCTTCCCTCTGTAAAGAAGACAAGTTCTTTCTCAAAAAGAAAGATAAAGGAGAATGCATACTCCTCTTCCATTTTCTCATCTGAGATCAATTTCCAGTTCTAAAACTGAAGACACATCTTGAGAGCCAACCCAGACCAAAACACAGAACTTTTGGTGTGGAAATTAACCAAGACTTGGATATAAATTCAAGTCACATATGAAAAATGTTTCAACTCCATAGAGTTCACTTTGAGACATTTAATAGGAAACACAGCATTAAATCACAAAATAAATACACAAAATATGATTTTTCAGAGGTAAAAAAATAAACAGTACTTAAGACATGTCACTGCTAAGAAATATTAACCAAGGTCATTGACTTGAAAAGGGAATTAGCAAATTCATTCATTAGCCTTCTGCTGCTACTAAGATTCTCAAGCCTTGTTCAAACTAGTAAGTTAGAACATTTTACTGAATAAACAAGTAATTGGCTCTGAATGGAAAATGAAACAGAAGCATAATTCAGTTTGCTTGTTCATACTTGGATATCAGCTAGTAGAGCATGACATGTTTCCATGTCTACTGCTGGCCATCTTCTCCAGTTTTCCTCCATTTGCTCTAAGTCTGAAGCAACAGGAAGTTGCTCCCCAGAGGACATTTGGCAATGTCTGGGAACATTTTTGATTGTCAGAATGGAGGGGGGTGGGAAGTGTCACTGGCATCTAGTAGGTAGAGACTAGGAATGATGCTAAACATCCTGCCATGCACAGAACAGTCCCCCAAAGCAAAAAAAAAGGAGGGATCCAGTCTGATATGTCAGTAGCGCTGGGATTGAGAAACTGGACAAAGTCTGGGTAAGTTGAGAAAGGCCTTGCAGAGAAGATAAAAGAGAAGATAAAATTCAGGAAATCCATAGCTTTCTTAATGATGAAATTGTGAGAAGAGTGTTAATATGGGCAGGTACTTAACATCAACAATTCTACAGCATTTTGAGAAGAGCAGATCAGAAGCTCCACAGTTGCTGTTCAGCTTCCACAGTGATTCCATTTTATGAACTCCAAATTGAAACCATGGCTTGGTAGACATTTTCCTTTTCTAAGTAGTAAATTCGTTTATGTGAAAAATTAAAATAATAAAAGATAGTATATTACATGTGTATGTTTGTGTTTATCTGTATCTGTGTGTACACACACACAAACACACACACACACAAGTAGCTCAGTGGTGAAGAATTGCCTGCCAGTGCAAGAGAGGCAGGACACTGGGGTTTGATCTCTGGGTCGGGAAGACCCCCTGGAGTAGGAAATGACAACCCACTCCAGTATTCTTGCCTGGAAAATTCCATAGACAGAGGAGCCTGGCGGGCTACAGTCCATGGGGCCGCAAAGAGTCAGACACAACTGAGCAATTGAACATGCACACACACACACATACACATATATACATATATAGATATAATTCCATTTATTAAAAAGAATTATACTGTGGAAACATATATCCATTGATGAAGGACGGCTAAAATAAATTATGGTACATATATTTATATCAGAGTATTTGCATATCCATTAAGAATAAGAAAGATGAAAATAGAAATATGATATGCTTTAAGATTCTACAACAAAAATTTTAAAAGAAGAATACGTTTAAAAATTGGCAAGTTAGCACTAATTGTTGAGGCTTGATGGAGGTTATTGGAAAGATTGAATTTTCCATATACTGTTTTATATTTCTATTAATAGAAAAAATCAAAAGTAATCATTGGGAAGCACTATGTGTTTTCTTTTAGAAATATCAAGACATGATGTGAGTAGGGACCTAAATGGGAAGGAAATTCAAAAAAGAGGGAATATGTGTATACATATAGCTGATTCACTTTGCTATACAGCAGAAACTAATGCAACATGGTAAAGCAACTATACTCCAATAAAAATTAATTTAAATAAAGATATAATGGGAATAGAAAGAAGTGAGGAATGGGGTGGGGGGGCAGAGTGAGGAAACACAAAAATTTATTTAAATATCTGTGTTTAAATAAGGAAGTTATGGAATGCTACCCCAAAATGAATTAAAGCAGTTATGTGGAGACCTGAAAAGAGGAATCAGGAACTAAAAGGATGGGGAATAAGAATGGGAACAAGACTTTTCAGTGTATACCTTTTGTAAATTTTTGAGCCCTATGAAAATACTACATATTTAAAACCTTAAATGGTATGAAATAAGAGTTCACAAGATAGAAATGAATCTGTCCTCAAAAACGGGGGACATGTTGTTGCCATATTACATTCTACCCTTGAAAAGAACTCAGACTACTTTCACAAAGATTATCTCATTTGCCTTCACAAAAACCCTGAAAAATTTTAAATGGGCATGGAAATGGGGGTAGAGCAGCAATCTTCAGTCTGATATAAGCTGCACAGATCACATGAAACTGGAATTAGGTTTGTTCTCCCTGGATCTTCAAAATAGAAAAGAACCAAAGTATAAGGGTAAAGAGAGAGAGGGTAATTCCCTAGTGGTCCAATGGTTAGGACTTCATGCTTTCTCTGGCAAGGGCACAGGTTCAATCCCTGGCTGGGGAACTAAGGTCTCACAGAGAAACAGAGAGAGAACATTAGACTCAACAGGATGAACTTTTAGAACAAAAACCAATCTAAGGGAGGCCTCAGAAATAGCAAATTGACTGGATCATCTCTATATAAAATCTTGGTGGAGCATGCAATTCAGCAGGCATTTATTGAGCTTAGATTGTGCTAGACCTAAAGCTTGAGTGAAGTTAAAGATGAACAAACCACAGTCTTAGATATGGTTATCTCTGCATGCGAGGAGAGTGTTACCTGGCAACACCTGTAAAGATTTAAATTGCCTGCCTCCTAAAACCCAGAAATTTCATTTTATGGTATCTATATATACAAAAGAGGCATGTGTATAAGAATGATCTGTGGATCATGTTTCTTCTTCTTTTTTTTTTTAGGCACTCTGTGTATTTTATTTTTTATTTTAATTTTATTTATTTTTTTAGTCTTTATTTTTATTTTTTTATTTTTTTTCCATTTATTTTTATTAGTTGGAGGCTAATTACTTTACATCATTCCAGTGGTTTTTGTCATACATTGAAATGAATTAGCCATGGATTTACATGTATTCCCCATCCCAGTCCCCCCTCCCACCTCCCTCTCCACCCGATCCCTCTGGGTCTTCCCAGTGCACCAGGCCCGAGCACTTGTCTCATGCACCCAGCCTGGGATGGTGATCTGTTTCACCCTAGATAATATACATGTTTCGATGCTGTTCTCTTGAAACATCCCACCCTCGCCTTCTCCCAGAGTCCACAAGTCTGTTCATACATCTGAGTCTCTTTTTCTGTTTTGCATATAGGGTTATTGTTACCATCTTTCTAAATTCCATATATATGTGTTAGTATACTGTAATGCTCTTTATCTTTCTGGCTTACTTCACTCTGTATAATGGGCTCCAGTTTCATCCATCTCATTAGAACTGATTCAAATGAATTCTTTTTAATGGCTGAGTAATATTCCATGGTGTATATGTACCACAGTTTCTTCATCCATTCGTCTGCTGATGGGCATCTAGGTTGCTTCCATGTCCTGGCTATTATAAATAGTGCTGCGATGAACATTGGGGTGCACGTGTCTCTTTCAGATCTGGTTTCCTCAGTGTGTATGCCCAGAAGTGGGATTGCTGGGTCATATGGCAGTTCTATTTCCAGCTTTTTAAGAAATCTCCACACTGTTTTCCATAGTGGCTGTACTAATTTGCATTCCCACCAACAGTGTAAGAGGGTTCCCTTTTCTCCACACCCTCGCCAGCATTTATTGCTTGGATAGCAGCCATCCTGACTGGCGTATAATGGTACCTCATTGTGGTTTTGATTTGCATTTCTCTGATAATGAGTGATGTTGAGCATCTTTTCATGTGCTTGTTAGCCATCTGTATGTCTTCCTTGGAGAAATGTCTGTTTAGTTCTTTGGCCCATTTTTTGATTGGGTCATTTATTTTTCTGGAGTTGAGCTGCAGGAGTTGCTTGTATATTTTTGAGATTAATCCGTTGTCTGTTGCTTCGTTTGCTATTATTTTCTCCCAATCTGAGGGCTGTCTTTTCACCTTGCTTATAGTTTCCTTTGTTGTGCAAAAGCTTTTAAGTTTCATTAGGTCCCATTTGTTTATTTTTGCTTTTGTTTCTAAAATTCTGGGATGGGTCATAGAGGATCCTGCTGTGATTTATGTCGGAGAGTGTTTTGCCTATGTTCTCCTCTAGGAGTTTTATAATTTCTGGTCTTACATTTAGATCTTTAATCCATTTTGAGTTTATTTTTGTGTATGGTGTTAGAAAGTGTTCTATTTTCATTCTTTTACAGGTGGTTGACCAGTTTTCCCAGCACCACTTGTTAAAGAGGTTGTCTTTTTTCCATTGTATATCCTTGCCTCCTTTGTCGAAGATAAGGTGACCATAGGTTCGTGGATTTATCTCTGGGCTTTCTATTCTGCTCCATTGATCTATATTTCTGTCTTTGTGCCAGTACCATACTGTCTTGATGACTGTGGCTTTGTAGTATAGTCTGAAGTCAGGCAGGTTGATTCCTCCAGTTCCATTCTTCTTTCTCAAGATTACTTTGGCTATTCGAGGTTTTTTGTATTTCCATACAAATTGTGAAATTATTTGTTCTAGTTCTGTGAAAAATACCGTTGGTAGTTTGATAGGGATTGCATTGAATCTATAGATTGCTTTGGGTAGTATAGCCATTTTGACAATATTGATTCTTCCAATCCATGAACACGGTATATTTCTCCATCTGTCTGTGTCCTCTTTGATTTCTTTCATCAATGTTTTATAGTTTTCTATGTATAGGTCTTTTGTTTCTTTAGGTAGATACACTCATAAGTATTTTATTCTTTTTGTTGCAATGATGAATGGTATTGTTTCCTTAATTTCTCTTTCTGTTTTCTCATTGTTAGTGTATAGGAATGCAAGAGATTGCTGTGTGTTAATTTTATATCCTGCAACTTTACTGTATTCGTTGATTAGCTCTAGTAATTTTCTGGTAGAGTCTTTAGGGTTTTCTATGTAGAGGATCATGTCATCTGCAAACAGAGAGAGTTTCACTTCTTCTTTTCCTATCTGGATTCCTTTTACTTCTTTTTCTGCCCTGATTGCTGTGGCCAACACTTCCAAAACTATGTTGAATAGTAGTGGTGAGAGTGGGCACCCTTGTCTTGTTCCTGATTTCAGGGGAAATGCTTTCAATTTTTCACCATTGAGGGTGATGCTTGCTGTGGGTTTGTCATATATAGCTTTTATTATGTTGAGGTATGTTCCTTATATTCCTGCTTTCTGGAGAGTTTTAATCATAAATGGATGTTGAATTTTGTCAAAGGCTTTTTCTGCATCTATTGAGATAATCATATGGTTTTTATCTTTCAATTTGTTAGTGTGGTGTATTACATTGATTGATTTGCAGATATTAAAGAATCCTTGCATTCCTGGGATAAAGCCCACTTGGTCATGGTGTATGATTTTTTTAATATGTTGTTGGATTCTGTTTGCTAGAATTTTGTTAAGGATTTTTGCATCTATGTTCATCAGTGATATTGGCCTGTAGTTTTTTTTGTGGCATCTTTGTCTGGTTTTGGAATTAGGGTGATGGTGGCCTCATAGAATGAGTTTGGAAGTTTACCTTCTTCTGCAATTTTCTGGAAGAGTTTGAGTAAGATAGGTGTTAGCTCTTCTCTAAATTTTTGGTAGAATTCAGCTGTGAAGCCATCTGGTCCTGTGCTTTTGTTTGCTGGAAGATTTCTGATTACAGTTTCAATTTCCTTGCTTGTGATGGGTTTGTTAAGATCTTCTATTTCTTCCTGGTTCAGTTTTGGAAAGTTATACTTCTCTAAGAACGTGTCCATTTCTTCCAGGTTGTCCATTTTATTGGCATAGAGCTGCTGGTGGTAGTCTCTTATGATCCTTTGTATTTCAGTGTTGTCTGTTGTGATCGCTCCATTTTTGTTTCTAATTTTGTTAATTTGGTTCTTCTCCCTTTGTTTCTTAATGAGTCTTGCTAATGGTTTGTCAATTTTATTTTTTCAAAAAACCAGCTTTTAGCTTTGTTGATTTTTGCTATGGTCTCTTTAGTTTCTTTTGCATTTATTTCTGCCCTAATTTTTAAGATTTCTTTCCTTCTACTAACCCTGGGTTCTTCATTTCTTCCTTCTCTAGTTGCTTTAGGTGTAGAGTTAGGTTATTTATTTGACTTTTTTCTTGTTTCTTGAGGTAGGCCTGTAATGCTATGAATCTTCCCCTTAGCACTGCTTTTACAGTGTCCCATAGGTTTGGGGTTGTTGTGTTTTCATTTTCATTCATTTCTATGCATATTTTGATTTCTTTTTTGATTTCTTCTATGATTTGTTGATTATTCAGAAGCGTGTTGTTTAGCCTCCATATGTTTGAATTTTTAGTAATTTTTTTCCTGTAACTGAGATTTAATCTTACTGCACTGTGGTCAGAAAAGATGACTGGAATGATTTCAGTTTTTTTGAATTTACCAAGACTAGATTTATGGCCCAGGATGTGATCTATTCTGGAGAAGGTTCCCTGTGCACTTGAGAAAAAGGTGAAGTTGATTGTTTTGGTGTGAAAGGTCCTATAGATGTCAATTAGGTCTAGCTGGTCCATTGTGTCCTTTAAAGTTTGTGTTTCCTTGTTCATTTTCTGTTTAGTTTATCTATCCATAGTTGTGAGTGGGGTATTAAAGTCTCCTACTATTATTGTGTTACTATTAATTTCCTCTTTCATACTCGTTAGTGTTTGCCTTACATATTGCGGTGCTCCTATGTTGGGTGCATATATATTTATAATTGTTACATCTTCTTCTTGGATTGATCCTTTGATCATTATGTAGTGTCCATCTTTGTCTCTTTTCACAGCCTTTATTTGAAAGTCTATTTCATCTGATATGAGTATTGCGACTCCTGCTTTCTTTTGGTCTCCGTCTGCATGGAATATTTTTTTCCAGCCCTTCACTTTTAGTCTGTACGTGTCCCTTGCTTTGAGGTTGGTCTCTTGTAGACAGCATATATAGGGGTCTTGCTTTTGTATCCATTAAGCCAGCCTTTGTCTTTTGGTTGGGGCATTCAACCCATTTACATTTAAGGTAATTATTGATAGGTATGGTCCCATTGCCATTTAATTTGTTGTTTGGGGTTCGCGTTTATACCACCTTTCTTTGTTTCCTGTCTAGAGAAGATCCTTCAGTATTTGTTGAAGAGCTGGTTTGGTGGTGCTGAATTCTCTCAGCTTTTGCTTGTCTGTAAAGCTTTTGAGTTCTCCTTCATATCTGAATGAGATCCTTGCTGGGTAGAGTAATCTAGGTTGTAGGTTATTCTCGTTCATTACTTTAAGTATGTCCTGCCATTCCCTTCTGGCCTGAAGGGTTTCTATTGATAGATCAGCTGTTATCCTTATGGGAATCCCTTTGTGTGTTATTTGTTGTTTCTCCCTTGCTGCTTTTAATATTTGTTCTTTGTGTTTGATCTTTGTTAATTTGATTAATATGTGTCTTGGGGTGTTTCGCCTTGGGTTTATCCTGTTTGGGACTCTCTGGGTTTCTTGGACTTGGGTGGCTATTTCCTTCCCCATTTTAGGGAAGTTTTCAGCTATTATCTCCTCGAGTAACTTCTCGTGGCCTTTCTTTTTGTCTTCTTCTTCTGGGACTCCTATGATTCGAATGTTGGGGCGTTTTACATTGTCCCAGAGGTCCCTGAGGTTGTCCTCATTTCTTTTGATTCTTTTTTCTTTTTTCCTCTCTGCTTCATTTATTTCCACCATTTTATCTTCTAACTCACTTATCCTATCTTCTGTCTCTGTTATTCTACTCATGGTTCCCTCCAGAGTGTTTTTGATCTCATTTATTTCATTATTAATTTTTAGTTGACTTTTTTTTATTTATTCTAGGTCCTTGTTAAATATTTCTTGCATCTTCTCAATCTTTGTCTCCAGGCTATTTATTTGTAACTCCATATTGTTTTCAAGATTTTGGATCATTTTTATTATCATTATTCTAAATTCTTTTTCAGGTAGATTCCCTATTTCCTCCTCTTTTGTTTGACTTGGTGGGCTTTTTTCATGTTCCTTTAGCTGTTGGGTATTTCTCTGCCTTTTCTTCTTGTTTAGATTGCTGTGTCTGGAGTGGGCTTTCTGTATTCTTGTGGTCTGTGGTTCCTTTTTATTGTGGAGGTTTCACCCAGTGGGTGCGGTTGGATGATTGGTTTGTCAAGGTTTCCTGGTTAGGGAAGCTTGTGTCAGCGTTCTGGTGCGTGGAATTGGATTTCTTCTCTCTGGAGTGCAATGGAGTGTCCAGTAATGAGTTTTGGGATGGGTCTCTGTGTTAGGTGTGACTTTGGAGAGCCTGTATGTTGACACTCAGGTCTATGTTCCTGCGTTGCTAAAGAATTTGCGTGGTATGTCTTGTACTGGAGCTTATTGGCTCTTGGGTGGTGGTTGGTTTTGGTGTAGGTATGGAAGCTTTTGGATGGTCTCTTATTCCTTAATGTTCTGTGTAGTCAGGAGTTTTCTGGTTTTCTCAGGTTTTGGGCTTAAGTCTCCTGCCTCTGGATTTCAGTTTTATTCTTCCAATAGTCTCAAGACTTCTCCAACTATACAGCACTGATAATAAAACTTCTAGGTTAATGGTGAAAAGATTCTCCACCGTGAGAGACAACCAGAGATGTTCACAGAGTTACATGAAGAATAGGAGAGGGAGGAAGGAGATAGAGGTGAGCAGGAGGAGAAAAGGGGGACTCAAGAGGAGAGAAACAGATCTACGCAGTTATCTGTTCCCAAAGTGTTCTCCGTAGCCCAGACACCCACAAAGATTCACAGAGTTGGATTGGGAAGAGAAGGGGAAAGGAGTAAATAGAGGTGTTCTGAGGTAGAAAACAGAGAGTCAAAAGTGAGAGAGTAATCACCACACTCCTGAATAGAAATGGGAACTGAATGTTGGATTTTTAAATGTCCAAAATTTATATCACATACTGAAAAACAAAGATTAAGAATCTAGTTAGAGGTTAGACTCTTTGAAATACAATATTTAAAAACAAAAACACACAAAAAAATTTAGAAATGTATACGAAGTTCGGTTTAAAAATAGGGTTTCTTTCTCTCTCTTTTTTTTTTGGCAAGGTTATAGTGAAATGAAAATGAAAATTAAGGAATAATAGAGGAGTATTAGAGGACTTTAAAAGGAAATAGGAGAGAAAAACAAGAAAAAGAAAAAAAGAAAAAAATTTTTTTTCCCTAATTAAAAAAATCATAAAAATATATGAAAATGAAAGTTGAGGAGTAATGGGGGAGTAATAGGGAATTTTAAAAGAAAATAAAAGAGAAAAAATTTAAAAAAATAAATTAAAAAGGAAAGAAAAAAATACTTTTTTTTAAATTAAATATATATATATACATATATATCTAGGAATTTCTCTGGAGTTGTTGTGGTCAGTGTAGGTTCAGTTCAATTTCAGATAGCTCCTCTTTCCAGCTTACACTTCTCGATATCTACAGGGCCCTTCCGGTGTAGTCGGTGTTACCTTCAGGGATTTTAATCTGTTGCACCGGTCCTTTCTGAAGCGGTTCCCTTTGTTTATTTGGCTTCTATTTGCCGTCTCTTCGGTGTCTAATTTCCGCCCTGACACAGGCGGCTGGAGGTGATCTCTTACTTAGGTTCTCTAGTTCAGTTCAGTCCTGCTACGGGGAGGGCGGGGCGGTGCAGACGGATACCGCTCTGTGTGGATAGCGCTCACCGTGTTCCGGCCACATTGGGTTTGCCCCGCTCACGGGTGTCAGTGCTTTCGCCATTTACACTGCTCAGGCTCCCGGCTGCTCTATATGGAGCGGGCCCTGCGTTGACTGCGGTTCCAGTTTTCGGGTACTCCACAAAAGCGCAGATTCGGTTGCACCTGCGTTTTGTGCCTTTCCCGGCCCGAGCGGCCCAGGCAGCCAGAGGCTTGGGCGCACTCTCCCCGGGTGCGGCGCGCCTTTTCCCTCCGCGGCCCCAGCGCACGCCGCCAGTCGGGTCTCAGGAAGTCTTCAGATAGGAATGGGGGCCTGTTTGCAGTGTGGGAGGGGGTGGCTTCTCAGGGGCTGAGTTTGCCCTTTTCCCCTCCCCCCTGCCTCCTACCTCCAGCGGGGATGCGCCGGCTCTTCTCTGGAGTTTCTCAGTCCCTTTGTTTTGCGAACCGCCGGCAGTGTGTTCCGGCCGGTTAATTTTGACCCTTGCTATCCCACAGTTTAAAAAAGCTCCCTCCGATTGCTCTCAGGGTCTTCGGGCGGGTCCTTACCCTAAGCAATGCCGCCAGCTCCTCTCCGTTCCGCCCCCGCTTGTTGCTGGCGGGTACGTGCGTCTGGGGTACTTTTCTGCTGGGAGTTGCTTTTAGGCACGTAATCTGTGGGCCTTGTTTAATTTTTCCTCCCAGTTAGATTGCCGAAAACTTCCCCCAGTCCCGCCAGTGGGAGGGTTTCCTGGTGATTGGAAACTTCCTTTATTAAGACTCCCTTCCCGGGACTGGTCTCCGTCCGTAGCTCTTTTGACTCCCTTTTTATCTTTTATATTTTGTCCTACCTCCCTTCGAAGACAATGGGCTGCTTTTCTGGGCGCCTGATGTCCTCTGCTAGCGATCAGAAGTTGTTTTGTGAAATTTGCTCAGCGTTCAAATGTTCTTTCAATGAATTTGTAGGGGAGAGAGTGGTCTCCCCATCCTATTCCTCCGCCATCTTGGCTCCTAGATCATGTTTCTTCAGTATCCTAAATTGAAAATGACCTATGTGTCAGTTAAATAGGGGATTGACTGGCTAAAGAAGCTAGAGTAATATATTCATATTAGGAAATATCAGGAAGCAGTTTAGAAATAGAAAGTAGACGACATCTTGAGAAAGCTACATGTAATAAAAGAATAGATTGAGAAAATATACAGTTGAATTGGAAAGGGAGGAAAACAGTTGAAGGACCATCCATACAGTATGATACAAATGAAAGTTCTTTAAAGCCTCATATTTTCATGGGCATATATGAAATATGCAGGAAAAGTTCTGAAGGAAAAGAAAAAAGTGATAACAATGCTCACTTCCAGGGACTGGGAAAAGGAATGGTGAAAGGATGCCTTTAGCCTTCTCTGTAATGTTCTAAATTTTTACAAGGCCAGTGAATTTATAGATCATTTATTTAATTGAAATAATTGCTTTCATGTGTGTGCTAAGTCCCTTCAGTCGTATCCGACTCTTTGCAACCCTACGGACCATAGCCTGCCTGGCTCCTCTGTCCATGGGATTCTCTAAGCAAGAGTACTGGAATGGGTTACCATTTTCATACTCCAGGGGATCTTACTGACCCAGGGATCAAACCTGCATCTCTTCCGTCTCCTTCACTGGCAAGTGGCTTCTTTACCATTAGCACCACCTGGGAAGCCCCATATTTAAAAACAAAAAAGAGAAGGCAGCATCCTTTCTCAGTAATGCTAAGAGATGCAAAAGCCATCTTTAGACTATGAGAAGAGCCACATACTAAGGATCGTGGAGAAAAACATCTGAGGAGTTTGGTACCTTGATTATATCCTAGTACTGCTGCATAACCTGGGCAGTTACCTCTGACTGCTTCCTTTTTACATTTTTTTTTAAGAGATATATTTCTTTGTTTGGTTGGATATTCTCTCTCTCTTTAAAAAAAACAAATTATTTATTTGGCTGTGTCAGGTCTTAGTTGTGGCGTGTGGGATCTAGTTCCCTGACCAAGGATCAAACCTGGGCCTCCTGGCATTGGGAGTGCAGAGTCTTAGTCACTGGACCACCATCTGACTTCTTGTTGTGTGAGAAAAATAAACCTCTTTCGGTTAAGTCCACAGTCAGGTTCCTTGCTGACAAATGTGGTCTAGTAATCACACAGGACTCTAGAGAGGTTCATTTTGGGGAAAGAATAGAGATGCCAGAAAGGCCTTAGCCAAGTCTGGCTTTGAAAATGTAGAGGAATCGCTCCTCCACTCCAGGGTCCCTTGGGACCACCAGGCCCAGAGCATATGCCAGACACACTGGGAATCAGAGGGAGCCACAGCCCTCAAAGGCTCAGAGAAACGTGGAATGGAGGGAGGGGGCGTGCACGGGGCTTCAAATCCCCCTAACCAAAAACACAGGGCAGAAGGACAGTCTGCTAGAAATCTGAGTGTCTGCAACTTGACTCCAATGTCTATGGCCATAGATCCCACTTTACACACAGCAGCAGCAGGTGTGGCAGGGGAAGGACTGAGGCTTTGGCAACTGTTTGTTTGAACCTGCCTGGGCAGCTCCTTGAACACTTGTTTCAAAAGCAGGCAAGGGATGGGGACATTTCAGGAGTCCCCAAAAAAACTTAGAAGGGAAAAGAATGGCACACACCCTGGAAATGGGTAATGTTCCCCAAGGCAATCTTTGTCCTTTCAGATAGGCCAAATCTCCCTTGATGGGATTTCCGTGAAACAGGAGGGAAGGGGGCAGGGCACAACCTTTAAAAGAATGACAGAACCATCAGTTCAGTTCAGTTCAGTCGCTCAGTCATGTCCGACTCTGAGACCCCATGAATCACAGCACGCCAGGCTTCCCTGTCCATCACAAACTCCCGGAGTTTACTCAAACTCATTTCCATCGAGTCGGTGATGCCATCCAACAATCTCATCTTCTGTTGTCCCCTTCTCCTGCCCCCAATCCCTCCCAGCATCAGGGTCTTTTCCAATGAGTCAACTCTTCACATGAGGTGGCCAGAGTACATGAGGTGGCCAGAGTTTCAGCTTCAGCATCAGTCCTTCCAATGAACACCCAGGACTGATCTCCTTTAGGATGTACTGGTTGAATCTCCTTGCAGTCCAAGGGACTCTCAAGAGTCTTCTCCAACACCATAGTTCAAAAGCATCAATTTTTCGGTGCTCAACTTTCTTCACAGTCCAACTCTCACATCCATACATGACCACTGGAAAAACCATAGCCTTGACTAGACGGACCTTTGTTGGCAAAGTAATGTCTCTGCTTTTTAACATGCTATCTATGTTGGTCATAACTTTCCTTCCAAGGAGTAAGTGTCTTTTAATTTCATGGCTGCAGTCACCATCTGCAGTGATTTTGGAGTCCCAAAAAATAGTCTGACACTGTTTCCACTGTCTCCCCGTCTATTTCCCATGAAGTGATGGAACGAGATGCCATGATCTTAGTTTTCTGAAAGTTGAGCTTTAAGCCAACTTTTTCACTCTCCTCTTTCACTTTCATCAAAAGGCTTTTAGTTCCTCTTCACTTTCTGCCATAAGGGTGGTGTCATCTGCATATCTGAGGTTATTGATATTTCTCCTGGCAATCTTGATTCCAGCTTGGGCTTCACCCAGCCCGGCGTTTCTCGTGATGTACTCTGCATGTAAGTTAAACAAGCAGGGTGACAATATACAGCCTTGAAATACTCCTTTTCCTATTTGGAACCAGTCTGTTGTTCCATGTCCAGTTGTAACTGTTGCTTCCTGACCTGCACAGGTTTCTCAAGAGGCAGGTCAGGTGGTCTGGTATTCCCATCTCTTTCAGAATTTTCCACAGTTTGTTGTGATCCACACAGTCGAAGGCTTTGGCATAGTCAAGAAAGCAGAAATAGATGTTTTTCTAGAACTCTCTTGCTTTTTTGATGATCCAGTGGATGTTGGCAATTTGACCTCTGGTTCCTCTGCCTTTTCTAAAACCAGCTTGAATATCTGGAAGTTCACAGTTCACATATTGCTGAAGCCTGGCTTGGAGAATTTTGAGCATTACTTTACTAGCGTGTGAGATGAGTGCAATTGTGTGGTAGTTTTAGCATTCTTTGGGCTTGCCTTTCTTTGGGATTGGAATGAAAAGGGACCTTTTCCAGTCCTGTGGCCACTGCTGAGTTTTCCAAATTTGCTGGCATATTGAGTGCAGCACTTTCACAGCATCATCTTTCAGGATTCGAAATAGCTCAACTGGAATTCCTTCACATCCACTAGCTTTGTTCATAGTGATGCTTTCTAAGGCCCTCTTGACTTCACATTCCAGGATGTCTGGCTCTAGGTGAGTGATCACACCATCATGATTATCTGGGTCATGAAGATTTTTTGTACAGTCCTTCTGTGTATTCTTGCCACCTCTTCTTAATATCTTGTTTCTGTTAGGTCCATACCATTTCTGTCCTTTATCGAACCCATCTTTGCCTGAAATGTTCCCTTGGTATCTCTAATTTTCTTAAAGAGATCTCTAGTCTTTCCCATTCTGTTGTTTTCCTCTATTTCTTTGCATTGATCACTGAGGAAGGCTTTCTTATCTCTCCTGGCTATTCTTTGGAACTCTGCATTCAAATGGGAATATCTTTCCTTTTCTCCTTTGCTTTTCACTTCTCTTCTTTTGTAAGGCCTCATCAGACAACCATTTTGCCTTTTTGCATTTCTTTTCCATGGGGATGGTCTTGATCCCTGTCTCCTGTACAATGTCATGAACCTCACCCATAGTTCATTAGACACTCTATCAGCTCTAGTCCCTTAAATCTATTTCTCACTTCCACTGTATAGTCATAAGGGATTTGATTTAGGTCATACCTGAATGGTTTAGTGGTTTTCCCTACTTTCTTCAATTTAAGTCTGAATTTGGCAATAAGGAGTTCATGATCTGAGCCCCAGTCAGCTCCCGGTCTTGTTTTCCCTGACTCTATAGAGCTTCTCCATCTTTGGCTGCAAAGAATATAATCAATCTGATTTTGGTGTTGACCATCTGGTGATGTCCATGTGTAGAGTCTTCCCTTGTGTTGTTGGAATATGTTCTGTGTTGACAGAACCATAGGACATGATAAAAAGACTGAGTCCAAGATGGCACAAGATTCAACTTCCAGTGGACCTTGAGCCTCATTATATGTTCATTGTTATACACTAACAAACTAAAACTTAAAACTCAGCATTCAAGAGTGTCCCATCACTTCCTGGCAAATAGAAGGGTAGAAAGTGAAAGCAGTGACAGACTTTATTTTCTTGGGCTCCAAAATCACTGCAGATGGTGACTGCAGCCATGAAATTATAAGATGCTTGCTCCTTTGAAGAAAATCTATGACAAACCTAGACAGCATATTAAAAAGCAAAGACATCCCTTTGCCAACAAAGGACTTACTAGTCAAAGCTATGGTTTTTCCAGTAGTCATGTATAGATGTGAGAGTTGGACCATCAAGAAGGCTGAGTGCCAAAGAATTGATGTTTTTGAGTTGTAGTGCTGGAGAAGACTCTTGAGAGTCCCTTGAACTGCAAGGTGATCAAACCAGTCGATCCTAAAGGAAATCAACCCTGAATATTCACTGGAAGGACTGATGCTAAAGCTGAAGCTCCAATACTTTGGCCACCTGATTCGAAGAGCCAACTCTTTGGAAAAGACCCTGATGCTGGGAAGTATTGAAGGCAAAAGAAGAAGAGGGCAGCAGAGGATGACGTGGTTAGATAGCATCACCAACTCAATGGACGTGAATATGAGCAAACTCTGGGAGATAGTGAAGGGCAGGGAAGCCTAGCATGCTATATTCCATGGGGCTGCAATGAATCAGACAGCACTCAGCAACTGAACAACAACAAGCTAAATGGCACACCCCCAAGTGCCATGACAATTCGAGGCCAACTATAAAAGGCCAAAAAATGGGCAGTGGCTCAATTCCTGGAACTGAAACACAAAATTTTGATCATAAGCATTTTTTTTTTACACGATACCTGCTCCAATACAAAAGCTGATGTAGAATGAACCAGACTCTTGGTATTGCCCTCTCTCACATCATCTGGGATTTCAGCAATAACAACCATGATAGGGACTGGAGTTAGGAAATTAGATGTCAAATCCTGGTTCTGCCTCTTAACTAACCATGTAGCCTTAAGCAAATCACATCATTTATTGGAACTTCATTCTTTTCATCTGCTAAGTGAGAATAATGTACCTGTCATCTAGAGGAGGAAATGGCAACCCACTCTAGTATTCTTGCCAGGATGATCCCATGGACAGAGGAGCCTGGTGGGCTACAGTCCATGGGGTCACAAAGAGTCAGACATGACCGAAGCGACTGAGAACACTTAGAGGAGTTGTAAGAATCAGATGAATACTCGCTGAGAGCAAGTGCACCCAAATCAAGCTTGGCATGAAGTTGGCCTTCATAGACTGTTGGTCACATCTGAATCTGGGGAGATGGGCAGCCCCACTCTCTGAGCTGGATTTCTAGAGGGTCTTATTGGCAGCATCCGGTTGAAAGAGAGCCCTGGGCTGGTTGATTTGAAGCTATATTTGCATAGCAAACACTGTTTTTGCTTTGTTTTGCTTAAAAACTCTATCATTTCGTAACATAAGATTCCCTATTAAGAAATCAATTGTAAACATTTTCATCATAATGTAATACATTCCCACCTTACTAAACATTTTTAGGTGTAGGAAAATCAACCATAGTTCTAGTATTTAATTTTAACATTTAACATATTTTTTCTAGTTTTTTTTAATGTATGCTTTTTTTTTTTGACCTTGGTAAAGATGCTGGTAAAAACTAATTAGGTTCTATTTTCTCCTAGGACAAAATTTGTAAATATATATATGCTTATCTATAAATATATATATATATATATATATATATATATATATATATATATATATATATGAGGTGAGATAGAGAAGGAGATAGGGAAAGAGAGAGAGAGAGGTTTATTTTTATTTTTATTTTTTTTTGAGAGAGGTTTATTTTAAGGAATTGGCTCATGCAATTACAGAGGCTTGGCACATACAAAAGAGGTAGAGATTCAGAGAAGAGTTGCAGTTTGAGTCGCAACAGAATCCTTTCTTGCTTATGGAAAGTCACTCTTTTTTTCACTATGTTCTTCAACAGATTAGATGAGGCCCATCCACAATGTTTCTCAAAGTCCATCAATTTATTTTATTTTATTTGGCCATGCCCCGAGACTTGTAGGATCTTAGTTCCCCAACCAGGAATCAAACCTGTGTCCCTTGAAGTGGCCACAGAGAGTCCCAATCACTGGACTGCCAGGAAATTCCCAAAGTCCATCAGTTTAAATGTTAACCTAATCCAAAAACACCTTCACAGAGGGACTTCCTTGGTGGTCCAGTGATTAAAAATCTGCCCTGCAGTGCAGAGGATGTGGGTTCTATCCCTGGTCAGGACACTAAGATCCCACATGCCTCAGGGCAACTAAGCCTGTGAGCTGCAACTACTGAGCCCTAGAGCTCTAGAGCCCTTCCTCTAAGAAAGCTCACATGCCCCAGTGAAGATCCAGCACAGCCAAGATTTTAAAAAAAGAAAAAGATATAACACAAAAATGCCTTCATGGAAACAGAAACAATGGGCACCATGGGCCAGCCCAGTTGACACATAAAATTAACCCTTTGTAAAACCTTTTTATAAATGAAAGCCCTGAGGGTCGAGTGGAGCTCTGTATAAGCTGCTTCTCATACTATAAAGGTATTTGCGTAAAACTTTGTGGAAACCATGGCAGCTATTGAACCCTGGGCAAGTTTAGTTTAATTCAAGGAAGAGTTTTATAACAGTTGTGGTAGTGTGTGGGGAGTGATTTTACTATCTGCAGTAAGCAAGCTCATTGCTTTTGTTTAGATTATATGATGAAGACAGAAATACGTGAAGTGGATGGAAATTGAGGTGGGAGGTGCTTAAAGCACATGACTTTCCTTAGTGAGGTCACGTGGCTTGAACGAACCAGGTGGGACAGTAATACCCTGATGGTGCTTCTTAAGGAGACAGTGTTCTTGCATGTTTCTCTAGTTCGTGTCCTCTGGGAAGCCTGCCAGCCCAGCCCTATTGCTCTCCATCACCCTCAGGAGAAGGCTTGAGGTGGCCAAGGCAATAAAGGGAATTAAAATTATGGCAACGGTAGGAAAAAACTTCAGGCCCAAGTCCCATTCCCAAAGAATAGGAGTTGGAACCATGAGCCCTGCTATTTCTGTCTTCCCAGAGATTACAGTGTGCGGCTGGCAGGCATCTCTAACAAGAGAAATTTGTAGAGCATGAGAGCCAGTAAGTCACAGGGTCCGAGGAAGGCACAGCCCCACGCCTGCCACACCTCCCGATACACCACCAGTTGCCTCCGTCATCAGCAGCTTTAGTCATCTCCAGCCTAAGATAGAGGTTGTCCGGAACCTTAGCTGGAAAGGTCAGTTGATTTAAATAGCTGTGGCACTCACAGCAACTTTCCTGGCATAAGAAATGAAACCCAAGCCGCAATAGATGATGCACCCAGGGCTCTACCTATGGTGGCAGGGACAGAAACGAAGGCTACTGAGCATTCGTTTGACAGCGGCTGTGTTCCCTACTCGTGTGCTTTGGCACGTCCACAGAGTGACCTTACTTAATCCTGAGGGCTGTATATCATTGTGACCATGTTGTAGGTGATGGAAAATCTCAGCAGGAGTAAATGACTTGCCCAAAGGCAAGAAGATCAGACATTGCTTCTTCACTGACTCAGTGCTGTAGACTTACAGCCATGTGCTTAAAAAAATGTAGGCACTTTTTTCCCCAGGAAAAGATGATAAATGCATGCTTTTTTTTAAACTCCAAACTGTAGAGAAAAACAACCACAAACAATTCTCTCTTATCCCTGTCTCAAGTAAGTTACTATCAGTACTTGTAATTTTACCAGGAATAGTCTATGAATATAAGCACATAAATGTATTTGGAAGTGTGTGTGTTTTTAGTGTGTATGCTTTTTGTATGCACCCACCTTGCTTTTTCACTTGGTCCAGGGAACTTCCCTGGTGGTCCAGTGGCTAAGACACGACCCTCCCAGTGCAGGGGACATAGGTTCAATCCCTGGTCAAGGAACTGGATCCCACATGCTCAGCGTGGCTCAATAGACTTAATGAGAAGCTACTGTATAGCACAGGGAACTCTGCTCAGTGATCTGTGGTGACCTAAATGGGACGGAAATCTTTTAAAAAAAATGGATATATGTGTGTCTGTGTATATGTATATAACTGATTCACTTTACTGAACAGCAGAAACTAACACAATGTTGTAAAGCAACTATACTCCAATAAAAAAAATTTTAAAAAGAGAAAGCCTGCTGATTACAAGCCAGGAGTTCTAGAGAGCACAGTGGAGAGGTCAGTTGTGGGGGAGGGAGGAGTAAATTGGTCCACGTTAGGGGATATGTGGAATAGCAGGGATATGAGAAACCATGTGATAAAGGCTGAGGTTTGGAGCTCTGGCTAGATTGGGAAAAATAGGGATGGGGACTTGATGGAATTAGTTTTGGGTGATCCATTCAAAATGCAGTCTAGAATATTCCTAATCCCTGAGTGAGGAGACTAGGCTTTGTAGCAACAAGTTCCTTGGGCAGCTTGAGGTATTATGAGTCCCACTTTACAAGTATAGCGAATTACTCTTGATGAACTTAAGTAAATTGATGTCAGATGGAGAGTGAGCTAAATCCTCTGAGTCCAGAATCAGGAGTTGGCTCACACTTTGAAGCTAAAAGGTATTTCCTAAATTTGATTGAGCAGAATTATATGGGATGGTTCTTTTTTTTTTTTTTTTTTTTTTTGCTGTGCTGAGTCTTAGTTGCGGCAGGTGGAATCTTTAGTTGCAACACATGGGATCTAGTTCCCTGACCAAGGATAGAACCCCAGGTTCCTGCACTGAGAGTGCAGTGTGTTAGCCACTGGACCACCAGGGAAGTCCCTGGGATGGGTCTTAAAAATATGTACTTGCTCTCTCCCTCCTCTGGAGTTTCTAAGTTGCCCCATTACCGAAGTTGTAGAAAGAAGATGGTGCTGGGAACACAGAACTCTTCGGTTAGTTTGGAACTGTAGAGGACCATCTTTTATATACATGATTGTGATGTTTGAAGAAAAGGTGGAGGGGAAGTGAAAGCTTATTACTAGTTTAGTCTAATATATCCCTACCAGTTAAAAACAAACAGCATACAAATAAGTCCACTGTGTTTTGAAAGCAAAAATTATATGGTCAAGGAATACACTAACTGTATGGCTTCCCTGGTAGCTCAGATAGTAGAGAATCTGCCTGCAGTGCAGGAGAGCCAGGTTCAATACCTGGGTTGGGAAGATCCCCCGGAGAAGGAAATGGCTACCCACTCCAGTATTCTCGCCTGGAGAACCCCATGGACAGAGGAGCCTGGTGGGCTGCAGTCCATGGGGTTGCAAAGAGCCAGATATGACTGAGCAACTAAGCACGAAGGCGAAATAGGTTGCCTGTTAGGTTGCTAATATGTTCTTAGGTGTGAAGAGCCCAGGAAACTGAGAATCATAGTGGAAAATTCAAGTTGGCTGTTTTATTCTTCTTTCATCTGGTCATTTTAGCCCTTGTGGCAGTTCTTTCAGAATATGATAGAATCTGGACTTCCCTGGTAAATCCAGTGTTGAGAGTCATGCTTGCCAATGCAGGGGACACAGCTCTGATCCTTGGTCCAGAAGGATTGCATGTGCCACAGCTACTGAAGCCCACACACCTAGAACCCGCGCTCTGCAACGAGAAGCCCATGCACAGCAATGAAGACTCCACAGAGTCAAGTACATATACACATACATATATAAAAAATTTTTTAAAAGAATATAATAGAATAATTATCATTACACTTAGTCTTTTCACATCACAAAAGAAAAGTGATAATGAAATTATGTCAAATGGATTTGACATACAGGTATCCCCCGCTTTTCAGAAGTTCACCTTATTCTGCGTTCCCTTTGATTTCAGGAAAGACCTAAAGACCTAGTACTTGTTTTGGTAACAAATCTAAAGAGGATTTTTGCTTTTGACAGTAGCGTTCAGTGTTTGTTTTGCAGGAGACTTTGTAGAAACAGCAAGTACCGTCCCCCCGACCCAAGCAGAGTGGCAGCACCAGTCTCCTTCCCAGGGAGCCACACTCATCTCGGCACCAAGCCTCTGTATCCCTTTCCTCTGTTTTATTTTTGTTTAAACTTTTTATTTTATACTGGAGCATGCTGTGATAGTTTCAAGTCCATAGCTCCGTGACACAGCCGTACATATACATGAATCCATTCTCCCCCAGCCTCCCCTCCCGTCTAGGCTACCATGTGACATTGAGCAGATTTCCCTGTGCGAAACAGTTTATGTCCTTGTTGGTTATGTATTTACATTGTTAAATTTATTTTTCATTCATGTATTTTTGGCTGCATTGGGTGTCTGTTGCTGCGGGGGTTACACTCTAGTTGTGGTGTGTGGGCTTCTCACTTGTTGTAGAGCACAGGCTCTTGAGTGTGCAGGCTTCAGTAGTTGCAGCTCATAGGCTTAGCTGCCCTGCAGCATGTGGAATCTTCCCATACCAGGGATCAAACCCAGGTCCCCTGCACTGGCAGGCAGATTCTTAGCCACTGGACTACCAGGGAAGTCCTGGTTATCCATTTTAAATATAACAATGTGTACATGTCTAACCCAAACTCTCTGAACCATCCCTTCCCTCCACAAGCCGCCATAATTTTGAACTGTGTCTATGAGCACTTAATGCTTTATCTCAGTTTAATTTGTGCCTCCATTAGCAAGACATGTACCGAGGTGATCGCTTCTTTGATTTACGCCATTTCGAGTTAGGAGAGGCTTCAGAGGAACACCAAGTCAAACTTAACCTGAGTTAGAAACGTCCAGTTTCTGAAACATAAAGACAAAGGAGTAGGAGCTAAGGACACAAAATAAAACTGGCCACATCACAAAAAGTTAAAACAAGAGAAAGGGCTCTGTTACACTTATAAGTAACTAAAATTAATGTACGACAATGCCACGTTGCGCAGGTTACAAAGCACTTTCACATATACTATGTCCCCGAAGCCGTAGTGGTAGGCTCAGGACAGTTATCACTGCCTTTGCCATTTTAAGGACGACAGACCACAGAGTTCCAGGAACCTGTGGAACTGGACTGCCTGGGATCAGATCCTAACTGCGCCTTTACTCATGTGTGGCCTTTGGCAAGTGGCTTCATCTCTCCGTGCCTCAGCTTTGTCTGTAAAATGGAAATAACAATAGTAACTGTAGCTCGTAGGATTCTTGTGGAGTTAAATGGATCAACAGCACCTAGCAGAGCGAGGCTCAAGAGCGAGGGGAATATATGTATACATAGAGCTGATTCGTGCTGTTGTACAGCAAAAACAAACACAGCATTGTAAAATAACTATTCTAATAAAAACAAACAAAAAAACCCCAAACAAACAAAAAACAACACCTAGTATGCAGTAATTACTGATGCCAGGAGGAGAATTAAAAAAAATACAAAAACTTTACACATAGTCTTTTATTATAGAGATTTTTATTTATACTTTTTTTTTAAAAGCACATGCCTAAAAGATAAAGGAACATAAATGAGTAACTCAGCTCTATTAAGAATTCATCCACTCATTCAACACTTACTGAGTATCTACTAGGAACTTGGATAGATGTCAAGAGGTGCCAAAGATAGGGTAGAGACCCCTGAATTTATACACATAAAATGTTATTTTACTTCTTCTGCTTTAATTAAATGAAATCTGAAGCCAATAGTAGTGATACTGAGGTGCCCTGGTAGCTTCAGCAACCTCATACTCTCCATCAGAATCTCTACTCAGCCATTCCAAATAGATTTACAAGCTAAGTAAAAGGTGTCCTTGCTCTGCAAATGCATCTCCAGGGTGAGTCGTCTGACTGCACTGGCCACGCAAAAGCTGCCCTACTCGCCTCCTCTCAGTGGCGCCCTTGGCGCACGCCCAGCCTGGGTCCCTGGCCTGGGTCCCTGGCCCTGCCCAGAGCTGGAAAGAAATTCAGAAGAATTACCCGGTGCCCAGAACAGAAGGAAAAGGTGGCCAACGGCTGCTGCAGGTGATGTCAGTGCCTGCAGTCCCCGGAAGCACATGGCTGGCTCACTGCTCTGGCCCAGCCCCTTCAGATGAATCCTGTCTCCTTCCTGGGCCCTAAAACAATATCCATGTCTCTTTTGTCTTGAAAAGTACTTCCTTTTAAATCTTTTCAGAGGTTCCCTTTCTTGGGGAGCCCCCTGTGCCTGTTCCCGGTAAGATTTAAAGTGTTTGAGCTTTCACTTGTATTCATGCCTGGAAAATCCCATGGACCGAGGATCCTGGGGGCTACAGTCCATGGGGTCGCAAAGAGTTGGACACGACTGAGCGACTTCACTTACTTACTTACTTACTTGAGGACTGGTAGGCTTCCAGTAGCTTTAGATTTCCACCCAGCTTCAGTTTCCACCCAGCAATGCAACCTTCCCCTGAGGCAAAGAATCAAAAATCCCAGCTAACCACCTGCCAAGCAGTGGGGCCAGCTGGGGGTGGGGGAGGGGAGGACTACCTGCTAAAGTGCTCTTGGAACCATTCTCAGTAACCTTAGCACGATGGAAGCCTGGATACTGTACACTGGGTGATTGCTGCCCTAAGTTTTAAAATACAAATTTTGGCAGTGAGACTGGTAAGCTTTTTTTTTCTAGTTTATTCTCAGTAGGAGGATAATTGCTTTACAAAGCTGTGTTGGTTTCTGCCGTACAACAATGAGACTGGTAAGCAATTTTTTTTTTTACGAGAGTAGACATAAAATCTGTAAACATCTAAATCCCTGCTATGTGCTAAAGGCCATGCTTGAGGCTAGAACAGACCAGAGACCAGAAACCAAACAATTCCTCTTCTCAGAGTTAAGTGGAAAGAGAGGTGTTGAACAAGTTAATTCAGAAATCAAACACTCTGTTATTTAGAATTACACGTGTGCCAAGCCAAAAAGTGAGGCAAAGGACTGAGTAATGTGTAATTCAGGCTGTGATTACTTCTGTGGAGAGGGAAGGTAAAGCAATGGGGCAGAGGCCATACCGGGAGGGCTACATTCCCCCCCCCACCCCCAAATCCTTTTTTTAAAAAAATCTTTTCATTTTATATTGGCGTACAGCCGATTAACAATGTTGTGTGACAGTTTCAGGTGAAGAGTGAAGGGACTCAATTGTACATACACAAGTATTCATTTTCCCCTACTCCCCTCCCATCCAGGCTGCCACATAACATTGAGCAGAGTTTCGTGTGTTGTATGTACAGTAGGTCCTGGTGGGTTATTCATTTTAGACATAGCAGTGTGTACAGACAACCATAAGTTCATTCACTAACTCTGAGTCTCTTTTTGTTTTGTAAGTTCAGTAGTAGCATTTCTTTTTAGATTCCACATGTAGGGGATGTTATATGATATTTCTCCTTCTCTGTCTGACTAATTTCATTCAACATGACAATCTCTAGGTTCATCCATGTTGCTGCAAATGGCATTGTTTCATTCTTTTTAATGGCTGAGTAATATTCCATTGTATGTATGTATCACATCTTCTTTATCCATTTCTCTGTTGATGGACACTTAGGTTACTTCCATGTCTTGGCTGTTGTAAACAGTGCTGCAATGAATATTGGGGTGCATGTATCCTTTCAGATCATGTTTTGCTCCAGATATACATCCATGAATAGGCTTGCAGGGTCATGTGGTAGCTCTATTTTTAGTTTTTGAAGGAACCTTCATATGTTCTCCACAGAACTGTACTAATTTACATTCCCACCAGTGATATAGGAAGGTTCCCTTCTCTCTACACCCTTTCTAGCATTTATTGTTTGTGGATTTTTTGATAATAGCCATTCTGACTGGTATGAGGTAGTATCTCATTGTAGTTTTGATTTTGCATTTCTCTAATAATTAGCAATGTTGAACATCTTTTCATGTGCCTGTTGGCCATATGTATGTATTCTTCAAATAAATGTCTATTTAGGTCTTCTGCCCATTTTTTGAGTGGGTTGTTTGTTTTGATGCTGTTAAGCATCATGAGCTGTTTGTATTAATAAATTTTGGAGACTAATCCCTTGTTCATCACATCATTTGCAAATATTTTCTCCCAATCTGTGGCTTGTCTTTTCATTTTGTATGTTGTTTCCTTTGGTGTGCAAAAGTTTTTAAGTAGGTCCCATTTGTTTATTTTTGTTTTTATTTCCATTATTCTAGGAGACAGATTTTTTTAAAAAAAGGTATTGCTGTGATTTATGTCAGAGAATATTCTGCCTTTGTTTTCCTTTGTGAGTTTTATAGTGTCTGTTTTCACATTTAGGTCTTTAATCCATTTTGAGCTTATTTTTCTGTATTGTGTTAAAGAATGATCTAGTTTCATTTTTTTTAATGTGTACCTGTCTAGTTTTCCCAGCACCATTTGTTGAAGAGACTGTCTTTCCAACATTGTGTAGTCTTGCCTCCTTTTCATAGCTTAATTCACCATAGGTACGTGGGTTTATTTCTGGGTTTTCTATCCTGTTCCATTGATCTATATTTCTATTTTTGAGTAAGTACTATATGTTTTGATGATTGTAACTTTGTAGTATAGTCTGAAGTCAAGGTGCCTGATTCTTCCAGCTCTGTTTTGCTTTCTCAAAATTGATTTGGCTATTCAGGGTCATTTGTGTTCCCATAAAAATTTTGAGATTTTTTTTGTTCTAGTTCTATGAAAAAATACCACTGGTAATTTGATAGGGATTGCATTAAATCTGTAGATTGCCTTGGATGGTACAGCATTTTGATAATATTGATTCTTCCAGTCCACAAACATGGTATATCTTTCCATTTGTCTGTGTCTTCTTTGATTTCTTTCATCAGCATCTTATAGTTTTTGGAGTACAGGTCTTTTGTCTCTTTAGGTAAGTTTATTCCTAGGTATTTTATCCTTTTTGATGTGATGGTAAATGGAATTGTTTCTTGAATTTCTCTTTCTGATCTTTCATTGTTAATGTAGAGAAATGCAACAAGTTTCTGTGTATTAACTTTGTAACTTGCAACTTCACCATTTTCATTGATGAGCTCTAGTAGTTTTCTGGTAGATCTTTAGGATCTTCTGTGTATAGTATCATGTCATTTGCAAACAGTGACAGTTTAACTTCTTTTCCAAGGATTCCCTTTACTTCTTTTTCTTCTCTGATTGCTATAGGTAGGACTTCCAAAACTATGTTGAATAAATGTGGCAAGAGTGGACATCTTGTCTTGTTCCTACTCTTAGAGGAAATGCTTTCAGCTTTTTACCATTGAGTAGGATGTTAGCTGTAGGTTTGTCATATATGGCCTTTATTATATTGAGGTAAATTCCCTCTATGCCCACTTTCTGGAGAGTTTTTAACATAAATTGATGCTGAATTATGTCAAAGTTTTTACTGCATCTACTGAGATGATCATTTCATTTTTACTGTTTAATTTGTTGATGTGGTGTATCACATTTATTGATTAGTAGATATTTAAAAATCCTTGCATCCCTGGGATGAATCCCACTTGATCATGTTGTTGTTCAGTCACTAAGATGGATCTGACTCTTTGCAGCCTCATGGACTGCAGCACACCAGGTTGCTCTGTCTTCGACTATCTCTTGGAGTTTGTGAAAACTCATGTCCATTGGGTCAGTGATGCTATCTAACCATCTCTTCCTTTTCCTTTAGTCTTTTCCAGCATCAGAATCTTTTCCAATGAGTCAGCTCTTTGCATCAGATGGCCAAATTATTGAAGCTTCAGCTTCAGCATCAGTCCTTCCAGTGAATGTTCGGGATTGATTTCCTCTAGGTTTGATCTTGCAGTTCAAGGGATGCTCAGGAGTCTTCTCTAGCACCACAATTCAAAAGCATCAGTTCTTCAGTTCTCAGCCTTATTTATGGTGCAGCTCTTACATCCATACATGACTGCTGGAAAAACCATAGCTTTGGCTATACAGACTTTTGTAGGCAAAGTGATATCCCTGACTTTTAATATGCTGTCTAGGTTTATCATAGCTTTTTCCCTAAGAAGCAAGCATCTTTTAATTTCATGACTACAGTCACTGTCTGCAGTGATTTTGGAGCCTAAGAAAATAAAATCTGTCACTGCTTCCACTCTTCCCTCTTCTATTTGCCAAGAAGTGATGGAGCCAGATGCCATGATCTTAGTTTTTGGAATATTGAGTTTTAAGCCAGCTTTTTCATTCTCCTCTTCCACCTTCATCAAGAGGTTCTTTAATTCCTCTTCACTTTCTGCCATTATAGTGGTATTATCTGCATATCTGAGATTGTTGGATATTTTTCCTGACAATCTTGGTTCCAGTCTGGCATTTCACATAGTGTACTCAGCATATAAGTTAAATAAGCATGATGGCAATATATAACCCTGTTGTACTCCTTTCCTAATTTGGAGCCAGTCCACTGTTCCATGTCTGGTTCTAAATGTTGCTTCTTGACCCACATACAGGTTTCTCCGGAGACAGGTAAAGTGATCTGGTACTCCATCTATTTAAGAATTTTTCATGGTGTGTTATGATTCACACAGTCAAAAGCTTAATCATAGTATATGATTTTTTAATGTGTTGTTGGATTTGGATTGCTAGTATTTTGTTGAGGATTTTTGCGTCTATGTTCATCAGTGATATTGGCCTGTAATATTCTTTTTTTGTGGTATCTTTATCTGGTTTTGGTATCAGAGTGGGGGTAGTCTTATAGACTGGGTTTGGAAGTTTTCCTTCCTCTGCAATTTTTTTAAATAGTTTCAGAAGGATAGGTGTTAACTCTTTCCTAAATGTTTGATAGAATTCGCCTGTGAGGTCATCAGGTCCTGGACTTTTGTTTGTTGGGAGTTTTTTAATCACAGTTTCAATTTCAGTGCTTGTGACTGGTCTATTCATATTTTCTATTTCTTCCTGTTTCAGTCTTGGGAGACTACCTTTCTAAGAATTAAACAATTTATTGAGACTGCTAAGCTTTTTAATGCCAACAAAATTTTAGAAAAGTCATGAAAGCAAATTATCATGCTGTAATTAGAAACAAAAGGTCTGATCACAACAAATAGACTAAGAACAAGTCATGGCAACCTGGCTACTTTTCTTTCTTCCTTCCTTTAGTTTCTTCTTCTTCTTCTTTTTTTTAATAGTGTCACTAAACTAGTAGATAAGGACAAAATTTGTCTTGATTCCAGTAAGAAAAATGTCTCTTGTGAGTAAACTAAACAAATTGAAAATAATGTAAACTGGATAAATGAAAGTTAGATAGATTGGTATCTGGTGGAACAATGAATATTCAGAGTGTTAACTGATGAATTGATTCCAACCTGAAAGGAAGATTTTTCATAGTTTTGCAGCAACATATTCTCCTTATATCTGCCTCCATTCTGTTTTTTGTCATTTATTTGATTGAAGAATTTATAGTAATACAGTTACATAATTTGCCAGTGACTCAAAAAGGAGAAACAAGATGAATTCAAAGAGGTCACAGTGACTTGAAAAATTTGTACCAAAATCAGTAAGGTGATTTGTAACAAGGATAAACTTAAAAAAATTTTTTTTATTTTATATTGGATTATAGTTGATTTTAATGTTGTGTTAGTTTCAGCCATACAGTAGAATGATTCAGTTATACATACATATAGAAATTCTTTTCTCAGGTTATTGCACAATATTGAGCAGAGTTCCCTGTGCTGTACATAGGTCCTTGTTGATTATCTATTGTATTTATTTATTTATTAACAGTTTATTTTATATTGGATTATAGTTGATTTACAATGTTGTGCTAGTTTCAGGTATATAACAAAGTGGTTCATTTATACATATACATGTGTCTTTTCTTTTTCAAATTCTCTTCCATTTAGGCCATTACATAATACTGAGCAGAGTCCCTGTGCTATTCAGTTGGTCCTTGTTGATTATCCATTTTAAATATAGCAGTGTGTATATGTCAATCCTAAACTCCCAATTTATCCTTCTTCCACCTATCTTTCCCCTCTGTTAACCATAAGTTTGTCCTCTAAGTCTGGGAGTCTGTTTATGTTTTGTAAAGGTTCATTTGTATCGTTTTTTAGATTCCTTTATGTAAGTGATATCATATGATATTTCTATTTCTCTGACATAGATAAATGTTATATTCTTACAAAGACCTAACCTGAAAATCAAGAGCACAGTATATGTCGGTTTAAGAGCAATGCATTCCTGCTCTCAAGGGTTTTAATAGACTGCAAAGCAACAGGTGTGATAAGACCTTCAAAAAGTCGGCAAAATTTTTCTTACATTAATTAGAAATTTAATATCTAGAAGAAGAAAGCAGCAGACACTTACTGTGAAATTACACCTAATAGTCCTAGAGAATCAACCTTTTAGAACTGGATCAATGATCCAGAAAATATCTAGAGAGAGAACAGGCTGGGGAAGGATCTAGAAGTCATTATAGAACAAAAGTAACTGGGAATGTTCAAGGTGAAAAAGAAATGACTCAATGTAGACGTGAGTCCTATGTAATTTCAGCGGGTGGAATGAGGATAGAGATGAAAAGAAAAGAGAAAAAAAAGATAACAACAACTGCAAAGAAGCAAATTTTACCTCATCATGAAGAAAAGCATAAAGCATTTCATAAATAGGAAGGACTTTCTTATGATAGAATGACCTCCCTGCCTTATAGAGTTTGAGCTTAAATTGCATGATCGCCTTTAATGGATGCTATAAAAACAGTTCCTGAACTTGGAATTCTGTGCAAAATGACTTGTTGGGCAGGAGTTTTTAAACCTGATTCCCTGGTTGGGCTTCAGGAAGACTTTGAACACACCGAAATGATAAATAAAGCATATTTGAGAAGGGTATCCATAACTATCTGTAACTCCTTCTGTTTGCATGTTTTAACCAGAGTGTCCAAGAGAGTAATAACCAAAAAGAAAGTTTAGGTGACTGCCCTAGGCTGACTTCCAAGTTCAGCTATTCTAGGATTCACATTCCTGCACCAACATCTTTGATACCAAAGGTCAGTGCAACGTCTGGCCTGGGTCATAGAGCAGGTCATCCGTGCTTCAGCACCACTGCTTTTGGCTTCAGCTTTCATTCGAAAAGTAAATGAAACCAAGTGACATTTTGTGGGTACAAACTCAGAACCCTTCCCCCTGTCTTTAGCACTTGTCCCTGATGACTACTCAAGTTTCTGGAAGTGGGTGAGGAAGTAGGTGAAACCGGGCTCTAATCTTCTGAAATACAGCAGAAGAGAAGGCCTCAGGTCTCCAGAACCCTCTGGGGCTTTCCCACTCACCAGCCCCTGACCCATGTGGTCAGCGTGGAATTGTGTTGGAGGCCGAGTGAATGGAAGCAGTGTCATGCCAGTTTGTATGCCACTGAGAACACTCCGTGCTATATACCATGCAGCTGCAACCTCCTCGGACACCAGTGGGTCCTGGGGTGATGCCTGCAGGCAGCCGGCACTCAGCAGGCTCCTCCAAAAATGGTGACTGAAGGAAGCCTCCAACCCAGCTCAAAGGAGGGGAAGAGAACTTTTTAGGTAGCATACCTTATCTCTGGAGACCAAGAGATAAGCAAGAGAAATAAATAGTCTCCTGTCTCCACGTCGGACAAGACTTAGCAATTAAACATCACCTCCACTTGGCCCTCCATTTTTTCTCCCACTTTTCCTCTCCTTCCTTCTTGCCCTCTTTCTATGTTCTTGCTCCATTTCTTCTCTTTTCTTTGGTACCAAGCAGGATCCTAATTCCCCAACCAGGAGTCAAACGCCTGCACCCTGCTTTAGGAGTGTGGAGTCTTAACCACTGGACCACTGAAGAGGTCTCATCTCTCCATGTCTTTGATTGCTCTTCCCTTCCCCTTCTGTTGTGATGTCTCAGTTAGCTCAGCATTGCTGATCAAAATTTTAGTTACATAATATGGCTCATGAAAGCAAAATAACCCTGCTGCCTGTCATGCTGTTCTGGGTGAAACTGAGATGGAAGGAAAATAGCTGGTGCTCAGCGCTTCTGGGTTTTCTTGGACTCATTGCCAGGAGGATAAGCAGAAATCACTAGACAGAGAATGAAGTGAAAGTCGCTTAGTCGTGCCCGACTCTTTGCAACCCCGTGGACTGTCCATGGAATTCTCCAGGCAAGAATATTGGAGTCTTTCCTTTCTCCAGGGTATCTTCCCAACCTAGGAATTGAACTGGGGTCTCCTGCAAGAATCCTCCTGCAAAGCAGGAGACCCTGGTTCAATTCCTGCATTGGGAAGATCTGCTGGAGAAGGAATAGGCTACCCACACCAGTGTTCTTGGGCTTCCCTGTGGCTCAGCTGGTAAAGAATCTGCCTGTAATGTGGGAGACCTGGGTTTGATCCCTGGGCTGGGAAGATCCCCTGGAGAAGGGAAAGGCTACCCACTCCAGTATTCTGGCCTGGAGAATTCCATGGACTGTACAGTCCATGGGGTCGAAAAGAGTAGGACACAACTGAGCGACTTTCACTTTCACTTAAGTAGAAAAGGGCTGACATGTTCCGAGGGCACCAGACATCTGTCTCTTGAGATGAACTCAGTCAGGTCTTAGAGCTTTACAGTCTGTTTAAAGGCAGAGGAAGAACAGGTCAGAGACCAGGGACGGTGGGGGTGGAGTGAGTGGTAGCAAAGAGAGAGTGATTAGACACATGTGAGATCTGAGAGGAGAACCTTCCATTCTTTCCGTGCTCTGCCACCACCTCTGGAATAAGTCAGCATGTCTACTGAAAACCGCACAATCCACACTAGCTTAGTAGCCCCTAGAAGTATTTATTGGTTTCTCAATAGTTGTGTAGACAAATGGCAGGATCATATCAATAGTTTCAAGCTCCCAGAAGTGACTGATGTTAACCCTATCCCCTGGGAGATGCCCCTGGCTCCCAGATTTTGATTATTCAGGCAGAAATATTAATGCAACCCCACAGGGGTCTCTCCTGGGAATGCTGTGGTAAGAACATAGAGGTTTTTGGGAGGTTCTCAGTCTGCATTCGTTTTGCTGAGGATTTGCCTTTTTCCCTTAAGTATCAATCGGAAGAAGGGATGATCTATAATATTATCAGTTTTTAGGATTAGACAGGAACTAGATTTAGTGGGAACCCATCTTATTGTGTATATATGTTCTCCAAACATTTTATCCCAGGTGAAATATGGATTACAGTGACCATCAAGGGCATCTTTGACAGGAAGGAAACCTCTCACAGAGGAGCATGAAGGTTTGGGCTTGTAGTGGAGCTAATATGAATGCAGGGGTTGCGCTTGGCTTTAGAAAGCCTATAGGAGCCCAGTCTGGGAATTCACTTTATATGCACATACACACTCTGGGGCTTTTTTGGTCACTGGAAATGTTGCTTCTATCTTCTTGCCTGCTCCGGGTTCCCTGTATGGCTCCCAGAGCACCCGTGTGCTGTTGGGGATGGAAAAAGGAAAGGAAGTGACCATATCACCCTTCATTCCCAATTGAGTGCAGACGTTGAATGGGAAATCCTTAATTCCACTCTGTGACAGACAAGTGGGAATAATTAAAAACAAGAATCAAAGGAAGGAAAGAAAAAAACCATAAATAAAATACTTGTTCCCCAGGTAATACTTACTATTGTCTCAAGGCCAAAGATACCCATCCTGGTATATATAAGGGTTTGCCCACAAATCCTTTGATACTCCTCCCCTTAAGAGGTGGAGCTTTTCCTTCTAAGCGTGGACCAAATTTATTTTATGTTTTATTTTATATATTTATTTGGCTGTGCCAGGTCTCAGGAGCTGCATACAGAATCCTTAGCTGTGGCAGGTGGGATCTAGTTCCCCAACCAGGGCTCCAACTTGAGTCCCCTGCATTGGGCATCTTAGCCACTGGACCACCAGGGAAGTCCCAAGTGTGGAACAATTTTAGTGATTCACTTCCAGCATACAGAACATGGCAAAAGTGATGGAATATCGCTTCCAAGATTAGGTTATAGAAAGGGTATGTCTTCCTCTTCCCTCTCTCTTTCACTTTCTTTTTTGCTTTACTCACTGTGAAGGACGACATGTCATGAGTAGCACTGTAGAGACGCCCGTGTGAGAAGGGACTGCAGCCTCCTGCCCAAGCATGCGGCTTAGTTTGGAGCAGGTCCTCCAGCGCAGTCAGATCTTCACAGACTGCAGCCCTGACAGCTTGACTTAGCCTCCCGAGAAACTCTGAGGCAGAACCACACAGCTAAGTCACTCCCAGATTCCTGACCCCAGAAACTTGTTGTTTAGTCACTAAGTCATGTCCAACTCTTTGTGACCCCGTGGACTGCAGCCCACCAGGTTCCTCTGTCCATGGGATTTCCCAGGCAAGGATACTGGAGCAGGTTGACATTCCTTCTCCAGGGGATCTTCCCAACCCAGGGATCGAACCCGTGCATCCCCTGCTTGGCAGGTGGATTCTTTACCAATATGAGACCATACCAGCTATGAGACAATGATGGATAATACACTTCAATGCTTTCAAAGTGGAGAGTCCCGCAGGGGTGGAGAGTACTGGGCTGATCTCCCTGGGGAAGACTGTCATCTGCTTTAAGACTACTACACATAAGCCAGAGTCTTCAAACAGAAATTCTTCTAACCTAGAAGAAATGAGTTTTAAATAGGTCAAATATTCCTATTATTACTCATACTAAAACGTTGTCTTATATTTTCCCCTCCAAAGAAATGCTGTGTCAAGTTATGACTTGTTCATTTCTTTCAAACTTCTCCAACATCCCTAACTTTTTAAATTCAGCTGTGAATGTTGATCACAAACAAATAACTGTCAGTTGAAATCAGTCGTCTCCCAGGAAAGCAATTTCAGCCCTTAACTGCTTCTTTTCACTGTTGGACATGGTTTACTGCACAGAATGATAAACCCAAAAGGAACTTCAGGGGTGTGCATAGCTTATCTCAGGCTGATTCTATTAGGATGGTGCCAATTTATGTACAAATGAATCATTTAATTCCAGATAGTCTAGAGATCAAATTGCCAACATCCATTGGATCATCAAAAAAGCAAGAGAGTTCCAGAAAAACATCTATTTCTGCTTTATTGACTATGCCAAAGCCTTTGACTGTGTGGATCACAATAAACTGTGGAAAATTCTGAAAGAAATGGGAATACCAGACCACCTGACCTGCCTCTTGAGAAACCTATATGCAGGTCAGGAGGCAACAGTTAGAACTGAACATGGAACAACAGACTGGTTCCAAATAGGAAAAGGAGTACGTCAAGGCTGTATATTGTCACCCTACTTATTTAACTTATATGCAGAGTACATCATGAGAAATGCTGGGCTGGATGAAGCACAAGCTGGAATCTAGATTGCTGGGAGAAATATCAATAGCCTCAGATATGCAGATGACACCACACTTATGGCAGAAAGTGAAGAAGAACTAAAGAACCTCTGGATGAAAATGAAAGAGTGAAAAAGTTGGCTTAAAACTGAACATTCAGAAAACTAAGATCATGGCATCTGGTCCCATCACTTCATGGCAAATAGATGGGGAGATAGTGGAAACAGTGTCAGACTATTTTTTGGGGCTCCAAAATCAATGCAGATGGTGACTGCAGCCATGAAATTAAAAGACACTCCTTGGAATGAAAGTTCTGACCAACCTAGACAGCATATTAAAAAGCAGACATTACTTTACCAACAAAGGTCCATCTAGTCAAGGCTATGATTTTTCCAGTGGTCATGTATGGATGTGACAGTTGCACTATAAAGAAAGCTGAGCACCAAAGGATTGATGCGTTTGAACTGTGGTGTTGGAGAAGACTCTTGAGAGTCCCTTGGACTGCGAGGAGATCCAACCAGTCTATCCAAAAGGAGATCAGTCCTGGATATTCATTGGAAGGACTGATGCTGAAGCTAAAACTCCAATACTTTGGCCACGTGATGTGAAGAACTGACCTATTGGAAAAGACCCTGATTCTGGGAACAATTGAAGGTGGGAGGTGAAGGGGATGACAGAGAATGAGATGGTTGGACGGCATCACCAACTCGATGGATATGAGTTTGGGTAAACTGCAGGAGTTGGTGATGGACAGGGTGCAAGGTAGATTCTTAACCCTGGGACCATTCTATGATCCTCGCTTGTAAAGAAAGCCCTGGAGAAGTGGATTCTCCTACTATACTGCCTCTCAATTCAGCTCCTAATATATCGCAAATTCCTTCCCAGAGACCAGAAAAGCGTTCTTTTCTGCCCCGCCCTCATCACCCTCCCACTGGCCCATATCCTCTTTCCTCCCTTCTACCAGTATGATGCTATACTTTATTATATAGCATTATTTGAATAGTCATCAGAACAGCTCAAAAAATTATGAGGATAATATAAGATAATCTTAGTTTACATAGCAATAGGCCCATACCAGAAGTCTCATACCAGTCTCATGATGCTAGTGACATTCTTAGCTGTAAGAGGGAGGGGAATGAAGAAGAGGAAGAATTTCTATTCACTTGTCCCCCTCATTCCTGTTTCCACCAAAACACCAAAAAAAAATAGTGCCTATTTGGTCCCCATAAATTTTGGAGTTATCTTGAATGCCTCCCCATTTAATGTCAATAGAGCAGAATAATAGTGACAAAGGAGGAGTTATTCTGAACTTTCATTGAAAAAGGCAAGTGCAGAAAGGCTGCCATGGACATTTTAGACTTTTTTTTTTTGCAGCACCATCCAACTTGTGGGATCTTAGTTCTCTGCCCAGGGATCAGACCCATGCCCCTTGCTTTGGAAGCACAGAGTCTTAACCAGTGGACTGCTAGGGAAGCCCCAGAGTTTAGATTTGATGAGTGTGCACCCACTGGAGTTAAGTCTGCAGATCTGCTGACTACGCCATAAGGTGGAGGAGTAGAGGAAGCTGAGACAGTGACAACCTCAAGACGATGCAAGTAACTTAATCTGAAATCCGTGAGAAAAAGGACAGCTTGCTGAGGTCCAAGGCCCTCCAAAAGCAAGTCATCAAGTGACAATAGGAACAACACAGACACTTCCTTTGTAACATGGAACTAGGTAGGACACCACCCCTTTCATATCAGAGAGGCTCCAGGCAGTGAATTATAGATAATCAATTAGTTGGCAGTGCCCAAGAACCTCCTGTCTGTTAAGCACAGCAGAGGGTAGAATTAGAAGTGTTGGCAGTAGAACTGTGCTTTGAGAATGATTATAGCATCTGTGTCTTGACTCCCTACTCCTGGTGACAGCTTCTCAGACCAGTGAACCCACTTGAATGTATACTACTTCTGAAAGAGATATTCATAAATTCCTGTCTCCTTTGTAAGGTGCTATAATTTTTGCAAAATGTTTGTGTAGGATGCTTCTATTGTGTATCTAATGTGTACATATATGTCTCAATATGGTATATGTCTTTATTTTGTATATGTGTGTATATCTATTACAAAATTAAATTGACTTTTTCTTTTTTAATGAATGGCTGAGCTAAAGGCTATAAAATGATCGGGCTCTAGTCAAGTCAGATTATTTACAGTAGCAATTTACCTGAAGCCTTTGGAATGACATGATGAATTGCTACGACTCATAAAACAACATGAGGCTCTTGGCAGCCTGATTCCAGCCAGAATTAACCAAGCCAGCAGTCGTTAAAAATTCAATAAAAACTTCATCTTAGTGCCATGACCAGAGTTAAAACATAGCTAAGTCACCCAGACCTTATGGGTTTAACACCACCCAATAGAGCTGTGGGCTTAGAGCTCCCAAAACTGATACTTTAAAAATAATTCATTAGACAAGTCCTGCAGACAACATGACAGGTAAGGATACAGTCCTGAGAAAGAAAAACAGGATCCTTGCCTGTTTTTCAAGTTTACAGTCACAAAGCTATGTGAGTGACAGGCTTTCTTTGGGATAGCAAGTTACTTTTCAGACTTTGCACTTCTATTGGTGTAAGGGCCAAGGAGTAGATGAAATTAACCTCACTGAATCACTGAAGCCTTTGGTGAGATTTTTGAAACACTGGCACCAAGTATTTGTTTAGGAAGTTCTTTTATCCACTAGGTGTTCCCAGGTGGCACTAATGGTAAAGAACCCACCTGCCAATGCGGGTTAGACGTAAGAGATACCGGTTCAATTCCCTGGGTCAGGAAGATCCCCTGGAGAATGGAATGGCAATCCACTCTAGTTTTCTTTCCTGAAGAATTCCATGGACAGAGGAGCCTGGCAGGTTACAGTCCATAGGGTCACAGAGTTGGACACGACTGAAGCGACTTAGCACAGCACTACCATCCTATGCAGCAGCACAGATATGGCTTGTTAAATGATCCCAATAGTAACTATCCAAGGAACTCCTTGGAATCCTCTGTTAGCTCCTTACAGGCTTCCCAGGTGGCCCAGTGGTAAAGAATTCTGTCAACGCAGGAGATGCGGATTTGATCCCTGGGTCACGAAGATCCCCTGGAAGGGGAAGGAAAGGCAACCACTCCAGTATTCTTGCCTGGGAAGTCCCTTGGACAGAGGAGCCTGGCGGGCTGCAGTCCATGGGTTCTCTAGAATCAGACACAACTTAGTGACTAAACAACAATAATTCTTCTGTTAGCTTGTGTTGTCTTTCAGCTCCTATCCAGTCACCGACAGGATGAAATTAAGGGAACTCATCCTTTTGTGAGTACTGGCCTGTCGCTTTAAGGCTGAAGGCTTGACCGTAAGTCTCCATCTAACCTGTCACTGATAAAGTTATCAAGTAACTCAGTGTCTGCTAAATGAGCTTTAAGAAAACACCTTAGAAATACAAAGGGATTGCACTGTGACTCGTAGGCCAAAGCTAACTCTACCTAAGAGGGTGGAGAAGGAAATACACTGGTTGTTTCCACCTAGATCCTGATGACATTTAGAATTCCTTTTCTGTCCTTTTGAGAATTGGTTACAATGAGCACAAAAACAGCTTGCTTGGCTTATTTACTCAATGTAGTGCTTGCACTGTACAGGATATGCCAACCCTAACCCACACCCTGCTCCCAACAACCGTGGGGTCTGTTGGGGGCGGGGGTGACCCAGGGAAGGGAAACTGACTTTGGCTGGGGAGAGGGAAACAGAGCTTCAGTTGAAGTAATTTAGCAGCAAAACCTGGAAAATGCCAAGAGCAAGAGGGCACTCTAATAATCATGCTGCAACATGGTGCCAACTGGGACCACACCCAGCAAACAAATAGGTAAAGATTATCCTACTTTGAAAATTATGTCAGGGCCTAACCTTCCAAAGGCTTCCTTCATAGCTCAGTTAGTTAAGAATCCACCTGCAATGCAGGAGAACACGGTTCCATTCCTGGATTGGGAAGATCCACTGAAGGGATAGGCTACCCACTCCATTATTCTTAGGCTTCCCTTGCGGCTCAGCTGGTAAAAAAATCCACCTGCAATGCAGGAGACCTGGGTTGGATCCCTGGGTTGGGAAGATCCCCTGGAGAAGGGAAAGGCTATCCACTCCAGTATTCTGGCCTGGAGAATTCCATGGACTATATAGTCCATGGGGTTGCAGAATCTGACACAACTGAACGAACCTTCCAAAACAAGATAAAAAGGTCGAGGATTACCTAAGACTAGAGTGATACACACTTGCCCAAAGAAAACTTATGTCTAAATCTGCTAACAGGCTGCAACTACCTCCAAACTGATAGAGGACACCATCTTTTTAAAAGGTAATTAATTACTATTACCTACAGTACCTGAAACCTGACAAAGGGAACCTGTTGGATGAATTTTGCTGGAGGTGTGTGTGCCACAGAGGATGGAGCTCCTACCCAGCTTGTTATGGAAATAAACTCAAGTAGGAAGTTGAAGAATTTCCAGGGACAAACAGCAGAGGCATACAGGTGTCTCCAGAGCCTCTGGGGGCATCATGAACAGCTCACTAGTGCAAGGAAAAGCGTTATCAAGGCGTATCTGGGGCTGGCTCGCCCTCAGAGCTAGGTCAGCCTCGGAAGGCTTTAACCAGCGTAGCAACATGGTCAATATTTGCTATTTAGATGAACCACTGGCAGCTGGGCAGAAGGTGAAATGGAGTAGGGACAGTGAGACCAGTAGCAAACAGACTAGGCTGCAATAAAATCAAGCCAGTGTTCAAAACGTGATAATGTGATGGGCCAAAGGCAAGCTCTGGAGCACAGGGAGGGGAGAGTTGGGGTTTGTACACTACTGCAAACTTTTAACTTTAGGGCTGGGATAGGCCTTAACCCAGACACCCCAGATTCCCAAAGCATAGGATGCGGCTGGTTGGCAATAAGCCTCAGGAAAGATTCTTTAATTCCAAAAACAAGTATACCTGAACTTACTTTGCCTCTTAAAAAGAAACAACAACTCCTTTTTTGGTAGTAAAGGGGAAATGAAATGGCACATAGGGACTTAAAAGAATCACAAAAGTCAGAAGAGATCTTATAAATCAACCTAACATTTATAAGAGCTGCTCTGGGCAGTTAACACAGTTTGTTTACAATGAAGTTATCTAACTCTGAACATACTATACATGGCAATTAGAAATTGTCATGGTAAGAAAAAAACCACAGCCCACTTTCTGCAACCAACACAAAACAGCCAGAAACAGTAAGGAAAATGTAAGGACAAAAGTGGGGTTTGTTTTTATTATAAAAGAAAAAAAAATAGTAACTCCTCAGGAATCTTAACAAAGGAAGGGAATAATTTCACACTCAGACACCAAGATACAAAATTACAACTGTTTGGACTCCAGACTTGTCCCATCTCCTCCAGAGCAGAGAGGGGGAGGAGACAGCTGAGGCAAACAAGCAATTCTGTAAAACAAAGACTTAGAAACCCTACAAATAGGATTAAAATCTAAAATTCTGTTTTGCTTTAAAAAAAAAAATCTTTTTTTTAATATTATCAAAAGGCCTGCTTTAGTGACATGCTAGTCCCACCGGAAAATAACCCCAATACCCCCTTGTCAGTAACATGCTCAAGTTGACCAGCCAACTCATATTTCCAAACCCCTGTGTGTACAAGTCCATGTGTGTCTTTTAAACCTGGGGCTCAGGTGATGGCTACTGCTATCATGGGCTTCCACCTGTTAACCAACCAGCATCAGCCTCCCCAGAAGTGCGAGCAGGGCAGAGAGAAGCCCTGAAGTGGTAGCAAGGGAATAATAGCCCCAAACAGCCAACTTTTCCAGCATAGCCTCCCCCATCCCCATGCCCACTCAAAAGGAGATCCTTATTTCTAACCAGACTACTTGTCTCAAATTTGGGTTCCCCGTAACCAGAATGGCTTTTTCTCCCTAAAGAGAAAACACACATTTATCTGCACACCCATATATATAATTTTTTTGTTTTTACATTTAAATAGAAAAATACTACTCTGCTTTGTGTTATAAATGGAGGACCACACAATGAGAACTTTTTCTTTTAAGGTAGGGCTATCCATCTATTTATGCGGAGCCTGTCAGGGCATTGAGCCCCAGGCAAGGGAAGCACCACACCAGATCTAGGGTGTTTTCCTACCCTTCCTTCCCCCCTATTTCTCACTTTTGATAGAAAGTTGGTTACAACCTTGTAAGTAATAGGACTTCCCACCAAGAAGGGAAATCCTAACCTAACCACAGAATCCAGCACCCCTGTCCCCCACTCAGTAACCACTCAGAAAAAGTCCTCCCCATCTCTTCACTATGACTGGGCTCTCTGTCCAGAGAGCTCTGCCTATTGGGCAAACACACCTGATTAAATGGAAGCAGTGGTTATGTTTCCCCGCCCCCCCTCCCAACTAATGCACTAGGAAGCTTCAGTGATAGGAAAAAGAAAAGGGCAGGGGTAGGTAGGTGGTTGTGCAGTGATTAAGAACCTGACCCCTTCAATCCTGACCAAAGAAAGCAAGAAATATTAACTGGGTGTGAGGAATTAAAAAAGAAAAAACAGAAAAGAACCTCGATATTCCACCCTTTGAGTTATAGCTATTATGACATTGAGAGGGGTGAGAGTGGGAGTAAGATGTAGAATTAAGAGGGGTTTTGAGGGCTGCAAGTCTAGTCCACTTAGTTCTTGTACTGGAAGGGCTCGTCGCCGGTTTCGTTCAGAAGACATGTGCGGATGAGGGCTTCCGTCACGGCGAAGGGGTCACAGTTGGCAGATGGGCGACGATCTTCGAAGTAGCCCTTCTTCTCCTGGCCAACAGTCCGGGGGATGCGGATGCTAGCACCACGGTTGGCCACGCCAGCAGAGAAGTCGTTGATGTTGGAGGTTTCGTGGAATCCAGTTAGGCGCCGGGCATTGTCCAGGCCCCCTTTGGGATCGTAGGCTCGGATATGGTACTGGTGCCGCTTGCTTAGTTTCTCAATGGCCTCCTCAATGTACCTGGAAGAAACAAACAAGATGAGGGTCCAACCTGCCATCAAGAAACCCGCCCTTCAAGGAGCAGGTGTGGATCCAAGAATGGAGTGACTCATCTAACAAAGACTGTTTTCTAGGCTCCAATTCACCAAAACATGGCCCCGGGAAAAGAAATTCTCCACAAAGGCAGCACCCTGCCTTGTAACCTATGTCTCTTAGTGCTGGGCAGGCAGTAGATGTCCCAATGAAACTCTCTCCCCGCCACAGGCATTAAGCTCATTCAGAAGCTTGTATTGTTACTAATTTAATTCTTACTAAAGATTTTCAAATGCATTCATCTGTGTCAACTTTCCCCATCACCATCCTTGAAACCTACTCTTGAAGAGTATTCTGGGGGTACTTTCCAAATAGGAACAAAATGACAGGATCAGAAGACAGTTTTTGAAGCTAAAGGCCCCAGCTGGGAAGGCAGCTGGATGTACTCATCCCCAGTACATCAAACCCCTGGCAGGTATTCTTGCAGAGAGAGTGAAACAGCCCCAGCAGGAGGCGGCACTCACTTCAGACCATTCTCCTCTCGCATGGCCTTGGTGCTAAAGTTGGTGTGGCAGCCGGCACCATTCCAGTTCCCAGGAATGGGCTTAGGATCAAAGGTGGCGATCACTCCGAAGTCTTCACACACACGATGCAAGATGAAACGGGCCACCCAGAGATGATCGCCCATGTCAATTCCTTCACAGGGTCCTATCTGGAATTCCCACTACAGAGAACGAGAAGATGGGTCTTTAAAGCAAAACCAGCTGCTCACCCCAAGCCAGAAGCTGATACTTGTTCCCTGCTCACCTCTACTCCAAGCCACCTTGAGGGCTTTGGGTTAAGTGGGCACCACAATAGCCCTTCCTAGCAAAAGCCCCCACATGCCTCTAGGTGGGGCAGGTGGTGGGCTAGAGACCTTTACCTGTGCAGGCATGACCTCGGCGTTCGTGCCCCCGATCTTGATGCCAGCGTACAAGCAGGCCCGGTAGTGAGCTTCCACAATATCCCTGCCGTAGGCCTTGTCCGCTCCCACACCACAGTAGTAGGGACCTGGAGAGGCATCAAGACGGAAGATCAGGAGGCAGATGTCATCTGCCTATCTAAGTGAGATGCATGGCCCAAAGTCAGAAGTCAGAAAGTTCTCACACCTTCTGGAATCACCGTCCCTGCCTTTACCAACAGGCAGATAAGTGGTGTGCAGTGGACTCCTCTGGGTTGACCCCGAGTAGAGCCCACGCTTTCCCTGCAATGTTAACATCTCAACATCCATTCTTTGGATTTAGGTAACACAAGGGCTAACTCTCTACAGTATTATTTCAGCTAGTCTCGGGGATATCCCCCTAGCTTTTTGGTCTACAAGGATTCACTCCCATCTCCAGAGACTTCCCTTGGCAACTAAGCACTTGGGGAGAAGCAAGAGTCACCTCTCACCGAGGAGACTTACCTTGGGGCCCAGGAAAGCCGTTGGAAGGCCAACCAAAGGGGTGCCCATCAGTGCCCATGAGGGTATATTCCTGCTCCATTCCAAACCAGGGGTGCTGGTTGCTCACCATGTCCATTATCCGTTTACAGGTGTGCCTTAAATTGGTCTCTAGGAGAAAGAAAGAGTGGACACGCTATTAGAGAGATATGGACAAATGCACTGAATCCCCGTGTTGATGGGAAGTGGTCCTCAGATTCCAGGTACCTGAGATGTTATTTACTGAACTGACCCAGGGTCAACCTTTTTGTGCCCTGGTCAGTGTGAGAGGGGATGATAAGAGAAGTTACGATTATGTATCTGTAGGGAGACTCTCAAAAGGCTTTATTTATAACTAAACTGGGTCACAACAAAATCACATGGGAGAGGACCCAGAGAACACAGCAAGGGTTCACCTTATCTGTAAGCTGGCCCCCTCCCAAGTACCAAATGTCAGGCACTTGAACCCTCTATTCACAGAAGAACTGCTTCTAGCTGTCAGACCTATTCCTGGTTTCTCAAGCATTTACAGCCAAATCTACAATTTTTATTGAGAGAATCATTTGTCTAGTCTATCAACAGCCTTACATTCCCAGTGAGAAGATACAAAGTGCTAAGTTCTATAGTACTGGCTCATGCCAAAAAAACCCAACCAACCAAAAAAAAAAAGGTGACAAGCTCAACCAGGAAAAATTTCTATGCCAGAAGAGATCTTATAGATTATTATTGGCTGTTTCACTATGTCCCAGGAACCATTTTCAGACCTTTATGATATGCAAATGATACCATTCTAATAGCAGAAAGCAAAGAGGAACTAAAGAGCTTCTTGATGAGGGTGAAAGAGGAGAGTGGGAAAAGTAGGCTTAAAACTCAACATTAAAAAAATTCAGATCATGGCATTTGGTCCCATCACTTCATGGCAAATAGAAGGGGAAAAAGTAGAAACAGTGACAGACTTTATTTTCTTGGGCTCCAAAATCACTGTGGATGATGACTGCAGCCATGAAAATTAAAAGATGCTTGCTCCTTGGAAGAAAGCTATGACAAACCTAGACAGCGTATTAGAAAGCAGAGATACCACTTTTCTGACAAGTCTGTCTGGTCAAAGCTATGGTTTTTCCAGTAGTCATGTACAGATGTGGGAGTTGGACCATTAAGAAGTCTGAATGCCAAAGAATCAATGCTTTCAAATTGTGGTGCTGGAGAACTCTTGAAAGTCCCTCGAACTGCAAGATCAAGCTAGTCAATCCTAAAGGAAATCAACCCTGAATGTCACTGGAAGGACTGAAGCTGAAGCTCCAATACTTTGGCCACCTGATGTTAAGGAGCTGACTCATTGGAAAAGACCTTGATGCTGGAAAAGATTGAGGGCAGGAGAAGGGGATGACAGAGGATGAAATGGTTGGATGGCATCACTGACTCAATGGACATGAGTTTGACCAAACTCCAGGAAGACAGTGAAGGACAGGGAAGCCTGGTGTGCTGCAGTCCACAGGGTCGCAAAGTCAGACATGACTTAGCGACTAAACAATGTTATATCTAAGAAAACCCACAGGTGCATCTTCCTAACAACCCTGAGATGGGTATTATAAGTATCCCTTTTTACAAGTGAGAAAATGAGGCTCAGAGATAGCAGCAGAATCAGGAAATCCTGCCTGTCTTGACTTCAGAACTCAGGTCTCACACCATAATTTAATGCCTCCTAAAACAAAGACTTTTGGAGGGGCTTCCCTTGTTGCTCAAATAGTAAAGAATCCACCTGCAATGCGGGAGACCTGGGTTCCATCCCTGGGTTGGGAAGATCACCTGGAGAAGGGAAAGGCTACCCAATCCAGTATTCTGGCCTAAAGAATTCCTTGGATAGTACATGGGGTTGCAAAGAGTTGGACACAATTGAGCAACTTTCACTTTTCACTTCAAAACAAAGACAAGTAAGGCTCAGAGTCACTAAGTGACTTGCCAAAAAGTCTCACTAGCCAAGTATAGCAAGACTTCATGGAAGTGAGACTCCAGTGGAGTTTAAAAAAGTGAATGACAGAAAACTGGGACAAACAGGTCTGCCAGGAAAAAAATCAAAGGTGCAATTACAGCAAACCTCACGGCAAGCATATGTTATCAGTGAACCAAGATGCTCTTGGTTTAGTCAGTAGACAAAGAAGACAAGCTCTCTGGAACAAAAAGGCAACCAGTATTTGACATACAAGTCTTCTCAATTATTTGCACATAATTCAGTCTTCTATAAATGATTTTATGAGCTGGATTTTATTAGTTGCTCCATTTTTTAAAATTTATTTTTTATTTGGTGGATATTTGCTTTACAATGTTGTGTTGGTTTCTGCTGTACGTGAATCAGCCGTGTGCTGTGCTTAATCGCCAGTCATGTCTGACTCTGTGATCCCACAGACTATAGCCTGCCAGGCTCCTCTGTCCATAGGGATTCTCCAGGCAAGAATACTGGAGTGGGTTGCCATTTCCTTCTCCAGGGGATCTTCCTGACCCAGGGATCAAACCCAGGATCAGCTGTAAGTATACACCCAGCACCCTCAGTCTATTCTCCCCATATTAAAATGGGGGAAGTGACAAGTATAGGGGACAAAATAACTTGCCCAAGTTCTTACCAAGTAAGTGGCAGATCTAGAACTCAAATCCAGCATTCTAACTTTAGAATCCAAGTTCTTAAAATCTATAGGCAGGAGGACTGTGAGTGACATGGGGCACTCCTCCAGTCTACTAAACTCTACTAAACAGATTTAGTAGAATCCAGTGTGGTTTTCTGCAGCCAGCAATGGGAGGATAGACCATACAACCTCTATCAACAAGGAAGTTCAGGATGGGGAGATGCATGTCCAATCCTTCAGACTTCTAAGAGTTAGTTAGAAGTTTCTAACAGTTAGTTCTGGGATAAGCTTGTCTTCCCAATACTGATTTTGGAATATCCTCTCCCCCCAACTTTACAATTCACGGATTAGGATTAAGTCTATCCTATACACACCTGCAGGCTTTCGGTTGTACTTGAAGACTTCACAGAACACCAGCTTGTTGGGGTCCTTGCGGAAAGGGTCCCGAAACATGGCAGCAGGGACAAGATACATGTCACTGTTGGACCCTTCAGACTGAAAAGTGCTGGAGCCATCAAAATTCCACTCAGGCAACTCTGTGATAAAAAGAGACGGAGAAATTAAAGTTACAAGCACAAGAACTTTTCAGGGAGGAGTACAGCATCTCATTTACCTTTTTATCTGCAACACTGTCTTGCCCAGAAAGCCAGTGATGGTTGACTGCTGCTAATTAACAGGCAAACTGTGATGTTTGCAGGTTGCCCTACAGTCCTTTTTGAGTTCCAAGTAAGACCATTGCATCACTTTCTTAAAAGAAGTACCAATCACAGAAACAACCTAAGAATAATGTTTCCTCTGTAAATAAGTCTACTGGACACCCAGGAGACAAAGTGGACATTTCTAGTCAGTCAGTCATCATTTAAAGTATTGAAATACAGGAGAAATAAAGACCTCTGATAGGCCATCTGTGTTGCTTATTTCTTTCACTCCCCACCCCCACCCCACACTGTGTAATGGACAGTCCCAGTTCATGCAGTGTCCTTATTTTAACAGATAAACAGACACTAGCAGGATGACTTATTCAAGGGTGCTCCCACATAACTTATCCACACTATGTTTTAAAGGCGAGTTCCTTCATCTCTCTCCAGTTGACTGAGTTCTCTGAAGGCAGAGCCCAGACTCTCATCTCATATTTCAAGGGCCTGTGCAATACCTGCCACATAGCAGGTACATAGTATATGTTTTGTATTACAGCCATTCATTCACTCAAATGTGAGCATTATCAGAAAAGCAAGCTATTCCTAAATCAGGTAAAAGATGATGGACCTCAGTCCCTTCCAGAAGGAGGACAGCTATGGTTTGTTCTAGACCAAAGAATAAAAAAAGACAAAGTCGTCCCAATTCATATAATAGCTTCTGTAGGATAAGCAATCAGCCAGTTTAAGAATTCTAAAAGTGCATCAACTAAAAACAAATGATGGCTAGCTCTAATTAGAGACCACTTTTAGGGTGTTTGCTTTACATCTAGAACCTAAGTGACATTCAAAAGGGTTTGTATAGCCGACTGAATAGTCAGGTTAGAGCTATGGTTTTCAGACTGGGTTCCTGGGGGTACCTTAGGTCAGACTGAGATGGGATGCCCAAGTCAACAAAGTTCCCAATCCCACTCCCCTCAGACTTCATCTTTTTTCTTTCGATATGCAAGACTCAATTTAAATGAAGGGGTCCATTGTTAATGCTTGGAGGCAGTGTAGGAGCTTAATGTTGACTGAATATAGTCTGTAAAGTCCTGCCTTCGAAAAGGTTTACATCAGAATAAAGAGGCCAGACCTAGTGGCTTGGTCTCAGGCTGCCACCCACCCCCACACTACTCCCATCCAACATGTACCCCCAGTTCCACCCAGCCTCTCACCTTCTACACACTTGGGTTCAGAATCCAAGGTTCGGGTCTTGCAGCGCAGTCCTTCTCCAGTACCGTCGATCCAGATGTACATAGCTTGGACTTTCTCACCTTGAGGTAGGGCCATATACACCTGCTTGATGCCTTTGTTCAAGTGGGAGCTCGCCGAGGTGGCCATGGTGGAAGGTGTTCTGAAGAGAGAAAAAATAAAGTAAGAACACCAACTCCAAACAGATCCTCTGCAGTAATGACGCAATAAGGACAATTAAATCAAGAAGTCACAGTGGGAGTGGTGGCTCCTCCCTTTGGAAGTCACACACTCAAAAGTACAGGACATTTATTTAACTTGCTTTCAGGGAGATTAAAGTTTTATACTGAACAAAAGTCTACTTATTAGCTTCCTCAAGCCAGAATCTAAACTTCTGAGCACTAAGTTCTATTTTTGCAGTTTGTAAGAGGTAGAGGAATTGTTTCATTTTTCATACTAAGATACTGGGGGGCGGGCGGTGAACCCAAAACAATATGAAAGCTCACAAGCAATCTGCAGAACAGACATCTGTCTCCAAGTAAAAATGCGGCCACAGAAAGGCTTGGCTGCTATGATCTCTTGGTTAAGTTTTCCCTTTTCCTTACACCCCAGAGGATGCCTCAATAAAAAGTTCTTTTGAAGATTCCTCCACCCTTCCAAATAAACAACCCACCCCACTCCCGTTTAGCTGGAAGGATGAAACCGGGAAAGGGGGGGGGGGGGGGGCTAGCTAGAAGATTTAAGAGCTGGTGGCTTCCTAACAACGACTAATGTGTACTTTGGGACATTTGATCCAACCTGGATTTTAAGACACACACTGGCACGACTTCCATCAGTTTGAGGCAAAGTTCTCATTTCAGAGAGTAGACTTAAGTTTGAGAATGACCAGATTCCACCAGAGAACTTTAATTAAGAAATTCCAACTTCTAAATCAAAAAGATCTGGGGTTTCAAAAGCTGAGGCATGTTAAAATCTGCGAGCCACCACCGCAAAACCTCTCAAAGAAGAGACACTGAAGCCACAAAACCAAACCCCAACACAAAGAGGAAACCTTCTCCCTCCTCCCTCCCCCGTTGATCGCCCAGGGTGGCGGCAGAGGGAACATATTGTTCTCCTCCAGTGACTTGGGCAACTGTCTGAAGTACAGTGGCAAAGTTTCTATGGGCAACTGTCCATGTTTGCCCAGCTGAAAACAACTGCTTCTCCTTGCAACAGCCTCACCCTTCCCCTCCGGGAAGAGAAGCTGTCTGTCAAGTTGTGTTAGCAGACAACCTTTGCCGACTCCCTCTAGACTTGGTCAGTCAAATCCCACTCCTCATGCCCATGGCCCATCCTGCCTTTAAACGCCAGTAGGGGCAATCCCAGACCCTTTCAGCTCCCAGCTATAACCCCGTCTCTGGCTTTCCTCTCCCACCGGTTACCACCTCCAATTTCAAGTCACACTTTCTCCCTTAAGCCTCGGGGCCTGCTCTTTTCGGTGATGCCAGCTCGGTTCCGTGACAGGTTGGATGCCAACAGCAGCCTGCTCTATCGACTAGTGTCGAGATGCCGAGATTTTACGTGGTGGGGGGGATGGGAGGGCTGGGATTCTGTGGTTCTTAGCGGTTTCTTGCAGCTGCGGTGGGAGCAGGGTCCTGGATCCCTGCTCCTCACTCACCCCAGCCACGTAAAATCAAAGGTATCGATGATGCCCTCCTTGGCCCTTCTCCTTTTGGAGTGGCGTTCGCGCCTCTCGTGGGTCTCCGGTTCTCGCTGGTCCACGCACCGGAGCTTTCTGGGCGAGGGAGACGGAGAGGGAGAGGGAATCGGAATGCGGTCGGAATCGCACCGGGTGGAGCAGGAATACGATGGCTCTTGAGTCGTCTTGATTTTGACTCGCGGTTTCTCTCCGGCGTTCACCGAGTAGGCGACGAAGCCGAAGCAGTTGGAGGGGGACCCCGAGGACCGAGATTCCAGGTCGTCTTCATCTTCGTTCGCGTTCTTCTTCCCGGATTTGCGGCCGGGGGAGCATCCCCGCTTCCCGCCCCCAGGGTAGTTGGGAAAATCCACTTTGAGAGCAGCCCTTTTCCACTGAAACGTCCCGAAAGTCGGCGCCCCACCCCTTGGGCCCCCGTCTGGATCTCAGGGCGTCGCCGAGGGGGCCATACCCCTCCAAGGCCGGGGCGGGGAGGGGGGCAGTCCGCCGGAGGGCAGCGCGCCGCTGCTGCCCCTCTCCGGCCTGCTAGGCCTCTCCACCCGCCTCGCTCGCCGGCCACGCCGCGTTCCCGGGCTCCCCATTGTTCAGTCACAGGGGTAGACCCCGCGGCGGGAGCGGACCGCACCACCGACTCTCCCGGCGCCGGGCGTCGGCGCAGGCGGCTAACCGCGCCCCGGCGCCCGCTGCCGCGGAGAAAGAGGGCGAAGCTCCCGCAGGGGGACCGCTCCATCCACTACGCACGCCACACGGCCGAGCTGGGGGCGCCGGGCCCGGGCAGCGAGCGGCTCCTCGGCTCGTCCTGCCCAGCGACCTCCAGGGGCGGCGCTTCGGGCCGCCAGCAGCTGAAGGAAGATCAAAACAACTCCCCGCCCTCCGCGAAGCCTGGTGCCCCACCATCGCCGACCCAGACCCGCCGGGAGCCGCGGGTGGCGAAAGCAAGCGGGATGGGAGGGCACCCCCACCCCCCCACCTCCTTCCAGGCCGGGGCGCAGAGCAGGGCCAGGAGGTGGGAAGGGGCCGAGACGACCGGTCAGGGCGCGGCGGCTCGGGAGGCGGCGGGGCCGGTGCGGCACACTTCCGAGCACCCCCCTATCCCCGCCCTCCTCCCCGGGCCGGCCAGGCGCTTACCCGGGCGCCGAGCAAAGCGGCAGGGCGAGCAGGCGGCGAGAGCGAGGTGAGGAAGAGAGGCGAGGAGGACGGGGAGGGGCTGCTCACACAGCCTGCTCTTCTCCCATTCTCGGCTCTGCAGGGCGGCCCGCCGCCCGGCAGGCTTTATCGGCGGCCGGGGCCGCCCCCGACGCCCTGATTGGTTCCCAGAGGCCCGGAGCCCGGGCAGATCAGCTGATGCACCGTCCCGGCACCGCGGCCATTGGGCGAGCCGCCGAGCGGGCGCCACCGGGTGGGGGCGAGCGGACCCGGGAAAGAAAGAAAGGGAAAGGGCGGTGGGGGAGGGGCCGTGGGGGAGGGGCGCGAGGCAGGGGCGCGAGGCAGGGCGGGCCGGCTGCGGGCGGAGGGCCCGGGGCCTGCCGGGAAGGACCCCGCCGCCGCGCGCCCCCGCCCGCCTGGCCCCGGGCGGTCCCCGCGTGCTCTCCCCGCCCCGGCGCCCCCAGGTCAGATATTCTGAGGGAGGGTTCTTTTCCCAGGTCCCACTACGCGGCCCTGAGGAAATTCCAACCCACAGGCACCAGCTTTTGCCTTTCGTTGTTAGAGAACCCCCAGCTCCCTTGCCCGCCCCTCAGGTCCTGCTTGTGAGGGAGTTCGGGGCGTGGGGGCCGCAGTAGACCCCGGGCTCCCTGGTGCCAGGGCCGGCCTCGGAGGGGGAGGCGCAGACGGGGGGCTGCCGGAGGTAGGCCGGACAGAGACCCCTGGCCGGCCCCCTCGGCGGGTTTGGGGATGTGACCTGAAGTCTCCCATCTCCCGTTCGTAGTGAACGCGCTGTGTTTTGTCTCCTTGTGTAGAGAGGATCCCGGCGGGCGGAGACAGAGTCGGCCTCTGCCACACCTGAGGCAACTCTGCAGCCTCTCTGGACCCAAGTTCTCTCATCTGCAAATCAAATAAAGCGGTTCAAGAGAGGACCTTTAGAGTCGCGCAACAGATTTGAAATCCTCTGTGCGAACCGTTTCCCAGGGGCACCTGACCGGGGATTGAGGTCTTGGCATCTCCCCCTTTGAAACCTAGGGTACGTCAAAAATTTAAGTTCTGTCTGGTGTTGCTTTTCATGTAATTTATTGCATGTCCTTGAAATCTGTACCCCTTCCTCTTCTCTCCTCAGAGCCTTAGAAAATGTGTGTGTGAACAAAGTCTTGAAAGGGATGTTTGTCAACAGATACACAGTTTTATATATATGTATACAACACACATGAATATAATGTCTTCATTGCTACCAGTGATAAGATTTAATCATACTGTTTTTATTGTCTGAATCCTCCCGCTGGTGTCTAGCCTTTATCGCACCTTTCAAGAGCCCCAGTATATGATATTTTCTGTTTGAAAACTAAGATTTCATGTTTCCAGGACCTTTGGAAGAGGAGGGGAAAAAGTTTGCTCTTCTGGTTATTTTTTGTACCACAAATATGGAAAAGAAATGTTGCTTGTGACCACACACATAACTTGGCTTCTTTGGTCAACATCCCTCCCCTCTGAGAGTGTGGCTAACAGTGCAGTGCTTTAAGATGACAGACTCGAGATTCATCTCAAACAGAGGCTTTTGGTATGTTTCAGACAAGTGACATTCTGGACCAGGCAAGTCTCCTTGCAAGTGTAAGAGATTCTGTGCTTATACTTGCACTTAAACTTGTGATCCTTCAAATGATGGTGAAAAGCTGGGCTTCAGGTCAGGCAATGTAGGTTCAAATCTGGTCTTGACTTCTTTCCAGCTTTGTATTTAGGTGGATGCTTAGCCCTGAAGCCTCAGTTTCCTTGCCTACAAATTAGGCATAACAACTGCCTTGTATATTGTAAGCATTAATTATGATGGCACACACATACAGCAAATGCTAGAAAACAATAATTGTAATTATTATAGGCCAAGATAATCTGAAGGGATTAGATTATTTCTTTCCCTGCCATAACCCATGAAGTACAACTTTCTAACTCTGGGTAATATGCCACTGTTAGTTTTATGAGGGTGGGTTTAGATCTGATAACAAAGTGAGCTGTCTTCATTCCATTTATTTCTGTGAAATCTTGAGTTTAAATGGTTGAGGAGGGGGTGATGGGAGGGGAAAGGCCATGTTCTTGTTTTAAGAAAACGTTAATTTTCACTTGCCAGACTGCCAGAAGTGAGCTAGAGCCTTCTACTGTACTGGTCACCGCCAGCACCCGAGGTAGGGATGGCACACGGAATAGAAAATAGAAAAATTAAGAGGCAAGCACAGTTCTTAAAGCTTCTAGTGTGAGTCAGCTTGCTGCCCTGGCTGATGTCTTAACCTTCCTTATTCATCTTGTGTCCCCCAGTATTGTCCAGGGGGGTCAATAACTGGTCAATAACTGATGTTTGTTGACCACACAGAACTGACAGCGGCACCATCAAGAGAACATGTGCTTTGAGCTGCTTTTCCAAGAGTGGAAATGGATTTGCTTTGATCCATTCATGTGACCGGGTGCGTACTTTGTGAGGGTTAGCAAGGTAATACATGACCACTGAGTTTTTCAGGCAGAACAAGAGGCCTTGTGCTCCTTAGTCAGCCCCCACTTACTTAACCAAACTGAATTAGGGCCCAAATGAGTTCAAGGACTATTCAGGGAAGCTTAAAAGAGTATGAAGGAAGAAAAAGCAGAAGAAAGTGCTTAAACTAACTGGTTTGCCCCCAGAAACCCAGACTGGACTTTTAGAGAAGTTAGAAGGAGAAAGGCCTGTTTCATCTAGTTTGACTTCACTGTGTCTGCTGCCCTTTGTTCTCTTTCTCCTTCTTCCCTAAATCGCCACCCACCCCCAGGTCTCCTCCCGCTCCCTAAAAAGCATTAGAGCACTTGAACCCATGAACTCTTTCTGTCTCCTGGTTCAGCCAGTATCAAAGCAGACAGGGGATTCTGTTTCATGGGCTTTGAAGTCAGGCTTTTAGAGTAGCTGGGTCCAAGGGGTGGGAGGAGTGGGAGAGAAACATCACAGGTCAAAATTTGGTTCCAAATCTGCGGAAATGGCTGCGTACTGAAAAAAAGGACTTCTTCAGTGTTCTGCTGCTTGAAATAAAGACCTTGTTTTGGGTGGACATTACCTGTGAGTCCTCTCAATTTCTTTCTCTTTTAAAGGACCCAGTCTCACTTTGCAGATCGTAAACCCTTAATCTAGTGACCTGAGTGTGCCTTCCTAGGGCCTATGTGGTTGGTTGCCTTCCACTCATTAGAGACAAGATTTGGGGTAAGGCTCAAACATACTCAAACCTTCAAGCAGAACATGTAGTTTGGGAAATGGAGTTTTTCCAACATTTGGATGATTTCAGTAGGCAGCGAACAAAACCCTTAACCCATGCTAAAAAGACAGCTGAGACTCAGGCTTGAGGAACACCCTGGAAACCCAACCCAGCATTATAAATTTTTTCTCTTTTTAATAAACAAACACCAGTTCTTTCCAAAAGAATAGACCATTGTAAAATCTAAAAGCAAAACAAAAATAAAACAAAAGGAAAAGAAACAGCCTTGGAAGCTGATGTCATTACTCTTAAAGCAAATTTGGGGGAGAAGCTGCAATTAACCGAGCTTTCAGACTTGAAGCTATATAAGTAAAGAAGGAAAAACCAGGTTTCACCTCAATTCAGTATTATCTAATACTGAACCCAGAGGAACTGTTGTTTATATCCTTTCTGATTGTTGTATACTCTTAAGCTCAGGTTAGGAAATGGCAAGTTCAAGTCTCAGCTATTTTTGTTTAGTCTGAATTGAGTTTTGTTGAAGGCCCCTTGAAATCATTCAAATGTAGAGAACACTTAGTTTCACAGCCTACACCTTATGACTGAAGGTTTAGGTCTTGAGCCTTACCCCAAATCTACCTCTAAAAGGAAACTGCTTGGAGAATTGGGAGGAAGTAAGTTCATCTTAGCTAATGACATGGTAAAATAAGTCCTACCGAGAAAATTACAGCCATGCCATTCTAGAATTAATCTTTACATCATTCTAGCTTAACGGTGAGAAAGCTGAGGGCTTGCTCATTTGCAACCTCTTGCTTGAATCACCTTAGTGCAGTATTTCACAGCCTTACATGCTTCCAAGGTATAGCTCCCTTGAGAGTCTTTTTCTGTTTCCCTTCCTTCAGCCTTCTCAGGCTGGGGATGATGCATTCCTGGGCACCACCTCTAAATTCTGAAATCCCTACTGTACCCACAGTGCAGGAACCAACCAGTTTACCTCTGAGTCCTTCATTGTGGCTTCCCCCGTGCTGCCTCACATAGTAGATATTCAGTATATTCCGGGGCAGGGGAGTTACTGTATAACAGGTTCTTTTTAAAAGGAATCTTTGGAGATCATTTTGTGTGTTTAATAACCTGTTTCATGGTTTTGTGAATCTGGGATTTTCATAGAAGAGTGTTGTTCCTGTTCTCAATGTATTGAGATTTATATGGATTTATCTTTGTTCTCTAGATTAATTGGAACATTATTGAAGCTTATTTAAAAGTTTAGGAAATTTAGCATTATGGTCAAAAACAACTTGGATCAGAGGATGTCCTTTAGTTGGTGCTCTTCTCGAAGATGTCCTCAGCTGGGTCCACAGCCCTTCCTCCCTCACCCCCATCCCATTAGTTGATTTGAATCCCTGTTTATTTCACAATTGCATGCCAAATTTTAACAGGAAACAAACAGCCCTTGGGTATGTTTTCTGGATACTTGGTTCTGTATTTTTCCTGACCTCCTTTCCCCTCCCCCCACTTCTTTTGAACCGGTACTTGGGAGACTTGTTTACTGGGTTGGAGAATGAGATGCTTGGCTGGGGTTGATGCGGATATAGTGCCCTCTGGTGGAATTTTGTGAGAATTGCAAATTTCTCCGTATAACCTTAGAGGTGTTTAGGAAGTCTTAGCGGGCCTTCAAGGCTTCTCTATTACATCTCAAATACTATATGATAAATTAATAACATTCAAGTTTATTATCTACACTGGATATTTAAAAGATAATATGTTGGGGGTATTAATTGATTACTTGGTTTGTTTATCATTATAAAATTTGACCTCAAGTGACTAGAAACAGGCCGCCGGCAGCATCTGTGCTTTTTCATTATCTCCCATCAGTGTGTATGAGAGGTAAAGAGAAAAGGAGTTCCCCCACAAAAGGTAATTGAAAAGAATCTAGGAGTCAAGAGTTAAGCAGAAATAGCAAGGATCAGAAAATTTGGTCACAAACAGTTCTTACTCTCAGCCCTCACTCGGATCTGAGCCCAGACATTTAAGGCCTAGCTAGAGGTTGAAAGCCTGCCAGACTTTCACTCCCAGGGGAGACTTTGGGGGTGGTCATGGACAGAAAGTGACAGACGCACTCTTTGGGGGGTCTATAGAGTATTTGTACTATGCCTTTTGCTCCAGCTGGGCTTTCTGGCTGACTTTCTTCCTTTATTTCCTTTCTTTTAACAGTTTATTTATCTGACTGTGAAGGGTCTTAGTTGCAGCAAGCGGGATCTTCATTGCCTCATGCAGATCTTTCATTGCTGGCACCGCAGGCTCTTTAGTTGCGGCATACGCGCTCCCTAGTTGTGGCACACAGGCTGCGGAGCACACGGGCTTCAGTAGTTGCAGCATGCAGGCTTAGTTGCTCCAAGGCATGTGGGATCTTAGTTCCTCAAACAGGGATCAAACCTGCGTCCCCTGCATTGCAAGGCGTATTGTTTAACACTGGGCCACCAGGCAGGTCCCTCAACAATTTCATTTTGAGGGTCACTCCCTTTTCCATTGCCATCGGCACAGTCACCGTGGCCCAGAGGACATAGTCACTGGCTTCAGTCAGACACACCTGCACTTGAATTCCTGTTTTGCCTTGTACCAATTAAAGGTTTGGACAAGTCAACCTGCTGAGTCTCAGCTTTCTAGAGGTTCCTTATAGAAACACATGTGAGGATTAAAAAAATAATAACAGAGTAAACATTTCAGAAACAGCTTAGTGGATTTCCTTATCCCAAGAATGAGGAAGAAAGTGGGCCCATTGCTAAGGAGGTGACTCAGGCTTTAGGACTGTTGGTGTCTTCCAGAGGTTCCCAGAACCTTGGGTTTGTCCAGCAACACGTTTTGAAGGAACAGGAATGCGGAAATTCTGGAAGCAAAAAAGCCTTTATTAAGCATCACCTATGGTACATATTTGGTGCATACATAGGAAGTTATGTAACTTGGCTATGACAAAGTCCTTACCTCTTAGGAGACTACACTCAAGGTGGTGAGGAAGAACCTGCTCAGGGAAAATGTTTGCAGAAACAGAACAAAGCAAAGTGTCAGCTGTGTAAGCAAATTAACAAGGCAGGTGTAGCATAAGTGCTTAGGAGTTCCAGAACAAGGGAGTCAGTAGGAATGACTTGGAGAAGGCCTCCTTGGAGGTGCTCAGTGGGATTGGGATGAAGGTGGCTTTTATGCTGGGTACCAAAGAACATGGCAAAGATGTGATTGTGGGATGGCTTTCTGTGAGATGCAAGACAGTGAAATTTGCCACAACCCAAGGGGGACAGGATCTAGTAAATTATATGCACCGTGGTAGTGATGGTGACTGGTATATGAGTACTAAAGGAGGAAGTTGGAGAGAGATTGAACATTTGAATTCTATAAAAGTTTTAAGCCTGCAAATTTGAAATGTCACCATAGCAAAACATTAATAAAGTTTTACTTTATTTATTTGAATTTGAAATGAAGCCAGTCATTAGAAAGTTGGGGTGGGGGGTGGCGGAGAGAAGAGTTGGCAAAGTGTCATTTCAACCAATATAGATTATAAATTCTATGTATCTTTCTTCCATATGGTGGTGCCACTTTGCTAAGTAAGCGGACGTACCCACTATTCTTTGTCAGGATGAGATGAATGATTCTAGTTTTGAGTTGTGAGAAATCAATATTCCATCAGGTAAAAGGCAGACAGTCACTTGTGCCTGGAGAAGCATCTGGTGGTGAATAACAGACTCTCCTCTCACCCCTTCATAGCCCCCCCTTCTATTGCATTCTCTCCCCCTATGACTCTCCTTGCGCACTTCCTCTTCCTCCCATCTCCCAACCCCATCAATCCTTTCAGCATCCCCTTCTCGTCTCCCCAATGTTTAGATGTTCAGAGACAGGAGGTGCACTGGCAGGTGGAGACCAGTGGCTCTCCTTTAGGGCCACTATGTCTTCACCAGGGACCAAAGAGGGTACACTGCAAGTCTGGGAGAACCCACAAGGGGGTAGATGGGGTAAACAGTGAGCCAGGCATTCCAAGCCCTGTCTCAGGGTGAATTCTTTGAAAGGAGAGCCTGGTCATCTTTCTCTGACTGCTCCACTTCCTGTAGCAATTGGTAGAGGGGTCTCTTGGAGTATATGTAACATGGAGCTTCTCTGGACCCCATCAGCTTCCAGCTATGATGGTAGCAACGATGCCAAAAGGAAGACACTCCATAGATTCCCAGCAGGCACAAAGCATTGATCATCACATGCCAGCAGAAGAAGGTGGTAACAAACATGATGTCACTAATGTCATCATCCTCCCACGGGTAGCCAGAGACTGGTTTGTACAGAATGAAGCCCGCCTGTACCAGCCAGGAACCCATCATCTGAAATAGAAAGGTCTCAATCACAGCGAGTTGAAACATATCGGGAGCCCACAGCTCGGCGGTGAACACCAGCATCAGCAGCAACACCACCAAGATGAGCAGAGAGTGAACCTGCAGCTCCACCCCCGCAGAGTCCTGGACATGCGACGCCAACAGCAGCAGGAGCACGTAAAAGGTCAGCACCAAGATGCCTTTCTCTAGGGGCACACAGCGCTGAGGCAGCAAATTTTTGCTCATGATGTCTATACAGCCATTGAGGGTAAGGAGGATGAACATGGTGAGGTGCTGCCACTGTTTGGCGTACGTGAATCTCGGTGGCAGGTCCCTGTTCATCAGTGTCAACCCTCTCTCAACGCAGCTGATCTCATACGCCATCAAGCCAGAGCCAGCCAGCATCTTCAGCAAACCTCCGTGGGACATTTTCCACAGCCTGGCCCATCTCCCTTTATTCTTGGGAGGCAAAGAAGGATCTGGGAAAGAGTTGCTGAATATCACAGCTTTGGAGACCACTACTGCTCGATACAGTCCATATGCAAGTAGGAACAACCCTGGATACACGTGACCGATAAAGGTTCCCATTGAATCACAAATCGATCTAATGAAGGCGAGAAGAGTAAAACCCAGGCACGTCCTTCTAGGGCCACCTCAAGGTCTGGACTTTGGATAGAGTTGCCTTCCACCAACTTTTATCATTTTGCCCCACCCACCGCTCCCCCACAGAGAGGAAATGCTTCTTGAAACAAGCCTACGACTTTAGTGGCATAAAGCCTCATTGTTCCATTCCATTCTGGAACACTGGGAACTAACTGGCTTCTGCCAAAGAAGAAAGCTGGTGAACGTGCCTTTAGAGGCCCCCTCTAGGGCCCTTGGGGTGCTTCTGGTCACACTTGTCCCTTTCTCCCATGGCTTCCTCCCCCTAGGACTGCCTACCCAGTACTCAGAGGAGAGAGGAGGATGGAGTGGGACTAGGGGTTGCCATGGTCTCATGAGGAAGCCTGAGCACCCACAAATCCTTAGGTGTCCTTCAGCACCTCTCAAACATAACTCTGGCCCAATCACAGGGTTTTCTTTCTGGACACATATAGTTAAAGCATTTGTATACATGAATATATTTTGCACCTATCTGGCTTTTCTATTGTTCTTTTGTAGACTTGCTTTGAGGATCACCAAGAAAGCTCACTTCCTCTCCACTCCTTATCTCTCTACATTCCCACATTTGTCTCCCCACATCAGCATCTCTAATGGCCAGTAAATGGATCTGAAAAGCTACCTTTTGATACTGACTTTAGGGACTGGATATTTTGTACTGTGTCAACCTGACTAAGCTTGAGCCATGTTTCCCAGAGTTACCTTCCCTATATGGTTTAAGATTGAGTTGACTGCAAGAGAAGTTTAGATAAGAATCTGAAGATGAAAGTAAATCAGCAACCTACTATACTCTGAAGGTGTAGGGTACCAGGTGCCCCTACAGCTCATACATTCAGTTACTGATCTGCTTACCTTGGTATGGGCAGTCAGGCCTATAGCTCCCTCAGCTTCTCTTTGTGTAAAGGACACAAGCTTCTGCAAGCCAACTGCCACTGAACTGTGAGGTGACGAGAGGAAGACAAACTGTAGCCTGTCTTCACAGGTTGCAATTTGTCCTCGCTCTTTCCCAAATTATTTTTTTGTGTGTAACATACTTCTTCCTGACTGCTGCCACTCATAGATGAAAGGACCGCCAGCCCACCACACAGAAGAGAGCCAAAAGCCTTCCATAGACTTCTTTACTCCAAATGCGTAAGGTCTAATATCCTTGAAAAATTCATATTCCCGTGATCCATCTCTAACTGATAAAAGAAATTAAGGTGTAATCCCTGAAATGCTGGTTCTGTCGAGAGGAGTGACTCCAGTGAGCTGGTGTTGGCCATTCGCATTCTAGCATGGATTAGCCCATCAGTTTCATTTATCTATGACTCCACTAGTGTCTAATGCACCTCAGAAGACAGAGGCCTAGGTATTGGTAACAGCCAGCTGAGTATAAGGAAGAAAGAATGGTGAAGAACGAAGTACAGGGAATGTGAAGCCTACGATGGTTTTGGGTTTATTGTAGGAGGTACAAGCAGTGGGAGTTTCTCTGGGGGTGATAATTATGGTGAGGGAAGAGGAAGTTCACCCCTCAACATGAACAGTACTGACCTCACAGTCTGCATAACCATCCTCTTCAAGGAAGCAATGCTGTGGGGCAGAGAGGCAGCACCTGTGTGCTGATAGTGCCCCTAGTGAAGAGGAGGAGAATTTACATGCAGCTCACAGCACTGCCTCTGAGACCTCACTCCTACACAGCTACCCGTACATTCTCAAGTCTAATCAATACCAGAAAAAAAGTTAAATCTTTCTGCCTTTGAGGATGACAGCAATTCAGATTTCTTCTTGCTATTGAGAGATTTGGTGGGGCTAGGGATTTGAGTGTGAAAGTAAATTAGGAAGAGCTTAATTCAGCTTTCTGAGGGAGTTTGCTCTTAAAAAATTTTTAACATGTATTTTTTATTCAATGTATAGGCATTGTAGAAAAATTAGGTAAAATACATTCACAAAAAGAGCAATACAAGTCATCTGTAATTCCATAATCGAGGTGACAACTGTTTTCTTTGAGATACAGAAACACAGTTCTAAGAAGGCAGCATGAAGAAGTGAAAAATGCATCAACTGGAAGTCAGAAATTTGAGTTCTCCTTTGACTTGCTGCATGTCATACCTTTCACCTGAAAAGAAAAATTGTGTTGAACTTAACCTTCTATTAAAGTGAAAATAAACAGCATGAATATTATTGCACAGAAAGGAGAATATTTATCTCCTGTCTCCATCTCCCTTTTGTTGAATTATCAAAACACCGTGAGAGCCACATAGGGCTCGATGATCAGAGGAAGGATATTCAAGGGGAAAATCTGAGTGACACTTCTGAAGCAAGTCGGGAGGCAAGAACCCCAGGGATTGTCTTGGGTTTTTGGATCTGATCTGGGAGAAGCACAAGATGTATTGCTCTTCTGCGTATCAGCAGGGCTGGGGCAAGAAGTACATGGTCTGCAGGCCTCAAGAGGAGCCACATTTGCTCATTCTTACTGTTGCTTCTACCACTTTGAGGCTGTGATCCTAGTGAGTGGGGAGCAGCAGAGCTTCCTCCAGCTCCCACACTCTCCTTGACAGTTGTTCCTGGCAACTGTGAGCCAGAGGCCAGAGGAGGAGAGAAAATAGCAACACTGACCCAATACCAATGTGAGGTTTAAAGTGGCACATATGAGGACAAGAAGCCCCACTTCAGGTCCTGTCTGGGTTGCTCAGGCACCATATCTGCATGTTGTTCGTTACAATGTGAACATCCTGATCAAGACTTTGAAGATAAGAATCACCTACCCCAAACCAGACACTGCCCATGAGTAGCCGAGAAGGAAGCCAAAGGTAGTGAATGATTAACAGAGCTGGCAGACAGCTCCAGGGTCTGTGGACACTGTGTGCCTGGAGAGAGTTTCATGAGGAAAACTCAGGTTGACCACAGGAGCCCATAGAAGTCCTTCTCAGCTTGGTTGCTCCATGGTGAGATTTCCCTCAGACCTGCCTCCCCCAGCCACCACCCCAGGTAATTGAAGGCCCCTAGGCACAGCCACTGCCATTTGTCTGGCATGAAATACCAGAATGAGCCAGAATGCTTTCAGAAATTCAGTAAATATGAATTTACTAACTGCAGTGGATTCTACTGAATACAGCAGGCATATAAAAAAGTATATGATGTAGTTATCCTCAAAGGGCTTACCATTTGAAGGCACACATCTCTACACACACACACACACACACACACACACACTCTCTCTCTCTCTCAAACAAAACATTAGGGAAGTATTTACCTTGGTTCCATAGTAATCAAATGTCACATAGGTAATTTTAAATGTTCTAAAGCATTTGATAAAATTCAACATTTATTGATGATAAACTCTTACCAAAGTGGGTACAGAAGGGAACATATCTCAACATAATAAAAGGTATTTATGACAAACTCAGAGCTTGCATATTACTCAACAGTGAAAAGCGGAAAGCTTTCCTGCTAAAATCTAGAACAAGATAAAGATGCCCACTCTCACCACTTCTATTTAACATAGTGTTGGAGGTCCTAGTCACAGTAATCAGGTAAGAAAAAGAAAAGTTACCCAAAGTAGAAGGGAATAGGTAAAATTGTCACTATATGCAGATGACATGATACTATAAATAGAAAACCATAAAGACTCCAAAATTACTAGAACTGATAAATGAATGCAGCAAGGTAACAGGATAGGATAAAGATTAACATGCAGAAATCTGTTGCATTTCTTTGCACTAACAATGAAATATCAGAAAGGGAGAGTAAAAATCCCTTTTAAAATCATATCAAAAAAAAAAAAAAAAAACCCCAAAAACCTTAGGAATAAACCTGACCAAAGAGGTGAAAGACCTATATGCTGAGAAATATAAACCATTGATAAAGGAAACTGAAGATGATGCAAAAAAATGGAAAAAATATCCCATGCTCTTGGAAGAATTCATGTTGTTAAAATGGCCATACTACCTAAAGTAATCTACATATTTAATGTGATCTTTATCAAATTACCCATGACATTTTTCACAGAAATAGAACAAATAATCCTAAAATTTATATCAAACCACAAAAGATCCAGAATTACCAAAGAAATCCTGAGGAAAAAGAACAAAGCTGGAGGCATAACCCTCCCAGACTTCAGACAAGACTACAAAGCTACAATAATCAAAACACTGTGGTATTGGCAGAAAAACAGACATATGGGTTAATGGACGAGATAGAGGGCCCAAAACACCCATGATCAATTCATCTTCCACAAAGGAGGCAAGAATATACAATGGAGAAAAGACAGTCTCTTAAGTTGGGAAAATCTGGACAACTGCATGTAAATCTATGAAGTTAGAACACTCTTTCACATCATACACAAAAATAAACTTAAAATGGCTTAAAGACTCAAATATAAGACATAATACAACAAAACTCCTAGAAGAGAACATAGGCCAAATATTCTCTGACATCAGTCTTAGTAATGTTTTCTTAGGTCAGTCTCCCACAGCAATAGAAATAAAACCAAAAATAAACAAATGGGACCTAATTAAACTTAAAAGCTTTTGCACAGCAAAGGAAACCATAAACAAAGCAAAAAGACAACCTATGGACTAGGAGAAAATATTTGCAAATAATGTGACCAACAAGGGCTTAATTTTCAAAATATACAAACAGTTCATACAAGTCTGTAACAAAGAATTAAACAGACCAATAAAAAAAAAAATGGGCATTTCTCCCAAAGAAGACATACAAATAACCAGTAGGCATATGAAAAGATGCTCAATACTGCAAATTATTAGAGGAATGCAATCAGAATTACGAGATATCACCTCACACCAATCAGAAAAGTCTACAATTAACAAATGCTGGAGAGGGTGTGAAGAAAAGGCAATCCTCCTGCACTGTTGGTGGGAATGAAATATATGCAGCTACTATGGAAAACAGTATGGAGGCTCTTTTAAAAGCTAAAAATAGAGTTGCCATATGATCAGCAACCCCATTCCTGGGCATATATTTGGAGAAAGCTATAATTTGAAAGCATACTTGTAACCCAATGTTCATAGCAGCACTATTTACAATAGTCAAGACATGGAAGCCACTTAAATGTCCATTGACAGATGAATGGATAAAGGAGATGTGATGTATACATACAATGGAATACTGCTCAGCCATAAAGAAGAATTATTGCGATTCGCAGCAACATGGATTTAACTCAAGACTATCATACCAAGTGAAATAAGTAAGAAAAACAAAGACAAATACCATATGATACCCTTTATAAGTGGAATCTGAAATATGATAAAAATGAACTTATTTACAAAGCAGAAACAGACTCAGAGACATGGAAAACAAACTTATGGTTACCCCAAACAGGAGAAGGGGTGGAAGAGGGATAAATTAGGAGTTTGGGATTAGCAGATACACACTGCTGTATATAAAACAGATAAACAACCAAGTCCCACTTATAACTCATGAAACTATATTCAATATCCTGTAATACACCATAATGGAAAAGAATATGAAAAATGACATATATTATGTAACACATATAATACATATACATTATATGATATATATATAACTGAAGCACTTTACTATACACCAGAAACTGACACAACATTGTAAATCAACTACAATAAAAAATTTTAAAAAAAATTTCTAACAGCAACATTAAAAAGATGAAATTAGTTTTAATAAGATATATTTAACTCAATATGTCCACAATATCATTTCAACATGTAATTAATATAAAAGTTATAAATGAATTATTTTTAATAAATGAGGTATTTGATTCCATATTTCATACTAAGTGTACAAACTCCAGTGTTATGTTTTACCCATAACAGCACATTTCATTTCAGACAAGCCATGTTACATGATCAATAGCTTCATGGGGTTAGTGGTCACCATATTGTATTATGTAGATTCAGACAGTATAGAATGACAAGTTAAGTGAATTTTAAAGTTTTAGTGAAAAGAACAGTTCCTGGTGGGGGTAGAAATTTGTTCAGAAATGGTATCTAGACAGCTACACTGTAAACTCAATGGTTGTAGGATTTTAGTATGGTGCTGGACCTCTTTTAACTTACTTTCTGTTTGCAAGGGGCACTGTCATTATCATCAGCATCAAAAAATGACTGCAGCTCACCTTGCTGCTAGGCAGAAACCCACCACAGGAAGAGAGCAAGCCAGAGGTGGGGCCTTGAGCAAAACCACATAGGGAGTGGGTCTGTGGAAATCAGAATAAGGTCAGAGCCCATCTGTTTATGTGCCAGATTTTCATTTAAATTTCAAATAAGCGTTACTGAGCCTTGGGGTTTGTCACTAACTTACTAAACAAAGCCATGAGAGATGGAAACAACATTCTTATTTCTTAGTTTGAAGGGACATATTTGCTTTATTTCTCCTGGCACACCAGTTCATAATTCTCCTCTTTGAAATTTCCTATAATAGGAGCTTCATACCTCCATGGCTTAGGTTTCACAGTTGGTTTAATAGATTTCAGGGTGATCACATTTCAACAGCTGCTTTTTTTCCTGAAAACTTTTGGCAAGATGGGACACGTACTCATGTTATCTCTGTTATACCTATTTCTTCCTTTATGACTATGGTATTAACTCTCACCTGTGGCTGAGGACAGAACTTAAGGACCCTGAGTCTGTTCCTCCATAGATCAGTCCTTTTCCATCCCAGAATATGCCTCCCCAAATTAGGAGTTAACCTTTGTGCTGTCTTGTGTAGGATTCTTAATTCTGCAGTTTGGGAACCTCACTGTAAACTTCAAAATTCCCTGTAGGAGATGCGTCTGGCTCACCATTGAATATTCTTGTTCTCCTCCCTTAGTATAGGGTATTGCTGGGGAGTTGCCATCCAGCCAGGGACCATGTTACCTGACAATTCTGTGACTGAGTCTGGGCCAGTGGGATGTGTATGGAATTGATAGACACCACTTTAAGACATGGCCCATAGAAAGCTCTCTCCTATTTTTCACCCTTTCTTTTTCCATATCTGCTGGCTGAATACAGAAGATTGTGAGGCACTAGAGAAGGACAGAGTCACAAGATAGGAAGAGTCTGACTTCTGAGAGATTGGTGAAAGGCTGCCCATGCTACTGTGTGCTTCGTCACTCAGTCGTGTCCGACTCTTTGCGACCCCATGGACTGTAGCCCGCCAGGGTCCTCTGTCCATGGGGTTCTCCAGGCAGGAATACTGAAGTGTGTTACTGTTTCCTTCTCCAGGGGATCTTCCCAACCCAGGACTCAACCCAGATCTCATCTCCTGCATTGGCTGATGGGTTATTTACCACTAGCGCCATCTGGGAAGTTGATCTACTAACTAGAAATGCTGGCATTTAATTTTATGAGTGTGGGAGAAATAACCTTCTGTGGTGGTAAGCTGATGTGATTTAAGAGTTTATCTGTTTTAAATCAATTAATCTACATTGTCTACCAAGCCTCCAACAGGCCCACTGGGAGCTGATATAAATGTATCTCTTGGCCATCAACTTTGATGTGCAAACTACCTGGAGGGTGAAGTTGGTTGCTCCCACCCAACTCCCTCCTCGCCTTCAGTATCCTGAAGTCTAGAATTCTCATGTACCCTGTCCATGCCACAGTTTCTGAGGCCAGGAAAGTGAATTCTCAAAGTTGCCTTGTAACTATGGATAGAGAGCACAAGAACTTGATGGTTCCAAAGCTTCTCATTCTCATTATGACCTTTGCTTCATTTTGGACACAATCTTCCAATAATAGGGCCACACATCTTAATGAGGTACAGTGTTTCTCATCATTGACCAGTGTTGGATAAACCTTCACCCCAAGGACTTCCCTGGTGGTCCAATGACTGAGACTCTGTGCTGCCAATGCAGGGGGCCTGGATTCAACCCATGGTCAGGGAATTAGGGGCTTCCCAGGTGGCACTAGTGGTAAAGGCCCCCACCCCCCCACCCCGCCAATGCAGGAGATGTAAGAGACCTAGGTTCAATCCCTGAATCAGGAAGATTCCCTGGAGGACATGGCAACCCGCTCCAGTATTCATACCTAGAGAATCCAATGGACAGAGGAGCTTGATGGGCTTAGAGTCACCAAGAGTCAGACATGATTGAAGTGACTTAACACGCATATATGCAGGGAACTAGGTCCCACAATTAAGTGTTTGTTTGTTGCATGCTACAATGAAGTTTGAAGATTCCCAGTGCCAACCCATCACAGGCAAATAAATAAATATTTTCAAAACAAACAAGCAAAAACCCACTTCATCTGAAACTAATGCTACCAGTAATTAAATTTTTATTACTGTGCCACAAATTAGCATATAATTAGGAGATTAACCAACACAAATTTGTCATCTCACATTTTCCATGGGTCAGGAATCTAACATGGGTTAGTTGAGTCCTTTGCTCAAAATCTCATCAAGCTGAAATTAAGGTGTTAGCTGGCTCAAGATCCTCTTGCAAGCTCACTGGCTGTTGGCAGAATTCAGCTCCTTGCTGTTCTAGGACCAGAGCTCCCATATCTTGCTGGCTGCTAGTGACTAAAGGTTTGCCCACACTTCCTTGCCATGTGACCCTTATTGGAAGTTCACAGCTTGCTTTTGTCCAGGCCAACAGGAGTGTATCTCCTTGATGATTCACCTTGTAATGACCTCACCTAAGTAAGACCTATTCAGGACACTCTTCCTTTTCACTAACTCACAATTCATCTGATTAGTATCATGGAAGTGATATCCCATTATATTCTGGAGTCCCACTCACACTCAAGGGGAGGAGATTATACAGAACATGTATACCAGGGGCAGGAATCTTGGGAGCCATCTAGAATTCTGCTTACCACGCCATCCAATCCTCCTTTTTGTTCATTATTGTAAGTTGCAATATAATTTGGACATCTTTGTGTCTTTCTCATTATTATATTATTATATTGCTAATACCTTCATAGTAGTAGTAGTAGTGTTAGTCACTCAATCATGTCCAACCAGGGGATTTTCCCGACCCAGCGATTGAACTTGAGTCTCTTGCATTGCAAGAAGGTACTTTACCATCTGAGCCTTTTAGTACCTAGATGTGTGAGTATTTCTAGAATATACACTGTATCAGAGTTCTTAGCTACAGACAGCAAGAATCCATTCTGACTAGTTTAAAGGAAAGGAATTCATTATAGAATTATTAGGAAGGCTGGAAAAAGACTCCAGGTTAAGTTTGAAGGACTAGCACCCAGAATTTCACTGTCAGATGGGCTTAGGTTGTTGCTTCTGGCACTGACCTCAGAACTACAGGGCAAATCAGTTTGGTGATGGAAAGAGGTTTCCGTCTTTGCCAGTACTCTTGTTACAGAACAGAGACCTCATATGGATTCAGTTTCCTTACATTGCTCAATTCTGAGTTGAAGTATTAAGTGAGTGTGTAATTGGTCACATACCTGGACCCTCAGTTCAGTTCAGTTCAGTCAGTCACTCAGTCGTGTCTGACTCTTTGCAACCCCATGGACTGCATCACACCAGGCCTCCCTGTCCATCACCAACTCCCAGAATTTACTCAAACTCATGTCCATTGAGTCGGTGATGCCATCCAACCATCTCATCCTCTGTCGTCCCCTTCTCCTCCCACCGTCAATCTTTCCCAGCATCAGGGTCTTTTCAAATGAGTCAACTCTTTGCATCAGGTGGCCAAAGTACTGGAGTTTCAGCTTCAACATCAGTCCTTCCAATGAACACTCAGGACTGATCTCCTTAAAGATGGACTGGTTGGATCTCCTTGCAGTCCAAGGGACTCTCAAGAGTCTTCTCCAACACCACAGTTCAAAATCATCAATTCTTTGGCACTCAGCTTTCTTTATAGTCCAACTCTCACATCCATACATAACTACTGGAAAACCATAGCCTTGACTAGATGGACTTTTCTTGGCAAAGTAATGTCTCTGCTTTTTAATATGCTGTCTAGTTTGGTCATAACTTTCCTTCCAAGGAGTAAGTGTCTTAATTTCATGGATGCAGTCACCATCTGCAGTGATTTTGGAGCCCAAAAAAATAAAGTCTGTCACTGTTTCCCCATCTATTTGCCATGAAGCAATGGGACCAAATGCCGTGATCTTAGTTTTCTGAATGTTGAGTTTTAAGTCATCTTTTTCACTCTCCTCTTTCACTTTCATCAAGAGGCTCTTTAGTTCTTCTTTACTTTCTGCCATAAGGGTGGTGTCATTTGCATATCTAAGGTTATTGATATTTCTCCTGGCAATCTTGATTCCAGGTTGTGCTTCATCCAGCCCAGTGTTTCTCATGATGTACTCTGCATATAAGTTAAATAAGCAGGGTGACAATATACAGCCTTGGTGTACTCCTTTTCCTATTTGGAACCAGTCTGTTGTTCATGTCCAGTTCTAACTGTTGCTTATTGACCTGTATATAGATTTCTCAAGAGGCAAGTCAGGTGGTCTGGTATCCCCATCTCTTTCAGAATTTTCCACAGTTTATTGTGATCCACACAGTCAAAGGCTTTGGCATAGTCAATAAAGCAGAAATAGATGTTTTTCTGGAACTCTCTTGCTTTTTTGATGATCCAGCGGATGTTAGCAATTTGATCTCTGGTTACACTGGCTTTTCTAAAACCTTTTTTGATGATCCAGCGGATGTTAGCAATTTGATCTCTGGTTACACTGGCTTTTCTAAAACCTGGACCCTAGCTGACTACAAAGGAGGTGAGGGGTTAAAAGCAGATATCTGTCAGGAAGGCAGGCCTGACAAAATGGAAATGATCAAAATATTGGGAGGCTATTTCAAAGATGTTGTTAGGTTGACATGACAAGTGTCCACTGCAGATAGCAGGAAATGGAATTGTTTGCTTGGAAGATCTATGCACTTTAAATTCTGGCATACCAAATGTCTGTCAAACTGACTTTAAGAAAATGTGGACCAATTCATATTTCTACCAACATTATATGATAATTCCTTTTAGTTGTTGAGGCAAAACCTCCTCACCAGAGACACAGCACAAAGCACAATGTATCTGTCTAACAAAGGAGAGAAGAGAAAAACTCAGGCTGTCTATTCTCCTCTCTCCTGCTATTGTTGTTCAGTCACCCAGTTGTGTCCAACTCTTTGTAACCCCGTGGACTGCAGCATGCCAGGCCTCCCTGTCCCTCACCATCCCCTGAAGTTTGCCCAAGGTCATGTCCATTGCATCGGTGATGCCATCCAGCCATCTCATCCTCTGTGCCCTCTCCTCCTGCCCTCTCCGTTGGCTCTTCAACTTTTGGGATATGTACATATATATCTTCTACCTATATCTATATCTATACATATATATATATATATATATATATATATATATATATATATATATATATAACTTCTACCTACTTTTATCATCTCCCTCTGGTCACTGCTCCCAGACAGAATGAAAAGTTCTCAACAGGAGTCTGTACTTTTAGTGAGCTGGTTCTCACTGCTCCATTCCACTCTAGTACACTGAGAACTAATTGACTTCTGCCAAAGGAGGAAGATAAATATTTCTCAGTGTGCACCTGTGAGAATATATGCTCTCATGGGGTCTCTTTGGGCCTTTGAGATGTTTCTGGTTGCGTTTGTCTTCCTCTCCCATGGCTTGCTTTCTTCTGCTACTGTCCAGCACTTTAGAAGAGCAGTGGACAGGTACATGAACACAGAGATTATCCAGAAAAAGGCCTGGGTTAAACTAAAACATTTGCACATCATTTAAGATCCCTTACTTATTCTCTGATCATATTGAAAGCATATGGGAGTGTGCTCACACTATACATATTGAATATCTATCCAGCCTCTTCATTATTCTGTAAAAGACAGATTTAGGGGACCACCAAGAAAGCCCTTCACTTGCCCCTAAATCGCCACTGGACAATAGATGGACCTGAAAAACTATCTTTAGAGATTAATTTTGGATGTCAGAGTATTATTTCTTATTAACATTCAAATATGTTGAGACAAATAGATTCAGTGAACAACTTCTATTTAATATGAATTAGCTCATCAACCTTATTCTCATTTGCTGTGTGTCTAACATATAGGTAGAAAGAGTTCTAAGCACTAAGTGATATTCAGCTGCATTTGTAGAATTGTGTTCAAGGTAAGAGTCTTCTTGTAAGGGGGATAGTGAAGATCAAGGTACAGGGAATGTGAGGCATGCCCTGGGCACACCAAAGGTTCTGGGTTTGTTGTAAAAGGTACATGGAATAGGAGTTTCTCTGGGAGGGATAGGTGTTCTGAGAGGAGAAGAAGTCCATCATTCAATGTGAATGATGGTGACATCAAACAGTCTTCTGCATAATCAATTATCTATCCTTACTGTACAAGCAATGCTGTGCGCAGAGAGGCAGCACTCATATCTGATAGCACACCTAGTGGAGAGGAGGAGATTTTACACCCAGGTCACAGCACTGCCTCAGAGCCCTCAGTCTCATCTTTCAGCTTCTACCTTTCCTGCATCTCTTTAATATCAGAAAGTCCAATCTGTCCGTGCTCTTGACGATGAAGGTCATTTCTTAACTGGGGGAGAGTTAAGAAATTTTCACACACAAGTCCCACTTTGAGTGTGATTTGAGTGTGAAATCACATAGAATTGTGTTCAAGGTAAGAATTTTCTTGTAAGGGGGATAGTGAGTGTGAAAATGCTGCAGGAGAGTTTAAGATTGCTTTATGAAGTGCTTGCCTTCCTTATTCCATTTTAACTTCAAACTCTCTTCTTTTTCTTATGCAAGTGTGGCATAGATTGGCTAGCAATTCATCACATTCATTTCCTTTTCCTTTGCTGATAAACTACATTTTCCACCTGGCTTATAGGTAGATGCAGCCTTGCAGTTGGGCTAATGGAGTTTGAATGGAAATGACATATATTACTTTCTGGTCACATCCATAAAATCCTTTCTCACATACTCTTCCATGCTATTTTCCTTTCTCTGGATTTATATAGACTATTATAGCTTATTTGAAAGTCTTACGTTGTTGAGGTTGGAAGAGCCACACGATGAAAGGAACAGGTTTCCTGGTATACTCCTTTTAGCAGGCCTGTACTTTCACTCATTTTAGACTACATGTGGTCAAGGAATAAACCTTTTTTTGATTAAGAAGTGGAAATTTTTCACATTGTTCATTATAGCAGCTAATTTACCTGAACTAATGCAAAACTTATATATAATCCTTATAGGAAAATTGAAAAAAATCAATAAGCAAAAATGAGAGAAAAAATAAGCAATTCCAAACCTAATGATAACCACTGTTAATATTTTAGTATAGAATCCTAGCTTTTAAGAAGGCAGTATGGTGAAATGGGGGGGGAAATGACTAGAAATAAATCAGAAATCCAGTCTTATTTTCCCCCTAAATACCAGAGCTTTGGTTTCTCTTTAGAAAAAGGAAAGAGCTTTGTCATCTGTATTATTTAAGGAGGGGAGGAAAGATGCAGGGAAGGGAAGGGTAGGGAAGGAAATGGAAGAGAAAAGGGAGGGAAAGAGAGAGAGAGAGGGAGGGAAACATGCAGATGTTGCCTCGAAGGGAGTGGTTTTGTTATCCCACAGTTTTTCCTTTTTAGCTTGTGATCAAAACACTCAGACAACGTCGAAGAGCTGAACTCTCAGGCAGAGGAGGTACAGTGACACGCACATGACACTGTGATGAGTGAACCAGTGGGGAGAAGTCTCCGGTACCCTGTTTGGTTCTTGCCTCTGCTCTAGGGAGTTGTTGAGCTCCTCGGAGCAGAAGTGGCCTTCTGGGCAGCAAAGGCCGTTGCTCCACCAAGTATTTGCCATTAGCAGAGAGCCAGTGCACTTTTATGAGTAGTCCCATCCTACCTAGTTGGGACTGCAGATGTCAAAAAAAAACTATTTTAGATCACTCACAATGAGATCTCCAGCACATCAGAGCTGTAGGTCCAAGTGACATAGTGGACATTGAGGGACAAGCAGACACCACTCATCTCCTGACCACCATATTTATCTCCACCTCTTGGCCATTTCTGGCAGCTGTGAGTCAGTGGCCAGAGGATGAGAGAGAAGAGTAGCACTGGCCCAGCTGCAATGTGAAGTTGAAAGTGGCACGTATGAGGACAAGGAGCCCCGTTTCAGGTCCCATCCAGGTTTCTCAGGCCCCCACCTTGGCCAGGCACCAAAGCTGCATGATGTTCATTAAAACATGAACATCCTGATCAAGACTTTGAAGATAGGAATCTCCCACCCCAAACCAGACAGGGCCCACGAGTAGCCAAGAAGGAAGTCAGAGGTAGTGAATGATTAGCAGAGCTAGCAGACAGCTCCAGGGTCTGTGGACACCGAGTACCTGGAAAAAGTTTCATGAGGAAAATTCAGGTTGACCACAGGAGCCCACAGAAATCCTTCATGGTCAGGCTGTTCCACAGCGAGACTCAGCCTCAGACCTGCCTCCCCCAGCCACCACTCCATGTTCTAAGGGGGGCCCAGGCACAGACACTGCCATTTGTCTGGCATGAAATTGCTGAATGAGCCAGAATGCCTTCAGAAGTTCAGTAAATATGAATTTACTAAATCTTGACCTCAGAAAGCTTCCAATATAGTTAAAAGTGTAGTAGATTCAGACATGCACAGGAAATACACAACTTATACATTAATCGGAGAATGTTATGCTGAATGATGCGTAGAGTGCAGGTTAGAGTAGTTCATTGACATGACAGGAGAATTCCTAGGGGCAGGTCAAGGTTAGTCAGAGCATGGTCAGTATGTCTTAGAAAGCTACCAGAAGCTCAGGGAAGGTTTTAGTGTCAAGTTCTTTCAAAAATCTTTATACCAACTTTAGAAGAATTCTTCATTTCTTATTGCAGGGCCAATATGGCTAAAGAACCCAGTGCTGTGGATGGGTCATAGAGGAGCAGGGCCAATTAAATGCCTGCCCTACCAGTCTCTAGGGGTTTCCCAAGGTGGCTCAGTGTAAAGAATCCACCTGCCAATGCAGGAGACCCAGGTTTGATCCCCAGATCAGGAAGATCCCCTGGAGTAGGAGATGGCAACCCACTCCAGTATTCTTGCCTGGATAAGAATCCATGGGCAGAGGAGTATCCATGGACAGAGGAGCCTGGTGCGCTACAGTCCATGGAGCTGCAAAGAATCAGACATGACTGAGTGACTGAATGCCACTAGTCTCTAATCATAAGATGAGATCATCTATGGAGGAAGGAATGGGACCCTGAGATTTGGGATGGGGAGAGCAAGTGAAGCTGAGAAATTTGAACTCCCAAATTCCATAGGACCTCTCTTTCTGATGGAGGAAAGCCCTATTCCCACCTGAGAGAAAAGGCCTTCCTCTGCACAGATAACTTTCAATGGCTGTACCCAGGAGGGATCCGTCATCAATGGATGCCAGTCTTTGTAAGCCCTACTCCCACCACTCTTATTACCTCTGTGTCCATAACAAGAGTAGATCCTAATACAGGCCGGACAAGAATGTGCAAGACCTGGTCTGGGGTGAGAGAGGAAATCAATACACCTAAACAATCATAAAGGCTCACCAGGCAGCCCTGGCCAGAGTGTGGGGAATGTGGATGTGGATGAATTCTAAAGGTGTTTGACATGTAAAGTGAAACTGAAGAGTTGATGGAGCCACATTTATCAATGTGAGTTTACTTTCCTGAGATTCTAGGTTTAATATGTGCCTTGAGTATCTGGGAACAGTATAAATAGTTGGCCAGGTTGGCCAATTGAAATCTGGGCTCAATGGTGGCCTACAGTCAGGCTAAGCTGACATACTGAAACTGCCCTGGCAAACTCTAGAGAAACAGTGCCCAGTAGAACATTCTGCGAAGATGGGAATTTTCAATAATCTATGCTGTCCAGTATGATAACTTCTAGCCACTTATGGCTATTGAGTACTTGGAATGTGGCCAGTATAACTAGGGAATTGAATTTTAAAAATTTTAACTTAATAGTTTATTTATTTTTTGGTGTTCTGGGTCTTCATTGCTGGGTGGGCTTTTGTCTAGTGGTGGTCTGGGGCTGCTCTCTAGTTGGCATGCATGGGCTTCTCACTGTGGTGGTTCCCTTGTTTTGGAGCGCGGGCTCTGGGCACATGGGCTTCCACAGTTGTGGCCTCAGTGGTTGCGGTTCCCAGGCTATGGAGTACAGGCTCACTGGTTGTGGCACACGGACTGAGTTGCTCTATGGCCGGTAGGGTCTTCCTGGCTCAGGGATTGAACCCATGTCTCCTGCATTGGTAGGCAGATTCTATACAACTGAGCCACCAGGGAACCTTGGAAACTGAATTTTTATTTGTAATGAGTCTAGATCTAACTAGTCAGATGTGGATAGTGCACATTGTATTGAATGTTGCAGCTCTAATGTAAAAAGACTGAAAGCTCAGGAAATGTCAAAGAGACTGTTTTTTCTTTTTGGCCACACTGCACGGCTTGTGGAATCTTGGTTCCCCAGCCAGGGATTGAACCCAGGTCCTCAGCAGTGAAAGCACTGAGCCCTAATCACTGGACTGCCAGGGAATTCTCAAGGAGACTTCCTTTATCTGAATCCATTCTGGTTGCATCCCATGGACTCTGATACATGGACTGCTTTCATTGTCATTCACTTCTGAATAATTTTTCATTTACATTTTGATTTAATTATATTTTTTCTTGAACCTAAAAGTTATCTAGAAGACCATATTTTAATTTCCAAGAAATTGTTTCTTTTTTCTTTTGCTATCTTTTTTATGTTGATGTTATTTCTGCTTCTTAAAAATATGTTGTTTTTCCTTCATTAATGTTCCACGGGAAGTATTGAAATATTCTATATTCCTGTTAATTTTTATATGAGATATATATGATGATTTCTGAGATGAGCATGTTGTGTTCTTTGACTATGACTCCAGATTTGTTAATTTTTCTTTTTATTTCTATCAGTTTTTATTTTATGCATACAGATGCCACAATGTTAACACATTAAAATTGATAATTGTTTTATCTTCTTTGTGAATTGAATAGAAAAGAGAAAATATATTTGTCCCTTTTAATTGTTAGTGATTTTCATCTTTAGTTTTGTTTTGTCTGATGTTAGTATTATAACATCTACCTTCTTTTATTATTTTTCTAATCTACTTTAATGCCTATGTTTTCAACCTTTGTGCCCAGTTTTTTAAGCATATGTCTTGTAATCACCATATTGCTTGACTTTGTATTTTAACATGTTCTGAAAATCTGTTACTTTGACAGAGGAATTTAAGATATGTTTTTTGTGATCATTGATATAGTTGGACTTATTTTTAGAATTTTATCTTATGCTTGTGTTATTTCTTATTTTCATCCTAACTTCTGTTCCTCTTTTAAGAAGATTTCCATAGGACTGAGTAACTTACATTTACTAGAACAACACTATTTGTTGTTATTAAACAACACTTATTAACAATAAATGTTGTTATTGGCAACACTTTACTGTGCTTCTTCATTCTCTAACCTTGCTCACCCCTCTGGCTCCAGCTTTGTAAAACTTTGCAAACCGTCCTGCTGAATCTTGGAACCTGGACACGATTGACATACAGGCATGTCGGATAGGCAGAGTTGTCCTTGCGTTCTCATGGCACCAACTGTTTATGTGACAACTTCTGTTCTTTCATTCCTCAAATAAATGAATTTTTATATATGGAATTTAATTAAAAAAACCAGGGCCTTACCCCACTGGTACTTCATTCAGAGCAGTAGCATCTAAGGTAGCCATTATTGGTTAGTACCTTTTTTGTCTGCTAAGAAAACGTTTTGAGACATCCTAAGAAACCATAAGATGAGGTGGTTAGTAGTCCAGACCCTGGGCCTGCTCTGCCATGGTTGGAATCTCAGCTTTGTTACCTTCTCTGTTGTCCAATAGTTACAAGATATCAGTCCAGTAAGTTAACTTCTCTAGGCCATGCTTTCCTCCTACCAAATAATGTCAACTATAGTATCTTTCTGAGGATTACTGTGAGGATTAAAAGAGGTAATCCATGTGAAAACATTCAGCACAATACTTAGCATATAGTAAGAACTCAGAAAATGATAAATGATATATATATTTTTTTGACCTCACTATGCAGCATGTGGGATCTTAGTTCCCTGGATAGGGATCAAACCTGTACCCCCTGCAATGGAAGCTTGGAGTCTTAACTGCTGGACTGCCAGGTAAGTCCCAATAACTGATATTCTTAAGAATGATCTTAGTCCATAGCCAGGTCTCAAAACAAAGCTATTTTCACACAAATTGGCATTTTCTGAATCCCTCCCTGAAGGAGAGCTATGGAACTTCTTGAAGACTCATGCCATCTCTATGAAGAGATATGATCTACTTCTGATCTTCTTAGCATCCCAAAGCTGACTGAAGATGTATATCCATGAAAAGAGGGGCCAGGGTTTAAACAAGTGCTACATGCACTGGCCTCATCCTGATAACCTCTGCCTTCTCTGTACATTTTGTCTGCAGTTGCTGGATGAAGAAGGCCTAGCCTGAATGAAATATTCAGTCCTGGATCTTTTCATGTCCCAAATTAACATTAATGAGCAAACAGGGAAAGATCAAGAGGGCTGCGACTGGGACTTAGGGGAAACTTTGAAGCAGAAGCCAGGAAGGGGTAGATGCCCTCTGGAAATGGGCCAGCGTTTGCTTTTGATGACAGCGAACCCTCAGATCTTGTTCATTTGAGCTGAATACGAGGAGTTCTGGTACCAGCATACCTGAGATTTCACCTTTTGCAATGCCTCTGTGTTCCTCATTCAACAAACATGTGTTGAATACCTACTACAAGCAAGAAATTTGCTCTAATGCTTTTATTACATGTGGTGAGTAGTACCAAGATGAATAAGACACTGTCACAGCCCACACGGATTCTTTTGTTCTAGCAGAGGAAATAAGATATATACAAATGGCCACGTTACAGGGGGGATTGTGACGTGCCAGAAAAGAGGTACAAAGTTCCATCTGATTGAGGAAGAAGCAACTGTTTCCACCTGGGAAGGAACCAAGAACTGCTGTGAACAGGTTGTTAGATGGGAGCTATCCTTTTAAGACTAGTGGGGTCTGGACCAGGAGAAATGAGCAGTGGTCTTTCCGGTGGAGTGCACTGGATGAGCACTGGCAGGGCAGTCCAGGGAATGTTCTGGGAATATAGCAAGTTGTACCTACCCTGCTTCTTCTAGCTGTGTTTTCATGGGGAAATCTGAATAATTTGAGCTCAGTTTCCCCATGGGGCTAGTTCTGTACACTTCTCAAAATAGTTGTAAAGATTAAAGGGCTTGTGGGAATTCCCTGGTGGTCCAGTGGCTAAGACTCCATGCTCTCAATGCAGAGGGCCCAGGTTCAATTCCTGGGTAGTGAACTAGGTCCCACATGCTACAACTAAAGATCCCACATGCTGCAACTAAGTCCCAGTGTAGCTAAATAAGTCAATAAATATATTTTTTAAAAAATAGATTAAATGGCTTGTAACAGGCAAGTGTGTAAATCATTGTATATGCTTGAATAATGGTGATTTGTGTCCCTCATGCCTGTTTCTGTTTCTCCCCTTCATTCCAGGCCCTAAGCTGGTGAAAAGCAGATTCCTAGGAATTTCTACTGGGACATGGAATTTGAGGGCAAAAAAGGGAGGGATCTGCAGGTGTATACTGATTTTAAATAAGGAGGTGTAGGATTGCCACAGGCAGTCCCCAGCAGAGGCAGTTCCCTCCTTCCATCAATGGACCCTTGTGTCCAGGTTAGAACTGGTCCCATCTTGTTACAAACTCCAGGATATCATGAGTATATTTTCCAAGTGTATCGTCACATCTACATCATCACTTCTTTCAAAGACATTGTCTTCACTCTTTCCCCAGTCTTCTTGTTAAAGACTTTTCCAGAAAGGAGCTTAAGAATCCATCAGTCATTGTGTTCCTCGCAGAGTTGGTCATCTGGACTTGTCTCAAGAGTAATAGACCTCATTTGGAGCTCTGTCATGTCATTTTCCATTTTTGGTATTCAATTTAACAAACACTTGAAATAAGATCTTAACCGTAGCTCACACCTTTGTCTCTATAAGCTTCAACAGAGACTTTAAAGGCCAGTAATACAACAGTGTTGGGAAATCCCATTGTCCTTCCGCAGGGAGGTGCGGGAACCTCTATGTAAGACTTTCAAAGGGAAGATTTGGAGTCACACTGCTGCCTTTTGCCCATCACCCAGCTGTAGCCCATGTAAGAAGTTAAGATTGGTGAGAGATTGGAAAGTGGGGAATTCTTTGCAGAGGATATCAGTGAGAAAACATAAATTCCTGCTAGCTTGCTCACTGACATGTTGAGCTCACTCAGCCAACGAGAGGCTGTGTTAGGAGCTGTGGGAGTCACAAAGGGGAATTGGCCCAATACCTGCAACCTGGGAGCTGCTAGGGAACAGTGACACTTTTAACAACATGCACACCCTGAAAAGCCGGACAGTGATATTCCAGTGTCATGTAGGGAAATGGAAAGGAGATTCTCTTAGGATCTGGAGATTTTGTAGTAGGGGATCTGAGCCAGGGCAAGTGGCACAGGTGTAGCAAAGGCATTTAATACAGACAGAACTGCTTGAGACAAGACAGGTGTACAAGAAAGCACAGGAATGCTTGGAGATCAAGATCATTAAGGCTGTAACTGTGTCAATGGGAATAAATGAAAAATGTGATATATTTTAAAGATAACCAAAAAACAAATTCTTTACAGTTTGCAGAGTTTTTGGGAATATCTTACTAAGTTTGACAATTACTACAACCCATAGGATAGGCAGGGAATGTACTTATTTAACAAATGAAATAACAAATGAATGTACTTATTTCTTACCCAGTAGTACAGGGCTAGTTGACGATATAACTAGGATCTTCCCTGAGGCTTCCTGGTTTCAGGTTTTATTTGTTAGTTGTTTCACAGCATTTTATCCTCTCCCTCCACACATAGTATGAGCAGTTCAGTTCTAGCAACTATTTCAAATTTTACTTCTGCAATTATAGAGGTGTGTTGTGAAGATTACATTCATTCACTCATTCAATACATAATTACACTTTAATGGGAGGAGATAGATAATAAAAGATAAACAAACAATGTATGTATATATTGGATGCTGGTAAAGTCTTGAGAGAGAAATAAAGCACAGAAAGGGAATAGGATTCACCAGGCTTGTGAGAGGTTGTTGTTTTAATTAGGGTCATCAGTGAAGACCTATGTGATAATGGTGACATTTGAGCAGAGATGTAAAAGAAGTAATGTGAGCTAGTGAGTCCTTCAGATATCTAGTTCAGTTCAGTTGCTCAGTCGTGTCCGACTCTTTGCAACCCCATGGACTGCAGCACACCAGGCCTCCCTGTCCATCACCAACTCCCAGAGTTTACTCAAACTTATGTTCATTGAGTCAGTGATGCTATCCAACCATCTCATCCTCTGTCGTCCCCTTCTCCTGCCGCCTTCAATCTTTCCCAGCCTCAGGGTCTTTTCAAATGAGTCAGCTCTTCATATCAGGTGGCCAAAGTATTGGAGTTTCAGCTTCAATATCAGTCCTTCCAATGAATATTCAGGACTGATTTCCTTTAGGATGGACTGGTTGAATCTCCTTGCAGTCCAAGGGACTGTCAAGAGTCTTCTCCAACACCACATTTCAAAAGCATCAATTCTTCAGCATTCAGCTTTCTTTATAGTCCAGCTCTCACATCCATTCATGACTACTGGAATAACCATAGCTTTGACTAGATGGACCTTTGTTGGCAAAGTAATGTCTCTGCTGGGGAAGGGACCAGTTAAGAAGATAATAGTTATCCATGTGGGAGGTGATAGTGGTGTGGACCAGGATGAGAGAGGTAAAGATGGTGAGAAGTGGTCAGAGTTTGTATGATATTTGAAGGGAGTGTCAAGAGGATTAAGAGATTGATTAGATGTGTAGTATAACAGAAAGAAAAGCATTTAAAAGAAAAAAAAAGCCAGTACCAAAATTTTTTAGCCTGAGGAACTGTAAAGATGAATTTGTATCCTATTGTGGTACAAAGGCTTTGGGAAAAAGGATTTGGGGGAAAGACAAGGAGTTTATTTGGGGACACTTAAATTTGAGATGCTTGTTGGCTGTTGATTTTTGATATCATGCTCAGTCATGTCCTACTCTTTGCAACCCCATGGACTTCAGCCCTCCAGGCTCCTCTATCCATGGAATTCTCCAGGGAAGAATACTGGAGTGGGTTGCCATTTCCTACTCCAATCAAGTATTGATGGCAGTTGGTTATAAGTATCAGGAGCTCAGGGAGAAGTCAGGACTAGATTACAGAAATGGGAGCTAGCATATAATTCTACTGATTTTCAGTGAAGTGATTCTCAGGAACTGTGAAGGATCTGAGTTTTAAGGTCAGCTTACCACAGCCTAATGGATGCTGACAGAAGACATGAGTTCCTGGGGTCACAGACAAGACCTTATTACTCTCAGTAATAGCAGTAAACAGAGTACCCGCCCTTTCCTGCCCTGTTCCCTGAATCTCAGTTCCCTAAGGCAATGTGGAGAGGGCCAGAGGGACCAGCACACACACAGTGGTTTGCAAGACAGAAAAACAACCCCAGGTTGAGGAAGCCTGAAGCTTTTGTAATAAGCAATAAGCATGCCTATCCTCTGTTCTGAGACAGACCCTATCTGTATGTTCCAAAACTGTTTGCTACACCAGTGTCCTTGAAAAGACAGTCTGCATCTCTATTCATGAGCAGTTCAGACATGCAGAAGACCATAGAGAATTCTCCCACTTGCTGTCACTCCCAAAGGAGGATTATGGAAATCTTATGGGGCACTTTTGGTTTTTTAAAATGATTGGGGGTGCTACTGGCTTTTCATAAGCAGAATCAAGGACTATTCGATATCCTGATGTATGTGGACCAATATCACACAAAGAAAATGATCTCAGGTCCCACACAACTGTCACTGTCTTGTCAGGCATTCACTTTAGTGAAAAATTATAATTATTTGAATTATTTGAAACTAGGCCTGGTGTGCTGCGATTCATGGGGTCCCAAAGAGTCGGACATGACTGAGTGGCAGAACTGAACTGAGACTCTATTTCTGCTTTACAAAATATTCTTTTTAGTATGACAATATACACTTAATATTTAATCATTTAAATCAAAGGAACATAGTACTTTGTGCAAAATTTTATCAAAAGTTACTATTTGGGGAAAAAATACATTGTTAGCAGGAAGACCCATTATCTGAGTTCAGTTCAGTTCAGTTCAGTCGCTCAGTCGTGTCTGACTCTTTGCAACCACATGAATCACAGCACACCAGGCCTCCCTGTCCATCACCAACTCCCAGAGTTTACTCAAACTCATGTCCATCGAGTCGGTGATGCCAACCAGCCATGTCATCCTCTGTCGTCCCCTTCTCCTCCTGCCCCCAATCCCTCCCAGCATCAGGGTCTTTTCCAATGAGTCAACTCTTTGCATGAGGTGGCCCAAGTATTGGAGTTTCAGCTTCAGCATCAGTCCTTCCAATGAACACCCAGGACTGATCTCCTTTAGGATGGACTGGTTGAGTTTCCTTGCAGTCCAAGGGACTCTCAAGAGTCTTCTTCAACACCACAGTTCAAAAGCATCAGTTCTTCAGCACTCAGCTTTCTTCACAGTCCAACTCTCACATCCACACATGACCACTGGAAAAACCATAGCCTTGACCAGATGGACCTTTGTTGGCAAAGTAATGTCTCTGCTTTTTATTTATTTTTTTTATTTTTTATTTTTATTTTATTTTATTTTATTTTAGTCTTGTCTCTGCTTTTTAATATGCTATCTAGGTTGGTCAGAACTTTCCTTCCAAGGAGTAAGTGTCTTTTAATTTCTTGGCTGCAGTCACCACCTGCAGTGATTTTGGAGCCCCAAAAAATAAAGTCTGACACTGTTTCCACTGTTTCCCCATCTATTTGCCATGAAGTGATGGGACCAGATGCCATGATCTTAGTTTTCTGAATGTTAAGCTTTAAGCCAACTTTTTCACTCTCCTCTTTCACTTTCATCAAGAGGCTTTTCAGTTCCTCTTCACTCTCTGCCATAAGGGTGGTGTCATCTGCCTATCTGAGGTTATTGATATTTCTCCCGGCAATCTAGATTCCGGCTTGTGCTTCTTCCAGCCCAGTGTTTCTCATGATGTACTCTGCATATAAGTTAAATAAGCAGGGTGACAATATACAGCCTTGACGTACTCCTTTTCCTATTTGGAACCAGTCTGTTGTTCCATGTCCAGTTCTAAGTGTTGCTTCCTGACCTGCATACAGGTTTCTCAAGAGGCAGGTCAGGTGGTCTGGTATTCCCATCTCTTTCAGAATTTTCCATAGTTTATTGTGATCCACACAGTCAAAGGCTTTGGCGTAGTCAATAAAGCAGAAATAGATGTTTTTCTGGAACTCTCTTGCTTTTTTGATGATCCAGAGGATATTGGCAATTTGATCTCTGGCTCCTCTGCCTTTTCTAAAACCAACTTGAGCATCTGGAACTTCTCGGTTCACGTATTGCTGAAGCCTGGCTTGGAGAATTTTGAGCATTACTTTACTAGCGTAGCCATCCTTATATCAGATTATAGTTGCAGCTAAAACAATTATAGTAATTGTATGTGTGTGTGTGTGTGTGTGTGTGTGTATTCAGCCTTTATTTCATAAAGTCAAAGAGTATGAAATAGATTTTTTTTGGAATATTATCTAACTTCTCATGAGTAAAACTTAATCTTTATAAGAGGACATGATAGAGTCAGATGCTTGTATCAAATCCTGTTGAAAGGTCAACAAAGAAGAGGACTGAAAAGTGACCATTGGATTTAGCAGCATAGAAATCATTAGTGACCTTAAAAAGAACAATTTCAGTGGACAGGTGGAGGCAAGAATCTGTTTGAAGTTAGTTCAAAAGAGCATGAGAGGACAGGAATTGAGACACGAGTATAAACAACGTCTTTGAGGAGGTTTCCTAAAATGGAGAGCACAGCAAGAGGATGATTTGCAACATACGCATCCCAGTGCCTGGCACATGGAAAAAACTTTAAAAAATGCTGGGCAAAGAAGGGCATGATGACTTAATGGAGATGCTTGCTATTTGTTGGTTTGTTATAGAGAAGAGCCAATTTTGACTACATGTTGAATCTGTTTCTTTGACTTTAATCTTTGCTTCTCATTGCTTTTGTTATTATAATCATACATAATGTCCTGCTTTGGGGAACACTGCCCCGCTACTTAATTGTTAAACTAAAATGCCTTTGTTCAGAACCCTGTACACCTGTGGAAGGGGCTATAGGAAGGGAGAAATTAACACATTCCCTCCTGGAGACTGGCCATTCTAGAAGATATTTGTAAGGTTAATGGCTTTTTTTTTTTTTAATTTTACTTCCTCACCTCCCTCTCCCTGTTCTATAAAAGAACCTGGCATCTAGACACCAACAAGATGGTTATTTTGAGACATTAGTCCACCACCTTCTCATCTGCCAGCTTTTCAAATAAAGTTGTATTCCTTGCCTCAACACCTTGTCTGTAGACTTATTGGCCTGTTGTGCAGTGAGCAGAGTGAGCTTGGACTCAGTAACAGTTTACTGAATAAGAGCTAATGAAAAGAAATGCAGACATAGAGGCTGGTCAGGAAAGGCTTCCTGGAGCCTTGTGAGTCTTAAAAAGAAATGATGGAGTTAGAGGGGAGGATAGAGGTGAGAAGGTGTTTCAGGCATGAGCCAAGGCACCTTGGCTAGAGGGGAAGAGTTGGGCAGGGGAGGGGACTGCCTGCCAAGCTAGGGAGCTTTGGAGGAATAGCCAGGTTTAACTAGAGAGACCTGGAGACAGATAACAGAAGACTTTGGATGCCAGACTGTAGCATTTATTTTGGGTCTGATGAATCAGTAGGGGGCCAGAGATCCTGAGCAGTCAGGGACATAGTGGGAGAATAGCATTAATTGTGTTTCTCAGACTATGTGTTATGCTTCTATTCCAAGTGTTGAAGTTGGGCAGGTTACAACTTGTGCTGTTGACAATCTAATGAAAAGCACATATTTTTGTGCGAATCCAACCTTTGGTTTTTTTCCCCGAGTTAGGTCCATTCTGGGAACACAGATTAATGGGAAATAGAAACTCAACAGAGATCTAAGGGGGGTGGGCAGAAGGAGTTTTTCCGAATGAGTATATCTGATGCTGGTGTTCAAACAGACTGTTTCTGCAGAAAGCCAGGCACTGCAGTCAGCTGATTGTTAGCAGAAGGCTCTGGTTTCTCAGACAGGAGCCTCGATGCCTTAGCAATGCCTCTTCATCTCCATGAATCAGGGTGAGAAAACTGCAACCCAGCTGATATTTTAGAAGTAGGGTTATTCATCTTATCGCATGTAGTATTGAGATTCTGATCAGGCAAGATTGACACAGTCCAGTAAGCCAGAGAATGAGTGATGAGGGTCAGTCCAAGAGGCAGTGTGGCCCAGGAACAAGTACCAGGCTATGGTCCCAACACAACTTGGATTTAAATCCTAGTCTTCCACCTCCTGCCTGTGTGACCTCTGACAAGTCCCTGAACCTTAATTACTTTATCTGTCAAATAGGGAGGATGCTTATTGTAAGGATCTGCTATCCACAGAGTGTGTTGCATAGAAGGTTTATTAGTGCCATTAGTTAATGTTTAAATGCCATCCAGTTCTGAGGAGTCAATTAATGATGGAGTAATGGAGAACCATGAGAGAGAGCAGCAATACTATTTGGCCAGAAGGTGACAGGTCTATCTACTTAAACCCCACTTAGCTTCAGATTATAGTCCCTTCTTCAGTAATCCTATTTTTTCACTTGGTCCACATTGTAAGGAAAGCTCTCAAAGGAGGTTGCAGTCATTGCTGAATTCTTTAGATTGTTAGATTATTAGATTATAACTCAATATCCTCTTTTGACCCTGGGGCTTTTCACATAGAGAGATTTGTCAAGTGCATAGCTAGAAGGAAAGAGCAGGCCAAAAAAGTGTTTATAAATCAGTGATGTTGGGCTCTGACAGCAGCTTGGAGCTATATAGAAGTCTGTAGAAATCTAGCTTTCTATTAGATCATCAACTGCTGGCTGGGGTGATGGGAACAACCAGATGTGTCTCCATGGGTGTTAAGGCCTTGCTTGACTCACTGCACCATAGGAAAGTTGAGAGAGAATGGTGGAGAGACAGCCATGCATGGGGATGTGATCTGAGGGGACTTCGCTAACCTGCTTTCCTTCCTCCTTCCCTGATGCCACCAGCAAAATATCTGAATTCTGCCAGATGGAGACTCAGAACTAGGGCCTGGAATCTTCCTGCCTGAGCTTAAACACTCTAACACTTATTACCTGCATGAACTTGGGTTAAATACTTAGCCCTTCTAAGCATCAGTTTTCTCATTCTCATGAGGATAAAATTAGCATTATTGTTAGCACAAATTAGGGGTTTTTTTGTGATGATTAATGAGAAAAAGGTCCATATAGGTCAAAGCCATGGTTTCTCCAGTAGTCATATATGGGATGTAAGAGTTGGACCATAAGGAAGGCTTAGCACTGAAGAATTGATGCTTTTGAACTATTGTGTTGGAGAAAACCCTTGAGAGTCCCTTGGACTGCAAGGAGATCCAACTAGTCAATCCTGAAGGAATTCAATCTGAATATTCATTGGAGGGACTGATGCTGAGGCTGAAGCTCCAATACTTTGGCCACCTGATGCAAAGAGCCAACACGTTGGAAAAGACCTTGATGCTGGGAAAGGTTGAGGGCAGGAGGAGAAGGGGACGATAGAGAATGAGATGGTTGGATGGCATCACTGACTCAATGGACATGAGTTTAAGCAAGCTCCAGGAGATGGTAAAGGGCAGGGAAGCCTGATGTGCTGCAGTTCATGGAATTGCAAAGAGCTGGACATGACTGAGCGACTGAACAACAAAATGAGAAAAAAACTATAAAGCCTAAGTCAGTGTCTGTCACAGAATAGTTCTCAATAATTGTTAGCAACAAGGATATGTGAGAAGATTACACTGGTTAATGACAATATTTTTAGAAAATGCTTTCACAAGCATTACCACTTCAGTTTTCACAACTTAGAAGAATTATCACTCTTTTTAATTAGATGATTGAGATTCAGAGCAGCTATATTACTTTCCAAGGTTATGTCATAAGAAAAATTAAGAATTTGACTGGGGGATCCAATTTTATTTTTAAATTTTATTTTTAAATTTTATTTCATCACTGTTTTGTGAAGCCAATTTTATTTCATAACAATATGCTGCTTGCATGCATGCTTAGAGAGGAGGACAGAGCAGTATTAGCTGGGAGAGGGAGGGCACACAGAAAGAAAAATGAAAGAGCATTCAAATCCATATTTTTATGCATGGAGTTAAGTGTTGAAGAGAGGAATCTCTGAGAATAATATCCATAGTTACACTTCACTTACTTTTGGAAGATTATAAATAGAAAACATCAAGTATCCAGAACATAGAGAAGGTGCAAGAGAAAAGAGCACTCTTAAAAACTTTAGCTGGGGCTTCCCTGGTGGTCCAGTGACTAAGCCTCTGCACTTCCAGTGCAGGGGACCTGGGTTCAACCCCTGGTCAGGGAATTAGATCCCACATGCAGCAATTAAGAGTTTGCATACTACAATAAAGATTGAAGATCCTACATGCTGCAACTAAGACCTGGTACAGCCAAATAAATAAATAAATATCAAACACACACACACACACACACACACACACACACATACTTTAACTGGAATCAACCTTCTAAAGTTCCAGTAGTGAACCTCAGCCTTGCTGAGAGGTATCTAGAAACCTCACTCAGCACCAATTCGATCTTTTATTATGCAATGTTAATAAGAACTGGACATGGTGCTCACTTCGGCAGCACATATACTAAAATTGGAACGATACAGAGAAGATTAGCATGGCCCCTGTGCAAGGATGACACGCAAATTCGTGAAGCATTCCATATTTTAAGACAATCTGCCTGACTTCAGGCTCTACTACAAAGCCACAGTCATCAAGACAATATGGTACTGGCACAAAAACAGAAATATAGATCAATGGAACAAAATAGAAAGCCCAGAGGTAAATCCATGAACCTATGGACAGTTTATTTTCAACAAACAAGGCAAGGATATACAATGGAAAAAAGACAACCTCTTTAACAAGTGGTGCTGGGAAAACTGGTCAACCACTTGTAAAAGGATGAAGCTAGAACACTTTCTAACACCATACACAAAAATAAACTCAAAATGGATTAAAGATCTAAATGTAAAACCAGAAATTATAAAACTCCTAGAGGAGAACATAGGCAAAATACTCTCCGACATAAATCACAGCAGGATCCTCTATGACCCACCTCCCAGAATATTGGAAATAAAAGCAAAAATAAACAAATGGGACCAATTAAACTTAAAAGCTTTTGCACAACAAAGGAAACTATATGCAAGGTGAAAAGACAGCCTTCAGAATGGGAGAAAATAATAGCAAATGAAGCAACAGACAAATGATTAATCTCAAAAATATACAAGCAACTCCTGCAGCTCAACTCCAGAAAAATAAATGACCCAATCAAAAAATGGGCCAAAGTACTAAACAGACATTTCTCCAAAGAAGACATAAAGATGGCTAACAAACACATGAAAAGATGCTCAACATCACTCATTATCAGAGAAATGCAAATCAAAACCACAATGAGGTACCATTACACGCCAGTCAGAATGGCTGCTATCCAAAAGTCTACAAGAAATAAATGCTGGAGAGGGTGTGGAGAAAAGGGAACCCTCTTACACTGTTGGTGGGAATGCAAACTAGTACAGCTTCTATGGAGAACAGTGTGGAGATTCCTTAAAAAACTGGAAATAGAACTGCCATATGACCCAGCAATCCCACTCCTGGGCATACACACCGAGGAAACCAGATCTGAAAGAGACACGTGCACCCCAATGTTCATTGCAGCACTGTTTATAATAGCCAGGACATGGAAGCAACCTAGATGCCCATCAGCAGATGAATGGATAAGGAAGTTATGGTACATATACACCATGGAATATTACTCAGCCATTAAAAAGAATTCATTTGAATCAGTTCTAATGAGATGGATGAAACTGGAGCCCATTATACAGAGTGAAGTAAGCCAGAAAGATAAAGACCAATACAGTATACTAACGCATATCTATGGATTTTAAAAAGATGGTAACGATAACCCTATATGCAAAACAGAAAAAGAGACACTGATGTACAGAACAGACTTTTGGACTCTGTGGGAGAAGGCGAGGGTGGGATGTTCTGAGAAAATAGCATTGAAACCAGTATACTATCAAGGGTGAAACTGATCACCAGCCCAGCTTGGATGCATGAGACAAGTGCTCAGGACTGGTGCACTGGGAAGACCCAGAGGGATGGAGTGGGGAGGGAGGGGGGAGGGGGGATCGGGATGGGGAACACATGTAAATCCATGACTGATTCATGTCAATGTATGGCAAAAACCACTACAATATTGTAAAGTAATTAGCCTCCAACTAATAAAAATAAATGGAAAAAAAAAAAGAGCTGGACATGGAACAATAGACTGGTTCCAAATAGGAAAAGGAGTACGGCAAGGCTGTATATTGTCACCTTGCTTATTTAACTTATATGTAGAGTACATCATGAGAAACACTGGGCTGGATGAAGCACAAGCTGAAATCAAGATTGCTGGGAGAAATAGAAATAACCTCAGATAGGCAGATGACACCACCCTTATGGCAGAAAGTAAAGAACTAAAAAGCCTCTTGATGAAAGTGAAAGAGGAGAGTGAAAAAGTTGGCTTAAAGCTTAACATTCAGAAAACTAAGATCATGGCATCTGGTCCCATCACTTCATGGCAAATAGATGGGGAAACAGTGGAAACAGTGTCAGACTTTATTTTTGGGGGCTCCAAAATCACTGCAGATGGTGATTGCAGCCAAGAAATTAAAAGACACTTACTCCTTGGAAGGAAAGTTCTGACCAACCTAGACAGCATATTAAAAAGCAGAGACATTACTTTGCCAACAAAGGTCCATCTAGTCAAGGCTATGGTTTTTCCATTGATCATGTGTGGATGTGAGAGTTGGACTGTGAAGAAAGCTGAGTGCCAAAGAATTGATGCTTTTGAACTGTGGTGTTGGAGAAGACTCTTGAGAGTCCCTTGGACTGCAAGGAGACTCAACCAGTACATCCTAAAGGAGATCAGTCCTAGGTGTTCATTGGAAGGACTGATGCTGAAGCTGAAACTCCAGTACTTTGGTCACCTCATGCAAAGAGTTGACTCATTGGAAAAGACCCTGATGCTGGAAGGGATTGGGGGCAGGAGGAGAAGGGGTCAACAGGGGATGAGATGGCTGGATGGCATCACCAACTCAATGGACATGGGTTTGAGTAAACTCCAGGAGTTGGTGATGGACAGGGAGGCCTGGCGTGCTGCGATTCATGCGGTTGCAAAGAGTCAGACACAACTGAGCGACTGAACTGAATAAGTGTATCTCCCTAATTCATTGACTAGGTCATAGATTAAAAACAGTGTATTAATTGAAGGGAAAATTGACATGTTGACAGCAGATAAGAACTAGCTGGTAGCCTAAGGAAAACAAACAAACTCTTGACAAGCAAAACAAAACTTAAATGACACTAACAGCTTGAGCTGACGTGTGAATAGTCACAGCGCCCCCTGTGTATCCCACTCCCTGCCTTAAGATGTCCCTGACTGTATGATGGCACAACTAGACAACTCACTGAGCCATTAAAAATAGCAAATCAAACTATATTCACCACACCTTATTAAAGGTACCAGAGATGTTTCAACACATTGTATTGATATTAATGTCTAAAATTATTTTAAAAACTGAAAATAAATACCCTATTTAATTTGTTTCCTGGACAATTTGATGACAAATAAGCTTCGGTTTCATTGTCACTAAAAAGTAATTTGTTTGCATAAATGCATTAGAAAATGAGCTTCTCTTTATATATACTCCAAGGACTTCCATTTTTTGGCAACATAACAGACTGATTTAATCCCATATCCCACCTCTCTTCCAGGCTTCTGGTGGCTCAGACGCTAAAGAATCTACCTGCAATGCAGGAGACCCAGGTTCTATTCCTGGATTGGGAAGGTCCCCTGGAGAAGAAAATGGCAACCCACTCCAGTATTCTTGCCTGGAAAGTCCCATGAACAGGGGAGCCTGGCAGGCTACACTCTGTAGATTTACAAAGAGTCAGACAGGACTTAGTGACTAAACAACAACAATGCTGGATAAAATAAATAAGAAGTAGCAAACAAGATTATTATTTTTTCATTTTTCTTGGAGTATAGTTACTTTATAATGTTGTGTTATTTTCAGCTGTACAGCAAAGGAAATTACATATATATATATATATGTATATATATATATATATATGAATCTCACCTCTTTTTAAAATTTCCTTCCCATTTAGGTCACTACAGAGCATTGAGTTGAGTTTCCTGAAACAAATATTGTATATTAATGCATCTATGAGGGATCTAGAAAAATGGTACAGAAGATTATCAATTGTTATCCAAGCTCTAAAGAAGCCCCAAATCCCCAGGTGATAAAATATAAACTGTAACACAGAGCTAGATGCCAGGCTCATGAGTTAACCTTGGGGCAGGCAACGGGGATGAACCCACAGAGATACCCTACCAGCTAGGATGTTCATGCCAAAAGTATGGACGAGGGGGAACTGAAACACAGATTTCTGCATAAAGGTGTCAGCAGAGTTGGTTCCTGCCGAGGCTTCTAGTGGTTTACTGAACATCTTTGGTGTTCCTCGTGGTGTAGAAACATCACCCCAATTCCTGCCCTCATTTTACATGGTATTCTCCCTGTGTGTGTCCAAATTTCCTCTTTCTTGTTTTTAAATTGTGTTTATTTATTTGGCTGTGTTTGATTGTGGCACATGGGATCTTTGTTGCAGCACACAGACTGTCTAGTTGTGGCATGTGGGCTCGGTCAGCTTTCAGGCTTAGTTGCTCTGCAGCATGTGGGATCTTAGTTCCCCAATCAGGGACCGAACCCTCATCCCCCTGCCTTGCAAGGCATCTTCTTAACCACTGGACCATCAGGGACGTGCTCCAAATTTCTTCTTTTTGTAAGAACACCAGTCCCATTAGTATTAGGTCATCCTACTTCCTTCTGGTCTCATCTTCACTCATACAGTTATATCTGCAATATACCTATTTTCAAAGCAGGTCACATTCTGAAGCATTGGAGGTTAGGACTCCAACATATGAGTTTAGGAGTGGGAAACAGACACATTCCAGCCCATAACAGATAATCCACAATGAGGAGGGTGAGCTGACATACATAGTGAGGGATTAGCACCCCAAGGACGGACCATAGAATGTACCAGAGGAATCTGAATGAAACAAAGCTCTTCACCTCTCTCAGACAGTCTCCTCAGCATCACAGGGAGGGAGCATCCTCCCCCTAGCATGGCTGTTGTGAGGATCAAGCCAGATAATGTGGAGAAAGCTCCACAAACTATGGTAACATGAGTTTTCATTTTTATTGTACTAATTAAGAAAAATAGGGTTTCCTGGTGGCTCAAACAGTAAAGAATCTGCCTGCAATGTGGGAGACCTAGGTTCAGTCCTTTGGTTGGGAAGGTCCCCTGGAGAAAGGAATGGCTACCCACTCCAGTATTCTTGCCTGGAGAATTCCATGGACAGTGGAGCCTGATGAGCTGCTAATAACTCCCATTTATTGAAGGCAATGCTAAACTTTGTCTCATTCAAGTCTTACTATAACCTTGTGTGGTAATTATCCTCATTTTATGGGTAAGGAGACTGAGGCATAGAGAGGTTCAGTCATTAGCCTGAAATCACATGGCTAGTACATGGCAGAGCCAGAATTTCAACTTTGGCTTGTCAGCATCCAAAGCCTGAGCCTTGGGTTATTCTAAATATTTCCTGGTATTAGGACTGAGTTCTGGGCAGTGGTAAGGTTGAGGAAGAGGCAGAAGAGAAGAGGTATGTTTTATACTGAGAAGGAAAATGAGGAGAGTAGATGGAGGTTTATTTTAAAAGTAACTAAGCCTGGGGAAAGGGGGGAAAAGAGAAATAAAACGATGGATGAATCCTGGCCCTGGAGGAGGCCTGGAGAGTAATAGCATCTGTGCATTGCACCCTTGAGAGGGCAAGAAGCCTCTGACCCCAGAGGGAGGAACTGCCTGGAGGCTGAGGTTAGGAGGTAGGGGAGGCTGCAGAAGACAGGTGACTCTGGCCTGATTTGGGATGTGTCAGGGTACGGGCTCTGTTCTGAATCCCAGCTCTGCCACTCACAAGTTGTATGACCTTGAACAAGTTACTTAAATCTTGAAATTTCCATTTCTAAAACTGTAAAAAACAATTTTTTTTGCCTTAAAAACCACTTGCCTCTCTATTCTTCCTATAGAACACTCCCCTCTCCCTTTTCTTCACTAGTTCCCTCCTCCCTCTCAGAGAGAGGCAGGCCTGCTTACCAGCCATGGGCAAGGAGTGAAGTGGAGTCCAGCAGTCTGAGCCCAGTGGTGATTCCCTTGCTGCTGGTGGGTTTAGGGATGGAATGAAATTCAAGTCTGGGCAGAGAGATGGGAGGGGAAGCCTGCTCTTGTTCTTCTGGTAAACAGTTCCATCATAAAGGAATATTTTATATACACAATAGAGCTGTCTTCTCCTGCCACTGGACATTCTATGAGGATATGGTGTCTCTAAGTGTGGCAGCATCTTGAAGCCATGACGGTTGCTAGTCTGAGCACAAGGCCAAAGAGAATGGCAGAGAAGAAAACTAGAAATAAACTGGACCCTTGATGATTTCATTCAGTCATCATATTAATCAGCTCTGAAGCTACACTACCTCTGGGTTTCTCGTTCAGTGAGAGAGTAAATTTCTTAATGCTTAAGCCAGCAGCAGCAGGGTTTTCTATTATTTACAGGCAAAAACGTGTTAAATGATTTATTACCTCATAGGTTTGAGTGGGGTAAATGTGGTATTTCCTATAAAATGTTTAGCACTGTGAAATGTTAACAATGATCATTGACAGAACACTTTATTATGGAATTATATACTACTTTCTTCTTTACTAATATGTGTCATATTTCTCCAAATATATATGACAATATTTTGGCCAGAATCAAAGACTGTATTTTTGGTGCTCAGTTGCCAAACACAGCACATGGTAGATGTCTCATGTCTGTTTTATAATCTATATATGTGTCTAGTCTTCTAAATGTAACCCTGATGGACAATATAATCCAGGTGCTCTTGTTAGTTGAGCGGAGATCCTGTTCCCAAGATGTCTTTTTTTTTTTTTTTTAATTTTTTTCCAGGATGTTTTATTTTGCTACTGGGCAGTAAATTCCTAAAGAATCTAAGTAATTTGAAAAAAAGGGGAACATGGCAGACCTTTCTAAAACTAGAAGTTTCCAGAATCACAGCCTATCAGAGCTGGAAAGGACCTCGGAATCACCTGGCCCATCTTCTTCATTTTATTACTGAGACCCAGAGACTTCTTTATGGTCACACAGCTAGAGGCTGGGTCAGGACAGGAACGCAGCCCCCAGACTCTGCCTCAATCCCCTTCCATTGTATGTCATTAGTTTCTCAACTTTCTCCAGAGTCAGCTTCTCTTACAAGCTGAATAAGGGAGAAGCCTTCTCCCCAGAGGCTATTTGGGCTGCCAGGAATCTGTGGGAATCCGTGGGAATCTGTGCATCCACTTCCTACCAAGGTCATTCTGCAGAGTCATTGCCAGCAGCCAGGTGGCCTGGCATGAGATCTGAGACTCGGCATCCTTTGCTGTCTGTCTGCAAACACCAGTCCCTCATCCTCCAGGGGTCACCGAGAGCCAGGAATTGGGAAGAAGCTTGTCCCTGTCCACACACTGGTCGGATCCTAGTGTGGAAGGCTGGTGCCAAGGGCCGTGCAAAGAACACAGCACATATAGGCTGGGCAGCCATCCATGATTTAGGAGCTCCTGAAAGACCTTTGTTCCAGTCTGTCCCGATCTGACTCTGTATGCAGCCTAGCCTCTCCCTCACCTCCACCCCCACCCGCATCCCACACACCGCACACATTCACAGCTTTACTCATGCCCTGTTCCGTGAATGAATGAATGCTCCTACCTACTCTCAGTTGCTCCCAGCCCCAAGTTGTTGGCCAGTTCAGTTTCAGTGCAAATGGCTACTCCTCCTTCAGAATTAACCAGACCCTTCTTGCTATTCCCGCCATACTTGGTTTATTTCACCTCCAGAAAGTTTAATTCAAGATAGCTTTAGTTGGATCTTTTCTACTAGATCAGTACTTCTCAAACTTTATATGCATACAAATTACCTGGAGATCCTAGCAAAATACAGATTCAGGTTCGGTAAGTGTGGCTTAGGGCCTGGGAGTCTGCATTCCTAACAAGCTCCACAGTGATGCTGACACTGGTGGTCTATTACTTACACTTGGAGTGACGAGGTACTGCCTCTGAGTCCCTTGAAGGCAGGTGCTGTGTCTTACTTATCTTTGTAATACTAGCTTTTGGTATAGGGTCTGGCTGATTATAGCTGGTTAATACACATTTGTTGAAATGAAATGGGTTAAGGCATTGGCATTTCTGGTGTGTTTCCCTTAAGTGTAAGTATGTGATCTGGGCAGGATTAGAGTGTTGTTTCGCTGACATGGTGGAAAGTAGGCTGCAGCAGAGCTGGGGGCTTGCAGGAAGGCAGGATAAATCCTGAGTGGGACCAACACCTCAGCTTTACAGATCCAGAAGTTCACTTTTATCAGTCTGTTTAGGTTCTGAAAGACTAATGGACATTTACAAACCAGAAGGCCACGTGTCTTCATTAACATTAAAGGATATGTCTTTCCAGGGACTGAATTACTTGCGCCTGCCTATGTGACACACATGCCCCCCACCACCCATCCACACTCCACCCCGACCCTGCTCCTCACCTGAGATCACAGTAGCAAGGGATAAGTTAGTTCAGAACATTGACTCAGGACACAGATAACTAAATGTACTCATGGAGAAAATAAAGCAGGTAAAGGAAAGGCTTGATAAATTGTCCCTTCTCCAAAAAGATTTCACTTCTTTAGTATAGTACAGATTTCCTCCCCAATCCAATCTTTCTCCTTGGTTAGCACTGGATAAAGACAGATACATTCCTGCTTCTAAGCATCTGTGTTCCTGGAGTCCATATTGACTAGCCACTCCAGCCAACTTCAGCCAACACATCCTTCTACTAGGAAGCCCAGCCTGATCTCATTAGAACCTTTTCCAGCTGCATTTCAGTCTTGAGGGTGCATTCAAGTGAGCATTTTAATGGTGGACATGTGTGGGGGTGGGATGCTTCTGCTCAATTGATGCTGGCTCTCACTGTCCCCCAATTCTGAGGATGCCTCACTTGGCCTTTCCTTTTAACGAGATGGCTGAGGGGTTGGGCAGGGTGGGGCAGAACAAGATCCAACTTGTGGACCAGCCAGAGTACTTGGCTATCCTGAGGCCTCGGAGCCGTCAGTGGAGGGGGCTGACTGGGGGTCTTCCCCCACTTCCTGCCCCTTTTGCCTGGTGCTGGACTGGGAGTTCTTTTGAACTTCTTCTTGAAAGCTTGTGACTGAGTATCTCAGCATATACTGTTACCCACTCACCAGTCACCATGTGACATCCTGTGGGTCACTTCTCTCTGGCCTTCAATTTCTTCCTCTAAGAAAAAAGGGACGCGGAGGAAATAGACCCTGTGGTCTCGTCCAGTTCTGAGATTAACAGCCTAAAGTACCTTATGTTTGTAACTTGCTTTAAAATGCACTAATTCATGGAATCCTCACAATTAAAATTCCACATTTACTCATGAGGAGAATAAGTCTTAGAGAAGATAAATACCTTGTTTTAAAACATCTGCCCAACAATTAGTCAAAGTAGGTCTCATACATCCATTTTCTTAATCACCAATGGATACTGTCTCCTGAGGCTGGACAAGGAGGGCTTCTTTCTTCTCTCCTACCTAGAGAGAGAAAGCACAGCCTTCTAGCTCCCTTATTTCCCCCCTTCATCACCTCTCACTCTCAGGGGCTGGGCTGTGTTCACCTTCTTTGTCTTCTTTCTGCAGAGTTCTCTGTGTTCTCCCTCACCTTCTCCATCTCCCTTTCTCTCCTCCACCCTCCCTTCCCTCTCCCTCCCCAGCCCATCCCCCTCTTAGCCACCTTCCTCCCCTGTCCCCCCTTTCTCTCCTGCATGCCAGCCTTTCTTGGTAAGTTACTTTTGGATTATGCTTTATAAAGGTGTTACCCACACTCCTGTGGGAATCTGTGGGTCAGTTGAGGGCAGGAAGATAGTTTCCAGGTGTGACCTGATGACCAGAGTGGTGTTTTCTAATCTCAGGCAACGGTTTCCAAGCATCAGGGGAAAGATGGCCTGCACTGGGATCACCAGTGTCTGGAGAGGGTGTGTGATTCAAAGTGTGGATTCCTGGACCCCAACTTAAGAGACTATTCAGTAGAGTCAGTCTGTGTACCCTGCATTTTAAAAACTTCTTTATTTGTTTTTGACTGTGCTGGGTCTTTGTGGGTGTGTGGGCTTTTATCTAGTTGCAGCAAGCAGAGGCTGTTCTCTAGTTGTGGTGCACAGCTTCTCATTGCAATGGCTTCTTGTTGCAGCGCATGGGCTCTAGAGCATGAGGGCTTCAGTAATTGTGGCTCCTGGGCTGTTAGAGTACAGGTTCAATAGCTGTGGCACACGGGCTTAGTTGCTCGCTGGAATATGGTATCTTCCCAGATCAGGGATCAAACTCATGTTTCTCCTGCATTGGCAGGCGGATTCTTTACCTCTGAGCCACTAGGGAAGCCCTGAATACTCTCTCTATATTTTTAAAAAGCTTAGTACTCTACATTTCAATAAAGTTCTTCTTTAGTGATTCTGATGTGTAGCAAGATGCATGCTTGACTATTGAGACCTGTGCCCATTAGACTCTATCCCTGGGGCAAACCATCAAGTAGCCAAGCGTCCACAGTAGTTCCAGGAGTGTTCTGCAGAGGCCTTTGCTTGTGGGGTCACAGAGCATCAGTGAGTGAATCTTGCACCTGCTTTTTCCTCATCGTTGGTGGATGCCCCATCAGTGCTATGTCTAGCTTAATAGAGGGAAGCTCATGGTTTCTACCACACTTGGACAAACTGAGTCTCCTGATTTGCATTTCATCTATTTTTGGCTAAAAACCTCCAAACCAGAGATATACTTTTTGATGACACTTCCTTCTCTCTTACAATTGTCACCCTGTTATTGACTAGAGAGGAATAAGAGGAAAGCAATTTTCACTCACACCACTCTAACAGAACATGAGTTTCCTAATGGGTTTAGCTTACTAATTAAATTAGTTTTCTAATTAAATACCAGGACATTCCCCCAGAGATCTCTAGGTTATGACAGCCAGAATTTGGAAGAATCTTTGAGGTTATCTCATCTACCTCTCACTAAGGAGCCCTTACTGCCTACTGTTGAAAGAAAACATTTTTTGAAGGTGAGCTCTGTACTGCATCAGAGTATAGAGTACAGATTCTTTGCTGGATCATACTCTGCCCTTGATTTACACCATGTGCTCACAAAGGATGCACTGTCACCCCAGAGGAATTACAAATGGGTGGTTTTAGATGTTACAATGGTTTATGGCTTTCCAAAGGACCATGGACATAAAAATATAGACAGTATATCTAGGTATTAAATTTTCATGAAGAGATTATAAGGGAACATATGTTGAAAAGCTTTCTTAGGGAGGACAAAAAAAGGAAAATGGTTGAAAAACATTGGTTTGTACAAAAGGAGTCTGTATCTCTGAGAAGTTATAATTATGCCATGTCATCCACGTCCCTTCATTCTCCCTCTTCTGTGTTTAATTAAGGACAAATGGAGCTCACTAAAGTCAGTCTCTCTAGTCCTTCATTGGGAATGATCCCATTTGCCCTGACTTCTACAGCTGGAGTGAGCGCTCTCTGCTAATTGCATACTCTGGTCATTTGTTCACTCATTTGGTATTTCACTCTTAGCATTAGTGACCTAGTATGTATCATTTGTATGTATCCATTCTGTCTTTATAACTAAATTATAAGCATTTTATGGTAGAGACCATGTGTTTATGTGATAATTTATTCATGTATTCATTTATCCATCAAACAACCATTGAGTATCTTTAGGCATAGAGCTAGATTCTAAAGAGACAAAACAGGACTTCCCAGGTGGTCCAGTGGTTAAAGAATCCACCTACCAATGCAGGGGACTCTTCCTGGCCTAGGGAGATCCCACTTTCTGAGGGGCAACTCAGACACACACAAGTCTGTGCACTGCAACTTCTGAGCTTGTGAGCTGAAACTACTGAAGTCTGCACACCTCGAGCCCATGCTGTGCATCAAGTGAAGCCACTGCAGTGAGAAGCCGCTGCACCACAACTAGAGAGTAGCCCCCACTTGTCACAACTAGCAAAAGCATGTGTGTAAGAGTGAAGACCCAGCACAACCAAAGATAAGTAAATAAATAATAAAAATTAAAAAAAATAAAGAGAAAAAACAGGACATGGTTTCTGGCTTCAAAGACTTCCCAGGAAATAAGGACTGGTAAAATAGGATGACAAGCGTAGCTATAGAGATGAGAAGATGTTTCATGAGTGGTATCCTTCCCAGCAGAGAGGAGGCAGTGTTTGAGTTGAATCTTGAAGGAAAGGCAGAGTTTCTCAGGTAGAGAAAAAAAAATGTAGTAGGAAGTCCATTCTAGACTGAGCTGGAGTCTTCTGATATACCTGGAGACAATGGTACATGTGAGAAGAGACTGGAAATGAGGCCAAGGCAAAACTTGAGGGGCCTTGAAGCCCATTCTAAGGGCATGGATTTTATCCACAAGTCATGGGATGCCACTAGAGAATTCAAAGTAACCAGTGCATGATTTGGTCTTTATTCCCCAAGCCTCACTATGGTTGCAATGTAGATAGAAATTGATGAGGATTGGAACCTGCTCAAGAGATACTGCAACAATGCAGGGTTGGTGATCCCTGAACAAATGTGGTGGGTAGGTTTGAACTAGAAGGAACAGACTGGAAAAGTTCCTTAGGAAGGAGAATCTAGAGAACTTGTTGATTAATTTGGGTTGAATGAAAATTGATACCACCACTTTGAAGGGACATTTATCACTCTTAAAACCAAGAAAGGGAATACTTGTCTATGACTCAGAAAGTCATTTATGGTTATCTACCCTAAAGAAAAATAGCTTCTCAGCATTATGTGGTTTTTTTAATAAATTAGTTAATTTTTGGCTGCACTGGGTCTTTGTAGGTGAGCATGGACTTTCTCTAGTTGCAGCAAGCAAGAGCTACTCTCTAGTTGAGGCGCGCAGACTTCTCATTACAGCAGCTTCTCTTGTTGCAGAGCACAGGCCCTAGGGCACCCAGGCTTCAATAGTTGCGGTTCAGCAGTTGTGGCTTGTGGAGTTGGTAGTTGTGGGCCATGGGCCTAGTTGGCCTCATGGCATATGGAATCTTCACAGACCAGGGATCAAACCCGTGTCCCCTGGATCAAGTGCCCATTCCTTGACTGATCTGTTACTAGGAAAGCAGAATCTATTAATAGATGACAGCTCCCACTTAACCAAGATGGTTTGAGGGGGACACTTCTCAGAAGAGGGAAGCTTTCATAAACAAAACAGCAATAGATTTATACCATGCCAACTCAATTAGGAAAGGCATTTAGAAAAGACAAAAATATGTCTAAAAGGACATAATTTTTTCATTATTTACAGATATGATGACATAAGAGCATCTGGAAATTAGTAAGAACAGTATGTAAATGCAACAAAATGATTAATATAAAGATCAATATAATATTATAGTTTCTTATATCAGTAAAAGTAAAATGGAAGATCTATTCATAGTAGCAACAAAAGATAAATAAACCAATATGGAAATCTACAGGATCAATATAAAATGTCATTAATTTGAGACATTCCTTGTATTTGATTGACTGTTATAAAGGATAATATGACCATCACCACTCTAAATGAATGCTATTTCATGAGAGAAAATATGTTTTTTGAACTTTTTATTTTGTATCAGGGTATAGCCAATTAACATGGGCTTCTCAGGTGGGCTTCCCTGGTGGCTCAGAGGTTAAAGCGTCTGCCTCCACTATGGGAGACCTGGGTTCGATCCCTGAGTCAGGAAAATCCCCTGGAGAAGGAAATGGTAACCCACTCCAGTATTCTTGCCTGGAGAATCCCATGGACGGAGGAGCTTTGTAGGCTCCAGACCACAAAGTCGCAAAGAGTCGGACAGGACTGAGCAACTTCACTTTCACTTTCTCAGGTGGCACTAGTGGTAAAGAACCCACCTGCCAGTGCAGGAGACATAAGAGACATGGGTTCAATCCCTGGGTTGGGAAGATCCCCTGGAGGAGGGCATGGCAATGCACTCCAGTATTCTTGCTTGGAGAATCCCATGGACAGAGGAGCCTGATGGGCTACAGTCCATCAGGTTGACAAGAATCGGACATGACTGAAGTGACTTGGCATGCACACATAGCCAATTATCAATGCTCTGATAGTTTCAGGTGAACAGTGAAGGGACTCGGCCATAAATATACATGTATCCATTTCCCCCCAAATACCTCTTACATCCAGGCTGCCACATAACATTGACCAGAGCTGCGTGTGCTACACAATAGGTCCTTGTTGCTTATCCATTTTAAATATAGCAGTGTGTTACATGACCATACCGATCTCCCTACCCCTTCCTCTTGGCAACCACAAGTCGTCTTCTAAGTCTGAGTCTCTTTCTGTTCTGTAAGTAAATTCATTTGTGTCATTTCTTTATAAATTCCACATTTAAAGGATCTCACATGATATTTCTCCTCTGTCTGTCTTACTTCATTCAGTATGACACTCTTTATAGGTCCATCCGTGTTGCTGCAAATGTCATTACTTCATTCTTTTTAATGGCTGAATAATATTCCATTGTATATATGTACCACATCTTTATCCATTCCTCTGTCAATGGACATTTCTGTTGCTTCCATGTCTTGGCTGTTGTAAACAATGTTCCAATGAACACTGGGATGCATGTATGCTTTCGGATCATGTTTTTCTCCAGATATATGCCCACAAGAGGAATTGCAGGGTCTTATGGTAGCTCTATTTGTAGTTTTTTAAGGAACCTCCATACAGCTCTCCATAGTGGCTGTGCCAATTTACATTCCCACCAACAGTGTAGGAGGATTCCCTATGAGAAAAAATATTTGATGATTAATTCACATGAAGGTTACTAACTTAATAGGATCTTCTTTGTTATAAGTACTTATATTTTATTCAGTGATTCTCGAAATTTAGTATGCATGAGAAAATTACGTGGGCTTCCCTGGTGGCTCAGTGGAAAGAATCCAGCTGCCAGTGCAGGAGACATGGGTTTGATCCCTGGTCTGGGAAGATGCCATGGAGCAACTAAGCCCATGCACTCCAGGAGCAGAGGCGTCTCAACTACTGAGCGCATGTGCTGCACCACTGAAGCCTGCATGCTCTAGAGCCTGGCTCCACAAGTCATTTCAATGAGAAGCACGCGCACTGCAACTAGAGAGTAGTCCCTGCTCTCTCCAACCAGAAAAAAGCCTGCCTGGTCCTTCTGCTTCCACGTTTTAAAGTGATCGTGCTTTAAAATTGTGCTGGTGTTTGAAATGTGACCCTCTTAGCGCAGACGAGAGGCGTGTCCAGCAGAGGAACCCAAGGCCTCCCGCACAGCGGCGGCCGCGCGGCATCGCAGGTCAGAGACGGGAAACCCGGGGCTGCCCCAGGCCTGCAGGCCTCTGCTGGAGCGCGTGGCCTTCCCTGCGCTTCCTCCGCAGGGAGCACCCAAGAAAGGTCCAAACATGCTTCCTGTCTGCTCTGTGCTGTCGGTGCCTTCTTGGTATTGTACCTCAAAATTCTGCATAGATTACTTAGTATAATGCTGAGTTAAAAACTAATGTTAAAGGAGGATTTTTTAAAGAATCTGAATGTTTATTCATTATATTGTTACAACTTAACATTTATCTGTGGTATTTGTGATTTGGTTAACCTGTATAAAAATTGTAAGTAGAAAGGTTTATATTTCATCTTAATTCTTTTGATGCTGTAAACGTACTTTCTAAAAGATGGATTATTTGAATGTTTATGGCACCTGACTTGTAAAAAAACAAAAAACAAAAAAATTAGAATCATTAAATTGCGTCCGTGTTACTAAAAAAAAAAAAAGAAAAAAAAGCCTGAATGGCAACAAAAACCCTGCATGGCCAAAAACAAATAAATGAATAAAAATTATTTTGAAAAAGAAAATTACCTAGGAATTTTTCCTGAAATGCTTTTTGCAAGACATAATCCCAAGGGATTTCAAATCAGTACCTCTGCATAGTTAAGTGCTGCACTCAATATGCCAGCAAATTTGGAAAACTCAGCAGTGGCCACAGAACTGGAAAAGGTCAGTTTTCTTTCCAATCACAAAGAAGGGCAATACCAAGGAATGCTCAAACTACTGCACAATTTCACTCATTTCACATGCTAGCAAAGTGATGCTCAAAATCCATCAAACTAGGCTTCAACAGTGTGTGAACTGAGAATTTCCAGATATACAACAAGCTGGATTTAGAAGAGGCAGAGGAACCAGAGATCAAATTGCAAACATCAGTTGGATCATAGAAAAAGCTAGAGAATTCCAGAAAAACATCTGCTTCATTGACTACACTAAAGCTTTTGACTGTGTAGATCACAACAAATTGTGGAAAATTCTTAAAGAGATGGGAATATGAGACCACCTTACCAGCCTCCTGTGAAACCTCTCTGTAGGTCTAGAAGCAACAGTTAGAACCAGACATGAAATAACAGACTGGTTCAAAATTGGGAAAGGAGTATGTTAAAGCTGTATATTGTCACCCTGCTTATTTAGTTGTATGCAGAGTACATCATGTGAACTGCCAGGTTGGATGAAGCACAGGCTGGAATCAAGCATGCAAGGAGAAATATTAACCTCAGATACATAGATGACACCACTCTTATGGAGGAAAGTGAAGAGGAACTGAAGAGCGTCTTGATGAAAGTGAAAAAGGAGAGTGAAAAGGCTGGCTTAAAACTCAACCTTCAAAAAACTATGATCATGGCATCCAGTCCCATCACTTCATGGCAAATAGATGGGGAAACAATGAAAACAGTGACAGACTTTATTTTCTTGGGCTCCAAAATCACTGCAGATGGTGACTGCAGCCATGAAATTAAAAGGCACTTGCTCCTTGGAAGAAAAGCAATGACAAACCTAGATGGTGTATTAAAAAGCAGAGACATCACTTAGCCTGCAAAGGTCCGTATAGTCAAATCTATGGTTTTTCCAGTAGTCATGTACAGATGTGAGAGCTGGACAATAAAAAATACTGAGCGCTGAAGAACTGATACCTTCGAACTGTGGTACTGGGGAAGACTCTTGAGAGTCCCTTGGACAGCAAGGAGATCAAACCAGTCAATCCTAAAGGAGATCAACCCTGAATATTCTTTGGAAGGACTGATGCTGCAGTTGAAGCTCCAATACTTTGGCCACCTAATGCAAAGAGCCAAATCATTAGAAAAGACCCTGATGGTGGGAACGATTGAAGGCAGGAAGAGAAGGGGTTAACAGAATGAGATGGTTGGATGGCATCACTGACTCAATGGACATGAGTCTGAGCAAGTTCTGGGAGATGGTGAAGGACTGGGAAGCCTGGCGTGCTGCAGTCCATGGGGTCGCAAAGAGTCGGACATGACTGAGCAACTGAGCAACAACAACAAAACCTCTACATAGAAGCTATTTGCCCAAATAATTTGAAAAAACACTGAAACTCAAAGGACGGAACCTCAAGTGGTGGCACTTTGGGTCTATCTGGAAATGAGCAGAAGAGATTCTCAGGAGTGAGCATTTTTCTGGTCATCCTCAAATAATATCAGAATAATTGGGCTGTGTATGTTTACTTGTGAGTCTTAACTATTTATACCCAGAAGAGCACATTTGTTCCTAGTATTTGTATGAATTTATATATGAGGATGTTTACCTATATTGTGTGTTCTCCATGCTTTCTCTGAGTACTTCCTGACATTCTGTGAATTGGGGAAGGAAGGAAGGAAGGTAGAAGTGAGAAATCTGAAGCATAGTCTCTGAGAAGGGAAGTTGCCCAAGCATTGTGCTGGATAATGTGTTTATTTCTTCATCTGGCAATGGTTGATTAGCTATCAGTGAACCAGAGCAGAAGACAAGAACGGAAACCATGACACCCACCCCACCATGAGATTGGGTTTTTTCCAAGACCATTTTCCTTCTGTATGTGGATGCTATGAGCTAAATAGAGAATATAAGTAGACTTCAAAAAGTCTACAGGCTCGCTGCAGACTCTAGAGCCTGACGTGACCACACCTGAGCCTCTTGTCTCTGCCTGTGGTCAGACCTACCTTCAGTTTCATGGGAGGCTTCGAGGGTCATCTGTTCCCAGGACTGTCTATCTTCTTCTATGGACTTTATCATGCACGGCTCATCTCCAAGGCCTTGATATGCAACTGCCCTGTCCAGTATCCGCCACGCTGTCCCTGGAGCCAAGGAAGATGGGCAAGGCTGCAGCAAATACACTATGTGGGGCTGGTGAAGATATTGAGCAGCTTTATTTTAGTGGCCCAAGAACTGCATAACATTCAAGGGCAGTTTGTACTTATCAGCAAGATATATCATCAGAGAGACTTTTTGTACCACAAACAGTGGCAGCATCTTACTCTGTATGCGACCTTCTTCCTGAGCGGATGTGTAGACGTGGTGAGCCAGAACGTGTTGCCCCAAAGGGCTCCTGCCCTGGAGCAAGGCGCCCAAGCACTGAGCATGTTTCTGATTCTGACCCTGATGGTGTCTCACTTGGAGGACTCAGAAGGAGTGGAGCTACAGAGTCACATCCTGTTCATCCAGGTGTTGTTCCTGTTGCTGCTGGTGGGGATCGCAGAGCTGTGGGCTCCCAACTCACTGCGGTTCTGGGTGATGAAGGCTCTTTTGTATATGATTGCAGGCTCTTGGCTGATTCAGATAGGCTTTATGCTGTTCAAACCAATCTCTGGCTACAAATGGATGGATGATGACAAAAATGATATTCTCTTTGTTACCACCTTCTTCTGCTGGCACGTGGCTTCCCTTAGCATGCTGATGATCTGGATCTATGGCTTTTCCTTTTGGTGGTATCATTACATTTGCTGATGCCCAAATAAGGTGAGCCTGGAATGGTTCCTGTCACCTGCACATTCCGGAACATCTGGAGGAGAAGTTGAGGGAAGAGAAGCTGTCAGAGAGGAAGGCCGGGTGTCTTTCCTTCTGAAGGGCCAAGGGCATATGACTCTCTCCTCTTTAGGCTTCTCTCAGTCTTGTTTGCTAAGCAGTGAGCAGAGAAAAGGCAAATGAAGCCCAAGAGGCCTGTTGCTGTGACCTACACCTTCAACTCCCCAAGTATTTTCCCCATCTCACCTCAGCTTCAGCCAAAGCGTCTGCTTGCTGTGCTCCTCTCTGTATTCCTTACCCCCCGCAACCCAACAGAATGTGAAAATAAATGTATTCTATCCTGCCTTTGGGTTTTTATAAATATCCCTCACCCACTACATAGAATACCTACCACTGGTCACTGGCATTTAGTAATTAAAATGATTTACAGTCTTCAGTGCAATGTAATAATTTACCTATCATAAAACTACCCCCTCAGCTACCCCCTCATCCTTTCTCTTTCTTGATTGCTTCAATACTCATACTAAATCTGAGCTGATATTTTGACCATCTAGAACTCACAGAACTGTTATGAGGCCTTTATTTTGATTACTTTATGGTTTATCAAACAGAAAGTCAGATGCTTTTTTTTAAAGCTTTGTTGAGATGTACTTAATATAAAAAAAAAAATTGGACATAATGTATACATTTTGATGAGTTTGACATAAATATATTGTGATACCATCCAATGGCAACCCACTCCAGTATCCTTGCCTGGGAAATCTCATGGACAGAGGAGCCTGGAGGGCTGTAGTCCATGGGATCACAAGAGTTGGACATAGCAACTAAACCACCACCACCATCAGCAAAGTCTGTCAAGGCAGTTTCCTCTGCAGGGTCTATTAGAACAGAGCAGAAGCCTGCACACAGTGAGGGCTCAGGAGGGTTCGCCTGCTTCCAGAATTTCTCCACCCCATCTCACCCAGTGTAGTGTCTGCCGGATTCTTCTATCTGGGTAGATCAACCCATTGCTCCGTACACAGCTCAACCGATTTCCAAGTAAGACTCACCAGGACCCACTCCTTTTGGGGTCGTCTCCTATAAAATGAAATCCAATGGCTTGTTTATTCTACCCACTCTCCCCCACCACTTTTCTTTTTAATCCTCACAAATATTGTATGAGGTAGGCTTATAGATGATAACCTAAAACTCAAAAGTCTTAACAAGCTGGCTTAAGGTAGCTAGACATTTAGCCATGTCACATAATGCCAATAGCTGCATGTCAAAGGGAATGGAATTCTGAGGAGTAGAGTTAAATTATTAGGAACTTGTAAAAGAATGTCTTTAGCCCACCCATTCAGAGCTCTCCCTCCCGTCCCCAGAGTATGGAGAATCTAAGCTTCCCTCATTCGTGGTCACAATTAAAATATCTATGCTTAGATGGAATGAGGTTGGGGCAAGGATTCTAGAGAGTCATTATCCTTCCAGTTCCCCCTTGCTTCCAATTCCTAGGAAAACTAGATGGAGCCTTTTCCCTTTGGGTCTGCCTTATTCTTCCTTGTTAATTTTCTTGTTCAAAAGTTAAGGTGTAAGGACTTCCCTGGCAGCCCAGTGGTTAGAACTTCACCTTCCAGTGCAGGGGATGCAGTTGGATCCCTGGGGAGGAAAGTAATTGGGCATGCCTTGCCACCAAAAAAAAAAAAAAAAAAAACAACCCAGAAACAATAGTGTAACAAATTCAATAAAGCCTTAAAAAAAAAAAGTTAAGGTGTAGCAGGGGTAAATTGTCTGGCTGTTACAAGCTTCTGCCCTCTGGTTTTAGGGGCTTGTGAACATTCTGAGAATTGCAAAGGAAGGGGGTACTTTCAGTGTTATTTACAGGGGGCTCAGCGCTGTCTCAGGATGAGGGGGAGGGCTGGTATGCATGTGCTGAACATCCACTGTGCAAGTAGGGACTAACTCTCCATCAGAAGCTCACAACTTGCACGGGTGGGATGATCTGGTAACCATGTTGCACCACACGAGAGATGAGCCATGATTCCCAGCCCCCCCATCAGGTGGAAATAAAATATTCTCCAGGCATTAGTCCAGGAGCTCCGCACTTTCCCCTAGAGGTTCTACCGTCTTCCTGGTTGTCACCTCTGGGTCCCTTCCCTTTCTTTCTCACCTACAACCTTGGGTATCTTTTCAGGCCTTGTCCAGCCCTGCAGCTCCTCCTTCCCGTGGCCTAGCTCATACTCCTTCAGTGCCTTGGGGTGGGGTTAGTAGGGAGTCTGCTTTTCATCTACACTCCTTCCTGGTGATTTGGCAAAACTCCATTTTCTATTTCACTTAGGCCTGCTCTTTTTTTCATATTGCAAGTGTATTTTGGATTTTTTTAACCTAAAAATTAATTTTTTTTTTTTTTTTGCCATTACAATATGACCTCATCTTGCAGCAATGCCTTTCACTAATTAGGAGAAAAGTTATATATAAGGGCAGACAAGAAAATCCCAAATATTAATATGTTAAGGTATTTTTCTCTATACAAATATAAAAATTTTATCTATATAAATATAAAAGGTAGCGAGATACCAAAACCACGTTTTGATGTCTCTCTTCTGAGTTTCTCAGATATTTCTCTTCTGAGTACTTTTGAGGTCAGATACTGATGAGCTCATTTCTTATAGTAAATTAATGCCTCAAATATTATTATGTCTCAACAACATGTATCTCTGAGGTGAAATAATAAATATTTAGCAGGGGCCTTCAAACCACAAAGGATTATTACTGAGGCCTGAAAAAATGGAATGGGCAGGCCTGCTATTCAGGTGATAAGAAACTTTCTGTGTTCCTCATATCACAGTAGGTGCGAGCACTCTGACAGTAACCCTAATCACGGTGGAATGCAAAATCAACTGAAGAGAAATCTGGAAAAAACAAATAAAAAACTCAAATAGAATTTTGAAGAGAAAGGTGTAATCTTCACCATGGTCCACCAGAGGGCACCATCTTTCCATGAGCTGGGAACGGGACACTTGCTCTTCGTTTGTGCTGGAATGGCAAGCTACTCCAGTATTCTTGCCTGGAGACCCCATGAACAGAGAAGTCTGGCGGGTTACAGTCCATGGGGTCGCAAAGAGTCGGACAGGACTGAGCGACTAACACACTCATCAATTTAAAAGAAACGAGGGAGGTGTAAAGAAGAAGGTAAAAAAATGTATAAGCGAGTGTTTTCCAAGCATCTAGTAAGCAAAATGAAGGTCTGTTTGTTTCCTATTAAACTTAAATGTATGGACATGAATAAGCACAGATTCAACATAGATGTAGGGTATATGTGTATAGATTTATATACCTAGATGCATAGGTAGATGGATATATGGACATATGAATATCTATGTAGACATATATAGATACAGGTAGCTATATACACATAAATATATAGATATATATGTGTGTGTGTCTCAAAAACATAGCAGTGTCAAAACGCTTGAGCTAAAATGACTTTTTTAAGCAACTCTATAAAAATCATCAAAATGCTTGTTTAGCTCATCACAGAATAGGCATACAATGAATAGTTGACTGAATGTCTAAATAAAGTATCTAGTGTAGGTGTAACATGGAGGAAATGACAGTTTAGTTCTGATCTGGGTTTTGAGGGATAAGCAGGACTTTGTTAGTGGAGTTCAGGGCAGGCATGCTGAGGTGGTACATTACTGTACTCATAAGCCTGGTGGTACAGTTCCAGTGATGGAATTTCATGGCCCAATAGTACCAGAGAAAACTACTGAGTTCCTGCCCCACCTAAGAAAGGTAGTTAAGGAAGAACCCTGCAAATTGTTTTATGGAAAGCTTGATAATTTGCTTTTCAGGTTAAAGGCAGAAAGTTATTAATAGGCTGTTAGAAGGGAGCATGATGCCAACAAGAACAAAATGTTTGGTATTGCTTGTGTCATAATCAATATTCAATATTTTGTGGTACATATTTAATAAACTAATTAGTAAACTTTTAAACTTGGCATACAAAATTACTTATAAATATTTTACTTTAAATTGCTTTTACTTGTTCCTCATTTTTCAATAAAATCATACTTTGGATAAATTTTCCTAAACAGATACCACTTCCATATTTTGTTAACTAAAATTTCTTAGACATTTCATATTTTGAGTTGAAAATATGATTTCAAAAAAAATTTAAATACCAGGTAGATTTATAAACCTAACAAAGAAAATTCTCCTAAGAACCTTAAAAGGCTCTTGTAAATTTAATGTCAGACTTTTAAATAAATACAAAACAAAAATTTAGCATTTTATTATGTAAAAAACAACATTCACAAAATAGCACACCTTTTTTAAAAGTATGTTTGCATGTGTTTCTTGATGTTTTATGTATTCCAAGATGGTTGTAGCCTACCATGTTTCTTCAATCATCAGTTACCTCATTTATTAATCAGTTTAACAGGTATACATACCCACTCAAGAGAATTCAGGGTGAACTCTTGATAGTTTATAATATCACATTTATTAATCACATAGTTAATAATCACATTTATTCCTTAGATTATCACTTCTTTGGAAAAGAGCTAGCATAACCTGGGCAAAAGAAATTCTTTTAGCTCTCTTCCTAAAAGCCTGGCCTATTCAGCACTGATCTGTACCCACATTCCTTAAGACACTATGCTTTTAGACTTGTCTTCAATAAAGCTATGTAAAGCCACTCTCTACTCTGAATCACTGCCCTACTGTCTTCCCTGCAGCTCAAGGAGGCTGACTGCTGGAGCTACTAGCAACCAAATAGAGTGTGTCACCCCAGTAATAGCAAGGACTGAAAGCCAACAATGAATTACGTGCAGTTAGATTCCTGACCCTTTCAAGACCTTAGAATTCCCCAAGTAAAAAGGTGTCAGATGTCTCCCCAAGTTGTGTAATGATAAGAATCATCCAAGGTATTCATTAAACACATATATTACCAGGTCCCTGCTCTGGTAGAAAAGCCTGGGTGAGGCACAAGAGTTTTGTATATTTTACAAGTTCCCAGATGGTTATTATTATCAGGCAAATATAAAATAGATTGTTTTTTAAAAACTATACCTGAGTTCGCATCTCAGCTCTAACACTTCCCAGCTGTGTGTTGGATCAGATCCAGCTTAACAATGATTTCCCGAAGCTCTGGGCATCTACTTTACTCCAGTAATCTCTTTGACGAAAGTTTGGAAGGGACTCAGTGAATACTTGGAAAGATAATGCAAGGTTCTTCCTAAAGGGCAAAATGCATTCTTTTATTTAAGAGCTTCTAGGTCTGAATTCAGGATTGAAAATTGGATGAGGGGTCTAGAATTCTACAGGACAGCTCATTTTTGGTTCGTATTCACATTATTTCTTTCACTCAAATATTTGAGCACTTCCATGTGAAACTGCTCTAGATGTTTGGGATGCATCATTAAATAAAACAATAAAAAAAGTTCCTGCCACCATGGAGTTTATGTTCTCAACTAGAATTTGAGCAAGTTGCCACATATCTTTTTCCAAAGGACTCTATAATCAGTAGCCATCACCAAGAACCTGTGGGTGGATCATTCTGATATCCATATGCCATAGCTACTACTATTTTGTTTATTTATTTGGCTGTGCTGGGTTCTAGTGTGGCACACAGGATCTTCAATCTTCATTGCAGCATACAGGATCTTTAGTTTTGGCATGCAAACTCCTAGTTGTGCCATGTGGGATCTAGTCCCCTGACCAGGGATCAAACTAGAGCCCCTATACTGGGAGTAGAGTCTTAGCCACTGGACCACCAGGAAAGTCCCCATAGTTACTATTATGATATCAACATATACTTTATCTTTGGTGGTTAGCAGCACCTCCCATTAAAATTGTTGCCAAAATCTTGGCTCCCAGTCCACTGATGCCAAATAGAAATACAGAGACAGAATTTGGAGGAAATAGAAAAGAGTATCTTTATTATTTTTGCCAGGCAAAACTGAAACACAACAGGCTAGTACCTCAATAACTGTGCCCCCCATCTCTCAGGAATAGGGAAATGTTTTATATCCTTATGAAGGTCTTGCATTTTTTTTTTTCTCCTGCAAAGTTTCAAAATGACCACAGCTAGCATCAGGCAACTCAGCAACTATGCCTGAAGTTATTGGCCCTTGACCTTCTTTCTGAAATGCAGAATGCTAGAAGAGAGTGTAGGGGGAGAAGAATGCCAGGTGCAGAGTATAATCTATATGGAATCAGAGAGTAATTAGCTTTGTGAAGCTTTGTGAAGGACATGTCTAGTTACAAGTGTTTATCAGCAGTAACAGCTAAAGAATAACCAAGATTGTTTAACTCTTGCAGACCTGTTTGGTTGGTATGTGCCAAAGGCCATTCACTCATTTCTGTTTTTGCTCCAACAAAATCAAAGCTAATCTGCAACCACAGCATCTTCTTCCAGCCTTTGTGGCCATCTCCAGTCTCCCACTACTGCTGGCACCATCACCAGTGAGCGTTTGCTGTCATAGGCACCACCATGCATTATCTCTCCTTGCCCCTGAGTCTTTGAGTCACCCCTTAAAAATGAAAAGTTCTGGATGGAGGATCTGATTGCTGAATCTAGGACAGGTGTCCAAGTCTTAGGTGCCAGGACAACCAAAGTGCTGTCTGGTCCCTGAGGCATTTATAATGGGAGACAGTCCCTCCAAGACTCACACAATTTTTCATCTCAAATAAGGAGAATGGTCAGAGACTGACTGACCAAAACAAAACTCCACAAAAGCCTAATCAATGCACTTATTCTTGACCCCTTTGGTGTTCAAGATCCTCTTTGGGCTAATTTATGTGTATCCCAGGACAGTGTGAAGAGGGATCTAAATGTGGCAAATCAGACCCAAAGCTGGGACTCCTCACAATGATTTGCCTCTCCTTCAAGTGAACATGAGCTTAGTCTTCAAACCCATTTGAAGGCAATAAAAAATAAGTAACAAAAGTTAATTTCCACATTAAGATATTCTGAACACTTGTCTTACAACAAGTCGTTCTCTGTGAGTAAAATTATGCTGAGTTACAAATCTCCAACTTGTGACAAATGTTTTAGACCTTGATACATTGGGAATATGTTAGAAACTTCTATTTTCTCATCATTTAATATTGTTCTTCATCTCTAAGACTCTTTCCATGTGGACAAAAAACTTTCTGCTCTTGTCTTTGAGTTGCTCATGACCCCAGAAGTAGGCCTGGCCCAGTTTACCATTGAAAAAACATTATACCATTTATACCATCCTTGGGTTTCCCTGGTGTCTCAGTTGGTAAAGAATCTGCCTGCAGTTCAGTAGACCTGGGTTCGATCCCTGGGTTGGGAAGATCCCCTGGAGGAGGGCATGGCAACCCACTCCAGTATTCTTGCCTGGAGAATTCCCATGAGCAGAGGAGCCTGGTGGGCTACAGTCCATGGGGTCGCAAAGAGTTGGACACAACTGAGAGACTAAACACACACATACCATCCTGAGAAAAATTAAAATGAAAGAATTATAACTTCTTTCCCAGATTGCCCCTTTCATACCTCTGTTTTCTTGGAGTAATTGGCCTAAACAAATGAGAAATTGGTCAGGAATAGAACATTCTTGGTCAAAACTTGTCACAGAAAATCTCCAGTTCATTTGTATGCTGTGATTTGAGAAAATGTTGAATAGCTTTGTTTCAATCTTACGGTTAATTTCTTAGATATGCGGGATACCTTTTTCTAAGTAGCTCCTTTCCATACAGATATTCTTTACATCTTACTTTATAACATCTGTGGGAAAGCCTAATTAAACATATAAGGATATACATAAGAAGTAGTGGAAGAAATTATACAGAAAAATACATTATTGTGAGAAAGTCCAGGAGAGTTATTTCTAACCCCATTTAAGTATGTTTTTCATGTGAAAGGAAGGTTTGATTTACTGGCATATTTGAAATAACACAAGCTCTTGAATCAGATAGGCAGAGTCCAATCTCAGTGTTGCATTTACTATTATGCATTGAAAAGGAGGTGATGATAATCCCTATTTTGCATGACTAAGAACTGAATGAGAATAAAGTACAAACACCTAGTCTAATTCTCCTACATGAAAGCTAATGTTTGTTCAATCTCTTTTCAAACCCACAACCAACCAGAGGAAGCTATCTGGAAAAGAAGAGAAGGGGTAGAAAACAGCATGGATATTAGGTTGAATTTTCCAGCTTATCTGAGAGTCAAGTCATTAAATATTCATTGAATACCAGTTAAATTTCTAGAAGGATATTAGATCCAAAAGACACATCAGAAGTTAACAGATTCCTACTCCCTCAAATAATGAAGTCAAGTTCAAGAGACAGAACTTCAACTCAGGATCTATAATTAGACAATAATTAAAAGGAAACTGTCAATGCACATCAAATAGTATGGACTAAAACCCTAGGCGTAGAAAGAGTCTGTATACTTAAGGGAATTCAGGAGCTCAGTTAAATAAGATTTATCTTCAGATTGAGTTCTATACCAGAGGTATAGAATCTGGAACCCCTAGCAGGAGGTGTCACTGTGCACTCATAAGGGGCAGGGTTCTGTTGACTGGGGGCTGATTCCGCTCCTAAATAATCACAGTAGCAGGAAGAGCAAGGCAACATGAGCAATGCTGGTGAGTCTCTGAGAGGGATGTCTCAGCAGCTTTGAGCACCCCAAGTAAGGCAAACCACTCACCTTCGCAGTGTTAACAGGAATGAGTCAGTCAGGGACACTACATGTAGACTCTGTGTTATTCTTCTCTCTCTTCCCCTTCCCCCAACTCATGCCATCAGATCTTTGAGGATCAGATAGGGTCCCATTGATAACACAACCAAGGCAACTAGAAGGAATACCTAAGAGGGAAGAATTAACATGCGTATCAGCCATTGCGTGTCATACCTCCTCCCGGGAGAAGGCTGACACAAGGTTTGGGGTTATCCAACAATTTATTACCAAATCAGCATCACTATTGTATAGGATGAATGTTGAAAGCCTCAGATTATTCTGAAGTTTGAAGGCAGAACAGGTAAGAATGGAGAAACAGGAATGCAGAAATAGGATGGGGACGGGGAGTATATGGACAACCTTTTTCCTACACCCCATGGAGACTGTATTGTTAATGCCAAGCTCTGTCACAGTCCAGCCCCTCGTCACCATCAGTGTGTGTGTGGCTACAAAAACAATCGATGGAGAAGTTTCTTCCAAACATCACTTTCCTGCGGTCAGATCCTCTCAATAGTCTGTTCAACAAATCCATACCAGGCTTTATGAATGACAAACAAGTGAACAAAAGTCCAAAAAATTGAAGATCTCTTGAAAGAACAATTCACTCAACACTACAGAACACTTTGCAAACAGTTAGTGTCTAGAGGAAAAACAATGAACAGACAGAAGTCTTTCCTCTCATGGAGAGCTCAGTCTGGTGAGGAAGATACATGTATCAGTGAGTGAAAACAATGACTTGTTGATTGTTGTGATGGAAGTTGTACATGACCATGTGAGGTGACAGGGAGTAGTGATCAATTTTACTATTGTGGTACATTCTGCCATTCTTGGTTCACCAGGGAGATTACATGTAAACCATTTCTTGATAGATAACAATTTGCGAAGCAGCCTGGGGTTGAGAGGATGTTTCAGGGGATGGAAATGTGGGAACAAAGATACAGAGGTTGGATGTGAGAGTGCATAGCTTGTGCAGGAAAGAGCAGTATGTTGGCAGGTCAACAGGAGGTAACATGGAGTGGAGCCTCCCAGGTGAGGCTTGGAAGGAACATAAAAACCAGATTGGGTGAAGCCTCAGATACTGTACTAAGGAATTTAGTCGTCTTCTTGTAGGACAATGAAGAATCGCTGAAGAGTTTTAACAATAATATGGTGGCAGTGATTAGAAATAGCAAGAACATTTGAAGAAACTGATGTAACAGTCTAGATGAGAAATGATAGAGGCCTGAAATAAGAAAGTGGCTTTTTATGGATGGAGATGCAAGAATAGATGCCATAGAACATAAGAGGAGAAAGCACATGCCGCTCCACTGCATGTGGGAGTATTGAGAGTAAAACAGAGAGCAAGAGAAATCAAAGATGATTTTCAGGTTTCTGGTTCAGACAGTTGGATGGTGGTTCCAGTAACTGAGACTGGGAATACAGGAAAAGGAGCAGGTTGGGAAAAAAACTATCAGATCAGCTTTGAAAATGTGGAGATGAAAGTGCCTGATGGGTGTCATGTAGAGACATCCCAGAGTTCATTGAATACTGAACCTAGAGTCGAAGAAAGAAGTCTGGACTGAGAACATAGATTTTTAAGTTATCTATGTGGAATAGATTAAATAAATCAGGGAATTATAAAAAGATGTGCAGAGGACTGAAGAGAGAGACAGAAAAACATAAAAATTTACACTAGATAGCAAAGAAGACATCTGTGGAACAGAGGGCAAAAATTGGCATCTGTTCTATTATAATAGTGTTTGATTGTCTGGGTTTCTCTATTACAAGAAAATAATATAAAAAAATAAAAAATAAATAAAATATAAAAAAATAATAAAAAAAAATAAAGAAAAGAATAACCACCAGAGTATCATTAGGAAAAGCAATGAAGGGAATTGCTTAGTTTTCTTATATTATTGTAACTTCACCCTAGTGGAGTGACACTCTTCTCATCAGATATTTAGCTAGACTGAGAGATAGGTCTAGTGTTTAATATTTAGGTTTCTCATTTTATAAGTCTTTCATTATAAATTTTAAGTATGATAGAAAAATTCTGGGCCATTAATAGGACAGTTAATTTACTATTCACTAGTTAACATTAGACACCAAAAAGCATAGACGGTGAATTAGAGTAAACTTAGAGAGGCCACCAGTGGTCTGTATGCTTGGCTTTGAGACAGTCAGCATTTTTTCCTTGTATTAATTTGGGCAGCACAATAATCAAGCTTGAGAGAAATAATAAATATGTCATATAACCAATATTTTTCCCAAAAAAAAGCTCTTTGGGAGTTTTAATGTTGGGCCCAAACCAACTAATCGAAATTTGACTTGGTTTCTGTAAAGTGACTGCATAAATTAAAGATGGTGGAGTGAATAGTGTAATGTGAGAGTGCCCAGAGCTAACCTCATTTCTGGCCACACTAGTATAACTTAGAAGATGGGCAATAGTTGTCTTATGCTCTTCCCTGGGAAGAATGTGAAGTGCTTGAATTATGGGTGCCTCTCCAGCCAATGACAGGGGAACCAAATGGAAAGAAGGCCACGCCAGGAGGTACTGAAGAAATGCTTAGTGACTAGCCAGAGTGGGCTTAGGTAAGCAAAATGTTGTGATGTCTTTATAAATATGGAGCATTGCCCTTTAAAAGAGAACTTAGGTGAATTTGGTCAAGCTTCAGAGGGCAGAATTTCAACAAATGGAAATAAAATAAAGGAAGGCAGTTCACAATAAGAAAGATATTACTAAACTATTTTCAGTTCATTTCAGTTCAGTCGCTCAGTCGTGTCTGACTCTTTGCGACCCCATGGACTGCAACACTCCAGGCCTCCCTGTCCATCACCAACTCCCAGAGCTTGATCATACTCATGTCCATCAAATCAGTGATGCCATCCAACCATCTCATCCTCTGTCATCCCCTTCTCCTGCCTTCAATCTTTCCCAGCCTCAGGGTCTTTTCCAATCAGTCAATTCTTCCCATCAGGTGGCCAAAGTATTGGAGTTTCACTGGAGAAGGGAATGGCAGACCACTTCAGTATTCTTGCCTTGAGAACCCCATGAACAGAATGAAAAAAACTATTTTATTTCTTCATAAATGGAATGGGCAGCCCTGTAAGGTGGCAAGCTTCCCACAGCTGGTAGTGTTTATGCAGGGTTGCAGAGGAGGGTTCTGGAAAGGGAGGGGAAATTGAGTTGGATGACCTTAAAAGCCATCATCATGTGGAAATTTGCCCTTGTGAAATGACCCATTCAATTGCTTCATTTTCTCATCCTAAATGCAATCCTGCTTATGAGGTTTTTTTTCTTCCCTTATAGAGATAATTGGTTCAACAAATCTTATAATTCTGCTAGAGGATGAAATCTTTGCCGATTTTTTCAACACATTTCTTTCTCTCCCGGTAAGCATTCTCAGACTTAAATCCAAATGTTTCATCAACAGCCAAATAGTGAATATCACTGAGCTGACTGCCTTTTTAAAAAATAAATAAAAACTTCATATCAAATCAAAACTATTTCAATTTGAGCAAATAAATGTGAATCAGAAAATCCTCTAAAATCTCCAGGAGTTCCCATTACTAATATAATAAAATCCCAAATCCCCAGCCTCCTTAACCTGTCCATGGTTATCTCTCATCACAGCCTTTCCTGGTACCCAGTGCTCCCGTGATCTATCTCTACCCTGCAGAGGGTATTCACCTGGCATTCTCTCCCTCCTGCCTCTCCCTGCCTGGGTTCTTAGTTTCCAAATTTTCACCCACCAAACTCTTAATCATTTTTCAGATAGCTACTTAAATCCTGCTCTCCTTAAGGAGTTCCTAGATCTCCCAATCAGAACTTATCTCCCCCACATTTTGCTACTCTCTTGTGTTGTATGTGTGTTTCCTCCACTGGACTGTGAAATTGTGAATTCCTCCGAGACAAGAACCATGGATTATTCACTCTGCTCTACTCCCCTCACTGGGTGTTTAACACATAGCAGTTGCTGAGTTGTTAACTGGAAGCAAATCTACATAGCTTCTTAATGTATGCAACCAAAACAAACCTCATACATCAAAATATTTTTAAACCCAGACCTACACCAATCCTGCTTTTTTTTTTTGGTTTGAATATTTGGTTACATCTGAATGCTGGTGCCTTATAAATAGTTGCTCATCTCAGTGCGCCTTTTTCCATGGAATGCTACCTCATTGAAATTTCATATGACTAGGAAGAAACACTATTATTCCACAAATACCTATTGGGTGGTCACTTTGTGCCAGATGCTAAGCTTAGTACTGGGGATATGGATATTAATTATATACCATCGTGTCTTCAAGGAATTCCCAGTCTAATGTGAGAGACCAGTATTTAAGGTGAGTGCGAAAAAGGGTTGCATGTGTCATGACTGACATCTCTAGGAGGTGGTTACACTGGAAGAACAGGCCATTCCTACTTGGGAGAATCAGAAAGGGACCAATGAAGAGGTGACACAAACCAAGTCTTGAAAAAACAACTAGGTATTTGACAATTGGCTGAGGGTGAAGATAGGGAGGGAAGGGTGGATAAAGAAGCAAGAAGAAATGACTGGAGGACTGAGTAGCAAGAGAAGAAGATGCCTTAGAAATGTGATACGCCAAGAGTTCGGCCAGAAATTGGAGCTTTAGCCTCTAGTTTATCACATATGCTTTGGGACTACTTTGAGACATTTTGATGACCATGGTGAGATAGATACCTGTAAACACAGAAACATAGAAGCATCAATTCAGTTCAGTCGCTCCATCGTGTCCGACTACTTGCGACCCCATGAATCGCAGTACACCAGGCCTCCCTGTCCATCACCAACTCCCAGAGTCTACCCAAACCCATGCCCATCGAGTTAGTGATGCCAACCAGCCATCTCATCCTCTGTAGTCCCCTTTTCCTCCTGCCCCCAATCCCTCCCAGCATCAGGGTCTTTTCCAATGAGTCAACTCTTCGCATGAGGTGGCCAGAGTATTGGAGTTTCAGCTTCAGCATCAGTCCTTTCAATGAACACCCAGGACTGATCTCCTTTAGGATGGACTGGTTGGATCTCCTTGCAGTCCAAGGGACTCTCAAGAGTCTTCTCCAACACCATAGTTCAAAAGCATCAATTTTTCAGCGCTCAGCTTTCTTTATAGTCCAACTCTCACATCCATACACGACCACTGGAAAAACCATAGCCTTGACTAGATGGACCTTTGTTGGCAAAGTAATGTCTCTGCTTTTTAATATGCTATCTAGGTTGGTCAGAACTTTCCTTCCAAGGAGTAAGTGTCTTTTAATTTCATGGCTTCAATCACCATCTGCAGTGATTTTGGAGCCCCCCAAAATAAAGTCTGACACTGTTTCCACTGTCTTCCCATCTATTTGCCATGAAGTGATGGGACCAGATGCCATGATCTTAGTTTTCTGAATGTTTAGCTTTAAGCCAACTTTTTCACTCTCCTCTTTCACTTTCATCAAGAGGCTTTTTAGTTCCTCTTCACTTTCTGCCATAAGGGTGGTGTCATCTGCATATCTGAGGTTGTTGATATTTCTCCTGGCAATCTTGATTCCAGCTTGTGCTTCTTCCAGCCCAGCATTTCTCATGATATACTCTGCATATAAGTTAAATAAGCAGGATGAAAATATACAGCCTTGACGTACTCCTTTTCCTATTTGGAACCAGTCTGTTGTTCCATGTCCAGTTCTAAGTGTTGCTTCCTGACCTGCATATAGGTTTCTCAAGAGAAAGGTCAGGTGGTCTGGTATCCCCATCTCTTTCAGAATTTTTCACAGTTTATTGTGAGCATAGTCAATCAAGCATAAATAGATGTTTTTCTGGAACTCTCTTGCTTTTTTGATGATCCAGCGGATATTGGCAATTTGATCTCTGGCTCCTCTGCCTTTTCTAAAACCAGCTTGAATATCTGGAAGTGCACGGTTCATGTATTGCTGAAGCCTGGCTTGGAGAATTTTGAGCATTATTTTACTAGTGTGTGAGATGAGTACAATTGTGTGGTAGTTTGAGAATTCCTTGGGATTGCCTTTCTTTGGGATTGGAATGAAAACGGACCTTTTCCAGTCCTGTGGCCACTGCTGAGTTTTCCAAATTTGCTGGCATGTTGAGTGCAGCACTTTCACAGCATCATCTTTCAGGATTTGTAATAGCTCAACTGGAATTCCATCACCTCCACTAGCTTGGTTCGTAGTAATGCTTTCTAAGGCCCACTTGACTTCACATTCCAGGATGTCTGACTCTAGGTGAGTGATCACACCATTGTGATTATCTGGGTCATGAAGATCTTTTTTGTACAGTTCTTCTGTGTATTCTTGCCACGTCTTCTTAATATCTTCTGTTTCTGTTAGGTCCATACCATTTCTGTCCTTTATTGAACCCATCTTTGTGTGAAATATTCCCTTGGTATATCTGATTTTCTTGAAGATATCTCTAGTCTTTCCCATTCTGTTCTTTTCCTCTATTTCTTTGCATTGATCACTGAGGAAGGCTTGCTTATCTCTCCTTGCTATTCTTTGGAACTCTGCATTCAAATGGGAATATCTTACCTTTTCGCCTTTGCTTTTTGCTTCTCTTCTTTTCGCAGCTATTTGTAAGGCCTCCTCAGACAATCATTTTGCCTTTTTGCATTTCTTTTCCATGGGGATGGTCTTGATCCCTGTCTTCTGTACAATGTCATGAACCTCCACCCATAGTTCATCAGTCTCTCTATCAGATCTAGTACCTTAAATCTATTTCTCACTTCCACTGCATAGTCATAAGGGATTTGATTTGGGTCATACCTGAATGGTCTATTGATTTCCCCTACTTTCTTCAGTTTAAGTCTGAATTTGGAAATAAGGAGTTCATGGTCTGAGCCACAGTCAGCTCCCAGTCTTGTTTTTGCTGACTGTATAGAGCTTCTCCATCTTTGGCTGCAAAGAATATAATCAATCTGATTTCGGTGTTGACCATCTGGTGATGTCCATGTGTAGAGTCTTCTCTTGTGTTGTTGGAAGAGGGTGTTTGCTATGACCAGTGCATTCACTTGGCAAAACTCTATGAGCCTTTGCCCTGCTTCATTCCATAGTCCAAGGCCAAATTTGCCTGTTACTCCAGGTGTTTCTTGACTTCATACTTTTGCATTCCAGTCCCCAATAATGAAAGGGACATCTTTTTTGGCTGTTAGTTCTAGAAGCATAGATACCTGTAAACAGAGAAGCCATTTCCCGTTAATCTGAAAGCTGGTTGCCTAAGTCTCAGTCCCTTCTCCGTGACAAAAGAGGACAGTAGCCTAGAATTTTCTATATGATTTTGGATATTCTTAATGCCCCCCTAAGTATCAGTAATTTGTACCCTTATTCCTCACCTCCTCAGTCCTCTCTGCTTTCTCCAATTCAACAGGTTAGGCAAATCCAAAGATAGTTCTCTTTATGAAAAGGCTTTAAGTCTTTGCTCTAACTTTCTAGGTTCTGGAGAAATGAATAATGCAATACACAAAGTAAACACCTTTTAAAGTCATGAGCTTTGGCCTTTGCATACAGGCAAGATAACTCCCAGATCGGGGCAGGATGGAACCAAAAGATAAATGAATCTTGTAATTTAATATTTCTTGTTGTTTTGCGCAAAGCAAGTTGATTCACTGGAATAAATTTAAGAATTAATGTCCCTTGAAATAGGAAAGCAGTGGAACCGCTCTTCCCCTGTGACTACAGATGGACCATGACACTTTCACGAAGAGATGCTCTAGACCCCTTTGGCTGTTTCTTAGCTTTCTTTTTCAGGTCTTTGGCCAGACACCATTTTACACTGTTGAAAATTCTCAGTGGAGCTTGTGGCCAGAAATACCCCATGACTTGGTGAGCATGATTCTTGAATGGTGGATGGTTTGGGATGGGGGAAGAGGCAGATGGATTTGAAGTGTGGATTGGGAGAGGGGAAGGGACAGGAGCTCATGACAGGATGACTATGGAAGAAACTATAAAGCGGGTGAGTAGGACAAACAGAATCAAGCCAGGTAGACATTTCTCCTTTTTGCATTCTTATCGCTTAGGCAGGCAGTTGCTGCTGAGTTCTTTCCTCTGTATTTTAGTCCATGGTTAGCAAAAGAAGTTAACCTCTCATGTCCACTGTGATGGTTGGGTAGTCGATGCTTGGAGCACTGTGTTGAGAAGAACTCTGAAAGCCACACCTAAGCCAGAAAGAGTCTGGGAATTGATGGGCAATGCTTGCATGGGTGTGGGAAAGGAAGTGCAGCCCACGGGCCCATAGCAATTATTTGCATTGTAAAGTAAGCGTTAGTCACTCAGTCGTGTCTGACTCTGCGAGCCCATGGACTGTAGCCTACCAGGCTCCTCTGTCCTTGGGATTTCCCAAACAAGAACACTGGAGGGAGTAGCCATTCCCTCCTCCAGGGTACCTTCCCAATGAGTGTAGCTCAAGTCAAGATGACGCTTGACAATTCCTAATGACTACTTGACCACAGGGCATATCTTTGCCCCCAGTCTTTTCTTCTTTTCATATGTTTTTTCCTTGTCCTTGTCCACTGTCTTTCTTTCTTCCCCCTTCCTGTTCTCCTTTTCTGCTCTGTAGACCTTGGACTCAGCAGTGCCTCCCTCTTACCCCTTTTTGTGACAGGTGGGATCAGAACAATCACACTAAGCACTAAGCCATTCTCACAGCAAAGTTCTATTTTTCTCTGGGATCTGGATCGCTGAGGAAGACACTGCACTCTGATTCCTAAGCATGTATTTGGTTTCCCAAGGAGGGTCCCAACACTTAAAAATTTTATCTTCTTATCCCATCTCCAGGGATTCGATCCTTTGGGTATTCCTCCCTTACTTATATGGTATGTGTCAGTCTTTGTGTGTTTTTGTACATGTTGTGCAGTTGATATGAGTTGGGAGCTTGTGAAAAGTTTTAAGTGTGCTTGTAAGCAGCAAGTGTGCTTGTAAGAAGCAAGTTGAGTAGAGTTACGACTTGACACCACAGACCAAAATCTCTTCTGCTTCTCCTCTATCAAGCAAAGCTTAGATTGTGCCATTGCTCTGTTTTTGTTTTTTACTTAGGTCTTTTCTTAACCTCACTCAGGAATAAGATTTTTCTGATGAAGGAAAAAGTCTTTTCTTTCCTACCAACCCATTCACTCCTTTGAGAGCCTCTTAGATACTATTTTTTTTTTTATTAGTTGGAGGCTAATTTACATCATTACAATAGTTTTTGTTATACATTGAAATGAATTAGCCATGGATTTACATGTATTCCCCATCCCAGTCCCCCCTCCCACCTCCCTCTCCACCCGATCCCTCTGGGTCTTCCCAGTGCACCAGGCCCGAGCACTTGTCTCATGTACCCAACCTGGGAAGGTTATCTGTTTCACCCTAGATAATATACATGTTTCAGTGCTGTTCTTTTGAAACATCCCACCCTCGCCTTCTCCCAGAGTCCACAAGTCTGTTCTATACATCTGAGTCTCTTTTTCTGTTTTGCATATAGGGTTATCGTTATCATCTTTCTAAAGTCCATATATATGTGTTAGTATACTGTAATGGTCTTTATCTTTCTGGCTTACTTCGCTCTGTATAATGGGCTCCAGTTTCATCCATCTCATTAGAACTGATTCAAATGAATTCTTTTTAATGGCTGAGTAATATTCCATGGTGTATATGTACCACAGCTTCCTCATCCATTCGTCTGCTGATATCAACATACCTCTGGGCCAAATATTACAAGCATAAGGCTATCTAATTGCTCCTTGCTAAGCTGCATTTCTTAGCAATTCAATTCCATTTCTCCTTTCTGTTCCTATTTTGTTTGGACTCTAGATTGCAAAGTACAAAGGATTATTGACCTGGTTGGAAAAATATCGATTACCTTTCTTCTGTAAAGCCAATTTATGTTTCCATTACATTCTCTGTCAGGAGTTCATCAGTTTCATTAAGTCCCCAGAAGGAGGTAAGCATGTGGGGGCATGTGTGTATAGAAACATGGGGAGCCAGGTTGCATACCATCCTACATCTCTCAGTCTTACAGTATAGGTACAAATACTGGCTACCTTTACAGCCTTAGATGTGTGGGTGGCTTAGCCTGTATTGTGGCAATAGGTGATATCCTAGGCTGAAAAATTGGTACCAAGAACAAGAAACTGGAGTTAGTTGGGCTGGGCTATTTGTCTCACTGCAGCTAGAAATGAGAGAACTAATGATGTCCAAAATGCCTATAATACACTCAGAATCAAAGGTAGCTCACCACCTTCATTGCTATCACCTGGCCTATGCCACCATCATTTCTCACCTGGCTGTTTTTTGTTTTTTGGGTTTTTTTTTTTTACTTTTTATTTTATATTGGGATATAGCTGATTAATAATGTTGTGATAGTTTTCAGTGGACAGCAGAGGGCCTCAGTCATACATATACATGTATTCATTCCCCTCCAAGCTCTCCTCCCATCTAGGTTGCCACATAACATTAAACAGAGTTCCATGTACTGTATATTAGGTCCTTGTTGGTAATCCATTTTAAATATAGCAGTGTGTGCATGTCCATCCCAAACTCCCTAACTATCCCTTCCCTCCATCCTTCCCCACTGGCAACCATAAGTTCGTCTTCTGCCTGTCTCACCTGGCTATTGACATCATCTCTGAATCAGTCTCCTTGCTCGTGCTCTTGTTCTCTTCTCCCAGCAGCCAGGGTGAGCCTTTTAAAATTTCCTTTAAAAAAATAAATAAATAAAACTTCCTTTAGATCATGTCACTCCTCTGCTCACTGTCCCTTCCCACCACCACCACCACCACCAATGGCTCCCATTTCAATCTGAAATCCAGAGCCCCTGAAATGCCTTTCCAGGAACTAGAGACCTGGCCCTGTTTCCTTGCTGATCTCATCTTTTCCTATTTCTCCATCGTTCATTCCATTCCAACCACCTTGGCCTCTGCAGTTCCTCACACATGCTGGGCACATTTGCATTTCAAGGCTTTGCACCGGCTGTTCACTCTGCCTGGGGTGCTGCTCCTCTAATATATTCACACTGGTGCCCCCCCTCCCGCCCCTCACCTTAAATTTCTGTGCACTTCTTACCTACTCAATGAAAGCTACCCTGGAAGCCCACTGCCCACCCATCCAGCCCCTGCCCAGCTTTACCTATACCCTCCTTTCCTTCTTCATTTCTTCTTATAGTGCTTATAACCTTCAGCCTTACTAGAAAATGTATTTATTATGCTTATCATTTATTGTCTGTCTCCTTTGCTAGAATATAAGCTCATTGAGGGTGGGGATTTTTGTTCTGTTTGCAGATGTATCCCAAACACCTAGAATGGTACCCAGCATTTAGTAGGCCTATAATAAATGCTTGTTGAAAGAATGAATGAATAAAATTTTCACCTAGGGTTGAATTGATAACTTGACTCAGCTCAACTAGCCAAAGGAAACTAGGGAAAGTGACAATTGGGGAAATCCCATTGAGTAAAATGTTGTAACAAATCGCCCATTATATTCATCTCCCTCCTTCAACATACATATTGGAAAGCTTGCTGTCAGGTAGGGACCATGGAAGGCCAGGGTCCTCGTTTGGAGGGTGATTCTGATCTGTGGATTGTATGTGTGCTTGTAGGTTCCCCCCTCCCCCGCCCCACATCACATGACGCGTGTCGCTAGAGAGCCTGGGTCTGGCTTCAAAAGCACCACGTAGTCAGAGCCCTGCTCATCTCACTGGCCACCGTTTCTCCTCACTCCCGTTGAGAGAATGGGAGTCTGGCCATGTGCCAGACTGAGAGAGGGGCTGGGGGAAGAGTTCATTCTCAGTCTCTTACCATGGACTTTTCCTGGCAGCCAAGATGATGCGATGGCAAAACGCAGACCAATGGCTACTCCAGAAATGCATTGGCGGGGTCAGAGGGATGTGGCGCTTCTATACCTACCTCAAGGGCAGTGCAGGTGGGTTCTTAGAGTTGTTCCTGGGGCCTTTGCAAGTTCTTAACAGCTTCCGGGATACCCTGGAGCAGTTCTACTGCTGCTACTAACAGTTCTGTGTATCTATGGTGAATACAAAAAGTGTTTTATAATACAGCTTGGGTAGAAGTCTTTGGAAACTGGGGTCTATTGTGTAGGTTATGACAAAAGCACTCAGAGTCCCTTTCATTCATTCATTCATTCATTTAACAATGTTTATTGAGCACCACCGTATGGCAGCCACAGTGCTTGCAGGTGGGGATACAAAGGTGAACAAGAGCCCTAAGTCCCTGCTTCCTGAAGCTGACATGACAGTGGGGAGACAGACAACAAGTATATACACAAATCCCTGTAGCAAAAGTGCTTTCTGTTCTACTGGGTCCAGTAGGTGATGAGTTCTAGGAGGCTGGCAGTAAATACTAGCTGACCTTCCAGTTCAGCATCATTAAATTTGACACAGGAACAAATCTTAGTATAAAGGTGAAATTATGGATTTCCAGGGGTCAGGCAGGGAAGAACTAGACAGATTGTCTTATAGTTTGTCCTTCAGACTTCAGCCCTGGCAAAGCTGTAACACGGGGAATCAGTCTTTGGCACCTTTGGGCTCCAGGGTCCTTCTGCAGGCTGCTCTGGGTTCGTGATCTAGGAATTGTTCGTTTTACCCTGATCTTTATTTTTCGGACAAAACTTGAATGTCTAATAATCTGTTCTCATGTGGTTTTTCCTAAACTGACAGTTTCTCTAACAAACCACCCCCCCAAAAAAAATCATGAAAGAGTCCTACCCATTATGTCCCTTTTCTCCATGTCTCCCATTAGCTCCTGCATCAGAACGTTTCTGGAAATGATCCCTTAAGCCAAAGGAGTGGCTCAGGGTGATGTTGGAGGCAGTAGATCAGGCTGGGGGTGGGGATGGGGTGGGGGTGTCAGCTGCCACACTCAGATGCAACCGCTGAAGGGACAAGCTTGGGGTGCAGCTCAGTCTGCTGTCTGATCCATAGGTGAAGAACTGGTGGATTTCTGGATTCTTGTTGAGAAGATCCTGAGCATAGATGAGATGGACCTGGAAGTGAGAGACCACTACCTTTCCCTCCTCTTTGTGCTGAAGGCCACCCATCTTCAGGAGAGCTCACAGGTGCTGACTCTCTGCAACATGAACATCAGTAAGAATCATAAAGCGTATCTGAGGTGAAATCCCTGGGAGAAGAAAAAATCAATCCAATGTCTGATACTCCTCAGTCTCTTGCCTTGCAGACTACTCCTCTCTCCATTAGGGATGCCAGTGGGAACCCTAACTCTTAACAGGGAATGGTTGAGAGACACAGTTGTCCTTAAGTTGGTATGTGCCTCTTCCTGAGATGATGTTTGTTAGTGAAGGTTAGCTGGAAAGAGTGAAGGGGAATTGGGACAAGGTAATTGAACAGTTCCTGCACTTTCTAAGCCTGCATGGCTTGTTTTGTGTTTTTCTGTTGTTTTGCTTTGTTTTCAATTAGGATTCTCTAGAACGAACTACAGTCCACAGGCCAAATGCAGTACATGTGGCCTATGAGCTAAGACTGTTTTTGTATTTTTTTAAAGCTTAAGACTGTACAACAGAGACTATAAAGGTTCACAAAGCCTAAAATATTTACTATTTAACTCTTTATAGAAAAAAAGCTTGCCAACTCCTTCTCTAGAACATCAAATTCATTCAAATGTATTTATTTATTAAATGAGGAGGCATTCCTAACCCAAATACAACTGATGTGCTCCAGAAGCTGCACTATTTGGGGTTAGTCACACTCATCTCTATTTATACAGATAATTTGGAATTGATGATATTAAAATCAGGGCTAGTCAGGACTTTACCAAATTATCCAGTCCAAGCTCCTTCCTTTGGTCATATCTAACTTTGAGAAATTCCATTCAGAGGTACATATTTCTTGTTCTTAAACATATTTGCTGGTACCACTTGCTTTTCTTTAAATAATGTTCAGTAGTCTAAAAAGTACCTTGAGGAATCTCACAAAATGGTTATTTCTCTGGGAAAGAAGCAAGGTGATCAGAGTAATAAGGCGTCATTGTGTGCTGAACAAACCCTAAAATCATGTTCACTTCATCTCTGACCTGTCTAGGGTTGCATGAGGAATGAATGAAATGCTATACACAAAAATGTTTGGAAAAATTCATAAACCTAACTATCCCCACATCATTTTCATCCTCTATCTCTCTTTATTCTTTCCAGAGGCCCTCCTGAACCTGTCCATCTGGCATCCCAACCAATCAACCACCAGGAGGGAGATCCTGAGCCACATGCAAAAAGTGGCCCTGTTCAAACTCCAGAGCTATTGGCTCCCCAACTTTTACACCCACGCCAAGACAGTCATGGCCAAGGAGGAATCATGCCAGGCTCTGATGCAGGAATACGAGACTCGCCTGTACAGTATCTGCTATACCCATGAAGGAGGGCTCCCTCTGAATATGAACATCAAGAAGGCCCACCAACCCCAGAAGCAGTACTCAAGCAGGAAGATCAAGAGGAAGATGTGGCACTTGATACACTGTGGCTCTTGGTCTCTGGAAATGGATACCAATCCAGATACCAATATACTGTCCCCCCAGGAACTGGGTTCTCAAGACAAGGTGGTTATACAAAAGCCTTTCCTAAAAGAGGCCTCTTCAAAGGACAGAATCATTAGTTCCCTGGAAAAGGATGTTCTCTATGCCAGGAAGTCCAATGTGAAGAAGAAGGCCAAGAGCCACCTCCACATGGAGGGCATCTTTGAGACAGCGTTCTCAACCCACCTGAGGACTGTCACCCCCATCATCAATTACTCCTCCCATGTGACCATCAAGAAGGCTGTGAAGCAGAACCTCTCCTTGGGGTACATCCACTGGGCCCTGTGTGCAGACGCCTGTGCAGGGAGTCCCTTCCGGGATCACCTGAAGAAGCTAAATTTGAAAGTGGAGACCCAACTCTTGGACCTCTGGCAGGACCTGCACCATTTCCTCAGTGTCCTGATGAGTAACAGGAAGACTGGGAAAGCCATCTTTCGGCACATGCTGGGCAACAGGATCTGTGAGCTCTACCTGAATGAGCAGATTGGTCCATGCCTGCCACTCAAATCCCAAACCATTGAAGGCCTGAAGGAGATGCTGCCTTGTGGGGATGTGAACCCTTGGATTCCCAGAACCCAGAAGGAGATCTGCAAGGTAGGCCATGCATCACAGAAATGGGTTGGTATCTGGAGGATTAGGTCAAGACTGACCAAAAATCCTACCTGGTCATCTATACTGACTAACTTAATGATATAACTACCCACACAATATGTATTGATGATTTGGTTGATCTCTTATAAGTAAGTTATATAAATTCCCAAGAAGTAGCCAGAATCCTAAAGTAGGATAAAGGTAGAAAAGTAGTCACTACCCACCTTTTATTTCTCCCTCAATTCCCCCTGATATGGAGTCTCCCAACCTCAGACTCTTCTACTGAGGGATGTTTTAAGAACTCTGAGCTAAATGTCATGAATCAAAATACAGGGTCTCCCTTTCCTAGCCTAGCCATCATGGAAATGGGCAAGTGGGAGGATTTATTCTTATCCCCAAACATTAGATTAAAGCATGGGGCTATCCTAGACACCCACAGGGAGTAATAGGTTGGCTACTGTCAAAATCTTGGCAGAAAACAAGTGACTGAGCCAAATTGAGGAGAGAGCGCAATAAAAAGGGACTACTTACAAAGAAGGGTAGGGAAACCACAGGGCCAGTAAGGTGCATTGGAAGTTGTGCTGGACTAGTAGAGGAACCAGGCTTAGAACCTGGTTCTTACAGTTCTTGGCTGTAAGTCCAGCACAATTTCCACTGCACCTTAATTATCCAGGATTGCCCATCTGGGCAGTGTTGGATGAGATCTGTCCAGGGGGTACAAAGTCAAAGTTGTCTGCACAGTTCCCAAGTAGAAGTTCCAGAGCCCTCCTCCCTACCTGCCCCACCCTTTGCGGAGGCATCTGGAACTAGATGGAGGCTTAGATAGGCTGTGTTTCCTGCATCAGCAAATCCACACAGCAAAGCTCCCTCTCTTGGCCTTTGGTCTGCTGCAAAGATATTAAAGGTATTTATATTATTATACAATGCCGGGCTATCACAGTTTCTAAGATTACAAATTTTGATATCATTTATGACTCACCTCTTTGTCTCACACTCGTGTCTAGTCTATGGGTGAATTTAGTTGGTCCAACCCTAAAAATATGCAGAATCTGATATTCCTCCCCTCACCTGTTATAACCACTCTTATCCAAGCTCTGTCCAAATTCACCTGGATCACTGCAATGGCTTTCTAGCTGATGCCTCTGGATCTACTCTTGACCCTCAGCAGATCCATTTCTGCACTGGCCACAACATAAGTTGTGTGATTTAACTGAAAATAAAAGTGAGGACATTGAAGACAGATGGCTGTCTCCAGTAAAAGCCAAAGTCCTTGCTAAAACCAACAAGGCCTACACTGTCTGTCCTCTGCCTCTCCTCTCTGGCTTCATCTTCCTCTGCCCCATGCTCATCACTTTGGTCATGCCAGACACATGGCCAGCTCAGCCGTGCTGTTCCTACCTACTGTGTGTAATGTGTGGATCCCCGTACAACTGAGTCCCTGCCTCTCTCAGGTTTTTGCTCAAGTCATCTCAGTGAGGCCTTACTTGCCCACTTTACATAAAACTTCAGCCCTATCCCCATTTTACTTTTTCCTTAGCACTTACCATGATCTGGATCCATGTATGTATCCTTCCACACATACGTACACAGACTTTGTATGTATGCATGTATAATGCATGTATAATCCTTATAATGCACATGTATGCATTTGTGTGTAAAGTGTACATCTGTTATATACACATATACTTGTATTATATTTTAAATAAATACACAATATGTATATATGTTATGTGTGTGTGTGTTATATAGATAGTTTTGTTTTTTTTTTTACTTATTTTGCTTCTTTTCCTTCTCCTTATGAGGGCAGAGGTTTTTATGTTTTGTCACTAGTCTCCCAGCATGTAGAAAGCTACTGGCAGTATAGTGTTGAGTGCTCAATAGTGCATTCGGCAGACATTTGTTGAATCAATTAATCCCAACTGGAGATGACCCTTACTTTGGGCTTTGCTCAGGACAATATTTTTTTGGTTTGAGACACTTGTTTCTATAAGAACTCTCATTTTCAACCATCTGTTCAACCATCCTCCAGTTATCCAGTTACCTTTTGTTGAATACTGATAGCATGCCAGCTAATATATGTCTGTTTCCTAACTTCTGATTCACTTATGTGAAAACAGAATGCATGTGGAATATAGGAAAAAAGTTTTAAATCCTGGTTTTATCACCATTTGGCTAGGTGGTTGGTTTCCAGGACCCTTTTAAGAATTAAATGAGATAGTACTTTACAAAGGAGCAAATAAGTATGTAGATGTCAAATAATTGCCCTTTAGTAAAGGATTTGTTGTTTCTCTTCTTAAAGTGAAAGTGAACATGTTAGTCACTCAGTTGTGTCCGACTCTTTGCAACCCCATGGACTGTAGCCTGCCAGGCTCCTCTGTCCATGGAATTCGCCAGGCAAGAACACTGGAGTGGATTGCCATTCCCTTCTCCAGGGGATCTTTCTGACCCAGTAATTGAACCCTGGTCTCCTCACTATAGGCAAACTTTTTACCGTCTGAGCTACTAGGGAAGCCTCTTCTTAAATAAATACCAATTACTGTTCTCTGCGATTCAGAGAGAGGCTGTGATGGAAGCTGTCATATTCAGAGAAGCAAAGGAATACTTCCTGGTTGGTCATGGCTAATGTTTGCTATTCCATATCTCCAAATTAGAGAATCCAGAATCTGCAGCCTTCTCTTCTCCCATGTGAGTACTAGCAGGACAGAGGCAGCAAGCACCTCCTCATAATGCTTATGTTGTATTTGCATTTCAGCTCCTCAGCCCCTGGTATACTGAGTTCCTGGATGAAGAGGACTACTGGTTTCTCGTTTTTACAGTAGGAGGGACTTTGAGCTGGGGAGGAATCATGAGGTTGAGGGAAGAAAAGGGAGTTACTGCTCTTTCAGAAGTGCCCTTTGCTAAAGTCAATGAAATGTTGAGTATTTTTCTATCAACTGGGGTTGATGGTCTCTGATGTTCTAAAGAGAAACCTCTGAAGGAAAAAGATTCAAGGGCATAAGCTGGCTTTGAAGAAGTCACATTCATATAGAATTTCTCACTTATAGAGAAAGTTTGATTTGAAGATGTGTGGTATGTATGGTGTGTGTGTGTGTATCTGTAAAAGAACAATAGTTCTTAACAAACTGAAAGTAATCAGAGTCCATGTGACAGGGAGGCAAAGAAAGACCGAGCTGTAAAAATCTTGCTTCTGGCCTAGTTCCTATAGCAAACGCTGTCTGCCACCATCTCCTTCTCTTAGACTCAGAGCAGGCTCATCGGCACCAGGTGGCATAAAAAAGAATCTATAAGCAAAGAAGAGATCATTCTTCTTTACAAGAGATTTGAGGCATCACTGGAGTTAAGCCAGGGTTTGGCTAACATGGAAGAAATGGAATCTATGCAATGGCAAAAGGTAGCTACTGAGAACCTGAAGCAAGGTGGGTCCCTCCAGGTAGAAAGGAAGTCTCCAGTGTTTCTGGCAGGTAAGGTCAGTCACCATAATTTTTTTTTTATCCTTACATACAAGCAGCTGTGAAATATTAGTATTTTAGCATTAAGTATTTACTATGTGTCAGCACTATGCAATGCAAAGGTGATAAAGAGGACCTCATTTGATCTTCCAAATAACATGTGAGGTAAGTACAGGGTAATTGAGGCACAGAAAGGACAAGTCCCATTTCCAAGGTCACACAGTAAGTGGCAGAGTCAAGATCTGAATCCAGACTGACCGATTGCAGAGGCCCCCACTGCTCTGAAAGGGAGCCAGAGAATTCAAGTTTGAGCAGGCTCGTGCCCGCCAAGACATCACACAGTTATGCTGATTGCTCCATTTCATGCATCTGAAAAACATCCAGATTCTGCCATCCCTCCCCAGAATCAGGTCTAAGACATTTCTGTGGATATGTTTTTAACAGCCACTTGCTTCCCCCCATATAACACACCAGCCACTCAGGCAGTGGAGAGCCGTGGTTAGGAACACAAGGCTCTGCTGTCTCACAGATCTGGGTTATATCCTAGCTCTGCTAGTGACTGTGTGAACCTGAACAATGTATTTAACCTATCTTCAAGCCCTGTTTCTCTCAACTGTAAAATGAGAATAATAGGCTTGTTGTGAAGATGACCCAAGACCATCCACGAAAGCTATTAACACAACAATTGGCAATCGTAAGAGTAGCCAGTATTGTTCAAATTGAACAAACTGCTTTAATTATCAGTGCTGAGCCAGTCAGAGTACTGCAATGTTTCTCAAACTTCGAAGCACGATAAGTACTTTTGACTTTATTTTGGGAAATATGTACCTGTATATGTATGTATGTGTGTATAAATATATATTCAAATTTTTTCACAAAGCAATGCCTGTCCTTATTACATAAGATTATATACTCTCATATTCTCTATATTATTCCATTTCATTTTGTAAAAGGTGGTAGTAACTGTTTTTTGACATACTATTGAGTCATGACACACAAATTAGTAATCAGTTCAGTCACTCTGTCGTGTCCGACTCTGCGACCCATGAACTGCAGCACGCCAGGCCTCCCTGTCCATCACCAACTGCCACAGTCTACCCAAACCCATGTCCATTGAGTTGGTGATGCCATCCAACCATCTCATCCTCTGTCATCCCCTTCTCCTCCTGCCCCCAATCCCTCCCGGCATTAGGGTCTTTTCAAATGAGTCAGCTCTTCACATCAGGTGGCCAAAGTATTGGAGTTTCAGCTTCAGCATCAGTCCTTCCAATGAACACCCAGGACTGATCTCCTTTAGGATGGACTGGTTGGATCTCCTTGCAGTCCAAGGGACTCTCAAGAGTCTTCTCCAACACCACAGTTCAAAAGCATCCATTCTTCGGCACTCAGCTTTCTTCACAGTCCAACTCTCACATCCATACACGACCACTGGAAAAACCATAGCCTTGACTAGACGGACCTTTGTTGGCAAAGTAATGTCTCTGCTTTTTAATATGCTATCTAGGTTGGTCAGAACTTTCCTTCCAAGGAGTAAGCGTCTTTTAATTTCATGGCTGCAATCACCATCTGCAGTGATTTTGGGGCCCAAAGTCAGCCACTGTTTCCACTGTTTCCCCATCTATTTGCCATGAAGTGGGCTCCAAAATCACTGCAGATGGTGATTGCAGCCATGAAATTAGTAATTAAGAGCTTTGAAAATTCATTTCCACCACTCCTTTGCTCTGTGAGCTTACTTGGCCAGCCACTGTATCTCCCTGAGTCTCATTTCCTCTTCTATAGAATGGGGATGATGGCACTGTTAAAAGGATAGGCGGTAATGCATTTGCATAGCAAATAGGTCCTCAACAAGTAGTACTTGTTAGATTCCACTAAAAAATGTAACCTTCACCTCTTTTAAAACTTTGAGGCACACTCTGTGTACAAAACAGGTTGCTTTGGGTGCTCGCCCTTTGGAACATACTTGGGCATAAGTTATTAAAAGCTAGCATGAACAGGCCATCTGGTTTACCTTAGGATTGCCCCTTCTCTAAATCCCAAACATTCCAAATCCTTTCCCAGGAATCAAGAGAAAAGTGAAAGGATGGCAGATAAATTTCACCCTATACGTGCTGGGCAAGGGGCATTCCCCTTGATGGCCATGAAATGCCAGGAGGGGTCAGGAAGAGTGGTAATCACCTCCATGGAGATGCCCCCTCCCTCCCTCCAGCATACGCTCCGCCATTGCTTTCTTGAAATGCAAATCTACCCCAATGAAGGGCCTTCCATGCATTTGTCCAAGTCCGGGCCCTGGCTCCCCAAGTAGGCTAATGCCTCCTCTCAGACTATACCATAAAGTCTCTGAGCATCAGAGCTAGAATACTCTCATATTTCTTGTAGAGAAACTGAGCTGAGATAAGAGTCTTGCCCAAGGTTTCTCAGCAAGGGAGGGATTGATGAAAGACTAGAAAACTGAATTGATAGCAGCAATAATCCACTGCTTTTACCACTACAGAGTCTTCTGACTGAGAGATGGTAATGATGACAATGACAATGTTGACATAAGACAACTGACATTCAGAGGGCCACACCCCATATTCCTTCTAGATTCCACCAGTATAACCTGAAAAAATCCTGGACTGCCCTGGAGAGTTTCAGGGAAACTGTGGGTGATGAAATTTACCCCAAATCTCAGAGCTCATAACACAAATGAGTGTTTTGACCTTGGTAGGCACAGTGCTGCTATTCTGCTATTGCCTATCAGTATCAGTTAAGCTGCTCAGTTGTGTCTAACTCTTTGTGACCCCATGGACTACAGCATGCCAGACTTCCCTGTCCATCACCATCTCCTGGAGCTTACTCAAGCTCATGTCCATCAAGTCAGTGATACCATCCAACCATCTCATCCTCTGTTGTCCCCTTCTCCTCCCACCTTCAATCTTTCCCAGCATCAGTGTCTTTTCCAAGGGAGTCAGTTCTTCGCGTCAGGTGGCCAAAATATTGGAGTTTCAACTTCAGCATCAGTTCATATTCATCCTTCCAATGAATATTTATCCTTCCAATGAATATTCAGGACTGATTTCCTTTCGGATTGCCTAATACCTCATTAAAACTTCTCTTGCTGCCTCAGCCTTACAGTCCCATCTCATTTTGAATACAGAAAGTCATTCCCTTCCAATTCACCATGAATGACTAGACATGATATACAGCTACGTTTAGAAAAAAATAATTCACTTTCAAAGGACAATGATTCACAACTATTGATGATATTCAGAGATATGTGTTGTCAATTCTGAAGGTAATTGCATCAAATTTTTTGGCACAGTAGCAGAATGTTTGAATGCATTTGCAGCTCCTCCCTATACCAGATGGGGTTTGAAGGGTTCCATATTCATTTGGATGAATTACTTCTAGTATATATGTTAACACTTAGTACCTCTTTCAAAGTCATATCAGTTACCCTTAGGCAGAAAATTTCCATGGGTCAGGTCTTCCCAAGAAGGGCAAAAGCCTCCATTCTAGAGGACAGGAGAGGCAGTATTTTCTTGCTTCTAATTTGGCCTAGGAAACTTGTATTTCCTATATAAACATTCCAGTAAAACACCATTGTCCTACTTAAATAGCATTTTAAAGACTATACTTGCAAAAAAAAAAAAAAAGTGAGTGAATCTTTGAAACCAGAGTAGACAATAAGACTCCATTTTTGTTTTTCACTGTTTGACAGACATAGAGAAAATGGCCTTTGAGGAACTCTGTTATAAGTATCCAAAGGTGGCCATAGAGAAGATCAGTGATGACTACAAAATATATTGTGAAAAAGTACCTCATATAGGTAAGTGTTTAAATTCAAGGATAGATATGAGACAACCAGGTAAGAGAGAATCTCGAAAACTCAAGAGGCATAAACCAAAAGAAGGATGGTCAGCAGAGAATGACCATGTCTGTCTTTCCTCCTACAAAGCCAAAGAAGGGCATCATGAAAGTCAGATGCAATTGTAAATGAATGAAGATGACGATGAAATTGTTAATTCCTACCTTTTCACTTAGTTATCACTCTGAGGTTTTCAACAATGCAGACTTGTCTCCTGCCAAGATTTCTGGAGTCATAGTTTTGTGGAAGGAGATTTGTTGGGGAGTATGTTCTTAGAAATAACACCCATCTGGGGATGAGGAAAGCAGAACTGGGCAGAGTTAGATGCTGAACTGTGAGGTAGTTATGATAAACATCAGCAGATCCTAGAGGAAGCTCTAAAGCTAAGATAGCCCTTCAGAGTTGTCGCTCACTGAGGCAAGAAACTTGTACCTCCTCACTGACTCAAATGGGCTGTGACTGACTTTGGGGGGACATAACCTTGGGTCAGGCAGTGCCCTTTGGCCAAAGACACTTCCAGAGGGGACCTCACCTGTGGCAGCAGTCAATAACTCCAGGCTGCTGGGACAATGAATGCTTTGCTCCTAAAGAAATGAGCTAAGGCATGCACCAGAGCACTCAGTATTGTCCACTTACTTTGTAAGGAAATTTTACCCCACCTTGGAACAGTTCTTCCAGGAGTCTGGTGGCTTCTTTTCCTAGGGAACTTACATAAGAAATGCTGACACACACTATTACAGCTTGTCTGGAGATCACAACAAATACTCCTTTTCTCCTTGCTTTTCTGCTCATGACAGATCCCTTCTGTGGTCCTGCTAGTGGTTCTGCTGGTCTCGGGGGACTTGCTTGGCAAGATAACCTAGACTTTCACCCCTGAGAGACATGAGCCCTTGATCATCATGACTTCTCAGGCTGTGGCTGCTCACCTGTTGATTTATCACCACAGTTCGACAAGGGAATACCAAGAGTGCCAAGTGAATTCTGCACAGCCCCTGCTACATAACTGATGACCCTGATGATTATAGTCAATGGCCCTGCCAGTGCAGTGACTCCTTTGTCTCCCTGCTAGCCTTCTGGCATAAGGAGTTTCAACTCCTTATGCCAAGTGATTGAGCTCCTACTGGGTCCCTAGTAGTAGCATTCCCACTCTGGGATCCTGGACCTCCAAGTTGGCACAGTCCAATACAGGAGCCACTAGTCCCATTGTGGCCATTGAGCTTTTGAAATATAGTTGGTACCAATAGGTTAAATGAAGCACATTACTAAAATTAATTTCACTCTTTTCCTTTTAGTTTTTTTTAATTTGACTGCTAGAAAATTTAAATTTATGTAATATATGTGGCTCCCATTATATTTCTATTGGACAGCACTGGTCCAGATCCACAGAACCTAAAGTAAGGATTAAAAATTTCCCTAAGTAAGTCACCAATACTAACGGTAAATGGATCTCTTCTACTGTCATCCCTTGATGCTCATAGTCAATATTCCACTCAATGGGGGCCGCAGCACCATATTATGGTCTTCGGTTTTTCCTGGAGGATGATGCCTCATTTTTCAAAAGGTATCATCTCCAAGCTGGCATGACAGCTAGGCCTTCAAAAAATGGCTTTGTTACTTCATTGATTTTCTCTATTGATTTCCTTACAATTTCACTGAATTCTGCTCTAAGTTCTATTATTTCTTCTCTTCTGCTTACTTTGGATTTTATTTGCTCTTCTTTTTTCACTCTCCTAAGGTAGAAACTTAGATGATTGATTTAGATGATCTTTCTATTTTTATATATGCATGAAATGCTATAAATTTTCCTCTAATTGCTACTTTTGCTCATCTCCCAAATTTTGATAAGTTGTGTTTTCATTTTTATTTAATTTAAAATACTTTAAAAATTTCTTCTTTGACCCATGTGTTATTAGAAGTATGTTTTTAAATCTCCATGTGTTTTGAGATTTTCCAGCTATCTTTCTGTCATTGAGTTCTAGTTTAATTGCATTGTGGTCTGACAGCAGATATATGGTTTCTATTCATTTAAATTTTTTAAGGTATGTGTATGGCCCCGAATATGTTCAGCATTGGTAAATGTTTCATGTGAGCTTCAGCCAAGTGTGTATTCTACTGCCATTTGATAAAAGTGGTTTGTAGCTATCTAGTTGATTGCTCTAGTTGATTGATGGTGTTGTTGATTTCAACTAGATCCTTATTGATATTGTGCCTGCTGGATCTTTCCATCTGTGACAGAGGGGTGTTGAAGTGTCCAACTTTGAAAGTGGATTTACACTTTCCTCCTTGTAGTTCTGTCGCACATAGAACTCTTGTTTTGTTCACATAGTTTGATACTTCATTAGGCACATGTATGTTAAAAATTATTGTACTGTCTTAGAGAATTGACCCCTTTATCATTATTTAATGCTTTTTGTTTATCTCTGATATCACTCCTTTCTCTGAAGACTGTTCTGTATAAAATTAATACTCTTCATTTTTAAAAAATTTATTTTTGTCTATGCTGGGTCTTCATTGCTGTACACGGGCTTTCTCTAGTTGAGGCTAGTGGGGGCTACTGTCCAGTTGTGGCCTGTGGGCTTCTCATTGCCATGACTTCACTTGTCGCAGAGCATGAGCTCTAGCCTGCAGGCTCAGTGGTTATGTTGCATGGGCTTAGTTGCATGTGGAATCTTCCCCAACCAGGGTCCCCTGCATTGGCAAGCAGATTCTTAACCACTGAACTACCAGGGAAGTCCTCTTCCTTTCTTTTGATTAGTGTTAGCATAGTATGTTTTTCTCTATCCATTTACTTATAATCTATATGTGTTGTTATATGTAAAGTCAGTATATAAGTAGCTAATATATAGTGCTTAGTGCAGCACTTTAACAGCATCATCTTTTAGGATTTGAAATAGCTCAGCTGGAATTTCATCACCTCCACTAGCTTTGTTTGTATTATGTTTCCTAGGGCCCACTTGACTTCACACTCCAGGATGTCTGGCTCTAGGTGTGACCACACCATCATGGTTATCTAGATCATTAAGACCTATTTTGTACAATTCTTCTGTGCATTCTTGCCACCTCTTCTTAATATCTTCTGCTTCTGTTTAGTCCTTGCCATTTCTTTCCTTTATTGTGCCCATCTTTGCATGAAATGTTCCCTTGGTATCTCCAATTTTCTTGAAGAGATCTCTAATCTTTCCCATTCTATTGTTTTCCTCTATTTCTTTGCATTGTTCACTTAAGAAAGCTTTCTTATCTTGCTTATCTTTCTTATTTCCTTGCTCTTCTTTGGAACTCTGCATTCAGTTGGCTATATCTTTCCCTTCCTCCTTTACCTTTCACCTCTCTTCTTTTTTTCAGCTATTTGTAAGGCCTCCTCAGACAATCATTTTGCCTTCTTGCATATCTTTTTCTTTGGGATGGTTTTGGTCACTGCCTCCTATACAGTGTTACAAACCTCTGTCCATAGTTCTTCAGGCACCCTGTCTATCAGATCTAATCCCTTGAATCTATTCATCACCTCCACTGTATAACCACAAAGGATTTGATTTAGATCATACCTGAATGGCCTACTGGTTTTCGTACTTTCTTCAATTTAAATCTTAATTTTACACTAAGGGACTCATGAGCCACCGTCAGCTCCAGATCTTGTGTTTGCTGACTGTATGGAGCTTCTCCATCTTTGGCTGCAAAGAACATAATCTGATTACTGTATTGACCATCAGGTGATGTCCATGTGTAAAGTCATCTCTTGCATTGTTGGCAAAGGATGTTTGCTGTGACCAGCTTATTTTCTTGACAAAATTCTCTTGGCCTTTGCCCTGCTTCATTTTGTACTTCAGGGCCAAACTTACCTGTTATTCTGCGTATTTCTTGATTTCCTACTTTTGCATTCCAACCCCTTATGATGAAAACTACATCTTTTTTGGTGTTAGTTCTGGAATGTCTTGTAGGTCTTCATAGAACTGGCCAACTTCAGCTGCTTTTGCTTCAATGGTAAGAGCATAGACTTGGATGACTGTGATGTTGAATGGTTTGCCTTGGAAATGAACTAAGATCATTCTGTTGTTTTTGAGATTGCACCCAAGTACTGTATTTCAGACTCTTTTGTTGACTATAAAGGCCACTCCATTTCTTCTAAGGGATTCTTGCCCACAGTAGTAGATATAATGATCTTCTGAATTAAATTTGCCCATTCCCATCCATTTTAGTTCACTGATACCTAAGATGTCGATGTTCACTCTTGCCATCTCCTGCTTGACCATGTCCTATTTACCTTGATTCATGAACCTAACATTCCAGGTTCCTATGCAATATTGTTCTTTATAGCATCAGCCTTTTACCACCAGACATGTCCACAACTGAGCGTTGTTTCCACATTGGCCCAGCTGCTTCACTGTTACTGGAACTATTATTAATTATCCTCTGCTCTTCTTCAGTAGTGTACTGGACACCTTCCAATCTGGGGGGCTCATATCCCGGTGTCATATCTTTTTGCCTTTTTATATTGTTCATTGGTTAGTCCAGTCAAGAATACTGGAATGGTTACCATTTCCTTTTCCAGGGGACCAGGTTTTGTCAGAACTCTTCACTGTGACCCATCCATCTTGAGTGGCCGTATGCAATCCACAAAAACACAAACTGGCAAGGACATCCATACAAAAATGAGTTATTTATGAGTTACATAAATCCCTTCATTGAGTTATATAAATCCCTTTGCCACAACAAGACTGTGGTCCATGAAGGGGAGTTTTAGGGAGCAAGTGCCCATAACAGCTGCTACCTCAGGCCATTGGTCACTGGGGACTTTGGTTTTTCTACACGCATTCAATGTATGATAATGTCCTTCATACTTTGTTCTTTCTTACTGTCTTCAGTGTTCTTTATAATATGATGTTCCACACTTTTGTAATTTTATTTTTAGATTTTACTGTAGAAATTGTCCGAGAACCAAAGATGATTTTACCCTCAAAAAGGAGAATGTCATTCTTTAAAAGGGCTAATGTGAGGAAGCCTTCAATGAGACCCAGGTAAGACATAGGATCTGGTCACAACAATATGTCCAGGCACAAGCTCTCCTTAATCAAACTGTACATGCACAGGGATACTTTATTTTAAATCACTATTTATTTTCTAAAATTTGCACCATGCAATATATATTATACAATAGCTTTTTAAAACTTAACAAACTATCATGGATATCCTTTCATGTCAGTATAAATAGATTTACCTTCTTCCATACTATGGATATTGCATGGTTTATTTAACTATATATTTTTAATGAACATGTATATTATCTTTACTTTTTCATTGCTATGAATACTACCCCAAGAAACATTTTTGTATGGATGTCCTTTCCAGTTTGTATTTTTGTGGATTGCATATAGCTGTAGTAGTCTCCTAACTAGCTCCTTACTTTTTGTCTCTCCCCTTTATGATCAGTCTTAGAGTCAGCTTCTGATAAGTTCCCAATGCTAGACAAAGAGTCTGTGATCTTTTCTTTCAGAAATGCCCACTCTTTCTTTTTTTTTTTTTTAAATTTTTTTTTTTTAATTTTTATTAGTTGGAGGCTAATTACTTTACATCATTACAGTAGTTTTTGTTATACATTGATATGAATTAGCCATGGATTTACATGTATTCCCCATCCCAGTCCCCCCTCCCACCTCCCTCTCCACCCGATCCCTCTGGGTCTTCCCAGTGCACCAGGCCCGAGCACTTGTCTCATGTACCCAACCTGAGCTGGTTATCCGTTTCACCCTAGATAATACACATGTTTCAATGCTGTTCTCCTGAAACATCCCACCCTCGCCTTCTCCCAGAGTCCACAAGTCTGTTCCATACATCTGAGTCTCTTTTTCTGTTTTGCATATAGGGCTATCGTTACCATCTTTCTAAAGTCCATATATATGTGTTAGTATACTGTAATGGTCTTTATCTTTCTGGCTTACTTCGCTCTGTATAATGGGCTCCAGTTTCATCCATCTCATTAGAAGTGATTCAAATGAATTCTTTTTAATGGCTGAGTAATATTCCATGGTGTATATGTACCACAGCTTCCTCATCCATTCGTCTGCTGATGGGCATCTAGGTTGCTTCCATGTCCTGGCTATTATAAACAGTGCTGCGATGAACATTGGGGTGCATGTAGCTCTTTCAGATCTGGTTTCCTTGGTGTGTATGCCCAGAAGTGGGATTGCTGGGTCATATGGCAGTTCTATTTCCAGCTTTTTAAGAAATCTCCACACTGTTTTCCATAGTGGCTGTACTAATTTGCATTCCCACCAACAGTGTAAGAGGGTTCCCTTTTCTCCACACCCTCTCCAGCATTTATTGCTTGTAGACTTTTGGATAGCAGCCATCCTGACTGGCGTATAATGGTACCTCATTGTGGTTTTGATTTGCATCAGAAATGCCCACTCTTTCTTTCCACTAACCTTAGCACAAGTTCCATCTCTACAAAATAAAGTCCTCCAGTTGTATGTCTGCTGTGACTTCCACCTCCTCTGAAGTAATAAACCTTTAAAATACAAGAACTTACCATGTTCTATTTTTTACTACTTTTTAATTTTTTAAGTATGTTTTCCACCTTCTCAACTTGACGATAATTTTCTTATCCATGCCATTCATTGAGACACTTATTTTTTAATTTATTATTATCTATTAATGACTGGCTGTATGAAAAGTTCTCTTATAGATGATAGAGATATATTAACACATACAAATTTGTTAGTCGATGTCATTGGCAGAATATTTTATATAGAGAAAGCTTCAAGAAGTATGCTTTCAGTTACTGATAACGTTCATTGAGGGTTATAAGTCCTCTGTCTCTTCTAAATTCTCTAGATGGAGCTTCCTCCTCTTCAAGGAACTAAAATTATTCCCTGAAGTTCAATCATTTATCCTTTTTAAGGAACTGGAATTATTCCCTGAAATTCAATCATTTATTCCTTTTGCTGTTCCAGTTTGTACTATTCACCACTCTCCACTATGTCTACAGAAATATGTAGTTCCCAATTTAGTTGAATATAAAATAAGTCTTTTCTTTTCCTTCTCTCTCTCTCTTTTTTCTTTCTTTCTTTCTTTTTTTTTTTTTTTTTTTTTTGATCACTCCATGCAGCTTGTGGGAACTTAATTCCCTGACTAGGGATTGAACCTGCACCCTTGGCAGTGAAAGTGTGGAATCCTAACCACTAGACCACCCGGGAACTCCCCCAATCTAGTATTATGTTCTATGTCCCTTCACCCTGTGTATTCTGTGATTTAACAGATTTTCAAGTCTATTTGAAAATTTAGTATTTTCAAGTCTGTGAATACTATAATATATATCTGAAACTAATATAATATTATAAATCAGCCATACTTCAATAAAAAAACAATGGAGACTAAAGGTGGTGGGATGATATATTCAGACTAAACTCAGGGGAAGTAGAAGGAAGTAAATAATACACAAGAGTGGAAATCAATAATATGAAGAGAAGAAAAATGAGAAAATCCAAGCACAAATAGGTTTTTTGTAAAGATTAACAAATTGATAAACCATTAACTATACTGACAAAAGGGAAAAAGTGAGATGACACAGATATTCAAAACCTGGACCAAAAGAGAGGACCACTGACCCTAAAGAAACTAACCTGTTTGTAAGAAAATGCAAGGAGTATGACAGTGACAATTAGATGAAATAGAGAAATTTCTAGAAATACCCAAATTTCTGAAACTGACTCAAGAAATAGAAAATGTGAGTAAATTTCTATATCAAGAGAAGAAATTGGATTAATAATTTAAAATCTCACAGATAAAAGTCTAGACAGATGGCTTCACTGGAGAAAGCTATGAAATAGTTAAAGAGTAAATGCTACCAATAGTCTACAAACTCTTTGAGGAAACAGAGGAAAAAGGAACACTTCTAATATGTTTATGAGGCCAGCAAGTATTATCCTGATCCCAAAGCCAAACAAAATTATCGTAAGAAAACTACAGACCAATATCCCTCTAAAACCTAGGTGTGAAAATCCTCAATAAAATATTAGCAAACCAAATTCAACCACATTTAAAAAGGATTATATACCATAACCAAGTGGGATTTATTCTAGGAATGGAGATAATGCATCTGAAAATAAATTAATAGAATGCATCATGTTAATAAAATAAGGGAAAAAACTTCACACAAGTATCTCAATTGATGCATTAAAAGCATTTTATAAAATCTAGCATCCATTTATGATAAAAATTCTCAATAATCTTAGAAGGGAATCATCTCACCCTTAAAAAATACATTTATCAGAGGGTGAGATGAATGGAGAGAGTCGCGTGAAAGCATATACATTACCACATATTAAATAGATAGCCAGTGGAAATTTGCTGGTTGACTCAGGGAACTTGAACTGGGGCTCTGTAACAACCTGAAGGGGTGGGAAAGGGTGGGAAATGTGAGGGAGGTTCAAGAGGAAGAGGTCCTATGTACACCCGTGGCTGATTCATGGGCTTCCCACAGGGCTCACTGGTAAAACAATCTGCCTGCCAAGGCAGGAGTTGCAGGAAACTCAGGGTTGATCCCTGGTTTCGTAAGATCCCCTGGAGAAGGAAATGGCAACTACTCCAGTGTTCTTGCTGGAAGAATCCCATACACAGAGGAGCCTAATGCATGGCTACTTCATGTTGATGAATGAGAGAAATCAAACCAATATTGTAAAGCAATCATCCTTCAAATTTAATTAATTAAAAAGAAAAAAAACCTATAGCTAGCATCATTCTTAACAAGACAAGTATGTAATAGGAGAAGAACAAGTTGGACAACTTGTGAATTTGTATGGAGAGGTTCTACCAATGACAAATGACATAAAGATAAGGTTCAATGGGCAGCTGAAATTGTGGAGTTCACAGAAACTAGAGATATAGCTTCACAGTAACAGTGAAAGTTGAAATCACTTCCTCATATCAATGAAAACTGAAACCACAGAGGATGTAGAGATTACCTAGCAGAAAAAAATCATAAGGCAAGAGTCAAGAGAATTGAGTTGAAACATTAGGGCAACACCTGTACACAAGAAACAGTGAAAGAAGAAATCAACAGTGGAAATTTAGAAATATTGATCTATAACACTGCTGGTCACTCATGCTCTGTCTTGCTGAAATGACTGCCAATGAATCCATAATGGAAGAAGTTTTCTTTGAACAACAACAAAAAGCCCCCTTTAAAATACTCCTTCTCTTCTTCCATTGGGGTTGTCAAATGATTAGACCAAGCTTAGGACAGGTACAGTAAGTTCATCTCCATGGAAATAAGCAGAGTAACCAGTTTATCCACTCTGCTCTTCAATCACAGTTCAAAGCCCTGAAGTCTGCGAGAGACCCTTCCCCATTGCCTAATTGGAGCAGAATCCAGGGTCACCATCTCTTTCTCTCCACCAATGATGCTTTCTTGTTTTCCAGAAACTTGACAGAAGTCCTCCTAAACACACAGCATTTGGAGTTCTTCAGGGAGTTCCTCAGAGAACGGGGGGCTGAAACCCCACTGCAGTTCCTGGTAGCCATACAGAAGATCAGTGTTGAGACAAATGAAAAGATTTATAAGTCTCTCTTTGAAAACATAATCAATACTTTCTTCCACGGCAAAAACTCTCCTGGTATGCATTCTCCTCTCCTGAAATTTTTTCCTTTACTCTTTAGAATCTTAAGTTTCGGGACGAGACTGCTCTCTCCCTGAGAAAGCAGAACAGAGCAGCGGCCACATGGGGCAGTGTTGAGACAAAGCAGAAGACCGAGAAAGCAGAGAATAATAATAAATGCACTTTTCAAAATTGAAGTATAGTTAATTTCCATTATATTCATCTCAGATATAAAGCATAGTGATTCAGGATTTTATAGAGTGTAATCCACTTAAAGTTATTATAAATTACTATATTATATAATGTTGTATATTATATTATATAAAGTTAATATAAGATTATATTCCCTGTGCTATACAATACATCCTTGGTGGTTGTGGGGAAGTCACAAAATCATGTCCGACTCATGCAACCCCATGAACACTACTAGCCCACCAGGCTCCTCTGTCCATGCAATTTTTCCAGGCAAGATTACTGGAGTGGGTTGCCATTTCCTTATCCAACAACATATCCTTTTATCTTATTTATCTTATACATAGTTCATATCTCTTCATCCCCTCCTCCTATCTTGTTCCACCTCCCTCCCCTCTTCCCACTGATAACCACTAGCTTATCCTCTATATCTGTGAGTCTGTTTATGTTCTGTTATATTCATTTTTTTTATTTTTTAGATTCCACATATAAGTGATAACATAGAGTGTTTCAAAAAAGAAAAAACAAATCAAGTCTACCATTCTTTTTCTTAAAGATAAAACTGAAAGAAAGACACATAGGCCCAAAAAACTACATGCATTGTTGTTCTTTTATATGTAACCATTCTGAAGTATAATATTGATAAGACAGAATGGATAGTGGGTTAAAATCAGAATGTGCTTGAAGCAGGAGTTTTATTTAAATTCTTAACATGTGTTAGTATTTAGTTTTTTATAAATAGGAAAATTGCTATAGAAAAACTAAAATAATAATACAATAATAAATCCAAAATATAATACCACAAATAAAAGAAGACACTTGTATGTGAAATATATCCTCTCAACCCTGAAAGTAGGATTTAATTTAATCCTTAAGAGATAGGTACAAATAACTTAGAAGATAGGGATAAATAACTCCATTTTTCTAATGAGGAAAGTAAAACATGGAGAAGTTAACTAACTTGCCCAGTTAGTAAAACTTGAATTCAAACTCCAGTCATTTGATCCTTCACATCAAGTAGACTGGAGTTAGATCCAAAATCATGTGTTAGCAGGATGCAAAGCTAGAGTGTCCACCATCCATGGGATGTAAAGAGTACTGAAAGGTGCTGAGAAGAACTGTCTCCCTGAAAATCTTTGTTGCATAAGTTTTGTCTTGTTTTCTTGCCTAAGGCAGGAGGGTAAATCTGATCCATGTAAATTCATCTTGTCTAGAAGCGGAAACTGCAAGTAAAGTACTGACCTATAATTCTAGAGGAAAACAAAAGGGGGTGAGCATGATCCCATCCTGGAGGTAAACAAATCTTGTAAAGCAATGAAGAAGCCTCCTGTTTTGGCACAGATGAACAGATAGGCTTGTGTGTGTGTGTGTTGCTTGTGTTAAACCAAGATAAGGTTATAAATTATGAAAGCAGAAAAAGCAGTAAAAGGGGCAGGTCTTTACTTGTAAGTAATATTTATTTATTGAGCCACAAGATATTAAGTTTTGTGCATCATTTTGAATGAGCTAGAAGAGAAAGGAGAATATGCAGATCCTGTCCTTAATAAGCTTTTAAATCTTTTTAATGAACACAGTAGTCTTTGAACACCTAGAGAATCATACTGCCCTTAGAATATTTATTATTAATCTTGGATTTCCCATCTGCCTCAGCCATTTAACTTTAATCCTTTATTCCTCTATTCTCTTCCTTAACTGAAAACTTCAAACTAGCTGCAGAAATGGAGTCCTTTAAACATTGCTTTCCCCTTATGCACTTATCTTTGAAATTTGGAATGGACTAAACCAGGAAGTATTTGCTCTACAAATACGTGCACACATAGCATTCCAAATGTACTTTTGAGATTTTCAGCCAGATTGTGGAGAGCTGAATCTGGCCAGATTGAGAGCAAGGAACCATCAGGCTCTCGGATGAAAAAAATCCTAGCCACCTCAGAAATGGTACATAAGAAAATGATGACTTTTCTTCTCTCTTGCATTTTTTAGAACAAATGCTGCAGTGTAATGCCCCTATTATCAAGGAAGTCTCTCTCATGCATCATGTCAGCACAACAACGTTGTTAATGCTCCAGGGCTATGTCATGAAATCTCTGGAAGAAAAGTGGTGAGTGTTGCTGGGTGAAGGCAGCGATTCTCTGAAGCTGCTCATTGACTTCTGAAAGTCACATTAGTCTCAGAGTCTACTCTCACGGTTCACTGCCAGAGCGTCCCTACAAAATAAAAGCTGAACTTGCTCTGAACCCTCTTACCTGCCTCCCTGCACACGCACACACACACACACACACACACACACACACACACACACACACATTTCTGTTCACCTGCCTGAGCAAGGAACACTACAGTATTGGTCAGGAAGAACAGACTGACATGAGCAAAGGATTGGAATGGTTACGGAAGTATTTTTTAATATCTCATCATTCACCAAATTCCCCTTCCTCCAAAAGCAGAGAGAGGTTTGCCTGGACTGTTACCTTTTATGTACCATGTTTTTGCCTTCCTTAATATTCCTGGTCTCCTGCTGGCAGGTTTAAAGATTACCAAGAATTGTTTCCACCTCTTCCTTTGGAGAAGGAAGTTGAAATACCACTAGCTTCACCCAAGAAGCCCTCAAAGACAGCAGTTTACCTGCAGGAATCCCAGGTCAGTGGGGAAGCTAGCAAAGACAAGACTGGGGACCAGGAAACCACTGCCTAGGCATTGCCAACCACACAGAAGAGTTTCACTGCTTATTTATTCACCAAAGCAACTACTCTTTGGGATAGGTTTTCAAATCCCCATTTACAACGGAAGAATTTGAGGCTCAGAGCAATTGTTACAGAGGGAATTTCAAGAAACCCCTGTCTTCACTATTTGTTATTAGAACCAGTTGAATGCAGGCACAGAGGCTGGTCATATGGAGATCAAAATGTCAGTTTGTTTGTTTTTGACTACTGAAAGCTGATTTGGAGGGCGTGGATTGGCTGTGAAGTCAAGTGGGTTAAATAATCCTCTCTGTACCCTTACTTATTTACATGTCCAGTCACTAACAAAGAGGAACAGTGAGACCCCCACTTAGCCGAGTGAGCTCCCTACTGTATGACAAAAGGCAGGCCTGAACACAGGTGTCTGCAGACCAGCAGCCCCCAGAGAGAACTCAGGAGGCTAAAGCACAAAGCCTGCCCTTTTCCTGCTTCCAAGCTCATCAACTATCAAACTCATTCTTTCTTCCATGGGAGGACAGAAGAAGGAAAGAAAGAGGAGACAGGAATATGATTCAGGAAAGTCTCTTCATAGGGTTTGAGAAAAAAAGTACATACTCCTCTTAAATAATCACTTGATCAGCATGTTGTAGAACTGGTCATCAGAAAGATTTGCACCCAACTCTATCTGACACTAAAGATCATGCCAAAGAATCTCTGAAAAGAATGCCTATGCCACTCACAGATATAAGGAAGAAATTATGGTTACCAGTGAGGAGAGCAAAGTAGGGAGGGACAAGATAAGGGTCAGGAAGGAAGAGTTATTATGGGACTATATGAAATCATATGTGTGAAGTTTTTGAAAATTGTAGAGTACAGTTTAAAGAAGTTTTCATTCAATTTTTTAAAAATAGATGTGACAAAGAAATTTTTTAACCCAACAGAACTCCAAATCGTATATGTATTATAATCACAACTATATCAAATTATATACCCACTGGGTGAAATAAAAACAATTACATTAGAATAGTGAAAAAATAATGCCTATGCCCACTGATGCAGAATCCCAGGTATGATAACATGCTGCTCCCTTCTTTCTCCTTTTTATTTCCTCCATATGTGGATCAACTCAACTCTGTGTCAGGGTACCATGAATGATCATTTGGGAGAGTGAAAAGAATACTGCATCCAACACCAGGATGCTGAGTTTTAATTTCAGGTCTTTCAGTTGCTGTTAGTTAAGAAGGTGTAAAAAAGGATTCAGCATGTCCTTAGTGCCTGCTTTGTGCTGAGCACTGCGCATAGTGATTGATGTACATATATTATGACTAACCTTCACCATAACCCTGAAGGCTATTGTTTCTTTCTTACACATGGAGACATTGAGACATACATTTAGGAAGTTGACCCAAATTACCCAATTAAGGTGAAGATAGGCTCCAGACTCAGAACTTCTGACACTAAATCCAGTCGTTTATATGCTTTGCCACTGACTGTCTATGGGCTTCCCAGGTGGCTCAGCATTAAAGAATCCGCCTGCAGGAGACGGCAGGTTTGATCCCTGGAGGGATCTCCAGGAAGGTACCCTGGAGAAGGAAATGGCAACCCACTCCAGTATTCTTGCCGGGGAAATCCTATGGACAAAGGAGCCTGGCAGGCTACAGTCCATGGGGTCATAAAAGAGGCAGACACAAATTAGCGACTAAAATTCATTCATTCACTGGCTCTCTAAAGCCAAGCTTACATTGAAGTTTCCTCTCTATGAAATGAGACAACTGAACTAGTTGATCAAGATTCTTTCTGGCTCTAAATATCAGCTTATCAAGGGGCAAATAAACTAGAGAACTGTCACTGGGAATCTATTAAGAAACAGGTGAAGAAATGTGACATGCATTTTTAATGTGTCCCTGTGTGTTGGTGGGGAGGGAGTGTATGAGTGTGTGCACGTGTAGTTATATTTTTCTTTTATAATGCTTAGAAATGATTTACTCATTTCCTTATTTCTTCATCATTTCAAAATCTGCTTGAGCTATTACTCCCCTTCCTGTGAGTCATGCTTATCTCTGTCCTCTGTCTCTTTCTGTTTTTAGCTCTCACATGCCCTTTCCCATTCATGGCATCTCAAATCTTCACTGTAGGAAGACGATGGTAGAAAGAACATTGTCAGTGGCCTCAACCATGCCTGGGTGATTCTGGCTTATTCTGGGGAAGGTTATATAAGTTATTTGACCTGAGTTTCCTTACTTTTAAATTGAAGCTAAAACTTACTCTTTTTAACGGAGGTGTTGTGAGGATTCAGTGTAATAAATGTCGAGTTTCTGGCACATAGTAGACTCAGTGAACAGCAGGCTGTGCTAATGAATATGTGGCACTCCTTTCTCTTTCCCCAGAAGAGAGGTTGGCTGAAGATGATCAGCTTTATCAGGAGCTTTTGTAATTACCGCAAATTTATGTCTCATCCCCATAAGCGCCAGGAACTTGAAGACTATCTTCACCAGGAAGTATACAACAAGGAAAGTAAGTCACTTCTCTATTTATTCCTCTTCCCTGTTGATACAAGGGTTGATACAAGCTACAAGGGTTAACCCAGGTAAGAAGCTACAGAGCTTGTTGCTTTATGTCATGCTATTGCAGAACCACAGCTGGGTTCACTTACTTACCTGCAGTACAGCCAGTCTTCCAACACTGAGTTGTGGTGAAGAAAGGTATAGCATTTTTTGCAAGGCATCCAACACAGAGCCAAGCAAGCAAGGAGCATGAGCAGCTCATGCTCAAAAGACCCGAACTCGTGTTGCCTCTTAGGGAAGGATTTTTAAAGGCAAGATGAGGCAGAGGGTTGCAGGGTACCTGATTAGCTCATTGACATTCTTCTGACTGGTTGGTCAGAAGATAACTAGGGGTCAACCTCATCACCTTCTGGTTCAAATTGATCTGGGATCTACATGCTGGTGGTCAGAATGCAATTAACTTCTTTCACCTGATTGGGGTTTTAGTGTTCATAAAACAACTCAAGGATATAGCTCATATAGATTATCATCTATAGCCTTTGAAGAGGAACCAAAGGTCCTTGGTTGGATAAACTACGGATAACTATTATTATTTTGTCTTGATTGACTCTTTTCCTTAGTTGCTGCTGCATTTTCTCACTTCTCTGATTCAATTTGTTCTTTGGAACTCAGAGAAGGCCCAGGAGGCTAAAGCTTTTCTACAAATAAGAGGCAGGGGACTTGGGGGGTGGAGGTGGGGGTGTCTGTCCCTGGGAAGGCCCTGCAGGGTCCTGTTTGCTTTCAGTGCTTGCATTAGCCTGGGGTCTAGCAAGAACTCCAGGTCCTGGGTATGAAGGCAAGCCTAGTTCCACATAGTGAGGATGTGAGCCCAGTGCATTCTGTTTCAGAAGCCAGGAAAGAAAGGTAATGATCAGTCTCAAGAACTTTGAATTCTCACATGTTACAAAACTACTTCCTCATGTTGTTTGTGTAGATTTTTGCAACTACCTCATTCATTAGTTCATTTGTTCATTCAGTGCACTTTCTGAGAATCCACAGTATGGCCAGCACTTTTCCAGGTGCTAGAGATACAGTAGTGAATTTGCAGCATATGATCAGCCCTTATGGCTTCCCATTTTTAGGGCAAGACAGAAAATGAGAGTCACAGATATTGGAGCCAGATTGCCTAGATTCGAATTTGCCACTTTTTAACTGGAGGGTCCTGCATAAGTGACTTTGTGCCTCATCTGTAGAATGGAAATAATAACTGTGTTGTTGTAAGAATTAAATGAGTTAATACATGTAAAGCCTCTTAGAACTATTCTTGGCAATAGTAAGTGCTATAAAAGGGTAGAGGCTTCTCAGGTGACATTAGTGGTAAAGAACCCACCTGCCAGTGCAAGAGATGTAAGAGACATGGGTTTGATCCTTGGATGGGGAAGATCCCCTGGAGGAGGGCCTGGCAACCCACTCCAGCCTGGAGAAGCCCAGGCCCAGAGGAACCTGGAAGGCTACAGTCCATAGGGTTGCAAAGAGTCAGACACAACTGACGCAACAGCACACAGCATGCACACATAAAAGGTTTAGTCAGTATTGCTATTTTTATAGAATTGTGATGAATGATCCCATTGATAAATGTTAATTTCTCTCTCTCTCTCTCTGTCCCTCTCCCCCTCTCTCAGATTTCTCCACAGCCCCACACATATCAGGACGCCCAATACCACATCCCAGTGCCCGGAGCATAGATCTAGAAAATGAAGACATAGTCCTTATAAAGCGCCGGGTATTTGGTCACAGGATTATCATCATCAACTATGCCATCAATGATTTCTATTTCTTTTCTGAAATGGAAAAGTAAGTTTCCTATCTCTCCTTCCCCTCACAGCTTTCCACACTTAGTTCCTCCCAGCAAAGACTGGAGTGGCCTGGAAGTGACACAGGAACTTCAGCTCTGCCAGGCAGCAGCCTCCACCTGAAAATCTCACTGCGTAAGGTCCCTGAATCCATGCCCACCATTCTTTCCTCTCGATCTTAAAAGCTCCTCCATATTCTGCAGTTCCCGGTGTTGAAATGCACTTATTTATACCCAGGAAGTGGAGCACTTTTTCCCTATTATTTGTTAATATGATAGATGTCCACTTATGTTGCATAACTGGACCAAAAGTTCTTTTGTTAAAGCAAGGTATTATAAAATGTGTGTGTGTGAATGTATGACATGAAGCAGATAAATTTTTAAGTTAAAACATATTCATGTAAATTTACCTGTAAAACTTGAAGTAAAGCCAAAACCATTCCACTAATTGGAGGTCTACATATTTTTCTTGTGTAAACCATACCCAAAATGCGATCTACTATTTCTAATTTTTCTCTTCTGTAGTGGAGGGAGAAACTATTGTTACTGCAAAGCAATTTAATCCTTCTGGATTTTTATACTTGTTTTTTCAACATTTAAAATTGCCTTCCACACCTATCTAACTCAGTAGTAATTTTTAATTTTTAAAAATTGGAGTCTAGCTGATCTCATTAGCCATTTTTAAATACAGTTTCTAAAATTTATGTTATCATGTGGGATCTTAGTTCCCCCACCAGGGATTGAACCCTCATCCACTGCATTGGAAGTGGGGAGTCTTAGCCATTAGGCCTCAGGGAAGTCCCAATAGCAATTTTTTAAATAGAAACTTGCCTTTCTTGGAACATCCCAAAGCATTCAAATTTGTTTTCACAAAAACAACAAATTCCTTTTCTTTTTATGTTCATAGTTTGTCAATTTTCATAAATTACAAACTAAAGTAACAACAGACAAAAATATTTGGGAAGAGATATGAATGACTCTCTGTAACTATTTGCCTTAGTTAGTTACAGAAAAGTGAGAGAGTTCATGAAACGGTCCCAGCAATGTATATGGTGGGTGTGCTGTTGGTATCAGGCAACGTGTTCTTCAGACATGCAGGGCACCTACCTGGTAACTCAGTACACCAGTTAAGGGTGTTTGGTTAAGAGATCTTCCACTGGCACCCCAAGGAAGAGTTTGGCTCAGTTCCATATATATTTATTGATTATTTATTATTTCTTAAGCACCGAATTTAGCATTGCAAATATTAAAAAATAAAAAACCTGCTAAGGCAGGCATGTTCTCTGTTCTCCAAGACCCCACCAACTAATGGGATGGCAGACAAAAAAACACAAATGGAAGTTAAGAAGTAGGATGATAGTTGTCAAGTCAAGCCCAGGAAGTACATTTAGAAAACTGAGTGCTTAGGAGTGGTTTCTTGGGAGACAGGTCACCTAAGCTGAACTTTGAAGGATGAGTAGCGGTTAGTGAGGTTTTTTCCTAAGTGTTCAAGGGGGAGGCGACTGGGGGGCAGAAAAATAATACCAGTGTGAACAGCCCTCCCTGGTGCTCCAAGTCCTGCCACCATCGTCTCTGCTTTCTCACTTGCCCTCTACAAACTTGTCCACACAGCAGCCAGAGCAGCCTTTTCTCAGTGCAGACCAGTTATATCACTCTCCTGTTTAAAGCGTGCCAGCAGCTTCCCATTCCCACTGGGATGAAGTCCAGACATCCTCTCACTGCCTAAAGAGGCTTGATGAACAGAGCCTGCCTGTATCTTGGAGCTTACCACACGCTACCTGCCACTCGCCCCATGCTCTCGCAAGGAGGGTCTCTGCTCTGTCCTCCCAGTGTCCCCCCAGGATGGTGCCTGCCTCAGAGCCCTTGCACCCCTGCCCTCTTGGCGGGAAGAAGCCCCTGCCCTCCGATCGTCAGATGGACTCTCTTTTTCTTTTTCACTGTACAAGTTCAGTGCCTACCCGTTTCCTATCACTCATCCCTTTTTGTTTTCTCCTTAGCATTCTACTGCATATTGAATTATTCATCTGTTTACTTAAATCTGTCTTCTTCCTCTCACTGATTATGAGCTCCTGGAAAGCAGGATATTGTTTACTGTGTTCACTGCTGAACCCCTGCTCCTGGAACTGCACCTGCACAGAGTAAAACCTTATTAACTATCCACTGATCAAGCATATGAATGGACATGCAGAATAGGCTTATAATGGGAGGCCCATGGTACTCTACTCTTAGGAAGATTTTAAACAGTTAGGATTTAAAATGGCCCGAGAGAAGTATGCAGTGTACTTAAGGTATAACTGACAGATATTTCGGTTAGTAAAAGAATATGCTGCTAGAAGACAAAAAGTAGTTGCTGCCAGGGACTGGAGGACAGGCGAATGGGAGTTAGTGCTTATTGTGTATGGAGTTTTAGTTTGGGCAGATGAAAAAAGTTCTGGAGTCAGATGATGGTGATGACTTCACAGTTTATATGGATGTACTTAATGTCACTGACCTCTACACTTAGAAATGATTAAACTGGAAATCTTATGTCCTGCATATTTTACTATAATAAAAACATTTAAGGAAAGGAATATGTTGCTTCAGAGAGTGGTGGTAATTGTGAGAGGGTCAGCACAGGAGGGTAAAAAAGAGGAAACTAAGACTTAGCTCTTGAAATAATTGCAGGCAAAACTGATGAAAGGTCCAGGATGGGTAAAGAAGGGAGGATGGGATAAATAAGGGAGTTTGCAGTGAAGAAATATACTTGAAGAAGCACTTGGCATAACCTGTGACATGTGGTAGGTGCTCAACATTTGCCAATGGATGAATTATGATTGAATGAATGACCTGGCCCAGGACTAGCTCTTATGTTCTTAGGACAGAAATAGATCTGGGCCAGAAACACTGTTTAATCTTGCATTTTCTCCTTGCTAATTTCCTCTTTACTACTTCTTTTTAGATTTAATGATTTGGTGAGTTCAGCTCGTGTGCTACAAGTCAACCGGGCATACAACGAAAATGATGTGGCCCTAATGAAGTCCAAAATTAGTATCATCCTAAAGCTGTACCTGCATGCAGATGTCCCTCCAAGGCTGAGAGTAAGGAGCACCCCCACTCCACTCTGGCCTTTTGCCAAGAAGCATTTCCCACTACAAGAATCCTGAAAGCTTTCATAAGGCACCTCCTAGGTCTGGGTCAACCCGATAACCTTTACCTAGCAGTCCCATTAAAAACTTCTGCCTTCGGGGAGGGGATGGTCATAAAAGTCCTGAGGTCCAAAAGAGGTTTCCTGCCTTCCCTGGAACCTCTGCCAGTGACAGGCTCCTACTCTGCGGGTAGGTGAACATCTCTGATGCCCAGAAGGACACAATCCTTGCTGCCATTTCAGACGGCCACCTGGATCGGAGCATCTTCCACGGGGCTATCATGTCTCTCTTCCCCATCATTATGTACTTCTGGAAAAGGTAACTATCTCCCTTCATCTGAGGACCATGAGGTCAGAAAAACACGTTTGACTTTTGAGAGACTTTTCTGTCTTCCTTTAGGCCCCTGTTTCACTTTCTACTTTCGTGGGAGCTACAGTGGTATATCCTTATCCTGCTCACCCACTCTATCCCTCACATTGAACACTGAATCAGAGGGTGGAAGGCCATGCAGGGGCGGGAGGTAACTGGCTCCCCCTCTCTTCTGGGCTTGCTTGGAAGAGGTGTTAGGTTTTCTTAGGTTTCGGTTCCTCACCTAAAGATGAGGGTACGTGTGTGCTTAGTTGCTTTAGTCGTGTCTGACTCTTTGCCACCCCATGGACTGCGCCCACCAGGCTCCTCTGTCCATGGGAATTCTCCAGGCAAGAGTACTGGAGTGGGTTGCCATTTCCTCCTCCAAGAGATCTTCCCAACCCAGGGATCGAACCTGCATCTCTTACCTCTCCTGCATTGGCAAGCAGGTTCTTTACCATTATCCCCACCTGGGAAAGCCCCAAGGATGAGAGTGGACTGCAACTACTTGGGAGGAAATTCTGTCAAGACTAACACAATTGTATTTGTGCTTAAGGAGCCTCATGGAGGCAATAACCAGAAAACCGTTGCTCTGTTAGGCTCAAATCCCATAATTATCACTAGGGGCATGGCTATTAGATATTTCCACTTTCAAAGAAGATAGACAATCAGATTTGCATGCCATATCTCTCAAGATTAAAGTAGCAAATGTGGCCTTTAACTCAAAATGAAAACATGGTGAGGAAGCTGTGAAGGTCAAAATACAAACATTAAACTAACTAAATGGCTGCATGACAGATAAAACATGAGGCCCACTTGTTTCAGAACCTACTTGTCATGGTTTGGGCTGAGAGACTAACCCAGGTCCTCACAGTCTTCCCAGCCAGTTATTAACTCCAGATATCTACTCCAGCTCCAGCTCATGCCATCAACATAGTGACTGGCAGTACCCTAGGGGATAGTGACCAGAGGACAGCTGGCTGAAGTGTTCCCAGACCAGGCTGATTTGGACATTTAGACTATTATGTGATTCTGACTCTTAAGGGTTTCCCTCTCCTACAAAAAAAAAAAAAATGTTGTTTATTAAAATATAAGTGTAAAGGTTGTTTGCACATCCCTCGTAGCTCAGTCAGTAAAGAATCTGCCTGGAGATGCAGGAGACCTGGGTTCAATCCCTGGGTTGGGAAGATCCTCTGGAGAAGGGAATGGCTCCACTTCAATATTCTTGCCTGGAGAGTCCCATGGACAGAGGAGCCTTGGCGGGCTATAGTTCATGGGATCATAAGAGTTCGGACATGACTCAATGACTAAACCACAGGTTGTTGACCCATCATTAGCCTTTACTTTAAAATCACCAAGATAATAAATTATTTAATGTAGAAATCTAAGATCAAGATAATCAGTTTAGCTTTTTGTTTTATTTTTTATTATTATTATTTTGTGTGCGTGACCACACCATGTGGCATGCAGAATCTTAGTTCCCCAACCAGAGATCGAAGCCGTGTCCCTTGTAGCAAAAGCACAGAGTCTTAACCATTAGACCCAACAGGGAAGCCTCCAGGTTAGCCTTTTGAACACCAACTTTTATCTAGCACTTAAATCTGGACTTGATTCTAGTTCTCCAAACCAGGACTCAATGGAAACTCATCTTGAAACTTTCCAGATGTTTAGAAGCCCCTGAGAAATACATGCTGTTCCTGGTTGGAGTCAGTGCTCAGCTCTTTCTCAGACCTATTGAGGAAGTATAGAGGTGCTTCAGGCAGTCTTTGAATCCCTAATCCTCATGGAGCCGGTTCTTTACTTCCTTTCCTATGCACTTACAAAGAGTTTCATGTTGTGCAAACTGTGTTCATGCACATTACCTCAGATAGCCTCTCATCAACACTGTGAGGTGGGTGGGGCAAAGTCTTCTTGTCACTATTTTATAGATGAGGAAACTGAGGTTCAGAGTGATTAAGGGACTCACCCAGGATCACCTGGTATGTAGTAAAACCAGGACTAGAAACCAGGTCTCTTGGTCTCTTAAGCACCATAAATAATGCATTTGTGGCATAGTGGGTGGTTCATGATGACAGGGACACCCAGTTCAGTAAGTGGAATGGGAAAAGCCAACTCTGAATGAATAGAGTACCCTTCTGGGAAGAGGAGGAAGGGTGGAGGTCAAGACACCAAGACCGACCTCCAAGAGGTCGCCATCCAAGGGCAGGCTGACAGAGAGCAAAGGGTTAGAGGCCTGGGAGGAAGGGGTGGGGAGTGTTTCAGGGTTTCTCGGGAGTGAGAGTTCCCAGGTTGCAGTGAGTCTGCATGAGGAACCAGGGTCTACTCCAGGGAAAGGGCTCTAGGGAATGAGCTGAGGGGATCACAGCCCCCAGTTAAGGGACAGGTTGGAAACTAAGAATCAGGCCCCTGGAGGAGGCCAGTCAGACACTCCGACTGTTCCAGGTAGGGTTATAGATAGTGATTTCACCCCCCCAGTCTAAGGCTGAACTCAGCATCCCAGCGGTTAGCCCCACCCAGGCCTCAGTGCTGCACATTCTTTACAGACTCCATTCACTGGGATTCCAGAAGAAAGTCCTCACATCGCGCCCAGGCCAGGCATTCACTGGAGCCGGGCCTGGACAAAGAGGCGCCTCAGTAGGGCCTTTGACAGGCAGCACTCTGAGGCCCAGGGCTCTCCTCCTCTCTGCAGGACGCCACCCCCTCTCTGTGAGGACTGGTCCCCCACCCACTTCCTCTGCGCTCCGTGGTCCAGCCCTTTCAGGGGGTGGTTTTCTCTCTGTGACCTGAAGCCATTTTTCTCACAGGTTTTGTGCCTGGAAGGCAATCCACTCTTACTTCCAGTACATGGGAAAGAAGTTCAAGGACAGAGTAATTTCTCCCAAACATGTGTGCAAGTACACTCCTTGGAGTGGAGGTAAGCTTCACCGTGACCCACAGCCCCATTCTCCAGCAGATGAGACTGACAAAGGGAGAGCAAAGCCTGGAAGGATCAGCTCTAAGACTTCACAGAGGGCGTTTGCTGGGAGGTGGCCATCCTATTAACTTGGCCCTCAGAGAAGCATTAACTCCTTATTTTATCTGTGGCTCTCAGTGCTAGCAAAGGGGTACCCCACCCACACACTGCTCCCCAGCAGTACCTCCCGGGGTGCCTCTGGGAACACGGGTCTCAGACTCCGTGGTCAGTAACGGAGGTGGCAAGCTACTTCACTACCATGGATGAAAGTTCCTGCTCCAACCATCTCCATCCAACCCTACCGTTTGAAAGAGCAAAAGTGTTAGTCACTCAGTTGTGTCCGATGCTTTTTGACCCCGTGGACTGTAGCCAACCTGGTTCCTCTGTCCATGGGATTCTCTAGGCAAGAATACTCCAGTGGACTGCCATGCCCTCCTAGGGGATCTTCCTGACCCAGGGATCCAACCTGGGTCTCCCACATTGCTGGCAGATCTTTTGCTGTCTGAGCCACCGGGGAAGTGCATCTATTTTATAGTGTTAAGTGAGAAAATTAGGAAGTGGAGGGAGAGTATGATTTTAGCATGGTAAGTATATATAAATATGTATTTATGTAATTTTTATGAAACATAGGAAAGAACTTAGAAATAAAGAATCAATAGAATTATCTCTGGGTAGTGTGATTATGAGAGGCTTATACAGTTATTATTAACATATATTAATCAATAAATATATACATATGTATGTTTTCTTAATGCAGAGCAGTTAAACTCAGCCTCTTCCCAGATACCTGCTGTGAGATCAGTACTTGAGCAAAAAAGGGAATTTTAAAGAGAGGGAGGAGGGTTCCCAGGGAAGTGCCTGGCGAGAGTAAGGCTGGGTGTCTCTGCAGTAGAAATTTCGGGGAACAAAGATAACAGGTCTGTGAACTGTACCAGCATTGGGACAAAACACGGAGACAGGACAAGAAACTTAAAAATGGCAGCTAACTGTCCTGAGACAACAGGAGCTGATTGTTCTGTCGTTTCAGCTCAAACCCGTCCCATTCTCACGTCCACTTCCCTGGATACCCACCCCTGCCCACCCCTGCCCCATTCCATCCCCCACAAACAAGCACCCCACCTGCTTCCTGGAGTGCAAACAAGGGTCCTTGAGACCTCAGTCCATTTCTGGCTGACCCCCCAAATGGGAAGGGAAGCAAGGCGGGCTGGTGTAGAGTGTCCTGCCACTCTGAGAGTGTCCTCACCTCAGTCCGAAACAAATCACCTACCTCTCCCGCTGCAGTCACCCCAATGGTCAGTGAATATTGCTCGTCATCCTTGTCTCAGCAGACGGAAGTGTCACATCAGCAGACAGAAATCAGCAATCTATTTAGGATGTGGGGCAGAATGTCCCTGGGGGTGCAGGGGCTTTTTTTGGATGCCGGTGGGGTAGGGGAGGAGAGGGGAGGAGAGGAGCAGTAAGAGGAAAAGGAGCTGGAGCGGGGCAGGCAGGAAGGGCAAATGCTGCTCACTCAGAAGAGCCAGAAAGTGTCCCTTAGGGGTGGCCCCAGAGCTTCCAGCCTTTGGCTCCCCTCCTACTGTTGAGTTCCCAGGAGGCAAATGCCCAGATCTTTTCTGATGTCTGAAGAGGGCAGCAGGGTGCCTTGCGAGGGGCAGGCTGCTTGGGTTCTCAGCCTGGAGCACCCTGGACCCTCTTCTTCCCCTGTCTCAGCCTCACGCTCCTGATCTCAGCTGCAGACGTGTGAGTGCAGGCAGTGTTCTATCACTCACATCCTATCATCTGAAGAATGTAAACAGGGCCTTTCTCGCTGACTTACACAGACTTACTCTGTTGGGTGTCACTGTACTGTGCCCCTTCTTCCTTCCCCAGGAGACCAAGCCATCCTAAGGTTCACCTTGTGCAGAGGTATTGAGTGGTTGCAGCCTCAACCTCGGGATGCGCCAGGAAGTCCAATCCAAAACTGTGAGTTGGAGGTGGAAGTCCACTGATATCAAAAGTGCACTGCTCAATTAGAGGGTGACGGGAAGGCCAACTCAGCCAAGTCTCCTTACTGACCAGGAAGAGACTGAGACCCCCAAAATGTGAAGTGACTGCCACTCACAAGGGATGGAGGGTGAGAACCAGGTCTCCTGACCACCCTTCCAGGGCTCCATGCACAGCTCTCATTTGAATAATTATATCTTCCTGATGATGGCTTCTGGTATAGACCCTTGAAGGGGAATGCCTTAAGCTTCTCTGTCTCTCTCCTGGCTCTCGACCATTTCCAGGCATGGTGTGTGATCTTTATTAAGAGACAATTGTAACATCCCAATGGGAACATTTTCCTCCCACTGAGAGTACCTGCTGACTGAAACAGGACCTCCGCCCCACACCTTCTACTTTCCAGAGGCTCCTGCTACTGATCTTCTTATCCCTGTAATAAACTCTCTGGCTCTAGCTTCACATTTTGGGGTCCTTGTTATATCCTTTTTTTCTTTGCCATCTTCAGCCTCGAGTCAGTTCCATCCCCAAGCACTAAACCAGCCTCTGTGGTCTACATGGTCTCTCCCAACCAGCCTTTCCTTTCTATCCCAGTGGTCAGCATTTGTTTCCAGGTCGGGAGATATGCTTCTCTGCTTCCTGAAGGCATGAGATGCCAGCTTGCCCTACCTGCTTGCTTGTTTATGTCCCCTTGTTGCTTAATGAGGGAGGCAGCTACAGAACCTTGCCATGATCCGTAAAATCCAAACAGCCCTAAAGTCTTGTGATTCTAGTGCTCATCTGGCAGATTAATCTCCTTATTTTACTTCCTTGGGTCTATGAGGTTGGCATCATGACCTCTGCATCCAAATGAAATGTCTCCTAAGACAAAAAATATATATATTGCAGCCCAGAAATGAGGCTCCTAAATGTCCCTGGAGCACCACTGCTTCCCCCTCCCTTTCCCGACTCCTTCCCTGTAGGCTGTCCTGGAATGACCTTCCGATGAGTGCCTGTGCCATTAGTGCTGATGTATTTTTCTCTGTATTTGTCTTTAGCTTCATCTAGCATCTTTACTCAGTCAAGACATGCGATCTCTGCCATCCAGCTGTGTCCTGTCCCAGGGTAGGCATGAGCCAGAAGTCCTCTTCTTTGGTCCAGGAGAAGTTGCTCTGTCCAAGTAGATGATGGGAGAGTGGGGAGAAACCTAGCTCCACATCCCGACACCTCCTGGCATACAGAACCGAGAAGCTGAGCTGTTCTAGAGGCTTATAGTCAGGCTAGTGAGGGAAGGGTTTCTCTATGGGTTGTTATCCACTTCCATCAAAATGGACACTTTTAAGAAATTGGAGCCCTTACCCACCTCCCAGTAGAATGCTGTTGTTGGGGGAAGTGTCCCAGATCTTTTGTTGCTGGCTGCCCTAATACTCCGGGGGCTTCCCAGGTGGCGCTAGTGGGTAAAGCACTCGCCTGTCATGCAGGAGATGTAAGAGACATGAGTTTGATACCTGGGTCGGGAAGATCCCATGGAGGAGGGCATGGTAACCCACTCCAGTATTCTTGCCTGAAGAAATCCCATGGGCAGAGGAGCCTGGTGGGCTACAGTCCATAGGGTCGCAAAGAGTCGGACTTGACTGAACCGACATAGCACACTAATATTCCAGTCCTCCAGAGTATAATGTATAAGACAAGAAAGAAGAGCTATTTTTCTGCATGGCCAGATATTGCAATAAGGATGGAAAGGATTTGAGACTGTCAAAATCTGATTTAGCCTAATTCACTTCTGTACAAGCATCAGAGCAGGACTGATGGTAAGTTAGGGCTATAGGAGAATCCCTAGGGGCATCATGGAAACAGTGCCAAAGAGCTACTGGAAGGTCAAGGTTATAGACAGTAGGCTCTGTGAATGGCAGGCCTGGCTTCTCACCAGTCATCCCACCTTCTCAGACCTGCTGTAAGTCCAACAGGGGCTTGGAGTTGCCCAAGTATCACTGGCCGGTGCTCGTACCTGGAAGATGAGCCAGGGACTTGGGGGTTCTGTGCACAGAAAGGCAATGCATTGCTTCAGAGTTACAAGTTCTTTAAGAGGAAGATGAGGATAAGAATGTGGGGGGTAAAAGGGTTTTGGTTTTGGCCATCGCCACACTTAAAGGGGAGGACAGCAACCAACCAGCAGAGAGTACAATGCTAGTTACCTCAATGCCACTGTGATAACTGGCCACTTTTCTCTCTTCCTTCAGGCCAAAATTACCCAGCACCAAAAAGGAGAAGAAGTAATCAGTAATCAAGTCAGAACCCCAACAGAGGCACACAATCTCTCAGAAGCCTCCTCCCACTGACAGAACCTTTTCTGGTCAGAAATGAAATGCCCTGACGCCATCTGCCCCCTGAAAGATCAGTGCGGGAGCAGCCCGGATGTGGCGGGACCAGACTGCAGTGGCTAAGATGGGAGTGGAGAGCACGGACAGAAGCACCTCTGCCCCCCACCCCATCCCGTCCTGGAGTCAGAGACAGTCTTTCCATGGTGGCTGTGCAACAGAACACCTACCCTCGGGGTCTGGACACCTGTTGCACTCTGCAGCTGCATGGCCTTGAGCAAATCCTTGATGCAAGGTGGTTGAAGAATCCCAGGAGACCTATGTGTAGATGGCATTAAACACTCTAGGAAGCAAGGTACTGTTTTATCAGATCGGATCTTTTGTTGCTAGGATCCTCCCGTTCGGACAATGGCTCACACCCCTGTTGTCTCAGCAGATCCTCACAACCCTGTGAGTGACCATGTCTGAGATCATTTATTTTTAAATAGATGAAGAACTGGCACACAGAGAAGGTTAATGAATTTCTCAAGATCACTAAGTAGTAAGTGGCAGAGCCTGGACCAGAACACACCACTTCCAATTCTCTGGCCAGTTATTGCATGGTGACCATCTGCCCAACTTACCACACCAAAGGAAGATTCCTTCCCTGGAATTCTGTCCATTTGCCAAATTAATTGATAAAGAGACTCAGGGAAATGTCTAGCCTATAAGCCAAATTACTGTCATCAGAGTGGCCAGGCCCATTTTCTGTCCTTTGAAGACAATTGGGAGCAAAATGGGTCAGAATATCCTGAATAAGCCCTCCACGTGGCTCATTGATTCCATGGGTTGCAGGACAATGAAAAACTAGAAAGCTTATTGGAAGAATCTGGTCTAATTTCCAGACAAAGTATCCTGCTATGCTGATGACCTTTATTCCCTAGACTTTTCTCAAGATGATAAGTGTTGAGATGTGAGGACAGCAGGGCTCATGCCCACCCAGGACTGTAGAATCATCTGGGTGGGGCTGTGACTATGACAGGTCCAGGAATACTGTAGGCAAATATGACTAGGGCAGGTCTGGATACAGGCAAAGAGTGGGGAGCCTCTTGGGCACTGGAACAAAGTTCAGCAGAGCAAGCATTCAACACAAGGGCACCCAGAGGAAGGGAGGAAGGCCTCCTCCCCCAACAGGGCCAGGGCTCCAGAAAAGGACGTCAGTTAACAGAAGCAGCAGAGGGCATGAGACAGAGTTCCAGTTCCCAAAACTCAGGCAAGAAACTAAGGCAAGATGCCAGGAAAAGGATGGAGAAGAGCCCTGTTACTGGAACTGAGGTGCCAGGAGTGAACTTGATCCAAAAGGACAGGAATCAGAACATGGAACCAGAGAAGATGTCAGGCCAGCAACAAGGTGACGGATGAGGATCTAATAAAGCACCTACTCAGGGCCATTGCCTGCCTACCCTTGCAGTGGTCTGAGGCAAGCCTGGACCCATAGGCTGGCAGTAAGTGGGTCCCACTGAAGGAAAAGAAAGGTTGTTCAGTGGGCTCATCAAAACTGTGATCTTTACTTGTTTTTCAGTTCTCTTTCTCTCTCTGCACACTCACTCATAGGTGTATTCATGCACAGGTATGCAAGCATATACAAACAAGTTATTTAAAAGGCCTCATGACACTTAGGAGGACTGCTCTGAGTAGGAAAAAACTGTACTTCTATTGAGTCTCACTGACTGCTCCCCATGGTTTCTTATTCTCTCACATCAGAGATCCCTGAAGTGAGAGAATAAGAAACTTCAGATCCTCAGAGATCTGGTGTTAGAGATAACACCAGAAGTAGGTAAATGTCCCAAAGTCAATCACCTGTAGGATGCAGGTAGGTCATGTAAGAGGGTAAAGTAACCCCCAAGAGATTTCAAGGTGGCAGACGCTGTGATGAGCTGGATAACACAGCTCAAAGGGGACATTGACAATCAGCTTCAGCTGCCAACCCAGTGCTATCAGAGTTCTTTACTTGGGAAAAAAATGAAAGAAAGAAAAGGAAGGAGGAAGTGAAGGAGGGAGAGAAGGAAGAGGGGGAGAAAAATGGGAAGGAAGGCAAAAAAAAAAAAAAAGAATGAGATGCCTAGAATTTTTATAACATGTGCAGGTTAAGCAAAACCTGGCTGTGGGCCAACTTGGTCCACAGCCCAGTGAGCTGCAGTTTTTGCTTTGAGCTATTTCTTTCCCTGTGAAATTATGTTTGGGTCCTGGGTCATCAGAATGGAGGAAGACTTGTGCCCACAATAGACCTACAGGGACCACGGACCTCTAAGGAAAGGGCTGAGGCAGAAGAGACAGGTAAGGAAGCTGGTCTACTTTTGTCCCTTGTATTTTTTTTTATATTTATATATGTATGCTTTTATTTTTTTTTTCCATTTATTTTTATTAGTTGGAGGCTAATTACTTTATAATATTGTAGTGGTTTTTGCCATACATTGACATGAATCAGCCATGAAGTTACATGTATTTCCCATCCTGATCCCCCCTCCCACCTCCCTCTCTACCTGATCCCTCTGGTCTTCCCAGTACACCAGCCCCGAGCACTTGTCTCATGCATCCAACCTGGGCTGGTGATCTGTTTCACCCTTGATAGTATACATGTTTCGATGCTGTTCTCTCAAAACATCCCACCCTCGCCTTCTCCCACAGAGTCCAAAAGTCTGTTCTATACATCTGTGTCTCTTTTTCTGTTTTGCATGTAGGGTTATCATTACCATCTTTCTAAATTCCATATATATGCGTTACTATACTGTAATGGTCTTTATCTTTCTGGCTTACTTCACTCTGTATAATGGGCTCCAGTTTCATCCATCTCATTAGAACTGATTCAAATGAATTCTTTTTAATGGCTGAGTAATATTCCATAGTGTATATGTACCACAGCTTCCTTATCCATTCGTCTGCTGATGGGCATCTAGGTTGCTTCCATGTCCTGGCTATTATAAACAGTGCTGCGATGAACACTGGGGTACATGTGTCTCTTTCAGATCTGGTTTCCTCGGTGTGGGATTGCCTAGAAGTGGGATTGCTGGGTCATGTGGCAGTTCTATTTCCAGTTTTTTAAGAAATCTCCACACTGTTCTCCATAGCGGCTGTACTAGTTTGCATTCCCACCAACAGTGTAAGAGGGTTCCCTTTTCTCCACACCCTCTCCAGCATTTATTGCTTGTAGACTTTTGGATAGCAGCCATCCTGACTGGCGTGTAATGGTATCTCATTGTGGTTTTGATTTGCATTTCTCTGATAATGAGTGACGTTGAGCATCTTTTCATGTGTTTGTTAGCCATCTGTATGTCTTCTTTGGAGAAATGTCTGTTTAGCTCTTTGGCCCATTTTTTGATTGGGTCATTTATTTTTCTGGAATTGAGCTGCAGGAGTTGCTTGTATATTTTTGAGATTAATCCTTTGTCTGTTGCTTCATTTGCTATTATTTTCTCCCAATCTGAGGACTGTCTTTTCACCTTGCTTATAGTTTCCTTTGTTGTGCAAAAGCTTTTAAGTTTCATTAGGTCCCATTTGTTTATTTTTGCTTTTATTTCCAACATTCTGGGAGGTGGGTCATAGAGGATCCTGCTGTGATTTATATCGGAGAGTGTTTTGCCTATGTTCTCCTCTAGGAGTTTTGTAGTTTCTGGTTTTACATTTAGATCTTTAATCCATTTTGAGTTTATTTTTGTGTATGGTATTAGAAATATCCAAATTTCCTTATGAAACATTTTCATATTCCAGTAATGCTTGATGCTTTCAGGACTTTCTGTTTTTTAAAGGAAGCTCATATAACCCATTCAGACTAAAGGCTGACAGAAACAGAGGAAAACAGAGCAAAAGAGCCTGGGAGAGATCTGTCTTCCACCTTCCGGAGGCTTTTCAGTTTTGTGGGCCTAGAAGTGATATAAATCGCGCCTCTTTCTGTAGCGGTAGTCCCTCATCATGAGAGTCTCCAAATGACCCAGGTGTCACTGGGGAAGAGAGGCGCTCTCCTGTGCAGCACATTGGGGGGGGGGCAGTCCTCACCCCTACTCCTCAACCAGCTCCACATATCATTAACCAGAATAGAAGATGGCCATGTTTACAATCGTGGGCCTCCCATATTCTCATTAAAGGGCACAGGGATGTTACTTCCCAGAAGACTCCTAAGGTCACTTCCAATTGAAGATGTTAGTAGAAGTACTACTCCCCATTCTGGATCAAAACCAGGGGCCAGCCATTGTCGTCCAGAGTCTCTGGCACATGGGTCCTCCCCTGACCAGTAGAGTCCCAGCAGGAGGCCCTGCTGCCTTCCCTTCAGAGTTCCAGTGTTTCCCTGAAGCAGGCTGGTTTTCTCTCCATTCCTTAGTAACTCTGTGATCATCAGCAAATTACTCAACCTCCCTGAATTCCCAACACCCTTCTCTGTGAAATGTCTACCCTCATAGGGTTGTGTGGAGACTAACCTGAAGTCTTGCAGGCCAAGTGCACACCACAGGGACCAGGCACCAAGTTGGGGGCAGGGACATTAGTTGCTGGTTCCCTCTTTCCACCTTTTCCCCTAACTTCTCAGAACATGAGGAAAGTGATTGACTAGGAGTGGTATAGTTCAAGAGCTAAATCCTGAGAAATTTCTAAAAGGACTTCCTCCAATAATATACATGGTCCATGGAGGTGTGAGCCTTTACCACCCCTTTAACAGCGGAGTCCCTCTGGAGTTTCCATCTCTCAGACTTGTCCACACTGAGCCTCCAGAAATTCATTAGTTACCCTGCTTATTTAACTTACATACAGAATACTTCATGAGAAATGCTGGGCTGGATGAAGCACAAGCTGGAATCAAGATTGCCAGGAGAAATGTCAATAACCTCAGATATGCAGATGACACCACCCCAAAGAGCCTCTGGATGAAAGTGAAAGAGGAGAGTGAAAAAGTTGGCTGAAAGCTTAACATTCAGAAAACTAAGATCATGGCATCCAGCCCTATCACTTCATGGCAAGTAGATGGGGAAACAGTGGAAACAGTGGCTGACTTTATTTTTCTGAGCTCCAAAATCACTGCAGATGGTGATTGCAGCCATGAAATTAAAAGACGCTTACTCCTTGGAAGGAAAGTTATGACCAACATAGACAGCATATTAAAAAGCAGAGACATTACTTTGCCAACAAAGGTCCATCTAGTCAAGGCTATGGTTTTTCCAGTGGTCATGTATGGATGTGAGAGTTGGACTATAAAGAAAGCTGAGCACCGAAGAGTTGATGCTTTTGAACTGTGGTGTTGGAGAAGACTCTTGAGAGTCCCTTGGACTACAAGGAGATCCAACCAGTCCATCCTAAAGGAGATCAGTCCTGGGTGTTCATTGGAAGGACTGATGCTGAAGCTGAAACTCCAATACTCTGGCCACCTCATGTGAAGAATTGACTCATTGGAAAAGACCCTGATGCTGGGAGGGATTGGGGGCAGGAGGAGAAGGGGACAACAGAGGATGATGGTTGGATGGCATCACTGACTCAATGGACATGAGTTTGGGTAAACTCCAGGAGTCGGTGATGAACAGGGAGGCCTGGCGTGCTGCAGTCCATGGGGTCGCAAAGAGTCAGACACAACTGAGCGACTGAACTAAACTGAACTGACAACTTAGGTTTTCCTGTTCTGTTACTGGTTCTCGCTGAGGTGGCTTTCTGCTCTGGAAGTTAAGATTCTCTGCATTCACCTCTCTCGCTTGGGGAGTAGTCATTTGTCCTGTGACTTCATTTCTCTGACAGATAGAAGAGGAGGTGATTTTTCAGTTCAACTTTTTACTTACCGTGAGAACAGAGTGATAATTTCTAAGCTCCTTATGTGTTGGATCAGAAAGAAACCTGAAGTTTCCAGATTTCTTTTTTTTAAAAGGTTAAGCCTGGGCCCCACCAAGGTTCTGACTTAATTAGTCTAGGATGGGCCCCAGATGATTCTTACAGAGCTAGTTTCAAGAACTAATGATATGTGCTATATATAGTTTATTGCTAGAGAAGAAAAGTGAATGAGTGAAAGTCACTTAGTCGTCTCCAACTCTTTGCGACCCCATGGACTGTAGTCCATGGAATTCTCCAGGCCAAAATACTGGAGTGGGTAGCCATTCCCTTCTCCAGGGGATCTTCCCAACCCAGGAATCAAACCCAGGTCTCCCACATTGCAGGTGGATTCTTTACCAGTTGAACCACCAGGGAAGCCCAAAAATACTGGAGTGGGTAGCCTATCCCTTCTCCAGTGGATCTTCCCAACCCAGGGATTGAACCAGAGTCTCCCACATTGCAGGCGGATTCATTGCAGCTGAGTCACCAGGAAGCCCAAAGAAGAGAAGAAGATAATAATGAGAATGAGCACAGAGGGCTTTTTCTTCTGGTCACCCTATTTTATTTTCACTTACTCTCCCTGATTTCCAACCTCTTAATCTACCATACTTTCATTCCTGGTCATTATCACCTTTTCGTGTGCCATATCATTTTTTGTATTTTATTGTTTATTTATTTGACCATGCTGAATCTTAGTTGTAACATGCAAGATCTAGTTCCCTAACCAGGGATCGAACCCTGTATAGAGAGTTCAGAGTCTTAACCACTGGACCACAAGGGAAATCCCTCTATACCTATATTAATGCTTAATTCTGTCTTCCACCTCTCTAATTCTCTGTGAGGACAGAGATCTTGGTTTGTTCACTGTAGTGTTTCTTGTTCTTTAATCACTGAAGATAGCAAAACACTGTTCTCACCTTGACTCATGGGGCATAATCACCTACTTCCTGGACTTCTGGCCACTGAGGCTTTATCATGAAAGAAATACAAAGCTATCATACTTCAGTCGCTTTCATTTGGGCTTTATTAAAAGAGTTACTAAGTAAAATCCTACTTGATTATCTCAATTTTACAAAATCACAAAAACAGAATCCCACCTAATACTCCAGAAGAGGAGAGAAATTTTCAGGAGAGAAAGAGAATGAAAGTCTCTGGATTGATAGTTCTCTCTGCTGGAGTGCATCCCTCTTGGAGATAAGAAATCATTTTAGGATTCTTGTGTTAAGCTTTCACAGGCTTCTAATAGGGATAAACATAGTGATAGGCACACACTAATCTTTAAAAACAATAAAAATAAGTATGATTAACATCTAATCCTGTTAATGTTTCTCTAGAGCCTCTGAAAATCCAATCCCCCTGTTTTATTCCATTCACTTCTCTCTATTTGTTATCAGCCTTTCTTAAGCTAAGCATACAGTCCATAAAGCAATTAAATCATGACTCCAGTGAAAAACACTGTAGAAGAAATGAGACATTGTGACACTTTTTTCCCTTGATATTTCTATTTCCTGCAATAGGAGAAGAGAGAAGGAGCATGACAGATTTGCTGCAAGCCTGTCATGAGCTAGGTGATTAACAACAGCAGCAACTGGTATTAGGTGCCTACTATATGTCAGGGACTGTGCTGGCTGCGTTGGCAACCCTGAGAGCCCAAAGGGAAAGTTGGATTTCCCAACATTTCCTCTGGAGGGAGGTTCTGCTGCACTTTATCCAAAGCATCTTGAAACCTCACTGTCCTAAAGTGGAGGCAAGTAGGCAATGAGAAGAAGCTGCCCTTGGAGTGAGCCCCATGACTTACCAGTTTCCCAGGCTGCAGGAGTAACCCTTCAAAAATCAATTATAGTGAATTTAAGAAGCATTTCCTATGCACCTATAACATGTCAGACACCATGCCAGGCTCCAGGGGAACAGGCATAAACGCCACCTGAATACAGCACATGGGGTAGAGTTGTTGCCTTAGTGTATGCAAGCTAACACCAAAGAAAGTTTCATCTGCAAACGAACTTCAGAGGAAGCTGGGCTGGTGGGAGGGATGACAGACTGAGAGTCCATGAGCCTGACTCTATTACTGCTTGGTTATTCCACAGGCCAGGGGAAGTTAGGGACCTGACATCTGCTTCTCTTATAGGCAAATGTCTTTTGAGAGACACCAGAAAGCATCCTAATCTCCTTCCCTACCTCCCCACATGACACCTGCTGTCACACCTTTCAATTGTATACTTTTCAGGCCCTCAGCATTCATTGAGAGACCCATATTAACATGACAGAGACCTCTGGGGGCAGAGTTCAGTTCAGTTCAGTCGCTCAGTCATGTCCAACTCTTTGCGACCCTGTGAATCGCAGCACGCCAGGCCTCCCTGTGTCCATCACCAACTCCCGGAGTTTACTCAAACTTATGTCCATCGAGTCGGTGATGCCATCCAACCATCTTATCCCCTGTCATCCCCTTCTCCTCCTGCCCCCAATCCCTCCCAGCATCAGGGTCTTCTCCAATGAGTCAACACTTCGCATGAGGTGGCCAAAGTATTGGAGTTTCAGCTTCAGCATCAGTCCTTCCAATGAACACCCAGGACTGATCTCCTTTAGAATGGACTGGTTGGATCTCCTTGCAGTCCAAGGGACTCTCAAGAGTCTTCTCCAACAACACAGTTCAAACGCATCAATTTTTCAGCACTCAGCTTTCTTCACAGTCCAGCTCTCACATCCATACATGACCACTGGAAAAACCATAGCTTTGACTAGATGGACCTTTGTTGGCAAAGTAATGTCTCTGCTTTTTAACATGCTATTTAGGTTGGTCATAACTTTCCTTCCAGGGAGTAAGTGTCTTTTAATTTCATGGCTGCAATCACCATCTGCAGTGATTTTGGAGCTCAGAAAAATAAAGTCAGCCACTGTTCCCACTGTTTCCCCATCTATTTCCCGTGAAGTGATGGGACCAGATGCCATGATCTTAGTTTTCTGAATGTTGAGCTTTAAGCCAACTTTTTCACTCTCCTCTTTCACTTTCATCAAGAGGCTTTTTAGTTCCTCTTCACTTTCTGCCATAAGAGTGGTGTCATCTGCATATCTGAGGTTATTTCTATTTCTCCTAGCAATCTTGATTCAAGCTTGTGCTTCATCCAGCCCAGTGTTTCTCATAATGTACTCTGCATATATGTTAAATAAGCAGGGTGACAATATACAGCCTTGATGTACTTCCTTTTCCTACTTGGAACCAGTCTGTTGTTCCATGTCCAGTTCTAACTGTTGCTTCCTGACCTGCATACAGGTTTCTCAAGAGGCAGGTCAGGTAGTCTGGTATCCCCATCTCTTTCAGAATTTTCCACAGTTTATTGTGATCCACACAGTCAAAGGCTTTAGCATAGTCAATAAAACAGAAATAGATGTTTTTCTGGAACTCTCTGGCTTTTTTGATGATCCAGCGGATATTGGCAATTTGATCTCTGGCTCCTCTGCCTTTTCTAAAACCAACTTGAACATCTGGAAGTTCACAGTTCACATATTGCTGAAGCCTGGCTTGGAGAATTTTGAGCATTACTTATACTAGCGTGTGAGATGAGTGCAATTGTGTGGTAGTTTGAGAATTCCTTGGGATTGCCTTTCTTTGGGATTGGAATGAAAACGGACCTTTTCCAGTCCTGTGGCCACTGCTGAGTTTTCCAAATTTGCTGGCATGTTGAGTGCAGCACTTTTACAGCATCATCTTTCAGGATTTGAAATAGCTCAACTGGAATTCCATCCCCTCCACTAGCTTTGTTAATAGTGATGCTTTCTAAGGCCCACTTGACTTCATATTCCAGGATGTCTGGCTCTAGGTGAGTGATCACACCATCATGAAGATCTTTTTTTACAGTTCTTCTGTGTATTCTTGCCACCTCTTCTTAATATCTTCTGCTTCTGTTAGGTCTATACCATCTTTGTCCTTTATTGAACTCATCTTTAAATGAAATGTTCCCTTGGTATCTCTAATTTTCTTGAAGATATCTCTAGTCTTTCCCATTCTGTTGTTTTCCTCTATTTCTTTGCATTGATCACTGAGGAAGGCTTTCTTATCTCTCCTGGATATTCTTTGGAACTCTGCATTCAAATGGGAATATCTTTCCTTTTCTCCTTTGCTTTTCACTTCTCTTCTTTTCACAGCAATTTGTAAGGCCTCCCCAGACAACCATTTGGCCTTTTTGCATTTCTTTTCCATGGGGATGGTCTTGATCCCTGTCTCCTGTACAATGTCATGAACCTCCACCCATAGTTCATCAGGCACTATCAGATCTAGTCCCTTAAATCTATTTCTCACTTCCACTGTATAGTCATAAGGGATTTGATTTATGTCATACCTGAATGGTCTAGTGGTCTTCCCTACTTTCTTCAATTTAAGTCTGAATTTGGCAATAAGGAGTTCATGATCTGAGCCACAGTCAGCTCCCGGTCTTGTTTTTGCTGACTGTATAGAGCTTCTCCATCTTTGGCTACAAATAATATAATCAATCTGATTTCGGTGTTGACCATCTGGTGATGTCCACGTATAGAGTCTTCTCTTGTGTTGTTGGAAGAGGGTGTTTGCTATGACCAGTGCGTTCTCTTGGCAAAACTCTATTAGCCTTTGCCCTGCTTCATTCCATACTCCAAGGCCAAATTTGCCTGTTACTCCAGGTGTTTCTTGACTTCCAGGATCAACCAAACACAACAAATTCTACCAAACCACCTATTCAGTGCCAAACACAATGAACAAGAAAAAAAACCTCAAACTTCTAGATGTTTATATATTAAAGAAAGGCTTATAATGAGATAATTCTAACTTAAGGGTGACATATTACACTCATAGGAGCATTTACTTCTCCATCCAGTAAAAATATATCAAAATTTAATTTGTTCCAGGCACTGTACTAAGTGTCAGAGATGGAATATAATGGTGAATATGACAGCAGTAGTGCTATCACGGAGCTTATGTTATCATCATCATGAAGAAGAAAGTTTTTTTAATGTGAAAAAAATTTGATAATCTCAGATAACATTCAGATAGTGCTATGGTGTCCTCAAAAATAATGACAGTTATGAACAACTTTGGATAAGGGGAAGGCCCATCAAAGTACAGATACTATAGCTGAGAATTAAATGATGAAAGGGAATTAGATCCAGGTAGAGGGGCGAACAAGAGCCACAACCTCCAGGAAGCAAAGGTCTCAGCATTCTTGAGGAACAGAGATAAGGCCAGTATGGAAGGAGTTGAGCCTGCCAGGTAAGAAAGCAAAGCAATGAACACAATAATATAGATGCCGCCAGCTCACATAAGGCCCTGCATATGGTGGCAACAGTTGGGTTTTATCCTAACTGCCATGGAAAGTCACTGAAGGATTTTCATCAGGGAAGTGACCCAATGTGATCCATGTTTTTTCAAGATCACTTTGTGGATAAAAGATTATTGGAGCATGAGGAAGAAAGCACAGTAGCCAATTTCAAGGCTCACGTTTCAGTCCACACAAGAAATGATGATGGTCAGAGCACAGCAGACACAAATGGCTGTGAACAGATTTAGAATTTATTTTGGTGTGAGAATCTACTGGACTTGTTAATAGATCAGGTGTGGGGGCATGGGGGAAAAAAGCATAAGATGGATAATTTGTAGGCAATTAGGTGGATATACTTCAGAACATGGATATCTGCCCGTTTGTGATGATACTAGTCATGGCTCTTGGAAAGAACACTGCAGGGAAACAGAAAAGAGTGACTTGCTTGAGGATTAATTTGGGGACACTCGGTGGTTAGTGCTGAGCAGAGGAGGAGTAGCTGGCAGAGGACAGTGTGGAGGAACAACCAGTGGGGAAGAAGAGCAGGTGAGTGTGAGCCTGAGGGTGCTGAAGAAGACGGGGCCATGGGCAAAAGGAGAGTTATCTGAATCAGCTGTGGTGTAAGCTTCATGAAGACAGAGAAGGACCACTGGATTTGGTTGCTCTGAAGGTCATAGGTAATTTTGACCTCCTAGGCTTAACGAAGGGATGGATGAAAAGCCCCGAGACACATCCTCACAGTGACCACCCAGCCTACCTGAACTCCTGTAGCTGAGGATTAGATGATGAAAAGGATGATCAAAAGCCATATTTGGCTGTCCAGAAAAACCACGCTCTATGGACTTGCAGAACTGGGTTTGCACCTTGGCTCGTCCACTTAGTACCCATACTTCGCAAACCTTTCTAAGCATTAGTTGCATCTTCTATAAAATGGGAATAATTGCATCTATGGCAGTGTTCATGCATGTTTCGGGATGTCATATGTAAAATTATTTGGCTCTAGAAAGCAGTAGGTGCTCAAGAGGTGGTAATGATTATTCTTAACATAATTTTCTCTCTTATGTTGCTTGTTTAGTGCATTCTAGGCAGGCAAGCTCCCCTCATCTCTGTGTAACTGGCACCTCTGCTTGACAAGTCCATGCACAGAATCACGGTGCCTAACACAGTATCTAACATGAACTACAAGCTCAATTAAATGTTTGTGATAATGGCAACTGAATCAGAAATATTTGCAGCATATCCACAGAAACCCTTAGAGGATTAAAGCGGGGAGAAAAATGATCAGATCTTTTTCTACAAGGACATCCAGGGTGTCCCAGATTAATGGAGGGCTAAAATTAGGTTCTTTTTCCCATTACTAAAGGGCAGAATGCCTTTCTTAAAATTTACCCAGGAGTTAATCATTGAGCATTTCCTACTGTAGATATCACCACTCTCTAAAGTGGAAATGTCACTCAGAAAATCAGACATTCAGATAATTCAAAGTTTTACTGAATTTTACTAATGGACATTTGATTGTCATATCTAGGTACTCACTACAAATCAGAAAATCAAATCTTACTTTTAAAACTGCTGCTCCTGAAACCTTAAAGAAAAGTCTTAAGTTTCTTCCAGCGCTTGTTAATTTCATTCCATAACACCTGTTTTTAGACCACCTCCTTTTAAATATTTTTTATTTATCTATTGGCTGTGCCATGAGGCATGCAGGACCTTAGTTCCCTGACCAAGGATCAAACCTGTGCCCCTTGCACTGGAAGCGCAGAGTTTTAACCACTGGACAACCAGGGAAGTCGATACCATCTCCTTTTCATTTTTTATTTTTATTGGTGTACAGTTGAGCAAAGCAGGTCAGCTATATGTATACACATATATCCCCTCTTCCTTGGATTTCCTTCCATTTAGATCACCACAGGGCACTGAGTAGAGTTCCCTGAGCTATACGGAGGCCACCTTCTTTTTATGTATTTATTTGTAGATGTTTGTTTATCTGTTTGTTTATGGCTGTGCTGGATCTTCACTGCTGCATGCGGGCTTCCTCTAGCTATGGCATGGGCTTTGGAGCACAGGCTCAGCCGTCATTGCACACAACAATGAGGGGCTTAGTTGCCCCTCGGCTTGTGGAATCTTCCTGGCCCAGGGATCAAACCCCTGTTCCCAGCACTGGCAGGCAAATTCTTAACCACTGGGCCACCAGTGGTGGTACTGGCGTTTTTTAAAAACGAACCTCCTTTTTAAAAAAGAACCTAAGAGACATGTTCTTCCCCAGCTCCTCTCACTACAAAGCTACATCTTCACCACCACAGTGAGGATAAATGGAAAGAAATCAGGCTCCAAGCCAGAAAATCTTTTCAGATCGAGACGGTGACACTTCCTATGCATTAGAGGAAATCAACGCATCTCTAACCTTAGTTTCCTCATCTGCGAAATGAGGATCATAATGCTTACCTTACAGGATTATTTATAAAACTAAAAGATAAAATATGCAGGTGTAATTTATAGATTATAAAACACCATCAAAATGTCATCTACATATATTACTCATCTATGAAGATGGATTGTTCATTTTTCAATGAATAATTATTGATCATTGGCAGACATTTTGCTAGACTGTAATGACACACATCAATATATCAAGGGCCCTAAGGGGCTCAGATTCCATGGAGGAAGCGCCACGCTCTGGGTGGAGAGAAGCATGCTCTGGGGTGGCTGTGGTGCTCGGGAGCAGACAGGACGCTCAGATGGCGGTGTGGAAAGTGAGGGGCTTCAGAGGACTTCCTGAGGAGGCGACCCGGGTGCTGTCTCATTACAGATCCTAAAGCAAGACATCAGACTCTGGTCACTCCTTCGTGAGGTGGGCCACACACTCCACAGTCCTGGGCTCCCAGCCAGTTCAAAGGTGTCACAGCCTCTTAAGGCAGAGTTTCTCATCCTCAGAGCCACTGATATTTTAGCTAGATAATTCTCTTTGCGGGGGGTGCTGTCCTGCGCATATCATAGAGCATTCAGCAGCATCCCTGACCTCTATCTACTGGAACGCCAGTACCACCCCCTACCCTCTGCTCGGACAGCCATTCTAACTGGCCGAATGGCCTCTGGAGCGCAAGATTGTCAACAGTTCAAAAGTACTGCCTTAGGTCATAGGAAATGAGCACGAGTGGCTCTAGAAGGAGCGCGGCACGTACTAGTTGGTGCTCAGCACATATTAATGAATGAATGGATGGATGAACGAGCCACCTAGAGTCCCTTTGACCTATTCTTTTTGGGTCTCATGCAGAAGAGCTCTGAGCTAGTCACTGAGTGCTAAGGTGACCGCATGAGTTAACAATAACACCACATCCATTTATACGGCACTCTGTGCAGGCTGTATAATCTGGGTCAAGTTGTTCAAACTCCCTGAGTCTGTCAGGCTCTTCAGTTCCTAAATGGGGACATTAATCCTATCTTGCAAGGTTGTTGGAATAATTACTTGAGATAATTGATGTAAAAATAAAGCATTAGGGGTCTAGGAACTCACTCCTTTGGTGCAATTGACAAGAGGATGCCATCTTAGCAGGATGCCTTCTCAGCTCCTGCCACTAAGCTTTACTAAGGACCAAAGTAGTTTGAGCATACACTTTTTGTTGTTGTTGTTGTAGTAAACGTGGAGAATGTTGAGCACTGCACCAGGAACTGACACATCGGCTACGCAATTTATCACTCACAAGCAACGACGTTAGTCAAAAGGCCCAGGGAATTCCCTGGTGGTCCAATGGCTGGGACTCCACACTTCCACTGCAGAGGGCCCAGGTTCAATCCCTGGTGGGGGAAACAAGATCCCACGTGCTGCATGGCATGGCCAAAAAATAAAAATAAAAAATCAAGAGTCCCAGAGAGTTGTGACTCGCACAGCAAAATTGTACCTCCCTGAATTCAAAAGGCACTACTAGGGCTGGCCAGCCTGCTTACCACCACCAATTCCATCACACGTCGGCTTTGTTTGGATTGAGATTTTTTGGAAAATGCTTTGCATATTCTGTGTTCTGTAGTTTCTTATAGACATACATGACCAGATCAGGAAATTTCTCCTGAAAATACTGGGAAGGTTCTCCAATTTTTGACTTCATCCTGAAATGAAACAGAAATATTTTGATATGCCTGCCCCAAACTCTGCATCCTCCCTTTTACAGTATATGGCCCTGGAGATTTTTTTTTTTTTTTGCTCCCCTGGTGTCTATAGCAGAATAAACAAAGACTTTGGAATCTGACAGAGCAAGATTAATCTCCTGACTGTTCAACTAACAGTAAATTTCATCAACTTAAGTTTTTTTGTGCCTCAGTTTTATTATCTATAAAATGGACATAGTACAATTCTACAATCTCTTATCTACAATGCTGAAATCCAAAAGAGCCCTGAAAACTGCAAATTTTGGGTGAGTCTGCAACTGAGGTTTTTGGTAGCAAAAGCTAACTGAATTAACATGGGGCTACACTTATAATGTACATTCGTTTTGCCCGGCCACCCAGTCCCCTGTGTTTCTTCTCACAAGAGTCGCTAGCCTTCTGTTCAAGCAGGCTCAACAAAAACTGAAAAGGAAGATGAGAACCTTATGGGAATGTCCATCACTGACTATAAGACCCTTGTGGTGGGCCTTTTCCAAACAGAAGGGAGGAATGATTTTCCCTTCATCAAAATAAGTTTTCTTCTTTCCATCGAATAGCAGATATAAACTTAGAACTGGAATTTTTAAATTATTCTCATCTCATATATGACCTATAAGAGCAAAAACAGTTCTTACTTTGTATTCTTTTGTTCATTAATGTGCTCTCCCAAATTCCGGATGAACTTCAGCAGGTCACCTACAGTGTTCTGATAGGTATTCCCTTTTTTATAAAACGCATTCATTTTTTTCATCACAGATTCATCAACCTAAAGAAAAATTACACAAAAATGTGGTAACAACACAAAATAAATCCTGATAGAATGTTAATACAAAAAGGCAGAATACAAATTTGAATATATGCCAAAATTACAACTAATTAATAAAGCAAATTAATAGAAAAGAATGGAAGTAAACACTGTACACCATAGTGCTAACTGTGGTTGTATTTGGATGTGGAACGATAAATAACTTTAAATTTGTGTATCTATTTTCCAAGAGAATTGTTTTCATAGAAATTAACTACAGTAAAACATGGTTTAGGAAATCATTGGCTACTACATGAGGAAATTTGCTCATTATACTATACAGTACTGCTATCCTTGTGGCCACCTTTTCAAATTCATACCTGATTACATCTCCTCTTTAAAGAGGGCTGTCCTGACTGAGACCAGGCCTTGCAGCCATTGCCGTAGTGAGTGTGGCTGTTCTTTGTTTTGTTTGTAGTTATGTTTCCCAAAGTTACATATTTCTCCTTGTCCCGAGGTGTCCCAGGGCAGCTGCTCTCATATTAGTAATGCCTTCTTCTTTGTGCTCTCACTTTTTTTTTCATTTTTTTTTTAAATTTTTAGTTGGAGGATGATTACTTTATAATACTGTGTTAGTTTCTGCCATATAGCAACATGAATCAGCCATAAGTATATACATATACTTATATGTATATGTATATAAGTATATACATATGTCCCCTCCCTCCCACCTCCACCCCTCTAGGTTGTCACGGAGCACCTCATTTGAGCTCCCTGCATCATACAGCAAATTCCCACTGACTATTTGTGCTCACACTCTTTGTAGACAGTTCTGATATTTAGAAATAGTTTGGAGTAAGAGAATAAGATGCAACAACCATGAAGCCAGAGGGCCCCTTAGAAAGAGTAACTGGTGACTAGAAGGCTGCCCAGGTGATACTATCAGTTCCTTACAGAACTTACTGGGTAGCAGAAAAGACAGATGTTAAGCCAACAACTATGAGTGTGATGTGTGGTCTAGAGGCAGACAAGGGAAGGAAAGCAAAATGAGACCCAGAAACGAGGAGGCATGGGAGAAGCAGAGTCCTACCTCAGGCCTAAGATATGGAAGCCGTTGGTCCCACTCAAAGATTTGAGAGTTGTGGATTTTCCCATAATGCTCTGCTCATATCTCAGGGGTACCCAGCATGTATCCCACAGCCATCCCTTCTGTAGGCCTCTCAGCCCCACTTGGATGCCATACTCTGCTTTGTATATCCATGACCTTGCATGGTCCTAACACACACTGGTATTTGATAGATGTCTGCTAATTCATAATAGTGAAAGTTCTGATAGTGCCAATTAGACTGAATGAGTGATTAATTATTATGCTCCACTATAAGTGCATGTGTACTAAGTTGCTTCAGCCGTGTCTGACTCTGTACGACCCCATGGACTGTAGTCCACCAGGCTACTCTGTCCATGGGATTCTCCAGGCAAGAATATTGAAGTAGGCTGCCGTGCCTTCCTTCAGAGGATCTTCCCAACCCAGGGATCAAACCCACGTCCCTTGTGTCTCCTACATTGGCAGGTGGGTTCTTTACCATCAGTGCCACCTGGGAAGCCCATGTTCCACTATATTGAATTCAAGTTGGGTAGACCTTCTCTGGAAGAGAAGGAATTTGAAAGATGATTGTTTTTTTGTTTTTTTTTTTTTAATTTTTATTAGTTGGAGGCTAATTACTTTACATCATTACAGTAGTTTTTGTTATACATTGATATGAATTAGCCATGGATTTACATGTATTCCCCATCCCAGTCCCCCCTCCCACCTCCCTCTCCACCCGATCCCTCTGGGTCTTCCCAGTGCACCAGGCCCGAGCACTTGTCTCATGTACCCAACCTGAGCTGGTTATCCGTTTCACCCTAGATAATATACATGTTTCAATGCTGTTCTCCTGAAACATCCCACCCTCTCCTTCTCCCAGAGTCCACAAGTCTGTTCCATACATCTGAGTCTCTTTTTCTGTTTTGCATATAGGGTTATCGTTACCAAAAGATGATTGTTTTTTGTTTTTCTGTTTTCTCATCCATAAAGTAGGTGTGGGTGTGTGGGTGCTCAATGCTGGGCTATTCACCAGCATCAGAGGCAGCCAGTCTCCCTGGATGGAAATGCCCCTGTGGAAGTACCTCCCTTGGATTAAACTCTATTTAATCAGCTGCTCTTGTCACAATGGAAATAGAATTATTAGTCAGACCTCACTCAGAAAATACAGCTTGAGAGAAAGTCACAGAAGAGGAAAAGGCTTTTGGGCTGTGAAAAGTCCATTCTAAAGAGGAGCCTAGATGAGTATCTCAGGAGGACGTGGCCTGGAGCAGAGATCAGAAGAGCTGAGGGGGTCTGGGATGGGAGGAGGACAAGGAAAAGCCCTCCTACCTCTTGGTTGAACCAGGCTCATAGTATAAAAAAGTTAAGAAAACCAACATAACAGGTTCTTATTCCTGGAATAACTCCCAGACCATATAAGTTGTTCATACCTCATTTGTCCACTGGGAAAAACTTGTGGGAAGTTCAGATGTTTCAGGTTGCAGAAGCTGGAGGATCTTGCCATCAGTATTTCGTGTTTTGATGTCAGATTCATTTCCCACATCCCGGAGGGTCCGGTAGCGGCTGAGAATGACAGAATGATCATGATCATTCCACCCTTCCCACTTTTCCCAGAAAGAGAAAACTATTAGGTTTTGGCATTTGATAAGAGTAGTAAAAGCATGTCTCTAAACAATCTGCACAATAGGAGAGCTCTCACTCTCTCTTTTTGCCCGAATCATTTTTCTATTCTTCAATGGAAAAAAATCAGATCCAGAGAAGTTAAGTCACTCCTCCGATGACATCCACCCAGGAAACTCAAAGCCTGGGTCTGCTGATTCCCAGCCTGACTCCTGCCCGCCTCACCATGATGGTTAATTTCATCTGTTAATTTCACCAACCACGCACATAGCACTCAGATTAAATATTACTGTGGGTGTGTCTGTGGGGATGTTTCCAGAGGAGATTAGCATTTGAACCAGTGAAGCAGAGAGCCCTTCCCAGTGCGAGTGGGCATCATCCAATCTATGGACAGCCTGAACAGAATGAAAGGGGAAATTTGCCATCTCCCTGCTGATCACTTTGGCTGGGACATGGTTCTAATCCTGCCCTCAGTTCTCCAAGTTCTCAGGCCTTCAAACCTTTACTGGAATCTGCATCTTCAGCTCTCCTGGTTCCCATGCCTTTGAATTCAGACTAAATTATACAACTGAATTTCCTGGGTCACCAGCTTGAAGAGGGCAGATGGTAGAACTTCTCAGCCCCAGTATTGCATGAGGCATTTCCTTATTTTGTATATATATCAGGTTAGTTGAAAAGTCCTTTGGGAAAAAAAGAAAGAAAAGTTCTTTGGGGTTCTTCTGTAGTAACATCTTATGGAAAAACCCAAATGAACTTTTTGGCCAACCCAATATAAAGAGCCCTGACTAATACACTCACCATCTCCATCCTAGAGGCCTATAATAGACATTGTTTTCCTTACCTCTCCCAACTCCAAAAGAAGGGATGAGCCAGCAGGCCACTCAGATGGCCCTTCACATTGTCCCCAGGAACTAAGAGATGCTGAATGAGGTCCCGAGTTTCCTTATCTGGAGAACGCTCAACCAGCTCTTCAGTTCTTAGGTCCTTCAGCATCTCAAAAGAAACGTTTCCCTTGTTTACCACACACAGGACCAGCAGCCCCAGGGCCTGCACAGAAGCCATGAGTGAATGAAAGTCACTCAGTTGTGTCTGACTCTCTGCAACCCCATGCACTGTAGCCCACCAGGCTCCTCTGTCCATGGGATTCTCCAGGAAAGAATACTGGAGTGGGTTGCCATTCCCTTCTCCAGGGGATCTTCCCCACCCAGGGATCAAACCCAGGTCTCCTGCATTGTAGGCATATTCTCTACCCTCTAAGCCACCAGGGAAGCCCATAAATCAAGTCAAAAGTGCTTATGAATTAGTACTCTATTTGGGGAACTTTGGAGGGTGGGGCACAGGCTATGAGCAAATGGAAAATGGGTAGAATCTCAAGGAGCCCACAGGTTGGGCATGAGCCTGGGCATGGAGAACTCTTCAAGAGAGTGTAGTTTAGTTTTATAAGGAGCAAAAGATAATCCCAGGCCAGAGCTGTCAGAGCAGACTGCTTAGAGGAAGAGGAATTTGAGCTAGACCTCAAAGTACAGATAGAATTTTTAGATAAACCAGGGAAAGGGAGAGGTTTTAAACAAGGGGCAGCGGGTGCTCAGAGTCTGGCTAGGAACAGGGACTTTGGGTTGGGCCTGTGTCAGGCAGGAGATTAAAAGAGCCAGACCAGGTCCAGAAGAACACAGTGAACACCCCAGGAGTCAGGACACAGCAGGGAGGAAAGACTAGGGACGAGGCCAGCACAGGAACTTCTGCACTAAGACACCAGTCAGGGAAGGGGCTCAGATCTGGAGCCACTGAGCCAGAAAGGCCAGGTGTGGATGGAGAGTTCTTACCAACTGGGTTGGAAGTTCAGCACCCTGGAGAATTCCAAGGGGCGGGCTGCCCTAACGGGTCAGAGTCTATCCAGGAGCTGTGGTCTACAGAGGTTATATGTCTCCCGGTTTGTCTCCTCTCTGGGGAAACAGTTATTTAGGATCTTAACCCGTGGGGCCAACTATAGTCTCTTTTGAGCTAGGGATCAATCCCGTCGTTCCCATGTGCTTCAGAGGGCCTTAGTATCTGGCCCTCCTAGGAGTTTAGCACATGCATTTGAATAGATTGGGAAAAGAAATCTCATTTACTTTGTCTTCAGGCATCAAATACTTCCTACAGGAATTGTGGAATTATTCTGGAGAAATCTCCTGGAGGTAATTCTTCAAGAAATGTGGCATGCTCAATGTATTTTCCATTTATCCTGTGAGGGTAGAGAGACATCCAAAGAGATGCAGAAACGGCCACAGCAAGGACCAACTCCACACCCACCCAGAGAGATGCTGTTGTCTGCAAGGGAGTGGGGGCCATGCATACTGAGGAAATGCCTTGAAACTTCTTTCTTTCCTAGGTGAAATAGGAACATCCTTTAATTGGCCACAGGAAGTAAGATAATGAATGAATAAGGAAGTAGAGAGATGGAAAAGTAAACTGTTTCTAGAAATTACCTCTAGATCTCTCTTGATTTCCTGTGGATCGCCAGTCCCCTTGATGCTTTCATCAAAATCTGCCAGGCAAGCAGCATTCTTGGAATCTAAAGGAGAGTTTGTGGAGAGGCACTGAAATTGCTTATTCTTGGGGGGGATGTATGGAGAGAGTAACATGGAAACTTACATTACCATATGTAAAACAGATGGCCAATGGGAATTTGCTGTATGGCTCAGGGAACTCAAGCTGGGGCTCCATAACAACCTAGAGGGGTGGGAGGTGGAAGGGAGGTTCAAGAGGGAGGGGGCATGTATACTGTGGCTGATTCATGTTGACGTTTGGCAGAAACCAACACAATACTGTAAAGCAATTATCCTGTACAAGCAATTATTGAGAAAATCCTCAATCCCCGTGTTAAAATTAATTTACATAAATCTGTTACTCAATCAATGTACAATCCATCATCACTGAGGAAGACAATGATGAGCTCATATCTGCCTTATTTACTTTTCAAAACAGTCACGTGCACTGTGTTCTTTGACCTGCTGGTATCTGCTAAGAGTAGGACTTACATTTTATCCATCCCAAGCCAGGGGGTGGGGAAGTATGAGGATAAGTGTAGCCAGCTCCCCCTTCATGCAATTCTTGGGGTCAAAGAGCACAGATTTGTAAAGAAGCTGCTGGCAGGAGTTAAGGTTACGTCCTATAGCTGAAGAACAACTGGACCCTAGAGCTGAAGGGTCCAAATCCAAGACCACCTTAGCATAGCATTCCACCAAATCAAACCCACTCACCACTGCCCACTCTGACATTGTCATCTGTGACCGCGAGTCAACCACGTGCTTCTAATGAGTCGATGCCTCCCTCCCCTCTTCAGCATCTTCCTCCTTTGAAGGAAGCCACTGAGTCCTCAGAAAGAGGGATAAGAGAGGTGGGGAACAAAGTCAAAGATGATTTGTCCTCAAAGAGGTGGCCTAAAGGAATCTGAGAAGGAAGGCTGGGTAACCACAGATACCAGCCAGCACAACTGTTACTCAGAGCCCTTTCATTATGAATCTGGACCTCAGCATTGTAGGGAAATCCAGAGTCTAACAAAAATGAACCCATCAAATTGTTCAACAAATGTTTAGTGAGAGAAAAAATGATGGTGAGGAAGGAGAACACAGTCCTGGCTCTACAGAGTTTAGAGTCTCTGGGCAAGGAGGCCAACGGTAAAGGAATAAATACATGGCTAAACATTAATTGCAGTTTTGAAAATGCTGGTCAAAAGTTCAGGATGCTCTAAAAGTGTACCATGAGAAGAGCTACATGGCTGTGTAGAGGGGGAGAAGTTTTCATTCCGGAAGAGATGCCTAGGGAATTTCCTGGAGACCCAGTGGTTAGGACCCCATGCTTCCAGTGTAAGGGGCATGGGTTCAATCCCTGATCAGGGGACTAAGATCCCGCAAGCCTTGGGGTGAGGTAAAAAAAAAAAAAAAGAGAGATGCCTAGAGAGAAAAGATGAGTAGAAATTGGATAGGTGAGTGGAATTGGGAAGAAAGGGAAGAGAAAATTCCAGATAGGAATTCATGGAGAATGCCTGGGGTGGCAAGATAGCCTGTAATGAGATTGAAGGAGCAGATAGGGTGTACATAATAAATCACAGACTGTTTTCAATTATTTCAATAATTCCCTTCACTTATTTAAGCCACTTTGTGTTTTCTGCTACTGAAATTTGAAAGTGCTTAACGGAACACTTCACATCTCTTCTAACATTTGATTTTTTTTTTTCCCATGAAAAGTGAAAGTGTTAAGTCACTCAGTCAAGTCTGACTCTTTGTGATCCCATGGATTGTAGCCCATCAAGGCTACTCTGTCCATGGAGTTTTCCAGGCAAGAATAGTGGAGTGGGGTGCCATTTCCTTCTCCCAGGGAATCTTCCTGATCCAGGGATCGAACCTGGTTCTCCTGCATCACAGGCAGTTTCTTTACCATCTGAGCCCATTTTTTTTTTTTTTTTTTTTAGTTTCAATAGACATGGTTAAAGTGCTATAAAAATTTTAAAGCTTTCACATAGTTTCTGTATACAACATCAAGAGGGACTTCGGCCCTGCTGACACCTGACTTGGTGCCAGTGGAACTGGTTTCACACTTCTGGCTTCCAGAACCATGAGAAATTAAATTCCTATTGTTTTAAGGCACCAAGTTTGTGACAATTTCTTTCAATAGCCATGGGAAATTTATACACTCGGTTATAGTTACGTTTCTTTGGGTGTAAATTCTCCTGTTTCATGCCTCTCTTTCATGGTGTTGTGAGGGTAACAGGCAGACGGGCCAGGGGTTTCCAAACGGAGGAAATAGGCTGCAAGTGTCAGACATTTTTTCTCTCTCTTAAGTGGCAGGAGGAAACAAACTACAGGTGTTAAGGTTTTTTTCCCCTTCTCTATACAAATTTAAAAAGAGGTTTCTCTTACAATTCTGTATTGCCAAGACGACACCTAGCTCCACCTGAACTTCAGTTCAGTTCAGTTCAGTTCAGTTGCTCAGTCGTGTCCAACTCTTTGCAACCCCATGGACTGCAGCATGCCAGGCCTCCCTGTCCATCACCAACTACTGGAGTCTACCCAAACCCACGTCCACTGAGTCAGTGATGCCATCCAACCATCTCATCCTCTGTTGTCCCCTTCTCCTCCTGCCTTCAATCTTTCCCAGCATCAGGGTCTTTTCAAATGAGTCAGTTCTTTGCATCAGCTGGCCAAAGTATTGGAGTTTCAGCTTCAGCATCAGTCCTAATGAATATTCAGGACTGATTTCCTTTAGGATGGACTGGTTGGATCTCCCTGCAGTCCAAGGGACTCTCAAGAGTCTTCTCCAACACCACAGTTCAAAAGCATCAATTCTTCAGCGCTCAGCTTTCTTTATAGTTCAACTCTCACATTCATACATGACTACTGGAAAAACCATAACCTTGACTAGATGGATCTTTGCTGGCAAAGTAATGTCTCTGCTTTTTAATATGCTGTCTAGGTTGGTCATAACTTTTCTTCCAAGGAATAAGTGTCTTTTAATTTCATGGCTTCAGTCACCATCTGCAGTGATTTTGGAGCCCAAAAAATAAAGTCAGCCACTGTTTCCACTGTTTTCCCATCTATTTGCTATGAAGTGATGTGACCAGGCGCCATGATCTTAGTTTTCTGAATGTTGAGCTTTAAGCCAACTTTTTCACTCTCCTCTTTCACTTTCATCCAGAGGCTCTTCAGTTCTTTGCTTTCTGCCATAAGGGTGGTGTCATCTGCATATCTGAGGTTATTGATATATCTCCTGGCAATCTTGATTCCAGCTGTGCTTCATCCAGCCCAGCATTTCTGAACTTAACTTTTCTCAAACCTTGAGCTAACCAATGCATTTTTCTTATGGAAATACTTGTCTTAAGCTATGTTAATGAACTATGTATTTACCCTAGACTCTGTCTTCAAGTCGGTTCACCTAAGACTCAGAACCCACTTGACAAACCAGTATGTTTTACTCATTTAATGAAACTCTATATTTACTTGGAAACCTGCCTTCAAGATTCATGTCAATCGTTTTATGACCCGGGATGACTCACCTGGAGCTAATGTTATCTGAAAATGCATGTTGTGGGTGAGGGGCCTGGTGCCAGTCTCTGAGTTTTGAGACATTTCCTTTCTCTAATTAGCAGACTGCTAGTAGCTATATAACATCTGGCTAAAGACTAGCAGGGGGGGCACTCCTTCTGCCCTCTTCTGATGTCTATGTCAGAAGCTTTCTCTATCTCTTATACTTTAATAAAGCTTTATTACACAAAAGCTGTAAGCGATCCAGCCTCATCACTGGCCCCGGATTGAATTCTTCTCCTCCAGAGGCCAAGAATCCTGGCATCTTTCGTGGTTCAGCAACAACCTTTCAGTATCAGCAACTCTTATAACTTTTTTTTTTTTTTTTGCCACATTGTGTGGCATGTGGGATTTTAGTTCCCCAACCAGGAATGGAACCCCAACCCCCTGCAGTGGAAGCAGGGAGTCCCAATCACTGAACCACCAGGGAAGTCTACCAGCAACTCTAAATATCTTAGGTGATTTCTGACATATGTTTTACATTACAGTTGAGACTCCCTGACATCCTGTGCATCCTGTTAATGCCACCCAACACAGAGGAGGGATGAGAGCATTGTCAGAGCTTCTGCTTTGCGTTTTTTTCAGTGAAGCTCTGGGGTAAGTGGGCCATGCCACTTAATAGTTGCTTTGGCAGACATCCTGTGTGATAACAGCTCTTTGTTTCTCTCTCTCTCTTTTTTTTTTCTGAATTCGAGTTTTTTAAAATTTATTTTTAATTGGAAGATAATTACTTTACACTATTGTGTTGGCTTCTGCCATAAAACAACGTGAATCAGCCATAAGTATAGCTACATCCCTTGTTCTTGAATCTTGCCCATCCACCCCTCTAGCTTGTCACAGGGCACTGTGTTGAGCTCACTCTGTTATACAGCAACTTCCCATTAGCTCTCTCTTTTATTCACGGTAATGTTATGTGCTACTCTCTCAGTTCATCCCACCCTCTCCTTGCCATCCGCCCCCCCACTTCAAACAATAAATGCTGAAGAGCGCGTGGAGGAAAGGGAATCCTCTTGCACTGTTGGTGGGAATGTAAATTGATACAGCCACAATGGAGAACAGTATGGAGATTCCTTTAAAAACTAGGAATAAAACTACCATATAACCCAGTAATCCCACTACTGGACACATACCCTGAGGAAACCATAACTGAAAAAGACACTTGCACCCCAAAGTTCATCACAGCACTATTTACAATAGCTTGGACATGGAAGCAACCTAACGTCCACCGACAGATGAATAGATAAAGAAGTTGTGGTACATATATATAATGGAATATTTCTCAGCCATATAAAGGAACACATTTGAGTCTTTCTCTTAAAATCATCAGTGGCTCAATGTCTCAAGTAGTCCCCCTGTCTGCAGACAGAAAGGCCTGTCATAGATGCTTGGTCCCTAGGGGAGAGGGCAAGTCCAGGGTTTGATCTTCCTAATTTCTACTGAGGTAGCAATCTGCCTGCTCTCTGGTCCTTGGTTCTCTCCTGTTTCTGGCTTCCATCGCTTTTGAGTGGTGCTTTTCTGTACTCTTCCCACTTTCATGAGTAATGTTTTTCTGTGGCATTCTGCATTTGTCCTGGGCTCCTGTGCCATTCTTCAATCCCATCCTATCTATGTTTAGTCTCTCCATGATTCCTCAAAGATTTTGTCCTCTAAGAATTCTTTTTTTAATGTTGATTTTAATTACAAATTCACTTAAAAATGTTTTCCCATCATTTGAAGAATTTAATACAGGGAAGAGTCTGCAGTATGTGCTAGGTTCACCACCTTAATGCATAGATATAATCAATTCTTTATTGTTCAAGCTTAGGAATGGAAGAAGCAGCACTAGAAATTTCGAAGAATAGGTATTCAGAAATTATTTTTCTTTAGAATGTGATGTGTGACCCTTTCGCATCAAGATCGGCAGGTAGAATTGGGAAGGTCCCCACCCCCAAATGAACCTCTAAGACTCTTTCTCACCAGGTAGAGTTGTACACACTTCCGGCCCTTGTCCGTCTCCCCAGCAACATTGCTTAAAACCAGGAGGGAGTGCCATGAGTACCTGTCCTCAAACTAAAGCCAGATCTTATGTGTACCTGTGTCTCTCTTCCAGCACCTTATATACTGCTCTCTGCCTCTAAATGCCCACACCTTCTTTTTGCCCTGGCCCCTCACACCATGTTTAAACTCAGTGTATATCTGTAGGTTAGGTATCCACATCCACTTTAGCCCTCTAGACAAGTACCTGGCCTTTGTTGGGCACGTACAATGTACAGGTGACTTGTCCATATGACACAGAGCACTTAAGACTTTGTAACAACCTTTTGAAGGAGGTATTATCAGTCCCAAGTGAGCAAACCAACACTCACAGAATTAAGCAACTTCCTTGAGGTTACAAAACTACAAAGTGGTAGGACTAGGTTATAAGGTTCCCTAAGCCTGGCTGAAGCTGAGGATCTTTCTAAATTATTATTTATGTTTGGCTGCACTGGGTCTTCATTGCTGCAAGAGGGCTTTCTCTAGCTGTGGACAGCAGCAGTTACTCTCTAGTTTTGCTTCATGGGCTTCTCATTTCGGTGACTTCTCCTGCTGTGGAGTACGGGCTCGAGAATAAGGGCTTCAGTAGTTGTGGCACATGGGCTTAGTTGCCTACTGACATGTGGAATCTTCCTGGATCAGGGATCAAATCTGTGCCCCCTGCATTGGCAGGCATCCTCTGCCAATTCTCAACCACTGGACCACCAGGGAAGTCCAAGCTGAGGCTCTTACTACTGCACTACCTTGCGCCCTGGGACTTCACACTCAGCTCTGCCTTCCTTGAATGTTGCTTTAGTGTATGGTTTTGTTTTACAAGAGTACATGCTGATTTGTTCAGCCTGCTTGCAGTGTGTTTCACTTGTCTCACATCTTATCCTGGATCCCAAGTTTGACTTCAGTTTTGCCATTAAGTTTCACGGTAACTGAGCACACACACAACATTCACCGTTAACTGCCACCTTGTCTGAAGGAACACACTTTCTAGATTCTCTTACTTACAGACTACTCTAAGAATTCAAACTTCTTGGAGTTGGCTCCATCCAAAACCTACATTCATATTTGTATTTGCCAAGGGCAGCATAAGGTTAGCCTGGTATTCCATGAGCTTCCTTCACCTCCACATGGAATAATACAGGTTCTACCTGGTAGCAGGGGGAACTGCACTGTAACTATGGATTTCCTACATTCATCCTCAAATTGAACAATCCACACTGACTCTAGTTCTTTCCTATTCTGCCATGAAAATCCGTTCCTCTGATAAAGACCCTACATTTCTAAGAGAAGATTGGGGACTCACCTATTAAGATGTTCTGTGGTTGCAGATCCTGATGAGTGTATCCAGACAGGTGTAGTTCCTCAACAGCCTTAAACAGAGATGAGAGGATGTTTCGGGCAAATTCATCTTCCTTATTTTGCATAGCCTCTCCTCTGCGGTCAGCCAAGTGCTTCTCCAGTGTGTGCTCACATAGGGCGAGGCACACGTACAGACAGTCCCCGTCGCTCTCACTGCCATAGAATGTCACCACGTGACGGTTGGCTCGGTTGCTCTGCAAACAAGAGACTTCATTTTGTCCCCTTGTGCTGCCTTCAGAGAACCGCTTCACGGCTACCTCTTGTTCCTCATAGAACCCCAGGTAGATGCCCCCTTCAGAAGTGTCAGCGATTTTATATTCTTCATCAATAAAGATCTTGAGTTTGCCTATCATAGGGCGGGATATCCTGCGGAGATGTTTCAGGGCCTCCCCCCAACGCGAGCTCTGAGGCTTCCAGGCTTTATCGGGAGGTTGAATGTCTTCTACAGCTCCATGCTGGCGAAGAAACTTTGCAAGGTCAGAGTCATAATTGCGCTTCGCTATTGTGACAAGGTCCCCGCATTTTGTGCTGGCTCCTTTAAGACACAGCAACTCGGCGATTTTCTTCAGCTTGAGTTCAACAGCAAGCAGCAGTGCTGTTTTACCCTCACTGTCTGTGTCATTAATCTCTATAGCTGTTTGTTCCAGAAGCATCTGCACCAGATCCAGGTTCTTCTTTTCCACTGCCAAGATCAGTGGCGTCTTCCTTCCTTCCCCCCTCACGTTGACATCAACCTTACAGTCCAGCAGAAGGCGAGTAATGGCTTTCACCTTCTCAACATCAGAGTTCAGAAGAGCATAGACCAAAGCATTTCTGCCCCTATTGTCCCGGGCATTGACATCTGCCCCCATCTCGTGAAGGAGGATCTCCACGACCTCTACATGCCCTCCTTCAGCAGCATCCATGAGGGCAGTGGCCCCTCCTTTCTTAATCCTCTCTTGATTCTCCACTGTCTTTCTGTGCAAATTCACCTCTGCTCCATTGTTATACAGGAACCTTAAGGCTTCGACTTGGCCATACACAGCAGCTTCCATGAAAGCTGTGAAGCCATTAACATCGCACTCATTGACATCTGCTACTTTGGGAAGTAATAGTTTGAGTAACTTCACGTCCCCGACAATCCCAGCAATGATGAAGGAAGTAGCCCCATTCTTCTTCCGCAGACAAGGGTCAGCACCATGACTAAGCAGAAGATCCACAATGTCCTCCCTGCCAATTTGTACTGCATTATGCAGAGGTGACCAGCCCCATTCTTCCTGGAAATTGACATCAGCCCCTCTTTCTAGCAATTGCTGGACCAACTCAATCTTTTCATCTTTCACAGCTTTAATCAACAAATGATTGTCTTCCCTTGAAGCCTTCCCATTGCTAGAGGGTGTGGGTCTTTCCTGACGGTTGTTATGGCTCTCTGTCTCCATGATGGTATATACCACTGGCTACAACTTTCTTGCCTTCTCTTTGAGAAAATGAAAACTTATCTCCTTGGGATTTGATCAAAGAGACATGGAACTGTTAGAAACTCCTGTCAGGGGAAATAGGAATTGTCTGGCTACAGGCCATCAGTATGAGGAGGCACTAATACTCTTGGGGTCTTCTGACTTTTCACCTGGAGATGAGAGAGGTAATTTGTAGTGTTATCAGAGTGAGAAAACATTTGAATTAGAGAAATTAATTTCACTAGCAATGTTTTCAAAACACATCTATCATAGAATTTTTTATTAGAGAATATTATAAATATATATCTTTTCATACTGTTCATGGGGTTCAAGCCTGAATATTCATTGGAAGAAATGATGCTGAAGCTGAAGCTCCAATACTTTGGCAACCTGATGTGAAAAGCTGACTCACTGGAAAAGACCCTGATGTTGGGAAAGAATGAGGGCAGGAGGAGAAGGGGGCAATAGAGGATGAGATGGTTAGACAGCATCACCAACTCAATGGACGTGAATTTGAGCAAGCTCCGGGAGACAGTGAAGGACAGAGGAGCCTGGTGTGTGCAGTCCAGGGTGTCACAAAGAGTCAGCCACAACTTAGCAACTGAACAGCAACAACAACATAAATATATGTAAATTTTATACAAGAAACGTATTACTCTATTCTCCCTCTGCTTAGAAACAGGAATAGTTAATATTTTAGTATAGTCTATAAATTATTTTTTAAAATAGTTGGGCTCATGATCTGTAACTTGTATTTGGCTTCCTTTCATTTAATACCTTACTATAAATAATGTCCTGTGTTATTACAAAGTATTTTAAAATATTTTAATATCTGCAATAGACCATTAGAGAGGTGTTTCAGTTCCCTAATACTGAGCAGATTTTTAAAGTAACTTTTAAACCAGAGTTTCAAAATTAGATTTTTTTTCACAATTCTAAATAATGTTGCAGCAAACTTAGCTTATTTTATCTTGTTTTCTTATGAGAGATCTTATAATATTATAATAGATTTCTTATGATTAATTTCAAAGAACTAAATGATCAGTCAAAGGCTATGATTGTTTTTAGGATTCTCAACCTATATTAATACATTTTTTTCCAATGCCATATAAACACACTCTTACTAGAAATAAATGACCTCTTTAAAAAACCAGAACCCTTATTTAATAAGAAAATACATGTTTTTCGCCAATCTGCATTTCTGGTTGAGCATGCTCAGTCCATTCCTGGCTCTTTGCAAGTGCAACAGTGTGCACTCCTATTCAAAGTAGTGTAGAGTAAGCAGCAGCCCACAACCTTTTTGGCACCAGGGACCGGTTTCATGGAAGACAATTTTTCCATGGAGTGGGGGTGGGGGAGGGGTGGGTTTGGAGATGATTCAAGAGCATTACATTTATTGTGCACTTTATTTTTATTATTATTACATCAGCTCCAACTCAAGTCATCTGGCATTAGATCCCAGGGGCTGGGGACTCCTGGAGTCGAGGAAAGAACTCGAACTCCCACCTCTGCAAGGTCGAAGTTTGGCCCCTCGCTGTGTAACTCTAGACTCTTCGTAATTGTGTAACCTTAGATTATCGAGTCTGAATTTTCTGTTCCCTCAAATGGGGGCAACAATAAATACAGCCCCCCATACAAAGTGCACTGAAGGAGGGAGAGGGGGAAACATTAGGCCTTCAATAAATGGTACAGCTAATTACATCACTTTATGAAAAGAAAAAAAAAAACCTTAACACATCCCGTTCTTCCCACCCAGTGCTTTACATGCTACACAAATAGGGAACCTAGGAAATGTCAATTTAGTCCAACTGCCCTCCATCAGATCTGAGCCATTTAGATGCAATTCAGAGGGCAGAGGGCAGCAAACTTACCTGAATGTTTATAACTGCTTCTGCTACAAAAATCACAAAGCAACTATTTTTCAGCAATCCCACCTGCCTGACAGTCTCAAAGCCTCTGCCCTCAGAGAGCTAACCAAATGTGCAGTGGAAGCACAGTCACCCAGCAATGAACTCTTTGGATCAAATGTTTATGTAAACAACTTTAGTGACAATGAGTGTGAGGTGGGCTGGAAAAGATCATGGAAAGAAAGAAGCTCAAAGAAATCTGGAGGATTCAGGGTTTCTTCAAACTTCTTTTCCTCTCTGCTTCCTTATTTATTCCAGGCACTTCCTTCAGCTGCTAGCTTCAAAGTAATACAATCATTTAAGAACACCACACCTTGGACTAACTTATGAGGAAATGAAAAAAAAAGAAAAAAGATAGTAGTAAGACTCCACGGCCTGTAGCCCACCAGGCTTCTCTGTCCGTGGAATTTTCCAGGCAAGAGTACTGGGTTGCCATTTCCTGTTCCAGGGAATAATAATAATAATAATAGTAATAAAAGAAACCCGAGTAAAACATCAGAGTAGAAAATAAAAACAGCTCAACAAAAGCCCTGCAAAAGGAGAGTCCTGCTTTCAGTTTCATTTTCCCCACAGGACCAGAGGAGCCTGATAAACAGAGATGCCTTGAAGAAATAATGTGTGGATTATGACAGAACCCTGGAAATCTCAGAAGGACTCAGGTGCAAAGGATCCCCTGGGACTGGCCGGCTAGCTCCGTGCGCTCCTTCCTCTCCCCAAGTTCCACACCCACTTCACCTCCAGTCCCCAAAGCCCGAGGAATCCTTCAAAGAAAACACCTTCTCAAGCTTTCCCAGCTCTCCTCCCTCTGCGTGTCCTACCTTCTAAACGCAGATACCTCCTCCTCAGTCATTCCTCCGGCGGCATCTAACCGTCAAATACTGTTGCCAGCAAGAAAGCAGGCCCTCCTGGGGACGGAGCCCGCGGGGCGGAACCCGGAGAGTGGCAGGAAGAGGAGGGAGCGTTGGCCACGCCCACACTCGACCGCGAAGGCCTGAGCTGACCACGCCCACACTGGGCAGCAGGTGGCCTGAGCTAGTAGCATCTTTGGGCTTCCCCGGGGCTCAAACAGTAAAGAATCCGCCTGCAATGCAGGAGCCCTGGGTTCGATCCCTGGGTCGGGAGGATCCCCTGGAGGAAGAAATGGCAACTCACCCCAGTATCCTTGCCTGGAGAATCCCATGGACCAAGGAGCCCGGGGCCGGGAGGGGGCAGAGAGGCCGCATGCATCCTGCCGCCAGGCCTGAGGCCTTTCAGGTCACAGCATCCAGTTCCATCCCGACCACGTTGTTCCAAATCCCTTATCTGCTTAAGGGAAATGAACGGTAAATAAACATTTATTGAGCACTGATTGGGTACCCAGCAGTTTGTTCATTGCTTCACAAGAGATATGCACCCAGTCAACCCCTAATAATCCTGCTGATGATGAAACCGAGGCTCAGGAAAGCTAGGTGAGCTCCCTCACTCGCCTGGGCGCTCTGGAAACAGCACCAGGCTGGCAGTCCAGAACTATGGCTGTTCTGCTGGGTGACCTCAGGCAGGTGGTTGAATGATGTTGGGATACAGTGATTCATCACACAAATGCCTCGTGGGGGTCTTCCTGGAGCTTGCATCTTAGTAGGGAGAAATTGACCATTAATCATTGAGAAATGCAACATGTAACATGATTTCAGTTCATGATATCATGACCCTGACCATCCCAGTTCCTTATGGGCATCATCACTACTACCATCCAGTCTCCCATCACATCATACTGCTTCCCACCTCCATGTCTCTGCACACGCAGCTTTTGCTATCTGAACTAATAATAATGATGGTAGTAGCAAGCATTTATGTAGCTCTTTAGTATGCTGTAGGAACTATTCTGAGCCAATAAAAAATACACATTTTTGTTGTTGTTCAGTCACTTAAGTCCTGAGATAGATGCTATTTTGACCCCATTGTACAGATGGAGAAAATGAGGCACAAAGTGATTAAGTGAATTCAGTTGTTCTAGAGATTTGAGCTACCTCAATGAACAGCACAGAGAAAGATGCCTACCCTCATTCTTGTGGGAGAAGCCAGAAAATAAACAAAATAAGTAAATTATAAATAAAACTCTTTATGGGGAAATCCTACAGAGAATAATAAGTAGAATGAGGAAGGTTGAAAACACCAGAATAGGGAGTATGAGTCAAGAGAGATATTTTCTAAATAATGAAAACTGAAACTCCATTATCTAGCACCTAACTACATTACATTCCTTACCCTTAGGATCATTCCTCAATTATTTAAGTTTTAAATCTTTCTTCTCCTCAGAAAGTAATTTGAACAGCTGGGCCAATTTAAAAGGTTCAGTAACAGTGAATTACCTTGTGATCAGCACTTAATATGCCCTGAACACCTTGTTCTTGTTACCTAAGAGCGTCCATTAAAATTTTTTTTTCTAGTTTTATTTTACTTTTTTATTTTGATTTTTTGGTCCATGCCACGTGGCCCAGGAATCAAACCCAGGCCCTGGCAGTGAAAGTGCCACAGTCCTACCTGCCAGGGAATTCCCTCTAGTTTTACTGAGAAATAGCTGACATAAGTCATTCTAGAAATTAAAGTCATACAGCATGATGTATTGATTCACATATACTATGAAGTAATTACCACAATAGGTTTAGTTAACACCCATTATCCCACATAGCTACAATAAAAAGAAAAGAAGGGGAATTAGTAGCTCGTATGACAGTTCCATTTTTAATTTTCTGAAGAGGCTCCATACTGTTTTCTATCTTGAGAAATTTACAATTTACAATCTCATGAACTGAGCCCAAGGGTTCCCTTTTCTCCACATCCACACCAAGAGCTTCATTTTTTAAAGTTAAGTTCAGCCCTGTTGATGAAAGAAATCTTACTGTAACCCCTGTACCTACTGAGCTATCTTAACAATTATGCTAATAATTTTCAATTCAATTAATGTTTCACAACATTATTAAACTGCATTAATAAACAAAACTAAAGGTTATATCTCTTGGATATAATTCCAAAGGAAAGAGTCAAACTTAAATAAGAGGAAAATTAGGCAGTCCCTTAGAAGAAATGAAGTAGCCCTCATCGTCAACAAAAGAGTCTGAAATGCAGTACTTAGGCACAGTCTCAAAAATGACAGTATGATTTTCATTCATTTCCAAGGCAAACCATTCAATATCACAGTCGTCCAAGGTTTTGCCCCAACCACTAATGCTGAAGAAGCTGAAGTTGGCCAGTTTTATGATAGACCTATGACACCTTCTAGAACTAACATTAAAAAAAATGTGTCTTTTTCATCATGCTGCTGCTGCTAAGTCACTTCGGTCATGTCCGACTCTGTGCAACCCCATAGACAGCAGCCCACCAGGCTCCCCTGTCCCTGGGATTCTCCAGGCAAGAACACTGGAATGGGTTGCCATTTCCTTCTCCAATGCATGAAAGTGAAAAGTGAAAGTGAAGTTGCTCAGTCGTGTCCGACTTTTAGCGACACCATGGACTGCAGCCTACCAGGCTCCTCCGTCCATGGGATTTTCCAGGCAAGAGTACTGGAGTGGGTTGCCATTGCCTTCTCCACCTTTTCATCATAGAGGATCAAAATGCAAAAGCAGGAAGTCAAGAGATATCCAGAATAACTGGCTAATTTGGCCTTGGAGTACAAAATGAAGCAGGGAAAAGGCTGACAGAGTTTTGCCAACAGAACACACTGGTCATAGCAAAAGCCCTCTTCCAACAACATGAGAGATGACTCTACACATGCTCATCAACTGGTGATCAATACCAAAATCAGATTGATTATGTTCTTTGCAGCCAAAGATGGAGAAGCTCTATACAGTCAGCAAAAACAAGACCTGGAGCTGACTGTGGCTTAGATCATCAGCTCCTTATTGCAAAATTCAGGCTTTAATTGAAAAAAGTAGGGGAAACTGCTAGGCCATTCAGGTATGACCCAAATCAAACTCCTTATGATTATACAGTGGAAGTAATAAACAGGATTAGATCTGCTAGACAGTGTCTGAAGAACTATGCATGGAGGTTTGTAACATTGTATAGGAGGCAGTGACCAAAACTATCCCAAAAGGAAAAGAAATGCAAGACGGCCATATGGTTGTCTGAGGAGGCCTTACAAATAGCTGAGGAAATAAGAGAAGCAAAAAGAAAGGGAGAAAGGAAAAGATATACCCAACTGAATAAAGAGTTCCAGAGAATAGCAAGGATAGATAAGAAGGCCTTCTTAAATGAATAGTGCAAAGAAATAAAGGAAAACAATAGTGTTGGAAAGACTAGAGATTTCTTCAGATAACTGCAATGGTGTGGTCACCCACCTAGAGCCAGACATCCTAGAGTATAATGTTAAGTGTGCCTTAAGAAGCATTACTATAAACAAAGATAGTTGAGCTGACAGAATTCCAGCTGAGCTATTTCAAATCCTAAAAGATGTTGCTGTGAAAGTGCTGCACTCAATATGCCAAAAATTTGGAAAACTCAGCAGTGGCCACAGGACTGGAAAAAGTCAGTCCCAAAGAAGGGCAATACCAAAGAGTGTTCAAACTACCACACAACTGCACTTATTTCACACACTAGCAAGGTTATGCTCAAAATCTTTCAAGCTAGGCTTCAGCAGTACATGAATCAGGAACTTCCATATGTTCAAACTGGGTTTAGAAAAGGCCGAGGATCCAGAGATCAAACTGCCAATATTCATTAGATTAAGGAGAAAGCTAGAGAGTTCCAGAAAAATATCTACTTCTGCCTTTTTGACAATCTTAAAGCCTTTGATTGTGTGGATCACAAGAAACCGTAGAAAATTCTTAAAGAAATGGGAATACCAGACCATCTTACCTGTCTTCTGAGAAACCTGAATGCAGGTCAAGAAGCAAAAGTTAGAACTGGTCATGGAACAACTGAGGGGCTCAAAATTAGAAAAGGAGTACAACAAGGCTATATATCGTCACCCTGCTTATTTAACTTATATGCAGAGTACATCATGGAAAATGCCAGGCCAGATGAATCACAAGCTGGAATCAAGATAGCTGGGAGAAATATCAACAACCTCAGATACACAGATGATCTGACTCTAATGGCAGGAAGTGAAGAAGAACTAGGGAGTCTTTTGATGAGGGTGAAAGAGGAGAGTGAAAAAGTTAGCTTGAAACTCAACATTCAAAAAACTAAGATCCTGGCATCTGGTCCCATCACTTCATGGCAAATGGAAGAAGAAAAAGTGGAAGCAGTGACAGATTTTATTTTCTTGGGCTCCAAAATCACTGAGGATGGTGACTGCGCCGTGAAATTAAAAATGCTTGCTTCTTGGAAGAAAAGCTATGACAAACCTAGACAGGGTATTAAAAAGTAGAGACATCACTTTGGCGACAAGGACCATATAGTTGAAACTATGGTTTTTCCAGTAAGTCATCTATGGATGTAGGAGTTGGACTGTAAAGAAGGCTGAGTGCCAAAGAACTGATGCTTTCGAATTGTGGTGCTGGAGAAGACTCTTGAGAGTCCCTTGGACAGCAAGGAGATCAAACCAGTCAATCCTAAAGGAAACCAACCCTGAATATTCATTGGAAGGACTATTGCTAATGCTGAAGCTCCAATATTTTGGCCATCTGATGCGAAGAACCAACTCATTGGAAAAGACCCTGATCCTGGGAAAGATTGAAGACAACAGAAGAAAGCGATGGTAGAGGATACAATGGTTAGGTAGCATCACTGACTCAGTGGTCATGAAACTGAGAAAACTCTAGGAAATAGTGGAGGACAGAGGAGCCTAGTGTGCTACAGTCCATGAGGTTGCAAAGAGTCAGACATGACTTAACGACTGAACAACAGGCAATTCCAAGGAAAAAGTTTGTAGAGTCTGACTTGATACAGCCACAGGGAGGCAGCAGAGGGTGAGCCTGCTGAGGGATGGGCCAGGCCTCCACAGTCGCAAGAAACAACAGGACTGATTTGGAAATCGCAGCAGCCAACCTGGCTTTAAGTGAATACTATCTGGATTAATGGCTTAACACTTGATTCCCTCTCCTGGAATTCTGAAATGCCCTTCACATCAAATAAAATACAGGATTAGAAAAGTAGGCTTGGAATCCTGGCTTTGAATTGTGACTCTTCCATTCTTTTCAAAAAGTCAATAAATAGTTATTGACCATGCTGAGTACCTGGAATCAAGTTTAATATTCATGAGACATCAATGTTGTGCCAAATACTTTTTCATTCCATGCTCTGTGAAGAGTGCATGGTTGTCCTCATTTACAGATGAGAGGCCTAGGCCTTTGGAGAGGTTTAATAACTCCCCCAGGTCATACAATGAATGAACCAGTTTCTCCTCCAACATTCCAACCATACAGGCTGGGTTGCACTCTGCCATGGTCTGTTCTGTCCCATTGTATCAAATAATATGGCTCCCAATCTTGAAGAGAGTGGTTTAGTGAAAGGAAAGAGCTGTGAAGAGGTAAGTGACAGTGTCATGTCTTACATGAAGTAGTCAAGGTGAGAAGAGGGTGTGAAAAGGAATACCTCCTGCCACATCTATAAACAAGGATGTCACAGCCATCGGTTTGAGATTCTACCCTCCAAATGTGAATTTCTGAGCCCCGAGGGCCCCCAAAAGGGAGAACAGTGCTTGCAATCCAGCAGCTGTCAGCTCCCACCACTCCTACAGTGACTAAGGATGCAACAAAATTAAAAAAAAAAAAAAATAGGATATAGGCCCCAGATAGCAGAGATGCATATGAAAGGAATGAGTTCAGTGAGCCCTGACTCTTGCATCTTCCAATACAATATTGGCTCTTCCAATAGAAGAGCCCTAAATTCCTTAATTTGAGATAGCTGATTTTGCTTAATTAACAATAATCTTCAATGTTCAGACTATCTGCCTCCTTTGTTACAAACTTCTATATAACCTGACTCCCTTCCCCACCCCCCTCCCCCCCACCTCCCCTCCTTCCCATTCCCCCCACCACACCCTCACTTCCACCCCCACCCCAGAGCAGTTTCTCAAGGGCTACCTGAGATGCTGCATCCTGGGCTTGAAGTCCTAAAAATCCCCACCGAATAAACACTACTCTCAACTTCCAGGTTATGAGTTTTGTTGCTGTTGTAGTTTCAGTTGGCAAGGCTGTCCTAGAATTGTAGAAGTGTCAGAGAGATTCCGGGAAATGGATGTCTGGGAAGGCTTCACTTAAGAAGATGATGGTTTTGCTAGATTTTCAAGAGGCTTTTTGAGGAGGGCATTCTCCTCCACAGCTCCCAAGCCCTAATTTTTAAAAACAAATAAAAGGAAAAAGACATTCCAAGCAGAGAAAAACAGCAGGTGGATAAGGGCCGCCTGGGCAGGGGGGAAGTCATAAGAGGGACTTATGTCAGGTCAGAGTGAGCTTTGCATGTTGTCCTAAGATCTGGACTCTCTCAGGGTCAAAGGAGAGCCACTGAAGGGCTTGAATGCAGGCACGGAGCGCTCTGATCACTGCTTTATGGCTAAAGACTGGCACAGCGGGGACACGTGAAGCACAGGCATCCGTGATCAGACCCAAAGGCTCAGGGACGGCGCCCCAGAAAGACCCTCGGGCCAGCTTTTGAAAGTTGCTCCCCTAAGCTGATGAAGGAGGCCGTGGGTTGCTGTGATGAGAGTAGGCGACACAGCAGGGAGGTGGGCCAGGAGGCAGAAGCAAGGAGGCTTGAACAGTAGGGTGAGTGTGGGAACCGTGAACGGTTTGTTTTCAAGGGGCAGGTGAGGGAGCAGAGGCCAGAGAAGCATAGGCGGCCCACTCAAGAAGGGCTCTGGGTGCTAAGCCAAAGCCTGAAGTGCTGTGGGGAGGAACTGAGTTGGTGAGTTTAAAGATGCTGGAGATGCCTTGCTGGCTGCAAGTTTTTCAGGAAATCTCTTAAACACTCTGAGAACAATAGGGGTCCTGTGTTTGGTCTGAGCCTGACACCTGAAAGACCAAGAGCCATTGGTCTCCAAGGTCAGCCAAGAGTCTTCTTTATCTCTAATGAGTATCTACTACCTTGAGGCTACACCATGGGCTTCAAGACCACCCAGTATGTGAAGAAGGGCTAGGAGAGGGCAACAAGCCTTGAGGATGGACTTACTGGATCAAGAGCCTGCCAGCACCCACCTCCTCCCTGGAAGTCCATCTCCCCCCGTTCATTTCTCTACCATTTGCCAACCACTCCCACCATTTCCTACTGGCACCCATACATGCATGCTCGGTCCTTTCACTCGTGTCTGACTCTCTGCAACCCCACACATGGTAGCCCACAAATCTCCACTGTCCATGGGATTTCCCAGGCAAGAATACTAGAGTGGGTTTTCATTTCCTCCTCCATGGGATCTTCCCAACCCAGGATCTCAACCCAAGTCTCCTGCATTGGTAGGCAGATGCTTTACCACTGAGCCACCTGGGAAGCCTATTCTGCTTCAGAAAATACACATTTGTGCCCTTGTCTGAACTTACCCAGAATCACCATCCACCATTAACTGAGGCTGCCTGCAGTTGATGGTACAGCTATTTTTGGTTTTCTGCCAGGCATGCAGGATGCACTAGATGCAATAAATGCATGTTTCACTTTTCACTTTCATGCATTGGAGAAGGAAATGGCAACCCACTCCAGTTTTCTTGCCTGGAGAATCCCGGGGACGGGGGAGCCTGAGGGGCTGCCATCTATGGGGTCACAGAAAGGTCGCAAAAAGGCAAAAAGGTGGAAGGAAAGTAATGAGGACAAGATTCCTGACTCTCTGGGTATCATCTTTTTTCTTCTCTCATGCATCATATCCCTTGACCATCTCTCACAGACTGGACTCCCCACCGCCCCCCCCCCCATTGGTGTAATTGTATTCAGATCTCACCTCTGCCCCACTCTCAAACCAGCTTCCCTGGGCACGGTCCCCCAGACCCCACCTCTGGGAGCTTCAGTTTCCCTGTCTGTATCATAGGGTTATCACACCTACCTCACAGAGCTGTCGTTGGACTAAACGAGATCAGGGCCTGCCCTGGTGTTTGTTCCCATCTTCCTTCCCAGCCTTTAATTTCAGAATCCCTCCTGGCATCACACACACAACTGCCCCTTAGATCTGGGCTTCGAATGTGAGTCCACAGGCTTTTCTAATTAATGTACCTGAAGTCCGGTCACTTCACTCAGACTAACAATGCTGCTGCTGCTAAGTGGCTTCAGTCTGTCCAACTCTGTGCGACCCCATAGACGGCAGCTCACCAGGCTCTGCCGTCCCCGGGATTCTCCAGGCAAGAACACTGGAGTGGGTTGCCATTTCCTTCTCCAATGCATGAAAGTGAAAAGTGAAAGTGAAGTCTCTCAGTCATGTCTGACTCTCAGCAACCTCGTGGACTGGAGCCCACCAGGCTCCTCCATCCATGGGATTTTCCAGGCAAGAGCACTGCAGTAGGTTGCCATTGCCTTCTCCACAGACTAACAATGAGGGGAAAATAAGTCAATATAAAGCCTAGATTTGTATATAAACAGATAATTCAACTTAGAGAAGAATTTGGGAGAACAAGGAGGTGACTGGCAGAGGAAGAGCAGATTTGATCCTTGCAAGCCTAACGCCAAGTTCTTTCTAGCCCAGCACAAACTGCTCATTCTCTTCTCTGGGAATAGAGCAGTCCCAAGCATCAAGTAGCTTCCCAAAGTTCATCTCGGAGATATCTATGAAATTATAAGGAATGCTAATTCCTTGAATTCGTAGTGAAGTGGAAGTCACTCAGTCGTGTCCAATTCTTTGTGACCCCATGGACTATATAGTCCATGGTATTCTCCAGGCCAGAATACTGGAGTGCGGAGACTTTCCCTTCTCCAGGGGATCTTCCCAACCCAGGTCTCCCGCATTGCAGGTGGATTCTTTACCAACTGAGTTATGAGGGAAGCCCAAAAGTACAATGATGCAAATTGGAAATGGGCAAAGGTGAAGATATCACAGAAGTCCCCCGCCCCCAACTGACAATGTGTGGCTACTTGGCCAGGGGAAACCACCCCTTGATGTTCCAAGAACCGGGAATGGCTCATGCTGGGTCAGGTGGACAGAGGAGATGGGCTCTGAAATGACAGCTGAGCCGGGTCCACCTGTTACCAGCCGGGGTTCTTGGCCTTCCGCAATCAATAGAAATTGACTGGAGGCCAGACAAGAAATTCAGACATGGCTCAACTGGGGCCCCTGCTGCAGCAGCGGGGAGCAGAGCAAACAACAGGTTCCCTTGCTTGCTCGCTCCCTGAGGAGCGGGGAGCTGGCTCCTTTATGAGGTGAGGGTGGGAGTGTTGTTCAGGGCTTAGGCAGGAGGGGTCGCCTAGCTGTTCTGTCCACCCCTTAGGTGGTGGTGTGTGCAGGGCCCTTGCGCAGTACCCTATTTTTGCTCTAGGCTGCTCAAAAGTGGCAGTTGTGGTTTTTGGTCTCTTTGTATCTTTGGGTCCAGAATTTGCCCCAGCTGTGCATGCACACGGTTCTTTTGAGTCCCACAGTTCCTCTGTATTTTGTTGCTGCAGGAGACGTGTATCCAGGTGCAAGCATTGCAGCCTTGCAGCAAAGGTCCCAGGTCCCAGGCCAGGCTCACCGCCAACAGGACACAACGGCTTGACATGAGCTGGGCCGTCACCAGCTGAAGGGAAGTTACCATCCTGGTGGCCACCATTAGAACCAGTCACCAGGCAAACAGGCCTTGGACGTGCGCCTCTGCCCATACACCAGCAAGCTTCCCCATGTGTCCTGTGACATCTCCGGAGACCAGCTCTCCCACAAGGCACCCCCAGCCCCGAGCGCTTCCCTTCCCTCTTCCCCTGACCACACGGCCTCGCAGACAGGATCTCATGTCTGGGTTTTATCTTTATTTCACAATAAAATAACATGCTGAAATAGGAAAACAGGGGTTGAATAAGTACATCGTTCACATCTAGGAAACCAGCTCCTGTTGTCAACAATAAATAAATATTTAAATGGCCATGAGTTCCTGACAGGCGCTAAGAGGTTCCCAGCACTTCAAGAGGTAGCGTCCGCTGGAAAGAGGGAGACAGCCAGGCTACCAGCTCCCGTGGATTCTCCAGAAGAGGCAGACACACAAATGGCAATAAATAACAATAGCAACAACAACAGCAATAAAAAATAATGTGCCATGACCACTGTCACAAAACCAACAATATGTTAGGCTTAAATACTTTTCTCCTGGAGGAGCTCCTAGTGCAGAGAGAACAGTGTGGATTTCCCTGGGGACAAGAGGGGGCTGCCTGGTTAATTCACCTCCCCAGCCCGGCCGGGGCAGAAGTCCCACCAGGGAAAGGGTGTTTGGTGATGCCCTGGGGTGACAAGCAGGTTCTGATTTTCCCTAGTCCTGCTCTTGTCAGCAGCCTCTCTCCGCCCCAGTTTCATTCCCAGCTTCTACGGGCCATCCAAGTTCATCAAGGTCCCTGCTTCATTTCTCACTGACACCCCAGTGAGTACACCCCCCGCAATCCACAGGAAAGAAACACAAGGTTCCCCTTCCATCCTGGGGAATCTCTTTTTCCCTGTTCTCATCCTCACAAAAATAAAATATTAGCTTGATTTAAACAGGACTTTCTGGAAGTACCATGAGGTTTGTTTCCCAGGAGCCCTTTCTCCCTCGTTCCACCCTGCCCAGCATAAGGGCTGGACTAGCCACTCACCAAGAGGCCCCACGCCTTCCTCCGGGCAGCTCAGAGCTAAGAGGGGGCACATCCCAGCAAGAGGCTCTCAGCAGGTCCTGCTCACAGGTGGAGCCGGCAGCACAGATGGAGTCAGGGGCCCCCGAAAGAGCCCACCAAGAGCACCAAGGGTCATTTCGCATGAGCAAGATGGCCTGTTTTCAGGGCTCTCTACCGATTAGGAGAGGGGCTTGAAAGCCAGTTTTTGAGGTAAATATCTCATTCGGAGCAAGCATCACATTGGTTCTCTGGCCTTGACAAGACAGCCAGGCTGGACACAGAAGTGTTGAGAAGTGCAGAGGACATCCCCCTCCCAGTAGCCCAGAGGCAGGTGAGGAGGACAGGATGGGAAGACTCCACATCCATGGCTCCCTTCATGCCCAGGACAGTCTGGGAATTAGGAAAACAGGTCAACCATTCGACAGGCAAAACTGGCTAACCTGGTTGTCTTTCTCTCCCTCATTTTCAAGTTCCCCTTTATCCATGCACTTCGCAAAGCCCCCTGGGAATATCCCTTGTCCTGTTGAGAACGGCCAGAGCCAATGATGACTCTTGCACCATCATTCTTCCCCCCTCAAGAGCCCCACACAACCCTCATCTTCAGCCCTGGTCCACAGGTCCTAGAAGTGGGGTGACCCTCTCATGCGTGGAATTCAGTCCCAAGGATTTGGAGGTGAGGGTGTCACCAGGTCAGCTTTTTCCTCCGCGGTCCTCTCTTGCTTTGCAGAACCTGCCTCCCCCACGGGGACCCCACGGGGGGTGGGTGACTCAGTCTCTCTGCCCGGCTGGCTCCTTCCAGGCCCTGAGGCTCAGGTGTGCGAGGGCCCAGCTGGGCTGCCGCTGGACGGGGAGGCAGAGGCGGCCACGGCTTGGGTGGCCTGGCTGGCCAGGTCCCGGTAAGCGGGGGACTTCAGGAAGCGCGGGTAGGAGTCCTTCTCCATTAGGGTTCGCGTCTTCCCCTGAGCCACGTCGAAGCACGCGGCCGTGGCGGCCTGCAGATTCGTCCTAGTCAGCTCCCTGGTCTCATGGTCGATGTTCACCTGTGGGAAGGAGGACAAGCACATGGGTGAGTTGGGGGGGTCAGGGCCAGGGATGGCAAGGTGAGGGGGCTGGCAGACCTGGCTGTGGGGGCAATGGAAGGAGCACTGGATTCTGAACCAGGAACTGGGGGTCTGCTGAGTCGACCATCAATGGGCTTTTCAGCTCTGGGCCTGTCCTCACTTCTACCCTCCACTCTCTCAGAACAACCCAGGAGATGCTAAGAATGGGTACAGAGCCACCCTCTTTTCACCTGTTTCTCTGTGACAACCCAGGTTCAAGTCATCACCACCTCTCTCCTAGGCTAGTGCCAGCACCTATCGGGTCTCTCTCCCCTCCCCTGAACCCTGTCCTCCACCTAGCGGCAAAGAGAACCTTATAAAACACAAGTCAGTTTGCCAGCAGTTCTGTTGTTCCCCATCACTCCAAGAAAAGGCCGACATGGGTGCTGAGCCCTCAAGGCTACCTGGGCCAGCACCTGGCCGCCTGCCACCTGTGTGACATCACCTCCCACTCTCTCCCTCACTTCCCGCTCCACGTGGGCCCACTTGCTGGCCTGTGATCACAAAGGCACTCTCTGGTCTTTGCACTTCCTGTTTCCTGTGTCACATCCTCCGACCCTGTACCCTGGTACCCTCTCTCATAGCCTGCTTTCTTCTTATCAGAGCACAGATCACCCCCTGGCAATATTTATTTAATTGGTTATTGTCATCTTCTCTCACTGGGGTAGAGGCTTTGTGTTCACTGTCATATTCTCGATGACTATAAATGTGCCTTGCATGTAACTGGTGCCCAACATATCTTGATGAGTGAAATAAAAATGCTCGGAAAATAAATACAGATACAAAAGCAAGCCATTACCACTCTCTCTCCACAAGGTGGCGTCATATTCCTTATCAAACACGGTGGAGGCCAGAGGGAAGGTTGAAAGGGTCACCAACCACAGACCTGAGTGAGTGAGGTCAGGTCAGCTGGGGGACTGAGTCAGGTTATCCGACGATGACCTGTCTCCACAGTTGTGTTAAGTATTCTGAGTCTCTAAAAAGGGCTTAGTTTACAAAAGTGGGTGTGGACAGAAGCCAAAACCCCTGCCAACCCCTCCAGTCCCACTGAAGACTCTGAGGGTAACGGTACCCAGGGGTGGCCTGGAGCCTGTCTTTTCTGATCTCCAGCCTCCTGTGTCAGATAAGGCCACTCCACTTCTAAACTCAGCCTGTCCCTTGCTGGCCCCTGACCATCCCCAATTCTCAGCGGGGAAGAAGCAGGCAGAGTCTGCAGGATCCCTGGAATGGGTCATGGTTCTGACCTCTTTGGGGGCTTCACTGCAGATGAACTCCTCAAAGATCCGGTGAGCCCGGGAAGCCAGCTTGGTAGCGGACCGGAGCTTCTTGAACTCCTCGCAGGCCAGCCAGAACTCCAGGTTCTCCTCGCTGAACTCTGTCTTCAGGAAGGCGTGGAAGGCGGCCACTCCATCTGGGGTTGCAGGGAGAGAGGAAGAGGCAGGTCAGACAGTGGAGACAGCCAGCCGCGAATAAAAGAAGAAAAGACAGCAATTGTAGTTAATGACTCTATTTTGGGGATGTAATTTTCTCGAACAAGGACCTGCCTTTGTATTCTGGATAGAGGCTGACACACTAGGGGATTATTATTACTATCACTATTATTTTGCCCACGTTCTCAGCATCCTCAGGCTGGCTCTGCGGCACATGGGTACCCGTGTGCCACCCGTGTGCCATCCACAGACAGACACAACAGACATAACTCACTTTTACTGCTCAGCAGCAAGTCAAATGACTCTTTCCATCCCAGCACATCTTCTGAGAAGTTTCTGCTAAAAAAGGGGGGGGGACAAGATTTTAATTTAAAAAACAACAAACTAATACACAGTACAAATCCTAGCCAGAACTCTGAAGTTGTATAATTCACACGGAGGCTTGCTCAGTAAAATTATCGGAGCTGACTCCTCAAACTCCCCAACTTTTTGCTGAGGTTTAGGGAAATGGCTGTGTTTTCTAGTGGACAATCCAGTAATCAGAAACCAAAGTAGGGACCTTCCGGCCCTCAGTAAATATCTAAGACTGTGTTTTTGCTGTCCAAAATTCCTCCGATTCCCCTAACTCTCAGTTTGTTTTCTACACTTTCTCAAGGAAATAAGGGTCTCCTGAATAGAGATAATGCCTATCCACAACCCCAGAGCCCAGCACAGCACCTGCCACAGTCAATATAACCGGGCTTCCTGGGAAGCTGCATGCAAGGAGAAGCAGGGTCCAGTGGCCTTGGCCCCTGCCCTTGCCCTGGTCACACATGCAATGGCATCTCCAGACGGGAGAATCTGGTAACTCGACATTCCAACCCTGGGTATCTTCATTCTTTGGTGAACTTAGAAGGCTGGAGCCATCCACCCAGCCACCCCTGAGCCAGACAGCCATAGCAGACCAGCAAGAAGTTTCATTACAATCTCTAGGAAGAGGTCACCAAGGTCCACGATGGTCTGTCCTAATTTCCCCTAGTATTTTCCTTCTCAGGACTCCCTTCCTAAATCTGGCTCCTTCCCTCTAGGGGCTCCGGGCTGGTCAGCAAGACTTACCCCTCTTTGCTGTGTTTACTGCCCCACTCGAACTTGCCAGCACTCCCGGTATCGGAGCCCAGTTCTGACTTGTGAAGGAAGATGCCCAGCCGTGTCTTGAATTCTTTGGCTCTGGAAGGCAAAGCATGAGTGCGTGAGGATTCTCCCCTTGCTCAGCCAGGGCAGAGAGATTCATGAAGCCCCAGAAGAGCACAGGTTTGTGCCACTCAAATTCCAAGCCTGAGGGTTCCTGGGAACCCATAGCTGTTCCCAGGGTCTACACTTCACCTCTCTCATCAGCATCATGAGCCCAGAAACAACGAAAGCAACATTTGAGCCGTGACTTGGTTGTCTTACAGGTTGGGGGTTTGCAGTGTAGCACACGTATTTTCCCCACTTAAGTCATACTTTCTGTGCCTGTTGATTTAGCACAAGGCAATTCAGTACTCTCTAGGCTTGTCACAAATATTTCCGGAGCTGTGTGGAAGCTGATTTCTGCCTTCATCTTTACTTTTTCCTTCCCAGCCACTGGCTCCAGCAAGGACTGGAGTGGATGTGTAGCTCCCTGGGAAGTGGGGACATCCCTCACTGAGGGCCTGAAAAACAGTTCCCTGTATTTCCAGGATCAGAGGAAGCCATGCCCCTAGATCTAGAACTTAGAATGAAAACCAAGTGCTTAAGAAACTGGGGAAGACTCAGTCTTGCCTGGTGATGCCACCGCGGTCTTCCTGCAGCAGGTCACCTGGGTAGAACTGCCACTTGTCAGAGGAATGATGGGGAATGGCAGTAAACAGTGGTCCCCCTGCTTCCCTTGGCTTTGCCTTCTCGGTTCCCATCACCCATCCTTTCCTGAGACTCTAAGAGAGGCATCTGAGAACGTGGAACCAAGTTGACCTCTGCCTCTCAAGTCACTTTCATCCCGTTCTCCAGACCACCCAGGTCTGCAAGCCTGCCGCTTCATTCCCTAAGGTTGGTGGGACTTGTTCTTCTTCCCCCAGGCATCTGGACAAACTGTTCTTACCTCTCCAGGCAGGAGGTGGGGAAGGCGGCCAGGGTCCGACACATGGCTACGGATGCAGGGCAGCACGTCTTGGGGACGATGGTAGCGGGCTCCAGTGGGCACCGCAGAACACGAATGCACAGAGTAACGGCGGCCAGCGCCTGTCTGGGTTTACTAAAAGGGATGCGCGGAGCCAGCGGCTTTTATTCTCTTGTAGGGGGCGGAGAGGCTGCGCGCCGCCGACCAATCGGAGAGCGGTACTGAGCGCGGGCGAAGGCGGAGGCGGGGCCTGGAGCGCGACGGGGCGGGGCGCCCGGCCCAGGATTTGCCCTCGCCGGGTGCAACCTTCGCCCCGCGGGGGTGCTCACGGGGCTGCCCCCTCCTCCGAGCGGACGCCGGCGTGGGGAGGGTGAAGCGGCAGAGAAGTCACAAGGAGATGAGATGCGCGCACCCAGTTTAGTAGGGAAAAAAAACCGCCGGCAGCTAATAAAAGCAGGAAACCAACTCAGCGATGCCAGGAGAATTTGCGTGGGGGTGGTGGAGAGGGGAGGTACACCTGGGGTCCATCACAGCCCGAGCCTGAGCCTATTCGGCCCTAAGGACCCGAGCACACCGTGCAAGCCCGACAGCACAAGCATCATCGTTATACTGATAACTTCCATTTACTGTGTTCTCACCCAGATGGCCTCGGGTCAACCAAGTAAGCCCTTTGTCATCATCACCTCATTCTATGGATGGAAAAAACTTGAGTCAGAACGTTAAAGAGACTTGCCCAAGATCAGAGTTAGCAAGAGCAGACAAAGAGTGTGTGTATTTGGGGGGAGGTGGGCATCTACTATTATTGAGCATCTACTATGTACTTGTTACTAAGACTCAGGTTGAATAATTTGATCAAAGTCACGCAGTGAGTGTTTGCAGGAATTCAGATATGAATTTACCATACTTTTTCCGCTGCTCCTCTCCAAATTCCAGCACTTCGGTAACTAATGAATGATCCTGCCTTTAAGCAGTTGTTAGCTAGTTCAGCATCTTCATCTCTGAGATACAGGTAATAAATGCCCTGCTTCTCTTCCCAGTTTCCCCACTTCTTGATGCTTCCCCTTGGGATTGCTATTAAGAGGCTGCATGTGAGGGCTTCCCTGGTGGCTCAGTGGTAAAGAATCCACCTGCAATGCAATGCAAAAGAGGCCACACCTGAGTGTAAGATCTAGATTTTTCGGTTTCAAATCTGGGCTCCTCCATTTACTGATGGGAGACCTTAGACAAGCTTCTTAACCATTCCATGCCTCTGTTTCCTTGTCTCTAGAATAAATGATGCACTTATTTCATAAAGTTGTTGGGAGGACTAAATACATTTAATTCTTAGTTTGAATTCCCCAAGAAACAGGAAACTCGGTTCCTCTGAGGCAGAGACTCACTGGAGAGAGTTCTGGGAACTAAGAAGGTGGGAGGGAAACTGGGCTGGGCAGAAGGAGGAAGCAAATGCGGAAGTGGGCCCCAGGGGATGATCTGGAATGGGATGGCCCTTCTGAGCAGTCCCCCACTGAAGCAAGGGGCGGGCCTTTGCACCCCATGTCACCTCTTCATTGGACAACCTCATTTTAAACCAGTCAATTCCCTCTGTCAAGGCAGCAACTGCGAGAGACTGCTGTGAGCCGTAACAGCCAGCACCCGGGGGGATGGGGGTCTGGTCCCGGAAGGAAATCTGGGAGACGCAGCACCTGTGACCACACCCAGAAGGTGCTGGGGACAGTGCTCAACTCGCAGTCAGCACTCAGTCAGCCTTCACTCTCAGATTTACTTAGTAGGGATGCAAGGGTTGCTAGACAAAAAGGATAAGGCTCAAAAAGGATAAGGCTCAATAGCACGTTTTTTGTGACTCTGGGAGTTTAGGTGTTTATTTCACGAGGGACATTTGAGAGTTGCTATTTCTCAGTGAGGTCTCGAAGTAAAAGGTTGGAAAAGAGGACACAGAAGAGATCTCCCCTGACAAAACCCAGTGAGAAGGCCCAGAAAAGATGGTCAGGGAGGGAAAGGGAAAAACCAGAGCTGAGCCTTCCCCAGCGCCCCAGCCCATTAGAGGGTTGGTTCATGGAGCACAGGGTTAGAGGCAGCAGTGCCATCCTAGGTGCCGGATCCACCTGCACCCAGTCTCACCCACCTTGGCTCTTGTTCTGCCTTTCTCACAAGTCCGGGGCCGGACTGGTGTGGGGCAGCGCGATGGGCAAGGCATGACAGGAGGCCACGGAAGGAGGCCTTTTTGAACATCTGCTGCTCAGCATGGTCCTTGGTCCACACGATGACGCATTAACTGGGATGATGGCTATTTTTTCACCCGGTGCTGCCCCTGCCCCAGTGTACACTTCTATCACACAGCTGCCAAATGCGGACATGGGTGGGGTCTGGGATACCTTTTCTCCAAGCAATAAAGGCTAGTTTATGGGTGGATTGAACCCTCGGTCTTTCCCTCTGTGGTGCCACGTTGGAATCAGCCTGGATATGGTCACATGACAACAAGAATAGTGGTTAGGTAGAAAACCTCATCAAACCCTCCTGTTCTTTCTGTATCCCTGTGAATAGGCCAAAGGAGCTTTTAAGTGTCTATTCTGCAGACAGCAAAACGGCAGTGGTTAAGGCACTTAGTTAAGGGCACTGGAGCTGAAAAACAGCTGAACCCTGGGCCCAGTCTCCAGATTCCTGAGCTAGTACTTTTTCATTCAGCAAAGAAAGCGAAAGAGACAAAGGGATTGATGCATGGTGCACAGACGGGCGAATCCAGGAGCACAAAGCTCCTTGCTCAAGATGAAGAGCCCTCTTCTAGCTCGACCTGCCTCCGGTTGCCATGGTTACCCCTTCAGTTTCCAGGCAGAAAGTTTTTGAAGTTCACGGTTTATCCGAAATTCTCTTCCCAGCAGGTAGGCCGGTTCATGTCTGCAATTTCAGTAATGACTAAACAGTTGCTGTCAACCCAGCAAGTTGAGCTCGCCTGTGAATCGCACTGGCTTTGACAGAACCTGACCTCATTTTTGCCCCGTGAGCCCAGAGCAGATGCGCTCTCTTTAATGGAGACTGCAGACACAGCTCTGCACCTGGGTCATCTGGGGTCAGGATTCAACATCCACAAGGCCCCAGCCACATGGCCGTCCATCTCTTTCAGCTCTCCCTGACCATTCTTTCCGTGGAGACTGAGGTCTAGACAGGACCTTTGTCTACTGGAAGTGGTTAGAGGAAATGAAAACACTTTCCTGATTTCTGAAGGACCCTCCAATCCCAGTTCTACTCATTTTACTCTTTTTTTTTTTCAAACTTTTCACTTTGTATTGGGGTATAGCCGATTAATGATATTGTGATGTCATTATGATATCACATTAATGATAATTAATTAATTAATGATAATTTCAGGTGAACAGCCATACCTGTACATGGATCCCTTCTACCCCAACCACCACCACCCCCACACACACCCATCCAGGCTGGCTCGTAACACAGCAGAGTTCCATGTGCTATACAGTAGGTCCTTGTTGGTTATCCATTTTAAATGCAGCAGTGTGTACATGACCTTCCCAAACTCCCTAACTATCTCCTCCCCCTGGCAACCATAAGTTCCTCTTCCCAGTCCGTGAGTCTCCTTCTTATTTGTAAGTTCATTTGTATCATTTCTTGTTTCAGATTCCACATATAAGGGATGCCATACGATATTTCTCCTCTAACTTACTTCACTCAGGATGACTCGTCTAGGTCCATCCATGTTGCCGCAAATGATAACTATGTCATTCCTCTTAATGACTGAGGCCAGTTCTCACTTTAAAATTTATTTTCAGTAAACTAATTTACATAGGTTGAGATACAGCTAGCATATAGTAAATGCACAGATCTTAAGTGTTCAGCTCAATGAATTTTGATAAATGTAGACACCCACATAGCCATCATACACCATGCCAGCTTGCTGGATGGCATTTTACCTAAGAGCCAATCAAGCTATGGAATACTTCCATCATCCTAGAAACCTTCATGCTTCTTCCAGCCAACTTCCCACCCCACCCCACAATAGAGGCAAACACTAGTCTGAGTCCTACAGCCACAGGACTTGTGTTCACTAGAGTTTGTTATTTCTGAGGCCGGGCTCAAGTGCTCTCTCATCTCTGGAACTTGCTCCTCCCTATGCTGCCCTGAACTCAGAATTGATTCCCAGTCTGTTTGCTCTGTGAGCTCCTGGAGGGCAGGATCATGGTCTTGGTCCTCTTTTTAGCTCCAGCCCCTGGCAGCATGCCCGGTTTGGTGTGTATTCTTTGAATGTTGGCTGGCTGGCTTCTGTTTCAACAAAGGTCACAGGAGCTAACATTTGTTGAACACTACCTGTGTGCCAGGCTCTGTTCTGTGTGTTTTCCTTCCCCCGGATTCTTTCAGTTCTCATAATTTCCCCCATAAGGCAGGGACTATCTTTGTCCTCATTTTACATTTGAGTAAACCCTGGCAGAGGTGCGTTAAGTCACTTGCCTGCCATCACACAGCTAGCAAGTGGTCAAGCTGGGTTTTGATCTCAGCTCAGGTCCAGAGCCTGAGTTCCTAACATACACCATCCCATCTGTGTGTGATGTTTTCTAGAGCTCAGAATTCATCACTGTGAGATGAATGAAGCAGAGGCTTGGGAAGAACATTACCCTTCGTCTTCTGTCTTCCATAGTTTTCTCTCCTGTGTCCTCCTACTACCCCTCTTCCTTGCTCCCCATCCCTCCCACCATTCACACTTCCCACTTTTTTTTTTTTTTTTTTTTTTGCCGTAAGCTGTGTGTCATCACTGGCTCTGGACTTGTCTGCTTCTTCTATCCCTTGTGTGTGCGATTCCCATGTGTGACTGCCGAGGGCCCTTTCTCTGCTAAAGTCCCTCAGCTAACATCTGGGCTTTTATTATCTTTTCAGGAAAACTCATTTCAGCTGCTTTGCCCCACCTCGCTTCCCAGCAATGCCTCCCCAGCCCTCTTTGCTCATGAGGACCCTGGCTCCTACCTTGGAAAGAACCCAGGAGCGGCTTTCAAGGGAGGCAGATCTCCAGTTCCCAAAGCCTTTGGGCTCTGTGGGGCCCTGGGAGGCCTTTGTTCCTCTTCGCCCTTCTGCTGGTAGATGGAGCCTCTGGTAGATGCTTGCTGGGTGGTTGCATGTGGCCCGGGGCCCTTCACAGGCCCTGCGCTTGCCATTGCACTCAGATGGGCCTGCATGCCTGGCTGTGATGATTTGCTTTACCCCACACTTCTACCAGACTGCCTGCCTGTCTCTGAATCCTGAATTCTCCCAGTCCCCCTGCAGTGTGCTGTTCTAGAACCCTCCCTGTGGTGCCTATGCTTGCATGTTGATGCTTTCCCTAAAGTACCAAATAAATCAGTGGCCATAAATGAGCCCCATCTCACCCTACCACTACCAGTTCCAAAACAGGAGGGCTCCTTAAGCACCCTGGGTTTCTGTCTTCCTCTTTCTCACCCTTCCCCTTTGCACTTTTGTCACAAGTGTCATTTTTTCTGAGAGCATCTCACTTCCACTCACTGAATCTTAGAAACAAAGTTTTATCAAAATCTTGATTGTTCTCACTTGATAATTTTCCAAGGCCCTAAGAAACCACTTAGAATAAAAGATTTGTTGTTGCTGCTGTTTAGTCTCTAATTCGTATCCAACTCTTTGCAACCCCATGGACTGCAGGCTCCTCTGTCCTCCACTATCTCCCAGAATTTGCTCAAATTCGTGCCCACTGAGTCAGTGATGCTACCTCACCATCTATTCTCTGCCATCCCCCTTTGCCTTCAATCTTTTTCTGTCTACTTTTGCCCTCAATCTTTCCCAGCATCAGGGTCTTTTCCAATATTCGCATCAGGTGGCCAAAGGATTGGAGCTTCAGCTTTAGCATCAGTCCTTCCAATTAATATTCAGGGTTGATATCCCTCAGAATTGACTGCTTTGCTCTCCTTGCAGTCCAAAGGACTCTCAAGAGTCCCCTCCAGAACCACAGTTTGAAAGCATCAATTCTTCAGTGCTCAGCCTTCTTTATAGTCCAACTCTCACATCTGTATGTACATGACTACTGGAAAAACCATAGCTTTGGCCACACAGACCTTTGTGGGCAAAATGATGTTTCTGCTTTTTAATATGCTGTCTAGTTTGGCCATAGCTTTACCTCCAAGGATCAAGCATCTTTTAATTTCATGGCTGCAGTCACCATCTGCACTGGTTTTGGAGCCCAAGAAAATAAAATCCGTCACTATTTCCATTGTTTCTCCATCTATTTGGCATGAAGTGATGGGAGCAGATGCCATGATCTTAGTTTTTTGAATGTTGAGTTTCAAACCAGCTTTTCACTCTTTTTTCACTCTCATCAAGAGGCTCTTTAGTTCTTCTTCACTTTCTGCCATTAGAGTAGTATCATCTAAATAATAAAAGATTTGAGGGTGGAAAAAAGTGAGGCCTTGGATTTCCAAATGGCTGAAAAGGGAGGTTTACAGTTCCAATTCCCTGTTCTTTTCTGGGCTGAGGAGTGAAGACTTGGATTCCAGACCTGGGATGTGAGGCAGGTACAGGATGTGAGGCTGGCTTGAGCATCACTCCGGGCTGGAGACAAGCACTGAGGGAATCTAACAGATGCCTGGTTGGGGAGGAGAGGGGTTCCTGACCGACTGGCTCCCTCTATTGTATCCTCCACCCAGATCGACCACCACAGCTAGTAGGTAATCTTCTGGGCAAGAAGGTGCCCGGCTGTCTGGGAAGACTCTGCAAACAGCCTACGTGAAACACTGTTTTACTCTCAAATCGTGCCTGTGTGTGTCTTCCCTCCAGGGAATATCCCCTGGAGGAGGGCATAGCAACCGACTCTGGTATTCTTGCCTGGAGAATCCGCATGGACAGAGGAGTCTGGCGGGCTACAGTCCATGGGGTTGCAGTCAGACATGACTGAGCGACTAAGCAGAGCACGCAGGCCACAGACGATACACAAGGACTGCTCACATAGCAAGCCCCGGCATGTGAGCATCTCACGCACGTGCAGAGATGTCAGGTCAGAGCTGCAGCAGGGGGCTGTGTGTGTGTGTGTGTGTGTGTGTGTGTGTAGGGGCAGAGGACTGAAAGACTCCCATAGACAGAAACCTCTACAAGTAGCAGCTTAACTTCCAGTCCACCCATCCTCATCTCTCAGGAAAGTTCAGTACACCAGGCCCTCCCTGGTTCTAGGGACACTGTGCGTGCCCTCCTTGGTTGGAAAGCTGCCTTTGAGACATGGGTGCTCACCTCAGACACTACCTCAGGATGGCCTGGAACCTTGAACTTGTGCTTAGCGCAGTGTCTGGCCTAATATAAGTATAGTCATGAAATGCTGGATGAGGAAGGGAGGAATGCGTCCCGCTGGATTCGGAGGATGTCTCAGAGATCCACTGTCAACCCAGCCTCCCCAGGCTCTTGGGATCACAAGCATTCTTGGCTGAACTTCAGCCAGAGGACTTTCTGGAAATGGGTCACAGACAGGCTGGCTTACACAATGACATTTATTATTATGCGCCTCCCAAACGTGACCCACTCTGGGGCTTGTAGAATCCCCTAGTGCAAGGAAACCAGCCCAAAGTCGGGGAATGTCTGGCCAACATCGGTGATTCCAGAGCCCAGCTTGAGCCGGAAACAGGGCTCCAAACACATGGAGATGTGCCATGTCATGCCTTCCCTCTGAAGGTCTTCAGTGAGGAAAGCCACCGCACACGCCATCCCCTTCCCCTGCTCCTAGGTGTTCCAGAGAGGCAGGTGCTAGAGAGGTGCTGGGTTTGGTAGGAAGAACAGATTTCAGGGGGTTGCAGCCAGCTAACACCTGACCTTGTGTTGCAGGCAGGGCTGTGCCCTTTGCAGAGCCCTCCATGACCCAGGGGTCTTTCCTGGTGGCTCAGTGGTAAAGAATCCCCCTGCCCATGCAGGAGACCGGGTTTGATCCCTGGGTTGGGAAGCTCCCCTGGAGAAAGGGCATGGCAACTGACTCCACTCTTGCCTGGAGAATCCCCATGGACAGAGGAGCCTGGTGGGCTACAGTCCATGGGGTCGCAATGACTGAGCCACGAAGCAGAGCACGCAGGCCACAGACACACACGAGAACCAGCCACGCAGCAAGCCCCGGCGTGTGACCGTCTCACGCACGTGCAGAGACGTCAGGTCAGAGCTACAGCGGGGGGTTGCCATCTCCTGGGAGTCAGGGAACCTGCCTTCCTTTGAGTCACTGTCCCCGAACCCCCATTTCCAAAGGGAGAGTGGGGGTGGGGTGGGGCGGGGAGGGCTGATACAGGAGCTCAGAGGAAAAGCAATCTTGTAGCCAAGTAGGAGCCTTGACAAAGCATCAACACTTGCTGTGAGCAGCGTAACAAGTTGGGAGGAAACGTGCCTCTTACACTGTGCCTGCGGCCCCGTGCACAGAGGGGGGAACGTGGCGGGCCGTGTGAGCCGCTGGAGGCTGGGGCCGGCAGCGGCAGGGTGGGAGGGGAGGGAGGGGGGAGCCATGGGAACAGGTGGTCCTTCCACAAGCTCCCCGGCCGTCAGCCCCTGACATAGCAGATGTCCTAGAAACGGGCCCAGGTGGACCGAGGGAAGAGCGCAGCAGGAGGGTGCATGATGTTTGGCAGAGAAAGAAATGAGCTCTGCCTAATGGGCCGGCCACATCTGAGCCGGGGAGACACGCGCGGAGCTGTGTGACCAAGCCCTGGAGAGCCACTCCCCTTCCACTCGCCTGCTGGCTGGGTTGTTTCAGTGTGGGCCACAGGAGAACCTGCTGGAGCCAAAGCCCCAGGCTTCCTGAAGCCCCCGGCTGCAGCGATGGTGATGGCGATCACTAACGTGAAGCCAGTGTTCTCTGTGCCCTACGTTTGTGGTTCTTCTCATCTCATCCCCATGCTAACCTATGCAGAAGGTACGCTTGCTGTTGTTGTTTTACAGATGAGGCAACCGAGGCGTAGAGAGGCTAACTGAAGAAAGGACAGGAGGGCAGAGCCGTGATTTGATACCGGGTCATCTGACCCCAGGGCTTCCCAGGTCATGCTAGTGGTAAAGAATCCGCCTGTCAATGCAGGAGACAGATGCAGGTTCAATCCCTGGGTCAGGAAGATCCCTTGGAGGAGGTCATGGCAGCTCACGCCAGCATTCTTGCCTGGAGAATCTCCTGGACAAAGGATCCTGGAGAGCTGCAGTTTATAAGGTCACAAAGAGTCGAACACCGCTGAAGTGACTTAGCACGCACACATCTGACTCCAACATCCATGCAGTGACGCTGCCACTCACTGCATAGACGGCCCCATCCCTGCCCCTTTCAGAGCTGCAGAAAGCTCTTCCCTGCTTTCCAAATGTTCACATCCCCAGCTTCAAGAGGATTCTCACAATGAAGGTTTACCTTCCTTCTCTTAGTTCGATCTGGTCTTCCCTTCTTGGCAACAGGAACACGACTTTCAGCTTCCAAGGCACAGGTTAGGAGGACCAGCCTGATCAATCCTGGCACCTTTTGACCCTGGAGTCTCACGCATCACCTAGATAGAACCTTCCTGCACTCTAAGAATGGTACTTTCACTTACCCAGCAACTACCTGTCCTAGCCTGGAGTTTGGAATCTCACACACATGAGCTCATTTAATGCTCACTGGGAACCTACGAGGTGGACAGGCCCCTCTCTGGCTGGTCTTCCACCTCCGTAGCTGTCCCTCTTGTCTTCCATCTGTCATTCCCTAGGGGTGCTGCCCAAGCTTGTGCCCTGGTCAGCCTCTCTCCTTGTACTTTAGCCTCTACCAGAGTTAAGTTGTTTTGCTTCAACCATCTATATGCTGCTGCACCCCTGGACCCAAACCCATCTCTTTGGCCCTTTCTAGCATTCAAAATCCATATTTCCACCTGCATACTAGGTGTCTTCATACTTGTCCAAAACTCATTCAGTATGTGCACCATTATATTTACAGCTGTGACTAGATGAATGGCATTGATGAATGGCAGTAAAACATCTGTTCAGTTGGTCTTGAGGAAAATCTCACTGACCATCAGTGATCTCTCACTTTCATCCTTCTTCCTTTTTTAAAAAGACTTTTAAAATACGGGCCATTTTAAAAGTCTCACTGACCATCAATGATCTCTCACTTTCATCCTTCTTCCTTTTTTTAAAAAAAGATTTTAAAAATAGGGGCCATTTTAAAAGTCTTTCTTGAAACTGTTAAAATATTGCTTCTGTTGTTTACATTCTAGGGGTTTTTTTGGCTAGGAGGCGTGTGGGATGTTAGCTCCCCACCTGGGAATCGAGCCTGTTCCCCCTGAACTGAAAAGCAAAGTCTTGACCACTGGACCACCAGCAAAGTGCCCTTCCTGTTTCCAGTCAGCCTCCAAGTCCCTGTCTACTATCATCTGATCTCTGGACTCTCCCTTTCCATCCTCACAGCCACTGTCTACCTTCTCGAATCCTAAACCATCTTCTCACATCCTACCCATCCTGCCTACTCTGGTGCCAGATTTAAAAAAAAAATCAGAGCATGTCCTCACCCTCTTAAAACCTCCAGTATCTCCCACCTGCACCTGCCCACTCCCCGGGGCCCCACACTGGAATCCTTAGTGGGATATTCCCCTTCCTCCACAGTTGGTTCCAATCAGTTGCCCCAGCCTCCTCTTCTACCTGCTCCCCAGCAACTTCAGCTCTGGTCACATTCCATAAACTTTCCCCCTAAATGTTCTACACCTTTCACTGTTTGCCATTGCCTGGAATGACCTTCTCCTTTTGTCTGATGAACTCCTATTTTTCCAACAAGACCCAACTCAAAATTCGCCTCTCCAAATACCTTTATTCTTCAAAGACACATAAACATTTAGGAGTGAGCATCATGACATCCCTCATCAGCTTTGAAATGATTTATCTACTTGCCTACCTGTGTGCAGCATGCTAAATCTCTTCAGTCGTGTCCAACTCTTTGTGACCCCATGGACTATAGCCCATGGACAGGTTCCTCTGCCCATGGGATTCTCCAGGTAAGAACACTGGAGCCGGTTGCCATGCCGTCCTCCAGGGGATCTTCCTAACCCAGGGATCAAACCCATATCTCTTATGTCTCCTGCATTGGCAGGCAGGTTCTTTACCACTAGTGCCATCTGGGCCTACATAAATATGTATTTATCCAGGTATCTATATCAATCTGTCTATCAAGAGAGAGACAGAAAATATGGCAAATGCTAACAATGATTGAACCTAGGTGGTGGTTATAATCATCTTCAACTCCTCTGTATGCTTGAAAAATTTCCTAATTAACAGTTGGGTGATAAGGACTGAATGCATAGCCCAGGAAACTAGAGTCAGTATCTTATAATGACCTATAATGGAAAAAAAATCTGAAAAAAAAAACAGGTATATGTATAACTGTATCACTTTGCTATATACCTGAAACTAACACGTTGTAAATCAACCATACTTTAATAATATTTTTGAGTGGAAAAACTACCTCATCTGTCATTTTTTCCTTTATTGTCCCCAACAAAGTGAATTACCCCTTTCATTGTGTTCCCCTAACATTCTGTATTGGCCCTTCCCTAGTAGCTCAGTCAGTAAAGAATCTGCCTGCAGTGCAAGACACCTGGGTTCAATCCTGGGTTGGTAAGATCCCCTGGAGAAGGAAATGGCAACCCACTCCAGTATCCTTGCCTGGAAAATCTCATGGACAAAAGAGCCTGGTAGGCTGCAGTCCATGGTGTCGCAAAGAGTCAGGCATGACTGGGCGACTAACACTTAAACTTACTCACACTTACTGCATTTTATTGTAATTTTGCATTTAGCAACTTGTCCACCAGTTGTGACCCTGCAAAAGCAGGGTATCTGCACACAGTAGGTGCGTTCATGTACATGAGCGAACGGCCTGTCCTGTGAGGTTGAGGTTGAGAAGCAATAAGCCACAAGAAGAATAGGAAGTCCCGGGAATTACCACAAACCAGTCCCCAGGCTTCGTCCTGCCTCTCAGGGAAGCCGGTGAGCACAGGAAGGTGCCGTGATGCAGGGAAAGCTGATAAATGGTCGCTTACTGAATGCAGTAAACTGACTCACTTGAAAAGACCCTGACCCTGATTCTGGGAAAGATTGAAGGCGGGAGAAGGGGACAACAGAGGATGAGACGTTTGGAGGCATCACCGACTCAATGGACGTGAGTTTGGGTAAACTCCAGGATTTGGTGATGGACAGGGAGGCCTGGCGTGCTGCGGTCCATGGGGTCACAAAGAGCTGGACATGACTGAGTGACTGAACTGACTGACTGAATGCAGAACATAGTGTAAAACTGAGGAGACCTAACCTCTGTGACCGGTTCATATGACTAACCAGCTGGGTGACCGCCGGCAGTCACCAACCTCTCTGTGCCTCTGTTTTCTCACTTGTAAACAGGGAGGTACGAAGTCTGTCTTCTCAACAGATGGAGGGGGAGAAGTATATGACTGTGCTCTGAGAAGTCTAAGAGTTATACAAATAATGCGGTGCTCTCCTCATTTCTGTTATTAAAATGAGCAAGGCTTTTTTGTCCTGACCAAGACCAGTGAAGAATTCTGAGTCACTCCCTTTGGGGCAAAGGCGGGGCTGAGCTTCGCTTCTGTGAAGGATGGGAATTTCCACCCGGTTGGAAGGAATGAGCCCCTGTGGCTTGGGCCTCATTTCTCCCACCCCCGCTTTCCCTTTCCTCTGACCAATTGACAACTTCTGGGAAACGGAACTGGGAATCTTAAAATAGAGCAGCAAATGTCTTGGGCTCCTAGCCCCAGGCTTGGATGCACCATCAGCAGACTTGGGCAGCAGACTCCGAGAAGTGGATGGCTCAATTGGCCTCCAGCCCTCTGCGCCGGAAAGGCCGAGGCCATGGAAAAAGTAGCACATAGGTTTTGGAGAAAAGCAGTCATCCAGGAATGTGATGTTTTAGTTGGCTAAAATCCAGGCTATTGGGGTAAAATGGTCTGCCCTGATATTCCTGGATCATCCAAGGCCTGGGGAACCACCCCACCCCCCACAAAAGGAGCAGCTCTTCCTGGAAGCAATGGCCATCCCACTGGTCCCAGCAGGCTGGGGAAAGACAGTGAGAGGCCTCTGGGGAAAGAGACGGGCATCCATAACTCAGTGGTTTCAGAGAAGGTTGGCTTCCCAGGCTCTGAGCACCCAGGTTTGGGATGCGTAAATAACAAAATGCCAGCAGCATTTGTTATTTGTTACTCAGAAGAGGAGAAAATGATGAAGGCTGAGCCCTTGGTTCCAGACTCCAGAGTTCAACCTGGTAAACTCTCAGCCTAACCCTAGGGAAAGGGTCCTCCCCTGACAGTGAAGGTTAAAGCGATGAGACACAGATCATCAGACCCTGAAAAGCTGTATTTTTACTTGGATTTCCCCTAAGTTCATCCATGAACACAGTATGCCAGGCCATCTTTTCATATGTGCCCTCATTTAATCCTCGCAGCAACTGTATACACAGGAACTGTTATTGTCCCTGCTTTACTGTCGGGGAAGCTGAGACACACAGAGGTCTGAAATCTCACATCGGCAGTGCCACAGTTTAAACCCAGGCAGGCTGACCCTGGCGTCTGCGGGCATAACCAGGATGCTATGCCAAGCAGCTTCCAGGAGCCTGGCAGTGGACAGGCCCCAGAGGACAGCAGAGGAAGCCCTCAGGCAACTTATATCTGAGATGATGAGCTAGCACCAAATCAGTAAAATGATGACAAGCCGTGATGAATGCAATAAAGAAATGGAAAGCAAAGAGGGAAACACTTTAAGTAAGGCAAGTCACAAAGATGACCTGGTCAAGTTTCCATAGCTAAGGATGGAAATGGACTGTCTCTGACTTAAAGAAAAAAAAAATAAATCATTGAAGGGAGTGTGGGGTAGCCCACAGAATTTTCAGGAAGTCTCAGAACACAGACAAGAACAAAGAGAGGCTCGGCGGTCAAAACTCCCTCCACAAAACCACGCTGATGGGTATCTAACAGGTGCCACGGCTGAGGGCTAGACGTCTCAGCCTGCTCACAGCCGACACTGGAACTCCCCAGACACCTCTGCTGGCTCTGCGGCCCCGGGAAACCGGATGCCGCAGCCACCACCAACCCCAAAGCGAAGTCTCCACCACCCCATTTCTTTGCATCACCAGTTCCTGACTCAGAGTCCCAGATGAGGGTACCTGATTGGCGCCCTGCTGCCTCTGATGCAAAGTTCCAAGCTGTGCTGGGCAGATGCTGGCAGCTTCTGGCATCGGTCCAGTTGCTGCTGAGTGTGCAAACCTGAGCTTAGGGCTGACTATCTATCCACTGTTTATTGCAGTTGGCCTGCCCCCACCTCCAAAGCCATTTTGGCTGACGGCAGACTTTCTCTTTCCCCTTGATGAGATTCCAGCCTCTCTTCCAATAAAGATAATAGCTACTAATTTGGAGTGCCTATTATACACAAATCCTTTACAGACATCATCTCTTAGGCTTACTACCTCTTTGCAAGGTAGCTATTTAAATGCTCTCCATTTTAGGATGCAGTCTCTTAAGGCTTAGAGATTAGGAATTTTTCCTGGGACATGGCTGAGCCCAGATTTGAACACAGATCTGCTATATTCTCAGGAGCACACACTGTCTCCCCAGGGGGTCGAAAATCAGGCAAATTTTGGGCACAGAAGAGGCATCTGCTGCCAAATCTCAGCCATGAACCACGGTGGGAGAAGGACAGGAAACTCCATTTGGATTTAGGCTCACCAGCTCTTTACCTAATCACCTACATCTCTCCTTGATACCCTAGGACTGCAGCCATCCCAGTCTCCCGTGTAGCTATACTCTGTGAGGCCATTTGGCTGAGGTCTCTGGTTTCTTCTTTGTCAAGGCAGACCACTCCACCCCCACTAAGCCTTAGCCCAGCAGGCCTGCATAAAGCTTCTGTGGGGTTCTATGCCTCTGGGTTACATTGCTACGGGCAGGGCTCCCTTTCATAAAACATATATGGTCCCCAAACCTGCATGTGATTTGCATCTTTGTGAATCAAAGATGGCTTACACCCTAATTTCAGCAATCATTGTTAATCTCCAACTGCTTTTCGGCACACGCTGACGTCTGGGTGCGTGCATGTGTACTAAGTCACTTCAGTCATTTCTGACTCTGTGTGACCCTATGGAGTAGGGTCACAGAGTAGCCTGCCAGGCTCCTCTGTCCATGGGATTCTCCAGGCAAGAATATTGGAGTGAGTTTCCATGCCCTCCTCCAGGGGATCTTTCCCACCCAGGGATCAAACCCATGTCTCTTATGTCTCCTGCAGAGGCAGTCAGGTTCTTTACCAGTAGCGCCACCTGGGAAGCCCTGACAACTGGGTATTTCAGCTTAAAGTTTTCAGTGCCCCCTGCATTCGCACTTTTCTTGGCAAGCAACACTCTATAAGCCAATATTTAAATATACCAGGGAAGCTCACCATTTCCGGGAGGAAACATTTTATAAACAGAAAAACTACTGCTTTTTGATAAGAAAGATCATCCTCGAAGACATTCGAATTGTGAACTGGATTTTTCCTTCTTGATTTTTATTCATCAGATTGTGTGTATATACTTAGAGGTTTAGTAATAAACCTTTAAAAAAAGGGTAATTTAGTCAAAGAGAATGGAGAGAGAATGAGAGGCAGTGAAAGTGAGATTAATTTCTGGTCCTTTTTGTTACTGGTTACTCAGGGACCACCGGGCCAGCCATTCAGGACTCAGTTTCTCTCTTTGAAATACAGAGCCTGGAGTGTCATATATTTCATGAGGCTCTCATGAGATTTTAATGAAGCTCTCTGGTTAAGACCCTTTGAGACGAGCCCAAAGTATTATTAGAATGTGACTGCTTGCATCTATTGAGAGAGCAGCCTCTCACCTATGGGTATGATGAAGAGGTTGCTGCCCCTTCTTCTTAAGTGCTCTCCCCTGGGCCAGACTTCCACTCTCCCAAAGCACTAGCGCCTGAGTTATTCCTAGCAAGGAGGGTTGGCATCGCATCATTGGCCCTCTTCCCCAAGGCCCAAACAACAAGACAGCAAAATGGCTATAAAGTTGAAGGCTCAGTCTCTGGCTGCTGCTGGAAGCCTGCTCAGCAGCATTTCCCCTGGCAGCAGACAGCTGCCATGTTAGGTGTGAATCAAACACACAAACCTCTGGAGATTTGTCTTTCACTTTCCCGAGACGCAACTTAGCAGAGTTACTGAAAATACGGTGACACGTTGCCTCAGCACCGGGGCTCTCAGGGAGATGGCGGAGGGGAGGGAGGGAGCAGCGTTTCTCACCAGTGCTCAGGAGGGCATCCAGTCCCCATCACCACCCTCCTGTGTGCCTTTGCGCCCTGCCATCACTGTCTCCCTTCTCCACCCTGCCTTTCTGGAATTATCAGACTCTTAAGAAGTCGATTTGGCCCCCAGCTGTCCCTGACACCGGTTTGGGACTGTGATTACATCTCCAGAGACACCAAAGCTCTGTCTGGAGAGCTGTGGGCAAGAGTTGGACTGGAAATGACCTTCCTCATCTCTCCCCGGATCACTTGAGGTAGGAACCCAGTCATATGTGCGTGTACGTGTACATGTGTGCACACCCGTGTGATTCCTAAGCTGAAGGACTGAAATTCTCTCCAAATACATAGCAGTTTCAGCTGCATTGACCTGACATTCCCACTGGAGGGTCGGTGATTCCTTGGTGAGGTATGAGTAGGGTGGGGCAGGATAGAATCATTCTTTAGCCTCCTCCAGCGCTGGATTCAGGCTAGACTTACAACATGGAGGCTGGGGGAAGCAAGGGTGCTAACAGAAGCCTATGCAGAGCTCCTGAATTTAGGACCTGACAATTTATTTTATGTTATTATTATGTGGTAGGCTTCCCTGGTGGCTCAGATGCTAAAGAATCTGCCTGCAATGCAGGAGACCTGGGTTTCCATCCCTGGGTCAGGAAGATCCCCTGGAGAAGGAAATGGCAACCCACTCCAGTATTCTTGCCTGGGAAATCCCTTGGACAGAGGAGCCTATGGGGTTACAGTCCATGGGTTGGCAAAGAGTCAGACACGACTTAGCGACTAAACCACCACCACCAATGTATCTGAGCACCCATTCTACACAGTGCTAGAGAGGCAAAAACAACACAAGAAGTCAGACCTACCCGAATTACCTCTCCCTGAAATGGTACCAGGGTGATGAGGCTTCAGGTAGTGGGAGTGAGTGGCCCTCTTAGGGCCTTGGTCCTCTGACTGCTCAGGTTTTGGCTCAGACAGCCACAGTCCCCATCCACAGTCAGACTCATGCTTTGTAACTTCTCTTCCTGACCAGAAACCTTTGGAAGTACAATCTGTGGACCCCTTGCCCTCCCAGCCATGCCTGTCAGGGTTTTGCTCCCTCCCTGGGGATACCCGTGGGAAACAGGCCCCAAGTCTCCTCTGCGCCGATGACCCAGGAGTCATCTATTCCTTCCCGCCCCAGCCCCAGGAGACTCTCTTTCCGGTGGAGAGTTCAAATCACTCCAGAGAGGAGACTTAGAGGTCAACTTGTGGAGTTCCCCACAGAAAAAGCCCCACTCGGGCACACGGAGTGTTGACTCATGCACTGTTTTGCTCTTAAATGTGAGTGAAAACCAAGAATCACCCGACCTTAGAGCAAAGTGTCAAATGTGAAAGAAAGAGACTAAAAGGAATAATATCACGGGACCTAGGAGCAACAGAAACAATGTGGGGAAGAGAAGAAAAAAATAAACAAGACCCATCATTAATATACTCAGAGAAGTAGGAGAAAATGTTGCATCATGAAGTAAGAACAGGGACTCGCCTCGTGGTCCAGTGGCTAAGACTCCTCACTCCTAATGCAGGGTCTCGGGTTTGATCCCTAGTCAGGGAACTAGATTCCCACATGCCACAACGAAGATTGAAGATCCCACCTGCCGAAACCAAGATCCAGTGCAGCCAAATAAATAAACTTAAAAATAAACAAGAACAGAATTTTGGTTTCTAAGATTTAAGGACTAATCAGAGGAAAAAATACAAACTCTTGGCAGTTAAAAATATAATAGCAAAACAAACAAAAAACAACCAACAGAAGTGTCCAAAGACAATGTTGTGGAAATCTCCCAGAAAATAGAATGAAAAATAAAAAGAGAAAGATAATCCCACGCCCCTCAAAAAAAGAATAAGACCAATAGAAGATAAAGCCTAGGAGTCTCATTTCTAACAAATAGGAGTGCCAGAAAAAAACAGGAAACAATAGGGAAGATATTATCAAAGCAATGATACAAGCACACCATCCCCACAGTGAAGTGTGTGTGCGAGCTAAGTTACTTTAGTTGTGTCCATCTATTTGTGACCTCATAGGCTGTAGCCCGCCAGGCTCCTCTGTCCAAGGAATTCTCCAGGCAAGAATACTGGAGTGGGTTGCCATTTCCTCCTCCAGAGGATCTTCCTGACCCAGAGATGGAGCCCATATCTTTCCTTCTGCACTGCCGGGTGGATTCTTTACCACTAGCGCCACCTGGAAAACCCAAGTGAAGCATATTGTTTTTGCTTAGTCTCTGAGTCATGTCCAAATGGGCAAGGCCTGTTAAGTGCTCAAATGCATGGATAAAGCCCCACATCAAGCCCCACATCATTGTAAATTCAGAACCCTGAAACAAACAAAACAAGATTCTACAACCTGGGAAACCAGAGTGATGGGGCGAGGAACAGACCACAAATAATGCCCAGGAATCAGAATAATCTGTCTTCTCAACAGCAACATTGAAAACAGAAGACAGAATAGTGCCTCCAAAGGACTAAGTGGAAACTGTTTTCAACCTGGAATTCTATACCACTCAAATCAAAGGTGAGCAGAGAGGAGAGTTTTAGTCAAAAAGTTTCCAAAAGCTTATTTCCCATGTACCCTTTCTTAGAAAGCTACTACTGGAATATGTGCTCTGTGGAAATAAAAACAAGGAAATAAGAACAAGAAAGAAGATGGGGTGGGAGTCAGGAATTACAAGACAAGAGAAAGGTAAAAGGAATTCCCAGGGGACTTCCCTGGTGGTCTGGTGGCTAAAACTCTTCCTTCCCAAAGCAGGGGGCCCAGGGTTTGATCCCCGGTCAGGGAACTAGACCCCACATGTTGCAACTAGGAGTTTACTCGCCTCAACTAAAGATCCCACCTGCCACAACTGAGGTCAAAGATCCTGAGTGCCACAACTAGGACCCAGCACAGCCAAATAAATAAATAAATTTTTAAAAATAGGAGTTCCCAGGAAGTCAGTGAGTGAAAGGTCTATGATATCTAAACGGTAGACTTGAGACAGTCACCAATCCTAATAAAGGGGTTAGAGGACTCCAGGAGAAACATCTGGGGTGGTGGATTATCTGACAGGCTCCACAGTGTGGAAGTGTCGCTGGGTAGTGTTTCACAGTTGTGGAAGCATGTAGCAAGATTTAATCAGGTGTTGACAGAACACTAAACAGATGAAAATTAAAGGTGATTATTAATCCCAGATAGCACATTAAAAAACAGAGACATTACTTTGCCAACAAAGGTCCATCCAGTCAAGGCTATGGTTTGTCCAGTGGTCATGTATGGATGTGAGAGTTGGACTGTGAAGAAAGCTGAGCACCAAAAAATTGATGCTTTTGAACTGTGGTGTTAGAGAAGACTCTTGAGAGTCCCTTGGACTGCAAGCAGATCCAACCAGTCCATCCTAAAGGAGATCAGTCCTGGGTGTTCATTGGAAGGACTCATGCTGAAGCTGAAACTCCAATCCTTTGGCCACCTGATGCAAAGAGCTGACTCATTGGAAAAGACCCTGATGCTGGGAGGGGCTGGGGGCAAGAGGAGAAGGAGACAACAGAGGATGAGATGGCTGGATGGCATCACCGACTTGATGGACATAGTTTGAGTGAACTCCGGGAGTTGGTGATAGACAGGGAGACCTGGCGTGCTGCAATTCATGGGGTCGCAAAGAGTCAGACACGACTGAGTGACTGAACTGAACTGAACTGAACTGATTCATCCCAGGGTTGGGGGGAGGGGGGGGGGCGTTGTACAAGAAAGGATATTGTAATTTAAATATATTAATTAGCTTAAAATAAATAATATTTATACAATCATAATAATAAAAGCATTGTTAACCAGAAATTGTGAAGGCCTAGAAGAAAAGGGAAAGTACATGAGTTTAGAATCCTCTTATCATCATGGGAAGTCTACAGCTAACGTCTAAAATGGATGAATCAAGAATGAGAGACATGCTCTTTGAGTTAGAAATATAGGGGAAATCACCAGATAAATAACTCAGAGTTGAGTTGCCGGTGGTTTTCTCTGTGGAAGGGGAACTGGGGCAGAGAGGAAGAGAATAAGAGACAGGCAGTTTTTAATTGTGCTTTTTTCCTACGTATATAGCTTACAACTCATTTCCTAGTATACTTTTTATTAAAAATTATATTGAGTGAGTATTATACTTTTATATTTGAATATTCTTAATATTAAGATTATTAATTCTTAATATAAAGAATATTAAGTGAATATTAAAAATGGCCCCCAATGGTCACATATGTGAAATAGACACATAAACAGATCAGAACAGGAAAGAGTTATAGATGTTACCTATGTACAGGTGAAGCGTGGACATAAAAGAGAATAGCTAATTCTACCTAAGAAGGGAGCGCCAAGAAATTCCTGACTTCTTGTCCCCCACCTCATCCAGGGTCACTGGTGCCAGGGTGTATATACAGATGTGGCTGCCTTGAAAAATCAAGTGAGGCAGAAACACACCAAACCCTTGTGGAGAAGTTGGTAACATCTGCTGGTTAGGATCCCAAACCTGAGTGTCACTCTGTCTGGATTTGAATCCTGGCTCAGCCACCAACTATGTTATATTGGACATGCAACTTACCCCTTAAGTCTCCTCAAATGTTCGTACCTTGTAGGATTATTCCAAGGATTAAATGAGTTAAAGTGTAAAGGGCTCGGAACACTTCTTAGTACATTTAAGTGTTATATTCTCTTAACAGCTACTTGGTGCATTTGCCAAATGCAGGCACTGGATAAGCAGTGTGGGAAAAATAAGCCTGTCCCTGCCCTCCAGGATCTTGAGGAGAGGGTACCAACCGGGGCAGAAGATACACCCACAAATGAGCATTTTACCAGCGCCAGTGTCCAGGTGGCTGAATGCAGAACCAGGGGGACTAGATTCCCAGGAGGAGAGCTTGTCAAAACATGCTACAATGGGAGGGTCTGCGGGACACTTTTTGGATTGTGCCTCTAGTACCCTCTTCTCCAGAAATTTCCTCTTCCCTTCCTGCTTCCACACAGTCACAGCCAAAGCTGTGTTCTGATAAAGTGAGCTTGCCACCTTGACCCAAGGGAACATATCCAAATCAAGTTGGGCCAGTCACCCTGGGAGTTTTTTGACCCAAGAATGAAAGACAGAATGGTCCCCTCTCCATGTCTTCGTGTTAGGACTGCTATATAAACACGGGAGCCACCAGCCATTTTTTAACCGTGTGAACTGGAAACAGGGAAAAACAAGAAGAGAACAGGGTGTGGCGGGGGCAGAGAGGAGCAGAGGGGAGGAAAGACAGGGCTCCGGATTCGTTAAAGCTCTGCTCACTGTTTCTGGTGCCAGCTGGGTGGCATCCCTGTCTAAATTCCGTAGGATGCCCCCTACTCTGGCCAAGTTCCCCTTTTATTCACGCTTTTTTTGAGGTGAATCTACGTTGCAAACCCAAATTTCCTCTGTAATAGAGAGGGGCCTCCTTGGCTCCCTGCTCCTGTAATAGGCAGCAGGAAGAAAACATGGGGAGATCTGATCGTATTCCCTGACCTGATGAGACATGGGGAAGTTTAAACCTGGGAAAACCCAAAGGAGTCCCTGGACTTGCACTGAAATGTAATCTGGCTCTGGGCCCAGGACAGAGCGACTCTGGCTTCCTGGGAATGACTTGGACCGTGGGATGGGATGAGAGGGTGCACAGCAAAGGCTGAGGTCCTGGTCTCTGGGGGAGGCAAGGACATCCGTGGCTGGGCTCATTCAGGCTGGAAATGCAGAGTCTGCAGTGAGAGGATGAGAGGGGAAGGTAGAGAGAGCTGAGAGCCATGGCAACGGCCAGGTGAGGAAGGAGGGGCAGGGGTGAGCAAAGGAAATGTGAGCCACGCAAGATGCAGGGCCAGGCCAATCACTAGCAGGCTTTGCCATCCATTGACTGTGTTCTTTGCTGCCCATTGTATGCTAGGCAGCGACATTTGGGGACAAGCGAATGGAAGTCCAACTCTTTGGGGACTCTGCTATGGAGATGAGTCATGGAATGGGGAGTGTTTCCATTGTGCTTCCTTAGGTCAGTGTGGCTGAAAAGTCTCCAATCAGCAGGTTCAGCTCAGTTCAGTCGCTCAGTCATGTCTGACTCTTGGCGACCCTATGGACTGCAACACACCAGGCCTCTTTGTCCATCACCAACTCCTGGAGCTAGCTCAAACTCATGTCCACTGAGTCAGTGATGCCATCCAACAGTCTCATCCTTTGACATCCCCTTCTCCTCTTGCCTTCAATCTTTGCCAGTATCAGGGTCTTTTCTAATGAATCAGTTCTTCCCATCAGGTGGCCAAAGTATTGGAGCTTCAGCTTCAGCATCAGTCCTTCCAATGAATGTTCAGGACTGATCTCCTTTAGGATTGACTGGTTGGATCTCCTTGCAGTCCAAGGGACTCTCAAGAGTCTTCTCCAACACCATAATTCAGAAGCATCAATTCTTTGGTGCTCAGCTTCCTTTACAGTCCAACTCTCACATCCACACCTCTGGTTTTTCCAGGCTAATGGAAAAACCATAGCTTTGACTATATGGGCCTTTGTCGTCAAAGTGATGTCTCTGCTTTTTAATATGCTGTCTAGGTTGGTCATTACTTTTCTTCCAAGGAGCAAGCGTCTTTTAATTTCACGGCTGCAGTCACGATCTGCAGTGATTTTTGGAGCCCAAGAAAACAAAGCCTGTTTCCATTGTTTCCCCATCTATTTGGCATGAAGTGATGGGAGCAGATGCCATGATCTTAGTTTTTTGAATGTGGAGTTTTAAGCCAGTTTTTTCACTCTCCTCTTTCACCTTCATCAGGAGGCTCTTTAGTTCCTCTTCACTTTCTGCCTTAAGGGTGGTGTCATCTGCGTATCTGAGGCTATTGATATTTCTCCCTGGAATCTTGATTCCAGCTTGTGCTTCATCCAGCTCAATATTTCTCATGATGTACTCTGCATATAAGTTACATAAGAAGGGTGACAATATACAGCCTTGACGTACTCCTTTCCCAATTTGGAACCAGTCCATTGTTCCATGTCTGGGTCTAACTGTTGCTTCCTGACTTGCATACAGATGTCTCAGGAAGCAGGTCAGGTGGTCTGGTATTCCCATCTCTTTCAGAATTTTCCACAGTTTGTTGTGATACACACAAATACTTCAGCATAGTCCATGAAGCAGGAGTATATGCTTTTCTAGAATTCTCTTGCTTTTCCTTTGATCCAACAGATGTTGGCAATTTGATCAGCAGGTAGATGTACCATTCAAAGCTACAATTCAAATTCCTCCAAGGGGGCAAAAATCAGAGAGCAGGGCAGGTAGGGAAACCTGGGAAGCCTTCATGGAGGAAGTAAACCTTAAAGGCTAAATAGGATTTAGAGATTTAAAGGCCAAGGTTTACGACCTCCAGAAGCCAGAAAGTTTTTCTCTTTGTATCCCAACGCCCACGGTACTAACAGCAGATGCTCAAAATTTTATGTTTTATTGATTTGGACTCCAGGCAAAAGAAATAGCAGAAGTAAAGGCAAGGGGCAGGAAAGGGTATGGATACATCTATAGGAGTCCCAAGTCGTAATCCTATTTGTTTTTAAAAGAATGCACAAAATCAATCAATGGAAGATACACTGAAAAGAAAACTGGAGGCAGTGGCTGGTCACTCCCGAGCAGAGAGCCCATCACATTTGTCCTAGCCTGTCTGGTCATGAGCTCAAAGGGCTACAGAGTAGGTGCACAGAAAGTATTGAAATGAATGAAAGAATATAAGAAGTTATACCATTACCAAAGATTTTATCCCTGGATTTCTTTATTTTTTCAATTTAATTATTTTTGGCTGCACTGGATGTTCGTTGCTGCTCTAGGGCTTTCTCTAGTTGCAGCAAGGGGAGGCTACTCTCTAGTTGGGGTGCTCAAGCTTCTCATTGTGGTGGCATCTCTGGTTGCAGAACATGGTCTCTAGAGTGCAGGGCTCAAAAGCTGTGGCACACAGGCTTCAGTTGCCCATGTAGTGTGGACAGAGCTCAAACCAGTGTCCCCTGCATTGGCAGGAAGATTCTTTTTTTCATTTATTTTTATTAGTTGGAGGCTAATTACTTTACAGTATTGAAGTGGGTTTTGTCATACATTGACATGAATCAGCCATGGAGTTATATGTATTCCCCATCCCAATCCCCCCTCCCACCTCCCTCTCCACCCCATCCCTCTGGGTCTTCCCAGTGCACCAGGCCCGAGCACTTGTCTCATGCATCCAACCTGGGCTGGTGCTCTGTTTCACTATAGATAATATACATGTTTTGATGCTGTTCTTTCGAAACATCCCACCCTCGCCTTCTCCCACAGAGTCCAAAATTCTGTTCTGTACATCTGTGTCTCTTTTTCTGTTTTGCATATAGGGTTATGGCAGGAAGATTCTTAACCACTGGACCAACATGGAAGTCCAGTCCTGCCTTTCTTTAAATCGAATGTCCGTTAGTCCATTTAACGTAGGACTCAGTGCGCGGAAATGACTTTTCCCACATCTCTCAGAATGAAGCCCACTGACGTAGTAATTGCTTTGGCCTGTGGACCTGTGTCTGAACTCCTCCAGACTGTTGGGGGGGATGTTAATTTCTGATTCCTTGCCTTTTCATGTGAAGGGATTCCCCCAAAGTTATACTCGTGTCCTCTCTTCCCAACTTGACTCAGTCCTACAGTGGAAGCAGCAACGTCCTAAGTGGCCTGTCGCCAAACTCCCTACTCCTTTTCTAAGTTTAGTGGGGCCTGAGGGAAAGCCTGGAATGTGCCAGCTAGGATCAGAAGAACCTATTAACGGAACTATTTAGCAGCACTTCTCAGTCAGGCCTCCCAAACCAGCTTTTATCAGTAACGAAGCTGACATTTTCGTCATTGTGTGTTTGACTCCTGAGTCAGTCAAAGAGTTCAGCACTCAGGAACTGAGTGGGAAAAGGGGGTATTAGTTATTGGCTCCCCCAAACCCCAACTCTTACTGCCTGAGAATTTCTTACCAACAAGGTGGATATGATGGTACTAGGCATTGCATGGGGTTTAGTGAAGATTTTTAAAGATAATATGTTAGATGTACACATTGCTTTATTTAAAATGGATAACCAACAAGGACTTACTGTAAAAAAATTTTTTACACAAAAAAAACTAAAAGTATGTTAGATATTGTCTTAGTCAGTTGGGGCTGCTATAGCAAAAATCGCATCAACTAGATGGCTTAGACAACAGACTTGTATTTCTCACAATTCAGGAGGCTGGGAAGTCCAAGATCAAGGCACTGGCAGACCCAGTAGACAGTTGCATTCTCATTGTGTCCCTACATGGCCTAGGGAGGGAGCGGTCTCCAGGCTCTTTCCCTTCTCCCAAGAAAGCTAATCCTATCATGGGGACTCCACCCTCATGACCTCATCTTTACCTAATCACCTCCCAATGGCCCCACCTCCTAACCCAATGCCCTTAGGAGTCAGAGTTTCAACATATGAACTTGAGGGGACTGGAACAAGCAGTTCATAACTGATACTCAGTAAGTGTTTAATCGCTTGGTTCCTTTCTTGGAAGTCCTCTTCTTAAAGTGTATCCCCAGGAAGGTGGAGTCTACATTATTCCATATGTCTAGCATATTTTTGAATGTTTCCTAGAGATTTAAAAAGTGGAAATGATCATTGTAGGGCCTCCCAGCAAATGAATTATTTCTATTTGTATTTTTGTAAACAGCTTTATTAAGGGGTAATCAACACAACAAAGTGTTTCTTGTTGAAAGTGTAAAATCTGATGTTTTGACATATGTAAGCACAATGAAATCATCATAATCAAACAGTGAGCACATCCATTATCCGCTAACATCTCTCATCTCTTTGTAATTTCTGCTTGTCACTTCGCTCTGCCTTCTATCCCCAGGCAGCCACTGAGCTGCTGTCTGTCCCTATGGATTAGTTTATGTTTTCTAGAATTGTACAGAAAGGGAATCACAGTATATTCTCTCCTTCCCCACCTCCCCACCCCCCATATTTCTGAAGAGCAGAACACTGTCATCACTGAGTAGCAGAAGAATACTCATTTAGGAGCCAAGGGACCAGGGCCCTTGTTCTGAGTAGATAGTAGCATGTCATGTGACCTTGGATGGGTCATGTTATCCTCTGTGCCTCAGTTTCCCTTATCAGTTAAATGGGGAATAATAGTGCCTGCACCTCTTCACAGATTCACTATAGAGGAAATACAACACAAGGTATAAAATTAGAAAACAGAGCATGCATGTGCTTGTGTTAGTAGCAAAAGGATATCTGCCAATATTAATCTGGGGTTTTTTTCCCTACCTGAAATTTCTTCTTTTGCTTCCTCTCTGCAGTCAGGTAGACTGCAGATCTTCCTGACTTTGGATTTCCCAGGCCCTAAATCTTGAGAAGGGTTCAGGATTGCAGAAAATAAGAGGAGGAATTTGTGGGTTCCTATGATGGTGTCCTGGGGAAGTCGTGGGGAGGATGTGGCAAACCCTTCTTCCCGGGCTCTCAATGAGTCTTGCTCCAGCATCCTATCCCCACTTCCTGCCGGCAAGTGAACTTGACTCCTGTCAATCAACTAAAACCCCACTCTTCACTCCTACCTGCTGGGCTCAGATTTCTATCCCCTCTGGTCAATCACTTGTCATTGCTCTCTCTGCTCTCTGTCTCTGTGTTTTATTGCTACAGATGTTAGCTAGTTTCATGGAGCTACCGTTTATTTTGCTATTTGCTCTTCTCCTAGTTGTGAGTTGTTTTTGAGAGAAGAGGGGGTACAAGAAGGTCTTTACTCTGCCTTATTGAAATTGGAAGCTTGTGATGTCTTTGCCTCATATTTTTATTGAGACATATACAGCAAAATACACAGGTCGGAACTGATTTCGTCAAGGAGTATTGACAAATGCACTCATGCATGTTATCCACATTGCTATTAAGATCTAGAACATTCCCATCACTCTAGATGGATCCCTTGTGGCCCTTCCCAGTTTCCCACTACCATCCCACTCCATCCATCCCCAACCAGACTCTTTTTCATTTTTTAAAAGCCATAGATTAGTTTGCCTGTTGTAGAAATTCATGTATACATTATCACACAGGATATAGTATTATGTGTCTACCTTCTTTAAGTCAGTTTGCTTTTGAGGTTCATTCGAATTGTTTAATGTACCAATAATGCATTCCTTTTAACTGCTGGGTAGTATTTTCCATGTATGAGTACCACGATTTGCTGATCCTGCATTGTCCTCCTTATTTTGGTTGCTTCGAGTTTTTGCCTATTGTGAATACAGCTGCTATGAGTGATTGTGTCCATGTCTTTTTGTGAACATGTATTTTCAGTTATGAAAACTCTATAAATTGACTTAGCTGAGCCATGCTGCTGCTGCAGCTAAGTCACTCAGTCATGTCGGATTCTGTGTGACCCCAGGGACAGCAGCCCACCAGGCTCTTCTGTCCACAGAATTCTCCAGGCAAGAGTACTGGAGTGGGTTGCCATTTCCTTCTCCACAGCTGAGCCATAGGGTTAACTTTATAAGAAAGTTATAAGCGATTGATAAATTATATATATATATATATATATATATATGTATATATATGTATGTATATGTTATAAGTTAGTTTTATAAGGAACTGCCAAACTTCTTTCTGAAGCACTTTGTACCATGTTGCATTCACGCTAGCACTATATAAGAACTCCAGTTATTGCACATCTTTGCCAACTCTTGTGTGACCAGGATTTTCATTTTACAAATCTGGTGGGAGTATAGTGAAACCCCACTGTGGGTTTGGCATAATTATTCCAAGTGTTCTCTAGTTCCTGGAAGAGCCTCTTGGAACTCTGAACAGCAGTCTCTTAGCACTCTCTTTGGTTTCACTTGTACTTCACAAGTGCAGCTGTTTTTACGGGCAAGAAAAATCATTATGGTGCTATACTCTAGTAACGTGGGTTTGCATGTTTACAGAGGATGGTAACTGCAGCCTGTTGGGAGACCACTCCCTGGCAAACACAAATGTTAATATATCATTTTTGAATTTAGGAAAGAGACCTCAGAGGCCATTAATGAAAGATTAGAAAAGCACTGACACCTACGGATCATCTAGCTGTATCTTTGTGGCTTTAGTGCTATGGATAAAAATAAATTGGAGGCAGAGAAGGGATATGAGGACAAGTTTTACAACTTAAATTTTAAAAAACACTCAGAAATCCATGGAACTGTTAAGGATACACACAAAACCATTTCAAATGGTGGCTATGCTATTTAAAAGGACAGTGTTGGCAAGCTACTGATTCACGCACCCCAAGTGATTTATGGTGTTGACTAGTTTTATCATTTGGTTTATGGGCCATTAATGTACGTTCATTTGTGGAGTGTCTGTGTAAGTCTTTTGACCAAATTTTCACATTGTTTTTTATTGAGTTATAGTTCTTCAGACTTCCTTGGTGGCTCAGATGGTAAAGAATCTGCCTGCAATGTGGAAGACCTGGGTTCGATCCCTGGGTTGGGAAGATCCCCTGGAGAAGGGCATGGCAACCCACTCCAGTATTCTTGCCTGAAGAATCTCTGTGCACAGAGGAGCCTGGCGGGCTACAGTCTATGAGGTCGCAAAAAGTTGGACACAACTGAGTGACTAAGCACGGCACACAGAAGTTCCTCACATTTTCTGGATACAAATTTACTGTCAGATGTAAGGATTACAAGTATGGTCTTCCACTCTGGTCTCTATTTATTTTAGTAATTGTCATTTTAAGAGCAGAAGTTTTAATTTTTGAAATAGTCTAATTTATCACTTTTTTCCTTTTAATGCTTAGGGTTTTTTGGGTCCTGAGTAATCTCTGCCTATCTCCAAACCATGAAAGTGTTATTTTCTCTTAGAAGCTTATGAAAATTATTGTCTTTTGAACAGACCTCTGAGAAACCCCAGAAGGGCCTCAAGGGGACATGGTGCGGTCCGGCCAACGTGACCCCTGACTTTTTATGTCTTTCACCCCTTCCTTCCTCTCTCCCCAGCTCAATCAAAGCAGCCCAGGCCCTCTCATTTTGTGTATTGCAGTTTTTAAATAAAAATTTCTCTTAACAAAAAGATCCCCCCTCTTTTTTTAGCCACTCCTGAACTGTAAGTTCCTTGTACACAAGAATCATGAATATATGATTCTTAATGTTTTCAGCTATGCTCAGTGCTTGGGCATATTGTAAACACTTAATAAAAATGTTTAATTAAAATAAATCTAACCAGGGCTTCCCTGATGGCTCAGTGATAAAGAATCTGCCTGCCTGCTTCCATGCTTCTCTGTCCATTTATGCCACCCTTGGATGACCAGTGGGAATTTGCTATACGACTCAGGGAACTCAAACTGGGACTCAGTGACAACCTAGAGGGGTGGGATGGGGAGGGAGGTTCAAGAGCGAGGGGACATAGGTATACCTATAGCTGATCCATGTTGACGTATGACAGAAGCCAACAAGCCATTGTAAAGCAAGTATCCTTCAATTAAAAGTAAATAAATTTTAAACGAAAGGGAAAAAAGCAATCTGCCTGCCAAAGCAATCTGCCAAACCCATGCAGGAGACATGGGTTTGGTCCCTGGCCCTGGAAGACCCTACATACCGAAGACTAACTAAACCCCGGGCACCGCAACTGTTCATCCTGTGCTCCAGGGCCCGGGAGCCGCAACTACTGAAACCCAAGCAGCCTAGAGCCACGCTCCACAACAAGAGAAACTCAGGCACCGCAGCTAGAGGAGAGCCCCCGCTTGCCACAACTAGAAAGAAGCCCACGCAGCGGCAAAGATCCAGCACAGTCAAAAATAAAGAAAGAAAACTATTTTTAAAAATAAATAAATGAACGAATAAATTTCTAACCAAGTTTGAACTGGGAAGAAGGGCTCTATCTCTTTAGCCAAATCTTACATAAGATGTATTCCAGGGCTTCAATTCTGGGTCAGGCTCCTGGGAAGGGAGAAAGGCTCCCAGTGGGAGCAAGATCAGAGGCCCCTGCCTGCAGCAGGTTCCATAAGAAGCAAGAAGAAAAGCATCCCCTTACACTTATGTAACCTTTTACTATTTATAAAATGCTTTCATATACCTTATCTCCAAAAAAAGTATGCTTCTAAATGTAAAAAGGCCTGTCCCTACTCACAAAGGCAAACACCCCAGAGTTTCAAATCTCTGAGAGGGTGGGGGGGAGTGAAGAGATTGGCCACGCTTCCAAATAGGACAAAATCCTGCCCTTCAGAGTAAAGAGAAGGGCATCCAAGGGGGTCCTTTTAAAACCCTCCTCCCCCCAGATGCCTACAGAGGCTCAGAATCTCACCAAGCCCTATCCCTTCAGGCTAAGTCTTTTATCCCAGTTAAATGCAGATTCTGCTGGGATGACAGGCCAGCCTCAGTCACCTCCCTTCTCCATGTGGTGTGGCAGGAGGGGCTGTGTGGAAAGGTCGGTGTTTCCAGGAGACGATTCCAACTGGGAAATGAGGGGCCCCCAGGGCCTCCCTCCCAAGTCTCACAACTGGGCTCTGGTGAGAATCTGCAGACACCACCCCCGCCCAGGCAGGTGTGACCTAAGATACAGGATGCTCTCACTTCCTGTCTAGGGCAGCCACCTCCGTTCTGACGCCTGCTCTCTGCCCCCACATTTTCACTATTTATCTCTGGGTAACCCCATCTAATCGAAGAAACCATCCCACGTCTAGAAAATGAAGATTTGGAGACATACTGGTTTTATCCTGTAAAGTGGTTTTTTTTTTTTTTAAGTACCTCAAAAGCTTTGCACTGTGCTAACACATAGTGGGTGTTGGTTATATCTCTGTTTTTGAAAGTAAGTTTCAGAGTTCCCCTCAGGCTTCTGGTCTGTTTCACAGACCTAGAACTAATCATGGACTGGGATGAGCTATCATATTTTTTGAGGGAAAAGTAGGAAACTTTCTCAGCCAAGCCTAACAGTTTTTAAAAGGCCTACCGTTTGTTCGTTACTGGTACCCTTAAACCTTCCTCCTGACTTCCACCACCATTAGGGCTCTCCAGAATCGATAGCCAGGGACTTATTTTTCCTCCCAGGACTGCTCTTGTTGACTCCTTCCCCTTGGTTCCATCTGACACAGAACTTGAGAAGACAGCCCCCAGCAAAGTGGTTGTTCTCTTTTTTCCCCAGGCTTCCCACACCAGCGGGCGGGGCTCAGAAAGGAAGGAAGAGAGGCAGGACCTGCTTCCAACCCCAAATCAGATGTCACCCATCTGTCCCACCAGTTCATCAGCCTTGAATCTGAGAATAACACTTTCTTGTCAAGTCTGGATTAAGTCATTTTCACTCTAGCTGAAGTGAGTGTCCCAATCGCCTGGAAGGAAACTCGGGCTCTAGAGAGGATACGGGGTTCAGATTCGGCAAGTAGTTTCGAATGGCTGCTATGTGTCAGGCAAGCATTGTACTGCCTCTGTGTGTGCATGCGTGTGTTTAATTTACATTCAACTTGCTTCGTACAGATAAGGGAAGCAGAGCGATGCTGAGTAACTCACCTACAGCCAATGACTAGGAAGGTCAGGATTCTAATCTAGGTTTTATAGCTCCATATCCAAGTCCGGGGTTTTTTCCATTCGATCACAGATGCCATCCCAGGGGCAATCCTCTGCCATCTTCTCCAGCATCCTGCTCTATCCCCCTAGAATATTAGAGATTACAGCAGCCTGTCTCCTACCTGAACACCAACTGCACGGTCATGGGTCCATTTCGCTTAAAGAAGCTGCCCAGCTCAGCATTTGTGTCTTGTTGTTTTCACCCACTGACAGAAGGCAGGCCGCATGGGGAAATGACAGGTTTACTGAGGGCTCTCAGCAATCGAAAAGCCTTCTCATATGTGCTATCCCCGTAACTCAGTGACATAGGATATAAATAAGCTTTATTTGTTCTGGGGAGGGAGAGAAGAGTAAGGGGGAGGGTGGGAGGCAGTAGAAGAAAATTAGTGAGTGATTTAGGACTCAACCCTAAAGGATCAAAGCACTGAGAATCCTTATATATGGGGAGCAAGATCAGACCCCTGGTAGGCTGGGAGAATAGAAGGATTAACTTTACTCCTTGAATATCTGCTGGGTGCTAGATAGTGCATTAGTAGATTGTTAAGAATAGTATCTCATTTAATGGAACCCAGCAATCATATTTTTTAATGCTCCTCAGTGTGCAAAATTGAATTAATCTTTACGATTTTTTCATTCATTTCATACTATGCTTATTGGTTTGTGCTTGTGTCCTAATTGTTTATTTTCCCTTTCAATCACTTATTTTAGTGATATGATGAGCAGCCCTGAACTCATGTCCAACCTGAGAATTTAGACACTTAATGCTAAATTACATCTACTCATCTGCCCCTTCCCTATCCTCCCAACCTCCCTTCACCCAAGTCAAACTCCATCCTGTCATTCCCTTGCCCTTTCTCAGTTTTATTGCATATATCTGAAATCTCAAAATATAGTTTATTTTGTGCTTGTTCTCAGTTGCTTAGTCATGTTTGACTCTTTGTGACCCCATGGACTTTAGCTTACCAGGCTCCTCTGTCCATGGGATTCTCTAGGCAAGAATATTGGAGCAGGTTGCCATTTTTCCTCCTCCGGGAGACCTTCCTAATCCAGGGATTGAACCTGTGTCTCCTGCATTGGCAGGCAGGTTCTTTACCACTGAGCCACCTGGGAAGCCCCATTGTTTATTTTGGTCATTGTTGCTATTTTCAGTGGCTCAGCCATGTCTGCAACCCTATAGATTGCAGCACGCCAGGCTTCCCTGTCCTTCACTGTCTCCCAGAGTCTGCTCAAACTCATGTCCTTTGAGTCAGTGATGCTATCTAACCATCTCATCCTCTGTCGCCCCCCTCCCTTCTCCTACTGCCTTCAATCTTTGCCAACATAAGGGTGTTTTTCAATGAGTCAGTTCTTCCCATCAGGTGGCCAAAGGATTGGAGCTTCAGCTTCAGCATCAGTCCTTCCAATGAACAATCAGGGTTGATTTCCTTTAGGACTGACCGATCTCCTTCCAGTCCAAGGGACTCTCAAGAGTCTTCTCCAGCACCATAGTTCGAAAGCTTCAATTCTTTAGTTATCAGCCTTCTTTATGGCCCAACTCTCACATCTGTACATGATTACTGGAAAAATCATAGCTTTGACTATATGGACCTTTTGGGGTCATATTTAAATTTTAATATAAGGACTTGTGTTTTTAGCTCACTGTTACTTTGCAAAGATTCATCCATATGGTTACTACAGTATCACTGTGGTCTATTCGTTTTCACAGGTAGATGGTATTCCACTGAATGAATGTGCCACAGTGTATTCATTTTTCTAAAGCCTGCTGTGTGGTGTCCAGCCTTTGATGACGGCAAACAGTGCTGCTAAGAGCACACTTGTGCCTGTCTACTGGTGTCCTCAGACAAGACTGCCTTTGAGATTTATATACGTAAATGGCCAGAAATGCCGGGGGCCCTTTACAAATAAGGAAACTGAGGCTTAGCAAGATGAAGAAAACTATTCAAAATGACACAACTAGTAAATAAGCAGATCCAGGATTTGAATCCAGAACTGCTGTGAAGAGCAGAAGGTGAGGGAAAGGTGGGAGAGAGCAGTAACCACGCGTATTCAGAGAAACGAGGCGACTTCGTATCTTGAGATGAGAACTTCTATTTACTGAATGTGCTCAGCACTTTATATCCCTGTCCTCATGGGCCCTGGTTTGTGCTGGACTTGGAAAGCACAAAGGTTGAGGGAAACTCTGGCCCTGGTTCTGGACAAGGAGCCAGCAGGCCCTTTATCACCAGCGCTGAGGGCTTTGTTACAGGCAGACCTTTCTGGGCATTAGGGGCAGCCTCTTCGCAGGGCCCCCCTTGCCTCCCCGAGGCCGAGGTGCTCCCAGACTCTGCCCCTGACCAGCCCCACCTCCCCCCCTGGTGCACACAGGATGCCAGAACCTTCCCTGTCTTTCCTGCTCTAGAGTGTCCCTCCCCAACCCCCTCTGGCCTGCTTGCCCCCGCCCCCATCTTATGCTCACATATTACGGGGTGAGGCCACCCACAGAGCCATTTAATCATCCCCAGAGCAAGGCCACACCACAGGCGCAGGCAACCGGAAGGGAAAACAAGACCGCAGCTGCGCTGTGATGTCAGCAGACGGGGCAGATGGGCGTTCAAATAAAAATTAGAATTACCAGGCAAATATGCCCTCGGCCTGCCAGCTGCTCACTGGCCCCAGGCTTACAGGATTCACAGATCTGTGCTTGTTTAAGTAATGGCAGGGCCATAAAACTCCTCCCCAGAGAGCCCCCAGGCACACAGATCCTGTTCCTCTGGAGAAAGGCTTCACTCTTTCCCGAGGCCACAGAACTGCCCTCACTCAGACCTCGGCCTTCTAATGGAATTTGCTGAAGGCCATGAGGAGAAAGACTATGGGTCCCAACTGGAAAACCTATCTAGTATTGAAGCCCTGCAGATAGAGAGTCAGGAATACCATCTCCTGCGAGAAGAACAACCCGGGGTGACCTTGGGTCATTAGAGAACATTCGGGTGTTAGTGTCTATCATCCAAGTGCCCTGGGCATCAGGAGCTGCCTGCCAAGAAGTATCAGATTTGGCTCCGGCCCTTGGAAAGCTTACATTCTGGATAAAAAGAGAGAAAATGAACAACAGATGAAGCGTTAAGTAAATGGCTTAGCTTTCTCCTAGGAGAGGTGTCTGGAGGGGTTTGTCTCTTGGCAAGTGGAGCACAGACACAGTTGGTGGTGACAGGCCAGGGCAAAGGGCACGGGCCAGAGCCTACAGGCTCGTCCTGCCAAGCCTTCAGAGCCCCACGCCCCTCTCTGTAAAACAGGGTGATGGTGGATGATGGTGCCTGCTTCCCAGGGCTGCCTGGAGGATCACATCCGGTTTGTAAGGCTTATAATCAGGGCTTCGTGAAGAGCTGCAATTTCTACATCAAAAATGGAGCACCCCCATCAAGTTCTCTGCTCAGACTCAAAGATGACAAGATGCCTTACTTCCTTGCCTCTGGTCTGTTTCTTTCCTCTCTCCTTGATTGGTGGTGATCCGTACACATGGCATTTCCTTCTACAGCTTCAGGGAATACATCTCCGCCCCTCGACCTCCACCCCACCCTCCTCATACACAAGCACAGACACCCCAAAGGTGGTTGGTTGGCTCTGCTCTGGGATCTAGTGGGAGAGCAGGGGCGGGAGTCTGATGCCCTCCCCCCACCCCCAATCTCGCTGCCAGCCTGTCTGGGACAGACACCTCCTCTGGGACACGGGTGTGGGAGCAAGGGCAGGTGCTACTGAGACAAAAAGGCCGGCAGACGGGACAGCTGCCAGCATCCAGGGGGGCCCTGTGTGGGACCTTAGGTGGGGCCGTGAGGACACGTGACTAGCATACCTCCTCCCAAAGCTAATGGCCCAGGCAGGCGGCGCTGAACGCACCCTTTATTCTAGAGGCCAGCCTACTTCGTTCCTGCTCAAAAGAGGATTTAACCCAGCCTTGGTGAGCAGGTGGCCGACAGCTGCTCCCTGGACAGATCAAGAGTGTGTCTCGGCCGCTGCAGAGGGGCCCAGATGCCGCCCCTTTGCGTGAGAATGTTCCCTCCCGGCCAAGTACTTTGCAGAGCTGCCTGCCCAGGGCTGTCTGCCAGGGAAAGGGGTGAGGGTCCCGCGACTCCCCTGGCTGCTCGAAAGCACTAGCTCCCTGATTCTCCAGCGAGTTCCCTGCATCTTAGCAACCGCCCTGCCTGAGTCAGGAAAGGAAAGCTGTTTGCCCTCTGGCCAGGGTTCACACTTCACCCAGGCCAGGCCCCAGCAGGAGCTGACGTTTCTTATGGGTAATTGCCCCCCATTCATCTCCTGGGGAGTCAACTCCCTTCCTCCCCAAGATGCAGGGAGAAGAAGCTGGCCCCAACCCAGCATGCGCCTGTCCCAGGGTTTCTGTGATGGGAACGTAATTGTGAAGCCTGTGGTCCTAGAAGACTTCTTCCCAGCTCCTCATTCCTTCTTTGCTATTTCCTGGGAGTTGCTGCCAATCTAGACATTGCAGACTTATAGATTTACATCATCTGTGCTATTGGTTACAACTGACTGGAAGACTCTGCCGAATTCATTTTTAAAATACACGATTGAAATGATTTCCCTCAATACCCCAGCAAACCTCCACATGGCTATTCTGTAGTCGAGGCAGGCTCACTTCAATCTACACCAGAGCCACTGACATTCTCTGTACCTGGAATGAGAATTTCCACATCACTTATGTTTCCTGTGTTTCAGCAAAGACTGCAAGTCAAAACTATCATTTTGGTCCTGGGATGAACGAGAAGGTGCTGGAGGTGCTTGATCTGTGAAATTGGTTTTGAAAGACAGGGATTTTTTAATTCTGCCAATTCAAAGTCCGGTTAGTTTGTTGCTTTTTCAGTGCCCTTTGAAGAGCCTGTGTGACAAGTGAGTGATGCCAGTTACAGTTCGCTCACAGGGCATCCATGGCCCTAGTACCTTGGCTAGGGCAGAGCGCCCTCCTCAATGAAGGGCATCATGTCTTGTTTCTAGCTAACTGAGGTCCTGTATTCCTGCAAGTGTAGCTTACACTCAACCCACCCCATAGATTTTCTAATGCCACCAGCTCCATGACAGGTTCTGACCCTCAGAAAACCTCAAAAATAGACTGAGAGCCAGGATGTCTGCAACCTCGGGGCAGGATCACTAATACTTATACCTGCCATTTTTTGAGTCCCAACCCGTATCAGCTCCTGCCTCCGGTGCTTTGCACATATCACCTCTAATTCTTTAATTTTTTTTGCCACACCTCAAGGCATGCAGAACTTCCCTGACCAGGGCTTGAACCCACGCCCTCTGCAGTGGAAGAGCAGAGTCCTAACCGCTGGATCACCAGAAAGTTCCACCTCTAATCCTTGCAGCTACTGTACCTGGAAATATAGGCATTATTACACACACACCCCTTTTCACTAGTAAGAAAACAGAGGCAGAGAGGCTAAATTTCCCAGAGTCATATACACAGAGTAAGCAACAGTGTCAGGATTCAGTCTCAGGCCAGAGCATCCAAATCCCTTATTTTCTCCCACACTGTGGCTTGATAACCCTCTGTCCCTTTTGGTGCCAGCAAGCCTGGTCTCAGTGCTTGAGAAGATGAGGCTGTTTCTTCCTCCTTGGAAGGGCATGTCTGGAGCCTGCACCATCAGGATGTGCTTGCCTTATGGCAGATGTAGGAGATGGAGCCAAAGCTTGTCTGGAAGTTGTGGGCGGGGCCGTGACTCAGCCTTCCCTGGAAGAGTGGTGGGCTGGGGTGAGACCGACCGTAGTGAACTTGTACTAGTGGAGAGAGAGTATAAAGGGAAGGCCAGCAGCAAAACAAACCTGCATAACTGCACCTGAATGCACCTCCAGGGAAACTGGCTAATCCAATTTCCAGCGAGCTTTGTAGCATCTTCTAGCCACCACTATTTTCCACCAGGTCTCCAGCTTCTCCAGGAGCCCCGATTTCCACCACTACCTGGCCTGCATCTTTCCCATCCCATAAGCATTTAGCTCCAGCCCGTGGAAACAGTGATAGACTTTATTTTGGGGGGCTCCAAAATCATAGCAGATGGTGACTGCAGCCATGAAATTAAAAGATATTTGCTCCTTGGAAGAAAAGTTATGACCAACCTAGACAACTAATGGAGGTGATGGAATTCCAGTTGAGCTATTTCAAATCCTAAAAGATGATGCTGTGAAAGTGCTGCACTCAATAGGCCAGAAAATTTGGAAAATACAGCAGCGGCCACAGGACTAGACAAGGTCCGCTTTCATTCCAATCCCATAGAAAGGCAATGCCAAAGAATGCTCAAACTATGGCGTGTTACCCTCACCTCACACACTAGCAAAGTAATGCTCAAAATTTTCCAAGCCAGGCTTAAACAGTAAGTGAACTATGAACTTCCAGATGTTCAAGCTTGTTTTAGAAAAGGCAGAGGAACCAGAAATCAAATTGCCAACATCTGTTGGATCATCGAAAAAGCAAGAGAGTTCCAGAAACACATCTACTTCTGCTTTATTGACTATGCCAAAAGCTTTGACTGTGTGAATCACCATAAATTGTGGAAAATTCTTAAAGAGACGTGAACACCAGACCACCTGACCTGCCTTTTGAGAAATCTATATGCAGGTCAGAAGCAACAGTTAGAACAGGGCATGGAACAACAGATTGGTTCCAAATAGGAAAAGGAGTACGTCAAGGCTGTATATTGTCACCCTGCTTATTTAACTTATATGCAGAGTACATCATGAGAAACACTGGGCTGGATGAAGCACAAGCTGGAATCAAGATTGCCAGGAGAAATATCAATAACCTCAGATATGCAGACGACACCACCTTTTTGGCAGAAAGCGAAGAAGAACTAAAGAGCCTCTTGATGAAAGTGCAAGAGGAGAGTGAAAAAATTGGCTTAAAGCTTAACATTCAGAAAACTAAGATCATGGCATCTGCTCCCATCACTTCAAGGCAAATAGATGGAGAGACAGTGGAAAAAGTGACAGACTTTATTTTGGGGGGCTCCAAAATCACTGCAGATGGTGACTGCAGCCATGAAATTAAAGAACACTTACTCCTTGGAAGAAAAGTTATGACCAAACTAGACAGCATATTAAAAAACAGAGATATTACTTTGTCAACAAATGTCTGTCTAGTCAAGGCTATGGTTTTTCCAGTAGTCATGTATGGGTGTGAGAGTTGGACTATAAAGAAAGCTGACCACCGAAGAATTGATGCTTTTGAACTGTGAGGTTGGAGAAGACTCTTGAGAGTCCCTTGGACTATAAGGAGATCCAACCAGTCCATCCTAAAGGAAATCAGTCCTGAATATTCATTGGAAGGACTGATACTGAAGCTGATGCTCCAATACTTTGGCCACCTGATGGGAAGAACTGACTGATTAGAAAAGATCCTGATACTGACAAAGATTGAAGGTAGGAGGAGAAGGGGACGTCAGAGGATGAGACAGTTGAATGGTATCACTGACTCGATGGACAAGAGTTTGAGCTAGCTCTAGGAGTTGGTGATGGACAGTGAGGCTTGGCATGCTGCAGTTCATGGGGTCGCAAAGAGTCAGACACAACTGAGTGACTGAACTGAACTGAATTCCCTCCCCCATCACTGCATCTGCTCAATTCCCCACCCCCATGCCCCCCATCTTCACATTCCCCTCTGGTCCATTAGCATAGCAGGGGTTCTGGATTTATAGGGTTCTAAATCCCCATTCTGCCATCTGCAAGTTGTGTGACCTTGGATATGTGGCTTAAACTCTCTGTTTCCTTATCTGTAAATGAGGATAATAACAGAATACACTATTTACCTGTATGGGATTAATTACACGCCCCCCCCCCAACCAAAATTCATATGTGACTATATTTTGAGATAGGTAGAGGAGTAAGTTAAAATCAGGCTGTTAGGGTGGGCCCTCATCCAATCTGACTTTTGTCCTTATAAGAAGGGACACCAAGGGCATAGACAGAGGAGTGGCCACATGAGGACATAGTGCAAAGGTGCCACTTGCAAGCCAAGGAAAGAGGCCTTGGAAGATGTTAACCATGACTGCACCTTGGTCTTGGGCTTCCAGACTCCAGGACCATGAGAAAATTGATTTCTGTTGTTTAGAGACTCCCCAGCCTGTAGTATTTTGTTATTGCAGCCCTAGTAAACCCATACACTACCTCACAGAACTGTTGTGGTGATTCAACTAGATGAAGCATCTAAATTGCTCTTCAATGTTCTTGGCTCCTAGGTGTTTTCTATTAGTACTGTCACTGTGAATATTCAGCCACTTACTTCCTCTATCATCCATTTGTTAAGTCCTTTGGTATCTGAGATCTATCCTCAAGGCCTTGGGAAGGGTTAAGTTCCTGTAAGAGTTAAATAAGCTCTTTGAGGGCCGAGGTTGTGGGTTTCTTGCCTCCATCTCCAAACAGTCTGGGTGCCTAACCCGTAAGTGTCCAACTTAAGTTGGGTTAGTTGAATATTATTGGGTAGGTTGGTTAAGTTGAATATTCAGGAAATCAACCCTGAATATTCAAGGGAAGAATTGATGCTGAAGCTCTAATACTTTGGCCATCTGATGTGAAGAACTGACTCATTGGAAAAGACCCTGGTGCAGGGAAAGATTGAGTGCAGGAGGAGAAAGATGCGACAGAGGATGAGATGGATAGATAGCATCACCAACTCGGTGAACATGAGTCTGAGCAAACTCTGGAAGATAATGAAGGACAGGGAAGCCTGGTGTGCTGCAGTCCATGGGGTCACAAAGTGCTGGGCATGACTTAGAGACTGAACACAACAATAACCGCTAAGAGGTGCTCAGAAAACACTTACAGGTGCAATATGCTTTCAATAAATATTTAAGGACTAGAGCAGGGGACAAGGCTGATATAGTCTCTACCCTCAGGGAGTTTATGGTTTAGCAGGGAGGGAAGAGACATTGACAGCTTCCCAGGCAGTGCAGTGGTACAGACTCCACCTGTCAATGCAGAGACACGGGTTTGATCCCTGGGTTGGGAAGACCCCCAGGAGTAGGAAATGTCAACCCACTCCCATATTTTGCCTGGGAAATCCCATGGACAGAGGAGCCAGTGGGCTACAGTTCATGGAGTTGCAAAGAGTCAGACGCTACTGAGCAACTGAGCACACTCACAAGAGCCACTGAATTTGTATCATTTGGTTTGAATGGCTTCATTTTCAATCAAGAAGTGGGTGTTGGCTAGAGCCTTGGTGATCCAGTGTGAGAGAAGATGACAGCACATATTGTGTGCCTCCTATGTGCCGGGCATCATAATAAACACTCTTCTATGTTAACTTACATGATGCTCACAGCAGCCCCAAGTGGTTGGCTCTGTTATGCACATTTTACAGATGAGAAAGCAGAGCCATAACTTTCCTAGGCTCACACAACGTCTAAGAGTTAAAGCTGGGAGTCAAACTCAGAATCTGCATCAGAGCCCCAAATATGAGAAAGAGTGTATGATGACACCCTGATCAAAGAAAGCTCTCCCAGGCTTGTGACTTTGTTTCACCCCCTGCAGCCGCGGGGTCATGGGGGTCCCCATGACTCATTCCCTCTCTGTTGTAGAATGAGTCGTAGATGGGGAGGCAGCACCCGTGATGGATCCCCACTCTTCCCCGCCAGCTTTCAGGGGGGCTTTGTCCCACAGCTCCTGAGCAGGGGACCAGGACAGACCCCAACCAAGAAATGTATCCGTGGGAGGGTGTTATCTCAAGGATCTCCTTTCTGTCTCCCTCTGACTGTGGCTGTCACCTTGTAGATGGAGACAATTGGACCAGAAGGGCTTTGTCCCCCGCCCCCCACATTTCTTGTGTGTTAATCAGATGTCTGGCATAGAGTTAAGTGCTTCCCATCTGTAAGATACTTCTCTCAAGGCCTAGGAGATAGATCTGAGATACAAAGGGTTGCAGATCAAGCAAACACTGCAGGGAGGGAGTGGCGAACCAGTGGCAGGCACTCAAAACCTGTCTCCAAGGGAAAACGCTCAGGGCTAGAGATAATCTGTGAAGGTTTTTGGAGAGAGCTGTGGGTGTACTCTAAGTCCTACCCCACACAAATGGGGCTGAATGCGTCTCTCTCGCCTTGCCCCCAAGAACGGTGGGTCCCTGGGAGAACCTGATCGTGGCTCCTGATGTTTGGGGACCTGACTCCAGCCTAGAAAATAGAAAATGTGAGCAGGGGGCTGGCTGGAGGCCTTGGCTGCTGAGCACAGGCAGAGCAGCTGCTGCCTTGTCATTCTAGGGCCACATGAGGGCCCGGTGCTTCCAGTGGGCCAGGCGTGGGCCTCTGAGACAAAGAGACGGCATGGGGTCATCCTGGGACTGTCCAAGAGGATGTCCTGGAGGGACAAACGGACTGCACCAGAGAGACGCCGGGGTACCTCCCAGGAAGAAGCAAGCCACTAGCCAGAAGGGGAAGCATTCGCCCTAGTTGGGAGAGCTGCCGGGGGGAAGGAATCCCCCAGAGACAGGGTCCCCTGTGAGCCTAGGAAGGACCCACCTGAGTCTTCTAGGTTCTGAGAGACAGGGGCCTGTCCCAGGAGGCGTATGGACCACGTATGAGCCCCATGCTCCTTCACCTCTCCTCCTACCCTGCTCTTCTCCCACCTGGGGCTAGGAGGGTCAGAAACCCCAGCCGGCAACTGGGGTAGGAAAGCTGCCAGGGCGGGAGGCGGAAAGCTGCCAGCAGGGCAAAGCTGGCAAGAGAGGAGTCGATCCCACCCCCTCCCGAGGGCAGGGTTCCCATCTACAGCAGCCGGGCCGTCAGCTCTCGTGGCCAGTCCACAAAACTGGGATGGGGGGTGGGGGCGGATCGTTTCCAGGCAGAAGTCTTCTTCATTTAACCCAAAGCAATCACCTGTGAAGAAGCATCAGCTTTCTTTTACAGACAGACCATCTCTGGTGCATTTTAATTATTCTGGATGATTAACATTTCCTATATCTCTGTCTCATCACTGCACCTGAAAAATGAGCTTTTGCGAGCAGGTTCTCCAGCTCATTCTCCTGCGGGTCCCCTCGATGGGACCCATCACCAGAAACTCGGGAAGATTCGATGATTCACCTGGGCCTTTCAGGGGCACACCAATTGTATAAAGTGAGGCATAAGCAAGATCAACCCACTCCATTCTCAGATAGCTCCAGCTGAACAAATATACAAGCCATCCTCAGTTTTTTCTCTCCCTGCATTCTCAAGCAGTAGGTGGCACTAATAAAAATACCACCTCGTGTTTGCATAGCACTTCACAGTTTCAAAGCCACTCTTGCAGCCCGAAGTCACTCTCCACCCACCCCCACTCATCCCAAGTCCTTCCCCTCCCATTTTCACCCACACCACTGCTTTCCCTCATGGCCGGCCCCGTGCCAGCCTCTGCCAGGGAGAGGCCGCGTGCCCCTTCCCGGGGCGTCCATGTGTTACAGGAAGCATTTCCTCACAAAAGAGTCAGCTGGCCAGAAATGTGGGCAGAGAGCAAAGGGCAGCGTGTTCAGGTTCGGTTTATTATGTTCTCACAGCCTTGTTTATAGTAGAGGTGAATGACATTATTCCACTTTGCACGGTAATGAAACAATTCAATGAGGATGAGCTGCTACAGATGCGCGGGCGCCCCGTGACTCGGCAGCTGCTAACACTGCCTCGCCTGGAGGGCACACAAGCCCAGCCACCAGTTCAGTCCTTGGAAGAGGGGAGGGAGCCGAGGGGCAGAAGGGAGGAAGAAGCAGGAAGGGGACCAGTGTATCGACAGGACCCGGCCCCCACACCTGGGACGGCCAGTGGCCCCATCCTGCCGACTTGGACCACAGCATCGCGTGGTCCGGCGAGGTCGCAGGGACAGGAAGACATCTCCCTTGGCTTCTTCCTTCACAGTCTCATGCGAAGTGGCACAGGCTCCCCTTGCCGGGGGGTGACTTCACCACCTCTTCTGCTTTTAAAACAGAGGATGCAGATTTAAAGAGGGCTGATGCTCGGCAGATTGCAGGAGAGCCTCAGATGGAAAATCGTGAACTCCTCTGCCTGGCTGGGAAGTGGCCACAGACAGGGGTCAGGAGAGGTCTGGGTGCTCTCGATGATGGGAGACATCCTGCCTCTGAACTCACCACTCACCACCTCTCCTTTCCGGTTTTTGGAGAAGCAGATGCCACAGGAGTGGTTTGTCTTCAACCCACCTGCAGCCCCGCTCCTTCCTCTTCGGTCTTCCCCGGCTCTCAACCACAGTGAGTTCACACGTTGCCCTCACACCTGAACACCCAGCTGTGCCGGGGACAAGCGCCCAGGGCCTGCCCCCAGCGGCTGGGCCTGAGGCTGGGCAGAGAGACATTCACAGCTTTGGTTAACCCAGAGCAGCAAGTTCTGCAGAGAGCACCAGGAAGAAAATCAACTAGGAACTTCCCAGCTGCCCACCCGGCTTGAGACCAACAAGGGAATGGTGAGGGCACAGAGCAACAGCCCAAACCCCACGGCAGCCTTGGCAGAGAAAGACTCAAAGAGCTTGCAGTTCTGAGGGTATGACACCCTCCACTGAGAAATCTGAAATTTTCATGCTACCACTGTTATTCCTGCCATGCGCTCCTCACCCGCTACCTAAGACCAGCTCCCAGGTTTCACGGCCTTGGGTACAGAGGCACAGCCTAACATGAAATGAGCAAGCACGTGAGTGCATGAACACAAACAGAAAACAGAGAAGCAGCCCACGAGGCAAGCTTGGAGGAAGCCCTGTGAACAAGACCCAGGAGGCACAGAAAACCCCAAGGACCCCTTCAGCCCCCACCATCGGCATACCCCATGCATGCAGCTGGGACAGAAATATTTTTATCTCAAAAGAGCAAGTCAGAGAGGGCACAGAGACAGCCACCCTAAGAGTCAGATTCAGGGTTGGCAGGTTCCTGGTTATTGTGCTTGTTTGTGGCTGGGTGTGCTCTAGCCCTCTGGGACCAGCTGGAGACCAACCCCCCCGGCCCCCATTCCTCAGGCCCAGCTTCCCAACCTCATCTGCACGTTGGATTCACCTGTGGAGCTTTAAAAACTACTGATGCTTGAGTTCCAACCCCAAGCTGTTCTGGGGTGGAGTCTGGATGTTTGGGTTTTTTAAACTCCCCGGGTGATTCCGCTGAACAGCCAAGGGGGAGAGCTTCTGTCTTAGACCATCTTTTTTCTAAGTATGGTTCACAGGCCACTACATACCTGAGAACTTATTAAAAATGCAGATTTTTGAATCCCACCCCAGATCTATCAGATCAGCATCTCTGGGTGTGGAAGCTGGGAATTAGCCATTGTAACAGGCTTTCTGGGTAACCCCTGCACATCCTCAGGTTTCATAATAGATGCTGCTCAGGGATCCTTCCTCACCCCAGAGGTGCCCAGAGCTCTGAAGGGTTGTCACTGATGATGTTCTATTTGGTTTAGCGAGGGCAACAGAAAATCTCACACCAGCCCCCAAATCGGTTAATATTCATGCGGGGCTGAAAGGCCACTCAGGGATGAGAGCAGCCCTAAATGTCACAGCTCTGCCCGGCCCACTGCATGGCTTGCACCTGGAAGGCAGTCCACAGCACAAGCCTGGCACGAGGCGCCAAGGAAGACGGCAAATGGGAGAAGCGGCCCCTGGGAGTGCCCCCCTAATGAGGCAGAGGGGGGCTTGTGAAGAGGGCAGGGGAGCGGGTGGGACAGGGTGATGGGGAAGGTCAGGGATGAGGTATGCTCGGATATTGCTCTAGATGTTGTAAACATTTCTCTTTGTTTCTTCACAGACCAGAATCTGGGTTGGCATGACCAAAGTGCCTGAAAGTAGCATCAGAGCAGAGAGCTCTGTGCCTCTTGTGGGAAGCAGGACATAAAGGGCATGAGGAAAGCTCCACCCATGGGAAGATCATCTCTGTGGTGTACAAGTCTAGTGCTCTTAATTGTCTCTCTCTCTCTCTCTCTCACACACACACACACACACACACACACTCCACGGGAGTACCATAAACATAGCTATCACATTCCTCTACACACAAACACAAGCCCACCCACCCTCACTTAGTGTCAAATTTCGGGATACCCAAGCTGGGTCCTTCACACCTCCCCATCGTGGGAGGAAGTCACCGGACACCATGACACCACCATCTGCTGCCTTCCTTCCACCAATAGTTTAGCAAGAACTCTAGGCTTCAAATGAGGCCCCCGCACAACGCTCTTGTTCAGACTTTTCTCCCGGGGACAGTGGAAGTGGTAAAAAGGCCCCTCTTAGAACGTTTCGCATTTCCATAACTCTGTGCTGTTCCAATTTACATGCCCTTCGTGTTTGACAGTAGATTTGGCAGCAGATGCACGTTTTGTATGTAAACAACGATGGAAATACCCTGTTCAAGAATTTGATCATTAAATTAATTCTGGCAGCGTGGGGACGGGAGAATACTACCCGCTCTAACTAGGAACACCCACAGGAGGCTGCAGAGTTCTAGAACGTGAAATTCCGCAGGTCTCTTCAGCAGTCCTATGTTCTCTCTCCTTGATGGTTTATACAGACAAATCAACCCTCACTCACAAATGCTCATAGATACACAGCAGGGCAGGGGACCCTGCCAGTGGGACTCAAGAGCCTTCTTGGCCTGCTGCAGCTGTAGCTGAGGAAGGAAGAGATTCATGAAGCTGCTGGACGAGAACGCAAATGTGGAACACCCTCACATTTAAAGAGGCCCATCTTTCCCCCAGGAGGAGACAGCTTCCACCAAGGCCTCAGTCACCTGCACTGCAGAACCCACACCTGTGTAGCTTCATTTAGTCCAGCTGAAAGCTTTGGAACTCTGCAGTGAAGCCAAATCCATCAGCTGTCAATCACCCCGATCGGCCTCCAGCCTGTTCTCTCTGATTCAGTCTACCAGGAGACCAGCATCTCCCAAGCTCCTCTTCCACTTTCTGGTCTCTCTGCTGAGGCTTCATCTCCCTGGCACCACAGTCTTGGGCCAAAGTCAAGCTGCTTCTTCCTGGGCAGCTGGAAAAAGGTTTCCTGCATCTCACTCACCACCCAAGGAAGAGTGTCCTGATGTACTTCCAAGAGCAGTGCCGGGGTACCATGAAGTCATCTTGAAGGAAGGTTCTCCATAAACCAGATGTTCACAGTGATCTTCTCAGTCTCACTTTCGTGTCCATGTTCAATCCAAAACATCAAGAAGGAAGCTGCTGATCAGCCAAGATGGCCCTCATGAGAGGGACCTTTCTAAGAAAGCATGCTCTCAGGAGGCAAGCTGGAAAGAGAGTGACAGCCTAAGTTCCCATTCTCCCCCATCAGAATTACATGACCTGCATGGAAGGGGGGAAAGAGGGAGAGACAGGGAAAGTATTAGGCACGTAGAGAGCTGTCCATGCTAAGGGAATTCACCTCCATTTACCAAGCCATCCATCATTCTATGGGGCCAATGATGTGTGATGCCACAGGGAGGTGAGGGCAGGGCGTACATTAAGCAACAGAGAGGTTATATGGTGCCCCACTGCCCAAAAGTCTACTGGTGCTACATTCCCTGCTCGTTCAGCTTCTGGAAAACTTCTTGGCAGAACTGAGGAAGACTTGCAGGCTGTCTATTTCTCAATAGCAGCTCATCTACATCAGACGTGATGAAGGACATCTCCCAAGATCCTTTCTGGATTTGCAAGTGTATAGGAGTCTTGTGAATTTCCTAGGTTGAGATGGGCAGTGATCACAGCCTTTCATACTGGTCCTATGGAAATGGAAGAAATAGCCAACTTCATGGAGTTTGTCCCTTTCCTCAGAGACCACCTGTCAGTGACAGTGTTGAAAACCCCAGATACCACTGAGGTCTCAGCACCAGGACTGGCCATTACATCATGACAGCAAATCACAAATGTGATCCAGAGTCTTCTAGCCCTTCCTCACAGGGGTCTAGGACAAGTTCGAGAGTTGGGAATCCTAAATGAGGAGCGTGTGGAAGTGGTAGAAATTGCATTTGTGTTATTTACATATTAGCCCAGCGCAGCAAATCTCCCTTCTTGGTGGAGATGACCCAAGGCCTTATGAAAGGCAAGTTGCCAACCCAGAGAAGGGTGACAGTGTACTACCACTAACCAAAACACAAACATGGGTAAATGGGGTAGGACAGAGTCCGAGCTCTGGTGGCTGGATCAGACTTTGGAATGGCCCTTCATCTGTTCCTTGCTCCTGGCCTCCCAACCTAATCGCCACTGCTTTTGAACACCTATGACACTTCACATTAGAATATGGTCTTGGCAGCAAGGGGAGGGGGAAGCCGGTGATCTCCAAGAGTCCCCATCTGAGTTCTAACTGAGCCGCCTCTGGCTTTGGGACAGCAAATCTAAGTACATTTTGGACCTCAGGAACCGGGGGTAAGAGTCTTTCTCCATGAGACTGTGTACTTTGCCCTGGGCTTGGTCAAAACAAGTCAGGGATGGCTCTTGCATGTTCTTCCTTGTGGCTTCTCGGGTCTGGAAGTCTATGTTTACCTGGAGACAGAAGCAGAGAACATCATCATAGGCCCTCAAGGGCCAAGGCACCTGGCAGCTGGTCCTACTTAATAATTATTCATGACAGGATCTTAAATACGTTAAGGTTATTCATACTTTGCAAACTGCTTTCATGAAAGTCATCCCTTTTGATCCCAGGAAGAGTCCTGTAAGGTCTGAAGACCAGATATTCTTCATCCCAATTTATAAAGATACTGAAGAAATGAAATATCAAAAAGCTGGTCTATGAAGTAGGATATGGCAGCCCACTCCAGTATTCTTGCCTGGAAAATTCCATTGGCAGAGGAGCCTGGCGGGCTAACTACAGTCCATGGGGTCACAAAGAGTCGGACACAACTGAGTGACTGAGCACTCCCCCTTCCCACTCACCTCCCCACTTTTATTCCCTGGTGCTATTAAAATTTAGTGTGTAATCGTAAAAAAAGAAAAAGAAAAAAAGCTGGTCTAATGTACTATGGAAAATTAGTAACAGTCAAGGTAAAAAAACCCAAATTACTCAACACTCAATCCAGAGGTCTTCTCAATGTCAGGTCAAGAGTTAAACCGGAGACTAGCATTAATGTGGGTTCCCTAAAGTAAATTTGCCTGTTTGTCCTTTCTCAGCTACTAAGGAAACAAATGCCCTGGGGAGAAAGACTATGTTAAGAATGTACATCTCTCATCCAACCAATAATTATAAGAAGCCTGCTATATTCTGACCATTGGCCAAAGACCTCCTGAGTCGCAAGTCAAAGCATAATTGAAGAGTTCTACATACACAATGCATCTAAATTCAAAGACAGCAAATTTTTTTCTTCTGTAAAACCCTCCCAGGTAAAACCCTGTTTTATAACTCAGAATAGCAGTACATAGAAATTCATATTACTATTATAAGTAATTATAATAAACGACCATAAAATAACATGTGACTGTAATTACTCATTACTAAGCAATGGCAAATATTGGCTAGGTGTTTGACCCCTAATGCTCATAGTGGTTTTGAAAGGGAGGTGATATTGTACCCTTTTACACTGGGGAAAATGTGATTCAGATAAACAGGGTAAGTTGACTAAGATCACATAGCAAGTAAGTGGTGGAGCTAATGTTGCAACAAGATTCCAAAGTGCATGCTCATTCCATCAAGCCATGCTGCCTTCCTCTAGGAAAACTAACATGGATTTATTGGCATCTATCTTGCAGAATCCCTATAGAAACACAGTTCCTGCTGGCACATGTTTAACTGACAGACAGCTAGAATACTCCTAATAGAGCTCCTTTTTATAGAATCCCTGGGCTCTGCACCTTAAAAGTGATCCCTTTTTTCATCAAGAGCCATCAGAGCAATAAGGCTCAGTTCAGAAGAAAGTCCCCGTCAAACCTGGCTCAAACCCCTCCAAAGACAGAGGGCTATGGATGGAGGTCTGACAAGACCCCACCGCCAACACACCTCCCGCGGAGCCTGCACATCCACAAACTCCTCAAAGATTCTATGGGCCTTGGAGACCAGTTTGGCGGTTGACCTGGTCTTCTTGAACTCCTCACAGGCCAACCAGAACTCCAGGTTCTCTTCACTGAACTCCGTCTTCAGGAAGGCGCGGAAGGCAGCCACTCCATCTGTGGATGTGGAGGGGTGTGGAAAGGAAGAGAAACAGGAAGAGGCTTAAGTTCAAGAACTGTAGAAGAAAGAAAGAAAGGTGGTCAGAAAGCAAGAGTGGCCCTAATTAGGCCACTGTCCAGCCCCCATTGAGCCTCCTCCACATCCTCTTGAGGATTCTCTTCTCTTAAACACACAGGTACCCTCAGAGGCGAGCCGTGCTCCTCATTAGAGGATCACAGGGATGTTCCGGAGAAAAGATTAGGATGCCACAGGAATAATGACTCTGGGAAGGCCTGGTCACTTCTAATCAGCCCTCAGTGGTCACTGCCTGTCCCCTAACGCAGAGTTGGCTGCCCCCTGGGTCTACTGGTGAGACTGTGTTTCTAATGAGGCCAAAGTAATATATGGAATTCGTTCTCGCCCAATCCAAGTCAGCCAACCTGAAAAAAACAATCTGTCACAAGACAAATTGGGTGGGTCAGGGTGTGTGAATGCCTCAGGGCAAATCCTTTACTAATATCAGAAAAATGTCTGAAAGTAAACACCCCACTGCCATGTAGTCAGTAAAAACATCCTATTACATGGAAGGGGTTCTCAGTCTCTTTTTAAAAACTTTTGAGGTCCCATATTTTAATGATTAATTCCATGGATCCTTTATTTTAAAAGAGCTTGCCTATCAAATTATATGTTTTAATTGAGATCAATTATAACTTTTCTACCAAATGATTTAATGATTAATATATCCTTTCATTTTCTTAATTAATGTCATGCATATTGCCAAATGGAGCTTCTGATCAGAATAAGATGAGCAGGATTATCACACAGATTTGGAGAAAGAAACAACATTCACTGATAGCCTATGCATTCTGCTGATGTTTTCATCTTAAAAGAGTTTTTATAAAGTATCCTAACCTTTAACACACACTCCTCAAATCAAATAAGACCTATCGCTTTCTACCAACTGTCCCCAGAGAAAGGGCAGATACAACCGAAAATAAAAGAGTGACTGCATTTGGTAAAAAATGACTCTAGCTATAATGTTTCATTTCTTTTCTAAAATTTACTAGAAGTACAATATGTTCAGTTCAGTTCAGTCGCTCAGTCATGTCCGACTCTTTGCAACCCCATGAATTGCAGCACGCCAGGCCTCCCTGTCCATCACCAGCTCCCGGAGTCTACCCAAACCCATGTCCATCAAGTCAGTGATGCCATCCAGCCATCTCATTCTCTGTTGTCCCCTTCTCCTCCTGCCCCCAATCCCTTCCAGCATCAGGATCTTTTCCAATGAGTCAACTCTTAGAATGAGGTGGCCAAAGTATTGGAGTTTCAGCTTTAGCATCAGTCCTTCCTATGAACACCCAGGACTGATCTCCTTTAGGATGGACTGGTTGGATCTCCTTGCAGTCTAAGGGACTCTCAAGAGTCTTCTCCAACACCACAGTTCAAAAGTATCAATGCTTTGGTGCTCAGCTTTCTTCACAGTCCAACTCTCACATCCATACATGACCACTGGAAAAACCATAGCCTTGACTAGACGGACCTTTGTTGGCAAAGTAATGTCTCTGCATATGTTAACAGGATTTTATCTACTCTTTTTTTTAGTTTTTAGATTTTTTTGTTTGTTTTTATTGGAGTGTAGTTGCTTTACAATGCCATGTTAGTTTCTGCTGTACAGAGAAATGAATCAGCCGCATGTACACCTATATCCATAAATATATATATGGATTTTCTTCCCATTTAGGTCTCCACAGAGCACTGAGTAGACGTTTCAGTGCTATACAATCTGTTCTCTTGTTATCTACTTTATACATTTTGTTGTTTAGTCACTAAATTGTGTCAAACTCTGCGACCCCACAGACTGTTAGCTACTAGGATCCTCTGTCCATGTGATTTCCCAGACTCAAGAATACTGGAGTGGGTTGCCACTGCCTTCTCCAGGGGATCTTTCCAACTCAGGGATCAAACCCACATCTCCTACCTCTCCTGCACTGGCAGGCAGGTTCTTTATCCCTGAGCCACCAGAGAAGTCCAACTTTATACACAGTAGTATATATACACCACTTGAAATCTCCCAGTTCATTTCACACCCCATTCCCACACTGGTACCCATGGACTCCCCTGAGCAGCCTATGTCCATGCATATGTACCAGGATTGGGCACTGCCCAGCTTCATTCCATGGACCAGTGGCACTAGCCACGTGGGTGACATATTTAAATGTTTGTTTTACTTTCCTGAAACACTTTTATTTCTAATTAAAATGTCTGTTTCAAAATAGACGTTTTATTGCCCACATTAGAACCATAGTTATAAAAACCAAGACTTTTAAGAACCAGTAACTTGGGAGAGAAAAGGGTTTCAATGAAACTCCCAAACCTAAACCTTAAATCACAAAGAAATCTAAGTTTGGGGGCCTGAGCTTAAAGTGTTTAACAAAGGTAGGGTTAGCCATGACATCACCCTAGTCAGGACATTTCGGAGAGTGAAGGGGACAATTTCTGTTAATTACACAGGAAAAACAGGCATAAACCCTGACCACCATAGGCAAAAACCAGGACACACGGTCACCTTAACAGTAAGACCAAGAGACTGGAGAAAGCAGAGTATGATATAAGGTTTTTTTGCACCAGGCAGGATGGAAATAAAATTGTTGCTGTGCCAGGCAGGAGGAGAGTAACACAATTTAGATTCACATGCAAGGCCTGCTCAGGTCTCCACTCACCCTTATCCCTGCCTTGGGTTCAAAACCCTGAGAGGAAGGAATAGAAATATGAGATAAACTGAGGATCAAAGTGCACGTGAAACAGTGGCCTGGCAATGATTAGGCAGAGAGACAGAGAGTCTGAAAACCATTCATTCAACTCAACAAATTTTTTAAAAACCTACTTATGTACAAAGTACTATTCAAAGTCTTAGGATACATTAGAGGACAAATCATAAAATTCCTGTCCATAAGTATCTCTTGTGGGTGCTCTTTTTGCCACGTCCTGTCTCCTCCAAGGTCTCAAAGAGGTCAAGAGGTTTCCACACCCACCTGCTGCCGTCGGAGTCTTTGAGGGGACTCAGTGCCCGTGACAGGCGAGGGGTGGGGGGTGGGGGTCTGCTCTAGCAAAGTGACCTCGGAGCAGAGATCAGTCCGCATGTGACCAGAGCCGGGGACACTATCCACGATGTGGGGAGGACGCAGGCCATGGGCCCTGACCTTGTGCCTTCCCACTGTGGTCAGGGTATGGAAGAAAAAAGGTGGGGGGATGCTAAAACACCGCATTGATCTAAAGGAGCAAATGTGAAGAGACTCAGAAGAGTGACTAGGAAGGGCCTGGGGTTTTTTCTTTTCTTTTTAATTGGTGTCTAATTGTTTTACAATGTTGTGTTAGTTGCTACTGTACACTGAAGTGAATCAGCTACATGTATACCTAAGCCCCCTCCCTCCTGAACCTCCTTCCCATCCCACTCCCATCCCACCCCCTAGGTCATCACAGAGCCCCAAGTTCCCTGTGCTATACAGCCTGTTCCTTCTAGCCATTTTACATATGGTAGCGTATATAGGTCAATGCTAGTCTCTCAAGAGCCTGTTGTTTTTAAACGAGAAGAGGCTAAATTCTTCGAATTGAAGTTTGTGACTCGTGTTAGATTTTGTTTTGCTTTTCATCAAGCAAAGAACAGGTGCTTGTGAGCAAGCAGAGATAAAGAAAATTACCTCTCTGCCTTCCTCAATGGTATCAGTGAGAATCGCCCTCCCAAGGAAACTGTCTGGCCTCACGCTACCCAAGGTACAGACCTTATCTCCTTGCATCAGAGCTCAGCTTTGCTGGGTCTTTGTGTGGCTTAAGGGAGATAACACTAGCAAAGTACTCTCAGGATCATTGCTTTACTTCTCCCCACTTTATCGATGAGGAAATGGAGGCTTGGAGAAGGGGCTAGACTGAGTTCACACAAGTAATAACACACAGCGTTAAAAAATATAAGACAGGTTAACTTCCAATCTAATACAGCAGTAACACCATCTCTACTCATTCATTCATTTCTTCTTGCACCCATTATGCAACCCAGGCGTTCTGCTAGGAGCCTGGGCAGAAAACACAGACACAGTTAAGTGTTCATAGAACTTACAGTAAAAAAGCAATTTGAGCCAAGATACCATAATTATGGTAATTATGGTATAGATGATAAGTGATATGATAGGGAAAGCGTAGGTTGCTGTGAAAGCACCCAGGAAGGGTGCCTGCGCCAGAGCTGAGGAAAAGAGGGAAGTCTTGCAGGAGGAAGAAGCTTCTAGGCTGAGATGTGAAGCTGAGAAGGAAGTTAAGTGAAAGCAGGAGGGGAAGAAGGAGAAGAGACGGGCAGGAAAGGTGAGTCACACAAGCAGAGGCCTACAGTTAAGAAACGTCGTTAGAGTAACCAGAAATAGTTAAGACTAATGTTTACTACTAATAAGAATGCTAAAATGATTGAGCCTACTTAGAAGATACACATACACCAAGAGGCCTGTGAAAGAGTCAGAGAGAGAAGTGTTGCAGAGAAGAAGCCAGTTCTGATTCCACATTGGAACTGTTTCCTTGACTTGCTTTTTGTTGCTTTTATTATTATAACCATACAGAATGGCCTGCCTCGGAGAATCCTGCCCTTCTGCCTGATTGTTCAAACTAAAGTGCCTTTGTTCAGAACCTTGTCCACCTGTGGAGGGCAGGAAGGAAGAAATGAACACATCCCCTGCCTGAAGCTTGCATTTCTGGGAGATGTTTGCAAGATTAATGGACTTTCTGCTTAGCTTCCTTACCTTCCCCCATCTCTGATCTATAAAGGAGCCTGGCTTCCAGGCCCCATGATAAGATGGACATTTTGAGGTGCTAGCCTGCCATCTTCTCTGTCAGCCAGCTCCCCAGTTAAAATCTCTTCCTTGCCTCAACCCCTGTCTCTCAGGTTCATTGGCCTGTCATGCGATGCGCAGAGCAAACTTGCACTTGGTAACAGAAGGATGACACAGCCCTCCAAAAGACCTGGGGAGTCAACATTTCAGGGAGAAGGTAGCCACCATGTCCAGTGCTACCCAGAGATCAAGCTAGATATGATATGAGAAGCAGTGGTTGTTAGACTCACCAGCAAGATTCAGCAACCATTGGCAGGAACGGGGACAGTGGTGTGATGAGAGCCCTAGTCATACTGTGGTTAAGTATGGGGTGAGTGAGAGGGGAGGAAGTTGAAACAATAAATTTAGATGCCTCTTCCAAGAAAGGGAGTAGAGAGATCAGAGAGCATAGCTGGAGAGAAACAGGAAGTCAGGAAAGAACTCTGGGGTGTGTGTGTGTATGTGTGTCTGTGTGTCTGTTGGGGTTTTTGTAAGATAGCCTTGGTGGTGGTTTAGTCGCTAAGTCATGTTTGACTCTTGAGACCCCCATGGACTGTAGCCCTCCAGGTTCCTCTGTCCATGGGATTTCCCAGGCAAGAATACTGGAGTGGGTTGCCATTTCCTTCTCCCAGATAGCCTTGGGTATGATTAAATGTTGATCTGGCTGGAAAATACTTGTTGAGCAGGAGGAATTTAAGCTAACGAAAAGAAAGAGTTTAATTGAGGGGACATCCCTGGTGGCCCAGTGTTTAAGAATCCATCTTCCAGTGCAGGAGACATGGATTCAACCCCTGGTCAGGGAACTTAAGATTCCACATGCCGCAACTAAGGAGATGCCCACATACCACAATGAAAATCCCATGTGCTGCAACTAATGCAATCTAAATAAATAATGTTTTTAAAGAAAGTGTTTAATTGATAAAATGTTGTCTCCAGGAAGGCAGGAGAAAAGCCAGAGAACAATGTCATGACAGAGAGAAAGAGGAAAAGTTGTGTGTGGATGCAGGGAAGTCTGTAGTTTGGGCACAGGATACAGAAGGAGGTCCTATCTGATGTTAGCTGGAAAAGTGGTAGGAACTGAAGATATGTTTCTTACTTACTTATATAGGATCTGTGGCAGAGTTTTATCTATTTCCTCCACACCACGCTTTGAGCTAGAGATTTTACACACAGCAGATCAGTGTACTTTCACAGCAGTGCTGACCCCTAGATAGCACAAGTGACCCACTCTCAATTTTCCACATTAAAACATACGGAAGTCAGATGGAACTTCCCAGTCACAATTGGTAAGAACAGCCAAGTTTCCCTACCGTCCATATGGCTCCAAAGCAGGATCTTTCCAGATGTGTTTGCAGGCAGAAGGAAAAGAAGAGCAAGGGAAGAAAACAATTAAAGGGGAAAAGCATAGTATCTGGTAAAAGCAAATTCTAGAGAAGGAAAAGGATCAAGAAGTGGAAGAACTTAACTTCCTAAGAGTCAAAAGTGGAGAAAGAGGGGCAGGGGTCGAAGGAGATAAACAGTTCAGGGAGGGACATATTTGGGATGCATCAATTTGAACAGCCTTGATCTTCTTCTTAATTCGGGGGGAAAGCCCTGCAGGTGGTCTGCCTCCATGTGCTAGATTTTGGAGATACTGTAGAATCAAATCAGATAAAGGCACAACCTCACAAAACTCCAAGTTAGTCTAGTGTAACAGACACTAAGCAATTGTTTCAAATAATTAATTGAGGGCCTTCCCTGGTGGTCCAGTGATTGAGAGTCTCCCTGACAATGCAGGGGACACGAGTTCCATCCCTGGTTCTGGAAAATTCCACATGCCTTGGGGCAACAAAGCCTGTTCACTGCAACTACTGAAGCCTACACTCCGGACGCCAAGCTCTCCACCAAGAGAAGCCACTGCAATGAGAAGCCTGGACACTGTAATGAAGAGTAGCCCCTGCTCAGAGCAACGAAGACACAGAGTAGCCAAAAATAAACAAGTAAATAAATAATAAAAAAAATCAACTGAATAATTAAAAGTGCAGTGTGTGCTGAGATGGGAATGCTGATGAGAGTAGAAAGACTTTAGAACAGCTACTTTGGAAAAAAGAATAGGAACCGGGTAGAAAATAGGCAAACCACTGTGAAGACCTAGATCTCAGTTCCTGGAGAAGGTTATGATGCACTGGGAAAGGAGTAAGACCTTATAGTTTTGGGGTGTGCCCATCATTCAAGCACAGGAGCATCAGCTCCAGGCTGAAACCTGGAGAGCAGGAAGGAACCAGCAGTTGGGACACTTAAAAAGGAAGAGGCTAAGCACAAGGTTAAAAAGAAAAAAAATTTTTGGAAGTTAGAGGAGGAATTTTTTAAATAACCCCTCAGTTCAATTCAGTTCAGTCCCTCAGCCATGTCCAACTCTTTGCGACCCTATGGACTGCAGCACACCAGGCCTCCCTGTCCATCACCAACTCCCAGAGTCCATGAGTTGAGTCGGTGATGCCATCCAACCATGTTATACTCTGTCGTCCCCTTCTCTCATCTTCAATCTTTCCCAGCATCAAGGTCTTTTCCAATGAGTCAGTTCTTCCCATCAGGTGGCCAAGGTATTGGAGCTCCAGCTTCAGCATCAGTCCTTCCAATGAATATTCAGGACTGATTTCCTTTAGGATGGACTGTTTAGATCTCCTTGCTGTCCAAGGGACTCTCAAGAGTCTTCTCCAACACCACAGTTCAAAAGCATCAATTCTTCAGTGCTCAGCTTTCTTTATAGTCCAACTCTCTCATCTATACATGAGTACTGGAAAAACCATAGCTTTGACTAGACGGATCTTTGTTGGCAAAGTAATGTCTCTCCCTTTTTAATGTGCTGTCTAGGTTGGTCATAACGTTTCTTCCAAGGAGCAAGCATCTTTTAATTTCATGGCTGCAGTCACCATCTGCAGTGATTTTGGAGCCCAAAAAAATAAAGTCTCTTACTGTTTCCATTGTTTCCCCATTTATTTGCCATGAAGTGATGGGACCAGATGCCATAATCTTAGTTTTCTGAATGTTGAATTTTAAGCCCAACTTTTTCACTCTCCTCTTTCACATTCATCAAGAGACCCTTTAGTTCTTCTTCACTTTCTGCCATAAAGGTGGTGTTGTCTGCAAACCTGAGGTTATTGCTATTTCTCCCAGAAATCTTGATTCCAGTTTGTGCTTCATCTAGCCTGGCACTTCATATGATGTACTCTGCATATAAGTTAAATAAGCAGGGTGACAATATACAGCCTTGATGTACTCCTTTCCCTATTTGGAACCAGTCTGTTGTTCCATGTCTAGTTCTAACTGTTGCTTCCTGACCTGCATACAGGTTTCTCAAGAGGAAGGTCAGGTGGTCTGATATTCCCATCTCTTTAAGATTTTTCCACAGTTTGTTGTGATCCACACAGTCAAAGGCTTTGGCATAGTCAATAAAGCAGAAATAGATGTGTTTCTGGAACTCTCTTGCTTTGTCGATGATCCAGTGGATGTTGGCAATTTGATCTCTGGTTCCTCTGCCTTTTCTAAAACCAGCTTGAACATCTGGAAGTTCACAGTTCACGTATTGCTGAAGCCTGGCTTGGAGAATTTTGAGCATTACTTTACTAGCATGTGAGATGAGTGCAATTGTGCAGTAGTTTGAGCATTCTTTGGCATTGCCTTTCTATGGGATTGGAATGAAAGCTGACCTTTTCCAGTCCTGTGGTCACTGCTGCTTTTCCAAATTTGCTGGCATATTGAGTGCAGCACTTTCACAGCATCATCTTTTAGGATTTGAAATAGCTCAACTGGAATTCCATCACCTCCACTAGCTTTGTTCATAGTGATGCTTCCTAAGGCCCACTTGACTTTGCATTCCAGGATGTCTGGCTCTAGGAGAGTGATCACACCATGGGGATTATCTGCGTCGTGAAGATCTTTTTTGTAATAGTTCTTCTGTGTATTCTTGCCACCTCTTAATATCTTCTGCTTCTGTTAGGTCCATACCATTTCTGTCCTTTATTGTGACCATCTTTGCATGAAATGTTCCCTTGGTATCTCTAAATTTCTTGAAGAGATCTCTAGTCTTTCCCATTCTATTGTTTTCCTCTATTTCTTTGCACTGAACACTGAGGAAGGCTTTCTTATGTCTCCTTGCTATTCTTTGGAACTCTGCATTCAAATGGGCATATCTTTCCTTTTCTCCTTTACCTTTCACTTCTCTTCTTTTCACAGCTATTTATAAGGCCCCTTCAGACAACCATTTTGCCTTTTTGCATTTCTTTTTCCTGCCAATTTGTATTGAGCTCGCGTTTTGGGCCAGACACAGCACCAAATGCTTTGTGTGCCTCATGGCATTTGCTATTCCTAGCAAATCAACAGCATAGGTCCTGAGAGTTTCTTCATTTCACAGCAGAGAAAGATGAAGCTTAGAGAAGTTAAATAACTTGCTGAAGGTCGCAGGGTTAGCAAGTGGCAAGGAGGCCAAACTGCAGAGCCAGCATTCTTCTGTGGCTGGTGGTCCAGTCCCCAGCTCTGCATGATGATGGTCCCAAGGGACGCCTGCCTGCGCCAGTGATGACTAGAGAGGAGAGGCACTGCAGTGCATGCCAAGGAGGTCTGGAGAGCACGGTGGTGATGAAATTTCCAGGAATGAAGACAACAGATGAGGTGGAGAGAAGATGAAAAAAATCACCAAGGGAGGCGGAAGGGTATGGGAGTTGAGAACAACACACAGACAGGGATGCACCTGGGCAGGAGAATCCAATGGAGTTACAGCAGCTCAGACCCCGTGGGGAGAGAGGTTTGGAGTAAAATGCATGGTGGGCTCATACGCAGATCGTCAGGCAGCCAGGTGAGTCCGCCCATCCCACCAAGGGTGGGAGCTCTGCAGTCTCAGCTAGAGCACCAGTTCCTGTCACAGGCAGGCCGATGGTAATTAGCACATTCAACCTGACCGAGCCTCGGCACCCTGGTCCGTAAGTGAGGGTGGTGGATTTGATGAACTCTCCCAGGGAGGGTTAGTGCTCCGCCCTGGGCTCCCATCACAATCACCAGCCTGCATCACACACAGCTCTCAGTCGATCGCTTTCCATCCTCCTCCTCTTCACCATCACACATCGAGAACTTACCCCAGGCCAAGTTCTACAGCGTCCAGTCCATTTATCAACTCACATAACCTCTACACCAAGCCTGTTATCAAGGCAGAGGCTCTGGGATCAGACAGCCTAGGTTCGAATATTGTGAGATCTTGGGAAAATATCTTAACATCTCTAAGTTTAAGTGAAATGACTGTGGTCATTTGGCCTGTGAGGTGTGGAAGGTGGATTTACACACACATCTACATGACTTCAGAGCCCACTCTGCCTGTCGTCCTCTGGTGACCATTGGTGGGTCCCACATTATGACTTCCTCCAAAGGTGGGATGGACAATAACCCCAAATTGGACAGTATGATGAAAGTACGCCCCACCAGGGCAAAGGCACCATTTGGCCCACAGAGCTGGGGATTCTCCGGCAAGACAACCACCACCACCACCTCCTCTGTGTTGTCCACAGAGGCTACCAGGTACCAGGCATAACCTGGAATCAGTCCGAACTCGCTTCTTTCCCACAGCTCCAATATCCACCCTAGGTGTCCGTCCTAGGATGCGAGGACTGGCAGATAGTCACACTCCCGCACCCCGGCCCCAGGACACCGTCACATAGCACAGTTGAGTGACCTTGTAGAGAGCGTCCTTTCAGGTGGCCTTGATCCAAAATGTGTTTGCCTGCATTTCAGAGGCTTCAGAGGGCATGGGAGGGGAACCAAAGCAAAATATGGTCCTTAAAATTGCCTGGCATTCCGAGGGAAGAGCTCGAGGAGAGATGGGGAAGGAAGGGAGAAAGGCCTGGGAGGGTCTGGACCCGAACAGCAGCACTGCAGCAAAGATGCCCCGAAAAGTGTCTTTGAAAGAGGCCTGCACCCACCCTGGGGATCCCAGCCCTCCTCCTTTTCTTTCCCTCCCCTCTCAGCACAACCTATCCCCACCCTTTTATATTCCCAGGGCCGGCTCTGAGCAAGGCAGGGTGGAGGTTCACTGTGCAAGAGAAATTTCATCCTGCAAAAAGGAACCTGAGATGCAGGTGGACCCTCCACCCCCACGACTGCAGGAGCCCCTCCCCTTCCCTGCTGTGTACAGACCACTCGTCTCCTACCTGGCCCACCTTTCCTGATCTTCTGACCTAGCTAAGGAAGCATATGGGACTACAGCAGGGTTTTTTCTTCCCATCTACATCTTTTCCTCCCCCTTCTATCACCTCCCACCTCCTTCCAGCAAGTCTTTTGTCTGGTCCTCTCCCTGACTCCTCAGCATCTTTCCCTGCCTTTTCCCCATTTCTTCTGTCTTCCATCCCTTTTTTATCCTCCTTCCATCTTTCCCCTTCTCTCTGCTAGGACTCTCTCCGTCCCTTCTGCTTGTCCATAAACTGCAGTTGGTTAAAATGCAAGATGCTGCTTCATCTCTGAAAGGCTCATAGCCTCCACTGGCTTCTGAGAGTGACCTGCTTTATTAGCTGTGCTTCCTCTGCCCTCCCGCCACCCCCGCCCCAGCCTTGCACCATCCACCCCTCCTTACCCACCCCTCCCTGGGGCATCCCAGACCCAGTTCCCTCCCTAGTACCCAGGGAAATAGAGTCCCCCCTTCACCACCCCCAAAGATTCCAGGCAGCCAGAAAGAGTGACTTCTGAGTCCTGAAGCTGTTCTGCCTGGGACTGTGCTCTGGCTCAACACACACTAATTAAGTGTGACCTTGAGCAAGATACTGGACCTCTCTGAGCTTCAGTTCTCTCCTCCGTGAAATGCAGATGCTAATAGTACCTACCCCGTGAAACTGTTAATATGTGTAAACAGCACGCAGAGTCTGACACCAAGACAGTGATTGCTCCATACATGTTTGTGACCATTATTCCCGTACTTTGTTGGTTTAAGGACTCATAAGACAGAACATAACACGCCTGATGTATACTTATGGCTGATTCACCTTGTTGCATGGCAGAAACCAATACAACATTGTAAAGTGATTATCCTCCAATTAAAAAAAAAAGATGCCAAACACAGAAAAATGACCCTTGTAACTTAAAGATGATGAGCGAGAGACAGTTCATGAAAATAAGAGAGAAACAGGAGGATCCACCGTTTTCTTTTTTCATTTCATACTGGGTTTTCTCTGTACGACCTTCTAAGAAGTCAAGGCTCTAAAGACATCAGATATGTTTGAAATTAGTGTCTATCAAGTCGCAGGAAAGGAAAGGCTGGTGACCAGAATTCCTGGAACACGGGACAGAATTTTGACGTCCTCCCGAGCATGCACAGCATCTCCAAGAACACACCCGTGGCCACACACGCTGCCTGCTGCCGGCATCCTCCCTCTAGTTCTTTGATGCAGGTGCTTACATAAGAAAAGAAACTGGGTCACTATGAATGATCAGTGCAGCTGGTGCGGTGGGGAGGGGGGCTTAGGTAACAGTTCAAGGTCCAGGAGTCCTGATTTAGCTGGCATTGGGGGTGGGCTGCAGCCTAGCTCAGTCCCCAGGCTTGGAAAAATACAAGATCACAAGAATGATTTTTTTTTTTTTTTTTTTTTAGCTTTCTGTTTGCTAAAGTGTAGTAGTCTCAGAGACCAGAGTCCTCTTGCATCCCTGACCAATTGGAAAAAATAAGCTGGCACATGGGTCCAAGGTCAGACAGAGGAGAGGAGAGGAATATATATTTATAAAATCTAGGATACAAACACTAATGGCAAATCAAAACCTCTTTGATTCAGAACTAAGCTTACTAATTTGAAATTTGTGATGAGAATAGCACCAGGATCAAAGCCTTCCTTTTATGTTATCTACAGAATGAAGGTTTTAAAGCAAATAACTTTGGCTAAGAAGATTTAGGTAGGAAGATTATTTAGAGAACAAACTATTTCCGGTTCTTGACATTTATTGGCAAGCAATTAGCATGCTAATTGTACTTCAGTCTTGTGATTAACGTAATTTTCTTCAATGATCTCTACTTTGTTAGTGTATGTATAGCAAGATGATAGATTACCAAGTAGTAGGACTTAGTTGCTAGAGTCTTTGAGTCAGCAAGGACATGGGAGATACTACGATCCAGCCCTACACTGAACACTAGGAAATGATGAGGCCCTGGGTTGCACAGTTTCTTATTCCTAGGATGTGGTCACAGAAGAGAAAGGAGAGCCTGGGTCTTAAAACTTCTGGTCCAATGTTCCTTCTTATTTTGTCAAGCAGAAACTGAGTCAAGTAACAGAACATAATAGAGTCTGTATCTGCAACTATTATAAGAAATTAGCAAGGAATTTTTTTTAATTAAAGATGTGAAAAAGGAGATGTGCCCCAAATAGAGTGAAAGTTTAACATCCACAAATAACTGTAAAGACAAGAGGAATATTGTCAAATCCCGTGTACACAGTCCACAGCTTAGAAGATTTCAAAAATTAAGTGTTTGGGAATGCTTGTCTAGCTGGTTTGATATAACAATACTGCAAGGACTCTCAAAAAGGAAACATAGCAGATTCACCTACTGGGCTTTTAAAAACTACCTCCCGCTAAAGAAGATGTGATACATATGTACAATAAATACTACTCAGCCATAAAATAGAACAAAATAATGCCATTTGCAGGAACATGGATGGACCTGAAGACTGTCATACTGAGTGAAGTAAGTCAAAGACAAATCACATAATATCAATTATATATGAATCTTTAAAATGGATACAAATGAACTTACTCACAAAACAGAATTAGAGTCACAGAAGTAGGAAACAAACAAATGGTTACCAGGAGGTAAGGAGGGGTGGGATAAATTGGGAGACTCAGATTGCTATACACACTACTATACATAAAAGAGATAATTAATAAGGACCCACTGTGTGGCACAGGGAAATCCACTCAACACTCTCTAATAGTCTATATGGGAAAAGAATCTAAAAAGAGGATAGATACATGCATATGTATTACTGATTCACTTTACTGTATGCCAGAAATTAACACAATGTTGCAAATCAATTATACTCCAATAAAATTAAAAATAAAATCAATACTTTTGTTAATAAATGTTATTTAAAGGAAATTGAGGATGAGAGGAAATTGAGATGCTATGAGGAAAGGATGTCAAAGGATGTCAAAACCTCAAGTGGCAAGTGGAGGGAAATATTATGAAATCTAAATAAGCCCACTGGTGATACTACCATGACCCACATCCTATGCCCCGAGTTCAACCTCAAGCTCCCTATGGGATCAAGGAACTTACACAATCTCTAGCACAGAGGAGTCATGAAATGCATGTGTTCTCAGTGAATTCAATGTTGGGTTATATCAAAAACAATAGTAGTTATCCTTCATGGAGCCCCACTATGCACCATGCATAGCATTTCCCAATCACATTTAATACTTGCCACAACTCTACAAGGTAAGTCTAAGCATTCCCCTTTCATAGATGAGGAAAGTGAGGTTTATAGAGGTTACATAATTTAGCAAAGGTCACAGCTGGTAAGCAACAGAATGAGTGTCCAATTGCTTTCATTCAAACCTTTTCCAGTGAGCTTTTAATAGCTGCCTTATATATTCTTGGCACTTCTTCTCTGAAGGCTAAGTGCACCCATACTCCTGGGTGGGTAAAAGTAAAAACTATAGCAATGTAGAGAGGATGGCAGGCTGCCCCGGTGGCTCAGCAGTAAGGAATCCACCTGCCAATGCAGGAGACCTGGGTTTGATCCCTGGGTTGGGAAGACCCCCTGAAGAAGGAAAGGGCAACTCACTCCAGTATTCTTGCCTAGGAAACCCCATGCACAGAGGAGCACGGTGGGCTACAATCCATGGCGTCACAGAAGAGTCAGACACAGCTTAACGACTAAACAACAGCAGAGAGGGTGGTAAGGAGGAAGAGAAGTTTCTTTTCCATCCATCTTTAGCTCAAGTACCTCTTTCTAACCTTTATCGCACTTTATCCAGAAAGCACAACTGCCGTATTCGTTTATTTACTATGAATACCCTCTACCATGCCTGCTACATACGTGGACTCTGCAATACACGGATGATGCCCCCTTTAAACAGATGTGTTGTCTGAGAGCTTTGGAGAACTGAAGTCCAGTCTTTAGTGTTTGTCTTGGAAAACACCGACCACCCGCCCTACCAAGATGTTCCAGGCTCATAGCTTTCCCTACTTGTATTTGAGAGCAGTGTTGCTCTAGCTTCAGTGCACGTCAACATTACCAGGGGGCTAAAGAAAAAATGGGCTTCCCCGGTGTCACGGTGGTAAAGAATCCGCCTGCCAGTGCAGGAGATGCAAGAGACGTGGGTTCCATCTCTGGGTCGGGAAGATCCCCTGAAGGAGGAAATGGAAACCCACTCCAGCGTTCTTGCCTGGAAAATTCCATGGACAGGGGATGCTGGTGGGCGATAGTCCCACCAGGTTGCAAAGAGTTGGACATGACTGAGCACACACTATTATAGAGAAAAAACAGATTGCAGGCCCCCACTTGCAGAGATTCTGATTCAGTAGGTATGAGCCATGACACAAGAATTTGCCTTTCTCACAAGCTCCCATCGAATCATCCTCTGCTGATGCGGCCTTCCATGGATCCCGCTTTGAGTAACACTGTTCTAGAACCTTAGGGCTTGGAGAGGAATGAGGGGAGGACTGTGTGACAAATGGAAATCTGATTATTAACCTGTACATTCTGGAGCTAAAGGCCACTCGGATGAACAAGTGTGGAATTTCGTGAGCTGATCATTTTAGTGTCTGCTAGTTTGGAGTTTTCTGCTCGGGTGCCATGTGACCAGGTCACATCATTATTTTTCTATATCTCAATCATTATCCTAAAGGGGCTAATCTTTTCATTAAACTAAAAGCTTCTTTACTGGTCTCCTTTGCTCAGAGACAAATACTAACTCCGCACATGTAAAAGAGCTTTCAATTATACTATTCCATGAAGCTAGCTTTCCCTGGGCCTGGTGGAGACAGGTCAGTCTGGACCCTTCATGCTCTGCAAACAATGAAACAGGACAAGGACCAAAAGGAGACCCAGGGTGGGGTGCTCTGTCATCCAGGTGGGGGATCAGGCTGAAAGAAGTGAGAGGAAGGGGAAAGGAACGTGGTCTACACCTTCACCTTAAAACTGGAATGAATTTCAACTTTTATGTCAAAAAAAAGGGGGGGGGGAAGGGAGGGACAGAGGGAAGGCTTGAGAATCAATTCAGGGTTAAGGACTGAATGTCCTACTAAAAGCTGGACAAATAACAAGCATATGTCTGAACCTCGTGAGGAATAAAAGCAGGAGACGTACAATTCTGTACTCTCCAGCAAGCTGTCAGAAAAGATTTCCCACAAGCTGGGAAATTCTCCCAGGTCTGAACTGCAGAGGTGGGTGCACGCACACAAGCCCCCCGGGGCAGACTACGTGCACACTCACAGGCACCAAGTCTAATTGTCACCAGTTGAACAGGAAAAAGATGCCAAATTAACGCACATTAGAAATCCCTCTCTATCTAATGAAGCCATCAGCAATTTCAATTTCATTTTTCATTTGTTAGTTAAAAAAAAAGAGCACTTAGCAAATAGTTATCTCCTAGACCGCCACGGGTGCTTTTTCAGTTCTGTACTACATTTGTAAGCAAATGCAATTGGAAATAAAACTGCTTCAAGTATTTGCATTCCAGCTTTTTTTATTCTATGGTTTAAAATTTAGTAAAGTTGTTTTCTTTTTTTGCCTGAGATTTGAACCCATGAGTTACATCCCTGTCCAGCAGGATCCTGCCAAGGGGAGAAGGCTTCATAACACAGGTCCCCTCACCTCTCTTCTGCCTTCCCAAGCCATTTCAGCTCTAAAGCACTTTTATATAACCCTGCAGGCAGTGCTGACTCAAACCACCTGCCGTAGGTGACAAATGATTGCCAATCCTGGTGGTTGCTATAGACAGCCTCCTAGAACAACAGGGCAGAACTCAATGCAGTCCTCTTGAGTCCAGATCCTTCACTGTAGAGATGAAGAAACAGATCTTCTGAGAGAATGAAGGATTCTATCAAGGCCATCCAGCTATTTAGCAGTAGAGCTGGGTCAAAATTGAGAGGTCTGACTACCAGTCAGTGTGAGCAGAAACATGCTCCCCAATTAAATGGAACAAAGCTCTAAACCAGGGGTCCCCAACCTCTGGGATCTAATGCCTGATGATCCGAGGTGGAGCTGATATAATAATAATAGAAATAAAGTGCACAGAAAATTTAATGACTTCAATCATACCCAAAACAACCCATCCACCAACCCCTTCACTCCGTTCTGTGGAAAAATTGTCTTCCATGAAACCAGTCCCTGGTGCCAAAAAGGTTGGGGACCCCTGTTCTAAACCAAAAGCAGCCCTTCTACTCTGGATTGGTAAGGACCTCTAACACAGACTAGGTAGCATTTAAGAGGAACACTGGATGCCAAGATCCTATTTGAAATCTTGAATTCCTCCCTGCTCCCCGAGTCTTAGCACAATGCCTATATCTTGTATTGTCTGTAGGCATGCCTGTTTTCTCAGAAGGCTGCATTCTCCACCAGGGAAGGACAGTCCGGTTCATCTTGCAGCCCCCTGCCCACCAGCAACTTAGCATAGATTTTGTCCATAATGAGGACTCGGTTCACCTTTTAGAGAGAATGAAAACATCCAGGCAGGGCAAGATGGCAGAGATGCTCTGGTGATTGAGAAAGGGAACAAGAACAATTATCTGAATTTTCTGAAATAGAATATGCAGGGAGGACAGCTGCCTGGAGAATTCCCAGCAAGTGTGTTCTAGACCAACACAAGTGTTCCTGGAGCCCATTCAGTCATTCTCTTTTCTTTTTAGGACATTTTGTTGTTTAAATTCCTGTACACCTCTGATCAACTGCTGTCCTTCCTAAGAGACCAGCACACATGTAATCCCTTTGGAAAAGCTTAATCAGGCCTAATTGAGTCATAATACTAACCCAAATTAATTAGACTTTTAGAAAGTTGCCAACACTCTTGGAGGTAGGCTGGGCTCTGACTGCTCCACAGATTCACGGGGAGTAAGTGTTCAAGTTTTAAAACCTTGAAATTCTGCCAGAGGCCCCTAAATAAAAGTCCCTTACTTCTCAAAGACATTCACTCCATTGGCTTTTTACTTCCGTAGTAAAAAAAAATAAAAACGAACATCAGATTCCAAGAAGGATCACAGAACTTCGAAGTTCAAAAAGCCTATTTCTGTATCTTTTTTTTTTTTTTAATAACAAAGAGGCAATCTGGTATCAGCTTGTAACCCCTTAGTGGAATCTCCCTCTCAGAAAATTGTTATTTCATTTCTGGAAACCCAAAGTATCTGTGACAGAAGCAGAACCAAGTATCTTTAGCTCTAAAAGTCATTGAATCAAGCAAATACAATTAAACCTCTCAATCTCTGGGTCTTACCACTGAAGCAATCCAAATATACCCTGAGCATCCATCCACTAACTTTAGTACCATAAACTCTGTCTGTAAAGGCTTCTTATTAATCATTGGCAGCAAAATTTGCAGTCTTATTCTCAAGGCACGTTTATTTCTCATTTGAGAAAAATTCTTTTAAAATTCCATTCTTAAAAAAAATTCCACCTTATTCTCACAAAGCACCTTTGCATAGAGAACCCCAAAATCATCTAAAAGATGACCTCTTGTGAAGATTCTCACACCTGGGTGACAGGTGGCACACAGGTATTTCCATCCCCATTTAAGAATGAGGAAACAGCCTCAGGGACTTAAACTGAGTCAATCATGAGGCTGAAATAGAAACCGAACTTCAAGATGACCTTGAATCAAATCCAGCCAGAAAAAAAGGCGTAAATTGATAGTGACACTTGTTTAGCTGCCTATTGTGACTCCAGAAAATAAGTCAGAATTGCCCCATAAAAAAAACTACCATTACTGTCAAATCCTAAGTATTATCGCACATACGCCATTGCCTTGGCAAATTCACCGCAGAAGTTTGCTGTTTGGGGTTACAGCCATATGTTATACTTGCTGTATCTTCTCTGCTTTATTTTCCTTTCTAACTGTAATCCATAGAACACTAAAATGACTATTTGTCTCACAAAATTACTCGTTACAATATGTGCTTATTCTTAAACTTTGCAATTCACTTTAAAATCTATTCAAAAGCATTTGTTAATTAGTATTAGGACTAAGGATATAATTAGAAGGAACTGCTCCTCTAGATGAAAGCAAAGTCACTTTTAAAGACATCTTCTAAAGATTGAGCAACCCCATCAAGGCCATCAACTCTCTGGTAGCCAAGCTGAGTCAGGATCCAGAACACAAGTATATACCAGCCAATGCCCTTCACTTTGCGGTGCAAAATCATGTTCCATTCTCCATGCCAAAAGCTTCCCTCCCGCTCCCAGATCAATCAGGATTCCTAATGCCAATAAGATGAATTTACGGGGAGCACTGAATGCCTGTGTAAAACCCTCTTTTCTCCTCAAAAGACCCCTCCGTCTTCTTCACCTCTGCTTTCCCACTTTCATGTTTTTCATGCCACTAGGACGTGAAGCCCAATGAACTTGGACTTGCTTACGATGAGGAAAAAAGCAAGAGCTGAAAAATCTGGCTGCCATCAAAATGCCCCTCCTTCATGGCAAAATGCACAACTCTTTCTGTCTTTGTGACAAACAGAAGGCATATGAGATGAGGAAAGGGGGAATCAGAAGAGGAGAGATATCAGAAGTGTGTACTAATAAAACTTAAGGCCAAGTTGAGGGTATAATACGGCTGGGGCAGTAAATCCCCCAAATAAGGAGGGATAAGAAAACTCAAATCTCTGCGAACTCAAGTCAAAAACAAAATGCACAAAATATTCTTTTGACTGATGAGTAACCCCAGGATCTCCAGTGACTTGGGGGGAGGTCATTTAATTTTATAAAGCAAGATCTGGATGGAATCTAGACTTTCGATGAACTTTCAAAATCCCAATGAACCCATCACTCCAACTCTCTGAGTCAAATTCTTTCTTGCTAAAGTTGCTGAGACATGAAGGCTTCTTGGGACCAAACTTTCAGCTCAGAAAACAGAAATTAAGGGCCCTCTTCCCAGAGCGTTTAAATTATGTTTTCTTGTCTGTTTTCAGGCTCTCTGAAGGTGGAGGCTGGAGCTGTCTGGAACACCAGGCACGGTACCTGGATCATGGTGGGTTCATTTTTTACAAAATGAATGATTTGCCGAGACATGATAAAGAATGAATTTTACTTACACTTATGGGAGAGAAGTACATCAAAGGAATCCGCCCACCTCGTAGCTTCTTCTGTGGATAGTCTCCTAGGAAAGAAGTAACATCTGTCTTGAATCTTTCTGCAATGACCTCCTCTCCTTCAGCCACCACTGAGATTTGCTCATGAGAACAAATCAAAACAATGGAGGGCAAATGAAGACCATACTTGGACTCCTGCAATCCTGTCGCTAGAAATGTACACATTCTTAAGTAGCTGATAGAAGAATCTCAGAATTGGGATTCCGTAAGTTTAATAAGTTGGCTTTCAGTCTAAAAAGCAAAACTAAGAAAGTACATCATTTAAAGATGCCCCTGTAGGGGAATTCCTTGGCAACCCAGTGATTAGGACTCGGTGCTCTCATTCCCAAGAGCCCAGGTTCAATCCCTGGAAGGGAAACTAAGATCCCATAAGCTGCACAGGGCAGCCAAAATAAATTAAAAGCAAAATTAAAAAAAATAAGAAATCAGATGTCATTGTAAACCAACTATGAAAGTTAAAGTGTTAGTTGCTCAGTCATGTCCAACTCTTTGTGACCCCATGGACTATAGCCCGCTAGAATCCTCTGTCCATAGAATTCTTCAGGCAAGCATACTGGAGTGGGTTGCCATTTCCTTCTCCAGGGGGTCTTAACGCCCCGGGGATCAAACCTGGTCTCCTGCATTGCAGGTGGACTCTTTACCATCTGAACCACCAAAGCAACTATACCTCTACTTAATAAATTAGTTAATTAACATATCACAATCACAACGAAAAGAAGCTGGACTTGGAAACAAAACAATGAGGCTGAGTTCCTGACTGCATCTCTTCCTGTCACCTTTGTTTCCTTACCTCTTTAATGGGGATAACGGCACCCATCACAGAACCCCATGAGGGTTAAACAAGGTCCCATCTGTGACATCACTTAAGACAGGGCCTGCACAGAGAACAGGCACTGAAACCAGATCATCTCAACCTAAGCAGATTTTTAAGAGTAGATTTGAGTGTTTCCAAACTGAGAAGCTCAGGTTGACAATTAAGTAGAACAAAGAAGTATTCTTCACTGCAGCTTTATAAGAGTGGTGCCTAATCTGGCTTTCTTAGGAGAAAAAGGAGGGTCCCTATTCTGAATTTTAAAGCCATACGCTTTGAAAAGGAAAATAACATTCTTTCATTCGTGTTCAAAGATAGAAAAGAAGCCGCCAAGAGACAGGAAGTTATTGTCATTCGGCTCATCTCTTCAGCCATCTAACAAAGAAGTTGTATAGTCCCAGCGTGAGCATCCTACGGCCGACACTCCGGGGATGCAGTGTGGCCATATTACTCACTTTAGAGCACGGTTGGGTTTGTCAGGAAGAATGGCTGTGAAATCACTACAAGAGTCAGACTTGTGAGACAGGCATCCCAGTCGAGTCCTCATCCCTTTGTTCCTGCAACAAACACAGGGGCAGAAAGATGGGGAACTGTCATGAAAATAACTGTCAGCCCCCTAAGGGGAGCTGCTGTGGCAGAAGCCAGCCCTGCCCCGCTCCCATCCTTCCCCAGGTGGCCCCTGAAGATTTCATGAGGGAGAGGAGAAACACCAAGAGGATCAAGGGCAATACTCACTCCCTATCTTCACGACCGGAATAGTAATAGGTCCCCTAGCCCTAGAGGCTTAACACTTTTTAAAGCTGACATGCAAGTTGATGGTAAGTCAATGAAGGTCATTAGCTTGGATGAATTTCTAAATTAGGATTCTCTGTGGGGAAAGGAAATACAGTGATGACAAAGTAACAATCCACATTTTGCTCTCCCTCTAGGAGGGCAAAGTAGCAGCAGCAGCAATAACTCCTGACTGCAAAGGCCCAGTGATATCCACACGGAGAGCAGAGAGATGCTTGAGTGGTACAGTGATGCCTGTCACAGGATCTCAGAGCACAGACAAAGTAGGGACCTTCAGGGCAGGTCAGTTCCACCTCAGGTCTTTCCCATTCATTGCACAAACCTGAGGATAAGCATGAATGGCGACAGGCCAGTGAGGACTGATGCCTGCAGGTGGGAAGCAGAAGCAGTGGGTACAACCAGCAGCTAAGAACCAGGGTACCCTCTGTCAGCAATTTCACTTAACCAAGCTCTCATACACTTATTTGTATTTTGACTAATCTCAATCAACATATTTAAAATTTTAACATGCGTGCTTAAATTTCTCCAATTTTTAATTTGCTTAAGGACCAGACACTTTGCAGTTATATGTTGTGACAGCTCCAAGAGAAACGAAGATAATATCTCTTTCTAACTCTCAATATTAGCCCCCTTTGACCTTTCGCTGAGATTGGAAAATTATGGCCCTGAGAGATACCTGTTTGTGTAAATAGAATTTTATTGGAACTTTATTTATTGGAAACACCCTGCTTGTTTATATATGGTCTGAAGCTGTTTTTGAACATAAGGGCACAGTTGGGTGGTTGAGGACAGACTGTATGTATGGCCCATGAAGCTGACAATATTTACTCCCTGGTTCCTGAGAGATTAAGTTCATTGACTCCTGACCTCTAACCGTGACCACTCCTTGGATGGAGGTCAAAGATAAGAGGGAGGAGTTTGGGATGAGCAGGACTTAAAAGTGACTGATAAAAGGGGACCGCCACGTGCACACTGGTGACAATTTGCCGTGGAAATAGTCCAAGAAGACGTTATTCTCCTTGTTAAAAGGAACTTCTTCCATCCTGGTTTCCCTTCCTCATTTTCACAAATCCTGGATCTGGGCAGAGATGTGAGATCCAATTTAAGCACTTTTACTTCAGATGGGCTTTCATCTCTGACCCTGGTCATTGTTCATAGAAATCTCATCCAGCAAATGTCTATGGGGATGGTATTACCTGTGGCGGGGGTGGACAACACGTGCACAGCCCATCTCCAAGGAGCCTTTTAAGGCCAGAACATCCAAGGTCCCAGAAATAACTCCTCTCCTGCACATCCTGCGCCCCCAGCTCTCATCTCAGCTAGGCTCACTGTGCAGCCATCGATTTCCTTGCTTTTCAAAACACTGGCTACAGCCCTTCTCTCTCCCTCGACAGTGAGCATGTCATGTCCACTTGCTCTTACAAATCACAGGGTGTCCCAGCACCAGGCTAATGGAGCAACTGATTAAGGGTCCTTGAATCATCACATTCCATGAATTCAACTGCAGGTCCTGCCCAGGCTGCACCACAAGCCAGAACCAACTCAGAGTGAGTTGGCTCATTCCTCGGTGCCTCAGAAACATCAGTCAGTGAATAGTCAGGTCGATGCCCCCAAAAGAGCAATTAAGAGGATTTCAATAAATGGCAAATCCATGCAAGCCATCTAACAAGGTTTAGCAGGGGCCAGTGTAAAGGGTGCTGCTTGTTACCAAGACAACGGTGAGTCTCCCAAATAGTTTGCAAAAATCTTCCATAAAATATCCTTTGGGACAAAATAGTTCTGACTTTCTATCTTGTCTAATTGAAACTTAACCTTTTCATTAGGTCAGAAATAACAGGAGCAGAAGCGCGAGTCAAAGGTTAAGGTTACTTTAAAAACAAAGGTGCCTCATCTTTCTTCTCTATCCCAGTAACACAGAGAGACCCCTAAATGATTCAGTACAAGCTCATGCACAGTCCCACCCCGCTGAGTCCCATCCCATGGGGCAGGGCTTGGCACTAAGGCAGGTTCTGCTTGCAAGGCCCCAACTCTGCAAGAAGCATTCAGGCAAACACAACACAGTCCACACAGGAGGCGGGGGGAATGGAGGCCAGCGATCCACCTACAGGATTAGAAGGTTTGGGGCTGGCTCAGACAGCAGGGCAGGTGGGAAGGTGGAAAAAGAGAAAAGAAAGGTGAGAAGACATGTTAGCATCAGTTACCTGCGTGGCATCAGTAAAGCGGCCATATGGGCGCCCACTTATGGTTAACCCTCTGGCTGATGTGCAGAGATGACAGGGCGGGAGATAAGACTGCAGGGCTCAGGGATTTACCCTTTCAGGTCCTCTCACCTAGAATCAAAGAATCTGCTGTCAGAGGGGGCCCCTCTCTGACTGCACTGCAAGTCCTCGCAGGTGACTGTCTGCCAAGAAAATACCTCCCCACACACCCCCATCCCCCACGGATGTCTCCTGTCCTGATCAAGGGTGACCAACCAGGGTGGATGAGGACCAGGTGTTGGGAGGCTTCACATTGCTGCCTGTTGGTCAGGAGTCCCTGCTTCCCCGGCTACTGACCATCAACGTAAAGTGGGACGCGAGCCCCTCCCTGGGGAGGAAGTCACGGCATCGCAAGCCCAAAATGACTGTTCTCTGTGTCTTACTCGAGTGGGGCCCAAGTGACCAGCCAGCCCTGGGTGGGGGAGGAGGGGTCAGTGCCTGCTCCAGAATCCTTTGATTGGCTGTTTCTCACCTCCCTCTGAGGGGACCTGTCCCGGAGGTGGGAGTGCCGGAGCCCGGGGAGGGCGTGAGCGGGAGGAAGGTTGGAAGAACTCCAAGGGAGGCTCATCAGGCACTGTCACCACTCAGGTTTGCTCCTTGGCGGGGATCACAGGCACGGGCTGAAGAAATGAATATGCAAGTCACTCTCTCCAGCCTAGATGGAGACTGCCTGACCTTCGACAGTTTGGGGACGGGCCTGTCCCTGACCTGAAGGAGGAAGCGCAGCAGGAAAACGGGGGTCTCCAGGTAGAGGCCTGATTGACTGACCCCCCTCTTTCTCCTGGGGGTCCCACTCTCAGGGCGTCAAACCCTTTGTTCCCACAGACGAAATTGATAGGAAGAAACACGTGAGGAGAGCAGCCTATCCATTAAGGGTTCCCCTGGGAACCCTGACACCAAACATAGAATCCATTTTCAAAGAAACCTAATTTAGATAGATATGGGCCCAGCAAGATCTACGCAGGTTAAATTATTTTGATATCACCGGGAACATTTCACCAATACTTTAAAAAAAAATACCTTCTCTCATACTACTATAATTAATCAAATTAAAAGATTACTTTATTAAAACTGGGGGGGGGGGGGGACGGATTAGACTTTGTGTGCAGGAGACTGAGCGAGGGCTGTGTTCCTGACATCAAGGATGTTTCCTTAATCTGTGCCCTAACTGTGCATATACCTGCTTGCACAGAAGTCAGGAAATCAAAGTCCTTCACAGCCATAAGGGTCACCAGAAATCATTACTTGTGGTATCTTAGCCTTGTTTTCATTGACTTGTAGGTTAGAGCCCCAGAGGAGGGGGACGCCCAGGCCAGGAGCCTTTATTAGCTTGGGGCCGAGCAGAATCAGGTACTACCACCCACACTCACAGCAGGCAAGGTCACCTGGACAGCATCACCTGGCCTCCCGTTCCTGCCCTGAGGCTCTTCCAGTCCCACCACCATCCATGCCGGCTTCCCAGGGCTGCTTAGACATCTGCCTCTCTCTCTTCCTCGTCCAACACTGGCCACTACTGCCCTTTAAACCCCTCCACCACCCCTTATATCAGCTTAGAGTCAAGTACATAAGAGTTTACAGGATACCCTGACTCCACCTTTCTCATTCATCCCAGCACCTGGGGTCTCTTCCTTACTTGATCCTCAATTTGTAGAAGAGTTTGGGGTTACCCAGAGCCCAGGAAGGTCAAAGGTGTGATGGTACCTTGGTCCATGTGCCCTAATAAGAAGGCATCGAGTTACAGGTGACTCTGGGGCAGATAGGCTGAGACATATTGGAAAGAGAGGATACTCAAGGGGAAAGAAAAAAAAAGGTTAAAAGCGAAGAGCAAAGATTTATAAAGAGGGGAAGAGGAACTAAGAGCCTCAGCGGGAAGAAAGCAATCAATATGCATGGAGAGGCAGGTTAATTAAATATGGATAATGCAATCAGCCCACACGGGCACCCCGGAGAGGAAAGAGAGAAACCCAAGCGATACTCACTGTCTTTGACCAGTCCTCATGGCCTGCGGGTCTTTGCCAACGGGATGGTCAGAGAGGCTGCAGGTAAGGAGCTCTGGGGAAAGAGTAGATCTTTCTCTTAGCAGTCAAATCCTTGGCGGGTGAAGGGCATGTGTGCATGAACACAGAGGCACACTTGCGCACGCATACACACATACACACACACATATCCACACGCCTGCATGCACAACACACCTCCCACCACTTGAGCCGGGCAGCAAGCGGCCCCGCTGAAAGCTCTTCTCTCTGCTTGTCACATTCGGTAAATACTGAAGCAGCCTACACCCAGCGGGCGGCGGCTCAGCTCCCGGGCACAGGCTGCACGCCCATCCTTATTGGCAGGATGCAGGAGGTGCCCCTGAGCGGAGCTCGCCTGGCATTCCTCCCGCATCTCCGTCTTCAGCCTCACTAACCTGCTTCACTGCTCCTCTGGCTGCAGCGAAGCAGCTCAGGGAGAAGTTCCCACAGCCCAGAGCTGCCTCCCTCGGCACCCAGAGGCTGCCCAGGGGGGCAGCGAAGCTGGAGGCATTAACTCTTTCCCACCACCAGTGAGCTGAAAATCAAGGGTCTGGGTGGGGGGTGGGGGGCGTCTTCTAATGAGCTCTGCTGCTGGCTGGAGGCTGGTTGCTGCTTAGGGAGCAGGGAGCATAGAGATTTTGCCCCCAGACAGCTGCTGACAGCAGGAGCCAAGCCGAATCAAATCTCCTAATGAACCAGGAGGAGGGGGGGCTGTCTTGCTGGGTGTGATGTGATGTGATAAATGCAGAGAGCAAGAAAGCTATGGGGCAGGTCACACATCTAAATTCCACCCCCTTTCTCCCAATTTCTATTGTGCCACACTGCCAAGCCACACCACACAACACTGAAATTACCCCCCTCTGCCACAGCTCAGCTGTCCCTCTTACCCCACAGCGGCGTTCGTCCCCCGCAACCCATCCCAGTCCCCAGAACCAACCACACCACTCCTCACTTCTTAATGAGAAATCTCCACCTCCCCAGACTTGTACATTTCCAAATCGATGCTCTTGCCTCTCACCTGGGTTTCCCTACACTGGAAATTCACCCCTCTCCCTCATCCATCACCTAGCAACTTCCCCCGACTTGTATTTGTCATGGAATGAGACTTTTCCCTTTGTTCTGCCCAATCCGCACATTATCTCTATTTTTCTATCTTCTACAGTCTTTTTTTTTTTTTCTTTCAAATCGCCTTACCCACATGGATCTTCACACTGCCCGGTTCAGTTCCACAAGGAGGACTCTCTCTTCCTGCTTGCCCTAGTACAGTAATTCTCCGAGTGTGGTCCCTGGACCAGCAGTGTCAGCATCACCTGGGAATGTGTTCGAAATGTAAAGTCTTAGGCCCCACCCCCAGACCTAGAGAATGGGAGACTCTGGGGATGGGGCCGGTCTTCCGGGTGATTCCAATGTATGCTAAAGTTTACAAACCGTTGCCCTGGGATAAAGTTTACTTACCTTCTTTCTCCTCATTCCACTCCAGGTCTCTAAGGCACTGCCTCCTGCTCCCACCCAGGAACTAGCTCCCAGTGCACCTAGACTTTGCTGCAAATCATTTCTGAAACCCAGAATGCAGCACTCACTGGAGATATCAGCAGATATCACTATGGAAAGTGATGCTTTTATTCTAAAGATACCGGACTCTATTTGTTGAACCGTTCACAATGTAGAAAGCATTGTCGTGCGTTGTCACTTAACAACCCCTTGCCACAGTCAGAGACAGTATTATCATCCCTGTGACACAGATCAGAGAACTGAGGGTAGAGAAGGTGACCTGCCTTTTTCAAAGTGACACCACACGTCAGAGGCACTTCAAGGACCAGAACATGCTTCCTTATGACTTTTAGAGCAGAGCTTTTTCTACTACGTCATGCCAGAACGCAGTCTTTCCTGGCAGGTCTGTTGGTGCATGGCCTGGCCCCTAGCAGTACAATGGCTCTGCCGCAACCACACTGATGATAGGATGAAATAAAAATTCTGATGCTGCCTCCACAGTGACTCACAGTCTCTCTCTGAAAATGTCCACAGTGCCCCTCTGTTAGGTAAAGGGAACTTCGTGTTATAAAAGGAGATACAAACGAGCCTTTTCTAGCCCTCCGAATTCCTGTCTTGAACCCCGAGGCAAACTGGGATTTTGAATTAAAGTGTAAAGAGAATCATTCACTTCTGGGTATTTTCCTGGTGAACTGTACCATCAGAAAGAGGCACACAGATAAACCGGTGAATAAAAGTCCAGCAATAAGCACTTCCCTAATCCAAGGTAAGATTATACTATAAGGTGGATCCACCCCTGGATTCTTCATCCAGGGCTAGTGTTTAATGAGCACTTAGTATGTGCCATTTTCATACTGTTCATACTCCTTTCATACTCCAAGGAGATCAAACCAGTCAATCCTAAAGGAAATCAGTTCTGAATATTCATTGGAAGGACTGATGCTGAAGCTGAAGCTCTGATACTTTGGCCACCTGATGCGAAGAACTGATTCACTGGGAAAGACCCTGATGCTGGGAAAGATTGAAGGCAGGAGGAGAAGGGGATGACAGAGGATGAGATGGTTGGATGCCATCAGCGACTCAATGGAAACGAGTCTGAGCAAGTTCTGGGAGTTGGCGACGGACAGGGAAGCCTGGCGTGCTGCAGTCCATGGGGTCGCAAAGAGTCCGACATAACGGAGTGACTGAACTGACTAGTATGCGCCAGACACTGTGCTAAACATTGCACTTTGTTATCTTATTTAACTGTCACCAAAAACCTAACAGGCTTCTCTGGTGGCTCAGACAGTAAAGAATCTGCCTCATGCAGGAGTCCTGGGTTCCATCCCTAGGTCCAGAAGATCCCCTGGAGAAGGGGATAGAAACCCACTCCAGTATTCTTGCCTGGAGAATTCCATGGACAGAGGATGCTGGCAGGCCATAGCCCATGGGGTCGCAAAGAGCTGGACACAACTGAGTGACTAACACAAATTTACAAGACCAACGTCTCTATCATCTGTTTTACAGATGGGAAAACAGAGAAAAGCCATTTGTAAGCAACAGAGGTGGGTGTCTGATACCAAACTCGGTGTCTCCAGCCTATTCCACTTTTCACCTGAACACAAAGGCAGGGTCATCATGGGAGCCCCCCTCCACTAGTGCTGACACAGGGGGCTGGAGGCCTCCTCCAAGGCTTACACTGCACAGTCCAGCATCCAGGATTTAAAGGCCCTGAAGAGACAGCGGAGTGTTGTACAGGACCCAAGGCTCGAGTGGAAGCTGACCCATATTAACCAGGCATCAGAATCTTCGATTAGCCTTGAGAGAATTAATACAGTCGCAGCAAGTCAGTAAGCCAACCCAAACGTTTAAGGAGCGAAACCACACAATAAAGTTTTAAAAGAAAGAACAGGAATATAAAGAGCAGAGGGATGAGGGTGTGTAGACATGATTCTAGCATGAATAAAAAGAAAATTAAAAGCACTGCAAACTTTTGATTTATTTATTTTTTTACCAACTCTCCTAAACACCAAGGAGTAAGCTCACAGCACCCCAGTCTGAGCAGCGCAGACCTAGGACAGGTCCCTCCCAAGGGAGGACTCTAGGGATTTCCCTGATAGTCCAGTGCAGCGGGCCCAGGTTCAAGATCCCAAGTGATGCGGGTGTGCATACTCAGTCGTGTCCAACAACTCCTGACGACCCCATGGACTGTAGCCCGCCAGACTCCTCTGTCTGTGGAATTTTCCAGGTAAGAATACTGGAGTGAGTTGCCATTTCCTCCTCCAGGGGATCTTCCCGACCCAGGGATCCAACTCACGTCTCTGGTGTCTCCTGCATTGACAGATGGATTTTTTTATCACTAGCGCCACCTGAAAAGCCCCAAAGATCCCGCATGCCACAACCAAAACCCAGTGCAGTCAAACAAGTCAATAATTTTTTAAGGGAGGACTCTTATCTTCCTTCCTATAGAGGCAGGTGTATAAAGAATTTAGGAGAGGGAAATTAAGTTGACCTGAGGGGATATGTATCCTGGCATGGTTTTCTTTCCCAAAGAAGAGAGATAGGAAAAGGCAAGCAGGCTGGAGGTCTAATGAGAAAGGCACTTGCTACTTGGACTCTGGTCCAGGGACGTAGAACTCTGGATTAGTCTCTGTTTACAGCTCCTGAGCTGCTGGCTGAAAACTAGGCTTAGGACGGCATCTCAGGTTGAGACGCATGGTTTTTCCTGGGAAAACAATCATTGCAAGCCCTGCTCTGGCTTCTTGGCACCTCTGGCTCTTCTGGCTTCTCGGCACTTCTGGCTGCTGGGCACCTTGATGATCGTCCCTCTTTGCACTTGCTCCTCTGTGAAACTCCATCCTCCCAAGCACCTGGCACAGCTTCTCTCCAGAATCAGGGCTTGGGTCCTAGCTCTCTTGAGCTCCACGCTGCATTTCAAGAGGTCTTCTAGACAGCCCCACCCCTCTCAGACCCTGCAGACTCTCAACTGTCTCCAAAACAACCACCTTCCCCTCCAAGTCCACCATTCTTGCTGGGCTCCTGTGTGCATTCATGACATCACTCTGTTCCAGACACTCAAGATAATAAATGCAGGTATCTGGGGTTTCTTTCCCTCCATTCCTCCTGCTGAATTGATTCTAAACCTTATCATTGTATTTTTGATTTATTTCTGAATTTCCTCATCTCGCATCCATTGATGCTGCCATGTCAGAGGTTATCAGCACCCAGCACAATGCGTGCCCTCCTTCCACCTCCCCTAAATAATTGATCTTCCTGTCCCTATTTCATCACCCCCATTCCCCACAAACCTTCTGGCACACTCCACTACCACAAGAGTGACCTACTGAATAGATCCATAAAGCAAATATTCCCCAGTTGTTCAGTGGTAAGAATCCACTTGCAGTGCAGGAGACATGGGTTTGATCCCCGGGTCAGGAAGATTCCCTGGAGAAGAAAACAGCAACCTACTCCAGTATTCTTGCCTGGAATATCCCATGGACAGAGGAGCCTGGCAGGCTATAGTCCACGGGGTTGCAAAAGAGTGGGACACAAATGAGTGACTAAACAGCAACAACAAAGCAGATCATCTGTATAATGGGCTCCATGCTAACTCCCTGTCCTGCCTGATATTCCAATAATTTGGTCCCATTTACCTATCCAGTCTCATTTCCCGTTGTACACTCAGGCCTGTGCATGCGTGCACATACACACACATGCATGCATGCAAGCACAAACCTGATTCCTCAGCTAGGCTCTCTGAATGTCTCCATTCTGGGTCTGTCTCTTAACTCCCAGGTCCTTCCTGAAACCCAACATCTCCAAGCTAGAACTTGGCCTTTCCAAAGCTTTTCCAGAGCTCCCTCAATCAGGAGGAATCCCCCCATCCCGCATCACCAGTGTGCTATGTGATTCTCTGACAGCCCGCATCACAGCCTGTAGTTTATCCTTGTGATTTATGTTTTCGGATCCTCCCAAATGACTGTGTGCTCCACAAAGACAGACTCTCTGACTCGTTCCCCCTGCTATCAATTTTCATTGCCTGGTATGGAGCAGGTGTTTAATAAATGTCAGCTGCATTTGATTTTCAGTTCATGAGAAAATGTGAAAAATCACCGAGGATTCCTTATGGCAGAAACACACCAGACTTCTGCAGTCTCCAGGTCAAGATGGAAGTCAGCCTAATGTTAACGACGCCCAGGGGCAGCCGTCCAGGTACCTACGGCATCTGCAAACTATTGTTCCCAACTGCCTGGTTGGGGCAGAGTGGAATTAATCAAGAGCAAAAGGACACCTGGCATTGTCACACGGGCCACGGAAATGTAATTACATTGAAGATAAAGGGAATTAAAGACTGCAATATAATATTTTTAAAAGCCACGATAGTGGAAGCGGAAGTTTATTGCCAAATGCCCCCTGTGTGCTTATTTCATCAACATACCACCTAGGATAGGACCACATTAAAAGCTTTTAATAAAACAGTCATTTGGATATTAGATTTGAATTCTGGTCAGCATGCTAAAGCTCTTCCACAAATCTTTTAAAAGCAATTTCCAGTTTGTAGCTTCCTAGTAACAGTAGAAACATGAATCAACATATGCCACATTGATTTGGGGTTTCCATGGAGACTGGAAGGACACAGGGAAGGGAAGGACAGAAAGAGGCCAGTTGGCCCAAAATTCTGCCAAAAAAAAATGCATCTCGATTCCATTCCTCTGAGCATTAGCAGCCTCATTTCCTTCCTGTTCATCAGTTCGAGCTTCCTGATATTTAATTTGTAATAAGCCTACTCGACTTTGCACAAGGAACATCAGAGGGGGCATGGAAAAAATGTCAGCAGCTAAAGGTGTGGGCCCAGGAGGTTTTCAAAGAGGACCCGAGAAACACGGGATCTGGAATCAGAAGAAAGAGCCTCTGATCCTCACTCTACTGCAAACTAGCTCCATGACACTCACTGCCCTCGCTAGCTGCATGATTACCAACTAACATAACCAAGAGCTTTGAATTTCAATTTCCTCATCTGTAAAACACAAATTAACACACTTGCCCTATTTTTCAAGGTGGTTATAAGAAAGAAATGAGACAGTCTGTGGGAAGGAAAATGCTTTGCAAATTCCAGCACACTGTACCCTGTTATTATATTTGGTGATGCTCTGTGCTACTCTCTAAATGGAATTTTGCCAGTGAGCAAGTCTATGCAGAACAAGATTGATGACTTAGTAGAGAGCAGACTGACCTGGAAAAAAAGAACAGTGGGTTTGACAGCCTTGAATTTCCATCTCTGCTCCTTGATTTCCCCAGATCTGTAACTGTGGGCAAGTTATTCTCCCTCTCTGAGTGTTATTTTCATCATGTCATCAGTTTGTTATAAAGATTATAACGCTCCTTATACCAATGTCATCAGCTTGTTAAAAGGATTCAATTAGATAACATCATCAAGTTCAGCAAAATGCTTGATGAACAGCAAATGGCTGTGATACAGCTATTACTAGCTGCATCAATTGTTTCCTCATCTGTAAAATGGGAATTAGAATTCCTACCTTTCCCCACTTTACATAGAGGATGACTTCAACGATACCCACTCAGCTATTTGATAAACTGTCTGGGGAAAACACGCTAAATAAACAGAATGTTATTATTTAAAGATTCATGTTTGCCACTTGCTAAGCCAGGTAACAGTAAAAAAAAAAAAAAAAAAGGTATGAAACACATTTGTAAGGATTTTCAAGCTTCTTGGTGGATGGGGGTTACTTAAGCCCCTGCTACAAAAGTCCTTTTCTTTTGTTCCCCTTGAGACTTCATGTGTCTTCTTATGACTCCCTCCAGCCTTTTCTTCTTTCTATCCTCTTTTCTTTATTTATTATTTTTATACTTCTAAGTGTGTCTGGAAGGAATTTTAAAATGAATCTTTAGAGGCTTTGTTGTCTAAACTGCAGTGGTTCCTTACAGCTCCTAAAATTAAAGGGCAGACCTACACTGGGGGAAATGACATGAAATCAGGAGTTGTTGTGGAATTACAGGACTCTCAGACAGTGGCCATCAGTGTTAAAAAGACAAAACAAAACAAAAACTTAAGAAGCACATCAACCAAATACAGCGTGTGAAATTTAACTTGGACCCTGATTTGAATTTAAAAACATAAAAAAATATTATGAGACAATTGGGGGAAGTATGAGCACTGATTAGATATTATTATTAATGTGATATCAATACTGAGTTTTTTTTTTTTTTCCTTAAGCAATCTTGCTCTTTAGAAATACACTCGGAAATATTTAACACTGAAATGATACGCTATCTGGAAATTGCTTAAAAATCATCCAGGGTGGTGAGTGCAAGGGGGTCAAAGCTGAGTTGTCCTGTTTTCTTGACTTGTGTATTTTTGATAGTATGCCTAATTTTTTTTTTTTTTTAGTGTGACAAGGTATGCTTTAGTAAAAAAAGCATACAATGTGTAAACTGTTCGTGCAAGGAAATCAAAATACGAAAGATGCAATTTGAATAGAAATTGATTTCCTGTTTATTTTCCATTGTAAGTTTTCTTCCCCATGAATAAATCAACTTAAAAAACAAAACAAAACTATTATTTGGCTCCTAGGGAGCAGGTGCTCATAGAGGTTTAGAGTATGTATGACTCTCAGATATCACCTACAGAACCTAAACTTTAAAGACTTTGCCCAAAGTCACATTTCTTAGAGCCATAGTCAGGACTCAGCACTGAGCTATTAGAATAGCATCCAGCTACTTACTTCCTTTCCTACCACTTCTGAGCTGCCCAAACATCCAGAATCCAGGGCCACAAGTCAACCTTGGATGAGGATGCAAAGGATGACCTGTTCGCTTACATCCCGGACCCTTCCCTGCCCCTATTGTGACCTGAGCCTTACACAGTGAACTCACTGTTTACAAATTAGCTTCCCAGTGGCCAGCTGGCTTCTGCGAAGGCAGTCAAAGGGCAGGAAGCCAGAGTGTAAGGAAGAGTGCTCCTACTCATTCTCCATCGCTCAGTCGTGTCCGACTCTTTGTAGCCCCGTGGACTGTAACCCTCCAGGCTCCTCTGTCCATGGAATTTTTCAGGCAAAACTACTGGAGTGAGTTGCCATTTCCTCATCCAGATCTTCCTGACCCAGGGATCAAACCCACGTCTCCTACATTGCAGGCAGATTCTTTACCACTAAGCCACCTGGCAAGCCCATAAGAGAGGGCTTCTATAACATGATCCTTCACAAGCCCACAGCCTCATCTCCTGGTTCATCATGAGCATCAAGCCGTCAGGTATGAAATAACCTCAACCTCTTCTCCTGTCTCCTCATCTGCAAATCTACCCACATCTATACACATCCACCCCTCGCAGGCGTGTCTATCAGGACAAATTCTTCCTCGAGGCCCTGCTTTCCCACTTAATCCTGTTTGATAAACTCTATCTTTATTCTTTCTCTCCCCCATTACACTTACAAATAAAAGTACTCTTTCATTTTAAAAAATACCCCTTGGGCATCCTCCCTGTGTCAGCAAAGCTGTCTGACAGCATCTCCCGTTTCCCCACTTCCTATCCCATCCTCAGTCCTTCACAATTGGCTTCCATGCCCACCACAGCCCTGAAACAGGGACCCCCATCCTGTGAAGTCCAATGACTCTTGTCTTTAAGGACCTCTTCACTGCATCCACCACAGTGACCCTTCACTTCTAGCGTTCCTACCCCCTTAGCCTCCTCAACCTGACACTGTCCTAACTGCCCTTCCCCTTGGTCTTCTTTGCCAGCTCCTTCCTCCTCTTCTCAAAGCATAAATGTTGATATTCTCCTGCTTTCTAACCTTGGCTTCCTGTTCTCCTCTCCTTAAATGCTTCTTGGGCAATCTTATCCTTGTCCGCACTCCTAACTACACAGATATACTGACCATTTCCAAATACTTTCCTTCTGGCCCTTTTCCCAACTGTAAACATTCTTATAGCCCATGGGTTGGTGAATATATCACTCAGATATTCCCCAGGCACAACATATGCAGATCTATCTAAAAATTGAGCACATCATACCCACTTCTCCTGACCCATTTCCCCCCACCCTTCCCCCATATACCTACAAATCTTGGCTTTCTCTGCCATCCTTGGTTTCAGCTTCTGGCACCAACATCCACTGAGTAACTTGAGCCAAAAATAGGGAAGCAATTAGAGATGACACCTTTTCTTTCATCTCCTATAGTCAAGCAGTTACCAAACCATGCTGATTAAATCATCACAGTTTTTACACCTGCCTCCTTTCTTTCCTTACTTACCATTGCTCTAGTTCACCTCCTGGCTCATAGTTCCTGGTTCTTGTTCTGGCCTGTGATCCAGCCTACCTCCTTAAATTCAACTCCAGTCTGCAGCCATAATCACCTATTTAAATCACAAACATGATTATGGTCCCTTCGCCTCACAACCTGTAAGCCCAAGCCTCGGGATAAAGTTCAAGCTTTAGAAAAGATTCTGACACATAAACTCCTTAGGAGCTGGGTCCCACCTACCTGAGAGCTGCCCACCACCCCAGTGGCTGAGGCTTCGTGCTCTAATAACTCCAAACTGCTCACAGTCTTGAGCACACATCATGGTTCCAAGTCTCTAAGCCTCGTTTCTGCGGTTTGTTCTGCCTCCTCAGCCTTCTAGCTGCGCTCGGGACCACTTCCTCCAAGCAGGCTCCCTGCACAGCCAGGTTTTGCAACTGTCCTGCTCTGCGCTCCAGACATACTTCTCTACCTCGGCACTTGGCACGATTAAGTGCCTACAAGTCTCGGCTCCTACCAAGTCTCTTAAATTCACCAAGGGCAGGAAACTGTATCCATGCTTTCATTCATTTATTCAACTAACCCTTAGGTATCTCCTATGCGCCAAGCAATGTACCAGGCAGCATAGGTCCATTTCATGACCTATACAGATGACACAGGTAAAAGATTTTTCCTCTCTACATCTCCAGCACCTAGCCCAGTGCCTGGCACCAATAAGATGCTCAGTAAATGTTTGTTGAACTTAACTGAACCAGACAACGGATTGATGAGTGAGACTGTCTGGAGTAAGGATGATGACTGGAAGAGGCAGCACGGAATTACAGAAATGGCGTGAGCTCTCAGGTCCAGTAAAAAGGGTTCAAACTCCAATTCATCCCCTTCATGGCTAAGTTATCTTGGCTTAAGGCCTTGCTGTCTCCTCTCTGAAATCAGAATACTAAAGCAATGCCAATGTCCTGAGCTACGTAAGAATTCAATAATATCTAAGCAAACATGGATTGTATATTCTTCAGCTTTATCAAAACATGAAGTCACACTGAGAGCATCTGACTCATAGAAGACAGAGGCCCAGCACCACACAGGGGTAGACGGGAGGCCGCAGAGGATGGGGCAGCGGGGCAGGAGACGCAGCGGGACCTAGTTTTCAAGGCCCTGGGGCTGAGATGTGAGTGCACGAGGCCCCGCCGCAATAGGAGTGTGGCTCTCCTCCCGTCTCGAAGTGCCAGGGTGCCGGTTATCAATCTCTTCCCCTTCGTAGACAGTAACAAAAGCTTTACCATTTGCCATCAGGGTCTACAGCTGTGGGCAGAAAGCAGCTTCAGCACTCTCCCCCTCCTCTGAATAGAAAATCAGCTGTTTCTAATCCTCCATTTTTAATGACTTCAGCCAATGGCGTTTATATCTTCCCTGCCAGGTCCAGTCCAGCCAGCTAGCCAGATTCATGCAAGAAGGAAGCTCCACAGCCATCAGACCCAGGCATGGGGCCTGGCCACACCAACAGTGGCAGGAAATGGTGGTGTGGAGAGTGGGGACAGCTCTCCCACTGGGATCTGTTCCCACCTTCACAGAGCCCCCTGGAAAATGAAATGCTTTGCTTTCAGGCCTGTGCCGGGTGCACATGAATGTCTGCACTGGGGGCGGGAGGAGGGCCCAGGGCTGTGTGGGTGCACTCTGATGCACAAAGATGCTGAGCAAATTCTGACACTTTTCCTTGAGAGACAAGGCCCTGGGGGGAATCTACCTTAAGCCATTCAGCTTTTCTGAGACCCTCTTCTTTTTAGACCTTTTATTGAAGGATTCAAAAGCTTTTTGGAAATTCCAAACAGAGAGCCCTGATAAAGGTTCTGATGAGAATGTTGATGCTTCTTGAACAGTGAAAAATATCCTAATTTTCAAGACAGAGGAAAAGCAAGGAGCATTTCTAGTGGCTCTGGAGCTGTAAGTATTTGGACAGAAAAGAAATGAGCCAGCACATGGGACAAGAGAGCCTGGAAAGGATTAGCAGGATAAATATCCTAAGCCATGAAGTCGTGATACACAACAAAACTTATATTTGTATGGCACTGCTAAAACCTAAAAATTGCTTTCACTTCTTTAGCTGATCAAGTTTCTTAAGCTCCTGGAGACTACGTTTTAGGGAATTTGGAAGGATTAAACAACATGATGTAAGGAAAGTACCTAGTAAAGTTTCCCAGCACATCTTGATAACTGGCAGCTATCAGCATTTTTTAGTTGATCCTCATGAAAACTTTTGGAGGTAAGTTGGGCCCTTGTTATTGTACCCATTTTACAGATGATAAAAGCAAGGCTGTACAGGATCCCTGAGTGAGGGGCACAGGGTGATTCAATTAATGACCCTAAGGAGACTTGAAGTCAGGACCACCAGGGCTTTTTCCATTCTATAAAACATTGCATCACATTCAGTACTGCTGCTGCTGACCCATCCTTGAGACCCACATTTGGAGGATTTTTAAAATGGTAATATGATGGAGTTTGTGCAGCCAACCATCTACCTCTTACTCAATCCCTTGGGAGTCCCTGGCATTTGTGAAATGACTCTTGTGGTTGAAGATCACTGACCCATAGGAGAAAGACCTTGGCTTCAAGCAAAAGTCTAATTCAACTGGACAAAAAATATGAGAAAGTTTTAAGATTCCTTTGCGCATAAAGCACTGTGTGAGAAGAAATCTTAATGCCAAAATAACAGGGTCTCCAGGAGTAGCTTACCTCAGCCAGGCCACAGTGGACTAGGGGCCACCCAACACTCTTCAATCCCCATTCACCCCACTCCCGTCAATCTTCTGCTAGGACACCTATTCTAAGGACTGAGCAGAGAGCAAATGGTTAATAAAACCAGTTTGCTAGACTGATTGAGTGCTCATAGGGATACCATTCCCAAACTAAAAGTAAAAGCCATCATCAGCATAATAACACATTGCCAGTTAGAGCTTTGAACTTTCCCCCAAGCACTTAGATGCTCTCTTGATAACCGTTATCTCACTCCCCCACTTTCCAGCACCTCCTGCATCTTCCCAAAAAAACCTGGAGTTTTCCAAAACCGTAGGAACAAATAATCCAAAAATAACCCAAGTTGCAGGAAGGGGTAGGCTTTCTTTCCTATTTCATTAGTTTGAAAGCATCCCAAGATAAACACCTATGAGGACCTTCAGCCAGGTTTTAAGTATGGAGTGAAACAATAGACTGAGATGGATGACTCTAGCACAGAGAAAAGCCGTTCTCCTCCACTCCCCCCTAGACAGCTCTGAGAAGCTGATGCCAAGGACTCATCACTCCTATAGGGGTTTACTGTGCCCTCAACTCACTGCTTACAAATTGGTGACCTGCCCTCCCCTTGAAAAAAACAACTGCAGCTACGTGTGGTGATGGAAGTTAACTGGACTTATTGCAGTGCTCTTTTCATAATACATACATATATCAAATCATTACGCTGTAACCTGAAACCAAAACAATGTTATATGTCACTTGTATCAGTTTAAAAAAAAACACCACCATCCCAGCAAATCTCATTTTAATACCATGTCTAAGAAAACAATCCAGAACGTGGACAAAACTTTATGATATTCTTTCAACATTATACACAATAATAAAAATGTGGAAAAATATTTGAAACTAGAACTTGGTGACCTGCCAGTCGATGCATTCATTAACTCTACGGTAGGAGTCCTTTCAGAATGCATGCATGTATCACATCATCCCTTTGGGCACTTTAAACATATTGCAATGTTATCTGTCATTACATCTCAAAAAAGCTGAAAAAACAAAAAAATCGGTGACCTCTGATGTATTTTGATCTCCCTTGAACCCATTATGATTGTGAGTTTTCCTGCATTGGAATGTGTCACCAGCATTAGTCACCAGGAGCACAGGAGACCTGCACGCTGTCTGGAAACAGAACAGATGCTGTGGGCAGCCAGACTGCTGTGCCGGCGATCAGTTTAACACAACAGCAAAGGCGGCAGGAATGAAACGAACAGAGACAGTGTCACGGTCCAGGCAGCAATCCACCGTAATCACAGAGCCCCCGAAGGGATGCGCGGGGAGATACTGCGTCCCCTTGGACAAGAAAGGAGATTTCATGGGAGGAGAAAGAACAAAACCAGGATATTGGCAGCCTAGTGCACACCGCCGGGGAAGAATGGGCATGTTCCTGCACCCTTGCTCCTGGCAAGAGTGACCGGCTTAACCCAGTCTGTCTGAGGAGCTCTGTCAGAGAATGGGAGGGTAGGGTTATGACAGGCAGACAGTGCCTTCTCTGCACTGGGGTGTCCTGCACTTCCCAGCAAGACTCGTGGCTCAGGATGGCCAGCTGGGGAGGGCCAGTTCGGGGACCCTCTCGGCCCGGCTGGAAGAGCGGCTCTCTCTTACCTGTCTGGCGGAGGGAAGTGCAGCTGGGAAGGTTTGGCTGGCGCCGGCCCCAGCTGAGCATGGCTCGGTGAAGCCCTGAGTGACCGAGTCAGCCACCTCCTGGTACATGGGAGAGGGCTGCCGAGGGGCAGCTCACCTCACCTCGGGGGTGGGGGGTGCCCCTAGCAGGGCAGCTGCAACTTGCAGCTCCCGCTGGCTCCTCACCCGCCTGCCGGGCTTTGCATCTTATGAACCGGGGAGGCAGCGAGCGCCTGGGGAAGGGGGTGGGGAAACGGAGGGAGGGGAGGGGGCACTGGCAGATGATGCGCGCTGCCACGCAGAGTCGGGGGAGGACCGCAGACTGGAGCAGGATGGCACTGCCTATGAGGCTCTCCCGCTGACAGCGAGCTCACTGGCAGCTGCCTCGGAGGGGCCAGTGCGCTGGAGAAGGCAGGGAGAATCAGAGCCCACAGGGGTCTGAGGGTGGAGGTGGGGATGGGGGAGGTCCCCCGGGGTTGCAAAGCAGGGAAGGGGGTGAAACAGAGTAACTGGCCTCAGGAGAGAGGCGAACCTTCCTCGGCTCAAAAACAGACCGGGATGGACGCAAAAGACAAAGGCTCAGCCTCAGAGAGGTCTCTCCTGCCATAGCCAACAAGCAAGGATGCTCTGGCTTTAGGAATTTGGAATGGCTGGGCAAGGTAGAGGAAGCCCAGTTCTAACTTTCTCAATGAGGATTAAAAATCAGCCAGGGAAGAGTGTAATGCATGAAACGTTCCGTGGTATTTGCTACTCCACAGCACAGGCCAGCCTGGGTGTCCCCTCAGTCAGCTGCCCAACCTGTGATGCGGGTGTGGTGGCAAGGACAAGGAGCAAGAGAGAGGGCCAGGAGGGGAAGGAGAGAGCATGTCGTGTGATGCTTCTGTCTGTAAAGTTCTATTTGGATGATCAGGAGAAAAGCCTTTTGGACAGCTCGGGCCAGTGCCTGGAGCAGTTTCTGAGCCTCAGGGATAAATAACCCTTGGCATCAGATTCTAGAGTCTATGAGACCTGCCGCCCCCACATGGGAGGCAGGTTCACCACACAGGCCCTGGAGCTGACAGTCATCGGCTCTATTTACAAGCACAGCCAGAGAAAGAGGCTAACAGGGAAACAAATAAACAAACAGCGAAGCCAGAAAAGACCAGAGGAAGTGCAGCTGGGGAGACTGGACAAGCAGAGCTAATGAAGGGAAAGAGATCTCAGATAAGGACCTTCTCTGGAGGGAGGGGAGGGGGATACAGGGGCCCGTCCTCCTGATACAAGCTAGTTCCTTTCCTTCAGGCCGGCCTCCACACGCCCTGACAAGCGCCGCCCCAGATGACCCCCAGGGGACAGCTGCTCTGCTTAGGACGGTGTTGCTGTGATCGGTCATGATCACCAACCGGTTCACTGCAGCATCAGACATTGCCCCAATTCAACAAAATCAGGTCAATTCGGCCAACGATCCTTGGAGCCGGCTGTGTGCCGTGCGGGTGGCAAACATGACTGAGACATCCTTGTCACGCCTCAGGTGATCCAGAGGAGAAAGAGCTTTAAGTAAGTGATGCTAACTCATAGATAAGGGGGCTAAGGACTCAAAGGGAGACATGGAAACGCTGGACTAGGTCCACCAGGTCCTCTCCCAGGAAGCCTCATCTGACCTGCATGTTGAAGGTGACCACTGGATTCTGACCCGTGGAGTTTAGTGAGAGAAGAATTCAAGGCTGAGAAACAGCCTGGGCAAAGGCAAAGCGTCTAGAGGTGCCTGCAGGGGCTTGGGGAACAGTGAGCACTATTTCAAGGGAGGCTGGAGTAGAAAGTAGAGTGTGATAGGAGGCCGCAGAGGAGGATGTACATTAATGGGTACACTGCAACCAGATAGTTAAAAAAAAAAAGAAGAAATTTAAACAAAGCAATGTTGGTCAAATCATTTGCATTATCAGATCCGGGTTTGAGGAGATGCTGAGTAGAGAAGGATTGGAGGAAAAAAGAATCCACTGCCAACTCAGGAGATGCAGTTTCCATCCCTTAGTTGGAAGGATCCCCTGGAGAAGGAAATGACAATTGATTGAAATATTTTTTCCTGGAGAATCCCATTGACAGAGGAGCCTGGTGGGCTACAGTCCATGGGGTGGCAAAGATTTGGACAGGACTTAGTGACTAAAAAACAACACAACTAGGTGGAAGAGGATGGATAAATCACAGAAATCAGCAACAGTGCAACAACAGGCATTAGGCTAAGTGAAATAAGTCAGATGGAGAAGAATACATACCATATAGTCTTATATGGAAACTGAAAAAACAAAAAAACAAACTCAAAGATACCGAGAATAGATCGGTGGTTACCAGATGGGGGGTTGAGTGAAATGGGTGAAGGGAGTCAAAATGTACGAACTTCTAGATATAATATAAACAAGTCAAGGGATATAATATATACCATACACCATGGTGACAGTAGATCCATATTTTTTTAAATTTCATTGCAATATAATTGACATGTGACACTAGTTTCAAGTGTACAACATACTGATTCAATATTTGTATGTATATCAAAGGCACTGAGTGCACCGACTCGATGGACATGAGTTTGAGTAAGCTTTGGGAGCTGGTGATGGACAGTGAAGCCTGGTGTGCTGCATGCATACCATGGACTCATGGACTCATGGAGTCACAAAGAGTCAGACACAACTGAGCAACTGAACTGAACTGACTGATGGTGACAATAGTCAATGATACTGTGTTGTATATTTGAAATTTGCTAAGAGGGTAAGCCTTAAAAATTCTACTCACAAGAAAAAAAAATTTATGACTATGTGTGGTGATAGATTTAAACTAGACTTACTGTGCTAATCAACTCACAATTCATACAAATATCGAATCAGTATGCTGTGCATCTGAAACTAGTGTTACATGTCAATTATATTGCAATGAAATTTTTTAAAATATGGATTTATTTAGCAAAAAGATCAATAAAAGGGTTCATAACCTTCTCAAGATTTTTTTCCTTCTGAATCTCAGATTTTGCATGATTGAATAGCAATTTATGAGAACAATGAATCACATTTGCATTCAAAATATAACCCTTTTCTCTTGGGTGTCCTTTCTGCAAAGTTCCAATAGCATCTCCAACCTGCGAGAGATTTCTTCTTTGATTGTATTACACTGATTAATTTCTCTAAGTTATTGATATAAATATATTTACTTTGATTGTAAAAAATAAATTTTTTATGGAACACTGGCGAAACTGGGGTCCATGGTCCTGACACACTGCCCAAGTGCTGAGGGAAGAAATATTTGAGCACACCCAAGTATACACTAGGCAAACAAGCTGGGAAGATTTTACTTAGAGGATGAAACAAATAGGATGCAATAGAGGTTTTGAACGCACTTGCAAACTGGGACTTGCTCTTTATTGCTACTTTGGAATCCTATGGTCTTCATGTGAAGAGCTTACTGGATGAATAGAAACGTGATCCAGTCACTACTACTGGCCCAGCCAACAGCCAGTCAACTATCAGTCAGGTGAGGTCATAGTAGATAGTAGATAATCCATAGTAGATAATCCAGCCATCATCCAACCCACAGCTGACTTGATACATGAACAAGCCCAACCAAGGTTGACTAAACTGCACAAACCTGAAGGATTGCCCAGCTGACCCATGTAATTATGACCCAATAAATGATTTTTGTTTTAAGCCATTTTGCTTTAGTTTTAGGATATTATGTTACACAGCAAAAGCTCACTCATACATCATGGAGTAGCCCAGATTTCAAACCCATTCTGGGTATTTCCAGCTCCTTTCCTGGCACATCAGCCAGTTTTAATGTATCTACTACCCCAACTTCATTTCTAATATTAACAAGTAAAATTGACATTGGCAACTAATAAAACCCAGGTTTTATGAGAAAGGTGATTTTGTGCTGGTTTCTTCTGAAACCTTCATCAACCATTTTTTACCTCAGATCAGTTAATTTTTTTCTTGAATGTAGTAAGTATGTTAATTTACTCAGCTATTATGACATAGTCTATTTACTGATCATAGCTTTGGAACCTCTTGCCAGCTATTCAATATTTTGTCCCAATGTCTAATTGTCTCACAGGGATTGCTTGCTCTTAGCAAGGAGGGGCTTCCCACGTGGCCCTCGCGGTAAAGAACCCGCCTGCCAATCCTGGAGACATAAAGAGCGGTGGGTTCAATCCCTGAGTCGGGAAAACCCCCTGGAGGAGCGCATGGCAACCTACTCCAGTATTCTTGCCTGGAGATTCCCTTAAAGGAACCTGGTGGGGTACAGTCCGTAACACCGCAACAAGTCAGACCTGACTGAAGTGACTTAGCACACACGCACGGAGAGCAAGGAGTCATCCTTGTCTTTCACCCTGCCTAGTGTAGCCTTTAAGTGGTTTCCAGACCTGTAAATCATGGTCCTGGCAAATTTATAAAATTCCCAGGCAGCAACCACAGGGTCACCAATCTTTATTTTTCCAAAGAAGAACATTAAAAGTGGTTATCTGCTATTACCATTATTTTAAAAAACAATCTTACTGCCAAAAAAGTATGAAGGACATCACCTTAGAATGAAGGATAATTCTTCCCATGAAAGCCCAATTGGAAACTTTTAATCGACTTTTAGGTACTTAGAAACTGATATAAAGAAATATATACACACATACACATGTATACACACAAGTATGCATGCATGCATACACACACTTAATCATTAGTTTTTTCTCTCATTTTTTGTGATGAGTGATAACTGTTCCTTTGAGTGGATACAGTCAAAGATGGACTGGGCTTTCCAAGTGGTAAAGAATCTGCCTGCCAATACAGGAGATGCAGGAGACACAGGTTCAACCCCTGGGTTGGGAAGATCCCCTGGATGAGGAAATGGCAAACCATTCTAGTATTCTTGCCTGAAAAATTCCATGGACAGAGAAGCCTGGCAGGCCACAGTCCATGAGGTCACAAGAGCTGGACACAACGGAGCAGCTGAGCACAGGTGCATGCATAGATAGGTTGTATCTGAAACCTACAGATGGGCTGCATCATTGTATACATGAAACAAATAGTAGAACAATAAAAGACCATAATCAGAGAAGGCGTTTGGTAAGAACAATTAGGAGCTACCTCAGCATTCATTGTTGTTGCTGTTCAGTCACTCAGTCGTGTCTGACTCTTTGAGACCCCACGGACTGCAGCACAGCAGGCTTCCCTGTCCTTCGCCATCTCCCGGAGCTTGCTCAAACTCATGTCCATTGAGTCGGTGGTGCCATCCAACCATCTCTCCTCTGTCATCCCCTTCTCCTCCTGCCTTCAGTCTTTCAATCTTTTCCAGCATCAGGGTCTTATCCAATGAGTCGGCTCTTCGAATCAGGTGGCCAAAGTATTGGAGCTTCAGCGTCAGCATCTGTCCCTCCAATGAATATTCAAGGGCTGATTTCCTTTAGGATTGACTGATCTGATCTCCTTGCTGTCCAAGGGACTCTCAAGAGTCTTCTCCAACACCACAGTTCAAAAGCATCAAGTCTTCAGCATCCATTACCTTTGCTAAAGGGATTAGTCCTTTTCCACATTGACTCTGGAAACCTGCCCAGGAGCAGGTCCCAATCCTTCCCATCACTGCAGTAGATCCCAGTGAGATACATTTGCAGCATCACAAAAATAAACATGCAATAACTAGCTACAATTCACATTTTATAGAGCACTTTGAAGGCAAACAAACTTTCCTACATTTCAGCTCACTCAGCACTGTGCAGCTCTTGGAGCTCAGGAATTCTATCTGAATTTTGAGCAACTGCAAAACTACCTACAATCATTCTTGAACAGCCATTTAAGAAAGCATTTGCTACATCCCAGACTAATATCTGACATGAGTATCCTGGGACCCAGATATGGTCCATAGACTTTGCAGAAGTCGAAGAAAGAATAAGACAGCCTAGCCTGAACAGAGGGGCCTCCCCCATGGCTCAGGGGTAAGGAATCCACCTGCCAGTACAAGAGAGGCAGGTTCAATCCCCGGGTCAGGAAGATCCCCTGGAGAAGGAAATGGCAACCCACTCCAGTATTCTTGCCTGGGAAAGCCCATGGACAGAGGAACCTGGTGGGCTACTGTGCATGGGGTTACAAAGAGTCAGACATGACTGAGCAACGAAACAACAAGAGTCTGAACAGAAGAGACACTTCCTAGTCCACACCCAGCCCTTTTGGAGGTAAATATCAGAACCCACTACAGTTTGATGTACATATGCACATGCTTAAGATGAATGCTTAGTAAATTGTTTACACACATTCTGTGGTAGAGAATTTCAAAACCTATATAGGATCATGCCCATATGTCTGCCCACTTATGAGCATGTACACCCATATATAGTGCTTAATATAAAATCTGTTGAAAGGATAAATGAAAGAACAAGTGAAATTTCTACTAGAAAGAGGATTTACTTATTAATTTAATCAATTTATATTTATCTAGCACTTGCTAGGGTCAGGCATTATGCTAAGGATACCAATGTTAGGCATACTTCTATAAACAAAGCAATCTCAGTTGCTTGTCTAGGTTTCATTCTCTCTACCCTGCCTCTGTCCCTATATCAAAACCTGCCTAATTTAAGCATCTACCTGCTTTTCATGAAGTTAAGTTATATACATTGCAAGGCCATTCTCATCTTTTGTTTTTGAACAGCTGTTGCTCCAAACCGACTCGCTGTTGCTCCAAACCGACTCTCTGTTACTCTAAGTACCCTTAGGTCCTAATTTCAATCCTGTATTTGGTCTTTGTTGTCAGTTATTGCTGTGTAACAAGCCACTCAATATCTTAGTAACTTAAAATAATCACCATTGATTATTGATTATGGATCTCTGAGTCACCTGGCTGGTTCTGATGATTTGGGCCAGGCTTGGCTGATCTTGATTAGGCTGGCACATGAATCCAAAGTGAACCGGTGGGTCAGCAGGGCCTGGTTGGTCTGGGATGGTCTCACCAGCATGCCTGGCACCTGAAGGTCTGTTGGCTAGGGTGAAGGACACATGTCACTCATCAACCTCGCGGCTAGCCGAGCTTTTCTTGGCAGAGGTAAGGTCCCAAGGAAAAGACCAGAAGTGCAAAGACCTCCTGAAGCCCAGACTTGGCTCTGGCACAACCTTACTCTGCCATACTTTATTTGCCAAACCAAGCCATAAGGCCAGAAGAGATTCAAGACTCAATAAACAGACACTACACTTGATGAGAAGGGCCGCAAAGTCACTTCATAAAGGCACGAGCATAGGGAAACGCTGAGAAATGGGGCTGCTTTTATGACAAATCAACCACAATCTTGACACTTGAATTTATTTCTGGAATTTGAATCTTTGCTTTCCCTGATCTCAAACCTGGCTCACCTCTCTGCTGTTTTCAACTCTCCTGCCTCAGATAAGACTCTCCACTTAACTTCTAGCCCATTAGGAAGGCAACCCCTGAAACCAGCCCCTTCTTAAAAAGACAGAAACTCAGACCCCTTCCATGAGTCAGTTCTCTTATTCTTAAGTAATCCTCCCCTTGTCATGGAAAAAAAAGAAAAAAGAAAAAAACCCTTAAGCTATTGCTAAAAATAGATATCTGAACCAGGCTGAACTCCAACTGAAATCTGTAATCAAAATTCTGATACCCAGAGAGGGCAGACCACATCAGAAGAACCTTTACAAAATGCTACCTTAACAAGGTTTATTCCTTGTTGAATGATAAGAATAAAATACTCTATTTTCTCAATTCTAAAACACATTCTTGCTCACATTTTAACACTTCTGTAGCTAAGATGTCTTACAATCAGCAAGTATGTCTAATGTGGTAAGACCGGTAACCCCCCACTCCCACCAGCACCCCCCAAAAAATAGATATATTGAAACCTGATTCCTTTTTCAATTGATGGATAGAAGCTTATAACTGAGAAAGCATTGCTGTGGGTCACCATCTTGTTTATGAAAATGATCCAAATGAAATTAGAGAAAAGTAAGGCCTGAGAACTGGTAGGGTTTCCAAAAAGCTCAGCGTGCTATTATCTCTGATTAAGGGAATTAGAGGTACTACTGAAAAGGATGACACAAATTAACTGATTGTTTTCCTCACTTGACATTTGCTAGAATGACTAATGATCACTGAATGTGATGGACATGAGTTCCCTGTCTCTCCTTTGCCCTGCCACCCTCTGGTACAGGGGCTGCTGGACAACAGAGAGGAGAAAAATATAAAATCAAGGAGAAGAAGCCAAACCCATGAAAATCTACAAATGGGTGGATAGCCTTTGAATAAGGAGCTGCATCATTTGATCATTACATGGTTTGTTTCTTTCTTTTTTGTTTGTTGAGCTGCTTTCGTTATAGGAGTGAAGAGGGCAGACTCTGGAGCCAGGCTGCTTTGGTTTGCATCCCAGCTCCACCAGTTAAAAGCTGTGTGACTTTAGGCAGGTGACTTAACCCTGCTGTGCCTAAGTTGGTTTTGTTTTTAAATATTTATTTATTCGGCTGTGCTGGGTCTTAGTTGCGGCACTCAGGATTGTCACAGCATTAGAACATTTAGTCGTGGCCCGCAGGATCTAGTTCCCCGACCAAGAATCGAACCTGGGCCCCCTGTATTGAGAGAACGGAGTCTTAGCCACTGGACTGCCAGAGAAGTCCTGCACCTCAGTTTTTATATCCATATAAGAACTCTCACAAGTGGTTACACTTACAGTAATTCCTGCCAGACATAAATGCTCAATTAAGTAGTTATTATTATTATTATTATCTCCTTGAATTTTCCTGGAAGAGCAAATGATCCTTTCTCTCTGAAAAGCCAAAAAATATTTCCATAAAGTCTGAGAAGAAATCTAAGCCCTTCCCTGATGTGTAATTATTTTCCCCCTAAAATTAAAGCCATATATACCTTTCCCCAAGATATCTCCTTTTTGTAGATGTAAAGACTCAGCAGTATTATTTAGGTGAGGGTGAATCTCTAACTGAGCAGATTTCTTTTTCCAGTGTTCAAAGTTGCACCAGTCCTGAAAAAGAAAAGGGCAGAGTCGTCCCGGCACTTGCCACAGGGAAAGCGAAAAACCTTTAACAAGACGAGGCTGGATCCCCGCCGTGCGGCTGTGTCCACAGAAACTCCCATGCAGATCCCTGGGGGAGGCACTTCTCCCAGGACTGCCACTTCCCAAAGCCAGCTTCCTTGCTGCAAGGACCCTGAGAATCGGAAGGAGATTCACAGAACCTGGGGATGGGGATGCGGGGCATGTCCCCGGGGTGGCCTGCAGTGTGCTGCAGACTTGGGGCCTTCCTGGCAGCACCGATATCTCTATTCTGAGAGCCCAGAGGTCTGGAATCTAGAGAAATGAATCCCTTGAGGACAGTAATGAATGCCGGCTCCAGCAGTGCCGGCTCGGTTCAGCAGCTTGATTAATGACACGTGAGAGGACTCGAGGCAAATGTAATGGGAGAGCAAACCTTTGTGGGGTGCCTGCCCTGGATGAGATCCGGCGCTTCACACCCACTGAGGAAAGCGCAAAGGGGCTTAAAGAAACTCCTGGTGGAGCTGTGGGCCAAGGGCGAGAATCTGCCCTGGTCTGAGCTTCTGAGCCCTGAGTGCCTGCATGCCCTGAGAGCCAGCCAAGGGGAGGAAGGCCTCCATCTGCTCCTACCCAAGTCTCCGCTCCAGCGAGGGGGTCCCTCAGCTGCCAGGCCGGTCCTGCCCGCCTATTGGCTGACACATTTTTCAAAGCTGTTCTCAAAGGCTTTGATGAACCGGCTGTTGCTGGGCAGCAGCTGAAGTCATTGGCCCTGGAAAATGGAAGGAAGCAGGTGAAACCACTCACCCCAACCCGACCCTCCAAAACACCCTCCCCACACACACTCTACACATCATCGCATCACTTTGTCCCTGTGTATTTTAATAAGCACACTAATCTCTGACCCCTTAGCATTTCTGTCCTAAAATGTAACCAAGAGCATCACTCTTTTTGGCTTCCCCTTTGAGAGAAAGAGGTGCCAGTCCTAGGCGATATTCTAGCCAAGACCCCAGGTCCCTCTTCAGGTGGACTCTGTCTATAGAAGATGCAAGATGCCTCTGTCAACCTCTAATTTCCATGTGTGTATGTATGTTTGGTCACTCAGTCATGTCCAACTCCTTGGAATCACATGAACTGTAGCCCACCAGGCTCCTCTGTCCATTGGATGCTCCAGGCAAGCATACTGGAGTGGGTAGCCATTCTTTTTTCCAGGGTATCTTCCCGACCCAGGGATCAAACCCATGTCTTCTTCACTGGAGGTGGACTCTTTACCATCTGAGCCACCAGCCTCCATAAAATAGCAGCATTCCTGGATCCAGAGGTGTCTCAGGAAGACTGAATACTTTTTATTCAATTTCTCATTTTATCAAATATAAAAAAACTGAAACAGCACTTCACCTAAAAATTAATGAAATCTCTAATTTTTGTTAACTGATGTAATTCTGTGTTTGGAAGTACTTTGAATTGAAATTTTATCACTTGAAAGGACTCTTTTTCACTCATCTACTTTGATCACCACAACAAATCCAGTAGGTTAAGTAAATAACTTTGAGGAAATTGAGACACCAGAAGAAAATGAAATTATCTAAGAATTTATTGTGAGTAATACAGCAGAGCTGGGATTCATATTCAAGTTTTCCCAATCCCAGTCAAATATTCTTTCCAAGCTTCCCCATTCCAATAAATAAATTAATAAATACTGTGAATGTCAGAAGTTTGTCATGTACATATACTCCATTTTCTTGACAATCTATTAAATATATCCCACATGACTTTCAGGCCTCTTCTTCCCCCATCTGTTGCTCTAAACCAACTAAGATGACAAATAAGTTTGACATTAGAGGCATAGAGTAGAAGAGTGGGAGTTGGAGCTGATTGACAAAAACAAACATGGGGTGTCTTTGAGCAGAATTATGTTAAGTCTTTGAGCTGTTACATTATAATATTGTAACAGCTGCGTTTAGAAAACTTCAGCCAGGTGTCAGCAGAAAAGGCAGATTTGAGTTATCACTTCTCTTGGGCCATATTCCAATCTTTCCTTGCAACAAATGCAACTTTTTGCCCCTCTGGGTGTGCCATAAAAGAGGTTCCTGCAACTTGCGGACATTGGAGGGAGTAACTGCTCCTCAGAGGAGCTAAGATTACAGGGTTGACCTCAAGAACGCTCTTAGAAGCATTCCTCCTGTCCAGCAGCCTGGAAAATTGAATGTTACTTACAAAGGACCTTGACTTCCAGCTGAGGAGGGGGCAAAGTCTGGGTAAAATCAGAAAGCAGGATCCTCTATCTAAAGAGGCAGAGGCAAAGGTCTCCCCTTCAGAGTCCAGTCAAAAGAGTCCAGAGCTGAAACCCTTGAGCTGTCTCTGTCCTTACATCCTTCCTGATCACTGCTGGTTTCTCTGCTTTTAAAGCTTTTGCCTTCTATTTCATATACTTGTTAGCAAAGGGATCAACCAGCTAACCTGGGAGAAAGTTAAAAGTCCAATCCTAAGTAAAATATTTACATTATCTGTGTCTTCCTAAATAAATAAATGTTACAGTTTTCCAGTGACTTCCTAGAGAAATTCAACTCTTCAGCTTTGTTACCTAACCCCTTTGATAATCATGATAGGAATTTCAGACCAGTTCAAAGGAATGGATCAGTGGGAGGTGACCCAATACTTTGAAGGAGATTAAAAACTTTTGTCCCTTGATTTACACCAAATAGACACTCAACTAACATTAGAGCACAGTCCACTAAATGTAAGTACATGGCCAGTAAGTCACCTCTGCTAAATGGGAGCACCCTGGGTCAGCGGGATGTGCAGGCCAATGACAAAGGGCAGGAGCACTTTGCTTCCATCAAGTTCATTCATGCACTCACCTGTTCATTCATTGTCAGTACCTGTCAAGTGCCATGCACTCTGCAAGGCTGGACAAGATAGAGGAGTTCTGAATGGTCCAGACTGAGTATCCAATTCTCAATCAGAGCCCTGACCTTGCCCTCCAGGCTTCAACCTCTACAGATCGTCCTCTGAAAGGGGAGGGGCACTTTGTCCTACAACCCAAATTTCTGTGAGAGATGCTTGGGTGGTAGCAACGGCATAAACCAGAACTGCTCCCTAGAGGCTGGCGAAGTTTTATCATCCCCAGAGAAGATGACACTAGTCTGGGTAACAAACTGCTCTGGTCTCACAAACCCCACCTGCCAACCACTCCCCTTGCCCCAACCCTGAGCGAACCTGCTAAGACAGAAAATAGAATTAGAGCTTGTGGAGGGGAAGACGAAACGTAAATTGGCATAGACTTCAGCTAAGAAAAATGCTATCCCTTTCGTTTTTGTGTCTTTGACTCCACACAACTCTGGGGTTTTTCTAACTTTATTTTCTCCTGATCCATGCTCATAGCATCCTCCCACCTTCTCCCTCTGTTCTGAAGTGGAAATACAGAACCAATATCAGCTCTAACCTGATTATCTGTAAAAATTGGGCCAGCACAGGGTCAGGGATAATAAACGCAGGCAATTTGGAAAAACCATTTAAATTTGCCTTTGGCCTACATTTGTTTGTGTGTGTGCACTTTGCAGTAGATTTACCTTCCTAATTACGTTTTGTTTGCATTTCCTCAGCACACATTGACTGGAAAGTCAGGGCGGAGTCCAGAGAGTGGGCTGAGTGTTGAGAAAAGCAGACTTGAGATTAAAATTTGTAGGAGTTAAGCCACAAATTGCATTGTTCATTTAACAAATATTTATTGAGCAGCAACAAATGGTGGCCCACAGCTCTTGGTTTTACAGGAGTTAGAAAGTATGAGAAACAGGGTCTGCCTTAAAGAAGCTTGCCATCTTCTCAGGAAGGGTATATACACATTTGGTGTTCATACAATTGAGATTTCACTACAGCTTTAAATATGAGCCTAAATAGCACTGATTTTAACCCAAATTATCAGCAGAATCTAAATGGCTTTTGATCTAATGAGACTCAGATAAATAGGGATTCCTCCAGGAACTATACTATGATTTTCTTTGTTTCTCTGATTGCATAAAACACACATTTTTCAGCCTGTAGAAGACAGCAGAGGAATCATCCCAGGATACACGGGCATTCACAATAATGGGTTGGAGAGGTTTCCCCTTGAGACGGCGTGTCTGAATTTACTAATGAGTTAATCACTGAGGAAGCAAACATTCAATGTGTCATGTGTCCTCAGTTCAGGCACTTCCTGGCAAGCCCATCACAGTCACAGTCTTCCTTTAGGTTTACATTCCTAGGCCTGAAATCTGTGACACTGTCCCTCAAAGGACAGGCGTGCGTGCTCAGTCACTAACTCATGACTGACTCTTAGCGACCCTATGGACTGTCGCCCAGCAGACCCCTCTGTCTAGGGGAATTTCCAGGCAAGAATACTGGAATGAGTTGCCGTTTCCTTCTCCAGGGCATCTTCCTGACCCAGGGATCAAACCTGCATCTCCTGCATTGGCCGGCAGGTTCTTTACCACTGAGACACCTGGGAAACCTTCAGTGGGCAGGAGCCTTCCCCAATTCAATCATCCAGGGAAGAAAAGTGTGCCAACATGGGAAAAGCAGTGAGCGGGCAAGAGCCATGTTGGACCCATACGCAAAGTGGGACAAAATCGTGGCTCTATAACATTAGCCCTTCACCCAGATTCTCCTAGTAAAACAGATTCCTTCCTACTCCCTAGCTGCTGTCTTTGTGATGGCCAGAGGACCTGGTAAGGTGGATTGTGTGTCTGTCACTTGCTGGGTCCAAGGCACCCAGCACACAGGCTTACCTGCACACGTGCCAGCCAGGTGCCTCCTCACTGCAGGTGACCTAGGAAACCACTGAGCTCGGTCCAGAGGTCAAGCAACATCTTTTACACATAGTAGAAGTAAGGGTTGTTATGGGAAATGACACATATGTTAGGTATATTCATACTTTGTATTACAATTTTTTTTTAAATTACTACTTTAGGGCATTCTGCATTCATGTGGACGAACTTGAAGCCAAAGCCTTAGAAATTATCCCCTAGTATTCATGGAATCAATACTAAGGTAAGATTCAATGTTTGCATCGTGAACAAGCAAGTGACAACATAAATAAAAGGACCAGAGATGTGGAGAGTGAAGTCCCTTCTAAAACAAGGCCATATCTAGGAACCCTGGCAAACCCTTCTAGTTCCTGCATGAGTTTCAAGTTCCCAGAAATGCCTCTTATAAAGCATCACTTAGCAAGGGAACAGCAGACACCTACTTTATAGCTTCTCCTATAACTGAAGAGTTTCGGGAGCAAGGGAGGGAGAGAGGACAGGTGATTCGGTGCCCCAGAGTCCCTGAGAAACTTTTCAAAAGTACATCTTATAAAGACTCTGATTCCTCTTTACAACTGGTGCTAACCATGCCACCTGCTAAGCTGAGCAGGTGGAGATTTGAACACCAAGATAGAGCAGGTAATTAACGACCTAAAGTAGGAAGACCTGATATCCCCAGAAATGGCTTCTCTACTCTTAAAATTAATGTGGGAGTATTTTGTTTCCAAAACCAAATTCCCCTGAAGGGGTAACACTTTAGACTGTCTGTTATTTACATCTCAGTGTGAATTTGTTTCAGATCCCGTTCTGAAACTAAGCACTGGTAAGAACAAGAAAAGAACACGACAACCCCACATGGCTTGGAGCATGGGTCCCCAGTCTTTCTGGCACCAGGGAAGGGTTTCACGGAAGACAATTTTTCCATGGATCAGGGCGAGGGGTGAGGGGTGATTGAGGGTTGATTCAAGCAATTACATTTACTGTGCACTTTATTTCTGTTGTTCATGTGTCTTCACTCCAGCCTCTTCCCTAGACAATGCAACCTGACTACAGAGTTTCCCCCCACACCACCTCCCAGGAGGTGGTGGAAAGGAAACCCTGGTCTGGGCCCCACAGTGTCCTTCAAGGAGAATCATGCAGGAGAAACTGACATGTCAGCTGTCAGCCCTGAACCAAAGACCTGCTGTCTCCACGGAGGTGTGCCTGGGCTCCCCCACCCTGGGATGAAATCAGGGCTCAGACAAGGGGTTTGAAGCCATCCATGGTCTGACAGCATAATACCCATGACTTTCACAGTATGTGTCTTTCAGCTGCAGAAATAAGGGCAGGGTAATTTTAGCTCCACGTGTATTAGCACGACTCCATCTCTCCTACCACCAGACTGGCTCCAGACAGAGACCCATTGTGTTCTTCTGCATCAAGGCACTCAGACACTGAAGAATCACAGACTGGGGACTTTCCTGGTGGTCCAGTGGCTCAGAATCCACATCCCCAATGCTGGGGGCCAAGGTTCAATCCCTGGTCAGGGAACTAGACCCCACCTGCCTCGTCGAAGATCAAAGATCCCACGAGCTGCAACGAAGACCTGGCATGGCCAAATAAATATTAAAAAGAAAAGAAAGAACCAGACTGCAAACTCTGGGGAGTCAACTGGGGCTCAGGTGGAGAACAAGGCTCAAGGCTACCAGCAGTTCTCAGCTCACACCCCAGAGCTGCATATCCTGAAGTGACGACCTCTGAACATCTGAGGGGACACGGTGCTCCCAGCATCTGCTGGCTGACGCACAGCTCCCCTAAAAGCAGCTCCACACAAACAGAGCACAGTGCAAAGAGGACTCCCCTGTGCGGAACGCTCGGCCGGCCAGCATCCTGTGACCTAGAAAGGAAGAGTGACCTAACAGCCCTCTTTCTCCTCCTTTTTCTGTTTTTTGCTTGAGAGGCTCTTCTTTTTCCTGATTTTCTTCCTACTTCTGTAGATGTGCTTTTACGTATAAGTTGGTTTTTTTTTATTCTTTATAGGATATCATCTACTCTCACTTTCCTAATTTTATGGGTCTTATATTTTAGTGGAAAAACCTAGGATCTCATCATTTCCACTCTAATCAGTTTTGCCCTCCTCAGCTGTCTCTCTTTGCTCACCAAAGACTAGGCACAAGTGCTTAGTGAAGGAAAAGTTTCAAGAATCTGAACTATGAAGTACGTACAAGAGCACACGCACACCTGCACACACCCCCTTGCCACTTGTGTCAGAATGTACGCCTGGCTCAAACGCATCCGAGCCAATTGAAGACAGACCTTTCCTCTCTCTAACTACAGTCTCCACATCTATGTGGCACCTCACATCTGATTGCCTTTAGGATCCAAGGACTGCATTTCCTTAGCTCCTGGTGAACTGTAAGTTACTCCAAAGGGCCCAAGACTCTATGGCATACCATGGGATGACCAGGCTTTGGCCCTGGATAACACTCACTGGCATTCCCCTGTCTACTTGGGACAAGCTACCTATAGCCTGACTTTAAGAAAAAGATACTGAGTTGCAAACAATTGTCAAGTTAATTCTTCTCTTTTCAAATCTCACCCCTGCTCCTTAATTGCTCTGTGAGCTCAAGCAACTTCAACATTTCTTTGCCTCAGTTTTCTCCTCTTTAACATAGAAATAACAAAAATCATGTATCCCTTACGGGTCATGGTATCCAATCAGCATGAAACACCTACAGCAACAGACTCCAACTCTGGACAGCTTATCCAACAAGATAGCACATAGGCTGAAGGGAAAGAAACTAGATGCTGAGGTCCTAGAAAAGGCGGGAAACAACAAGATTCCAGGTTACAGAAATAGACGCTGTCCTCAGGGCAGCCCTGTCGGGATTCATCAGCTCTGTTCACTGTTTCCACCTTGTTTCACTCAACTCAGGTTTTGTATTTGCAAGAGAGAGAGCCTGATCGGTCCAGGACAGATCACACACCTGTCCTTGTTAATGGTGGAGGACATAGAAATTACAGGTGTGGTATAAAGCCTCAAATTAAGATCCAGGGATTTCCCCTGGCAGTCCAGTGGTTAAGACTCCATTCTTCTAATGCAGGGGTCACAGATTTGATCCCTGATCAGGGAACTAAGATCCCACATGCCATGCAGTGCAGCAAAAAAAGAGAATTTAAAATTAACACCCAATATTATATGTGCCTTAACAACTGGGGAAAATTGGAGGGCTTTCACTGATCTAACCATAATTCTCCCCCCTTTCTGCTCCTGCAAATAGGGCCCCCTAGCCAAATGACTTTTCATGCAAAGATGGGAACAATAAAGGACAGAAATGTTATGGACTTAACAGAAGAAGAATATACTAAGAAGAGGTGGCAAGAATACACAGAAGAACTGTATAAAAAAGATCTTCACGACCCAGATAATCATGATGGTGTGATCACTCACCTAGAGCCAGACATCCTGGAATGCAAAGTCAAGTGGGCCTTAAGGAAACATCATATGAACAAAGCTAGTGGAGATGATGGACTCCAGTTGAGCTATTTCAAATCCTAAAAGATGATGTTGTGAAAGTGCTGCACTCAATATGCCAGCAAATTTGGAAAACTCAGCAGTGGCCACAGGACTGGAAAAGGTCAGTTTTCATGCCAATCACAAAGAAGGGCAATGCCAGAGAACATTCAAACTATGACACAATTGCACTCATCTCACATGCTAGCAAAATAATGCTCAAAATTCTCCAAGAGAGGCTTCAATAATATGTGAACTATGAACTTCCAGAAAGCGAGAGAGTTCCAGAAAAACACCTACTTCTGCTTTATTGACTATGCCAAAGCCTTTGACTGTGTAGATCACAACAAACTGTGGAAAATTCTTCAAGAGATGGGAATACCAGATCACCTGACCTGCCACCTGAAAAATCTGTATACAGGTCAGGAAGCAACAGTTAGAACTGGACATGGAACAACAGACTGGTTCCAAATAGGGAAAGGAGTACATCAAGGCTATATATTGTCACCCTGCTTATTTAACTTATATCCACAGTACATCATATAAAATGCTAGGCTGAATGAAGCCCAAACTGGGATCAAGATTTCCAGGAGAAATATCAATAACCTCAGATACACAGATGACATTACTCTTGTGGCATAAAGTGAAGAGGAACTAAAGAGCCTCTTGATAAAAGTGAAAGAGGAGAGTGAAAAAACTGGCTTAAAACTCAACATTCAGAAAATGAAGATCATGGCATCCAGTCCCATCACTACATGGCAAATAGACGGAGAAACAATGGAAACAGTGAGAGATTTTATTTTGGGGGGCTCAACATCACTGCAGATGGTGACTGCAGCCATGAAATTAAAAGATGCTTGCTCTTTGGAAGAAAAGTTATGACCAACCTAGATAGCATATTAAAAAGCAGAGACATTACTTTGCCAACAAAGGTCCATCTCGTCAAAGCTATGGTTTTTCCGGTAATCATGCATGGATGTGAGAGCTGGACTATAAAGAAAGCTGAGCACTGAAGAATTGATGCTTTTGAACTGTGGTGTTGGAGAAGACTCTTGAGAGTCCCTTGGACAGCAAGGAGATCAAACCAATCAATCCTAAAGGAAATCAGTCCTGAATATTCATTGGAAGGACTGATGCTGAAGCAGAAACTCCAATACTTTGGCCACCTTATTTGAAGAACTGATTCATTGGAAAAGACCCTGATGCTGGGAAAGATTGAAGGCAGGAAGAGAAGAGGATGACAGAGGATGAGATGGTTGGATGGCATCACTGACTCGATGGGCATGAGTTTGAGCAAGCTCCAGGAGTTGGTGATGGACAGGGAGGCCTGGTGTGCTACAGTCCACGGGGTCACAAAGAGTTGGACACGACTGAGCGACTGAACTGAACTGAACTGATCCAAATGACTGACCCTCCTTATCGAACAGACCAAGTGCAATTCCTGCCTCTCCCTGAGTTGCTGAGTTCAGTTCTCTGCCAGCTCATGGAATTATTCAAACAACCCAATCACACCCTCACATGGGGATCAGCAGGTCCTCATCCTCTTGATGCTGTAGAGTGTGCCTCCCACAGTCCCTGCTGGGCCACTCTCTTCCTGTGTGCGGCCCCCCGCGACTCTGTGTGGCCGGTGCTGTCCTCCTCCCCCAGCCCGTGAGTCCACATCATCAGTAAACTTCTGTCAGTCTCTCCTGTCTGGAGTCAGGCATCCTGTGTCCCGCCACCCCCTTAACCCTGTGGAGGGTGAAGCTCCATTGCTTCACCAATGGAGTGAAGAGGAGCCCCCTTGAGTACATGTTCCAGGAGCTGGGTGGGTCCCAAGAGGAAAATCAAGAGCTGTGACCAGAGACCAGGAGGAATGCAGGTCTAGCAAGAACAATAGGTACACAGTACATCATGAAAAGTACTTAACACAGGGCTTGAAAACCAGAAAACGGTTCCAAAAATGTAGGCAGTGGTAATATTATTTCCATATTGTCCTGGAAATCAACAAAGTCTCCGAAAATAAACCTCCCATTGTAGCGTTTTCCAAGTTTATGGAGTGCTCTCTGCCCCTCCTCTCCAGACCCAGCACTTCATGTCAGTACAAAGCATCAGGCATCAAAAAGCCCAAGGCAGGACTTCCCTGGTGGTCCAGGGACCAGGACTCTGAGCTCCCAGTGCAGGGGGTCTGGGTTTGATCCCTGGTCAGGGAGCTAGATCTGGCATGCCGCAACTAAGACACAGTGCGGCCAAAATAAATAAACATTAAAAAAAAAAAAAAAAAAGCCAGAGGCATCATTAGAGCAACCACAGCTGTGGGTCCCAAAGCAGGAAATCCAAAGACGCTGGCAGCCACCCCCATGCATGGGATTCCTGCGTTGAGCAGATAGATGAGGCAGTAGCGCATTGCACGAGCACCTTGCTCTGCAAGTAACATCAGCGTGTCAGACTGGAAGGGAACAGGTGATGAACCAATACCCCCTGCATAGAGCCACACCTCTCATTATGTACGTCCTCCAGGTAAGAGGAACACAATTAAAAACACTACCTTTGGTGAGCGCTGGCCTTCTGAGCAGAATGTGTAGCTAGTGCCTGTTGGTTTATCCCAATCACAAACACCAAGGAGCCCCTGACCCAAACATCAACCTGTTGCCTATCATTCTCCACTAAAATGTCATTCTTCCAGTTTCTGAGTTTTTTTTCAAAACCACACAGGTCCCGCCTTTTTAGCAAATACCTCACATTTGCAGAGGTTTGCTCTCCTTAAGCTGAGAAATGAAATAGGACACAGGCTGGATACCTGGCTGGAAGCAGAACACCCGACTAGGACAAGACCCAGGAGGGAGGAAAGGAGGACTGAGCAGTGGCCGGGGACGCACACCGGTGACAAATACTAAGACAGCTATGCAGTGGGCCAGGGTCAGCCAGCATCGACCCCACCCTGGGCTCTGGGACCATCCAGCTAAGTGAGGCTTCAGCCTGGCTTCAGCCCTAAACTCTGTGCCAAGCCCTTGGCCTCTGCCTCAACAGTCAGGGGTATGCTGGCCCCACATGTTGGCTAAATTCCCAAAGTCCCCAGTCGCTGCACAGGACCTGGGATCTCAGCTCTCTGAGCATCAGAATCCTAAAGTGGGGCTTTCAGCATGCCAATCCCTATTCTCCTCCTTTGCTTCCCCCCATCCCAGAGATTTTCAACTGTGTTAGGTTTAGAAATTGAAATTCTTGAGTAGCTGCAAGCACAGTTCTCTGCTGTTTAAGAGCAGCAAGAATAATAAACGCTTATTAAACACCAGGCACTTTATAACTATTATCTTCTTATCTCCTATAATAACCCTCAAGGTGGGCTGTGTTACTCCCACTAAACAGACGAGCCTGGCATGTTAAGGGATTTGTCCAAGGTCACACCAACAGTCAATGACAGAGCTAGCACGCAAATCTAACTGCAAAGCCTCGAATACATTCATTGCCTCTTGAAAACATTTTTCAAGGACAGCATCACGTCGTAATCATGATGGCAAACTTAACCATATAACCATGAAGAATCCATGAAAACATGACAGACTTTTCTGAAAATTTTACTCAGGCGTTCAGGATATAAACTACTTGGACATCAATCCCTAGCCACAGTTGATCACATTACTCAGGTCTCAGAGAGCCAGACCCTGTCCTAGAAGCTAGATAAATAAATTTACCTTGTTGCATCTGAATTCTACCATAAAATCCTGCTATCTTTTTGTCTGTTTCTAGAGTCCTTATTGATATATCTTTTCAATGTGTTCACGTATCACCCACAGCTTGGAGCACCATATGAACAGCATTTACACCTTTTTAAAATGTGGGCATCCTTTAAAATATTCACATTTTACAAGAAACAATACCATTTAGGATGTTCCAACAGAAAAGGATTCTTTTCCTTCTGTTCTTCTATTGTAGTCATGGAGACTTCAAATTTGGTAGAAATGAACAGACAAAATTAAAACCTGCACAAAAAGCAGGTATCAGAGCAAATAACAATGACAGTTTATATTTCAGGGCTTTTTGTGTCTGAGGAAATCGATCATTCTACAGACGTTACCTCTTGCTGATCTCTCACTAAGGTAGGAAAAGGACAGGTATTCCTGCCCCCATGAGACCCACATGGGAACCACTGGTGAAGACCACAGTGAAGGAAGACTGGGTCTGTGCCTCAGGGACACAGCTGAAAGAGACACTTGCTCCCACCCAGCAAGTGTCATCAGACAGGTCAAATTAATCATCTGAAGTTAATGTTATCATCAGTCAACTCAGCCACATTGATCTGTATAGACAAGAATTGCCAGATTTATCTACAAACCACAGAGATATACATGTAGCCATTCTCCCCCAGACCCCTCTCCCATCCAGGCTGGCACATAACACTGAGCAGAGTTCCATGTGCTACACAATAGGTTTTTGTATAGCTGAGTCCCTTCACTGTTCAGCTGAAGCTATCACATTGTTAATCAACTATTCCCCAATATAAAATGTTTTTGGTGTGAAAAAAAAAATTAATAGATTTTAAAAATTAGAAAACAAACCATGGAGAAGAGCTAAGAATAAACCTCCAGTCGTTGCATTGAATGCGGGGCTTTAAAACACCTCCCTGCCCTGCCAGACATTCTCACCTTTTTTTTTCAGACATTGCTCACCTTGATGGCTGCAGGTGTCCTACATGTCCCCACACTGTCACTGGGGGAGGGGGTGGTGGTCACTAAAACACAGATCTGATCACCTTACTCCCCGCCAGTGACTAGGGGATGGACTTGAAACTCTCCCTGATGACACGGTCCTTCCTGATCTGACCTCTTGCCTAGCGTTCTGTCCCCTCTCACTTCCCATCCCCACTGACATGTCGTAGTTGTAAGAAACTATTGGTGACTAGCAGTCATTTATATTCCAGGCTGTGGCCTGGCCATACCACCACTCATGACCAGATACATACGCCCCAATCTCGACCCGCTATCGCCTGTATGAAAACAACCACGTATCCCTCGTTTCTTACCTTTTTTAAACATTTTTATTGTGGTATAGTTGCTTTACAATGTTGTCCTTACTTTTTTAAAGTAACGTCTTATTATTTTAGAAAAAAAAGCACATGAAAAATATGGTAAATGAAGAAAATTAGAAATGAGAAAACTAAAAGAATATATAATCCCATTGTGCACAGATAACATCTTGTTAGTATTTTGGGTATAGTCCTTACACTCTTCTTTGTATGCACAAGTAGAGACATTTTCTACCACACCAGTTTGAACTTCTGAGACTCAGCTTCAGTGCCACTTCCTGTAAGATGATTTTTCTAACCTTTTCTCCCCCTCATCTTCCCAAACTTAATCATGCTCTCTCCCACTCACCCTTCAGGTCTCAGTTTAAATGTCATATCCTCAGACAGTCCTTTCCTGACCCTCCCTCAAGTATATAACTTACATCACCCCATTGACTCTCTCTCTCTCTCTCTCTCTCTCTGATAACACAGTCTTTCTCTTTCATCACTTTATCTGAATTTATAATTGTATATTTATTTGTGTGTTTATACATTCACAGCTTTCCCATTAGATTGATAGTTCCATGAACGCTGGGGACATAACTTGTCATGCTTATCACTGTACCCCGAAACCTGAAACAGCATCTAGTGTCATCAAAAACACAATGCATATGTTTAAGAAACTGATGAATGGCAGGTCCCTTCTCCATACCCCCACGAACATCTTACCAATATCTGCCATGTCTCTATTTACCTATTTTATGATACCAGTTGCTCACCACTTAACTGAATGCTCCTGGAAGAAAAAGACTGTGTTTAAGTCCACGACTTCATTCTTAACACATGACCTCATAATATATGACCTCATTACATCCGTATCACACAATGCCCTGCTCGTGTCATGCGTTCAGTTCTTTTGAATGGTTTAAAATGAATGAATGAATTGCTATATAGGCAAGACAGCTTGCCTGTGCTGTTCTTGGGTGGTCCCATTTCTTATGTAAATTCTTTATTCCTGATTTTGCTTAGGAACAGTTTCCACATACCAAAATATTGCTGAAAAGTGAAAACATTGCTTCTTGCTCCAGATGTTTCATTTTTCAGAAGCCAAACATCCAGATCATTGCACACATATGAGAAATTGAGTGTCTTTTCATCCAGGTGTTTGGCATCTTCTTGGACCATTCAGAGGCTCGGGGGGGAAAAAAACAACAGATGCTTTGCCCCTCCACCACCAAAAAAACTAGATAAATGTAAATAGGTTTAGAGGCAACTAAAATAATAATTTCTGTGATTAAAGCTCGCATTTTCAGTGCACCATAATCTTTCTACATTTAAAGAGCAGTGGTTTACATAAGAGACAACTGTTATGTGGGAATATCAGTGAGTTTTCCTTCAGCTATAAATGAAAAAACCCAACTGAAAATGACTGAAATATCAATAATTTTAGTACAGCATATAAGAGGGCGTCTGGAGGTTGGCTAACGCAACACTTCAGCAGCACCAACAAAGATCCAAGTGCTTTCTATCCTTCTGCTCTGCCTTTCTTAGAAAACATCTTCCTCAGGGTTTCAAAGTGGCAGGAATAGGACCAGGTGTCAGACACAAGCAGCTGCCTTCAAAGAAGGCCGCTATTGTGACTTCCCTGAAAGTCCAGCGGTTAAGACTGTGTGCTTCCAGTGCAGAGGGAGTGGGTTTGATCCCTGGTCAGGGGCTTCCCAGGGGGCGCTAGTGGTAAAGAACCTGCCTGCCAACGCAGGTAGACATTAAGAGATGCAGGTTTGATCCCTGGGTCGGAAAGATCCCCTGGAGAAGGGCATGACAACCCACTCCAGTATTCTTGCCTGGAGAATCCCATGGACAGAGGAGCCTGGCAGGCTGAGTCGGACATGACTGAAGCGACTGAGCACGCACACACAGGGAACTAAGATGCTACAGGGAACAGTCAAAAAAATCAAATAAAAAGGAAGGCAGTTATTCCCAAGCACCTCTTTACACTGGCAACGTAAACTTTAGTACCCTTCCCCTACCCATCTCACTTCTAGCCCTAGAGATCAAGATTGAGTCAAATGTCCACACTCAACCTAGTTATTGGAAAGAGGAGCAAGATGAACACAATTGCTTTAGATCAACGGTTTTCAAGCTTTAGCCCAGATGGGCATCATTCAGAGGGTTTGTTAAAACAGAGTGCTGGGCTCTACGCTAAGCTTTTGATGCAATAGATCTGTGGTGGGGCCTGACATTCTGCATTTATACTAAGTTCCCGGATGATGCTGATGCTGCTCAGCCTGGGACCACAGTTGAAAGCCTCTGGCAGAGAGTAGTCATGAACTATCTTCCAGAGATGGGGAAAGCGACAACCTGCCAAGTACCTTGGTTGCCTGAGAGCCATACAGATTCATGATTTTTCTTTACAAGGAAGAGAGGAGTAGCTGTAGGCCAGCAACATTAGGGTCTACCACAGTGAAATAGAATAATAATAGCTAGCGTGTATTCATTGTTGAGTCCTGCCCCAAAGCCACAGGGGCAAGGCCTTGCACCAAGACTGCAGAAGCAGAGCCCAGAACCAAGGTCACCTCTGAAGCTGACTGAGCCCCTTTGTAACCATTGCAAAAGCCCCCAGATAATCACCAACAAGCTTCCCGACTCCTGATTAAGCAAAGATGCCCACTCCAGTAAACACCCTAGAGCATCTTGACCAATCACCTAACACCAGCCTTCCACCAGGAATTTTCTTTGTCTTGAGGCTGTAAAAACTGGCTATTAACTCACAAAAACGCTCAACTCTCAGGAGTTGTCAGCACACTGCACTCGCAGGGCCCACTTTATCTCTGCTCTTTGTTCTTGATAAACTCCCTCCTTTCTGAAATGCTCTGTGTCTGGAAATTCTTCTACAACCCATGCTCAGACTGCCTCAATGTTCATTATTGTTGTTGTTCAGTCACTCTGGGTAGCTCTCTTTACTAGAACTAGCTTTCTGACCAGGACACTCTGCACAGAATTAGGGAGATGATATAAGCACCAAGAAAATGCCCAGTGCATTTTTTTATTTGAAGAAATATATTTAGTTGTATCTACGTAGTCAGATGAGGGCCACATGATGTCCTGTAATAAGAAAGTGAAAGTCATGCTCAAATTCAGCCTCAACTGAAGGAGAAAGCTGAGGCTGTTTGGGGAGAAAATAGGTGGATGTAGAAGAGGCTACTGGAAACGTCAATAACTTCCCTATGAAAAGAGTCGGGCTCATCTTTCCTCCTAGAACCAACAGCGTCTCCTTCCCCTTATCTGACAATGACTTGAACTGAAACTGGTGAAATAAAATGATGACTCTGACCTCAGCACACAGACAGAATCAGCTCTCCAGCTCATTTCACTGACAGCACCCCCAGATAAAGGGTGTTTAGCCAAAAAGGACTAAAAGTCTCATGTTTCAGCAGCTCTGAGAGAGAGATCTGCCCTGATGGACCACCCAATCTCAAACAGTGCCCTCCAACCCATTGATACTCTTTTTCTTATTTTATTTATTTATTTCATTGTGTTAGTTCTTAGTTTCAACATGTGGGCTCCATCCAGGAGCACTCAGGCTCAGCAGTTCTCACATGGTGACATGTGGGATCTTAGTTCCGGGATCAGGGATCAAACTCACATCCCCTGCATTGCAAGGCAGATTCTCAGCCCCTGGGCCACCAGGGAAGTCCCTCCCACTGTTACTCTTGAGTCCTTTTCCTTTTGTATTTTCCTCTGAGAACTTACCAGGATCTGAAATTACATTGCTGCTTGTCTTCTTTATTGTCTGCTTCCCGCATGAGAAAGAAAGTTCCAGGAAGGGAGGAATGTTGTCTGTTTTGATCGCTGGTAGGTCCTCAAGTCCTAGATGTATAGTAATTGCTAATTAAATATGTGTTGAATGAACAAATAAACAAATACATAAGTGGAAATTTAAATAACAGAGACAAACCATCTCTGTCTCAAAACTGGAAATTTTATCAGTGATGAGACAGAAACCTATTATCCCAACAGTATATTCATTAATATTTCATCAAACAAGAGAAGAGAAAAGAAAGGACTGTGAAAACTGTCATCCATGAAGCTGGGATGAGGGCCTAAACTGCATACTGAGATTTAGACAAGTCTCAGCGTGGCCAGAGCTGTGACAAGCTTCACATGAGGGACTAAAGCACCTTTGGGGACAGAATATGTCCTAAGAGTAAGCAGAGTTGACTCCAGGACAGAGCAGTGTTGAAGGAGCGTTTTTGAGGCTGGCCAGGGTTCTGCTTCTCAGGGTCCTCAGGTTCTCCTACAATCATGGTCTCATATCTGAGTCCTAGAGAGTGGGGACTAAGGTAAAAACCTAAAGGGAAGAGAACGGATTCAACAGCTGGTGCAGTAGACGACCAGCAAGTGCATCTGGAATGGGAAAGGCTGGAGATATCAAGGACAGGCAGCACCATGGTCCCTTCAGAGACATCACGGACATCTTCATGAGGTGATAGGGGCAAAGCCTTCACCTGACATTAGCAACATTGTCCAAGCCAGCTGCATCTTGGTTGGATATCAGCAATGGAGCCTTGAGCAGACATCCTTGGCATAATGGTGGCCATAATACCCAGTGGCTGGAGACATCACCTAAACTGGTCAGAAAGGAAAATATCCATGGAGACAGCTAAGAGGACTAGCTCATGAGTACATGTTAAATAACACAGAATTCAGAACCCCAGAACAATATGAGAGGAATTAAAGAACAATAATAGAGGAACTAAAGAACTAATAATAAGAAGAATAGGTTCAATACCTATCATCACAACTCTCTTTTACAGAAAGTCTTTCTACAGTTTTAATCGCCATAGTATGGTGTACTTATCAAAATTAAGTGACCCAAATAAAACTGGGCCATCTTAAGGAACCCTCCTCTCACCTGAATCCAGGTGAGAAATTAGACAAATCCATTGACAAATTAGAAAGACATAGGCACATTCACAAATCTGACTGTAAGAGCATCAGATGAAAATGAGAGGTTGTTATGGGAAAGTGCAAGAGATTCAAAGGTAGTTTTGACAGCTTTTATCCCAAATCAAAACTTTCTTAAAATTACTTTTAAAAATCATTCTTTCCCATTCCAACTCCCTCCAGCAGTGACTGAAATGTTCCCACATGTGCCCCCAACCCAGGCTCTTTCGTGTCTCAGCAGCTCCTCATTTCCCCTCTGTCCCCAGTGTCTCATTGTTATTCCCAGCCCTTTGTTCTCTGTCTGCATCCTTTCCTGCCCTCTCCACCACCAAGGGTGGGAACTGAACAGCACTGAGCAGCCTTCCTCCTGCAAAGAGAGTATTAACACTTCTGGTCATTTTTCCTCTATCACAGAAATCAAAACCAGAGAAAATTTCCTCTGACAAGAGAATTAAAAATTAGATCCTTTCTAATAATTCATTTATTAAAAGGAAATATACTCTTATAAGTGATACCAAAAAGAAGAAAATTGATGTAGATGTAGTAGAAATAGGACACCTTGCAGCCAGAAATATTAAAGCTTCTGGAAATTCTCAATATCCAAAGGAAAAGGCTCTTTTTCATTTATACAGATTGGGGGAAGAGGAAAAAATGTAATGTAAAGCAGAGAAATCAATATTAATGCAATATGTCTCTATAATTTACAGCTACTGCTGTTAATAGCGAAGAATATAAAATATGCTACATGCTCTAACTGGATTGCTCACAAAATTGTCTTTTTCCTCTAATCTCCCTGTCTTAGTCGACCGAACCACCCCCCCCCCCCCATTCTTTCCAGTCTAATTTATTCCATTTACCCTAGGCTCCAATCAGAGTAGGCATAATTGGTCTTAGTTTCTGTGCTATTCATACAATTTCTGCTTCCTCAGATGTTTCTCTTTTAAATCATCTGATAGTTTTATCATTATTATCAAAAATTTATCTTAAATATTTTATTCATCATTTTAAATTTTTTTCCAAAAGATAAAGGAGATTTGAAGAGGAAAAAAGTCTTTTTTCACTTTCTTTGTTTTTCTTTCCTTTTTCTCCCTTTGAGCCTTTATAATTTCTATTTCAGCAACCCAAAAGTTGCAAATGGGTTTTTGAAAAATGACTGAATTTAACCTCAGATTGCTATAGGAAAATGGCTAGTCATAAGAGAGCAGTGGACCTACACGGTGTAATTTGAGATTGTTGAAAGCTCTTTCACAAATATCTTCACTAGCCTGCTCTATGACCTTAAATTCCTGTTATGTAAGAGTATAAATCTTTTTAAAGCATTAGGTTTTCTCTTAAAATGAAACTATCCATGGAAAGGATAATGTTTCATTTCTCTGCTCAAAAAATCATCCACTGATGCCCCACTAGCTACTAAATAAATTCAAAGTTCTTCAACTGGTCATTCGGGGCTCTAACCCTGCCTTTTCAGCATCATCCTCACTCCCCCGCCAATCCCGCTTAGAAACTCAGTATCCAACAGAGTGACTACACTGCCTCCATCATCACACGGCCTTCTTGCTTGCGTCTCTGTATATCCTTTCCTCTGCTTATAAAGACACCAGTCACTGGCTTAACAACTCATCCTATCCTGGTATGACCTCATCTTAACTAACTATATTTGCAAAGGGCCTATTTTCAAATAAGGTCACATTCTGAGGTTCCGAGTGGGCATGATTTGGGGCAAACACAATTTAACCAGTTACATGCTCCAAAACTGAATCAATATGTGTGATTTCACCTCATAGTTTCTTGAGGCTCAGGAATCCAGATGTGATATATCTGGATGGTTCTGACTCAGGTTCTCGCAAATTCACAGTGCAGGAGTCGGTCCCCAGGCCTCAGTTCCTCACCATGGGCTTGCTTCCATTGGCTGCCTGAGTCTCTTCATGACAAGGAGGCTGACTTCCCCCAAAGTAGTGATTCAAGAGAGACTGAGAGAAAGAGAGGCAGAGACAGAAAGACAGAGAGAATATGAGCAAAGGAGTAAGAGAATGCCCAAAGCTGGATTCTACTGGTCCCGCAGACAGTCCCTCGTTGTGGGAGGAGACGACGCAGGGTATGGAAACCAGGAGGCTGGGATCCTTGGGGGCCATGTTGGAGGCTGCCAACCCAATGCAACCCAATATATCACGAGAGCAATTTTCAAATGTATGTAAATTATTCCTTCATATAATGTAATTTCAGATTCATTTTGCATTATATATTCAGAACTATTGATGATTCTAAATTTTTTAAGTATTATAGAGGACTTCCCTGGCAGCCCAGTGGTAAGGCTTTGCCTTCCAATGCAGAGGGCACAGGTTCAATCCCTGGTGAAGGTGCTAAGATCCCCTATGCCTTGCAGCCCCAAAACCAAAACAAAACAGAAGCAATAGTATAACAAATTCAATAAAGTCTTTAAAAATGGTCCACCTCAAAAAAAATCTTAAAAAATAATAAAAGTATTATATAAATATGTCCCGAAGTTAATGACTAAAACAGACCCCAAAATACAACAGATGCTCACTATACTCCCCTACAGGGCTGTTGCTAACTTCTGGACTCAGGCTAGATGTGTCTTAACACTGCTTTGTACACTTGTTAGACTAAGAAGAACATCTAAATCTTCCCACATCTTCAAAACTAGCAAAATAAGCTAGTCTTCCTGCAGAGTCTGGAGAAAGAACACCCAAGAGGGGACATGGTGATAGGGATGCAGATGAATGCTAGGTCTGGGATCCAAGAGTCCCTCCAATGAGGAGGAGCAGTAGGAAGGACCAGGGTAACTGTGGGACCCATTGAACCCTAGGAGTCAGGAGAAGGACCTAAAAATGAATTTGCTGATACACAGCGCCGTGTTGTAGGGTTGAGCTTGTATGGCTGGTATTCTTGGGATTCTAGAACTAGTGTATTTTCAACTAGTCTGTCTGTCTAGAACTCTGGTAGCCTCAGCTACACAGTCATGCCCAAGGTGGAGATCATGTGACTCAATCAGCCAGGCTTTGCTCAGGCCCAGCCGAAAGAAAGACACATTAACTGAGCTTTAAAAATAAACAATGCACAACCCTATTAAACTAACAGAACATTAATGTTAACAATTCATGAATAACTAAGATTTGCACACATTTTAAAGGTTGCATGGCAGAGAAACTAGTTAATGATAAATTGTGAGCACTTAGGCACAAGTAAAGCAGCTGTCTCAGTTTCCACAACCGCTGTTGGCACTGCTTGACTTTTCTCTGAATCTTTAACTTCTGGGCCTGATAGTCCTACTCAGTGGCTTCTCTGTAGCTTGCAGTTTGTACGTCTTTGTTAATGGCAGTAAGCTGGCACGGATTGCCTTCAGGAAAGAATTTCATTTGTGCCTATGCATTCAATGCCAATCCTAGAAAAACCCTTAGGTTTCTAAACCTTAAAGAAGATAGCTTTGTATTTTAAAGCTTTCTCTGCAGAATGCTTACAAGTATTTGCCGGAAGTAACCCTATCTTCATCTAGGGTTAGAGCAAAGTCTATGGCAATCCCCAAGGCCAATGCTAACGTGCCCCTCCACTGAAATTTTCAATTCAGCTGCAATCCTTCCCAGCAAAGCCAGAAAGTAATGCACTCAGTGTTAAAGAAACTCTGGCAGCCATCTGCATGGTCACCCTTACGAAGTGAGAAACTGGTGAAGGAGCCCAGCCACAACAGCCTGTGCATTGCAGCAGGTCCTTGAACTCCAGGGGCCCTAGAGCCAGGCCTGAGTCTTGAAATATAGGAGTTCGTTATCTGGGACCCTCCTGGCTGAAGCTGGCATCTTGGATCCCTGGGACCAGGTACCTTCTTCTAAAGGCTGAGACAGTAAAGGGCGAATATACCATTGGCTCTTCCCTCTCTCTCGCTCCAATATTCCCCATCCCATCCCAGCAACTGATGGTAAGAGTTAACTTTTATGGGATGCTTACTATGTGCCAGAAACCCCATCTAAGCAATTTTCAGGTATCTCTCATTTAAGAAATGACACTTTGGTTGAGAGTATGAATTCAAGTCAAATTGCTTGAGTTCTGCTTTACCAATTCCTAGCTGTGTGACCCTGGATAAATGAGTTAATCTCTCAGAGCTTTAGTTTCTTCATCTGTAGAATGGGCTAATAATACCCATACTTCATAGGATCAGTGAGAGAATTAAGTGAGCTAATATAGAGAGAGTATGTAGAGCAGTGGATTATAAGTATTGGATTGAAGATGGTTTATGATGAATTCTGTTTTTTATGATTTGAAGTTTTTCTCTTCCTGACATTTCAAGGCAATAAAATTGACATTCTGCGTTTTATTCATCCTCATAAAATGTGAGCAATTTCCAAATAGAATCTTTACTTGAGAAACTCATGACCTAAATGGAATTAAACAACTAAAAATTAAATGTTAAACAGCGGAGACCAGAACAGCATTATAAAGCAATTATGCTCCAATTAAAAAAATAAATTAAAAAGCTAAATACAGTTCCTATAGGCTATTTTGTTGAATAGTACTAATCTTAGAATACCAAATAATTCTATAAAAACTGGAATTCTGACATATATTCTATATTTCTCCACCTTGTATTTTAATTTATTTAATGTTATAAGTACTTGTAGCTTCTGAAGGCATATAGTTTTCTCTAAAGGAACTCAGCTAATATATCCTATTATTATAATACTGACATTCTTTCACCATTTGAAATTTCTTAGGAGTGTTTTTATATATAAAATTATAGTTCTCACAGTCATGTTAGTTTTTCAAGAATTTTACTCTTGTAAAAATATATGTTTACACTTCATTTGACTGAGAGATTTGAGTAAAGTGCATAAAGACATTTTTTACTCCAAGTTACATCTAAACTAAAAATTACCTTTATTTGAATGTTTCAATATCTCGGTATTTCAACATTAATAACAAATCTGAAAAATATGATGTGTTCATTTTACAGATACTGTTACGCTTGATATTTTATGATGGTAAATAAGTGATTGCACAGTCACTACTCACACTCAAGCTCACAGACATCAGAAATGATACAGAAATGATACTGATACAGACATACACCTATCAGGGCTTCAGAGAACAAACCTGAACCAAAAGTGAATAGCATGTTTGGCTAAATACCAAAGTCAAGGCTTCAGAGTGTTTCTAATATATTAGAATAGTCTTCAGTCATGAAGGGTAATAATTTATAACATAAAGATATAGGGAAATGCTCTGGATAACTTCAGAGTACATAAGAAAATATATTTAATTATATACATAATATTAATATGATCCAAAGCATTTCCATTTGAACTCTTCAGATCCTGAAGAATAGAGACTCACCCTAGCAACCACAGATAAAAGAAGTTTCATGTAAGGGTTAACATTGGTCAATACAAAGAGTATCAGTGAAATCCAAACACTGAAACTTAACGAAGCTAAAGAAGAAGAAAAAGCAAAAGGGCAGATGTGTCAAAATCCTTATCTAATATGGCAGGGTATCAGGAAATAGGGTCTAAAGTTGTCTGAACCAGAAAAGATGTAAGGATTATCTTTATGAAGATTCAACAAAGGAAACCAACAAAAGAACTAACAATAATTGCATTAAAATTAGAAGAGGAAGAGAATAGTATAATATTCCTCCTTAATAGGGGGTACTCAATAGATGTATCCTAAAATAACCAATCACAAATTAGTGGGGCAGGTATATTATGTAGAAATAGAAAGGTAACTATCAAAAACACTAAAAACAGAGTCACTTAAAGATGGTTGTATCTGGCACATGGGAATGGGATGAGACAAGACACTGGGGCCTCTTTTACAAGGCTTGCTGCATGATTGTTTTCAATTCAGGGTTCAGGTATTAGCAGGATAAAAAATTTTACATGGAATGGCTAATTGTATTAGAGACTTTCTTTCCCTCGAGCGTTTATGTCTGCACAGATGATAAAGATGTTTGCTTGTCATAACTTCATCTCTCTTCACCCCAGAATACCTTGAGAGGAAGGAAAGGGGTCTGGGTAGGCGAGGTCCTGACAGAGATTTTTTCCATAAGAGAAAGCAGCTCTTCTTCCACCTCTGTCCAGTGTCTCCCTTTAACTAGTTATGTTAATTCTGATTATGGGCAAAAGTGGGAAGCTTCCATTTTTATTTAAAAATCACATTGTGTCTCCAAAGACAGTACGATGAAATTGTTTCTCATTTACATTTCGTTAACTCCCTCGGTCACATAATAATTCATTATTCTGTGAAAATGTGCATTAGTCTATAATATGAATGGCTTCAAAAAGCAGCATTCTTAAGAAATATAATGTCCTTCCTTACCACAGAAGTCAAACTCTGATAAAATAACATTAACATAGTGATAAGTAAATTTTGCACATCAAAAATTTTATATAGATTTAACACTATTTTCAGCTTTTGTTTAATGAATTTGGAAAAATTTGGAAAGCTATGAAATAATAGGTAATTATAGCTCTACAAGAACACATATTGACATGGAGTTTAAAAGACTGTGAAAGGTGCCTTGTGCTTGCAGTGAGTTTATAATTTAAACACAAAGAAAAATTTTAAGGCTGCCAATCAAATATTCATCAGAAGAAAGAATTTATGGAGTATCTCACTTCCTCAGGGCACGTATGCAAAGGAGACACTAAAAATAACATAGGGCAGGTGTGGCAGACCGTGTTTAGGCAAAATCCAAACACGCCCAAAAAGAGCTGAAGAAGAAAAAGTTTCCTGAGCTTGAAAGCAAAGGCAACAGGATATAAGGGTCAGGTTTGGAAAAGATAGTGAGGACAGTCTGCAAAGGCCTTAGAAATAGGGAAAAAATGGGCAAGCCCAAGAGATTGAAATAGTTCCCCACCCTTTCTTTTAGCGTCTTTTTCTTAACATGAGCAGTCCTCCACTATCTTCAACCCTGACTCATGATGGAACCCACGTCATTCTTGCTGTCCATAAGAAAATCAATCAGGCTAATGGGTAGAGCATTAACAGGTTATCCTTCTTAAGTAGGGTTTTAACATGCTTTAAAACTTTCTGGAATGCTACAACTAACCAGTCCCATTCCGTGAAATTCTGAGATTTTGATTCAGTCCCAGAAAACTGTATTTTTAACCAGCACTATAAGTAATTCTGATGTGACCCATCCCCTGACCCACATTTGAAAATCACTGCATTGCACTGAAAGACAGAGGGGTTAGAAAAACCTTCACTTCTCTTGCTGCAAGAAAATCCACCAGGGCAGGTCTGCTGCAGAATCTCTGTCCTGCATTCTCTCTTCCCGTCCTCACCCATGACTTGCTTTGAAAAATTCTCAAGGATTTTAATTGTCCGTTCATTTCCAATCACAGGCACTAATCCTCTGGCAAGCTGGCAGTTCCTTCACACCCACTCAGAGATATTTGTAGCCTCTGGAGATCTTAGACAGGTGCTAACCCAGTAATCCTTCATCTAAGAGATTTGACTCCACACTAGTATTTTTAATTTCTCCAATTTTTTGCTTGTGGTTGACTGACTGGCAGTTGGATTCCATCCTGATTTCTTGTTGACCTGATACCATGAAGTCATTTTCTTCCACTTATTCCCCAAGCTTTGTGTCACCCGTCTATGCCCATCCCACCCCAAAGAGAGAGGGTAAACCTACCAGTAACAGCTAATCCATGACTTTAGAGCTAGAAAAGATGGGAAAGTCTTTGTACAGATCAAGATTCTTGAAATTGCTGCTGAAAAAGATCCTCAATCTGCCCT